>NC_079148.1:106444994-107681343 GCF_945859685.1 Eupeodes corollae
CGTTGTGAACCAGGGCCTAGTGACTTACAACTCTCAACCATTCCTGTGTGCGAGTAATGTTGTCAGGAATGGAGGGGACCTACAATTTTATGCCGAATCCGAACGGCTAGTTTGAGAAAGCACTTTTTCATGACAAGAATTACTCTTGAAGGATTTGTCAATTCCTCGCAAGAGGCAGTACCCGCGAAATTATTTTTTTTTTAAATTAAGCTGTCACAGGCAGGGATTGAACCCAAGACCCCTTGCATGACAGTCCAACGCACTAACCATCATGGCACGGGTACTACTCGACAAAACAATTGCAAACTTTAAATTGAAATATATAAAAATTATAAAATAATCAATATTTAGTAGCAAATCCTTTCTTTTCGACTGGCTTACACCTTTTTGGCATAGTTTCAACTAAATTTTGAATGATTTTTGATGGATATGTACACTTTTGAAAAAATCGTCCAAGTTTCTAACATTTTCCCGATTCATTTTCCGTTTTACGATTTCTCAAAGATTCTCAATGGAGTTCAAGCCTGATAACTGTGGTGGCCAATTCATAATAGTGATCTTATAGTCACTAGGCCATATTTTAACTATAGTCTTGACGTGTGCTTTGGGTCCTTGTCCTGCTGGCAAACCCAACGGAATGACATTTCCTATATATTATAATAATTTAATATTTATGTACACATGTTGGGCCATTTATGCAATGCAATGGGTCTAAACCAGCAGCGGAAAAACAACCCCACACCATTACATTCCCACCGCCATGCTTAGGAGTTTTTAAACAATAAAGTGACTGTAATCTCTTGCCACGTGGTCTTCTTACGTAATATATTCCATCAATTTCCATTATATAAAATTTCGACTCGTTACTGAAAAGGACTCGACTCCATTTCTGCTTGTCGCAATAATAATAATATTACATACGATTGTTATGTTTCTGAATAAAATTCTAATTTTTTCAAGAAAATACTTTCGTTTTTTCATTTCTAGTTTCGTATGCTCGTCAAAAAGTTAAATCAAAAATAAATAAATTTATTTTACAAATGAAAATCCATACTAGATTTTTTATATTGAAATTATTTAGGTCTTTTTATTTTATATGTAACTTCCCATATGATCTTATTGTAACTGAAAATTTTGACATTTCTTGACGTTTCAATGTTCATAGAATTTAAATCAAAGGTTTTTAGGGAGATGTCTATGTGTGCGTGTGTACGTACGTCCGTATGTCCTTACTTTCGTCGTTTTTTTTGTCGTTCATATTTCAAGAACCAAAAGAGATATCGACTTCAAATAAATTGTTTTTTTAGATAATAAAGTAGAAAGATAATAGAAAGAAAAAACTTTCAAATAATTTGAGTTTTTTTAGTACAGCAATTTGGGAAAATGAACATTTGGGGTGACCCCAAATATCTCACGAACCAATAAAGCTGATGACTTCAATGAAAGAATTATTTTCTACTTCGAATATTTTTAAAACAAGAATTGATAATAATTATGAGAAGGCAAAATTTTTAGAAAAATCGGAATGACCGTTTAAAAAAAATAAAAACCTTAAAATTGATTTTCTTCTTAAATATCTCAGGAATAAATAATTTTGCTACCATGCAAAATGAAGTCATTTAAAACAAAACATTTACCATTATTTGCATTTTTTTATGAAAATACAAACCTTTTTAAAAAATACTACTAAAATTTGGTAAAAATATCAGGAATATCTCGAAAAATAATCTCTTCATTTGATAAACGGTTTAATTTGTAAAGCTAATAAGAACCTGAAACAAAAAAATATAAAATGGTTTAAAAAAATATATTATGAGTTAAATATCTTGAGATCAAAAGAAGATACTGACTTCCAAATTATTTTATGCCATACAAATATTGTTGTTAAAATTTTGTAATATTTAAAATCATTGATTTCCTATAAAAATATATTGATGTAACTCCCGAATATACGTATCCTTACATGAAACAGCTTATTTTACTTTCTCTTAATAATAAAATTAATTTGTTACAAAAAACACTATTTGAACAATTTTAGCTGCTAACAATGGGAAGTATCAGTGTGAGCCGCACCACAACCTCTTTTCTAACTTCTCATAGGAATTTATTGTAATCGCTCCGATTTGTCAATTTTAACATTTGGACATCTCTAGACTTTTCAAGGGCTTAAATGAAAGATTTTTAAAAAGTTGTCTATGCGTGCGTGTGTACGTACGGTCGTACGTCCTACGTTCGGGAAGCTTTTTTCGTCGTCAATATCTCAAGAACCATTATATTAGATGTCGACTTCAAATAATCTTTGTTATTCAGATAATAGTAAAGGATGGAAGATGAGAAGATTCCGAATATAATAAATATTTTTGGAAAACAATCCAATTAACAGTTTTTTTTTTAAATAATTCATCCTGCAAAATAATTGTATGCAACAAAGAATAACGTTTTTGACATCTGGTTGTGAAAAAAATCGAATTGACAGTTTCTTACAAAAAATAAAAACCTTAATGAAGTTTCAAAAGCATTTGATAGAGTTTAGCTTCAAGCTATCTTATCGAAAATGCGTGCTTTCGGTTTTTATGAATCCCTGCTTCATTGAATTAGTAAATACCTTTCGGATCTTCAATACAAGTAGTATTTAATGGATTAAAGTCTGAAAACCTCAAAATAAATGCTGGTGTGCCCAGGGCTCTGTTCTACGAGTATCTTCAACACTCTTTCTTATTTTTATTAATGATCTCCTGCCTGCAACTTCTTATCCAATACATTGTTTCGCGGACGATAGTACTCTTAGCTTTTCATATTCGTTTCATATTCAGACTCTCTTCTTCGGATGTGGAACTGCAACGACAAAATATAATTAGCTCATTAAATTCCGACCTTAAACAGCATTGTACAATGGGGAATAAGAAACCGCGTGGAATTTAATGCTTCGAAAACCCAATGCTATATTGCATCGGTAAAGCGAGATATACCCCCTTTGCTATTATCCATGGATAGCACTTGCATCAATGAGACCGACCACCTATTGTGGAACGATCACATAAGGTGTTTGGGTTTCATGCGATGCAAGAAATAGTTCACCCCTTCTGATCTGGCTGCTATCAACAAGGCTTATATACACCAAAGCTTGAGTATAACTCCCATATCTGGGCTGGTGTTCCTGCAACTTACTTAAACTCCTTTGGATAGTATTGAACGCAGAGCATTTGAATTGATAGGTGATAATATCATCATAAGTTTGTTTACTTTACTTACACATCTTCGTAAAGTTTCTTGTCTGATCCTTTTTTAGCGTTATTTTAACGGTTTATGCTCTTGTGAAATAGCCAGCTGCATTCCTCCCCCCCCTTAAACAGTTCAACCGTAATACTCACGCATCTAGGAATGCTCATCAGTATACCCTCGAGTCCAACTTCGGCCATAGTGTCAAATACAGAGATTCGTTCTTTAGCCGTACTACACGAAAGTTGAATGCCTTACCACACTCGGTTTTTCCAAGTCATTGTAATATTCAGAAATTCAAAACCAATGCGCACCGATATTTCCTTTAAAACCGCTTATTATTAAAAAAAAACAAAAAACCTTAATAAAACTTGGTAAAAATGTACACTCGGCTCAAATATCTTTTCAAACCCTAAAAATATTGGTTTAAAACTAATTTTATCTCAAGGAAAATATTTTGTTTTCAACATTCAGTGAATTTTGTACGAGTATATACATAAATCCAAAAGCCAGTTTTTTCATCATAAAATAAAATCTACACAAAATTGTTAAAAATTGATGTTCGGTTCTCAAAATCTCGTAAAAAATAGATATTGACTTCAAATTAATTTCATTCATCCAATTTGTACTAGTTTACATACGAAATAAAACCTTTTAAGAAATGCTACTAAAACTTGAAAAAATTGGGTTTCGACTACAAATCTCATTAAACAGAATAGATTTTGAAATCAAATTTTTTTAGAATACGCAAAATGCTGATGGTAATTAATTTTTAGAATAATTCAACTGACAACTTTTTTACAAGACACGAAAACCTTCAAATCTTTTAAAGCTGTTTTATCAGTGTGGGTCGCATCCCAGCCTCTTTCTTTTAAATTTTTGTATTCACATACGGAGGTCAAGGTTTCCAAACAACCATTAAACGACTTTTCTTCCCAAACTAAACAAAAACTCTTTTTATTGCAGCAATTTGTTACAGACTGATTGTTTAAGTACAAATAATATATCTCAAGAATTGTCTGGTACTAAGTGCCTCTGGTCTCCTGTCTGATCGTTAATGTTGTTGAATGGAATTGTTTTGCTTTATATTTCCTCACTACGTTATAAAATGATTCCCATGGACTTTGCACAAAATGCTGATTTCCATAACAACCACCTGTAGCTGTAGCCGCACCACCATCATCATCAACAGGTAGGTAAATAAATCCAAATTTAGCCGACATCTTCAGATCAGATAGGTTAGGTACCTCGTTTTGTTGTGCTCAACTTCTTTACACTCACCGCCTCGACTGTCCGCCACGCCATCCGGACCGTCTTCTCTTTGAAGATTGTTGTTACTATTTTTGCCTTTTCGCCCACCGATGATTGTTAACAAGTTGCTGATGATGATGATGATGATGGGTAATGTGATGACGGTTCTTTTACGTCTTGTTGTTCTTATCGCTTTCTTCTCTGCACACAAACAACACACCTTGCTGTTTGAATTTGGTCATCTATGTACGTTTGGTTGGACCGCGACTGCGACTGGGAGTGCGACTGTTGCCGTTGTTGATATTGCGGTGTTGTAGTTCTTCTTCTTTTTCTTAAATCTTATAGGTACGAGGTAAGCCCGAGACAGAGACTGACAAGTCTTTTACTGCTTCTTCTTCGTGGTTCATGCCACGACCACGACCAAGACTAAGACCATGAGTACAACTTACAACTCACAGCTGGAGACCTTCTTCAGGAATCCGATGGCCAAGAAGCATTCAGTATGTTTTAAACTTTCGAGCTGTTCGCTAACGTTCTTAACGTGGTCTCTCTTCCTTTTATTTTTTGTTTAGTGTCTGTATTCTGTCGGATTGGAGAACTTAAAATCCTATAGATATATTTGTATATGTGTACATGTAAAAGATTGATAAACTAATTAATTTATTTATTCAAGGAGAACTAACGGAGTGACAAAAGAAGAAGAAGAAAAAAATCAAAGAGAAAGACTTCTTCTTTATCTTCTTCTACAAAACTTCAACACTGCTTCTACATATGTAGGTACGTGTTTTGTGTGGTATCTTCAGCTATTTTATTAAAGTGAAAAAGTAGAAATTACCGTTAGTGTTATCTTTCTGCGGCATTTATCCTAATTAATATCTATATGTACGTGTGGATCGCAAACGACGATTTCGAGTAACGACCGAACGTGTGGACGTGTTAAAATCCGATCGAGTGCGGGTGGAATTCTTAAAAACCCATCGCCATTGTTTTTGTTATATTTTATTTATTTTTCGATAAAATAAATTTAAAAAAAAAAGAGTTGTTCCCGATTATTGGATTTTCTCTTCTGTAGGTATTTAATTTCTTGTATTTTTTTGAGTGTATGAAACTATTGTTTCTCGAAACTGCATTTATGTGACACACTTTTCTTCCTAAATTGGATTTGGTTCTAAATGAAGAACGAGTGAAGACTTATTCTATTCAGGCTTAAATGAGAAGAAGAATAAAAAAATGAAGAAGAAGTGTTAAATCAAATGAAGACATCGATGACCCGCTAGTAGTATCACAAGTTAATTATTATTTAATTGAGAACTTCCGAAGACGGACCGGACAGTGAAATTATTTGTTGTTGTTGTTTTTCCTTCTTTATTTATACAAAGATGACGTTGGTAAGTTGCTTGGTTGAAAAAAGGTTAACATCCAAGATGCAAGAACTTAACATACCATCATGGAGGAAGAATGTAATAAAAGTGGACTTTCGCTGGAAATTGTTTGCACATTTTACCACTATATACTCTGAAATTTACCTTCTAGCTATTATTATGTTTTTTTTTTTGTTTTTAAGATTTTGAAAACAAATTTTGCTTTCAACTGTTTTTTAATGATTAGATAGGTACATATGTATATACATTCGAGTTGAAGGCAGATACTTGACCTAATTATGGTTGGCAGGGTTGTGTAACCGGTTATCGTTCTACTTTTGTGTATACCTATGAACATACATAATGCCTTTATGATTTGATTTTGATTATAGTCATAATTTATCGACTCTTTAATGACTCAATAATTATGAGTAATAGATACATCAGTAAGGATATAATAATTAATGAAAAGAGGAAATGGAATCAATTTTATTTGCAACATTTTAATTTAATTCCTTTGCTGTTGATTTGCTTGGTTAATTCTTCTGCTTTGTAAATAAAAGCATACATAACGTAAGATTCAAAAATCATAACATACGAGTATTCATAGTTGCCGGCTTTAGTAAATGAATACATTGAAGTAAATGAACTCTTGGTGGAAATGTCATTGAAACATAACCTCTGTGCGTTTATTTCAAGCATTTGAATCTAATAGATTCTAAAACTTGTGCACTTTGTGTAAATAGACTTTGAACTTTAATATTGCAATTAATTGACATTGTAAAACAATATTTGTTCTATGTACCTATAAAGGTGCGTCCAGACCAACGAAACAATTTCGGTAAACAAACAAATTTTCCCGTTCTAAATGGGAAACACGGAGATATTTCAAAAACATTTCAGAAATGTTTCGCGAGCGTTTCTCTGTTTCTGAAACGTTTTTTTTTTTTTAATTTTTCTGAAATGTTTCTCAAAATTGTTTCGTTGGTTTGGGCTCACAAATATTGTTTTACAATGACAAATAGTTGAAATATCAATGTCACATTATCCTAATACAAAGTACACATGTTTCAAAATCGATTAGATCTACATTTTTGAAATGAACGAAGCAAAAGTGGAAGTGTGTTAATGGTTTTAATATAAATATTAATTTTCTCAAAAAGTTCATACTTACAATTTATACAAATTTGTGAAATAACAAAGATTTTGAAGGATCCACTTAATGAACATTTTAAAAATAAAACTACTGTTAATACGTTGTCTCAAATTTCCAAAAATACAAAATATGAAGAATATAAAAATAAAATGAAAACTGATACTAAAATGGGAAAACATTATAGAAATGGTTTTCAAAATGAATACATGAAAAAAAAAAAACGAATTAAAAACATGTCTTATGCATGTCTGCAAAGTTTCTGAAATGTTTTTCAAACAAATGACATACATTTCAGAAACGTTTTTCAAGCAATGTTTCCTGAAATATTTCTTTATTGTTGACACACCTTAAGAAAAACTGTGATTTTGTGCCCCTCGGCATATATGTAATTAAAACTTCTGGGTTGTTCGATAATTTTTTTTTTAAAAGCGTACATATATTTAGTGACTTACAAAGGGCTAGTTTGTTAAAATGATCATCTTTAACCAATGATTGTTTCAGATCGTATATATGTACCTACTCAAATCCACTTTTAAACCAACATTTTGTTAGAATTATTTTTGAAACAGAATGTGTGAAAACTTTGTGATTAACAATTAAGTGCTTGCAATTTGAGTTTTTGAAATGTAACGAATAGGCCCACTAGTGAAATGATTATGTTTTGACAGTTTAAATTACGTGGTCTTTATGCAGCACCCATTGATTTTTGAATTGATTCGGCTTAGGTTGTATTTTTATTTAGGATTTTATTTGTAATTTAGCTAAAATATTATAGGGATTATAGCAAAACATTTTTAGAACTAAAAGTGCTTTAGTTTTGCGAACAATGACTGCAAAATTGTCACCGTTTTTTTATTGTATATTTAACAATTTCAATGCGTTGCTAAAGCGTTTATGGGGGATTTTTAGTATTGCTGTAGTTTTAACTTGCCAAATGTCAAGATATGTCAGCTTAAAAAGAGACAATGGGCGCATTCACAAAGCTAGTGGCTACGTAGTCAATGGATTATGTTTGGCTTAATCTAACTACAAAAGTAGTTAAAATTTCTAATCCGACGTAGTATAAAAATGTCGCCTACAAAGTTAGTGCGCATTGGTTTTGACGTTTCACAATCAGTTGCTCGGTAAGGACACAAAAATTCAAAATGAAATGAATCTTTCGGTACTTAAAAACAAATATAAATCAATCATATTAAATCTTCTACTTGGTTTTATTGAATTTAAAAAGAAAACAAACTTCTAAAAACACAAATGTTTCTTTATTTATATATTTGTATTTGTCATTTATATGACAGTTCTGGATTGACTAGCTTTATATTACAATTTTGCATTCAAAAAGTTAGTTGAAATTTGACTAAGTAGTCAAAAGCTTTAGGAATGCGCCCAATTACCTAAATTACGGCCCATTCACATAAATTATTGGTATTAGTTAAATGTACTTCGTAGATACTTTTTAAGCTAACTTCCAAAAAATCTAAATACAAACGTACTTTTGAGGTCATTTTCAATTAATCCAGAATAGACTAAGAGCTAACGCAAATTTATATAGGGTATAGTCTTAGTAAAGGTGGTATCAGAAACGTTCGTTTGCCAGCACGTAGTGAGAAAAAGTGCATAAAAAGTACAACTTTTCTGAAAATTGGAATATGGTACGAAACCACGTCAAACGTATAGGTTGCCGTATTATATCGGCAGATGTCGCCGAAATTGCACCCATTTTTAACTTTTCGTAAAACATTTGGGATTAAGGTTCGCAATCGTTTAAAATCGTAACTATGTAGTTTCAAAATAGTTGTGTTCTATTACAAAATTTAGAAGTAAAAAAAGTTCACAACTTTTTCTAGAATCTCTTAAAATATTCAATAGAAAACAACTCAATATTCTATAAGGCTTTTTTACTTGCGACATATAGGAACTATATGGCAAGTTTTGCATTCGTGCAAAATTTCGAACTCGAGATTTTAATCAAACATGATATTACGATGGTAGAGAAGTCGAAAAAAGTGGGTCCCGCGATTCCGTCCGGTCGGTTTTGTCTGTCTGTCCACGCTCCTACAGCCTAAACCATTGGGTCGATTGAGTTCAAACTTGGAAGTTAAGGCTTTGAGTAGATTCGCGTTAGGCATTTTTTTCATTTTTTTTTTAAGATCAAAACTAACAGTGGCCCCCATACAATTTTTTTGGTCAAAAACCGAAAATTCGAATTTTCTCAAAAACAAACCGATAGATTTTTTTTAAATTTTCTCTAAAATTTTATTTTTAACTTGGCTTCTTTTTATAAGAAAACCATATTTTTGTATTGCTCAGGAAAGGTACCGCTCATAGAACCGTAATTTTGTTTTTTAATTTTCTCAGCAACTTATGAACTGATTTTAATAATTTTTTTTCTGAATAAGCTTCTATATTTCCTAAACAATATTTGATTAACAGAAATTCAATTTTTAATTGTTTGGATTTTTTAAAAAATATTGAATTTTTATTTTTCAAAACTCTATATCTCAAAAACGGGTCAACAATTTTTTACGAAATTCAAACGTAAGACGTATATTTACAAACACTAAATAACTGCTTTCCAAAAATATTTTTAGAACAAAATTGGAAAATTTTATATATAAAAAATTAATTTAAAAAAAAAACCGCTCTAACGATTTTCAAAATAAAAATTTGAAAAATCAACGGTTTTTTTATTTATAAAATGGCATTCAAATTTTTGAAGACAAACTTATTTTTCAGGTAAAATTTCGAATCTTAAAATATTATTTTTTTAATTATTTTTAGTGTTCATGAGCCTGAAAGAGCGCATTATTTTGACAAAATTGTAATTACATTCCTAGCTTTCATCCAAATTAGTGCATTTGGTACACATTTATATGATATATTTAATCAACAATCTATTTTAAAGAGTCTATCAAGAACTATTATCTTGGTAACTTTGTATATAATGATTTTAAAATATTATTCTTTACGAATAAGGTTGTTTCACACATGATTTACTGGCCTTCGCCTTTATAAAAAAATAAATACTTAGTACGTACAAGTTAAAGAAACTGGCCAGAGAGAGTATATGTATTTTCTATTAGAATCACTTTTTGAACGCATACACATTGTACCTATTTATAAAGGTATTACCTACAACTTCTACAACTACTGCTTACGTGTCTCTTCTTAACTAAAATCCAAAACGCACAAGAGCCTGACTGTAAACAACACATGAACAGCAATTTCTTGTACTTGTTCGTATGCTTGTTTTTTAAAACTTTAGTGAAAAAAAATAGACTGAACGTAATAACTCCATGTTTGCGCTGAAAACTTAAGAAGGAATGTAGTATGTTCCTTCTAGCCACCAATAATATTCCTTCATTATCATCATAAACACGTCCTTATCTATCTATCTGCATAAAGCTAAGCACGCCAAGTGAACTATTCTATGGTCGTTTTAGACATCTACCTGCTACCTAACTACACAACCAATAGGCGATCGCCTTACAATTTAAACATTCATGGTCTGCCTCCTTCTTATCTTATTTATTTTTCATCCTGGTTCTTCTAATATGAAATTACAATAAAGCTATCTAAAGGAAAAAAGCTTTTAAGGAACAAGTTGAATCTATATGAATCGCATTGTAGCTTTATAGGTAATAGAAACCATTTTTCATATACAAAGATCGTACACAAGTAAAACAAAACTTATGAATGTAAATAAAAACAAATATCGGTAAAAGATCCTAAACAGCTGACTTATGCATACAAAAGTTTGTTTCATCCCCTTATTAGATACAATATTATGCCATTTTGTTTGTTATATAAAGTGCGTTGATATAAATAAAACAAAAACAAATTCATCAACCTTCATATGGTAGCTCTTTATGTGAAAACATATGCAAGGATAGACTCAAATAAAATAAAGGAAATTGTGTTGACTTTTTGGGTCGAAAATTAATTATCTCCCTTATTCTGCTGGCTGCTTATGGGAATGGGAATAATATTTTTCTCTCGCTCCCGCTGAATTTCTCCACTTTCGATACTAACGCCACGCCAACGACGCGGCATCTGGTCGCCCTAAAAGTTTATGCGCATGAGAGTACTATGGTTTTCATATACAAAGATCGTGCGGTTTTTTGGCAATTCAAATGGCATTTACCTATATCTTTGAAGCCAAACTTATTTTATAGGAATATTTTAAAATCTCATATAAGTACTTTTTTAAACAGACTCTTTGCATACAGGAGCAAGTTCGTGCGACCCAGTCGTGCATTTTATTTTGTATGTGTATATGTTTGGATCCATTTTCGGTTTTAGTTCAACTCTTGTCTAGCTCAAATCGATTTCAATTCAGCTCAATGTGGGGTCATGAAGTGTTGAAGTGAGCGAAAATAGGCAATTCTCTCGTTGACAAAAGTAGACAAATTTACTTACTTTATTATATTCACTATTCAAATTACATTTTCTCACTAATTGAAGATTTTCAGCTTAAAATAACTATTTTTCGAACCCAATTATATGATCCCACATTAACTTGTAAATCAATTGAAATAAGATGCCAAAGAAATATTCCATGACCATTTAGCTTTTAGGGCTGTATGTCTTCCATAACTTCACGAATTTCATCTTCCAGGTCTTGAATTGAGTGTGGAGACTTGGTATAAAACTAATCTTTTATCTGTGGCCAATTGTGATTACCTCTTCAAGAAATAACATGATCAGTAGACTTTTCTTGCAAAATTGAAATTGAACTGTGAACGCAAATTTTCAATATTTTTTCTAACAAATTTTTAACAATTTCTATGTGTTGCTGAAAAGTGTATTGTTTTATTATTTTAATACCTTAAAGCTTGATTTTTATTGTCAAATTTCAAAAATTATAGCTATTAAAAATAAAATCTCGTATTGGAAATTCCTATATGAAGGTGTAATCTATACAATTTGTATACATTTTTCATGTTATCTTCCATTTTCTGCCTCATGTACCTAAATCACAATCAGCTTAAATATTATAACCATTTAACCATGGTAAATAAACTCAACGTGTTAAAGAATCCAAAACCACCGCCATATATCTGTTACATTTTTAGAACTAAAAGTGCTTTAGTTTTGCGAACAATGACTGAAAAATTGTCACCGTTTTTTATTGTATATTTAACAATATCAATGCGTTGCTAAAGCGTTTATGGGGGATTTTTAGTATTGCAGTAGTTTTAACTTGTCAAATGTCAAGATATGTCAGCTTAAAAAGAGACAATGGGCGCATTCACAAAGCTAGTGGCTACGTAGTCAATGGATTATGTTTGGCTTAATCTAACTACAAAAGTAGTTAAAATTTCTAATCCGACGTAGTGTATAAATGTCGCCTACAAAGTTAGTGCACATTGGTTTTGACGTTTCACAATCAGTTGCTCGGTAAGGACACAAAAATTCAAAATGAAATGAATCTTTCGGTACTTAAAAACAAATATGTATAAATCAATCATATTAAATCTTCTACTTAGTTTTATTGAATTTAAAAAGAAAACAAACTATTTATAGTTCTTAAAACACAAATGTTTCTTTATTTATATATTTGTATTTGTCATTAATATGACAGTTCCGGATTGACTAGCTTTATATTACAATTTTGCATTCAGAAAGTTAGTTGAAATTTGACTAAGTAGTCAAAAGCTTTAGGAATGCGCCCAATTACCTAAATTACGGCCCATTCACATAAATTATTGGTATTAGTTAAATATACTAGATACTTTTTAAGCTAACTTCCAAAAAATCTAAATACCAACGTACTTTTGAGGTCATTTTCAATTAATCCAGAATAGACTAAGAGCTACGACAAATTTATATAGGGTATAGTCTTAGTAAAGGTGATATCAGAAACGTTCGTTTGCCAGCACGTAGTGAGAAAAAGTGCATAAAAAGTACAACTTTTCTGAAAATTGGAATATGGTAGGAAACCACTTCAAACGTATAGGTTGCCGTATTATATCGGCAGATGTCGCCGAAATTGCACCCATTTTTAACTTTTCGAAAAACATTTGGGATTAAGGTTCGCAATCGTTTAAAATCGCAACTATGTAGTTTCAAAATAGTTGTGTTCTATTACAAAATTTAGAAGTAAAAATAGTTCACAAGGTTTTCTAGAATCTCTTATAATATTCAATAGAAAACAACTCAATATTCTATAAGGCTTTTTTTTGTATGCGTATATGTTTGGATCCATTTTCGGTTTTAGTTCAACTCGGGTCTAGCTCAAATCGATTTCAATTCAGCTCAATGTGGGGTCATGAAGTGTTGAAGTGAGCGAAAATAGGCAATTCTCTCGTTGACAAAAGTAGACAAATTTACTTACTTTATTATATTCATTATTCAAATTACATTTTCTCACTAATTGAAGATTTTCAGCTTAAAATAACTATTTTTCGAACCCAATTATATGATCCCACATTAACTTGTAAATCAATTGAAATAAGATGACAAAGAAATATTCCATGACCAATTAGCTTTTAGAGCTGTATGTCTTCCATAAATTCACGAATTTCATCTTCCAGGTCTTGAATTGAGTGTGGAGACTTGATATAAAACTAATCTGTGGCCAATTGTGATTACCTCTTCAAGAAATAACATGATCAGTAGACTTTTCTTGCAAAATTGAAATTGAACTGTGAACGCAAATTTTCAATATTTTTTCTAACAAATTTTTAACAATTTCTATGTGTTGCTGAAAAGTGTATTGTTTTATTATTTTAATACCTTAAAGCTTGATTTTTATTGTCAAATTTCAAAAATTATAGCTATTAAAAATAAAATCTCGTATTGGAAATTCCTATATGAAGGTGTAATCTATACAATTTGTATACATTTTTCATGTTATCTTCCATTTTCTGCCTCATGTACCTAAATCACAATCAGCTTAAATATTATAACCATTTAACCATGGTAAATAAACTCAACGTGTTAAAGAATCCAAAACCACCGCCATATATCTGTTACAGGCAAAAAAAAGAAGATATATTTTAAAGATGGCATTCCTCTTTCAGCACTCTATAGAGCCTCAGTAAAACTGGTATTTTTATGACTTATTTTTGTCTTCAACTCTACATGCATACCTAACGGTTACATTTTTAGCATAGTGTAGGTAATGACATAATATGGGTAGCATAATAAAAACACATCCGACTGACAGGCTGTGTAACTGTTGCATGCTACCATTGCCAAGAATCTATCCATGGAATTGACATACACCTTACCAGAAGCACCCATTCTCTTAAACGAATAACGATGACCGAGACCAAGACCAAGACCGAAACGACTATAACACACGGACGTACGTGGAAGTTGCTTCAAGACTTGATGGGTGACAACGATCAAGCTATACATACCTATAAGTTGTATCAACTTGAGAATCTAAATAATGTGTAGGTAGACATTCTGTTATAGTTGACTAGTTGGTCTTCCGTTTTGTTTACGATATACAAAACAAAAATGAAGACCTAAACAGGAGAGCCCCCGATTTGTTGGCACTACTTTTTAGTCTTCTAACCTATTTGCTAAAACCCGAAACCATATACAAAACTTTAACAACACTTGCTTTATGCCACCTCTGCCTCTACCACCAATTTGTCTCTACTGGTGTGTATCGTTGTATCGAATTTGTAAAAGAATCTCTGTGACTCCTATTTTACTTAATTTGTAATGTATCTGGGTTACGAGTCGAGTAGTAACGACCAGACCAGCCAACACCGCACATTCCCAACTTGGTGCCTATAGATTTGAATGACAGAATGCCCCTTTTCCAGGTTAAACACTTGTTGTATGAATGCTGAATGGGAGTGTATGTACGGTATGACGACAATAACGTTTAACGGCGGGCGGTATAATGGAAATGGTGACACACAAACATTGTTTAATTAGTGATAAATTTCTCGAGTCCACTTGTATAATGCGTGTTTTTGAGATTTATGAATATTACACTACTATTTCTTTAAACACTTCTTTTTATGTTTAAGTAAAATTATTTATTAACATATAATATTTTATTACGAGCGACGTTGCCATTTTTCATAGCCAGTTTATCTATTTTTTTTAGAAATTAGATAAGTAATTATATTAATACCCAATCTTAAAACAATAAGTTTGTTTTGTTGGGGAAACTTATCCACTTTTATATCAAAAAAATAACATAACATAACTTGTCTAAAAAATACTACAATCCTTGCATCTTTTATTACATGCGTTAAAAATTTTATAGAGTTGACACTTATGATTCATTATATATCTTTGGACGGTATTCACATTTGGCTATTTTGTGATGACCCATTTGGACTTCTCAAAATTGTATTGTCATAATTTTAAAGCGACAAAACAGTGTGCCAGGAGTATAGGAATACATTGTTAAGCATCTTGCACATGAGCTACGAACTGCGAACTGTTGATGTTCGCATATTTTGACTTTTCTTTCACATGAGATTTATTTCTATTCTATTCTATTTCTAATTTTTGAGTTTAAGTTGAGCGCGAACAATTTATACGTTGCAGTGTGGATGGTATGTGGAACGCGAATAGAGTTTGACAGTTTGTAGCAACCACACTGTAATTCTTTACTACCAAATTGGTTTTGCAAAATTGCCTTATTTTAGAGAACAAAATGCAAATTTTATTTCCTAACATAAGTGTCATTTGATTTTTTATAATTTAAATGTGTTTTTGTTTGAAATGTGTAAAATCAAGTTTGTTCATCCATTCCTTTATTCATTGTTCACCCTCATGTGCAAGGCCCTTTAAGGCCCATTCACATGAGAGCGACCAACAACCGAGGAATGTAATTTTGAACAATTTACAAACCTACATTTTATGTGAATTAAAACAAATGTAGAAATATAGCTTTAGTAAATTTAAAAGTAATAAAATTAGCTTTTTCATTGCCAAAATAAGAGAAATCAAATTGTTGGTCGTGGATTGTAATCTTATTGCAATGAACTGTCAAACTCAATTCGAATTCTACATATGATCCACAATAATGAGAAAAATTTAAGTATAGTCTTTATTGTGCCAGGACGAATTAAAACAACGTTTAAAAGAAATGTCATAATGGACGAATTTTCTTTCATTCGTTTGTCGTTGGTCGCTCCCATGTGAACAGTCCTTTAGGTTGTAGAACTGTCATGCTAGAATCTATTTTAATCACTGCTTGTAGCATCCACATTTTTGCACGAGTCTCTTGCGAGGACTTTACAGTAGTTCCCGATATGAAAAATGATTTTCAAACAGCGTTTCGGATTCAGTATAAAAATTGTAAGTCCCCTTCATTATAGATATTATTAGCACACGGCAGGTTTAATAATTAACATGAGTTCATTGTGCATAATGTATTGGAAGCAAAAATGAATCATTTATTTTGATCTGAAAAAGAATGGAGTGTTTTAGAAGGTTAAACAACAGATTTGTGTAGATTTTTAATTGTTTCCAGTGCTTAAGCGTTTGTTTTATTTATTTTTGACCAGTTCGTCGAAAATGGTTGCCAATTAGATCAGTAAAAACTTAATTTTAATACATACACATTACACAACTTTGCAAAATCTTCAGAAAGATTTGGAAGTTTGAGAGATAAATGTTTTTAAATAAAACGAAAACGGTTTTGGATATCAATGCAATTTTTTATTGCTGTGAAAGTATGTTCGATGCCATTATGCAAGAAACTTAATTTCTTTTGCATTGCCAACACGGGCAGACTTGCAGGAGGCCAGTTTCTAAACCCGATTTTAAACGGTTTTTAAGCATAAATCGGCCGATACTGCTCTTATATCACGTATCATAGGAAGTTCATCAATATACTTGACATAGCATCACGGGAAACAGTCTAACGGCGCCAAATCGGACGACCGAGGAGGCCAAACGACTGGACCATTTTGTGAGATAACATGTTCTTCAAACTTGGTTTCCAATAAATTGATTGTGACATTCGCTGTGTAGCTTGTAGTGCCGCCGCGCCGCCGCCGTCCTGTTGGGACCACATGTCTTCTTAGTCCATGTCATCCAATTGGAGTCAAAAATATTCGGTTATCATTCCCCATTCACAGTAACGTGCCGGTCTTGATCATCACGGAAAAAGTACGGTCCAATGACGCCACCGGCCCATAAAACACACCAAATCGTATTTTTTTCGGGATGCAATGAAGACTCATGGAGTACGTGTGGATTGCTGCCTGACCAGATGATTTTTCAATGAAAATCTGAATTATTTTCAACTTGTTGCTCAGCCCAATTTACGAACATACGATGCTGTAGTCAAGCGGCTTCAGTTCTTGCCTCAATTTAATCTTACAAAAATGTAGGCCAAGATCTTTTCACACGACGCCACAGAGATATCCAACGCTTCAGAACGTCGACCGACGTGTGAGAGACAGATTTGGGTTTTCTGCAACTGAAGCCTCAGTGGCAGCAATATTCTCGACACTACGGGCACTTATTGAACATTTTGTACTGTGCCTGTGGATTAAAATTTTTCCAGTACACGCGCAATTGTTGATCTGCTAGGACGATTATGATGACCATAAATTAGATGTAGCGCTCTTAACTTTGATACCACTGACTCCGAATTTCGGTAGTAAATCTTAATAATTTTAACTCGTTGTTGACTCTTATACCTATTATGAAATGGAAAACCTTACTGAAGAGAAATGTCCAAAGAGCGTCAAGAAATATATCGGCGTTTGTTTTAACTGTCGATCTACTTTTGTAGCGTCCCTGTTAAAAAACCCTGTACTAATTTGTTATAATGTATATGGCTTCTAAAAACTCAAAAATATGCCTTGATCGAATGTTTGGCTAAAACTAGATCTAGTCCTATTGCTTTTTAATAATTTAATACCGCATTTTATGAAAATAGGAATAATCCTTCCAGGAAATTTTGGTTTCTTTTTTGGAACTAGAATTGAGGGGCAACCTTATATTTGTCGATCTTTAGTTTAGAAAAATGTAACGGAAGTGGCTCGTAAAACATAACAAGCATGCGTCAATTTTTCTGTTCTTGCAAAACATCAAATGCTTAAGTTTAATTCTAAGGTCATTCATTGATTTGATGCTTGTTTTTCCAAATATGCAAACATACATTTATTATTATTTATTAATAAGAATTTTTCAAGCCCTCCTTGAAAGACTAATATGATTGTTATCCGGCATTATTCCTATTTCAAAAGAAAACAAATTACTTTCTTTTTTTCTTTCTTCATGATGCCGATTCAGCAAAAGCCACTGACCTTGACATTCCCTCAAACTTGATTAAAAGACCAACTACCTAACAAATATACCTACCTTACCAACAAAATTTACAATTTCTGACCGGACTGGACTACTTGGAAGAAAAGTGAAGCCACATTCGTCATTCGTATAATTAATCGAAAGTTCTTCTTTTTATTATCCACAAAAACTTTTAACTTTAACTAAAATTCATTTTTATATCATTTTCAGATCGCTTATCTGGATGCATCCGTCACCGGGTATTTTTGAATTCGGAATTTGTGTCACATGAATAACAAAACTACAACAACAACAACCACAAAATACAAGAAGTGAAATGAAATGAAGAAGTGTTGAGTGCGAAAAGAGAACACAAAGAAAAACATAATAAACCATCGTCTTCGGTCTTCGATCTTCGGGCGTCGGTGTTGAATGAGTGGCTTTGTAATAAGAGAGCTCACAATCTCGATCACGAAAAAAGCTAAAAAGTGAAAAATAAAAATTAAGATCTTGCCAAGGTATATAACAAAAGTAAACATAAAAGAGAACTTAAAGAACGAAACAAAATGAATGAAGTGCTGACGGTTAGCATAGCCGTTTTGTGCTGCCTGCTTATCGCAACGCCAATAGCTGTCAACTGCGAAGAAGACTCATTGGCCGGCAGCTTTCTTTCCGGTAAGTAATTTGTAATTCGGCTTTTTAACACGCATGCTCGAAGTATTTGGGTATCTGATGGTATTCTTTTTTTTTTTTGATAATTGATCCGATGGCTTATTTGTTGTGCTAAATATTTGAATCTCTTTAAACCAAAATAATAAAGAAACGAAAATACTGTCACAGTCTGAAAGTAATTGATGGGGAAGTGGGTAATGGCATGACTATTTGTGGCAAGTAAAGTTTCTTGGTTAAGCTAAATGGGGCAGCAGAACTGTTGTATGGGGTTATAGATTGGAATGTTGCCAATAACCAACCTAATTCTAACGTACAGATAAATGTAGGTTTTTATAGTTTATAAGAAAACTTTTGTTCTATTTTACCCTTCTGATCTGGCTATAATTTACAAAGCTTTTATTCGTTCTAAGCTGGAGTATAAATCTTATATTTAGACTGGATCCCCAATAACGTACTTGAGTAGATAGAATTGAAAAAAGAGCTCTTAAAATGAAAGGAGATCGTTCTCTTACCGAGACATTTGCTTCTCTTGAACACCGCTGCAAGGTCTCATGCCTGTAATTGTTTTACCTTAAACAATTCAACCGTAATACTCGTACTGCTAGGAATGCCCATCAGATTACCCTTGAGCCCAATTTCGGACGTATTGTTAAGTACAGAGATTTTTTCTTTAGCCACACTACGCGAATGTGGAATGCTTTACCTAACTCTAAATTTCTCACTCATTAAAATGTGCAGACATTCAAAACCAATGTTCATCGGTTTTTCCTTTCTAATTCTATTCTAATTTCCTAATTGCTCGCACTGTGTTTAATCATTATAAGGATATTCATAACCCCTTTAGTGCGCACAATATATATATTAAAAAAATAAGTTCAATTTTGAGAAATTTTACGACACATAAGTTCTGTTGAAGTGCATATCCTCCAATTAGAGCTTTAAAATTTTTAGCAACTCTTTGAGCATCTAAATCAAATTAGCATAATCAGCATATTACGTTTCGTAAGGGACTCAAACTAGTTTTATTGATCTTAGGAGGAATTTTCATGTGGTATTAAGTTTGTCATACTCCATCATGGACAGCCACTTCAGCCTTACCTTACCTTGAGGATCTATATGCTTGTGGTATTGAAAACATACCAATTTAAAGTAACCTTGAAGTTGCAGCTCCATACCTTTACAATGTATTATGTCCTGCATAAAATATATCGTTTCTCTTAAATTATCCAAATATTCCAACTTTTGTCAAAACAAGAAAAACAAGGCTTGGAAAAATCTTCATGTCTCCTGAAGATCGTGATGTATATGTTACCCTATTTAGAGAGTTTAAATCTTTCCAATTATTTATATTATATAATATTCCGAATATCTTAAAGATTTGGCTATTTTTCTTAAGCTTCACCTAAAACGGAAATCTGAATGCTATGCAGTATATTTTACTTATTGTAATAGCATTTTATTGCTCACAACTTTTAGCAAACTTTCATTGGCATTCCTCTAAAAATAGATACTTGAGAGACTATTATTTAATAATGTTTAAATGACATTGACAAAATCTTGCATTACTTGGCATAACTTAAAGATATTTGCATTCATTTGATATTAAGCTCATCTAAATTTCACCCATATTAAAGAAAGCATTTATTACAAAATTCCTTGAAAAGGGTAACAAGTCTGAAATTAGTGATTACAAACCAGTCTCTAAATTGTCCTGTATTCCCAAACGTTTTGAACAAGTTGTATGTGATAGTTTCAATTTTAACTGCAAAAATATCTTATGACAATTACTAATATAGGTCAAGACCTTGACTGTAATTACGTTGAAAATTTTAAAGCTTTTGACCAACTTTCTAAAGATATCAACGTTTAATCTGAAATCAATTAGGGTTTCTCCTAAAATCCGTCATATACATTTCTTTTTGTCTTCAAAATAGGTCTTATCAAATTCAATTCAGGAGTTCCCCAGGGTAGTAATTTAGGACCATTACTCTTTATTTAGAAATGATGTACCACGTGGTCTATTTTTCCACAAATAAAGAGCTTTCCTTATATCCCACAAACTATGTCCTCATATTATGAATATTATTCATATTAAAAATAAGTAGGGTGTGTTAGGACCTCTGTAGAAATTAAACAACTTCATAATATAACCATAACAAATACTAGACAATTGAGGGCAAAAGATATTACTTATAGTAATTTCCTAATGTCCCATTTAACTCCGATAGCAAACCAAGTAAAAAAAATAAACTAACATCTCAAGAATTTCCTTTACACAAAAAACTAACGATATCCAAAAGTTTTATTTAAATTCATTCTTTTTGCGATTGGGTTCAATTCAACCAGTAAATATGTTTCTAATATTGCATTCAATAATACCTTTTATTTATTTCAGGTCTTCTCGACACTATAACAAGCACAGTTGATGCCAAGGACTGTCCAGGTGTCTGTGTTCATTCTTTGGCGGTGTTAATATGCGATGAAGTTCTGCACGATGTTCCATGTCCTTCAGCCAGTATGAAATGTTGTATTCAAAGTTCAGTAGGAAAAAATACAACATCAGCTAATCAAAGCCCATCAACAACTTCAAAACCATCTACCACCCAAAAACCTTCAACTACCACAACTGCAACAACCCCAACAACTACAACAACCCCGAAACCAAAACCAACTCAGAAGAAAGTCCAAACAACAACGACTACAACAAAGAAACCTGTCTTATCTAAGAAACCAATTAAAGCTTCCGAAAAAGATGATAAGGAATCCTCAAGTAAGTTTAATATTCATTTCTTATTTAACTCAAAAATGTAAATATGTTCTCCTAAAAGAAGCTTGCAGTGGAGTTTGTGTTGCTGATAGAATCGCAGAATATTGTGAAGCCTATCTAACCAGCTCGGGTCTATGTAAGACTGGAAGCAAGTGTTGTGTTTCGCTGGATGAGTTTCCCAACGGAAAACTACCCAAGGATATCTACATACCAGCAAGTACACAACAATAATTTAAATTTATGAAATTGAATGTAGACCTTCTAATATGTTTATTGTTATCTTCCAGAACACCAGGTTGGAAATAATATGATGAATCAAACTGAAGAAGTGAAAAAGAATCAACCATCAAAATCTGGAGGATCTTCTTTGACAGCCTCTTCATCGTCCATCACCACAACCACCGTGAAGGTAACATATTTTTAAAAAATCCCTATACTCTAGAATTTTCTATAAAAAAAATGCTTTTACCAGGCAACACCATCAACCACCCCTGAACCGGCTCGAGTGAAGACCAACTCTCCACAAAAGCCTCAGAAATCCACGATGAAAAAGGTCCCCGCCACAACAACCACCACTGAATCCACCCAAGAGGATGAATCAAATGACGACGATGAACAAAACGAAAACAATAACAACAACAACAATGAAAACAATGGACAGGTCCTTAAGGAATGCGATGGAGAATGCCTCAGTGGATTGTTTTCACTTTTCTGTGAAGACATTGACTCCGAGGCGTATTGCCCAGGCGAAAGTAATTGTTGTGTTACTGATGCCAAATCTGAGTCTCCTCCAACGACACCAGCCAATAAACCTACTCCTGCAGCAAAAGTTCCTCCCAAACCTGCTGCGAAAGTTCCACCAAAGACCCCACTTAAAACTGCTCCACCTCAAGCGCCATCACCATCATCTTCATTGCAATCGGCCGTGTCCGATATGTTGTTCTCGCAAATTTTGAATTACGCTGAAAACACCCTTACCGGAGGTGGGGGAGGTGGTGGTAGTAGTAGCCCCCCACAAAGACCGCCCCAGCAGCAACAACAATATCCACAGCAGCAGCAGAATAATCAGATTCCAGCTTGTCCTGGTTATTGTATGTTACAGTTGATGGAAGCGTTTTGTGAGAGACCGTCTGTGGTAATACAACATACAACGACTTGTGGCAAAAGTTCTATTTGCTGTGATAATTCAAGGTACCTATATTCATGCACACAAATGACAGTTATCTCAAATGTTGACAGTTTGAAGTCTTCGAATGTCACATTCTGTTACAATCCTATAAAATTGACAGCTGTCAATTATTTTGATGTATAACATATATTATGCACAATGATCTCTGCAAATGGAATTAGATCTTTCAAAAAATTGGAGTTGCATCGGAATCGATTTTCAATGAACAAAAGAGTTACCTTTCGCAGCTCATTACAAGGCCAATATTAATCACTTTTTTTTTTGACAATTCCAAACAAAAAAGACAATTTTTTACATTGTCTAACGCCATTAGGTGTAATAACATGTCCCTAAGCTGGAATATTACAAATTAACAGAATTATGTATGTGTCGGAAAATATTTTAAAGAAAATGTTAATCCTGAAAATATAATTTTGTATCGAGATTCCCGATACATATAAGACATGATAGACAAAATATTCTGATTTCACGTCGGGAAAGTCCAATCCACGAGTTTGGAACTAATCAACTACTGAGATGCACAGAAAGTGTTAAGGCCATTTGCTCTGGTGAAAGAAAGAGTTTATAAGCTTCTAACTTGGATTTTAAAAATCGATATTTTTAAATCTAATTCCTCTTGAGACGAATTAAAGAAACTTATCAACTTACACTATTACTAGTTATGTGAATTTAAACTTAAGGCATTTTTTTTCTTATTTATTACAGAGCTGGCCCACCAAAACAAAGACCTAATGGTGGACAACTTCAATCACAATCCCAAAACCAACCACCTACAGCTCCACCATATGTTGTTCCCAATACACCAAGTCCAGATCCTCGAGAAGAGTGTCCCGGATCATGTATTGTGAGCCTCTTAAGTTTCACCTGTTTCAGTAAGTTTTTCTTTTTTCTAAACTTAAAAATTCATCAAATAAAACGAACTTAACAAATTTTATTTATTTTTAGAAAATGCTGAAATGACAAATCTTTTCAAATGCAAACGCTCTGGCCAAATGTGCTGTGCCCCGAAGAGTAAAATTTTAGAGAAACAAGATTTTATGTCACGCAATGATACTTATGTTCATTACCCTCAAGCACCACCACCTAACATAGCATATCCACCTCAACAACAGCCACCTGTTAATCAATATCAAAATTATATGCCAGCTGGACCACCTCCTCCGCCACCACCACAAATAGCACCATATCAAACCCAAGTGCCGCAACACTATCCACTGCAGTATGGCCCGATTCCAGCTCCTCCAATGTCAGGTGAGTTTGATTGATATTTACTTTCAGTTATTTTGAGAAGGCTAAACTCATTATGCGCCCTAAAATCGGAAAAGTTTTCAGATACGAATTTGGTATTCCCAACTACTCAAAACAATCTTGATTAATTTTTTTAATTAATTTCACTAAAATTTAATATTAAAAAAAAGAACCAATATTGGTTTGATAGGAATGTTTCAATTCTGTTAGATTATGGTGTAACCAAAAGTGTGATTTGTCAAAAAATTAGATAAAACCTGAAGATCTTCTTTAAGATTAGGTTTTTTGTTCAAAGGTATGAACAATTTTTTTTTAAATATGAGACAAAATCTTTTGGCTCTAGATACATAAGTTAAAAAAAAGATAAGACGCTTTAAAAATATTAAAACGCAATTCAATTCTTTTTTTAACTCCTCTGAATTAAGTCAATCATCCTCAAATTTTCTATTAATAAATTAGCCGACTTCTTGCAATTGTTTGTACTCGTCTAATCATTCAAATTATTGGGCAAGTTCAGACAACATAAGGGACTTGAAAGTAAGGCAAGTTTCTAGTATCTAATTGACAGCTGCCAAAATATTGCCTTCCAATTAAGGCAACTTAATTGTAAAATTCACTGGAAAGTTAGTCAAGGAAAATCTCCCCAACTAGCAAGTCAAGTCAACTTCTGTCAAAATGACAGTTGATCATTTTTTTTTTTCATTCAACTTAAAGCTGACTTTGTTACACTATGATTTATAAATTTTCTGCACAACTTCATTTAAATTTAATTTCGAAATAAAAATAAGTAATATTTCTTTATAATACAAAATACAAACCTGAGGAGTCTTTCGTAAACAATAATTTCGTTGGTACTTTTTGTACTGTAACGCGAAGTAAAGCTCTGAATTTGAAGTTCATGAAACTTGACAAACTAACTAGTTGTACGTTCAAAGAACGCAGTTGACTACAAATGAAGTCCCTTATGATGCATAAACCTTCCCATTGTATTTTCAAATAATTGGACAACAATTTTTAATTGGCAGAAAGTAGAAAACAACAACAAAAGTTCATAAGATTCTGAAAGAATTTTAAAACTATGAAAATCGAAAGAAATATTAAGACAGAGTTTTGCAAAAACATTGAAAAAAATGTATACATAAAAAAGGTTAAAAAAGGTGGGGCCCATGATTAAATTTTCAAGTAATTAGTTATTGTCTGATTAAATAAGTCTACCTATTTGTTTGCTTTCTAAAGTCTTCTAACCGTGTAAACAGAGAATATTAATTGGGTGATAAAAAATTGTCTGCAATTGTCAGCCAATTTTCAACCAAAAAATTGTTTAATATTTGGATAAAATCAACCCTACCAATTTTTACTTCATTTGTGACATAAATAGATACTTTTGGAATATTTTTGACAGTTTAGCCAATATTGGAAGATCTTTCACTTGTATATGCTTAGCTTTAGTCTATTCATAAGGAAATGTTAAACCAAACTAAGATGTAATTAAGTGACAGCTGTCAAAAAGACCAGTTCCAGAAACAGTATTGTCAGATTTAAAACCACACATTTCAATTGGTCTATGTTAGAAGTGCCAAGTGTTCCTTACCATTCGCAAATCCACTTTTGTTACGCAAATCTTTCGCTTATAAACAATGAGCCACAATTCGATGCAATTTCTGCTAAAAACTGAACAAAACATTAACTATTGGTTTCATATTATTTTAAGTGTAGTAAACTTTAAAAGTACGACTTGATTTTATTAAATTGATTAACAATATTCTTGGAGGTACACGATACTTAACGAAAGATTCCGTAATATGTTTTAGTTCTGATGAGGAGCATTTATTCTACAAACACGTGGGAATAATCTAACAGGGAGATAAATTGCACTCTTCTTTACTAAACAAATTAATTGCCACAAATACATAATTATGTCACATAATGCTGCGAGCAAAAAAATAGCAGTGCATGAAAAATTATTTGAAATAAAACATGAAAAGAGCTTTGGCGTTGGAAATATTTTTAAGCAAAACCTCTTAAGATTCATTAAAATTTAATTTTTAGTAAGAATCGAATTTAATTTATTGCTAATTACCTAAGCAGTAATCCAAAAACAATATAAACATTAAAATAAAGCGAGCAAAATAATAGCAGTGTTTTTTTTTTATTAAATTAAAATAAAGCAAGGCATAAAAAGTTCTTTTCAACGTTATTTTATTTAATAAAAACTAGTATTTTGTAGCACGACCATTATTTTTTATAACTGCTTCACATCAACGTTTAATTGACTCCACAAGTCCCTGACACCTTGATGGTGTTATTGATTGCCAAGCCTGCTCAGCAACGCTCCATAACTCCCTGTTATTTTTTGGTTTTGACTTGAATACTTCTTTTTTAATATCTGCCCAAAGATTCTCGATGGGATTGAGGTCAGGGGACTGTGCAGGCCACTCCATGAACTCAATCATATTCTCTTGGAACCATTGCCTTGCTGCTCATCCTTTTAACTATATGGTGGAACCTTTATTGGTTATGTTCTCTTAATATTCTCCTCACCGTATGCACACCGCACGGAACCTAAAGCTCGGCTGCAATCTCTGTAGCTGCTGTTGTAGGAGGATTATTCCTCGAAAAGTGAACCGCAAGTTTTTTTAAAGATGGTGTAAGAGATTACTTCCGTCCCCTTGTTTCTGCTTTTCCTTCAAAGGTTATGGCGTTCCGTATCATCTTCCCGAACAGCCAAGAAGTTCTTAAATCTTTTTTTAGGTTTTGACTTTCAAAACAAGCTTTATTTATAATTTCCCGCCTTTCCAGTGTGCATTGCTTGCCTCGACTCACTTTAAATTCATAAATTCAATAATTTTATTACAATTTTAATGGAAATATAAAATAGAATAACAAGACTTACTTTTTATTACTTTTGAAATCAAAAGTTAAATTAAAACACAACTATTAAAATTAAATTTTCCAATCACTGCTATTATTTTTCTCGCCTAAAATAATGAACCACACTACACAAAGCGCCATTTAAACAAAGCAATGAGAATTTACAGTTAAATTATCACTTGCACCTGCAAACATAATTACTCTTAGTACCAACATACAGTAGAGTTGCGAAAAAGTGGCTGTGTTTATGTGATTTATGAAAAATTATAGGTGTAAGTGTTCTTAAATAAATTAAAATTGACTTAAAACTAAAAAAAAATACAAAGTATTGACTTAACGATTCTTATTTTGGTCAAGTTTTTTTTAAAAAAAAACAATGTTTCAAGATTTTTTTTTAAATATCTCACTTATACAATTTTGAATTTTGTTACAAAAAATCAATTTAGTTTACAATAATTAGCAACATTTTTTTTAATTAATTTAAAAAAAATATTGAATTCAAAAGTTCAAATATTTGCATTAAGAACCAATAGCACTGTAGCACTGTTTTCAAGAAAAATAATATTTTGCTTCCAAGCCAAACAAGTTGGAATCGGTACAACATAATATTTAGTAAATGTTTAAAAGAAAGGAAAATGTCCTTCGTTACTTCTATTCAAAAATGTATTTAAAAACAGGAAACAACTAACTTTTGCCCAATTAGTAAGTTATCATAAATACCTACATCATTTGAAAAAATAGTTTGCGATATTTTGTGTTTCTTATCAAAAGAAACCATTACTCTTTATAAACACGCTTTTGTTTGGGCAGATCACTTCCACTAACCCTACCATTTTCACGAGTTATGTACTCAATTCATTAGAAAGTAGTTACCAAGTGGACTTTATTTACACGTATATCTTACAGGACGCAGTAAACTTCTTTGTATTGATTTTTTTTCATATGTCTAAGCCTTTTTTAGTAACTTCTGGCGTTCCGCAAGAGAGTTATTTAGGTCCAATTCTGTTCCTTAAGTTTGTTACTGATATACCTAATTTCCTACCAGATTCAACTTATTTTTGCGGGTGATTTACATTTTTTTTAATTTATGCAAAATTTGATTTAAGGTTCTCCAAAATGATATTGACAATCTAACCAAATGATGCAATACAAACTAATCATCCCTGAACGTTTCAAAACATCAGTATTTTTCTTTACCCACCGTTTATGATTATAACATTAAAAATCAAATTATTTATAGATTTTCTTCGAAAAAAAATCTTGAAGACATTTTTGATTCCATGCTTAGTTTTGTGGATCATCTATGTTGGGTTTTATTTCAAGTAATTCTTTTGTTCTTATGAACCCTTACACGTCCTAGAATATTGCTGAGTAGTGTTGAATCCTCATTACAATGTTGATATTTTAAGAATAGAAAACATATTACATTTCTTAAGTCTATTTGATATTCTAAACTCCAATTAATGAAAAATAAATAAAAAGATAAATAAACAAAAATACTTAATCTAACAATTAAGGAAGTTCGGCTTAAAATTCGATCAACAAATTGACTAAACTTAGATTAGAAAATGACGCTTATGTGCTTTGGAAACATCAGCTATACAAAATAACTATTTACTTATTGTAAAAGATTTGCGAAGGTAAAACTTTATCTGGTATCCTTAATTAGAAATATCCAAAGAAGAGCACAACAATCCTCTTGTTCATAAATTCATTTCAAAAATGTAATAAAATCTTCTCTAATCTTATTACAGTTCCCCAAGCACCGCCTCCACCACCCCCTACAACAACAACAACCACAACAACGACCACCACCACAACCGTTCGGCCACCAGTCTACTCAAAGTACGTTTGCGGTGTTAAAGGTACCCGTCGAACTGGACGCAGTCTTCCACGATTAGATCACAATAACTATCGTCGCGAGAAATATGGACGTGCAAGACGTCAATTGCAACAGCAAATGCGACATCCAGTGTACATTAGTGATGCCACTGCCTCGAAGACAAATGGCATCATGAAGACCACAGAACGTCTGATTCTGGGCTCGACAGTGATCCCAATACAAATAAATAATGACAAACTGGGTGATTTGGTTTATGGGGACGAGTTCATCGAGAATAATCTCATTAGACAGCCATCAGCTTCTTCGGCTTCAGTGGCGACGGCAGCGGCGACAATGGACATCAGTACCATTGAGATTCCACAACAAAGACCGGTCTATACAAACTATAGCATGCGTCGTCGCGGACGCGTTGTGGGAGGTGAAGATGGTGATAATGGTGAATGGTGCTGGCAGGTTGCGTTGATTAATTCGCTGAATCAATATTTATGCGGAGCCGCTTTAATTGGTACTCAATGGGTTCTTACTGCTGCACATTGCGTAACAAAGTAAGTTTTGATGATTTTGAACATTAACGATAATCGTATAAGAGGCAGAGAATTAAATACATAAGAGAATTATGGTTATGTTTGGATTTTATGTCCTTTTGAAGGAATGAGGATCAGGAAAGTATTTTTATTACTGAAAAGTGGACCTTTCGTGAATGGATTTAATGAGTTTAGACAACTTCGGCAAGATGCTTAAGAAAGCCATTCTCAACTTTAGAACATAATATAGTTCTCTTAAAAATTGTGTTAACCTATAAGGCCAGATAAACTCTCTGGCACCAGTTCCTTTTTTAGATTACTTTGTCGTATACTTGTTTTTTTTTCAAAATTTTTCTTGAATCAAAATTACTTTCTGTTTTTAAAGCATTGTTCGTTCCGGTGATGCCATTTATGTTCGTGTTGGAGACTATGACCTAACGAGAAAATACGGAAGCCCTGGAGCTCAAACTTTGAGGGTAGCCACAACTTACATCCATCACAATCATAACAGCCAAACATTGGACAATGATATTGCCCTATTGAAACTTCATGGCCAAGCGGAGTTAAGGGACGGTGTTTGTTTGGTAATTCATCTATAACTTAAATAAATTAATTTATGAATTGAATAAACTTGAACTTGTCTTTTAGGTTTGCTTACCTGCAAGAGGTGTTAATCATGCAGCTGGTAAACGTTGTACTGTAACTGGTTACGGCTACATGGGTGAATGTAAGATTTTTGATAGCTTCTCAATCATCATATAATTGAAATGTTTAAAATGTATTTTATCTAGCTGGTCCTATTCCATTGAGAGTTCGTGAAGCTGAAATACCCATAGTAAGTGATACCGAATGTATTCGTAAGGTCAACGCTGTGACGGAGAAGATCTTCATTTTGCCAGCATCAAGCTTCTGTGCTGGTGGAGAAGAAGGAAACGATGCTTGTCAGGTACACTTTCAAATCAAATAAACATTTCTTAAGAAACAAAATTAACTTATAATTTTGTTTCCACATCAGGGTGACGGAGGAGGTCCTTTAGTCTGTCAGGACGATGGATTCTATGAATTAGCTGGTTTAGTGTCATGGGGCTTCGGTTGTGGACGACAAGATGTGCCCGGTGTCTATGTTAAGGTGTCATCATTTATCGGTTGGATAAATCAAATTATAAGCGTAAATAATTTATAGTTTTAAGTTAATTCCATACACATGCGTAAACAATTTGGACTCTTCTTAAAACAATAATAATGTATGTTTCAATTACTCGAATATAAGACCATAAATTATAAAATTTTAAAATTAACAACAAATTTTAGGGTATATAATTTATTAAGTTTCAAAATTTCTATACCAGTGTTTAGATATTATTATCTTCTCTGTTAAAAGAGGAATTCAAAAATATAAAGAAATAAAAGAAAAAGTGACTAGATTTAGAAAAAAATAGGAAATTTTATGGGTTAGGTTGAGTTTACAATGAAATGACTTATTAATGGTAAATATTAATAAGAAAAAACAATATAAATAATACAAAATATCAAAGACTTTTTTTCAATTTGTTGTCATTATATTCTTCAAACTAAATACATAGTTGTAAGTGTACTTTTCTTTTGTAATAATTGGCTTAGAAATCGAGTAATTGAATCAACTGTATATAAATAAAATTTAGAAAAAAAAACAAGATTTTTGAAATAAAATTGTGTTAATTTATGTTATGCTAAATATTCTATAGAGATTTTTGTACTTGTTCGATGGTAAGATTTTGTTGTCTTTATACCTTCCGTGACTTAAAATTGTTTTATTTTTTGATATATTCTAAGCGAGTTGATTTTTTTTAAAAGGATTACTACGGGAACCCAAAGGTTTTTAGCCAAATAAGTTGGAATTCAATATATGAACAACAAAACCTAAAACAAATTAAAGTCTTATTGCGTATTTTCTAGTTTAATTGTGACATAAATCAATCAGATATTATTTCTTATTGGATTTTTGTAAGGGATTTTTTTCTTACTAGATGACAATTAAAAATTTTGTAGCGCATTCTTTTGGAAACAGAAGGAATAAAGAAACTCTACTAAAAAGCACTCAATAGGCAAAATTGATTAAAGAAACTCTTTTAAAAAATCACTCAAAATATTAAATTAAATAAAAACGAAAATTAATTAAAATATAAAAGAGCTGGTCTAAGAACTTTTACTTATTTGTTCTAATTTCTATACAATTCATATTAAATATTAAAGTGTTCTACCTTAATAAAACTTGTCATGTTGCTAAAATTTAAATAATATATTTAGAGCATTAGAATTGTAATTTAATTCAAGTTTGAACATTTATTTTTGGAGTGGCAAGAAATGTCGAAAAGAGGTGTTTTCCATGAATATTTGGACAATTTAATAAATGCATTTTTCAGTTGTTAATTTCAGTTTTCATTCGAAATTATGTATATTCCAATAAAAACTTAAAAAAGAATTGAAAGAGTAATCTCCGAGGGTTGGTTTTAAGATCAAGTCTCATAGGAATGTAGGTTTTTTACTCACAAAAACCGCCACCTCTTTAAAATAGACCCAATGTTTTAAAGAGTGATTTTTTAAGAGCTCTCGGAAATAATAATTTTAATTTGTTTAAATGCATAAGATCCTTATTTTAATCGATATAACGATCGACATAATTTAATGTTTGAAGATTGCTTAATGCAAATGTTCGCCACGGCTCTGTCTCAAATAGTCTATCCACTTAGTTCAATTTTGGCATACTCTTTTTAACAATTCGGATCTTTGGTATCTCAAGAATAATTACTTCAATGTTGGCTTCCGTGCATCAATCAAAGCAGACTTGTCGCTATAGATATGAATTTTATAATACCTCCACAAAAAATAGTCTAAAGGCGGTAAATCGAACGAAATTGGCAGCCAATTAATTGGCCCAAACGTGGAATAAACTGTGCAACGAACTTGACTATGAATCGATCTATTGTTAAGTGTGAGATGAACTTTTTTAACAGAGACCGCATTTTAATAATCAAATTCAATAACTTGCGAGCGTTGTTCGTTTCTTATGTAAAATTATAAACTTAACTGAAGTTGTTTACCAGTGACATAAAACACTAAATGTACCTAAGCTGTAAGAGCCAGCGTTACAAAAAAGAAAACAGCAATAGAATAACCCATATATATCATAGATCAAAACAGTATTAAATACCAAGCTGGATACTAATAATTAATTTTCTATACTTAGCTTCAAATGTAAATTTCTCTTAACTTATTAATTTTTCAAATGACTTTCTTAAATGCAATTTCCAATTTAATTTTATTCACGATAGTCCTTTTGACATATTTTGCCTGATTTGCATTAAATGTTAACAGCCATGGTTTAGGCCATTTATTGACCTTATTGAAATTATTTTGCAATTAGATAATACTTAACTTTGTGATAACGCTAACAATTTTTTTAATTATGTTTTATTCCATTACCTACAAATCTTTTAAATATTGTAATTGAACTTTTCTGTAGCCAAGATTTAAAGAACAAAAGGAATGGTTTAATATTCATATTTTAAGAGAATTAAAAGCAAGGGCGGGTCCAGACTTTTAATCATTGAGGTTGAAATCGTTTAAAAATGTTTTTTTAATGTTCTGTAAAGGAAGCTTTCAAAATTTAAATAACATTATGTGTATCTCAACCCTAAATGTACACATTTCAAAGGAAAAAGTGACAACTTTAGTTATTAAATTATTTTAGAACGCTGTTGTCCAGCAAGGTATACATAGTCTTACTATTTAATTTGGACGACACCCTACATATGAAAGCATTCCAAGATTCCAACAGTTTTATAAATGCCATGTTTAAGAGGTTAATACAATGGTTTAGAGGGGGTTTTTGTTGCTTTCACCAAGAAATGTAAAAAAAATGTTTGAAACGTATCATTTTTTCAAAAAATAATATATTCTTATTTTGTTGCCATTTCTATTAAAGCGAAAAATGGTAAAAAAAATTCAAAACCCCAGAAAGTGAGAAAGAATCTGATATTACAAATTTTCTGGATTTTTTTTAATGTAGTTTTTTTGAACTCGGTTTCGTAGATTGGACCTGATGCTAGAAAACATTTTGATCTTAAAGGAGTCAAAAAAGGTAAAAATGTTTGGTTTTGAATTTAAGGAAAAAGGAGCATTTAAGTACATATTTTTTTTAAATTAAGGTAAACGAAAAAGTTGAGAAAAAACTTTTGCGTGACAGTCATAAATAAGAAGTTTTAGAATCGCTTTTCACTTCACTTCTCAAGACATACAAAGTTTTTTATAAGAATAGATATGAAACGTGCATTGCGTTTTTCAATTAGCTTAACAAAAGTGTCAGTTTTGCTATTTTTAGGTAATTTATATTTTTGAAATTCGTGTTTAAATCTCATTTTTAGAACATGTTAAGAAAATTCACTTCAAAAAGTAGATTTCTTAAATTTTTTAAGATCCAACAAGTTTTTATTAACAGAATATCAGTTTTGAAAGAAATATAATGCACGACTGGGTCACTAGAACATGCTAATTTCTTCAAAAAAAAGTCTGTTTAAAAATATTTCCTATATTTTAAGATTTAAAAATTTACCTGCAAAACAAGTTTTTTTTTACAAAAATTGAAATGCTATTTTATTTCTTAAAGACTTAACTTAAGACTTAACTTAATTTTGTTTTCGAATATCATTTGAGAGGGTTTTTTTTTAATTTTAATTTGTTTACAAACATCTTTTTAAATTTTGTCTTTCAAATATTTTTGGTATGCAGTTATTAAGTGCTTATAAATATATAATTTAAATTTAAATTTCTTTACAAAATGTTCACCCCTTCCTGAGATATCAAGTTTAATAAAAAAAATACTATTTTTAAAAAATAAAAAAAAATTACATTTTTAATCATCATCAATTGAAAATTTTATGATCGACAAGAGCTTGCACTGAAAGAAAATATTATTGAAATCGGTCGTTTAGTTCGTGAGAAAACTTAAAAATAAAATAACGGTCTTATGATTGTTTTTCTTCTAGAAAGAAGCCAAATTAAGAAAAAACAAGTTTTAAAAAAATATCATAAAATATTCATTTTTGAAAAAAATTTAATTTTCTATTTTAAACCAACAAAATTTGAAAAAAAAAATGGCTTAAGCTAATCGCCTCAAAACCTTAATTAAATCGGCACAATGGTTTGGGATGTAGGAGCCAGACAGACGGACGAAATGGGGGGACCCACTTTTCTCGACTTTTTACGAATGCAAACATATAGTTTCTATGTGTCGCAAGTAAAAATCACTTCAATGTTCACTATTTATGTAATAAGATGGAATTGAAGGCTAGTTTCATGAATTTAAAGGCAACTTAAAATAAAATTGACGATCTCTTATTCAAGGTTTCTTTTAAAAAAAACAGAATGTTTGCTGTTTTCCTTATAAACAAATTTCATGAAAATAAATTAAATTAATTACTAAAGGCTACAAACATTTTAGTTGTTTTTGACAGCAAAATTTGATGAATTTGTGCTAAGTTTTTGGAATAGGGGTGAATTTTCCATTCATATTATGTGCTTGGGTCAGTGCTTACTTAAAATTGGTACTTTTTACTTTGGCAACAAATTTTTAGGAAGTTTGTTTGGAAGAAATTTGTTTTCATATAAAAAATAAATAATTCAAAATATAAAAGGGGGGTTTTAAATTGAAGGGAATTCCTACAAAAATTCAAAAACAATTATCTCCCCAGGGGAGGGGCATGACCCCTACGATCTCTCCCCCTCTGGATCCGCCATTGATTCAAAGACTGCAAAATACTACAAAGTCTTCAATTAAATGTATATGAAGTCGGGAACAAAACTATTAAACGTCAAATGTTTGTTGATCGAAAAATTTAAAATGACAAATAAATTCAATAGATGCAATATTCAAATTGCGGTCATGAAAGATTGCCTTTTTTAAAAACCTGTCAGCGATATTGAAATGTTCCACACACTTCCTTGATACATTTAAAAAAGAAGAGTATATAAAAAATAGGCTAAAACAAAAATACAATAACAAAAAAATACTTTTGAAAACTATTCTTCAAAAACAAATTGAATAAATATTTTTGCTGATGACGAAAGTCATAAAATATGTTCACAAATCCAAAGAAAATATCAATGAAATTATTCCGAATGATCTTATATAAACAAAATATCCACGCAACTATAAAAATAACCTTTAACTACAAGTTATTTATTTTTTCAAATATAATACTTGAAATATTTAACTCTTTTGTGCGCTCGAATTAAGATTCTTTGAATTGTATTTCAAAGAGGGAAGATGAACTTAGATTATTTACTTGATTTGCCTAAATTAAATTGAACCATTTCACGATGTTCCAATAATTTAACTATGTATATATTCCGTATCTAAACTATTTATTTATTGGAATAAATACTGTAGACTTTATAAAATAACCATTACATCATGCTTTTGAGATAGATTCCCACGAAATTAATATTCAAATTCTTGACATCAATATATGTAGGTAGATCAGATGTGTCTTAAATATATTATGCTCCGACAATTATGGTGACGACAATTATTTCCAACGTTTAATTTTTATCTCTCATAGAACCTCGATGGGAATTAAATGCCTTTAACGTTTTTTTCTGCAGAAATTCCATGTTTATCTTAGAAAATGCGCGCCAAAATTATCTAAACCAATATGTACATATATACATACCTATGTACCTACAATTTACATATCAGAATATATCACCCCAACATAAAGTGTTTATGATATTTCTATCTCTTGCTTGGGCTAACTTCTAAAACTACCTATCTAAATCGTTCCTAAAATAAAAATAAAAAATAAAAAAAATATATTTCCCAGAGTTCTTTCTAATACATCACCGTAAAAACCTTTATGTAAGTTCTCTTCACTAAACATCGTCTATGCCATCCTTTTTGTGAGTCTAAAATCTAATGTTACCCTAAAACTGGTAAAATGCCTCATATTTTTTTTTTGTATATTAAATTCTAATTCGCATTGACACTCACCCAAAAATAACCCTTTCCTCAGAATTTCTATTAATTTTTTGTCCTCCTCAAAATCAACCGCTCGCGTAATTATAGAGGAGAACACACAAATTTCCTACTGCCGCGGCAGCCAGCGCCGAAATGTGTGTAACGTGTACCGCGTACCCTCTAAAACGTATGCACAGGGCGGAGCATTACCGGAGTCTGGAGTGATGATGATTCCTTTCCATCTTCATCGCCATCCTTAACCTCACCCAGTCAGCGAGCCAGAGCCAAAGATTCCCAATAAGACGTTCGATGTTAGTTCATCCCCGGTCTGCTACTATACATAGGTTCTATACCGTCAATCTGAATCTACCCATGCGAAGGCTTCTCTCGGTCAACCGTCATCGAGTCAGGAGTTAAGAAGGGTCCATGCTGGGTCTAGGTATGTTTTTCACTCCCAGGCACTTTTTTAAGTCGTACCGCTCGCTCATCGTCGTCGTCGTCGCCGTCGTCGTCGCTTCCAGCATTTTGATTCCTTTCGTATTTGCTGCTGTTGGTTTTTGTTTTTTGTGTACATCCCTTTTTTTAATTTTTATTCTTTTGTAGATACCTTCTTCGTCTCTCGTGTGTTTTGTCCAAAGACGTGTGGTATGTTCTGCAAACAAATAAGAAACAAAAAAAAAGAGGTAAAAAGATTTCCCTCCAAGAAGTTCCTTGTCGAATTGGATTGGACTTGTGGACTTGAACTGGATAACAAAATAGTGGCGAGTGAACAGAAACAGAACTTTGTCTGGCTTCGGCAAGAACGGTTGGAAAATTTTGTATCTTGTCTCTTTACTATAATACTATTGTTGTGTTGTGAGTCTTTCATTACCGGAGATAAAAATACGATAAATGTTGATATTGAGATTGAGATTTTTTGGACTAAAATTTTAATTTAAATTTAATCAAATTATCTCAAAGAATCACCGTCTGTGATCTTAAAGTTTTTTTTTGTCGTTGATTTTAAATTTGTTTAAACTTAAAACTGTTTTTCAGAGTAGGAACAAATATTTTAGTGGAATTTTTTTTTGTTGAAGTAGTGCATGTGTTTAGATATTTTTAGTTTAGATTAGGTTTATTTAGAAAAATTGTTTATACATTAAAAAAAAGAAACGAAATATGGAACAACCATCTGGAAGTACACATTCGACAGTTGCAACTACAGTGACAAGTGCGGCGCCAACAGTTGTTAGTAGTGTTCTTATACCGGCAAATCCTCAAGAAGATGCAAATATTTCAGTAACCAGCGCAGCATTGTCCGAAGGACAGAGATCGCTATCTGGAGCACCATCAGCCTCATCAAGTCCTATATTAAGTCCACCGGGAAAGATATTTGGACGCAATGCAAATGGAACAAGTGAGTTAACAATTTAATTTTATTATTTTTTGTGTTATTCGAATTTAATTAAACTTATCAAAATATTGCTGAATGACTATACCTAGAGATATGTCAATTTGAAATATTCACCGAGGAATTTGTGACGTTTAAACAATTTTTTAAATTAAATCTTTATTCATTGTGCAAAGTGTGTTCGGACTTCAAAAAAAAATAATTCTTGTTCTAAAAGTTGAGTCCTTAATGGATTCATAATTTTGGTAGATAATCTTCTGTTAAAATGTCAGTCTACTAGAAACACAACTTAAGTGTCGTTTCAGAAAACAGAAAAGTTGTTCTTTACAAAAACTTTAGAAGTATTGTGTTTTGTACCTATGTATATCTCCATTTAGACTAACTGTTACACTGGATCGAACGGAATTAATTACTTGAAAGGTCAAACACATAATTCTTTAATATGTAACGTTAAATTCTGCTACTTCATATACACATAGGTACTATTGGTCAAGGCCAAAATGGATCAAGACCTTAAGTTAATTTAAACTTTGTTTTGAATTTTGAATAACTACGTACGAATTTTTAAAAACTCAAATCTTCATTCAGTCAAAATTGTTGATTCTATTCAATGTAAACGATTTTTTTTCATCAGGAACCCCTAGATTTTACGGTAACATTTTTAAATATAATACATAGCCTGAGAGACAGTTTAAATGAACAAACTAGTTTTAGCCAAACAAAATTAAGTTAAGCATACATATTAATAACTTACACCAATTGACCTACTGTTATTATTTCATTGGCAATATTCTATGTAATATGTATTAAACTCTTGTTTTTCAACAACATAAAGGTTAACCGCACTAAATCGGAAGGTAAAGCTCTTCTCAAACGGCGGTGGTGCGATAAATTTGTCTCGTCTATAATTGTATTTATAGTTAATAAGTATGTTCTAATAGCATTTGTATGCTTTTCCTCGAAATTTTGAATTTGTTCGAATCGTTTAGATGTTCGAATCTTAAATATTTAAATTTTTATTTTCCGGGTACAGTCCTAAAGCCGTTAAACATAGCTCCAAAAAGGTTTAAGTAGAGTACCTGCTTGTAAATTAATAACATATGTTTTAATACTGTGCTGTCAAATTAACCAGAACATTTCCCTTCACTCATTATTTAAGAATTTGTCTTGTACTCTTTTTTTAAGGCTTGAGCTAAATTACAATATTTAGTATTGTTTTACTTATGCAGATTTAATCTATTAAAAAATATTACAAGAAAACATTTTGAATATGTATGATTTTGTGTTCGGAAAATATTAATTAATAATATATTATTCAATTTAAAATATGTCTTAACTATTTGTTGAGGGACTTAATTTTTCATTTAACAAAATATTCAAAAGATTTTACTTTCCAACACAAATATTTTACACAATAAAGTAATAATTTGCAAATGTACTTTTTAAATTGTTCCTCTGAACCTAAAGTTGAAAGAATGAAAATTATTTAAAATTGCAATGTGAATACACATTTCTTGAGCGAAAAATTTAAGCTTATGACTTACGAATGAATACAATCTCAAATCAATACATTCTTTGTTTGTATTATTGAGTGCATTGAGACGTTTCTTAAAATATAAGAAAAAACTTAGATCAAAATCATACAATTCCATTACGAAACAGTTGGAATTATTTTATATCTGTACTCAATATTTTCGACTTAAAACGTTTCTAAAGTAAGGACCGGTACTTCTTCTAGAATTACACTAGTCGAGAAGGTTTTCTTACTCATAATGAAATTTCACTTTACCAATGTTTTCCTGATGGTCTTAATTCAAATCTGACTTCAAAATGAAAGTTCAAAAAACATGTTCAAAAGACTTTTTAAGTCAATCTAAATTTATGAAGTAGTTTTTTTTTTCAATACAATGCGTATTAGTTTTCTAAATCTATAATCTCTTTCTTCAATATTCAGTTCAAATAATAATATTATTTCATGTAATATTCAAAAAAATTTCATAAGTTGTTAGATTTAACGTGTTTTAAAAAAACCTGAAAGGAACGGTTCTCAACCAAAAAAAGTCAAAGCTTTTCAAAATAAGCTTTAACGAATAACCAATCTGTTGTCTAAACAATTCTATTACATCAAGTTTTTGTAATACATTAAATAGTGTTAAAAACTTGTACTTTAAAAGCCTTAGCAAATAGTTAAAATTAAATTTAGTTTCAAAATCTTAAAATGCAAAACTTATTTTTCAAAACTATGGAGATACATTTGCGAACAAAAATTACAAATAAACACCTTATTGTTTCACACAAACGATTCAGTCAAATTAACGAAAAAAAAAACAAATTAAACATAATTATAAATGACTTACACGTGAATGCATTTCGAACGCTTCAGTGGCGCTCATCATCAGCACTAACTCAATTGACCCAAACAATTATATGTTTACACGAAGTTCGGATATAATGTCGTTTTTGACAAAAATGTATGGAGATACAATTCGAATTCATTCATATACTGTAAAATAAATATTCATAACTTATGGGAATTTTTGGAAACTAAGTAAGAAACTTAAATGATTTAAATTGCAGCTAAAAGAAAAAGATTTGTGCTTTGCAAAATCATACAATTTATTAATAAGAGATATTCTTATTTTTATCTTAGCCTTAAAACCCCCTTTTGAATGTTTTTAGCATTTTTTGAAGCCCATATTTTAAAAACCTGATGTGATACAAAAAATTAAAGATGAAATTCGATTTAAGAACATCTTTTAAAAAAGTATTGTTATATTTGTGCTCTCGAAAAACGAATGTTATTTTTTCGATTTGATTAAATCTGTAACAACTTATTTCCTACAATATCAATTTGAAACCTAGTTTTCGTTTCAAAGCAACTACTCAAAACAAGGTCGAACCCTGTTATTATTTCAGTTAGTAGCACTTGAATTGTTACCAATTGATTTCTTCACAGAGGTACCAAGTTATAGTTCTCTCAAATAGGTAAATAGAATTCGATCTTGTCTGCTACCGCAATAGTCTATGGCAAGTAGTTCAATTTAGAATTTTCTTTAACTGCTTATTGTAAAAATGGGGTTTTCTATTTTCTGTTTTTGTCATATATTTGATGTTCTTGCTGGCCTATTATTTCAATATTTTAAAAATATAAAATGTGAACAGGCGTGGTTAACTATGTCCACCGACTTACAAGTTGAAGTTTGAAACTTTTTTGCTTTGATTTCTGTTTCGAAAAATTAAAAATGTATATGTATGTATTTATTTGGACATTTTTGCTGCAAATATCAAATACATACAAAAATAATATTTGTAATGACAATTCAGTGTCAAATGAAAATTAGACCAGTTTTAGACGTATTTATTTCTAGTATTGGGTTGTGATGTTAGATCTGTACAAAGTAGAGGTACAAGTTTTTGTTAGGACAAAGTTTTAGACGTATGTATGTATAACCTAGCTAGACTTGGTTATAGGACAGCTTAGGACTGATATGAAGAAATTGACCGTTAAAATTATAGCTAATTTCTTTTTGACAACTTAAACAATTATTTTAAGAATTTAACAAATTAATTATACAAACAGTCTTAACAAATTATACACATATATACAAATTATACATCCGTACTTCAGATTTTGATAGAAAAAAACGGACGGTTAATTTTTAAAATGATATTATTTGAAAATAATATACATATATATTAGGGTGCTTAAAAAAAGTTTTAATTCAATGTAAAAAGATGCCAGTTAAAAGATGAGCCCTTAATACTAATATTAAGACTGTTCGCATCGCTTTTTTCTTTTTCCCATAAAAATAATATGGACAAATTATTCTCTACACTTTTTGAATTTTATTGCCAGTCTGTAATGTATTATAAAAAAGATACCTTTACATATTTTTGTAGGGAATTGAACGTTCTACAAAAAACGTTAAATGTAATTTTTTAAGAAAACTTATAGTCTACAAGTTATTTAAGGCCAAAGTTAAATTTATCGAAAATTGTAAGGTTTTTGATGCATTCCAGCAAATTTGATGGTTTTATTGGAACAAATCACTCACAGAATTTATGTTTATCTTAAATTTTTTTTTATACTATCATTGCTAATAATTTTTTGCAATAATGCGACTAGTGAACCTTTTTGAAATCATTTTTTGCATCAATTTTTTGTTTAATCTAGACACAAACAAATATTTTTAATTGTTTGAAATACTCACAGAAGGAATATATTAACTAACAATTGGTTTTGTTTGAATAAAAAAATGTGTTCTCTTTTTCAAAAAATGTTTTAAAAATTACTTAGTCTAATGTAGTAACTTTTTCAAAAAAAAATTGTTTTAAAATTACTTAGTCTAATCTAGTTGCTATTAGAGATTTTTTTTAAACAATCTGCACAGTCTTAACGATGTTCTCGAACTACCTTCTGATTGATTCTAATCTTTGGTAAGGTAATTGTTCTATTCTCCTCTTTCCGCTTAGTCTGTTGATACTTTTAAACCTTTACAAAATTCGGCACATTCGATGTAATTTTCATCACTAGACCAAATTGAAATAACGTTTTCTAAAAAATCGCTTGGTAAATCGAATTTTTCAAACAACTCCAATGATTGTTTTGATACAAAATCACTTTAATCTTTTTGTGCAAATAATTCTTGCTCATTTTCGAGTACTCGATACGAATTTTTTAAGGGACTAAAAGTAACAAATGACGTACCGTAAAGAGGAGTTACATTAATCGAAGAATACAACAATTACCTTTTAGAAACACCTAATATATATGTATATTTAATATGTTGCTCTGAAAAATTCTGCAAACATCTTTCTAACTACAACCTAAAGAATTAAAAAAAAAGCACAATGAAGCTCACTTTTTTCTACATCAAAATTATACAAAAAAAAAGAATACAATAATATTTCGCTTAAACTAAATAGATATATGTATGCCACTTAAATAGATACTTCAGGAGCTGCTCAAATTCAAGCTCTTTTCTTTCGAATGCTCCTTGCTATAAGAAATATTAGAATTGATCCAGAAAAAAAACACAAAACCTTCCGGAATATTTTACAATTTTATTTAAGACTCGACTTTAAAAAAAGAATACAATTTGTTTAATTTTTTCTTATTTCCATATAGAATTTTTCTTACGAGTTTATTCGAGTATCCATACCTTAACCTACCCATCGTTTTTCTAAGCAAGCGAGAGCTTTTTTCTACAACTTATATTTCTATCGATTGAAATAGTTGCAAGAAGTAAAAGATTTCACATGGGAGCTGAAAAAAAATCAGCCACCCAGTCGCCAATTTCTTGTTGCTGGTATCTGGAATATTTATTTTTTGTTCTGATGGCTGAGGTTTCTTTTAGCTATCCTTTGGATACCTAGGTATTTATATGTCTAGCTCAGCTCATGTGAGATGTGAGCTACATATATGAAGGTACAAGTAGCTGCATAAAATAACTTGACTAGTTTGTGACGGGGTGATATCTGTTTATTTTTTTTAAGCTTGCGAAATGTTTTCATTTCTTTCGGACTCATGTCGTCGTTGGTCGTATGAATGCATTACAATGCACAAAAACATGTTTAATATACAATGCAAGTTCTTGTGCTAGTTTCTTTTATTATTTGTATTTATATGTCTGCCGTCTGGGTTTCAAAACCGCACACACAAAAAAAAACCAATGTTCTAAGACAGATAGTTCGGACGGACATTTGATATCAAAACTGTGGATGTAGGATAACATATAAGATTCTTAGGATATGAATCAAATTATTATGACGTCATTAAACACATATTTGTAATATACATACGGATGTGATGGTTCTCATTGTCCTAAATTATATTTTAAGCGCCATTCAATTTAGTTTAATCCCCATTCATTTTAGCGCCGAAATAAAAACACAACAGAACAGAACAAAATAAAATTTCGGACATATGCCGATGGTGGTTTCCCTTTCCTTATTCCTATACTCCACTTTATCTAAAGGGTTAAATTCGTGCCAGTCGCTCCTTGAAAGAAGTACAGAAAGCAAAAGGATTGCCTCACAGTTGACTTGATCTCAAATGAAATCCAATGGATTGTGTTATTAAAAAGAGCCATATAAGCATCTAGCGAGAGCCCCGAGAGGAATCCGAAAAGAAAAAGGGTTCAAATTCGAGGCATATGTTTGTAGTATGTTTGCCCAAAACCATGCACAAGCACATGTCTTGACGCGGAAGGAAAACGTAATCGTACTTTCAATTTTATACCTTTACAATGTGGTGGGTGTTTACATTTTGTATTTCTTGATTTACGCATATTTAAATTGATATTAATCTTGTGGCGGGAAATCTTATGAAAGAGAAATTTCCATAGTGTCTTTATCGGTTAATCGCATCCTGACATGAATGTTATGACATCTTTGAGGTTCTATTTTTGATGAACATATGTTTTTTTTTGGGGTTACACTTCATTATGGTTGTGTGGAGATTGATGGAATGATTGAAGGATGTGTATTTTAATAGGTTCTTATCTTGTTTTTATTTAAAAATATTTGACTTAAAGTCATTCATCTCTATGAAGGCAGATATATTTAAAACATCTCTTTATTTTTTTAAAAGAGGTTTTCGGTTTTTCATTTAAAATATTAAATGCGATTTCACTACTCTCATAGCAGTGATAAAGCTGGATGGGAACCAATAGTCTAAACAACTTGTAACATTTGATTTATTTGCATTTTCATTAAGTTTAGATTAAAATCATTCCTATTGCAAATTAAATTCACTTCTTTTGTGCATAACGCGTACTGGGTTTATTCCTGCCATAATTTGTACGATGATACTGCTCATAAAAATGAAACCGGTAGCGTGTAGTTCTAAAGGGTGCATTTACACAATTAACTAGTCTTCGTAGAGGAGGACAATTGATATGAAATGTTACGATGTTTCTTATAAACATTACTGAAAAATAAGCCCTTCGATCAAAAAGAGATTGCATACCAAATAATAAACATCGAGTATAATAAGAAGGCCTTACAATCCTCCAGTCTAGCTTATAAATTGAGTACCTTGTAAAATGTTTCTGACCTTTTTCAATTCTGTCTATTGAATTATCGTAATAAGAGTTTTAAATAATGCTACAGTGTTCAAGAACTGACCTTACCAGTGAATTATACAGAGATTTTAAGGTATTAGAATCTGAGAATTCCTTGGTGTTTCTTTTTAAGAAACCAAGCATTTGATTTGCTCTGTTTGCTATATAGGTAATCATAGTGCGGTAAGAAAGAAAGTTTTGTATCTAAGATTACTCCTAGATCCATCTTTCTTTTTAAACGCTCTTAATTTGCATGGTTGATAGTATACTCAAACACTATTTAATTAGAATTTCGGAAACACGACAAGTCATGACATTTAGAAGCATTAAACATCAGGTGATTTGACTTGTACCAACTATCGAGCCCTAACAGATCTACCAAAAGAAGAACGCAGTTGGCTCGACAAGAAATCTAACGGTAAAGTTTGAGATCATCCGCGAAAAGAAGGCAGTTTGAATAATGAAAAATATCAGATATATCATTTACAAACAACAAGAATAATAGCGGGCCCAAATGGCTTCCTTGTGGAACACTTGTGGGAATGAGATATATTTCGTGACCGAGCTATCAACTTTTACTATTTGAATTCTACCAGCTAAATATGATTCAAACTACTTTAGTAGGGAAGAGTAAATATCTAGAGAATTTAGTTTGTTTATTAAGATCTGATGGTTAACTCTGTCAAATGCCTTTGCAAAATCTGTAAAAATGACATCTGTTTGCAACCCTTTTTCCATATTTGTAATAATGTTATTGCTAATTAATGCTAAGTTTGTTGCGTTTGATTTCCCTGCTATAAACCCATGTTGAGAAACCGAAATATGGTTCTGAAATAACACAGTTAACCTGTTGCAAACTAACTGTTCAAATACTTTTGGAATACTTCCGTATCATGTGGAGTTATATAAATAGAATTGACTTCTTCGAATTCATGCACCCTTTGTCTATCTTTCAACAATCTTAAGAGTTTGCAGATAGTTTATTTGTTAGAAAGCAATGATATCGTCTGCATGAACTAATAATCAATTGAACTTGGTGACAAAGATAGTGGAGTAAGATTTTAAACAGCCTCTTTTTAACGGTTTAACAATTTACTAGTTAGCAATTTATTAAGGGGGGCTCCACAATTTTAAACCTTTCTTTTTATTTATCTAACTAGTACATTACTAATTGTCAACGAGCATCTAAACTGTCACTAAAAAGTGACGTGAATATAAACAAAGCAAATACAATTAAACGGACTTATTAATTGGGCTGAACCATTTCATCCCCTGCTCTTAAAAGAATAATTGTACCGATGTCATATGGATTTAGTAATTTCTAAAAGTGACTTTAATTTTAGCAAATTGTTAAGACATAATAAGATGTTAAAATCGTTTAAAAATAGGTAAATCATCTTTTAAGCTTAGTAAATTGTTAAAAATGGTCTTAAAATTTCAGTAAATTGTTTAAAATTTTGCCAGTCACTCTTGTTGGTGTAACAGATTTATTTTCTACACTACTACATGTTAGATTGAATTGGACACGAAGGGGTAAAAGTTCGGATTTTCTTATATTTAACATTCACATTTCTAACTATCACACAAAAAAGTAAATTGTTTAAATATTTTCAATAAAGAATTACAATTTTACTAAAACTGTATTTTGACACTGTTGCCTTTTAATTTCTTACAACTTTTATCACAACACAATAAACTGTCACTTTTATGCCGTATAAAGTATTCAATATCTCTTTTAAAATACTGCGCTAGGTCACGATCTTAAAATAGAAGCCATATAATGTACAACGACGGAAAAAATTGGTCTCATTTAAAAATGATGATAAAAGTAGCTCATTTTTTATCAAATTATTCATTATTAACAACTAACTTATTTTAAGGAATGAAATTGAATGAATCCTGATAGCTGACTAAATTCTCAGACACATTTAAAACTCAATAAAGTAATTTTTGAATTATTTTAAACTTCCCATAAGAAGTAATAATTGTAATCGGTCCGATTTGTCAAATTGAAAATGTTGACATTTCTCGACGTTTTAAGGTACCTAGAGTCGAAATAAAAGATTATTTTTAGAAAGATGTCTGTGGGTGCGTGTGTACGTCGTTTTTTCGTCGTTCATTGCTCAAGAACCAGTAGAGATATCGATTTCAAATAAATTTGGTTACACAGATAAAAATGCAGAAAGATGCATGGAAGGACTCTCAAAAACATTAAGTGGGTGTTTTTTTTCCAGCAGTTTTGAACTAATGACGCTAAAGACTTGAATTGAATTATAAAATATATGTATACAGTCAAACTTTACTATAACGAACTTCTACATAACGAAGATCTCTCTATTACGAATTGATTTTCAGTACACATCTTTTTGGTTACTTTCTCGTGTGTTTTGAACTCCTTATAACGAATTTCCAAAGAGCGAATTTTTCTCCACAACGAACAAATTTTGTTGCTGGAAAGCCAAATATGTTGTTATCACCTTACATAGTCAACTCGCTCAAGGTCTTGTGTTCTCTACTCTGTGCATTTATGTGCTGAGTATTATGTAACACAGTGTAATATTTCCACTTAACGAATTTTTGCAAATTATTTTCTGTTAAAAAAAACAGCATGCAGAGAAAAAATCCTTATACGGGGATTTTCCCAAGATTTTAAATGCGAGCATTCCATGTTCAGGCTTCAGTGAATATAATTGAAAATGCCTCGAAGTAGCATTTCTCTTGAGAAAAAGTTGTTGATAATAAATAAAGTTGAAGAACGATTGCCTAAAAAAACAGATATTGCTATTGACGTGTTTCGAACCTTTGTGGAGATGAAAAGCAACGTACCGGCTAATTTATTTGAATGTCTCAATTTATTAGACGATTTTGTTCAAAAAGAAAAATGGAAGAATGTTATTCTCTTCACTGACTTTTTTAAATACAAGTAAAAGCAAAAAAATGTCTGTATAACGAATTTTCTATATAACGAAATAATTTTCTGGTTTCGTGCAAATTCACTATAGGAAAGTTTGAGTGTATTGTAAAGTGATACCGAAGTATATTTTTGGAATCGAAGTGACAGCTTTTTTTATACAAAATAAAAACCGACAAAAAAAAAACAATTCTAAAAGTTGATAAAAATTGATTCAACCCAAATATATTTCCTAAAAATTCTAATGTCAAACTAATTTTGTCTCATGAGAAATATGGTTTTCAACATTCGGCAAAATTTTGAGAATGAGTTCTTTTATAAAAAATTAAAATCTAAGAAAAAACAGTACTAAAACTTGGTAAAAATTTAAAATATTGGCTTCAACCTAATTGTTCCTCTTAGAAAATATTTTTTCGACATTCAGTAATTATAATTTTGGAAATTTAATTTTTTTTAAGAATAATTCAACTGACAACTTTTTTTTACAATACACGAAAACCTACAAACTTTTAAGCAATACAAATCCATAGATGGGATATGAAGTTATCAGTGTGGGTCGCAACCCACCCTCTTTTCTTAATTTTGGTTCAAAGCGAGTATTTCTTCACATCCAATTACGTCTTTTGAACGTGGCTTTAAATCATTTTTGAGTTTTAGGAACCTAAGATCTCAGTTGAAAGGAAATGAAAAATAACTTGTTTTTTTTCATAGCCAATGCTGACTTTCAGATCTGAAATTTTTCAAACAAAATCAAAAGCATCTACCAGTTCTTGTTTGAGTGTCGATTTGTGCATATTTATGTACATCTTTCCTTAAGTAAACTATTTGGTTTCAATTTAAGTTTTTTCATACTTTCTTGAAAACTCAAAGCTGAAAATTACCAAAATGTCTCTAGATTCTAATTTCCTAGAATCTCGTTATCAGATGGTGCGAGTAATGAATGTATGTATGTCCACTTCTGTTTTTCTTAAATAAGTGGTGCACTTTCTAACTTTTCCTTTGTCCGTTTATGCAGACTTAAGACTCAAGCTTATTGTGATATTAATAAAACATAGTTTTATATTTTAAATGTAATTAAGTAACATTTTTATTTTTGTTAATTTCAACATCAACAATCAGCTGAAGGCTCAAGAACTTAACGTGAATACCTCCATTTTATTTGTTATAAGGCTGTTTCAAGTTTTATATTATTATTATTTTATTAATTTTACATTTCTTATTTTTGATTTTTTGACAAAACAGCCCATTAAAATAGCGTACATTATGGGCCTCTCTCAAATTGGAATGTAATTTCATAATTATTGCTATTTTTTCGAAATAAGTTTTGTTTCTATGTTTGAAATTATCACGTTCTCTAGTCCTTGTGGTCTAAAGTAAATTTCAACATGAAATCTAAAAATGTATCACATACTGAGTTGCATAACTCAGAGTTCTAATGCCTTAAAACTCAATAAAAAAAATAATTAAAATTCAATCAAGTTATAATTTGTCGTTAACTGAGTTTTAGTTTTTATCCAAATTGTTGAAACAATTTTGTCTGTTTTTGATTCAATCATAAAAACGAAAAATTCTCCTTAATAATTCCAAAAAATCAGTTACAGCTTCATGTTTACTCAAGTAATTCTTTGAACTAAACAATTTTCACCCCTTTTTTTTAAAATAAAAAGTAATTTCCACATGTTTTCTGTTTAAAGTCAAATAATTTGCATATGTATCAAATTCAAAAAAATAACCGCCATTTCATAAAATTTAAAACTGGTTTTATACGTAAAAATTCGTTAAAATTAAATGGCACAAAAAAACATTTTCCATTTTACTTTTCTTATTATATTCAAATTCAGGTATTTTTCTGTTATTTACCATTCAAAATCTTTCAAGAACACCAAAAGAAATAAATAACGAAAAAGAAAAAGAAGGATCTTGATTTTTTTTCTTCCACCAATCAAATTTTTTTTGCTCACCCTCAGTAAACTTACCCTCCCAGATTTTTTTCTTCACCTAGGCACTGTTATATACCTGGATCCAGGTAAATTTAAGACTCTATGTACCTCAATAGCGACTCAGAATAAGAAGAAAAAAAAAATGTCTATGTCACAAACCAACCCCCAACAAAATTGGCTTCCTCTTGCTATTGGCAAACTCGATCATTTGTTCCTGGGTCCTTAGTGCTATAGCAAGTTAGGGGACCTTATTGAGGAACATACATAATATTGTTGAACTCTTTTTATGCTGAAGGATTAATATTTATACCCAAAAATTCCATTATCATTAATATACATGCGGGATCTTTTGTACAAACGTTTTTACACATATTACGTTAGGTATAGTTAGATAGGTATAGGTCTTATATAATGAAAGAGTGAAAAAATCAGTTACGGGAAGGCTACAAATTTAATATGCCAGAGAGAGGAAAACAGGAATTCCACAATACCGAATTCAATAAAACACAACACACAAAAAAAAAGTTAAATTAAACAAAAAATTTAAGGCTCCCTTTTGCCAACAGGATCCCCTCTGCTCTCATAAAATATGTCTTCAGACAAAGTTTCATTTCATTTCGTGTTTTTTTTTAGTTTTTGTTGGTTTTGATTATTTGATAAACTGGCTATGAAATTTTTCAGTTTTTCTACCCCCAGCGTGCACCAAAAATACCTTACTGACCATTTAGCACACACATATCAGAGGGCCAAATATAAAAACAACAACAACAGCTGAAAAGACAACGACGGGCATTAAAGACTTAAGGAAGAACAAAAAAAAACCCATTTCAAGAAACGACCAAAAGACATTAGCGCGCGGTACAAGTTCGTGTCATCAACATCATCTGCAAAACAACCCACCATCATCGCGCGGCAGGATGGTGTTTTAGTTTTTTGCCCTAACTACCCCACCATATATTGGTGGAGGTATATTGTAGGTACGAGAAGGGTTTTGCAAAGGGAAGATGGAATTTTGATCGACAGGAATTTCGTCTTAAAACTCCTTAATTTATAAGAGTATTTGAGAAATAGTTTTAGTTTTTGTGCAGACTTTTCCGATATCACACAGAATAAACTTGAGAGTCAAAGTCGAGGAGACGCAGAGAAAGAGACCAAGTCTGTGGAGCTGGACCTGGGCTGGATGATGTAGTCTGGTGGTGCGTTGCAGGTCGTTTTGTTCCTATCAGTTTTTTTTTTTTAGGTTTTGTTCTTGTTCATTTCTTGAGTCTCATCTTCACCCGATCATGTAGCTGGACTTTTTGTTTAAGACTTAATTTTTATGTAGACCCATGATATCAAACAAGATGTGATCCTGGGCGTTTGGTATAGAAGAAGCGATGAAAATACAAAGAAAATTGTAATGAAGCCTCCTTCTTTATCGCATCGCAATGCGATGCGAGCGATGCTGCGACTATATGTTGTCGTGGTGATCGTTTAGGCGAGGCAATTGGTTAGGCCTCGACTGGATGATGGCCATTCTTCACTGCTCTGCATCTCAATGTGTTATGTATGGTATCGATGCATTGGACCTTAAAAGTGCTAAACTCATAAAAAATCCTTCACCATCATCATCATCTCTCCCGTTCAATATAACATATGTAGGTGCAGGATACACTCCCCTGCCTTATAGTGAGCATCAAACGGATACAAAATTAAGTGAAAAAGAATTGGTATCCAATATTGTTGCTTCACATTGTGGTATGGGAAGAGGGGAATGGGCAGGATTGAGTATAGTGATTTCGAAAAAGGGTAGCAAAAACTTACTTACAAACATTATTTGTGTATTAAAATCACGTATCATTTATTTATTGCAAATGGAGGGTCTTTAAGCGATGCGATGCTGACGAGGCGGCCCGGCCCGGTTGGCGGCGGCGCATGCTGCTGCCATGTTATCCCACCAAAGCGCACATTACTGTGCACATCAACCAAGTCACAGTATAAACTCTCCCAGTCTCAGTGTGCGCTGGTGATGGATCGTGGGGCAACTGGTTTCCTGGGCATCCACATGATTCAACTATCACAGTTAAACAGTGCGAATCACTAGAAGGTGCGCACTCTCAGTTAAATTCAAAGCTTTGTATTTTCAAGCTAATAAAATCACAAATCAGCATGTTCTAAAACTAATAAGAGTTTTTTTAGTATTATAAAAAGTACCGTTACTTTTAAATATAAAAAAAAAACGAATTTTCCATTAGGGCAAAAACCTAAGAAATTTTATTAACTTTCCATTATTATTATTGTAATAGGTTCAGCTTCCGTGCCCATCTGTCGACTTGTCTTAACCTTTAACTAAATATTAAAAAGCAATAATTTAAGTGAGATAAGAAAATTGAAGTCAATATATATCTTTGTTCTCCTTATACTTGAGTCAAAAACCATTTCTCATCAGTTGTTTGTTTTTCTCTTCTTAAGGTTTTTGTAGTTTGTTAAAAAAAAATTGTCAATTGATTCTTTCTAAATTAAATTAGCAACAATATTTTGCATATTATGAAACAGCTTGTTTTCAAAATCAATTTTTGTTAAAGAGATTTTTAGTCGAAATTTTAGTAGCATTTCCAACAGCCCGTTTTTTCATAACAAATAAAATCTACAAAAAATAGTACGCAAATTTGGTAAAAATTGATAGGAGTACATATAGATAAGCTTTTAAGCAAAACAAATCGACAGACGGGATGGGAAGTTATCAGTGTGGGTCGCTTCCCAGCCCCTTTTTTATTATTTTTTGTTTATTTGACACAAATGAATATTTCCTTAAATCATCATTTTTCTTAATAAACCTTTTTTAACTGGAGTATTTTCTCAACCCTTTGGGATTCCTCGTAAGAACGTTCGATTGAGTCAATCAAAATTCTCATTTTTTTTAAAATTGTTATGGTATAAAAAACACCTTCTCAATTTTGATGAGAGTCCTTTTTGCATCTTCCTGTTCTATTATCTGCATAACAAAATTTATTTGAAGTCGATATCTCCACTGGCTTTTGAGAAGAAAGCTTCCTGAACGTACTGACGTAGGAACGTTTATTCAATTCAATTGAACAAATCTGACCGATTACAAAAATGGTGCTGGGATGCGGCCAACACTGATAACTTCCCATCTGCACCGGTCTGTCAATTATACTAAAACCTTACCAAAATATAAATAACTACATTTTAAGTAAGTTACAAAGCTTAAAGTCAATATCTTTCTTTGTTGTGAGTCGAAAACCAATTTTTCTTGCTTTTGCATGTTTCCTTGTTTTGTAAAAAAAGGTTTAAATTGAATTTTTTTTTTAAATAACTTAACATAATTTCTGAATGTTGAAAACAATATTTTTTATAATTTATTTTAAATAGTTTGAAGCCAATATCTCGATTTTTCATGATGTCACTTCGATTTTTCTAAAAATTTTATCATAAAACGTAATTCGTTTTTTGCATACATTTATTTTTAACGTAAAATCAATATTTGTTCACTTAAAATATTCGAGGTGACAAACGTTGCTTTTTTAGTTTTTTGATTTATAAAATAAAAAAAATTGTATTAGTTTGGTATCACGTGACATTATATGATACAAAATTTAACTGAAGTCGCTTTGTTCAACTTTTGGGTCAACCAAAATTGTCACTTTCTTTTTTATTGCTATATTAAAACAAAGTACTACTAACTGAATTTTTGTTAGGGTCCTTTAAAAATATTTCTATGTTATTACTTCATTGATAAAATTTATTCTAGATCGATATCGCTCAAGGGTACCTCAAGCCCACTTTGGACCTTAATTGTTTTTCGTATTAATTACTGATTTGTTTAATTTTGTCCTACTTATTTATAGAGTGTCCTTATGTATGGACTGCACCTAACCACTTGCAACGCACTGTAGTCAATATGGTCAAAGGCTTCCCCCTTTCTGCAAGTTCCTTTACTAATTATAAATTTTTTTGTCCATCTATCTTTTCTTTGAATCTGTTTGTTTAGTTGGGCATTCACATAATATAGTTTCTGGTGTGTAGTCTGCTTCTGTAGTGTGTCCCATCGATCGATTGAACACAGAGAGTGTTTATGTCCAGTCTATCCAACAGTTCTTCCAGAGTAAAATAATTTCACACAAAAAAATATAAAAACCTTTACAATCCTTATGGCCATTATACGTAATATGTTTATGGTTTAAAAGTCGGTGAAAGAGAGGGGCTCGCGGAGTAGGGCTGTGTTTTGATGGTGAGCTACCGTGTTGTACATTGTACAATACCAGAACATGATGATGAATATCCATTTTTTGTTGTTGTTATCTGAACTTAAACTGTGCGGTGTTGGTTTTATTTCGTATAGAAGAAGAACCTTTGATTGGGTCTTTATGGACTTGAAGAACATTGCTGATGGTAAAGCAAACCGTTTATGGTAAAAATGTTTTTTTTTCTGTATCTTTTATTTTTTTTTTGTATTTAATGTGGTCAAAGAAGTAATATTCATAAAAATAAAAATTAAATTAAATCAACGTTTAATTTAATGTAGAGATTCGTTGGGCATTGGGAAAAATGTTCATCATATTTTTAGATATTCTCTCAAATACAGAAGTTGATATGAGGAAAATGATTTTATAATATCAAGCAATGTATTTTAATTGTAGCAATATAATTTAATAAGTCCAAGAGAAAAGCTATAATTGAGGAGTATTCACCTTAGTATATTTGTATGGATCCACTTGTTTTTTTTCATTACTTAAATACTTTTTCAAATTGTATTTTTTAGTAGGAAGTTAAAATTTCTAAATATGTAATTCAATGCAAATAGGTTGTTCTTTTTTCACCACCAAGTATCTTTGCTTAAAATGCATTCAAATGAAGTAAAAAAAATCTTCATAATATTAACATAGCTTTAGAAAAAAATACACAAGACGAACCTTGTATTTTTGAATTGAATCTTACGTTTGTCCGATAAAGATTGAAGAACGAAAATTAATTTGCTTTGCATTCGAAAATTCGGATTCCTGATAACGTGCTTTTAATAGTTTGTTTAAAATGTTGCTAATAAATAAAACACATCATACATATAGGCATACATTTCGCCTTCATAATATTATAATCATAAATTGTTAAGAGACTTAAAAAATGTTCATTAAGTTCTGATATGACGAAGTTTTTTTTGACAATCAAAAAGAAGTTTATAAAACTTCTAAGATACATATTCATACATTTTTATTAGTAGAATCATTTTCAGAAAAAAAACGAATTTTTACATTAGATATTTTGATGACATTGTAAGAGTGTGGTTGTATCAGATAACTTTGATTAAAACTAATAAAACCATAAACGAATGGATTCAAATATGTGTAACACAATCACATATGAAAAATTAAAATTTAATTAAAAAGTATGCTTAAAACTTTATAAGGCCAACATTTATTAATATTTATTAGATTATTGATATATGAAGTTATGACCAAGTTGTTTTCTATCTTCCAAAAACATCCAGATAATAATTTGTTTGTTTTAAAATTAGTATCCATAAGCCATATACTTTATAAAATAATGGTGTTTAAAAAATTATTGAATCCAGTGTCGAGAATTTTTACCATTTTTAATTCGCCCCCTTTGACCCTTTAAAACAGAAGAGTTTGTTATTCAAATTACCTTAATTTTGTGTTACTATGCAAATAAAACTACTTACTTTAAAGCTTAACAAACTTTAGTTAATCCTGAAAGAAATAAATGCTTCAATTTTTTTTTATTATTTTCCCATATAAAGTTATTGTAATCTCTTCGACTTGTCTAATTAAAAATGTTGACATTTCTCGACGTTTCAAGGTCCCTTTAATTTTAATTAAAGGCTGTCTGTTCCCTTCATTTTTGATTAATAAATAAATTAATGAAATACCACTAAAAATTGGTAAACATTGATTTTCGATTCGCATATCTTCACATAAGTTGAAGATATTGGCTTCAAACTAGTTTCATCTAAAAAAAAAAATATTTCTAACATTCGGTAAAATTTATAAAAAAAAAGAGGCTGGGATGCGGCCCACACTGATATGATATGATATTTCAGTCAAAAAGCAATTTTTACCAATTTTATTAGAATTTTTTAAAGGTTTTAATTTCTTATACAAACAAATACAAATTGTATGAATGAAATGTATTTGAGAGCTATCAAGAACCGACCATCAATTTTTACCAAATTTGCGTACTATTTTTTAATTTTAATTTTATGAAAAATCGCACTGTTGAATCCTTATATAAAATTATTTAATATCGAAAATAATATCTTGTGTGAGAAAAATAAGTTTGAAACCAATATTATTTTATTTTTGAAAAGCTATTTGAGTCGAAAGTAAACATTTCTTAAAAGCTTAAATTAGTTGGAAGGCATAATTTCAAATATTTAGAAAGATAATTGTGTCGAAAATCATTTTTTACAAACTTATGTTAAATTTTGTTTAGGTTTTTAATTTTTCGTAATAAATCTGTCAATTGAAAACGTTATTCTTCGTTGCACAAAATTGTTCTAGAGTTAAAATCGTTTTTTGTTCGTAACATTTTCAAGGTGACAAATATTTGTTTCAGTTTTTTGATTTATAAAAAAGTTATTGGTCTGTAGCGTTATTGGCTCGTGAGATTTGCTATATAGTAAAAAAAAGCCACCCTCTCATTTTTTTGAGACCCATTTCTGCATCTTCTTGCATTATTATCTGTATAAAAAGACTTATTTGAAGTCGATATCTCTTCTGGTTCCTGAGCAATGGACGACGAAAAAAGCGTTGCGAATTTACGGATGTACGAACGTACGTACACACGCAAATACATTTCTCTAAAAAATCTTTTATTTCGACTCTAGGGACCGATTTCAATAATTTCTCATGGGAAGTTAAAAAATCCACTGGACAATTTTATCATAAAAATAAAAATTTAAGCAATTTTAACATAAAATTGGTAAACAACTGATTTTTAACTCGAGAGTCTGGAGAACATATTGATTTTCAAATTATTTTATCATTTGGTTATGTTACCTTTTAAGTAATTTTTTTGAAAAATCCTATTTACAAATTTTCTTACAAGAAACGAAAACTTACAAAAACAACTAAAAAAACTGATAAAAAATTGTTTTCGTCTAAAATGTTTTGTGAGCAATGTAAGATATTGACTTTAAACTTGTTAAACTTACTTAAAATATTTTTGTAAATTTGTTGGGAAACTTAAAGACAGATATGGGTACAAATGGGACATTACTAGTGTGAGTCACATGACAGCCTCTATTTTGTTTACTTTTTAAAAAGGTATGCATAGTTGTATACAGTGTAGAAAATCCAGCTTGTAGGCCAAAAAGGGACTGCCAAAATTTCGAAAGCACGTAAAATAATTCCGGAAAATAAGAAGAACTTTATTTCGATAGAAGTAGGAAATGTTTTGTTCGAAGATTTTCTATAATGACAATAGAGAAACTATTGATATCACAATTTGTATGTGTTTTGAGAAAAATTTTGAACCATTTATAATTAAATTATATACTTAAATTATAAACTTAAAGTTTGAAATCCCTCAAAACTAGTCTAAAGTCAATAATATAATGTAAGAAACATACAAATTTCAAAAAATAAATATTAATATATATTTTCAAACGGAATAACTGTCTTTTAAATTATGAAGATTGCCACATACTCATCTCATTCTTAACAAATTTATGTTTCTTATAATAATACTCTTTTCCAGAACTTCATATAAAACAAAAAAAACTGAACCCTTTTAAAATCACACAAACACCCAAATTAAGTTAGAAAAATAAATATCTCCTAAAACTAAGATTTCAAATTAAAAAAAATCAAATCATTCAAAAATGATCATACCAAATTCACACGCTAAAAATGATTTAAATATCTAACAAACAAAACACAGAAAGACGCATCATCAGATAAAAAAAAATCGAAAGTGATAAAAAAAAGGTTTTTCAACCAAAACTAAAAAAAAATACGATGCGCAACTTAGGAAAAAGTCTTTTCTTGTTAGGTAGTCAGTCTCATTCTCGTAAACAAAAATCTGTACGTCTGTGTGTATTTCCTTAAAAAACTCAAAATCCTGATCCTGACAATAGTGATGAGTACATCTCACGTTTCGTCAAAACGAGTATTAGCGACTCCAGGCGAAATTGGTTGCGTTTTTGTTCGACCCATTCAAATTTGTATGCAGATGAGCTGTGCGATGTATGTACATACACATATGTAGGTAGGTATGCTACAGCTTGGCGGCGAGCAACAGCAACAGCACCAACAAATTTAAACAAAAGGGGTCTGTCCTCCGGGTCGGCTTCGGGAGTTTTTTTTCTTAGTTTTTTTACCCAAAAAAAAAAGTTTATGACAGACAAAAAAATTTGGTTAACCCTTTCGATTTTTAAGGATTTAGTTTTTACTCACACAGGGATTTTTCAATTCAACTTTTTTTTATAATTTTGCTGTTTTGCCTTCCGTGAGAGGCATAGTTGCCGCCGTCATATTCATCGTAGTCATCGTATCGTCGCCGTCGCGTCGTCGCGAGAAAAGGGATAACGATTTTGACCGTGGTCCATGTTACGTATAAATACAACTTTTTGTTTCAGGTAGACACTGAGGAAGATGTTTTTTTTTGTTTTGCTTATTATTTCTTGGGTATGGGAACTGAAGTTTTTTTAGCTATCTTTGAAAAATGTTAAGACTGAAAGTGATTTGCATACCTTAAGGTTTTTTTTCTATATGTTTTCAGTTTTAAAAAGTTGTTTTTTAAAATTATAAAAAAAAATTGAAATAAAAAAAAGAATATTTGATACGAGATGCGTGTGAAGATTTTTTAAAGACGATTTATTACATACTCCATGTAATTATTCCATAAGCAATCTCTTTTTCGTTATTATTCTGTCTCCATAAAATATTGCAATTTGATGTATGTATTTCTCTCATATCTTTTTAGATGAAAAAGCTGCACAAAAATATTTTAATATTAATTAAATAATTTCTTAAACAAAAACAAGTTTAGGCCTCAGCTCTTTCGTATAACATAGTAAGTTCAACAAGTTCATCCGTTTTTAAGCTTTTTCTTCCATTGAACCTTTAAATAGTATACAGTGTTGGCCAAAGCAAGAGCAACTTTAATTGCCTCGATTATTAAATAATTTAAAAACAAATTTAAGATTTAATTATTGTATATTTAAATAAGAATTTAATAAAATGAAATTGTTTTTGAATTAATTCAATAAATATAGCATAATTAGTACAATTAGTTCAATACTAAACTGGTCAAAACAAAAGAAACCTTTAAAAAATAGATATATTTCTTTTAGTCTTACTAAAAATATTGCTTATAGTTGGTAGTATGTTTTTAACAACTTCAGTACATCTTCGAGGCATGGAGTCAATTAAGTTGCTTATTATATATAATTGTTTGTATTTTTGCAATTAGTCCTCACAGTTCGTCTTCCTACAATTTTCCATAGATTTTCTATAGGGTTGAAATCTGGGGAATGGGATGACCATTGTAACAAGTCAATCCGGTTTTCTTGAAACCACGTCTTAAAACGTCTTAGACGTGTGCTTTGGGTCGTTGTCCTGCTGAAATATCCATTTCAACGGATCCTCAGCGTACGTACGTATAACGATCCATTGTACCATCTATGCGTTGAAAAACATTCCCACACCAAACAATAGCTTTGATGTAACGTGGATTTAGTGTATCCTTGACTGGTCTGCAAACACGACCGAAACCATCAAAACCATCAAAACCCTCAAAATTGAACTTGGACTCGTCCGAAAAGAGCACGTTCCTCCATTTTCTAAAGGTCCAGTTGACGTGGTCATGAGCAAATTTTAATCTCGCCAGCTTGTTTTTGGTGGAGATAAAAGATTTTAAACAGCTTTGAAATATTTTAGTCCACCATCAACAACTAGTCTCCGAATTGTTCTCGCGCTTACGTTCAGTTCGAGTTGGATTCGTATTTCCTTGGATGATATAAAAGGTTCTTTCTTAATTGATTTTATTATTGCAGAATCCTTTCTTGTTTTTCTTGGTCTGCCATCTCGATGAACAGTTTGAATTTACTTTTTGGATTGTTAAAATTTTATGAATCGGCAAATCACTGACCTTGAAATGGAATATTTTTCATATATTTTTATTTGATTCATTCCACTTTTATATTCTTTTATAATTATTTTTTTTATTTTGTTAGAGTTATTGTGTCAGGGCATTTTACAGAAGTAAGCTAAGAACACTGATTAGCTTGACCGTGTACCAAATAACACCTATTAAATAGATTCAACTATACTTCTTTGCCAACACCTTCAATATGAGCAATGAATTTTGAAGTTAAAAGACTAACTTTTCTCTATTAATAATAAAAAGATATTGGCAATAAAAAGTTGCTTTTGTTTAGACCACCAACAAATTGGGTAAACTGTCCTACTTATATATTATTTAATCAACCTTTGCAATAACTATTTTCCCCTGTGGTTTATTAAGAAGGACATGAATAATGCGTTCAATTTTGGAACAAAATTAACATGATTTATTTAAGTTATTAATTTTTGAATGACATAAATATGCAGGTTGATTTAGTTGCTAATGTTTTGGCCAACATTGTACATTAAACTTAAAGTAAGGATTTAGTTCACCGCGAACATCTTATAGTTGATGTTAAGTTCATTGTGTGTTTCAGAATTTAAAGTATTTATTTTTGATCAAACTATATCAAGCAATTTTGAAACAATAGCTATAAAGTATTTTAAACTGATCTCAGTTTTTATTTTATTTTAAAAAGCCTCTCTTTCCCAAATCCATTTTTTATATAAAAAAAACTTCATGACATTCTTGAAGAATTAATTCTTTCACACAGCTTAAAAATCCTTATTCCATTTATATTAAACAAAAATCAAACCCATCTGTCTTAAATTATCTTTCTATGCAAACGACTTGATAGAGGTACCTACATACATTTCTTTCCTTTCTTGAGTACTCACTATCAATATTAATTATTTAGTTTATCCAGCGAAAGAAAAAAATTCGTTAGTATTCTGACATTTCTTCACAAGGATCATTACTCTCTTCTCTTCTGCATACTAAACTATTTTTTTTCTCTAATTTTCCTTATAAAATTCTACCTTAACTCAAAACTCAGCGACCAAAGGTTCATTGTTTCCCATGACTGAGACAATATAATCCTTTAAATTTATTCCACGCTGCAACTCTGACAGAGTAAAAAAAATCATCTAAAAAAATCGAAAATCACTTATGGTCATAAAAAATGATCTTATGCAAACAAAAGGATCCCCGTTAGGAAAGTGTAGTATCCTTGGTCGCACCCATAATACATATCCTTACATACCGATCGAGAAAAATGCCGTTTTCTTCCACTCGCAGTATATGCAAATTAAGTGCTTAGGAAATGACCTTAAGCAGTTAAATACCAGGCAAGCAACAAAAACAACGACAAAGGGTACACGGTATCTCTACACCTAAAGACAAATCCAGTAATAGATGGAAACGAAAATAAAAGGACGACGACGAAGAAGAAAAAAAAGGACTCGATCACACACAAAAGGGTTAGGATTGTACTCTCGTAGTTCGAGCTCTGACGCTGGCTGGTTTTTATATCCTCATTACAGGCAGAGGTAGGAAAGCATGAACATCTAAGAATGATAGAGAAATTGACCCTTTTCTTCGTAGACTACGAAGACGACGATGACGACGAAGACGTCGCCTATAAGAACGCTACGACAATGGGGTGAACCAAAATAACCTCATCCGTATTATCTTTGCTGTGACTGATCGCTCTCTCTCGCTTATTGCTGTGCCTGTGTGTTGTCGTTGTTTTATGATCTCATAATAGATGGTCTACGCGTATCATTTTATAAGGGAATAAGAATAGGTGCGCTATGGTTTGGTTATAAGAACTGATGATGAATCCTTAGGTCCCTGCTCATATGCATATGAGATGGATCTACATATTAAATCGCGAAGAAGATGACGATGACAATGACTACGTGAGGTGTTTTTTTTTGTTGTGTCTTATGTCTTGTCGTCTTGGGTTGGTGTTTTGTAAATCTTAGGAGGAAGAATAAGGATCTTCTTTGAATCGCGGTGTGTGCACCTAAATTATGTGCGTGCGTGCAACGAAAGGATGATGATGATGATGATCCAGCCACTCGTTGGTTTCTTTCTTTTTTGTTGATTTTTTATTAATTTCAATGCAATGGTTTTGCCTACTCCTTAGAACCTGGACTCTGGGAATTTTGATTTTTTTTCCTCAGTGTTTGACTATGAAATACATTTTTTTATGAATTTTTTGTTCTTGTTTGTGATGTTAGTTAAGGATGATTAAGAGAAAAAAAACAATCCTGGGAAAAATCCCGAAAATAATATATTTCTGGTTTTATGATATTGATGGTAATTAGTTTTTTTGAATTTTAAATATTTTTGTTTGTTCGTAAGGATTTCGGATTGGCTGTCTAATAGGTTTAATAATGTTTAAAAAGCGAACAATTTGTTCAAATATTTGAAAATAACGAAAGAAAAAGTAAGAGTGAGAAATGCAAATAATGAAAAGGGTTTAGTTTTAAAAATTGTTTTGCCTAAGTCAATTTGCTCTCAACAGTGAAAGTTTTAGGAGATTAAAATTTTGAAATACGACATTATACTTGAAAGAACATCAATGAATATTCGATTTTTTTCTTGCAAACAATAGGAGATCTAACAGAAAGTAGTAAAGGCTCTAAAAAAATAAACAAAAGAGCTGAGATAAAACCTTACAAATTTGAAATATGTATTTTTAATCAATTTTAGGGACAAGTGCAAAAAGAAACAAGAAATATTTTTGAAACTATAACTAAATGCTAAAGAAATTTTTACCTAGTGATATTTTAAACAAGTTGGGGTCAAAATGAATGTATGGATCATAATATTGTATTTAAAATACTGTATCTCAAACTACTGTATTACGGTGCTGGCCTCCTTCACCAAATTTCTATATCAATTTTATGAGCGAGCTGATCTGCTCTTACGTTTTCAATATTTAATTAAATATGTCAAGTTTAGTACGTTTTAACAAAGTGAGTGTAGGTAGTAAAGTTCCCAAAGTTAAAAAGGTTGATTTAATCGCTTTTTGACTCTCTGTATGAAAAATTCAACAATTCAAGTTTTGTACCAATTATAGTTCAAATGAAATCGAATGTATTAAACAAAATACCGAAATGCTATTAAATAATTCATTGATTAAGTAAACCAATTTAACAGTTGATCATCAATTTTGTCGGGGTAGTTCAAATTGAACAAGTTAATTCAGCAACTTATTGACATATTTACAAGTAATTTCCAACATTTGACTCCCTCTTTGTTCCTTAAATTTGTCTGTAAACATAGAAAAGTGCAACACATATTATATCTCTTCGTCTCAAGTTTCATCCCATTCATTGTACCAATTGATGAATCTTATCGATGCTTTCCTCATCTGATCTGATATCCCTATTTTTCTTAATTATCGTGTATGACAACAATCGAAAACCGATCGAAACACTTCAATACCACAAAGAATGATGATAAATTTTAATACTTTGCACATTACAATAGTATAACAATGGTATTATTGCCAAAAATCAACCCCTTACCTGTAGATATTGAATAGGACCTATATAATAATCATTATCGAGTGATGATGTGTTGTGATGGCATCACGTCTATTGTTATCGAAAAGAATAAAATTTGCAGGCCTCTTTCTTATTTTTTTATGATATTGTGAAAACAAATCCTACAAATCGCATTGTGTGCGAATTGTGATCTTTTGCATTAGTTTCGTAAATCAATAATCAAACCCTCTTCTATGTTAACGAAGACATCATCATTCGATTGAAATAAGGGTTAATCTTGTCTTTTGTTATGTATTATGTGCGAAGATCATTCGATTATGCAAATACTTATGAGTTTTGAGAACTAAGAAAGACTGGGATCTTTATTAAGTGTTCGGAAATGTGCATCTATATTTTTGCATATTATTTATTTTTAAATTTGCATATTTGCATCATCTTGGGTGTGCTAATAGTCTTTTGGTAAAATATAATGTGGTAGGTCTTAAGGTATTAAATAAGAAAAGACATCTTGTGATATAGAATAGAGGTTATTTAAGACTCTCTTGACACAACAAAAATTTTGCATAATCTCTTAACAACTAATTAACAAGCAATCGAATTGAAAGTGTGAGAACAATTTTAACTCGTAACTGCATAGAGGGGGCTTTTTATGCAAATTAAAATATTTTGCATCATTATTTATCAATATTTTGGTTAACATGTTAATTGATGTTCTTCTCGTATATCCATTAAAAAAAATAATATTTCATTGTTCTCTTTTTTATTCTTTTTTTTCATTTTAGTGGTTGCAACATCCCGACCTAGCAATGAAGCCGAAGTGCAATTATATAGGGTATTGCAAAGGGCAAGCTTATTGGCATACTATGACACTCTACTCGAAATGGGTGGTGATGATGTTCAACAATTGTACGAGGCTGGTGAAGAAGAATTTTTAGAAATTATGGCTTTGGTTGGAATGGCCTCGAAACCACTGCATGTAAGGAGGTTGCAGAAGGTTCTACATGAATGGGCCAATAATCAAGCCTTGTTTCAATCGACACTGCCTTCTGTTGGTAAGTTTTTTTTGTTGCCCATATTTACAGTTTAACAATATTTACAGGGCTTGACATCACTCAGCTCTTTTAAAACTTACTAAAAACAACAATTTTAAAATTTGTTTTTCTCTTTTTTCTATTCGTTTCAGGATTTGCCGAAGCCCCACTTCCTACCTACATTCCAGAGCCATCCACATCTCGTCCTAAATTCACAATATCTCCCGGATTTAATCCCACACCACTTATGAGCACAGTACCAACGTCGTCACAAATCGTCCCCAATATCACACCCACTCCTGTAGTATCCCTAGTAGGTAATATCACACCAACCCACACAGGCCTTTCGTCACAAGTTACATCTAGTTCGCCTCAGCTAACGCCAATTCTGACAAGTTCACAAGTTGAACGAATTGCCTTGGTAGCCGCTGAGATAATCACTAGAGAATTACCCCGGGGTGAACCCCGAGGTGAACCCAGAGCGCAAACCTCAAAGAAACGTACCTCTCGAGAGTTAGAACAAGTGATCGCAATGAGTGAGAATGATCCTCGTCGAATGGAAGAGATTCGTAAGTATTCGGCGATATATGGGCGTTTTGATTGTAAACGTCGTCCTGAGAAGCCTTTGACATTGCATGAAGTCTGTGTCAATGAGGCGGCAGCTCAGTTGTGTAAACTTATTCCTGTCCTACTAACTCGTCGCGATCAACTATTTCCTCTGGCAAGATCGGTAGTCAAAGAGGCTGGCTTTGGTCATTCGGCCAATATTGCTAGGTGTGCTTTGGGTCAGCCAGTTCAGAGGACAGACGAAAGCAGTCAGTCAGAATCTAGTGTTAAAAGAATGAGACTGTCGTCGACAGACAACATTACGAATCCTGAATTCAAGGTGAGAATGTTACACTTTTAAGTGCAAATTGAATTCGCTTTGAAAATAACGCTTCGAAATAACCCTGAAAATTAATTAACACATGCTTCATGATTTTTAAACTTTATTCCAACAGCTTTTTTAATGGTTTGAATACTCGAAAGATAATGTAGTTAATGCTTGGGTTTTGATTCGCTTTATTCAGTAATGTTGGTGCGTTCTTAGGAACTGGAAATTTCTTTAATCTATAATTATTTGAGTTCAACTAAAAAGCTAGTTGGTCCGAAAAATAAGAGTCACTCAATCGAAAGATCTATCGAAGAGATGAAGTGAACTAGCATGGGCTGCTTTTATCATTTATTTTGCAAAGGTCTTTTAGTTGATCGCATGTGCGATCAGAAATAAAACAAGTGGTTTCCCACCATAACTTCAATAAATGAACTATCGATTGAGTGACCTAAAAATGGCTAACCTTATGAGGTATAATTGGTTTCACGATTGGTGATACAGCAATAACAACTCTCTATTGAATTCAAATAATTATATTTTTAAGATGAATTAAATGCTTGCTTTTAGTTGCTTTTTATTTAATTAGTTTTTTATTTTATTTTATATTTTAGGTTATTGGCTTGAGTAGAATTTTTGGCTTAAAAATGCATTTTTCTGTGATTAAATAAATATTTGTAGCACTATTTATTTTGCTTGCAATTTTTGTGTTGTTTATTTTTTTATTTAATATTATTATATGCAACGTTAAATTTATAATCAAAAATACTTCTATTTAGTTATTTATTTATAAAATTAAAATAAACAAAAGTAATCTGCTTCAGTAAATTCATTCAAGGTCAATATATTTGTAAGCTAATATTTAGTTAAAATTAAAAACAAAAAAAAATGGTGCAAGCTTTGTAAATGTTTGCTTCAAATCATACTTTAGTGTTAAATAGAATTATTTTAAACAGTTGAAATAGAAATTAATACAATTATTTATTAGTAGACTGATTAAACAAAAAATATATATAAATTTGAATTTTAAAACTTAAAAATATGGTGTTTTTAATTGATTTTCTTGTGATGCTGTTCACTGATTGGTTATAACTGCTTTTAAAACCTTTTATTTTGATTTCATATATTTACAATCAAACATCGATTTAATATTTTGTATAGAGGCAATTCTAAAAGTTATTGAATTTTTAACTCAGGGAAGACGTTTACTTATAAAAAATATTATAATTTAAAATCCAAGGTATCTCCCAAATAATTGGGAAGTAAGGGTATCTGAAAATGAAAATTGCATTTAATTTTTTTTTTCGGAGACAAGATTTCAAAATTTCCTTACATAAAATTCACAAAATTATTTATTATACACAAAATTTTGTAGATTCAAAAAAATTAAATATTTTCATATAAATCTAAATTTTAAAAATTCTTATTTGAAAAATCTTTAATAATGAGCACTCACGAAGTCTGAATTTAATTGCTTTATTTAAAAATAGTCTAGTAGTTAACTAATATAAAAGCAATACTTTACGTAAATCGCTACTTCTAAAGGGAAAGTTCAAATTAGAAATAAATCAATGTTGTTCAGTTATAAGGCATTTAAAAATAATCTAGCGTCAAAAGAAAATAAGAAAACACAAACATTTTAAAGACTATACAAAAAATCACTTTGAAAATAATTGAGAAATAAGTTTTCTTAAGTAAGTATACACAGTTGGAAGATCTTCTAATATTGGCAAATGTTTGGCAAAATATTTTGACCAATTTTCTACCAACAACTTAAATACCCAATTTTATCTTTCAAAAGTGACAAAAAAATGTTAGTCAATCGTTGTCCAATTTTCTATCTAAAAAATGGTCCGACTTCTTGCAATTTTTTGTACTCGTCTAAACACCCAATTTTTTGTATTTTCAAATATTTAGACGATTCTCCTCTATTTGGATATTGGATGATATTCTTTAAAAACAACATCATCAAATGGTTTTTGAGCAGGAAAAGGCAACAAAAGTTTTCAGGATTTTAAAAGAATTTTCAAAAGAAATAAGAAAGCCAGCGTTTGGAAATATAACGAAAAATAAGATATACTAAAAAAAAGTTTAAAAAAGATGGGACTCATGACCAAATTTTACAAAATAGTCGTTAAAGCCTGTTTCATTATTTTTCACGTTTTTATATTTTATTTTTTTTTATTTTTGAATATTTTAACATGACCTATTGTTTTCACTCCTATTAAAAATGTTCATATTCTTTGCATCTATCGAGAAAATTGTCGTTCAATGAGTCTACCAATTCTATTGTTTTCTAAAATATAGCATCCGTGTAAACAGACAATTATTAATTGGAAGATACAAAATTTTCAGCCGATTTTCTAACAATAAATTGTTTAATATTTAGACAAAATTTATTAACTGTATAATCGGTTAATTAAATTTTCACTTGATATAAAATTGGCAATTTTCACCTTATTTAATGCTAAATTTGAAGATCTTCCAATCGTCTATACTAAGCGTTAGGCTAATTTTTGGAAAAAAAAAATAATTTCAGGCTGAGGGTTGCTGTCATGTTTTTTAACAATGGCAAAACAATTATGATCATTAAAAGTAGATGATGGTAAAATGAATGCATTCGTCAATATTTCGAATTAATTTCCATGTTTTTTTCAACCAAAAAGTGATTTTAGTTCAGAACATAACCGATAAGACCACTCTAAGAAGTGACTTTATATAACTACATTCCTAATTGGTAATCCTGAGTGCTGAATGCTTCTTCAATATTTTAACGATGTCGCTAAAAAAAATGAGTGCCAATGGAAATGAAGTTCCAGCTTCCATCTTGTCACCAAATGGTTTTTCTCTCTACAAAACCTGCGACTAGTTTAACTTTATTGCTTTTACAAACCTTCAACATTTCTAATTTCTATAATAAGATCTTTGAAAATCACTTTGATTACTAAGTTTTTCAGATTTAAAGTTAAATTTATTAATATTCATAAACTTTATACCATTTTTTTTTAAATTCCGAGGATTGTCCACCATCTGTTTACTAATCAATACCGTAAATGTTATGTGAATATGTTTGAGGATTATTATTTTCTCATAAAATAGAACACAAACTAGCTGCACGATGAAGTAAACATCCTAAACTTCAATTTAAAATACTTTTGAAAATGCGTTTAAGTCAAAAAGTTACAATTTAAAAATATATTGCAAGAATATTTCAGACACTTTCTGCATCTTTAATTTTATTAACCTATCTATCTAGATTGAGGCTATAAATCAGCTTCAAGGAAATAGTGAACAAATAATTTTCAATTTTTAATAAAATCTACAAAATAGGAAGGTTTATGATGTCGTCGCTTTGGATTCAAAAAATTCTAAATCAATTGCTTATGGCTCGGAAGTAGATTGATATTATCAGAGATCAGTTTAGTTTATGTTGGCATAGTTTTTTGTAGAGTATTTTTCAGGAAATAACAACTAAATGCTTTTTAAAATTTTACAAAACCTAACCATCGCTTTATAATGCTGCCGTCCCGGAATTGCTTTTAACTTGGCTTTTTAATTAACGTAACCAACTAATAAAAGTAAGGTTTTGTTAAATGTTTCATTAATTATTTAATTGAATTTCATATTTTAATTTCATTTAAAGGATTCATTGGAAGATTCTAGATACAATTTATTTACAATGTATCAGAAATTTGCGAAACCACCATTTGATCTTTCTGATATAGCGAAATTTTCGTAAGTTATGTCAAACAAAAACAAATCAACATATGTTTTGAATTTATTTAACTAAACAATATTTTATTTTTATTTAGACTAACAAAATCTGATTTTGAAGACAACGAGAATGAAGATTCAAGATATTCGTTTAGTAATTCGAGTACTCCACCCTTGCCGGTAAGATTTTACACATTTTAAACATGGGGCTTACAATTTTCAGAAGCTATACTTTGAGGTTAAATAATTTAATTTCATTGAAAAATTTTAAATTTATAGACATTTTAAACATACAAACATACATAAAATGACGCTTTGACAAACTTTATTTTTCCTTAAAAAAATATGTTGTTAAAAAAGTATATAATTTTTGCATAGAAAATTTATATTGAATTAAATGGGTTTTTAGTCTTCAAATAAGTTTTTTTAATGTTAAAGTATTTTCGTAATTTGATTTTTGCTTCTTTTTTAGATGAACGACAGAGAGTTCTTCGATAGTGGCCGTGATGACACAATAAAATCTCCTCACAAATCCACTGATTCTATAGCCACATCTCCATTGGGAGTTCAAGTTATAGCAGCATCAGGAGGCCATATAATTGCCGTAGCAAATCCAGCTCTTGCCATGAGCCCGGCCTTGAACGAGGCCATGAATAATATAAAACGAGAAGCAGACTCCCCAGAAATATGATTAGAATAATAATTTGATTAGACCCAATGCCCAACAGCCTTAAGTGACTTATATAGAAAATGTACATATAAAAAATATATTAGTTTATACAACTAAAAAAATTCAAGTGAAGACCTGGATAGAAGTCATGGCTTACAGAACATCTAAAACCACACACAGTGCAATAGTTTTATATAAAGCAAAAGCAAGCAAAACAATAAACAAACTATAAATGACTATAAGACAAGATGAACATTGACTGAAAATGAGAAAAGTGTTTTAAACATTATTTTTTCTTAAAGTAAGTAAATTATATGTTTTATGTTTCATTGATTTTGTTACAATTTTAAAATATTTAAAAATAATAAAATGGGCAACAAACAACAATAAAGTGCCTCTAGAACATAATATTAAGTCAAAAAAGAAACAAAAATAACAGTTTTTCTATGAAAACTATAAATAGACTGTGATGAATATAGACAAAACAACAAAATAAGCTAAGAATAACAAAATAATTATGTTAACAATATTTAAGTATAAATATTTTGTAAAAGTACTCGTACATAAAGCCATATTAACCTTATAATAAAGATAAATATACAAGTTATTAAAATAAAATTATTGATGTTAAGTTACATGATGCATGAAATAAACATCTTTTTTATAATTTTAAGTGCAAATTTGAAACATTGGGCCTTAAGACAGAAACAATACGATTCCTTAAAATTGATTTGGTTTTGTAGATTTTTGAAAGAAAATTAAATTTTGTTTTAAAAAAGTTGGTGTAAGAATTGTGTACCATACATAAGATAATACAAAAATTAAAATGATCTATTTCATTTTAGGTTTGATAGATTGTTTTTGGTATTTGCAAGTCAAACATTTTTGTTATGATTTATTTTTTATACGACTATATTTTGAGAAAATAATTTGGGAATCCATCATCGCCGTTTATTTCACAAAGTTTACCAGTATAATTCAATAAAACGAAGCGCAAAACACAACGATAAAACTACCTTATACATTTTTAAATTTATTCTTGAGAACTAAGGTTGTATGCCTAGCAATAAAATTACACTATTCTAATTGGTTTTTATTCCCTTAATTCAAATATGACTTCAAAGTTTACTATGATTTTAAAACTCTAAAAAACAATATTATATACAAAACTTTTTGAGACTATCAAATGTTTTAAGTAGATTTTTTTTCAAATCCGTGATGGTTTTCAAAATCTATAATCTTTTTCTTCAATATTCAGTTGAAATATTTATACTATTTCATTTGTCATTTTAAAAATCTTCATGAGTTATAAGATTTGACCTGCCTTACAAAAATCTGAACCAAACTCTAAGCCATTTATGCTAAAACTGGTTTCAACAGAAAAAATTCAAAACGGTGTTTAAATAAGTTTTTTTCTTGTAAGGAATCTATTGTCCACACAATTTTGTTAAATGAAGTTTTTAAAATATACACAAAATATAAAAATAACTTTGAAACAGAAATTTTTAAAACTTGAGTAAATATTTAGATAAAAGTAAAGTTTGGATTCGAGATCAAACAAAACATTTAAAACTATGAGAGTATCAAATTCAAGGTTTCCGCAAAACTTTATATGCTCAAAGAAGTCAAATATTTCCAGAAACTAATAAAGATACTAAAATGATTTCAATTATATCGAGAAGAAAAATATTTGTACTCTGCAAATTTATTATAAAATTAATTTGAAATAAAAAAAAATTAGTTCAAAATTAATCTTAAACACACCGTTTTGGTTATTTTAAAATTTTAAATGAGGCATATTTTAAAAACCTAATGTGATAGAAAAATTTAAAGGGAAGATTCGAATTTAGGACATCAATCATTTAGAAAAGTATTGTTTTGACCGTGGGACAGAAAAAAACGTATTTTTTTTACCAGTAAATAAAAAAACTGTCGATATTTTAAAAGTCTTACAAAATATTAATAATAACATTTTGTGTCAGTTAAGAAATGTTTGAAGTCAATATATTTCTTTGTTCTCATAATACTTAAGTCAAAGAACATTTCTTGTTAGTTTTTAGTAGTTTTTCTAGGTTGTCGTGTTTGGAATTATATTTTTCTAAGAAATCAACATAATGCTAACAATTACTATTTTCATAGTGAGAAAATAAGTTTGATTTTAATATTTTCTCTTCTTCTCGATTGGTTTTTTAAATAATTTGTACCAATATTAATAGCAGTTTTTGAAAGTTTATATTAACATTTTAACAACAATATTTTGCGTGGAATGAAACAACTTTGAAGTCAATACTTTCATTTAGTCTCGAAATATTAGAGTTAAACATCTGTTTGTATTAATTTTGTGTAGTATTTTTAATAAGATAAATTAATTTAAAGACAACATCTTTAATTGTTACCAAGATATTGAGTCGGAAGTAAATTTTTACCAACTTTTACAAATTATTATTATTTAAAACTTTTATTCAGATATTTAAGGAACCACTTTTAAATTTCAACATTACAACAATTTCGCTTTGCAACTTTGCAAATTACGTTCCACAAAACTCAAATTTATAAAGTCTTTTTGGGAACGAAAAGAGTTTTGTTATTTTGCAAAGTATTTGTTCTTCCTGTTTCACAAAATAATAAATTTTGTAAATTATATTTAAAATTCATTTTAAAAAGCTTAATATGCAAAGAGAAATTCTTATTTGTAAATAAGAGTATGTTTTGAAAAGTTGTCAAAAAATAATAGCAAAATAAATGATCTTCATTGAAAATGAAGAAGTAAGTAAAAGTTAACGAATTCACCAAAGAACATGAATTTTTAATTTTAGGTTTTACGCGTTAATTCATCTCAATTTCAGATATGTCTGATTCTGTAGATTTTTATGTTAATAAAAAGTACCATCGAATTTGTGTTGTTTAAATTTTTAAATAAACTACAACAACAACTTTTGAGTGCACTACATTGGGCTGGGAATTTAACCCAATATCACCGTGTTGCATCTATGCACGGAATAAGCAAAGCAGCTGTCTATAAAGTAGTGCATCGATATTGTCATTGTGGAATTAGACTGGTCAACATTGAATTATTACATACTGTGAACTTTTTTTTAATGCATAGTTGATCTTAATAAACTTTATCTAAGAGGTACTTTGTAACTTTTCAGACATATTATGTTTAATCGTATGTAAAGTTGTATTTAAAATTGGCAAAACACTTTTACTTTTTACTTTTCAAATAAAGTTTGAAAAATGGAAATTCCCTTCGCTTTGTATATTTTGTGAAACTCTTTGAAGTTTTACTCTGCAGGATAACATTTTTGTGCAAAGCCACAAAGTTAAAAGTGTTTGGTGTTTTAGATGTGACCTAATTTTAAATCTGTTCATCAAAGGCCTTAAATAAAAGAAAAAAGTTAGAAGTATTCTGCGAGATCTAATATTAAATACACACTGATAACTTACCATGCTGTATTTCGATTTGTCTTTCTTCCAACTTTTACAAAATGAAGGCAACATCTTCATTTAATCTCCTAATACTTGAGTCGAAATTTCTTATCAGTTGTTTGTTCTTTTTGTAGCTTTTCGTGTTTTGTTAAAAAAGTTGTCAGTTTATTTTTTGCAATATTTTGCATACGATGAAATACATAGTTTGATTTCAAAATCTATTTTTAGCAATTTTAGAAGAATTTCTTAAAAGTATTTATTTATCATATAAACGTATGCAAATGCACAGAAAGAAATCATTTTGATGTCACTTCCTTCATTTATTCAGGAGATATCGAGAATCGAACAGAACTTTTTATAAATTATTTTTTGTAGATTTAATTTTTTTTATATTGACAATTATTTTGTTTATTTTTTTTTTATTTGAAAAAAAAACCGTTAGTTAAAATGTTCTCAAAATTATATTAATTATATAATATGACATTTAATTCAAGTAACTAGCGTTATTGCTTCCTGAGATATTTTGGTCTTACCAAAATGTTCACTTTTTTTTAAATTGATATGGTGAAAATACCGTCTACTCCATTTAGTTGAGAATCCTTTCTGTTATATGTGTATATAGCAACATTTATTTAAAGTCGTTATCTCTGATGGCTCTTGAGATATGGACGTCGAAAAAAGCTTCCCGAAAATACGTACCCAAGCACACAGAGGCATCTCTCTAAAAAATCTTGTATATACATAAATTCTAGGGACCATGTAAAGTCGAGAAATGGCAAAATGAAATGAGAAATCGGAACAATTACAATAACTTCCTATGGAATGTTAATAAAGATGGATATTTAGTTTATCGGGTCAACGAAATATTATAAAATGAAGCCTAAATATAATATGAACGGGCTAAATACGAAATACAAAAAAAATTCTATAATTTGTGACAAAAAATTTAAAGCGGGATAACCGAATCGCAAGCCCTTGAAAAAGTGCTTGTAAAGAAGAGGTTGTCAAATCTAAAACAGCAACATTGAATTACTTGATTTAACCAACCCAAAATAAAAATGAATATGTATGCCGAACGCTAACGAAACCATTTTTATCATGGTGTCAAAAACTACGAACGAGAATTGAACCCAACTCTGTGTCTATAGTTTCGAAAGTCAAACCAATTCGAAACTAATCGTCGCAGGGTTATAGTGGTAGGAGCACTGAACAATTACTTACTACTAAATTCTAACTTCCTTTTATCGCAAAAAAACACTTCTTTTTAAAAATGTCAAAAAATTGTTTGACTTATATAATAAAACTTTGCCTTACTTAAAGGGGCGCCGTCTACCTTCGCGGTTTGGAAAAATCGATTTTTTTGTTTTGTATATTTTTAATGTATGCTTGCTGGTTTATGAGATATCGAGCCCAAACAGTAGGTTTTCAAAACGATTGGTACGATTTTGACGAAACTATGGAAACTGTCCTTAATCTGTAAGGCGTTACTTATTCAAAAAATATCTCTCTAAGTCTACACACAAGCTTTTTTTCAATTTTGTACTGTCTTTTTTAGATTGATTTTTTTTTAAATGCAATTTTTTAAAAATCGCTGCAATTTTGTAATATTTTCAAATATTCAAAAAATCGTCAATTGCATTTTTTCAAAAAAAAAATATCCTTTTTTGTTTTTCATTAAAGTTCAAGAATTTTTGCAAACCATCCTTGAGTAATAGGCCTGAAATTTGAGCGCGAAAGTAGACGACCCCCTTAATTTCCAAAAAAAAAACCTTAAAAAATTGCATTAAAACAACATTTTGATAATGACTATTCTCTTCAATAAAAAGTCTTTTTTTAAAAAAAGACGACTATTTATTTTTTATTATGGAGCATCTTCTTATCATTAAGAGGGTTTTTACTGAACAGACCACTGTTTGGGCAACTGTTACTTACGATTAAAAATATTGTGATTTTACACCCTTAGAATTTATTTGGTGCCAAGTGAAAGAAAAGTTTTTATGCCAATGCTCCACAATCGGTCAGTTATCGAGGACATACACTAAGAAGCAAAATTTATGAAAATTTAAAAGTACAGCAATCGAAGCCTCGTAATGAAAATAAAATATCTACCAACTGATTCTCTTAAAATATACTCGTATTTTTAATTTAATTTATTTAGTTGTTTTTATATTTTCATAAAGTGATTAAAGATATACAAAATGAATTTGAAGCAAGCAGCACACGAACAAGGGTGTGAAAGTCACTCATTAAGATTCTTCAAATTTGAGTCAAATGGGAATTAGGAAATACTCGAATACTTTCTTAACTTTTCCAAAAGATGGCACTCGACGCATTTCTATTAAGAAATAGTGAATTGGAATTTTAAGAATGTGTTATACAAACAAATATCTGAATCAGAATCGAATTCTAAAATCATTCAATGTTCAACACACTGACACAACACGAGATTTTATAATATTACCAAAGATGTTATTTTGATATTTTAAAAGTATATTCATGTTTTTCTTCGTCTTTTCAAATAAAATAAAATAAATAAATTGGGTGGTGACTGACAACTCTCAACCAATTATGTGTGCGACTACTGTTGTCAGGGATGAAGGGGACCTACATTTTTTTAAGCCGAATCCGAACGGCAAATTTGAGAAAGCACTTTTTCATGACAAGAATTACTCTTGTAGAATTTGTCAATTCCTCGCAAGAGGCAGTACCCGTGAAAAAACTTTAGATGGCATAGGCAGGGATCGAACCCAAGGCCTCTGGGATGACAGTCCGACGCACTAACCATCATGCAACGGCTACTACAGTCTTTTCAAATTAACTAGATTAAAAACAATAAACCGAAAAGTTTCTCTTCTTCAATAGTCTCGCGTTACTCAAGTTTTTTTTGTTACATATGTATATGTATTTGAAATAATATTGCCATAGGTTTTCTTGCTTCCATTTTGCGTTTTTTAAAAAGTGCTATTCTTGATAAAAGTTTGAATATTTTTTTTCGAATTAGGGTAAACACTGTGTTTACACAAAAAGTTAAGAAAAATTATACTTACGTTTTATGAAACATATGGACATATTTCAAACATAATTAAGTTTATATAAAATTTAAATTCACTTCAACAATTTTAGAATAAATTACACGTAATTTTTTTTTAAACAATAATTTATTTATATTTTCGCATTCAAATCTCTCGACTTAAAATTAATTTTACGAAATAAAACAATGAAACAAAAATATTCTATTATTCGCTTCTGTCACAATAAAAATTAAATCTATTATGGACAAAATTCAGGTCAAGAATTTCATTTTTAAAATCAATAATATTAAAAAAAATTAAATTTTAAAATTAAATGAATGAATCATAATCAACCTAAATTTTGCTGCATTACTTGAAATTTTCAATTTCTCTATTATTTTCGTTCAACAAAATAATATGCAAATGAGGGCGACAAAATAAAGCAAAGAAAATTAAGATTCTTAAACTTAATCATAAATGTTTTCTTTCAAATATTTAAAAAATTAGTATATATTATTGAATTCGCCATTTTGTTTTTGTTTTTAGGTGAATTAATGGCTTCGCTGGGTAGTGATGGTGTTGTGGTTGAATGTGTGTTCTTTATTCATGTATTTGTTTTCGTATTGTGGTGTTCTTGTTCATTAACCTAGAATCAGTCTAACTAGCATCGGACCTGAAGAGGAACCTTCGCTTTCTTGGATCCATTTTGAAACGATTCAAGCTTCGTCCTTCCTTGGGGCTTTCGATCAAAAGCTGTGAGTCGGGCTTGTCTTCAACAACTGCAAGTTTCTCGCTTTCTACGGCATGCACTTCAGATGAAGCATTAGGTTTCGAGGCAAGCGTTTCGGGTTCAGCAAGTTTTTCGCTAGTCTTTGGCAATTCTGGGGAAGCTTCTTGCTTTTCTGCAATTGTATCTTCATTTACTGTTGGAACCACAACAGGCTCATCATCGGAAGCCGTCAGAGCTTCTGATTTCAGGAGATTTGAGCCAAGCTCAATATATCTGTGATAGATTGGCTTGACTTCTTCCGAATCTGGCTGAGAGATGGGATCATCATTAGATGGTTCTTGGACAAGACTTTCTTTTTCAGATGGAGCATCTAAAGATTCTTTGACAAGTTCAACAACATCATCAACACTAAGTGGAAGCTTAGGTTCTGCAGCTACTGGGACCGAAACTGCAGGAACTGATTCAGGCTCAGGAGTTTCAATTACTTGAACTGGGATTTGGTACATTTGTTCATTGCTTGGCATCATGGGGATGTAAAGCGGGTTGATTTGATCGTCTTGAGATTGTATTTTTGCTTGTTCAGGTTCAGCTTCGGGTTCGACTTCAGCTACAACAGGTTCAGGAATGGAAGCTTCGGGCAAACTGTCTGATGACATTTCTTTGATAATGGCACTTTGATCATCAAAGTTCGAATTTTCTGAGTTAACTAGGCTTGAGATGAAGTCCAAAATGAGGGATTGAGCTTCTTCGTTGTCGGTGGCAGCTTGTGTAGCCTCTTTTTCACTTTCACTAAATTGAACTTCAGGAATTTTTTCTTCAGCCAGAACTTCACTTGATTTTTCAGCTTGGACTTCAGAAGAAAATAGCTCTTGAGGACTTACTTCCTTGACAGGTTCAATTAGACTTTCCAAAGGCTTTGAACTCGTATCAACTGGGAGTTCCAGTTTAACTTCAGGAATGCTTTCTACAACTTTGGCAACCTCTTCATTTGATGAAGATGCTTCAACTTCAGCTGGTTTTTCTTCACTTTGAGTAAATTCTTCAACAAGATTTTGAGGGGCTACTTGAGGATCAGAAATTTCAACGACCGTAGGCTGAGCAGGGACGATGGGTGTTTCATCTTTCAATGGCATATCTGGTGAAACAGGGGCTTCCTCCACAATAGGTTCAACAGGTTTTACTTCACTAATTTCAGACTTGGGGACAACTTGAGGTTCTGAGGCAGATGTTTCAACCTCAATAAGTTTTTCAGGCTGTGCTTCTAAGATTTCAGGCTCTGTTACTTCGAGTTTTTCGTTCTCGGTTATGTCTTTTGGCTTTTCTACTTCAGGTTCTAGTATTTCAGGTTCTGGAGCATTGAATTTTAATACTGTTTGGGCTTCTTCTGGTTTTTCTGGGGTTTGATCTTCGACCAACGCGGATTCTTCGACTGAAACAATAGGTTTAGACAAATCCTTGAGCTTGGAATCAATGAAGACCTCTTCTGGCTTCTTCTCGAAAACGGCGGGAGTTTCCACCTTTAGTAAAACCTCAGGCTTAACTTCATCAACGGATTCTTCTGACTTTTCAAGTGATGGAATTTCATCAGACGAGGAAGCTTGCTCTTGAACCTTAGTTTCTGTAATAGTTTCTACGGTTTTCTCTGGCTCTGTGGGCTTTGGGAGATCAACTGACTTTAGGTTTTGCAAAGATTCTTCAGGTTCATCTAGTGGAGCAAGTTCTGAATCTAGAACAGAAGTCTTTTCCTCATCTGATGATGGTTTCTCAGATTCAACTATCTTTTCGGCAGCTTGCGCAATGATCTTCTTCAGAAGGCTTTCCTCAGCAGGTAGTTGTACTTCTTCGGTTTTGATAGACTCTTCAGAAACACTAACTATTGGTTTTGATTCTTGGGGAGCTGGTACTTCTGGAGTTTTCGCCAAAACAGCAGATCCCTCCGCAACTACTGGTTCATCGATCTTTTGAATTGGAATCTCAACAACTTCAACTCGACTTGGAATATTTACAGGCAGAGAAGCAATTTCAGACTTATGTTCTTCTATGATAGGTTGAGTTTCTTCTTTGATGGGAACAAACACAGGAGCTGCTGGTGCCTTCTTCTCAATTGAAACTGCATCAACCTTCTCGGACAGGACTGGTTTTAAAACATCATGTGGCTTAACGCTTACTACGTTGATTTCTGATGCTTGCGCTTGAGATTCAGCAGCTTGATTTTGAACAACAGTCTCTGGTTCGGGTTCAGGTTTCTGTAGAAAAATGTCGGTCTTTAGGTATGGAAGAGGTTTCGATTCGGAATCGGCCTGCACAGATGTATCAAATCTTGATGGGAAGAAAATTTGTGGACGTTTTCTCTTCTGGGCAAATAGGTCTTGACGAACAACTTCCTTTTCAACTTTTTGCTCTTCTGGTTTTGGTTGTTCTGGGATGACAGCAGCTATTGATGGTCTCTTTGTTAGCCTTTGATATTTGATTGTTGTTCTCTCTACTTCTTGTTCTACAATTGGCGATTCTTCAACAATGGGCTTTGTAGTAGTAGTAGTAACAACTGGCTTAGGTAACCTCCTCAAAGGTTGAACCTTTTTCCGTTGCGCCTCAATGGTAACGCGATTAGCTTGAGTTTTCCTACGGTTTGAGTTTTGTACTTTAACTGTTTGCTTCTTCACGGGAACACCTTCGACCGATGGCTTGTTGGTTTCCTCTTCACCAAGACTTGGTTGCCTGGACATTTCTTCCATATTCATTTCTTCCTCGTCTTCGTCAGCAGGAACCTCTTCTGGTTCAATCATACCAAAGTTCCTGTTCAGCTCGTAATACTTGAATGATTCCTCGCAATCAATAGACATGTCCTCGGACCTCATGCAGGTGAAGTATTCCTGTGAATACAATCTGATAAAAGTGGAACAACATACAATTTAAAAGATCGTACCTGACTGAACACTGTCTCCTCGGGACAAATGAAACTCCAACGGAAGGTGTTCTCCTTACCATCAGCGTAAGTCACTGGCAAGCATACGTGGAAGATTTGACACTCGTTCTCCACATCAGCATAGTATCCATAAGTCTTGTTGTCGCAAGAGAATCCATCAGTGATGTCAGCTCTAATGGATGTCGCATTGCTCGGAAGATTCAGCCTTGATATCATCAGTTCTGGCCTTGTTTCTTCATCTGTGGCCATCATGAGCATTGGATCTTCCTGCTCCTGAATTATGGCCATGTTCTTCTGCAGAAGAGAAAAATTAATCAAACAACGGAAGACATATAGGGTTCCATATTGAGTTATAATGTGTTGTGCTGTGGTATTGCGTAGTGTTGAGGCAGGTGCATGCGGTTGTAGAGTTCTATTGGGAGGGCTTCCTCTTCATTAGCAACTGTGTAACGATGACGACGCCCAGACAAGTACTTCCTCTGCACCAAGATATACTGTCGCAGGCGTATAGCCTCTAGCAACGGCTCAAAAATTTGCATTATTTGTCATAGAAAATATTCGGACGTGACCGGATTACGCAATATTAACAACGACTTCGACTTCGACTCCATCCATTGGCCTGGCCATTATCATGAACATCATAATGATGACCACCTTCAGTCTTCATTCATATCGACCAACGGAATCGAATCGACTGAGGGAGCAATACACTCCCAATTGATACTAAGCTTAGGTATAAGGTATAGCATATAGCTATATACTAATGTTGTTGTTGTGGCTTAAGTCTACGCATTCCATTTGCGGAAGGTATACTTCGTGGCGCGTGACAATTTTTCGGGCTTGAATAAAATACGTCTTCATTGTCGTTAGAGTGGATTCTTTAGTGTGAGCATACAGAGAGAGAGCCAGCCACAATTTCACTTGGTGTTCTAATTTTCACTGATCACGCCCGCTACGCTGTGCTGGCTGGCTGGCTAGCTGGCGGGACTCGTAATGAAGGTGTTTAGTGAAAGATATAATAATTTCGGCGATAAAAATATTTTGAAATGCATTTAGAGAGTTTAGTTTCTCAATTCCTTAAATAGAATTTTGGGTAATTTATACTTTTTGCTATCACATGCCTTAAGACAGTCTTAATCATTTTTGCAAGTCTTCCGGCAGGTGTTTAATAATTGCGAAAATCAAAATAGCAAAAACTAAAGAAAAATTACATAGTTCTATTTAGGAACTATGCAAGTAATGAGTAAATGATATTTTTTTTGTATTTGTCCACAATTTTCCAACGTTTCTGTAACCTTTGTTTCCAATAGAACATTTACAACACCGCCTATGTAAAAGTTATGATCTTCCATTGTCATGCATTTTCGAACTATGATGTGTTGATTTTATTCTCATGACCTCATGAGATCTATTTCTGAACTTATCAATATTTATCAAGTGATTCAAAAAACTGATTTCAAAAATGAGACATCACGTTAATTGTGTAAAGAATACTCAGAATCAGAAGTATAATAACAAAAATCCTATCCTAAGCTTGAAGTTAAAAAAAAACTAAAAATTATTCCTTTTAGTTTCTGACGACGTATGTATGTACATACATAAACTTATCAACAAGTCTTCACTTCATTTAATATTTTGCAATCATTTTAATGTTTTGCTCATCTATCAAAATAAAATAAAGTATCAGAAATCAGCTGAGGATCAGTTGAAAGGCTCTCCTAGTTCTTAACATTTATAATTTTGATAACTTATTTCCCAAAATTGCATACTGATAAGGGCCATATTAACCAATTTAGCTGTTTTCATTTTTCGATTAAGTTTGATATTTTCTGTGCATTTGTAATTTTTCAATTCACGCTCTAAGTAAGTTGTCCAATGGAACTACCAAAAATTAACAAATTTTTGCATTTAATGATAAAACTATGCGAACAGAAGTGATTTTCTGCCAAACAACATATTATAATTAATTAAAGTAGAAAATAAAAAGAAAGTACTTTTCAAACATTTTAACTTATTTGAAGTTTCATAAATTATTGTAGCTCTCAACCAATTTAAACTGGTTAAAAATATGTAGCGAAGTTAAAATTACGTTTATTTAATTATTAATTAATTACAAATTAGGAGAATTCGAAGATAGAATTTCAATACTTTCAAATAAATTTGGTGCAAAAATTAAATTTCAAAAGATTGATTTTGGATATTAAGGAAAATTTTAATTAAATTAATTAATTTTAATTAAATTAAGAAATTAATGAAATACAATTACAAATTTTGCTTAAAAAAGTAATGTTTTTAAATTTATAAAAGCAAATTGATTTCCAGATTATGATGTGAAACTTTTTCACCATATCTTGCTTGCACTGTTCATAATTTAAGCTCGAAAATAGCACTAATAAGTACAATCTCTTACATTTCTGTACCTTTTTTGTTTTAAGCTTTTCTAAAAAACAGATATCTGCTAAGAATATTATAAGCATTTTCCTAGAATTGAATCTTACACAATTAACCCTGGATGGTTATCTTTTTTAGAATTAACGAAGAACACTTTTATTAAGTTTCCATAGGAAGTTATTGTATAATGGGTCTGATTTGTGCAATTAAAAATGTTGACATTTCTCGACGTTTCAAGGTACCTAGAGTCGAAATAAAAGATTTTTATAAAGATGTCTGTGCATGCGTGTGTACGTACGTTCGTACGTCCGTACAACCGTACGTTCGCGACATTTTTGTCGTTATCCATAGCTTAAGAACCAGAAGAGATATCGACTTTAAATAAATTTGGCTATACAGATAGTAATGCAGAAAGGGCTCTCAAGAAAATTGCGTGGCATTATTTGACAATAGTTGCTTTAGAAAGGAAAACCTTTGGGTAATTTTTGTTGTTGAACTTAAGAAAGAACGCCAAATTTATGAGAGGAAGAGGACCCTCTACATTCTGACTACTAACCCATATTTATAAAAAAAAAAAACATTGCAACATTTTTTTTTAAATAAGTTAAAATCCAACGTAAGTAATGAAAAATATTTGTATGAATAAAATAAAGATCAAATAAAGTTAATGAATTTTTTAATTGATCTAGAAAGAGACGTATTTTTACAACGTTTTATTGCTGATATTGATTAATATTTTAAAAATATGTGGAAGTATTTCACAATTTTTCTATTTCATTATTTTTTGTGTTTAAAAAATACCATTTAACCAGAAGAACTAATAAAATTAATTAATATTTTAAACAGAAACAAAAATTACAAATATTTTAACATTTAATTTGATCATTTAAAAAATATTACAAAATTATTATTTAGTAAATTTAGGATTATTTTTAATCACATTCTGAACAAATTACGTTTAAAAGAGAGCCTGCGTCAAGTATTTACTTCTAAAGATTATTCCACGCTTAAGAACTAGCTAAATGGTTTTTGACCATAACAATGTTGAAAATAGAACTCAATGTAAAATAAACTAATCATATTCTTCTAGGGGAAGCAATAGAGTTGTTTAACGTGAAGAGGATAGAAAAGGGACTAAGAATCGTTTGACTTCTTTTCAAGTCAATGCTTCTATAGCATAGCTTTAAAAACCGTGAATGAAAGTAGAAAATTGTCATTGAAGTCGGTACTGACAAAAATATGCACAATTACCTTAATTTCAGTAAACAGTACCAAAGAATAAGACCAATGCCACTCAACGTGTGACCTACTTTTAAAAGTTCAATTTATTACATCTTCTCATTTTTTAAAAATCTTTAAATGTCATACATATATAAAAACTTACAAAAATTATCTATTTTCAATTGAATTTAAGTCCAAAACCAAAATTTTTGAATCCAAAATTAACTATTTTAATAACTGAAGTACAAATTTCTCAAACTAAATTTAACTTGAATTAAGTAAATTCAAACTCGACAGAGAAATGAAGTGCATTTTGATTTCAAGGAACTTGGTTTTATGGATTCTGAGTCTTGGGATGTTTTTGACTTTGGAGTTTTTGGCATTTCAATAGAAAACACTCAAATTTTAAAAATTTAACTAAATTTTTAAAAATTTAAAAAATTTTACTAATACGTTAGTCCAAAACACCAGAATAAAAAAGACAAATAATGTTTTACTTTTAACCATTCTAACTTGAGTATTTCTATACGATTAATAGTTAACATTTAAGCGGTGTTTTAAAAATGGCAAGTTTTCATGGCAAATAATTTTGTCTTAACAATTCAAAGCTTAAGGACTCAGAAATCAGAAAATAAAGAGTTTTGGTCGTAAAGTTTTGTACAGCTTATATTTGTAGTATAGTGTCAATTTAGGAATGATCGTCTTCAAGTAAAAATCTTTATGACTATGAGTAAACCTTATGTACCAATACTTATAAAGTTCCTGTTCCAAAATATGTCTACTATGACTTGTTTTTTTAAGTTCTTGTCATAGTTTTTAATTATTGGCTTTTTTTTTAAGTACACATATTATTTAAAATAAGTAACACAAAAAATCAAAGCAATTTTTAGACGCTTTCAGATTTCTGCAAACATAATAAATAGTTCAATCTATCATTTAAGTAAGATAAACGTTAAAATCAATGAAAAAGAAAAAGAAGAACATAAAAACCTAACTAAATAAAAAATAATAAAAAAGAAAAACAATATTTCTAATAACCTCCTCCAATCTAACATCCGGCCTTGCACACCTCTACTCCATAAGCTACTATAAATGGCAAATCTACCGCCTTATGTTCCCCATGCATTTGGTCTGTCTTTTGGTCGGGGTCGGTCGCTTCAAATTGTTGCCGACCAATTTCACTTAAACCCTCTCTGCTCAATGAGTTTTGGGCGCACAAAACGTTAATGGACTTCCGAAATTCTAAGAAAGGAGTTTCCTATAGGTATGAAGGTATAAGTAAGCAAAAATTCATCATATCGCCGAAAATGAATTTAAAAAAAAGAAAAAACACAATCCGTCAGTTTAAAACAAAAAACAAAATCGGCTGGATTATTTGCCCCATAAGAAACTAACAAAAGAGTGTCAGACGAAGAAGGTTAAGGCATATATGAAGGCATACGGAAGAACCCAGACACAGCCAAAAAGGGGCAAAGAGATGATGACAAAGTTCCTCTTGCCGAATAAAATTTTATCACGCTTGTCGCTTCTTTTGATTGTTATAACTTCTTTTTTTTTTACTTTGTGCGTGTTAAGACGATCCTTAAAAATTAATACATAATAAAAAAGAAATGAATAAAAACTTTTCGATTTTTAATCTCTGAACACTGAAGTGAATTTTAAATAAGATTCTTCAAAGAATTCGGATATGCACTCTCTCAGGTGGCACATTGTCTTTAAAGTTGGTTTGAAATATTTTTCGCTTTTTCAATTTGTCTGTGTTAGGATCCGAAAACAAACCTTTAATCCAAGTGGCACAGCATTTGTTAAACTGCACAAGCACAGCACTAATATCACCACAGGGTTCTTCATTTTTTCCAAGGATTTTTCAAAAAAAGTTATTTTAAGGATGTTATCACTTGTGATTTTGTTGGATACAAAAATTCTGACTTCTGACCAAAAAAAATTAACACTTTATATTGATGATTGTTCACTTAAGAAATTAAAACTAATTCATCCACATAATCCTTTGGTTATGAGTTTTTGGCGGGAGATCCTTTTATTTCTGTCCGTTGAAGCAATTTTTATAATTAAATTGATTTTAAGATAAGAATGTATCTATGAATATTTGTGGTGGATGTGTGTCTATTTTTTTTAACTATTTTAAAGTAAGTTGTTTTTTTTTCAAATCCAAAGCTCGAACTCCTCAAAAATAACGAAACGAAATATCACTGAGGCTCCGATGGCTGAAAATCACTAACTGCGATCTTGCAAGGTGTGGAGGTCCCAATTTATATTCTTCACTTTGATTTATTAAGAATTCAAAGAAGACACGATAGAAGAAGAAAAAGAATTGCGTTAATATTGGTGGTAAGCTCAGGTGGTTTACGCATGCGCAGTTTGGTTGTATAGAGGCGGCCAAGACTCTTGCGCTCTTTTTCATTTTTGTTGTTGTTGCTGTTTCTATGGTGCATTTTAATATAGAGGATTTTGTTCTTTTAGAATATAGATAGTTTTTTTGCTTTCTGCTTTTTTACCAAGTTGAAATCAAATGACAAAAAGAAAATCAGCTATAGGTATTCGTACGCGGCAGGCGGGCGGAGCGATGGCGGCGGGTGGAAAGAGAACTCAGATCTAGACAAACATTTATTTGTTTTCGAATAAATTAGAGTCAAGCGAAATTTTCAGTATTTTTGTTTTGTTTTTGTTGTACCTATCTTTTGTGTAAAGATAAGATTGTACCTTAAATATACTTATAAGGAGGAATGTTTTAGGTACATATATTTATAAAATATGAATTATAACTTATGTATTGCAGTGCTTGAGCATTGAGCCGAGCACACACAAAGTGATTCATGATGAAGGGATATCACTACCACACCACAGCTGCACTGCACTGCGCTGCTGACGAATATAACAACATTTGAATGTGCAATTTCTAGACGAGGAGATCGTTTTTTTTAAATGAGAGATGAAGAAACGTGGAAGGATGTGTTTTGAATATCTGGGTACTTGTTCCAGGCTCGGATACAATGTTGGGGGGAATTTTTGAGAGAACTTTGAAGCCTTGATGAGCTCTTCAAGGATCGAAAAGATTTGATCTAAAATTGAAATGAAGTCACTTCCTCGTCTCACTTTAAAATTTGTCTATATTTTCGAAATAGGACTTGACAACTTTTTTTTAAATAAATCGAAAACTACATAAGATATTTCAAGAGCTTTAGTATTTAAACATTAATGAAAATAAATTAACTTCATTTATAAAACCATAGCGACAAGTTTACAGTAGTCGATTTTTGGACCCAACTTTCGAAAACTCAGCTACATTTTTCCGTTTATGGATCTTTTAACTTCGTCGGCATAATTTAATGACTTAACGTAGGTCCAATCAACTGGGCCATTTATTGAGATAACATGCTCATAAAACTTACTCTTCAATAAATCATTTGTGAGATGTTCTGTTCGACTTGTGGCATCAAATGTTGTCCAAGTCCATATTCTCTTATTATTGCCAAAATTATCGGCAATCAGGGTGCGATAACGCTGGCCAATTCAGAAACGAGACGATCGTTAGAGTCGATAAAAAACTATGGCTCAACAATGCCATTAGCATTCAAACCGCACCAAAAAGTTTTTTTTTTGTGGTTAAACACGTTATTCAAATGTAGATTTTCATTCGACCAATTGACGAACCCATTGAACCAAAATGAGCTTCGTTATCTTCATCATATTGGCGCATCTTTTCTAAGATTCATGTGCTTCTATTGTTGAGTTACCTTGCTCTTGAGTGGGTCTTTAGGAAAATGCCAAAATGTGGTTTAAGGCCTGAGCGATTTTTTGACACTTTGATAAACTCACTGATACGGTCCAAAATTTATACTGTCTATCTTCTAGGACGAGAATAACGACTGAAAATTGGAGTTAATAAATTTTGACAGTTGATCATTAGTGAAATGTTGTGTTCACAAATTAAATTTAAACATTGTCAAGTTCCCACTGGAAAACTCGATAAGTCCATGAATACAAACACTTTTTTTGATCCTGATCAATTTTAAGTACTAAATTTAAATCTTATTTACTTATTTATATATCTTGAAATGTTTCATATAAAAAATTATATCAATATTTGTTGTTTACCAAACGATTACCCTTTTTGCAAGAACAAGAACAAAATACAAATATTTTGAGACGCTCATGACTTAATCAGATAAAGGGCCTTTTTGTAATGAATAACACGCTGTGTTGAGTGTGCCAAAAGTTATTTAATTCTAAACTTTTGTTTTTTGCTGTTGAATTGGCTTGATTTACTAGCAGGATTTAAAAAATAATGTGAAACCGCGCATTTGCAGTTTTGAATAGTTTTGAATTCGGAGAAACAATTGAGATCTTTTCGATATTAGTTAATTTACGATATCTTATTTAAAACAATGTTTCTCAATGTTTCTGAAGAATTTCAATCTTCCATTTTTGTTGAATACGTAATAAGTTTTTCCAAGGAAATAATATGTCTAAAATGACAAATGAGGATAAAATTATTATAAAAAGCCTGATAGTAAATACATATATTTAAAATCATCTTTAGTGTAAGGCTTCAGAATTGTGTATAAGATTTATCAAAGAATTGAGTTTAGGTTCGTTTAGAGATATAATTAAATTTCATTCTCATCAAAGTTAAGTTATATGATTAAGATTTAACAGTGTGGTAATTCCAGGTAATTAAATAAGACTTTGCTTCTTAAACGAAACTCTTCCAATTTCTTTTCCTTTTTTTTGGGTGAGACTGTTCTTGCACTTTAAATGATATGTTTGTAGCATTACCTTGATTCGTTTCGGTTCTACTGTAGGAATAGAAGTTTTCGCCCATACGGCTGCCAATGTTGCAACTACCACAACTTCTGTTTCCTTTAATTTTCTTTTTTTTTTAGTTTCCCTTTCATATTTAATTTTATGTCCGGTCCACTCATAAAACTGCATCATCTCCTCGTAGGTTGGCAATATGTTGTCTTTTACTTCTCCAATATTACCAATTATAGGCCACTTACAACTATTTTGAGTGCGTTCCAATTTCTTTATAACACAAAATAAATAAACTTTTTCTATAACCTAGCACAGAATGAAATCAATAATAATCGGATGTATTAAGAGCTCAAAATTATATTTTTTCTTAAATTCAAAAGCAAACAAACGGACTAACTAAAAGAAGAGATGAGTGGCGCTTTTAGTTGTTACTCGAAAAGAATGAATATTTATTTAAATTTCTTTCTTCTACTTTTCAATTTAGAAAATTAAAATTAAATATGGCTGATGGGCGCTCGATTTGAAATTTATTCAAATAAATAATAATTCTCAATAAGTACCTACAATACTTAATGTTTAATGATATTATACATCTACTATATTAGTAATATTATTTAGTTTTCGAAAGGTTTTACCAAAAAATCAGTCCCCAATTCTAGTGAAATCTGATAAAAATAAGTGGAGCAAAGGAAAGGAGGTGATATTTTAAGGCAAAATTCAGCTTTTCTTCAATACTAAAACAGCAATCCGGAGGCACTTAGGCTTGAAATAATAAAATGCAACTTCACGTATAAGCTAAAGGGACCATTTAGTACATTTTAATCACTGATCCCTGTTAAAAATCGAAATTCGGCCCACCCTATTATACCCCTCAATTACAATTTATTAAGAGTACACACAAATAATGTTGTTTTATTAATTTTATTCTTAAACTGTTCGTTTTTTGTTTTGTTGGTTATAAAAAAAAATCAAGTCTTGACAGCTTTAAACTTTCATTTTAAAAGCAAATCTACGCAAATTTAACTCTTATTATTTGTCAAAATTACATCAATTGTTAGTTTTTATAGTTTTCATCATCGACTGTATTTTATAAAAAAAAAACATATTGAAGGTTACAAAATCTTGTAGGGTCTTAGATCTTTGCCTTAACATATTGAGCGTTTTTTCTTTAATCATAGACAGTGTACAAGTGCACAACTGCTTCCCGTTAGAATAGTGACAGTATAAGTATAACATCTTTCTGACAAAAAAATATGTTTGAAAAACTTTCAGAAATTTTATTATTTATGCTTGTAACAGAATCGGTTTTAAGTCTTTTCCAGTGACGATAGTTGCTGGTTCTATTATTATTTCACCATCATTATTTGAAATATTTTCATTTCCTATATCCAAAAGAGTTCTTGAAAACTATGCCGCATTATTATTTGTGGTCAATTTTAAAAATTTGACTGAAGCCCCCACAGAAACGACGATTTAAGGGCAGCATTTATTTATCACTTTTGTACCTCTTGGCTCCACTGTCAATGTTTGCCGAAATCACCAGCGAACAGAATCACAACACCTCCCATCGGAACTTCATCAGCTCTAAAATCTCTTACTGAACTAAGAGAGTCAAAAATATTAACGTGTCCACCTTTCATCTTCAGTGGGCAAGTTTTTCCGCCATATTGGCCAGTGAACGACGACGCCGGTATTTCGGATAGCTGATTTAGTGTCTTTTAAAAAGTCGTTTGGATATACCTCGAACGATATCGTATAAAATAGGATCTTCTTGTTGATCAGAAAACTCGGCATAAAAAAAGTATCAATATTGTTGGGCCGTACTTTATCTTGGAGCCAAACTAAAAGATGAGCATGGCAAGCCTTTTTTTTGCCACTCAATTGTATACGTATAGCACCTTCTTTCACCAATTATTTTATCTTTGGTAATTAAATCAGTCAGTTTTTTTACTTTTAAATTAGAAATTCTTGAATTAATATCATGTCGATTTGTCGCTTGTTGTTGTTGATTTAAAAATAAAGATGATTTAAATTCTGGGCATTGTGGATTGCAAGTCATTGTGATAAACCGATCAGGGCGTCCAAAATTTCTTACATAAACCATAGCATCTTGTTTACGTTGCTGCACATATGGAGGGCTATCGGTGAATGAAGCTGGTAAAATAACTCTTTTTCCCATTTCTTTAGGATCAGCGTAAGCTTCGTGAAGAATATTGTAAATTTCGGCTCGTAACTTAAAAGCTGAAGCCGCTCAGATTCAATCTTTGCGTACAAATCGACAATATACTGACTGAACAATTTCCCACAACGAAGTAAAATATTATTTGAATTTTCTCTGACTTAAAGCCTGTAATAGTAAAAATGCATTGCTAACACAGTTTTTTTTAGGAACTCTTGTTATGGGATGAACGCTTAGTTCCTTAATTGAATAACCTTCACCATGACTAATTTGACAGCTACATCATCAACTTGAGGTGCATTATAACGAACTCTGTGTTCTGTCTGTGGCGCACGGTCAGCTTTGATAATGACCTGAAAATTGTCTATATTTGATGGCATTGCTTCAAAAGCACTCTTGAAGCTGGGCGTTGTGACAATGTAACAAATTTTGCAAGTCGAATATAATAATTCTCTGTAAGTATTTGGGGCTTTCGACATTCACCGTTGTACTTTTCTCACCGAATCACCAATGAAATATATTTACAAAAATTTGGGTTCGTCAGGGTTGTTTGGTCAAAAGATTTCCAGCTAAATGATAGACTTGACCCTGAACTATAAATGTAAACATAAAATCTATAGGACTGATTTCCTTGGCACCGAATGACGTCATTTGAAAAGCAGAATTGTAAACACGAATCGTATCAGAAAAATGTGTAGAATCTCGATGAGAACGATTCAAAAGTCTTTTGAATCGTTCGGCCTTTATTTATGCCTAAAATCTGCTCCGTGATATGCTCTTTCATTTAAAAAAAAAACTGACAAACTGACAAAACAAAGATTTCTTCTTTTACATGATTTGAGTTTTATATATATAGATATCACATTTCTTCTCAGGCTACAGTACTAAGAAGGATGTCATCCTAAGGCACTTGTTATCTTAACTTTGAGGCTGCAGTTGGATGTTTTTATCATGTTAATTTTGGCCATTCATTTTGTCCTTACCGAAATTAACTATAGTTCGATATTTTTACGACAGTTTCAACTTCAAAAATTAATATTTAAGTACATATATGAAAGAAGATGTTAAAATAATTACACAAAGTCATCAGATTCAAACTGTTAAGCAGTTGGACTATACATTAATTTATTATTTTAAAATATTCTAACTTTCATTGATGTCTAAATCCATTGAAACAAAACTTCCTTACTAACTTTAGCTTTTATTTTGCTTTGCTTTAAATAAGATCAATTTTAAATAAATAAATTCTATAATGGAAAGTATACTAAAGGTAGATGACCATGATTATGTGTCTCACCTCTAATATCTAAGTGAAAATTCAATAAACAATATCTAATGGCGCTACTAAGTTACTGTTTTTAAAACGTTTGCCTATAACACATCAATTTTTCTGACAACACACTCATAATGCTAAATGCCAGCCGAATATCATAATTATTGTTTCAGTTGTTGTAAGCTCTTACATTTTGGATATGCCATTGACTTTTAGCTTTCGCTTTTCGTGAGTACGTGCGTCTAATTGTAAGATTATTTAAAAAAAAATATAAATTGAATTTTTATTTATTCACATTAGATGCATCCGTTGAAAATTATTAGAGCTGACGTAGAAGGTATACTAAGTGTGTGAACGTGAGAACATTGACAACAATATTTAATGCTTGTACGGAATGTTTAAAGTTTCATACTTTGAACATTTTAAAGGTTTTTAGAAATTGTTTAGAATTGTATTTAAATAAATATAAAAACTGAATACGATTTTTTGGTTGGATTAGTTTAAGCAGAGAAATTTCTCCACTCGACATTATGTGATTCAAAATTATAACATTATTTTGAAATAATTTTTGTCATATTTGTTGTAAGTTGCTACAGTTAATAATAAGGATCTATAAAATGTTATTATTGGTACTGAACGTCAGACACAAGTAATTATATGACCAATCTGACTGATCAAGATAATGCTATCGATATTCCAATTGAATTTTTTGAATTCTTTGAATACATCAGGACATCCTCCGCATAAACTGGGCTTGAAAATTGGGGCTCCAATAATAATTATGAGGAATTTAAATGCACAGAATTTATGCAATAGTACTTTATTACGGATAGTAACTATGCAGAGGAACGTGATTAAAGCTAAAATTCTTTCCGGCTCATCCCAAGGTCAAGTCGTTTTCATTCCCAGGATACCGATGATTACTAACGAATACCCGTTCAAATTTAAACGAATACAATTTTCTATAAAGCTTTGTTTTAATATGCTATCAAATCAATAAGGCACAGGGATATTGTTTACAAAGAAGTATTATAACAGTAATAGAAATATGTACAGAGATAATATATAAATTAATAAATAAAAAAGGAACAATATAAGAAAATAGTAGTTTTTTCGTAGTCATTTTTATTTGTGGCAAAATCGCATCGTCACCTCCTCTCGGTGCCCGCTGGATACCCAACTAACGACGAGCGTTGGATCCATTGGATCCATGAGCTGAGTCACCTGAGTTATCTTTTCAGGAACTAGGAGCAAAACAACAGAAATACCGCTCTGAATGCGCTCAAGATTAAATCCAAGAGCGTCTGACACATATTGTGCGGCACACTGGTCAGCGTCTGTACCCTGTCTGGCGGCTGAATATAAACTATGGATAGAAGTAACTGACCTATTTATAGTACGAACACTAAGTTAACAAAAGTATGGCAATGAACAAAACGACTAGATTAAATACCCCAGATGGCACCCCAGTGAAACTGGTAAATCCACTCTCTTACGAGGTCAGTCCTATCTCCTATGGATTCTGGGGAGCCCCAATTATTGCTTACAAATATTGAGAGACGGATTTCAAAGATGAAAAGAACTCCCCCAAACAAATTTACTTCAGAGCTTACATCATCGACAACCTTAAACAATACTATTGATGTTAAAAACATCAGCGAAAAAGGAACCAAGATCAATGAAGAGATCGACATCAACAGACATCAGAGATCGCGATCAATAGAGTTCCAACATAGTCAAAGAGAAAGACCAATCAAAATCAAAGAACTACTTTGAAGAATGGCAAATTGAAATAGCGGCAAGAAAACAACTTGAAGTTCTAGTTCAAAGTCTTCAGCTGCAAGTGAAAAAACTCGAAGAGAAAGTTTCCTTGCTTGACAAGAAAGATTCAAAATCCACGATTCAGTTAAGTCCAAAATATATTGAACCTGAATATCAAACTGATGAAGAAGAGCTTTTATTTGAAACTGAGAAAAAGAAAAATAAGCATACCACAAAGAAACGTAAACGTAGTCCCGAGACTCGTTCAAGAAATCAGAAAAGCTCTAAAACCGAAAATAACAAAGAGTTGATTACAGGAACTAAAGTGGTAGCTGTTGCTAAATCAATATCTCACGCTAAAGGCAGCAAAAAAATTACACCTCCACCAATTATGATCTCAGGATTTACAATTTTTGGAGATCTTAAGATCAATTTATTTATTTATAAGTTCTTCAGGTCAACTATAGCTTCGACCCAAACTAGCTAGAAGAAGCCCGCGTCTAATTCACGCTGCAGCTAAACACGAACTAGAATAATTTTAGGAAAATCAAAATTTACAAAATTTAAATCCAAAATTCCAAAATTTTCTTCAAAACTATTCTTCTCTTAACAAAAGCACTCACTGGAATAAGTAATTAACTATTTTCCCAAAAATGATCCCATCTTTTACATTTTTATCGCCTTGTAGGCTTGAAATCAATAAAATCAAAAAATACGAGAAGATTTCTAATATTGAATTTTACTCCAACAAAAAATTCTATTGCCATGGCAACGCAGTCATCAATTAAATTTTAACACCTCGAGGCACTTCTATGTGCAAAGTGTCAAGAAATCACTACTTCTTTCTTCTTCATTGGATAGTCATCAGTTTTCCCATAACTCTGAGCCAATTGGGTTCTACTATTTGGCAATTCAAGCAAACAACTCGATCGTAAAACTTCCAATATAAAAATTTAAACGTCTATTTAAACAAGGTCAATATCAAAGATGGCCCAACGTGTCAGAATGCGCCTCCCTACGCGCGCTTTCAATGTACAAGTACGTAACATACAGCACCACAACCTACAACGCTTCCCATCATCATGGTAACAAGATACATAATATTGGACAAAATACCCATTGGAACACATTCGGATTCGATGGCTGATGATGGCGGTTTCGTATAGGTATGACGAGGGAACGTGCTCGGTTCCAGCTGAAAAGTGAATTATTCTGCGTGCCTACCGTTTAATTGAGGCCCTTTAAACACAACAACGGCTACTGCTAGAGGAGAAACATCACAACAATGGCTTAAAAAATGGCTTTAAAATGACTTCCAATATTACCATGGCAACGGTGGGCCAAAACGACAGACAGATTCGATCAGCTTTGCATCGTGCCCTGAAATAGTTAAACATTTGCAACTCTCAAACCTCAACTCAAGGGAATTTCAAATAATGTGGTGCTGTAGAAATTTTTGAAAGTTCCTCCTCCTCTGATTCTTGTCAACGGATTCTCGATGCATTTTACGTATATCTGTGTTGGCTTCTAGTTGATATTCAAAGATGGTCATTTGGAGAATTTCTTTCTTCGTTCGTTAGTTCGTTTCTCGTTTGGCGTTTCTTTTCTTTTTTTAACTCTCTGTTTGTTAAGTTTTCGAATAATTGAATAGTTGGTCGATTTGTAGGACTCAAAGCCCCAAAGAATTGGAAAAAGAAATAAGTGCCTAATCTAGGTCTATGCAAAAAAATCAATGTGAGGAGAACTGGTGAATGATAGCAGAAACCACGCGACGACCAACCGACCGACAAGCGACGAGCTACGCGCTTCTCGCTACGAGCAACCCAAGACGTCTCATTAGCATTCAGATGGAATGTCCAATTATGGTACCACCTATAAATAAAATGCTCGGTCGAAGAGTGCTCTCCTTTTTTTCGATATTTTTTCGTGCGTGTGAAGGTGTGTTTTCTTCTAGCCCGGCCGCGGCCACACCAAATTCAAGTCCATTTTATGCTAATGTGTCGCGAATTCCAACATTCAAATGCGAATTATTTGAAGTTAGGTATAGCTAAAAGAATAAGCCGTTCTTTTGTGCAACCATGTACCTAGAAAAGAGTATAGGTATAGGTATAGCCCACTATAATAAATAAATCAGTTTGACGCCATTCTATTTCGATATTGGTACGCCTGGTGTTCTGATGCAGATATAGGTAAGGTAGTAAGCCTATATCACTATTTTTTTGTAATGATTGTCAAAAGTTTTAATATTCTATTCAGAGATTGTGCAACGGCTGCATCTGGCACCGGAATGGCGCTTCTTACAAGGCACAAACATAGCTTGTTGATTTTCAAATTTATTATATTGCTTGATATTCCATGCAATTCGGATTGAAAGATTCTCAGAGCTAACAGAACGTCTTTTTAACGTCTTTTCCTTGTTAAAACTGGGAATTGTTTAAACAAAAAAATAAAACAGTATTTTATTGCAGGTTGAAAACGTGAGTGATACGAACAAAGGTATAATATCATTACTCAAATTCAAAGGATTTTAAATGAAGAATAAATCAAACGGACTCAGAACTACAATTTTTCTCAAAATTGTTCTTAACTTCTGAAACCACTTGCCTTGTGCTGTAATTCGGAATTTTCGACATGACAACGCCAAATTAATACATTTTCAAATCGCCCAAAAACTGACCTAATTTAAAATTAACCTAAAAATGTATGCACAATTTCTGTGTCGAAAAAGTGACTATTTTCTAATTTGTCGTTTATTACAAGTAAATTAGTGTTGGTAAAATCTTACAGACAAAAACAATCATGCAAAAGTTTTCAAAACTGCTTTTGAAAAGACTCATCAAAATAATAAAAACAAAAAAGTCTAATTCCGAACCATCACTTTGGATGTATAAATAAACATTTAGCGATATTTAAAGTACATCGAATTACGGATGTGGTAGAAAAGGTACTTGAAGAAAAACGAGAGCATTCCCGGCTTCATTCTTAGGTACTGCTCAAGCCTTTGAAAAGGTTTGGCAGTTCAGACTTGAGTACAAGCTTCATGGGGACAGTCATAGGCATTACAACGAAATACTGAAATGATACCTTACGAACCAACTCTTGAGAGTACAGTTTGACCAAAATTTATCTTTAATAAATAAAATAGAAGCCGTTCTACCTCAAAGCAGTATCTATCACAATTTGATTTGATACATTATATTAATTAGCTGTTTTTGAATTTTCAAATATCCTCATTTATTATTCTTTCTCTGTACCTTAACGCCATTTTGCAATATTCATACAACTTGGCTGCGTTAATCTCAATTAGTTCTTTAAGAAATTCTTCTTCTGTCAAAAAAACAGATCCTAAAATGCTTCATTCGGTTTTTTTTAGAGTTGGGCACTTCCCAACTAAATGTAAAATGTCTTCGCTTTCCGTTAAGTTGCATATACTGCACTCTAACAGTAAACCTGGTCTGTATGGAATTAAATTTTCATCACACAAATATTTTCGCCTGTATAGGGAGTTGAAAGCTTCCTGCACATATTTTGCTCTACACTTCTCGCCCATTTTCGATACTGCTTAGTACAGGATGGAAGGTAGTCAGTTACAATGTTTTAATGCAACATCATAACGTAATTCAGGGTTTTCGACGGTATGCGAAATATTTTGTTAACGTAGTATGTTAAGAGTTTTTCTACATTGTTATACTTTTTGCAACCCCAAGCTTGATAGCGGTTGCTGAAAATTTACTTCTGATACTCTCAGAAACCTCTTCAAACACTTTGAATTTGCTGCTATGCGCAATTTTTTGTGGTTTTCTCTAAATTGTTATTCCATGCTCAAATTTTTTGAAAAAGTAACTCCAAGGTATTTGTTTTCACTGAGACAGTCAATAGTCTCACCGTTATGCGTCCATTTTGTATTCCAGGCATTTCCTCAGCATTTTTTAAAAACCAAGTCTTTGGACTTAACAAAGTTCCATAATCAAGTAGTCAAATTAACTTTGGGTCTGTATAAAACAAAAAAAGCTTTGAACATCCATAAATTCGAAAACATAGTCCTTTTTCGTATCACGTTGTATCACAAGATCAGCGCAAAATGTATTCTAACTCCACAATGGGGACCGTCTTAATTGTTCGAAGCAATGTTCGAAGATTAAGAAGAACACCTGTAACATCTATGGAATTTTATAACAACTATAAACTTTCTCTAAATTGTCTTATAAATTAAGAAATAAAAATCATTAGTCAATCTTTCATAGATTGTTTTAGTGCGGTATTAGTCCCATACTACTCGTTACAAATTCTTACAGATTTCCATCAACTTTTTTAAAATATTGGACAGGATTAGAAAGGAGGTACCAAAGCACATAAGTTTTGAATGTCTGCACATTGTAATGAATGCAAATGAACGATGGCCAATAATTTTTGGAGCTCTTTTTTTAATTCTATTCAGAAGACTCAAGTACGTAATTAGGGTACCAGCCCAAATATGAGAACCAGTCTCGAATTTCGAAATATTAGACAGCATTGAGGGTTCGAGGTATTAAATTCTACGTGGTTTTTGTTTCACTATTAGACAATTTTGTCAAGATCAGAATTTAATGAGCTTATCATACGCTACCTTAGTCCACATCTGAAGAAGCTAAAGGTATTATTATTGTTGGGTACTGCCAAAATAATGAATATCTGGCATAACTAAAACGTTCTTCGTCTTCTTTCTATTTTACTTCCTCTTCTTTATCCATCTTGTATTAAATGAAATAAATCATTCTTTTGTAATCACTTATTGAAACCACACGTGTTTTGCTTCTTTTGGTTAAGCCTAGCTTTGACAAATATATTACAAATAATTGGCGACGAGTGGTCTTTATTAAAAATTATTTTGTTTAAAATAATCTTTATTTCGTATTACGAAACAAGAAGTTCGGTTAAATATTTTTTTTAACAAAAAAAAAAAAAAAAAAAAAATAAAGAAAGAAAAAGTACAAACGAATTTCGTTTATGCACAAAAAAAAAAAAAATATAACTTCATTGAACAATGACGCCACCAGTACCAGTCACTGTATTCCAAACTACAGCAGTTCCAGAATTTTCACCCAGTAATGAAAGTTTTTCAATATGGAAAGAAAAATTGGACATTCATTTTTGCGAAATAAACTGCACTGAGGACAATCAAAAAAGGGCAGTCTTATTGAAATCGATAGGCGCAGTCCCGTACAGTGTTTTACACAGTCTATGCAGTCCAGAAGCACCTGTCACAAAAACGTATAAACATTTGTGTGAAACCCTTACATCTCATTATACTCCACCTACGATCGTATTCCGAGAACGAAAAAAGTTTCATTCTTCTACCAAAACCGATGGAGAAACAGTTGCAGATTGGTACGCTCGAGTAAAAAAACTGGCATTAAATTGCAAATTTGAACCAATTTTTCCTTCATTTTGAACCAATTTATCATGAGCTTGCCAAGTAAAATCTTCGAGAGGTTATGTGAAGAAGATGAAAAGTTAACTCTTCCAGACGCATTAAAAAAAGCAATGATTATGGAAACAAAAATCAGCGAAAAAGTCGTCAACGAATAAGCAGTTAATTACATAAAAAATCTTAAATCTAAAAAGAGCAATGGTAAAGCAGCAGCAGCGGGTAAAGGCGGTAGCAGTGGCAGTGCAGGCGGCGGCGGCGGTAGCAGTAACTATGGAAACAAACACAACAAGCAGCAGAAAGTTTGCTCTCATTGTGGTTGGCGTAACCACAGTTCTCAGTACTGTAAATTTAAAGAGAGCAAGTGTCACAGTTGTGAAAAGATTGGGCATCTAGCATCAGTCTGTAGTGTTAAGAAAAACAAAACAGTAAATTACGTATCAAATTCAGATAATAATTCAACTTACGAATTCAATGATTTATTTAATTCTTCTATTTTTAGTATATCTCCAAATTCAAATTGTGGCCTGTACTCTCTGTCAGTGGTTATTGATGGTGTAAGCATGGAGGTCGCTTGTGATACCGGTGCTCCTTGCACGTTGGTTCCAGTTTCGTTTTATGAACAGATCGATAGTAAAATGCAGCTAAGGCCGTGCCACGTCCCATATGTTGATTACAGCGGGGAAAGAATTTTAATCTTAGGTGAGTACGATGCATGCATATCGTATAAAGGTATCAAGAAGAATATTGTTGTTGTGGTCTCTAAAAATAACAGTCCTCCTTTGCTTGGTCGTACATTTTTGAGAGCATTTAATTTTGAATTGATGCAAGTTAACTCGGTAGAAACTAATGATAAATACTCAATTGTTGTTGAGCAGATAAAAAACGAGTTTTCGGAAGTTTTCAAAGAAGAGCTAGGCACTTTTAACATTAGTAAAATATCATTAGATTTATGCGATAATTCAAAGCCTGTTTTTTTTAAACCCCGGCCTTTGCCACTAGCATGGAAAGATAGAGTTGAAAAGCAATTGCGAGGTTTAGTCCAGAGTGGTGTGCTTGAGCACATTAACAACTCTGAATGGGGAACTCCTTTGGTTCCAATTTTGAAACCAAATGGCGATCTTCGAATTTGTGCTGACTATAAAGTCACTATTAACAAATGGTTGGTAGACTTTAAATACCCTTTGCCTCGTATTGAGGAAATCTTTGCGTCATTCAACGGCGGTGAATTATTCACAAAACTTGATTTGTCGAATGCTTACAACCAACTTTTATTAGATGAAAAATCGCAGCTTCTTTGTACCTGGAGTACACATATCGGTTTATTAAAAGTTAAGCGATTACCGTTTGGTGTTAAAACCGCAGCCGCAATTTTTCAAAAGTCAATGGAAACGTTATTACGAGGAATTCCATTTGTTGTGGTATATCAAGATGATATTACAATCACGGGTCCAAATATTGGACAACACATTACAACATTGAAGTCGGTTTTAACAAAACTTAAATCAGCTGGACTTAGGTTAAATGTTGGGAAATGTGAATTTTTCAAATCTAAAATTTGCTACTTAGGATTTACTATCGATAAGCATGGGTTGAGTAAAAACAACGATCGGATTTCAAGTGTCTCATTAGCACCTATCCCGAAAGATGTTTCTGAGCTCAGGGCTTTTATTGGTATGGTGAACTACTATTCAAAGTTCATTAACAACTTCTCTAGTAAAATGTTTCCTTTATATGAGCTTTTACGCAAAAACATTAAATTTATCTGGTCAGAAGAATGCCAAAAATCATATGAATTGATAAAATCGGAAGTTACGTCAGATCAGGTCTTAGTGCATTTCAACCCTGATATGCCCATTATTCTAACCACAGATGCCAGCAGCAATGCTGTAGCTGGGGTTCTTTCTCACAAATTGAACGAAGGTTCGAGGCCAATTGCCTTTGTATCAAGGGCATTGACAAAAAGTGAGAGTAACTATAGTACTCTCGAGAAAGAAGCGCTCGCTATTATTTTTTGTGTTTCAAAACTGAAACAATACCTGTTGGGAAATAAGTTCGTTTTGCGAACCGACCATAAACCGCTTTTAAGTATATTTGGGGAGCATAAGGGTTTGCCTCTCATGGCCTCTGCGCGCATGCAGAGATGGGCTCTCATACTTTCAGGTTTTGAGTATACTGTTGAGTATATAAAAGGTACATTAAATGATGCCGATGGCCTTTCACGAATGCCACAAACCTTTTCCGTGAATGATTATGATGAGATTAACTACGTGAACTATATTGAATCAGAAAATTATTTAAATTTGAGTTTCAAGGACATAGCTCGGGAAACAAGACGTGACCCAGTGTTGTCAAAGCTCAGTGAAGCCATTCAAAATGGTTCAGTGCGTAACTTGAAAGGTAATGAATTTACTCCGTATCGAAATAAATCAGATGAGTTTTCGGTAGAATACGATTGTGTGTTATGGGGTTATCGCACCATTGTACCTACAAAGCTGCGAACACACATACTTTCTGAACTACATGCCTCACATTTGGGTATTGTTAAGACCAAAATGCTGGCTCGTTCTTACGTTTGGTGGCCAGGAATGGATGCAGATATTGAAAATTTAATTCAAAATTGTATTCCTTGTCAAGAATTACAACCTAGTCCAGAAAAAAGTTCGTTAATCCCATGGAACCCTTCTTACTCGGTATGGAGTCGAGTTCATGCAGATTTTGCAGGTCCTATTGGGAACTTTTATTTTTTTATTGTCATTGACTCATTTTCCAAATGGGTTGAAGTATTCAAGACGAAGGAGATTACTTCTTCATTTACTATTAGTAAACTCAGGGAATTATTTTGTCGCTACGGACTAGTTGACGTTCTCGTAACAGACAACGGTCGACAATTTACGTCACATGAATTTTCTACATTTACAAAAAATAATGGTGTTAAACACATTTTTACGGCACCTGGACATCCGGCTGCAAATGGCCAAGCCGAAAATTTTGTTAAAATTTTAAAAAAATCTATCCTTGCAAATCTGAAGGATCATAAAAACGTCTGTATAGACACAATTTTAAATAGATTTATGGTTGATTATCGCAATACTAAACATTGTTCGACTGGTGAATCACCAGCCAAGCTTTTCTTTGGGCGCGTTCTGAAAACACGTTTTAGTTCTTTAAAACCTCCAATCACAAGAGAAAAGATATTAGATAGTCAACATAAAATTGTTGCGAATTATAAAGGCAATCGCAATGCTGAATTTTCCAAAGGACAAAAAGTTATGATTAGAGACTACAGAAACATCAATAAACCAAGTTGGACTCAAGCAACAGTAAGAAAACAACTTGGACCTCGGACATATTCGTGCATCATTACTCATAATAACAGAGAGATTAAGCGGCACTTAGATCAAATTAGAAATCAAAACGTCAGTCAAAACAATAATCAAGATCAACAAACTGAAATCAATGTGCAAGCGAGGTCATCAGACGTTCAATCTGAAATTGTAACTAGTGCAGAAGGCAGTTCCGGAGATGTCTCTGTTTTGTCCGATCAGGCACTTCAAAGTGGCACTGACAGAGCGTTGAGGCCACGTCTTACTAAAATAAATTATTCTGAATAATTATGTTAGAATATTGTATAAAATTGAATTTTTCATATAATGTAGTTTTATTTTTTTTTTATTTAAAAGAAATGTATTTATGTATATGTATATATAAAACTTGAATTTCACATTATTGTAAATCTTTTTGAGAGGGGGCGTGTTGGGTACTGCCAAAATAATGAATATCTGGCATAACTAAAACGTTCTTCGTCTTCTTTCTATTTTACTTCCTCTTCTTTATCCATCTTGTATTAAATGAAATAAATCATTCTTTTGTAATCACTTATTGAAACCACACGTGTTTTGCTTCTTTTGGTTAAGCCTAGCTTTGACAAATATATTACAATTATCATCTGAACAATTAAGTGGGTTATGGCTTCAGACAAAAGATCATTTATTAAAACAAGAAATAGTGTCGGAGACAAAACGGAGCCCTGGGGCACACCAGCACTTATTTTGTGTATATCAAATTTCGACTCCTCTAATACTATGAACGGTCTGAAAAGTAATTTTGAACCCATTAAAAAAGAGATTCACCAAAACCAAATGCATCATTCGATAAGAGAGCTTGATGCCAAAATCTATCAAATTCCTTTCAAATATGAAGTGTAATAATTTTACTTTCTTGAAAGCTATATGCAAACATTTGTTTGAATAGAACCAAAAATCTTTTCACCCAACGTCATGCAATCTTAAATAAAAACTTTATTATTTTCACCCACACCCAAAAAAATCGGTTGTAAAAATGATGAAAACCGAGGTTGTTTTGATTGCATTCATTGTTATAATCGACCCGACAACCAATGTTGTCAATTTGACCAAGACATGGTTGTGAAATTAATTACCAAATTGTAAAAATCACAACGCCTGCTGTAGAAATGAAAACCAGAAAAAATAAGAAAACAACAACATTTGCTGCAGAATCTACTACAATATTGTAGAAAATACAAGTTTCATTGTGACTTTCAACATTTTTTCAGTCAAATTGAACGCCATGTTGTAGAAAATAAAAATTTCGTAGTGATTTTCACAACTTTTTGCAGTCAAATTGAAGGCTTTGTTGTAGAAAATACAAATTTCGTTGCAATTTCTACAATTTTTTGCAGTCAAATTGAACGCTATGTTGTAGAAAATAAAAAATTCGTAGTGATTTTCACAACTTTTTTCACTCAAATTGAACGCTATGTTGTAGAAAATACAAATTTCGTTGTAATTTTTTGCAGTCAACTTGAAATATTGTTAATTATAATTAGTTTTTGAGATATTCTCGTTCGAATATCACAAAAAAATGTTTTTTTTTCACAAAACTGTGATTCTAAAACAGTTAAACCATTTGGTTCTTAGGCAGCACCAGCGAATATCTCAAAATCTGAAAGTAATAAACAATTTCTTGCTTCGAATTTGAGTTAACCACATCAAAAACCTTCGAAAAGGAATGATATTGTTTAGATTACCAAAATTTCTGTTTCAAAATAACAAATAAAAACGTACAAATTCAATATTTAACATATTTTTTTATTCAACATTAATTATTATTATCAACAAAAAATCATATGTGCTTATTTCTAAAAACTTTTGACCCATCATTTAGGGTATTAGGTGAATGGGTGGACTTGTGAATGTGTTAATATTATATTTTTGATAGATTAAAATTGCTCACGATCTCAAAAACTTCCAAATTTAAAAGAAAAGGAGGTGAAGGCAACGTCGACGACGAATTGCTTATGCACGGATTATTTTCACTTTCAGCATTTTGAAACAGGACAAAAATATCATCACTATTCATTTTTAATGTATAAATTGACACAAGAAAACACGATGACCGACCTGATCGAACTGCGAACGCGAAGCGCAAGCGAATGAGTTAAAGTTAAGTTAATAACGGACAATGCAATGTGACTTCAACAGGTGGTTGCAGATTTGATTACATTGTTGTGAATTCAACAAAATTGGATGTTGAAAGCACAACTTTTTTAAGATTTGAGATTTTTGGTTGTCGATTTGAGTGAATTGTAAATTTAACAAAATTGGATGTTGAAAGTACAACTTTAATACCGAAGTGGAAGGTTTTAGATTTTTTTTGTCGACTTGATTACCTTCTTGTGAATTCAACAAAATCGGTTGTCATTTTCACATATTTTTGAACTTGATAAATTTAGATTGTATAAATTTGAGACATTTTTGGTGCGGATTTCACAAAATTCATGATAGCTGTAGGTATTTTATTTTCCCCAGCTCTGATCCAGATTGAATTTACTTTCAGAATTACATTAAGGTATAAAAAAAAACAAGACAAGTCCCAGTGTTGTGTGTATTTTTTGTTATTTTGAAAACAAATCCAATCCGGATCAGATATGGGCGTACAGCTAATGATGCAGAATTGTCAACCAAAATTGACAACCAAAATTGACAACACGTTGTGAATTCTACAATAAGAAACTGCGATAATTTTCACAATTTTGTTATAAAAATGATAGCAAATCGGTAAAACTAACAAATAATTGTCAATTTGATCACAAATTCTATTGAATATACAAATAAACAGTTAGTTGTAAATTTGATTGCATCTTGTTGTGAAATTTACTGTAGAGATTTTTTTGGGTGCAGAACGCAAAACCCCGTTTTTAACTTAAAATGCCTTAACAACGTTAAAAATAAGTGTAATAAGGCCAATATAATTTGGAAAATATACTGCCTCATTTCTATTATAGAATTCTTACATGAGGAACGTATAAAGGCCAAACATTTACAACATGCCTGAAATCCTAATATTTTCTCATGATTTCAGTAACAACCCTACATTGAAGAAGGTGGTGGTGAAATTCCTTTATAATCTTTTTTTTATTTCGGTTACAAAGCTGCTATAAAATGTTCAATACTTATCGCGATAATGTGTGCCAGTAGAGCAATAAATCAGATGCTATTCTTCAAATTATTTATAATTCCCTTCACAAGCAGTGCATTCCCATGTCAGGTTTTGGCGTCACATGGGCGATATGGGTTTTCATATATCCATCCACCACCACCACTACTTTCCTCCTACTCCTCCTCCGCATTTCAAAGTCTTATTATCTTCAGTCCAACTGACACATGTTCCAAAGGTATAGTATGTATAACGTCTGATATGCATCTTTTTGATAACGTATTCTAGTGGTCACTAAGTAAGTTAATGCATCGCACAAATGCAAAATATGCACACGAATTCATGTCAGTCACCCTTAAACTTGTTCAACTCATTCGACTATTTAAATGCATTTCTGTTCTCTTACTCCGATATATGTAAGTGCATTATGGTTTGGTAAAGGAACAAATTTGCACCAACAACATCGCAATGTATATCTTTGAATCTATAAACCAAAGCCAAAGTCAAAGCCATTTACAATAATACCAAACCAAAGTACTGAAACTATACTGTCGTCAGTCTGACGACTTACTTTACGTACAAGCTACCAGAATTCTAAGCGGCAACCATTGAGTTAAGACACTATACGGGTATACTTTTAACTTTATAACACTTCTTCATATAGAGACGCATCTTTGCTGCCGTTATTTCACCGATTTCCCTCTCCTCATGCACAATTCTTTGCCAATTTCTTGTAAGCTTGATCCAGAATTTTAATTTTATTTTTTATTCATTTGCAGTTGCAGTTTGATGTGGGAAATGTGATAAGTTTAGAGCTCTGCCTGTAGAAACGATTAGCTGATTGTAGGCGATAGCCTATTATGTAAACTACATATATGGTATAGGCTTTTTAATGGATTTTGAAGTGTAAAATTTCTTTACTAAACTCAAAAATAGTCATATGAAAAGTAAGTTTTAAATAAATGCATTCATTTATCTATTTTTAGCCGATTTATATTTAAAATCTCTTCAATAATTAATTAATAACTTTGAAAAAAAGTAGAATTAATAATAATGCGTTGCTCATATTCTCAATCGTTATTTTTAGTATTCACATACCATCTCGTAGCCGTATATTTTTGGTAAGTGAATACGTAACGTCGCAAAATTTATTACGAAAAAAACAAGAACGGATTTGTGAACAAAATTAAGTCATTCAAAATATTTTGGATTGTAAAATGAAGGAGGCAGTTTGGTGGTGTCATAGTAAATAAATACGAGTATGAAGGTTGTGTTTGTTGATATTTACTTTAGGTTGTGCTTCTCCTGCCCTAGACCCAATAATGATGGTTAAAAGGACAGGCAAAAGAGATTTGTTACTCTCGCCAAATTTCAAGAACTATTACACTTTTATTCACATCTTAAGAGTTTATTTGCATTAAATTAACAATTTTAGTCTTTTAGAATAATTTAGTGTCCAAAATGGCATTTACACACTTTTAAAAAAAGAGTAAATAGATCGACCATCAAAAGTTAATTGATTTTCTTTAATCTCAATTTATCAAATGAGTGTTATTTAATTAAATTTTCACAAACAAGCATATATTTTTAAAAATGATAAAAACTCTGCACCTTTCGGCCTGCGTTTCTAAAAATATTTTAACTCCAGAGAAAAAAGAAACTTCTGAACACGCCCGCCGTGCAAATAAAGCCGACAATTGACATTTAAGGTAACACTTTCTTTTTTGACAATGCGAATTGATATCCGACTCAAATATTTTTGCAAAAAATATAAATTTTGGCTTCAACTTAGTTTTATCTTTTAAGACTATTGTTGCTCCCATTTGATCAATACAAAAAAACAGTGTTTTAACAAAAATAAGAACCTTGAAAAATACTACTGAAAACTGTTAAAAATGTACTCAAATATGTCGGCAAAAAATAAAAAAACTTCCAAAAATTTACTAAATTTAAAATGATTTCAACTCGATTATCTCGATTGTCAAAAAACATTGTTGATAATATTTATGTAATTTTTTAGGAAAAATTCGATCGACATTTTTGATAAATAAAAACAAAACATCCAATAAATAACTAAGAACTAATAAAAATCGATTTTGATTTTAAACTTTGTACTTCTTTTACAAAGTTTTGTTCTTAATATTTGGTAAAATGAAGAGAAAAATATATATGAAACAAATAAAACTAAAAAAATAACTCTAAATTAAATTTAAATCTCTTGCTATAAAAATATATTAATTTAAATTTCCCAATACAGCTTTACATAAAACAGCTTAAACTTAAGTTTTAGATTACAAATCTACTCTTTCAATAATTTCTCCTAATAATAAAATTGACTTTTTGCAAAGAATATCATTTGAAAAATTTGTGTAAGCCGCATCCCAGGTTGTTTTTGACTTTTTGGATCGGTTGATAACTGTTAAGTCCCAGAAATTAAGCAAAAAGGAAATGAAACAGTTGTAAAATATGTAGCTTTCAGTATACATGCACATATTATCGAATTCTTAATTTCAAAAATTTGTCGACAAGCTAATAAATAAATTAGGGGAATTACTTACTACGCCGATATCATTACAAACTTAATTCTTTGTGGAATGAAAAATTTCATCCCGAATAATGTAAAATATATCAAACCCAAAGAAAACTCATGGTTTGATTTGAGCTGTAAAGAGGTTATTATGATCAAAGATATAAGTTTCCGGATTTATAAAGCCCCACTAAGGAAAACCGGAATAAGTTCAAACAAGCTAGAAAGCCAAGCATGAACAGAAATTAAATCAAAAAATACTAGAATGTCCCAAAATTAGTAAACATTTCTGGTCATTTGTGAAAAACGTACGAAACACCACGTCATCCTCGGTTCCAACTCTTACCCACAATGACACTCACTATGTAAACTCGATTGATAAAGCCAATTTGCTTGCAGCATAGTTTGCTGTTAATTCGACGCTACCTGTGAGTGTCATGAGTCCTCCTGGTTCTTGAGAGCGTAAACGATTTTATTGGACGAATCTTTTTTCGCACTCGTGCAGTTGCAAGAATACTTAAAAGACTTTGACATACTCCAATCTACTGGCCCGGATAGTATCCCCGCTATTGTTCTGAAGAGATGTTCTTCATAGATGGCTTCCTCTCTCCGAGTGGATGGAAAACTGCATTTGTCCAACCTGTTCCTAAAAAAGGCGAATCTTCCTCACCTTCTAACTATCGCCCAATAGCATTCATTCATTCATTCTTTCCAAGGTCATAGAAACGCTTCTTAATGACCGGCAGTATGGCTTTCTTTGCAATGGTTTCTCATGGTTTATCTCACCGAACAGTGGAACAAATCTTTAAATCGTTTTGAAAAAAGTTGATAGAGTTTGGAACCAAGCTCTCTTATCGAAAACGAGTGCATTTCGTATTTTGAATCCCTTCTTCGTTGGGTTAGAAATTACCTTTAGGACCGTGAATTCAAGTAGTATTAGACGGGTTCAAATCTGATATCCACAAATAAAGCCTAGTGTGCCCCAAGGCTCCATTTTGTCACCGACGCTCTTTTTCTTTTCTCTGAAACTTCTTAACCAATAAATTGTTTCGCTGATGACAGTACAAGCTTGTCATATTCATTTTTAGATTCTCATCCTTGTTCCTTCAGATGTGGACTACCAACGGCAGCGTATGATAAGCTCATTAAATTCTGATGTTGAGATTGGGGAACCAAAAATAGTTTTTCCAAAACTTAATGCAGTTTACTGTTGCAAAAGCGTAACCCTCCCCCAATGCCACTATCCATGAGTGGTACTTGCATCGAAGAGACTGAACAGCTAACAATCCTAAGTATGTGCATTACAAACCACTTGTTCTGGAGTAATCACATACTTGACATCGCCAAAAATGCTATTAAGTGTTTAGGTTTTCTCCAACGATGCAAGAAGTTTTTTACCCCTTCTGATCTGCCTATAATTAATAAAGCCTATATTCGTCCAAAACTTGAGTACAATTCCTATACTTGGGTAGGTGCTCCTACAACCCACTTGAGTCTTCTAGACAGAATTCAAAAGAGAGCTCTAAAAATGACAGGTGACCGTTGTCTAACTGAAACTTTTGCATCTCCCGATCACCTCGAAAGGTTTCATGTCTCTCATTATTTTATCGCTACTTCCATAAGCAATGATCTAATGAAATAGCCAGTTGCATTCCTCCCCTCAAACAATTCAACCGTAATACTTGTTCTATTAGGAGTGCCAATCAGTTTACCCTTAAGCCCAATTTCGACCGTGCTGTAAAGTACAAAAATACTTTTTTAGTCGTACTACATGGATGCGGAATGCTTTCACAGGGTATTCATATCCGCTTGAGTGCGCGTACAATATACAAACAAAAATCTTGGATTATTTGTCCACTCAAGAGGCTGTACCCGTGAAAAAAAAACTTAAGATGGCACTGGCATTTGAACCCAAGACCTCTGACTTCACGCCACGGGTACAAAGAAAAATAGCTTTTATCTAATTGCGCCTTAAACTATGACCCGACATCCAGTTCTACAATCGTTGTTCAATTTTTGATAGATTTCGATGAAAATTTCTATACAATATCAGATTAGACAATTTTTGTGCTACGCCACTATTTCTGAAAGGTATTGAAGTGTGTTCCTATTAAATGCACCTCAAAAGGAACTATGACAGACAAAAATTCCGAGAATTTTGTATTCTTCTTCACGGTGGCTGGTGGAAGATGTGACGGTTCTGCCGTTCTTCTTCTCTAAACTGACTTAGTTATACTGAAACAGTATCATTATTGTCTTTAAAAAATTGTTTTCAAAAAATAACTTCAAACTAATTTTTCTGGTCCTAAGCGTATCCCGAAGAAACTTCGCACACATCGGAATTTTTAGTAATTCGTTTTTCAACTGTTTCTCTTATAAAATAAAATGTTTTTTTAATTTTTGCAGAACTGTAATGAAATATCCAAAATAAGATTACACGGGATAGATGTATAAACCTTTGAACAACCAGCACATTGCTAAGTTGCAAATCAATATTTCACATCCTTATTGTTCTAACAGCAGAAGAGACCGTCTGCAACCTTAACCCTACAAGTTAAAAAATAAAAATTCATGTGGGAAAAAGAATGAAAACATTCAAAATCATGTATTTTGTTACTCTTAATAGAAATTACTGTCAAAACTCATAATTCTACATTAAATTACAAGAAGACGATGTAATTCAATGAATGAAATCAGAAATCACCAAACTTATATTCCAAAATTGTTTATTAATTCGTTGCAGCAAAAAACACAGTGGAAGAAAACGAAGAAGTATTACGATATAATAAAGACTGTGGTGGTACCGTTTAAAATATATTGCGCATAAATTGGATTTGCAATTTTATTTCAAATGGTTGTTAGGCTTCTTTATAAAATCAGCACGTACTCTTCAGAATTTGTTCTTTGGTCGCACAAAGCATAATGATATTTGGAACTATTCAGCGATATTATAATACTCAACTCGTATACATCAGATGGGACTTTTTTGTAACTAAGTATATTGGGTCACGATATATAACGTATATAATGTATATATAGAGTAGAAAATCGAAGGTGTGGTAAAGAGTTGTCTGACTTATATATCAATCATTCAGAAGATTCATTCAGCTCTTGCTGAGGCAGCGGCCGGCAGAGGCAATGGCACGTTATTCTTTTGGCATTTAAGTTATGCAAAAGATAGAGTTGATACTTTCCGAAAAATTTCTTTGTCGTATAGAAAATAATACCAAATATAGCTAGAACTTTTAATCAGATTCGGATCAAATTCTATGTAGGTTTCATATAGTGCCATTTTTGACTTCTGTCAAAATATAAATTCCTCCTGTCAGATAAAATGCAATACTTGAGTTTTTCAAAGAAAATTTCGCAAACAGAATATCTTACAGTTGTTTGAATAGTGTTTTCCACCTGTCACTCATCAAAGTGCATACATTCTTGCTATTTATCAGGTACGCAGTGCACCTTTTGTTTAAATTTATTTATTGGCTAATGACGTAAGTATTGAGATTATAGGGCAAGCTTTGTATGCGATGGCAGTTTGGGTAAATTCAGTTCTTAGTTTGGAAATGATTGTTTTTTACAATAAAATCATTACAATGACGCAATTGCAATTCAGAGGCATTTGAATTTAAAAAAATATGAACGCTTTATCAATCGGACTGTCAAACATAAAAGGTGTTTTTTAGACGCATGGTTTAGCAAACCTTTTTCGGATTTGATCTTTTTGACAGCTTTAACTTGATTTTGCTATTTCATAGTAAACAGATTTAAGCGTGCTGCGCGTATAATATTTGGTCGGCCTGTGGCATGGCCTTCAAGATTGTGCGATTTCACAGCGCTGGATTATTTTTTGTTTGGGACACACAAAGCGTGATCACACCTCACCTTTTATTTGATACTGATTTTATTCGCCTCGGACCAAACAAAAATAGATTTTGAAATCAAAAATAATTCATTGACAACTTTTTTTAGCAAAACAAGAAAACCTACAAACCTTTTAAGCAAGACAAGGCAAGTTATCAGTGTGGGTTGCAGCCTCTTTTTTAAGATACATTTTGTTTTTCTGCAGATTTGCAAAATACAAGTTTAGGAAATTTCTTCATCCTTTAATATTCCAATTAGTCAAAATCAAACAAATTTCAAATGAAAAATTATGCTTGAAAGCATATTCAACGAATTTAAAACCTTCCTATTCTTCAAATATTCATCAAATCACATTTGGGAATGAAAAATGATGGAATAAAAACTGCCACTGCCACTTTTGGTGATAAAGTTTAAACATTATTACGTACAAATTCATTGTTCGTGAAATTTAATATGATGAAAATGTTGTTTAGTTTTACAGTTCAGCCGTTTGCTTAAGGATGTTCTCGCAGTGTCAAGTTCCAATTAAAAATCTTTACATAAAATTAAAAGTGTACGATTATTATTTACATATTAACATATTTGGTATAAAATATTTTTCAAATATGCAGATTTATGAACGAACTCGCTTCTAAGAAATGTTAGACTTATTTAAATCTATTAATATCGTCAAAAGACTTTCATAAAATACAGGTATTCGTTTTTAAAATATCTTGAAAAATCATTGCATTCTGCTACATTGTATGCGTGTAATTTCCTTATACAATAACAATAGGCTATTTTTAAGCAATTAATTTGCATATTTTTTGCTTCCAGTATTTTTTTCTTTCTCTCGATTTTTTTTTTGTTTTTGTTGTTTCTTTTTTGTATCCAAGAATATAAAGAATAGCGTAGCGCCGGCAATAAATTACTATTTTTAACCAGTAAGACTATCCCAATTCCCGCAAACAATTTCTATTCCATTGATAAACTTTATATGCATTCCTCATGCAAATGACCGCATAAAACGGTGATAAATTGCCTTCTTAGTATCTAAATCTGTGACTCTCATTCATTTTTGTAGCTACGAGTACAAGTATATTCTTCGAATCGGTTTAAGGTCTTACTTGTATGTTTCCAAGTGAAATTGAATTTTGCAAATATTGACTTTCGGATGCGGTTTATTCTTGAATGAAAATAATTTTTTGTTGCTAAAAAAATTTCTAACTAAAGGGAGTGGAATACATTTTTTAAGGCGTCACAAAAGTGTAGACAGTGGCAACAAATACAAATTTAAAAAAATGATAAGTCTGCTGCAAGAACAACGTAATTTTAAAGCTGTCAGCCGGTATGCTTTCGGGACCGTCGTCGCGTCGTGTGTGTGTCGCGTCTTCGGTCGGTACATTGTATCTTTACATAAATGTACTTAGTTTCCAACTACATTGCACATAAATGTATTTATGACAATCGATCAATTCTCGTCTTGGTAGTTTTTATTTTCAGAAAAATTTATGAAAAGTACGTGTAAGTAGACTTTCTACCTGACTAGAATCACATTATTTATTATAAATTCTAAAATGTCTTAAAATCTTCAATGTCTGCAATATATTGATAAGTAAATACATACTTACATTACATATATTATATTCATTATACTTAAACAGAATGGATGGATGTAATTATGTATTAATGTTATGATAAGCTTATCATGTGCTAAGGCAAAGACATATTTGCTTGTTCGCAAAAAGTCTTACCTTAACAAGCCTTAATTAAAACTAAAATTGAATTTAAACCGAAAACGAAGCCAATCTTATATTACATTTGCGGCACTCAAAGACAAAAAAATCGCCATAACTCATTTTATTACTAAAGAAAATGCAGACGTTTGCCTTAAGAAGCTCAAATGTTTTCAGAATTTTCCTAGTCGAATAGATTTGAGTCATAAAATTTAATTTTATATTTCTATAAATAATTCTATTAACAGAAAAAGTTCACGAAAAAATAAATAACCAAATACAAAATATTAATTTCTTTATCTATACAAGTATAGATTTTATATTACTTGCATAACGATGTATTTCATGACTTTTGACCTACTATTCTTAAAACAAAATAACAAATTAATTTTCTGCTTCATGCGATTTTGGTACTTGATAAAATGAGAATCACGGAGAACAACATATTCTATATTTTATTCTTTTTTGACAATACTCAGAATACTGCATGGTTTGTGCATGTAAATCAGTGTAAACTTATTAAGGAGTTAAAAACTTGGTTTTAGATTGGTTTCTATGGTTGTAATGATTTTTTAAAGAAGGTAGGGAGCGTTTAATAGAGGGTTAGCTATTTTAAAGGTGTTTTAAATTATCTATAAGTGTATTACCATACATCATGGATTAAATATCGTATTCTCTCACTTCAATCGGTCCAGACTTTGTTTATAGTCTTGAATGGTCTTGCGGATCGTTGGCATAACATCGGTTCTTAACGGTTTCCTTCAAAAATGAGTCCAAATGGATCCAATCATAGAGCCATGTGTTCGATTTAAGTTAAGAAAAGTCGTTTAATAAATATGGCCCACAGTTGACAGAAATTTTATCCCAAGCTTATTTTCAAAGAAACATGGACCACAATCCGCAAAAAACAGTAACAGTCTGTAAATGCGTTGACTTCTCGACAATATCTTGTGTGTCAATCTAATCAAAAGACGCACCCCGTTAGGGAAGATTATAAAAAACCTAGATCTTGAAGAATTCTGTTTATTTTAGTGAATAAATGGCTATGACGAGTTATGGCTGAAACACAAACACGCTCCAACTTCGGCTTCGCCTGACGTTTACGAGTTCAGGAATTCAATGCATGCTATCACAATGAAGCTTTGACCTCACGGTTCGTTTGACAATCGTAAGGAAAAGAACGCAATGTTACGTAATATGACTCCAAACGGAAGCTCTAGTTTAAATTTGTTGAGCGTTTGCTTTGTGTGACAACTCAACAGCTCCAAAAAAAAGTCAACAAAAAAATACATTTATGCATTTGGAGGGATAACCATTGTTTATTAGAAAGAGTTGAAAGGTAAGTTATTGAAATATTGAAAACGTTTTTTTCTTTTTGTAGAGCAGAAAGAGTTTCGAAGAACTCCCCATAGAGTGAAGGACTCCGTAGATTGAGCTCCCGGACCCACCAACGTCTCTCAGTCTGCGCTACTTCTTGCTCCATGAGCTGAAAATACCCACGATAAGCTCTGTAAGCTACTTCCGTGGTAAGTTTATTTTTATTTTTTCGAAACTCGAAGCAGGCCCATCGTAACGCAGGCGAAGCAGAAGCATCTTTGTGTTTCAGCTATTAATGTTCATGCTCTTACAACAGGGATGAAGAATGCTGTTAACTATGCTTCATTTCTGCCAAAACTTCTTTTAGAGAAATGAACTGTGCTATACAGAACCCACTTTGAAAAAAAAAGAAACTAGAAGACTCGTCCTGAGTATCTTTACTACTCAAAAAGAGCTTTCAATATTTATTTAATTAAATATCACAAGTCGTTAACGATCCTACAACAAAAAATGGCAAATTTCCACGAAGCAATTACAACAATTTCAGAAAAGCCATCCTATTAATATTGTTTCCTTCAATATTTTCAACCCAGAAAAGAGGTAGAACGATTTTAAAATGATTTGACTTCTGTTTACTCATTAATAGCTTAATTTCAGTTTATAAACGAGATATTTTACAAATTAATATGTACATTTGTACAAACAAAAATCTTGCCTAATGATTACAATCATAAAAATAGTTTTCCAATCCTTTCTTAAAGTTATCATTAACACACTACTAATACTCTTGTCAAAAATCAGCATTGTTGTCAAAACCTCGAGCACTTCTGAAAGCTTGCCAAGATGGTGAAGGACTGCATTCAAATGATTATTATGATCGATTGATATTGTTGACTGCTTCCTTTGTATTAGTTAAATAAAGTATTCATTTGTTTAAAGAATAAATTTATATTATCTCTTTAAAATCTCATTGCTCTATATTTCTTCCTTTGTATCTTTATTTTTCAAAGCAATTCTTTTTTACCGGGTTTTTGTTCTTTGACGTTCTCTTTGCTCCAGTTAAGGCTTATAAGTATTCTAGTCAGGCTGTTTGAAACTAAATTATGTCATGAAGGCTTAAGTGACACGAACAGATGAGTTGTTCAATTGATCAGAAATGTGTTTTACTTTTATAAATAGAATTTGTGTGTAGCACCAGAAGTCTCAAAACCGACAAAAGGTGCCCTGAACTCCTTATGAGGGAAATTAAAAATGAACATTTCTAACATAAGCCTTTTGTATACAGGTGAACGTAGTTTTTCCGGAAGCAAATGAGGTTCATATCGTATATCGAACACTTCTTGCACGAAGTTTAAGTTGATTTAATTTTAATTCGCATCAAAGTATCTCAATTTGTTGCACACACATGGGAACACGTGACTGGAATTGGTGGCCTACTTTCTAATTTAGAATTGGTCAGCCGGTCATTATTTAAAAGTGTATAGTTTACTTATCTACTTAAATGGTAATTCTGGAGCTGGAGCAAGGTGCAAGAACTACTGATGGTTTCCCTTAATCGCATTCTTCAATGAAACGTGAACTTTGTTCAAAGTGTTAATTTTTTGTGTGTGTTTTCTTTCCGAAAGAGAAATCGAAAATGGCCATATTATAAGTTCATTATTGGAATACGGAATGAAGAAGGGCTTATCTGTGACCAGTATCACATTGAATATTGAGACTCTTCGGGAATAATAGTGGTTAGTAACTATTGTTTAATTCCTGTGATGGCAGACGACACGTGTTGGTTCATTACTATCAATCCACTGCATAGAAAAATTTTCACGTGAGAGAATTAAATGTGCAATTGATGGCTTATTGCAAAAGGAAGTAAATTTAAAGAAATGCTAATTTTAATTATTACCTATGGTAGATATATTGTCATTGTAAACCCAGGAAAATCAAATGATATTTCTAAGAATGCCAAGAATATGTGGACGCAACAAGTAAGATATTGCATGCGTTTGATTCACCTCGAGTACAGGAAAAGGACATGGAAGATGCGTGTACTGTACAAGTGTAGTGACTAGTGAAGGAACATGGCTTGCTGTGCACGCATATTGAATAATAACGCCAAAAAGGCAATAATTATTATTTTAAACGTTCAGTTCCGTTCGGTGGAAAAGATGATTTTGCATTTTGCACGTGTGCACTGTGTTTGAGAGGACTTCCACCTAAAAATAGACCAACTTTGCTGCGGAAAGAATTTTATGACGAACAAAAATTGATTATTTAAATTTATTTAGCAACTATTTTTTAACTGGTTTTAAAAAGTAACAATGTATGCAAGTAATTATAATTGGTACAATTTGTCAAATATATACAAGGCTTCTCCAATAAAAGATTTAATTTTACTACTAAAAAGAATAGTGTTTTTTTAAAAGAAATCTATGAATGATTCTTTCATTGTGAAGAATGCTAAATAATAATATGAAATTTTCCATGGCCAATTCGCAAATTTGCAGCTTTATTGTTCCTGTTCTGCATTTCACTTATTGTGAATAAACTTTGCAAAAGCGAAGTTCGGTGTTCCACAATTCGTTATTGTGAATTGGATTTTCGAACATACAAATGGATGTGCTGTATTTTGGTCTGTTCCATTTTTTGAAGGCATTCAAATCACATTTTCTATTTCTGTGAATTGATTTTTGATAGCTTCCTCTGCTAGGAATAGGGGGGTTGCAGCAAGTTTTTGAATTGAAAGAATCGATGAAGGTATAATAATAGGTTCTATTTCCCCCTAGAACATATGAAAAAGCGTTTTTGTTTAATCTAAAACTGCAATGAAAGGTTTTAAGAGGAAACCAAGAATTTACTTTATTTATCAGAATAATTCTACATAATTTTCACACAGTTACATTGTGTCAGTTAAATCCAATATATTTGTCTCGCAAAATTCGTCTTCTTATTTTGTCTCTTGAATTATGCATCCTTTTTTCACTTAAAATTTCACATTATATTGCATCCATCTTTAAAACAGCAAACATTTTACTTCGAAACAAAATAAAAATGGATGATCGAAGCAATTTCGAAGTTTTCTAAATCGATCGAATTGAAGAACATGCAATTTATTTCACGTGAAATTAAAAAGTTATTTCAATTCACTTTTGATCGAAATTCAAAACATGAGCGTATGTATTCGAATACTTTACAAATTCCATCTTAAAGGTCTGGAATAAGTAAGATTCAATCACACCGCCATCAGAAACACCAAACAGTTACACGGTTAGAGTGTAGAAGGTTTTCAATAGTCATTCTAAGATGTTCCAAACTTCAAATGCGACAATTAAGCTTGTTAATATAGCTTTTAATGTGGAAATGGGTCTCATCACTAAAAATGCTTATGATAATTTTGATGCATTTCAAAGAAACAATTAGTGAACAACGTTGAGTGATCGATGATCGTAATTCCTTATGTTCACAAAACTTCAAAATAAGCCTTTAAACAGAAGTCTTTATGCAAAATTGTAAAGTCGATCGAAGACGAATCGGAAACGTGGTCTTTCGTCAATAATATAAGCAAAATTTGTATAGTTCTTCTTGTGTAACGCACACCGTTTTGATACTTCACATCACTAACTTATCCTTAAATTTGTCTACAAGATTCAATATTAATAGTCAAGAAAAGACTTCACAATGACCCAAAAGTGTGACTGCAAAATATTCATCATTTTTGTAGTGAAATTGAATAATTCTTTGAAGTTTGTATTCTCATCAAAAGATGAAAGCGGGTTAGGGAAGGTATTATAATGGCACAAATTAAGATTAAAAAAATTGAAGAAGTGTCCTACAGATCTAGGCTCCTCGTGGTTATTGGATTTAAGACGAGCCTTGCTGCCAGGAAAACACGTACTACGCAGCTAGCAACTTCTACTTTGCACGTCTTTAGTGACGCCTCTTAGCGTTGTACCGGATTCTGTTTTCTGTCCTGACCAATTGGAGCACCGATCAGTTTTGTTTAAGCTACTAAGCTAGTTTTTGTTTAATAACGATTTGTGGGCAGCCTTTTCGTCCGCTATTGGGCAAAGGTTGTAAAAGAATTGTGTTTTGAGAAATTTTAAAAAGAAATTTTAAAAAGAAAAGATATATCACTTTTCCGAAAATCACAATGTAATAAAGATGTTCAAATGTTCGTCCTTTTCTAAGTTCAAGGTAAGTCTTTCACCCGTTCAAAAATCTTTAACTTTGTTACTTACCGAAATCTGTTAATACTTCTTTTCTATTATGAGAATGTCTATAAGTTATGTGTTTTAGTTTTTTCTAATAGAATTTAATTTTAGCTGTTTAAAATTTGCACTTTCATCTTATACGAGTATGTAAAAAAAAACAGTTTGTATTAATTTTAGGCTTAACAATAAATGAGTAGAAACGTTTGACTTTCATTGAACCACTTTTTGGAAAAATTAAGTCAACATTTAAGAATATCAACAAAATCTTCATTCAAATTTTAGATTTTAATATTTAACGTATTAATTACCTTTATGAATTTTGAAAGAATTTATTCGTTGTTCTTTGAATTGAATTTTTCTAATCACAAAAAAATATAAATAATATCCTTGTATAGCTAGTATTAAAACAAAATGTATTATCTGTACACTCACTTTTTCGAATGACAATCAAATTGATACTGATGCTAAAAATGTTTCTTTTATTTTTCTTATTAAAACTAAAAATATATTTGCAAATTTAAACACTAAATCTTTTAGTTAAATTACAGATATGTGCGTTAAAGAAAACAAATTGATTTAAAAAATGTTTCCTCGAAACTTTTTGTTCATTATTTAATGAGAGCATTACTTACGTTATATATATTCATATAAAAAAGTGTGTTTAATATTCTATGAGTATTTTAGCATTTTTGGCTTAACAAATTTTTTCAGCACTTTCCTACCAAATTACGTGATTTTCATAACTAATTAAAAAAAAAATACTTACATTAGAAAAATATATCAAAGGTAGGTTTACCTACGTACAAACCATTTTACATACTGTAGAATGTAGATACATGTTATTCTATTTATAGCTTTTAAACATTTTTATGACAATTAATAACTTATTATTAGCACCTAACCCATTTAAAGGTATTATTATTAAAGGAAATTAAATTAAATCAAAGCTTTTAAGCTCGAAGGTTTAAGAAAAATCTTCTTATCTTAATGTAAATCTAAAGGGTGGGACAAATACAAGCCAATAAAGCAAATATTATGTTTTATTTGTCTTCGAATTTTGTTCTGTTAATCTGTGTGAATTCTTTGACGTGTGGATTGTTCGAGAAAATGTGCCTTTTCAGAAAGAATGATTTTTTTCTCCAAAATCGTCCCATACTGCTAAGCTATAATGAAGTGAATAGCCTTAAATTACTGAGTCAGTAGGACATTTTAAGCAGATAATCCATGATCTTTCTGCAGAATTCTCCTGAGGCTAGTGTATGAAATGTTTAAAACTCTCCAATATGTAGCATACCAGTGTTACGAAGTTTTAACGCAAAACTAAAGCAATTAACTAAAGCAGAAAAAGCTAATATTTATTTTCAAAAAACGCTTATAGTGCACATTGCTCACCAAGGAAATAAGTTCTCAATATTTACCAACGCTGGTCACGCGTTGTTGCAATTAAAGTACTTAAGAACAACAAAGCGGTAGGACTTGATGGAATTTCCGCAGAGCTTCTACAAGCAGCTCCAATGTCATCAAGTGAACATCTTCATCCGCTCATAAAAAGCATGGACCACCAAAAGCTTCCCCCATGAGTGGAAGAAGGGATTTATCGTCAAGCCCCCAAAAAAGAGGAGGAATTTGCGTTCTACCTGCCGTTGCCAAAACGGTAGCAAAAGTCATTCTGGAACGCATCAGAGCACACCTTGATGCCACACTCGATGCCGAACAAACTGGATTCCGCGCTGGTTTCTCCTGTATTGATCATATCAACACTCTGCGGATCATTATTGAACATTGTGTTGAATATCGATCACATTGAGAAGACCTTTGATAACAGGGAATATATCTAGTTAGCTTTTACGGCGAAGGCATTTTCTTAAAGCAGCATATGATGGATCCAAGTGTCACGTTTTGCACGTTTTGAAATCCGAAGCGGAGTCAAACAGGTATATGTATTCTATCGCCAATATTGTTTTTGTTGGTGATAAGCGATGTACTACGCTCAACTACGAAGCAGAAGTTGTGGGGCGGAAAATTAATTCCGGCAAAACAAAAATGATCAGTCTCGTAACCCGACCATCTCAAATAAATATTTTCTCGCAACCGGTGGAAAAAGTGGAGAGGTTTCAATACCTTGGAAGTATCGTTTTCATCGAAGGCGGAACCGAACAAGACGTCATCTGCCGCATCGGCAAAGCAAATTCGGCGATCGGTAAGCTGTCAAAAATTTGGAGGAATTACTCCATCAGCTTAAGAACAAAGCTACGACTGTTTCGCACAAATGTCGAATCTGTGCTTCTTTATGGGTTTAGCACTTGGAAGGTTACCTCAGCCATAACAAGAAAGCTGCAAACTTTCGTGAATAGATGTCTTCGTAACATCCTAAGGGTTTTCTGGCCAAACCGTATATCAATTGAATCCTTCATAGAAGGACAGGTCAGGAACCTATAAAATCTATAATACAAAGACGTAAGTGGCAATGGATTGGACATACGCTTTGAAAAGGTAACGACTGCATTGCAGGGCAAGCAATGCAGTGCAATCCGCTTAAACAAGAAGGAAGAAGAGCTGGATGACCGAGAAGCACATTCGCAGGACAGTTAAGGAGGAATCAGCGTCACTGGGCAAGAGTTGGAGGAAGCTGAAACACATCTCCGGAAACCGTACATGATGGCACGTAGGCTTAGTAGAGGCACTATGCCCCTTAAGGGGTTCCCAACGGAATTAACAGATCTGAGGACCTTAGTAAAAGTAAAGTGTTCACGTGTAAAGTGAATCATTTTGATCTTTGAAGTTGTCAGTGTGAAATTAAATTATGATTTAAAAGAGACTACTAGATGACATACCTTTTATAATCCTACAAAAAGCTAGAAAATCGAATATTATACAAATTTAGAAATTGTATGCACATTGTTTCGTAGGTTGTGGATACTTTTTTTGTTCATATCTAAAGATACCGAATTCAAATAAATTTATTCTTATAATTAGATAATACTATAAAAATATGCAGAAAGGAGATTTTGTATTAAGGCTCCAACTAATTAAGTTTAGTCCTTTTTATAAATATTTTAAGTTCATTGTTATAAAAACTTCATAGGTCTTAAAAATTGTACTTCTATTTCAATCTATTCTCGTCTTTGACCTAAATTCCTTCCATTTTTGGGGCAAATCAAGGAATGAATTTTCAATTTTCAATAAAAAAGCAATAAAATCTGATCAACACTAATAAGAGTCTAATAAATAATTTCAATAAAAATTCGCATAGAAAAAGAAAAAGTAAAGACCAATTTCTTGGAGGTGAATACACTCGCTATTTGAATTTGCTATTAATGCAAATTTTTTTATTCAATTTGTCTTATACGCAATTTCAAAACGGCTTCCTCTTTTACAGACACTCAATAAAGGGTGTTTATTTTTTGATAACACTTTAAAAGAACTTTGTTTTTTTTTTTTTATTTACTTTAAAGATGAAAAAACAAGATTTTCTAAATTTTCTTGATAAAACTTTATCTATATTCACTACGCATTTCAGAATTGAAATATTATCTTAAATCAATTTTTTCAATTAAATCAATTGAGTTCTATTTTAAATTTCTTGTTAAAAACTACCTTCTATAAATATTTTCAATAATTATAACGATTGTATTAATGTTCATAATTTAAAACTTAAAAAACTGTCCAACAATAATCATATCCATGAAAATAAATGGTTACAATAATTTCCTTATCAAACAAATGTTATATCTTAAAACAAACACCCTATGAGCAATTTCATAATTTTTATTATTATTACACGTTTCTAAACGACTTATCTTTCTTGGGAAGGTGCAAATTTCGGGATTTCTTTGTATCATAAGAAAAATAAATGAGCAATGAGACTTCTAAATAGTTTATTAACATGTTTACAAATTTGGACACCATGTCGCATAATTTATGAATTCATTCATCGTTGTGGTTTGTGGATTGAATTGGGCTCCAATCAGACCACCGTTGTGTTTTTGTTGTTGTTATGTTTTTGGTTTTATTTATAGCCTGGACGTGTAAATGATCCGAGTTGGCATTTAGCTTGTTCCACCTTGTCCGTTATTTAATTGATTATAATCAAAACGACATTATTATCAATGATTGTTTTATTATGATTTTTTTTCAATAAATTAAACTTAAAATAACATTTGTTTTTCTTTTTTTAAAAAAGTAATAATTTACACTATAATATAAATAAATAATATAAAATTGACATTATGTTTTTTCTTTTTCTTTTTAAATTGAATAAATTAATCCGGAAATCCGGAAGTATAATTTTAAGTTAATACTTATGAATACGAAGGAAGTTGAGAATGATAGGCCATATAACTTGGATCATTTGATGATTGATAAGGATGATAATAACCAATATTATCAGATGTTTGTTCTGGAATTGGAGCTGGATCAGTTTGTATGGATCGTTTCCAATAGCTTCCACCATTTCCTTGTTCACCCCAATCGTCACCATGGTCCTCATAATGATGCTGATGGTGGGCATGTTCAACATAGACAACCTGTATTTAAAAAGATTTATTCTTTGAAGTGAAAAATGGACAGGCACCAAGGATACCATGCAATTATTTAACAATAACTGAGGGTTGTTTTAAAAGAGGTTTTAATAAGTAAAACATGCTATAAAATAAAGGTTACAATTATTTTAATATTAAATTATTTTGTTTTGTAACATGCTAAGTAGTTTATGAGTTCTTAAACATGCGATTTTCATATTTTATTTGTACACTAAACTCAATATTCATGTATATTATATGCAAAATACGAGTACATTTAAAGACTACCATACCATAAAATAAGAATATTATAAACTTTAATGAAGTAGTACGCAATTGCCTTGAGTTGGAGCAAAGAATCTCCTTATGAAATGATAAGATTTTCTTAACTGAAATAACTTGGTTTTTAAAAAGAATGATAAAACTTGAAAATTTTGTGATAGATTTCACTTACGAATAGGAATTGGCTTTTATCTTAAAGAAGTAAAATTAAATGTATATTCAAACTTTTAATATAAAAAATGTGGGTTTCCAATGATTAAGCTACAAAATATTTGTTTGATTAAAAAACAAATATTTGTTTTTAAAGACTTAAAAAACAACTACCCAAAATTAAAACACTTACAGCAAATTTCTTGACAAAGTTCTTCTAGTCCCCAAAACTTGGTTTTATGTTAAAATAGAATTTAATTGATCTCTAACTTATTTCTTCATCAAGTGCTCAAGCTTTAGAACTCGATTTAATAGATTTTGTTGGTCTATAGGATATTTTAACTCGGTTCAGCAATGTTTTTACTTCTTCCCAAGGTCTAATTCTTATATTAATTGTGGTTAAGAATTAAATTTTAGACCACAAGGCCATCTAATGTGCAATAGTAAAATATTTAAAGAAAATAGATGTATAAATATTTGGACGGTTTGCCAAAAAGTCATAAATACTAGCTGCATAATGTAAAATGTTGTGGAGGCTAACAGCTTGATAAAGTGTAAGTTACACATCCATTTAAACATATGGAACTATATACATAAATAAAATATATGTATCTATGTATATAAATAAAATAGAAACCAATTACTTTTGACCTTTATTCATTTGTCAAAATAAATATAAAAAACAGCAATCTTAAACGAAATGCATTAAAACACCACAAAAAAAAACAATTTGTATTAAATCCTAAAATAAATGTCTGCTAAAACGAAAACTGATAGATGATTTAAATTTGGTTTGTAAAATGTCAGAATTTTGAGTCAGAACGAGCTATGGGGTGCTACAAAAATATCAAAAAAACACATTGGAACCAGCGTTATCACTTTACTTCAACTGAAGTAGATCTACTTATTTTTTTTTTTTTTTTCAAATAAATAAAAATCTACTTCTTGCTCCGCACCATCATCAAAATATTGAAATTTAATTAATTTTTAAGTCTGTGTTTCTACCAACTTCAATTTTAATACAAATAGACAGAATTTACTCCCATTTTCTCCTTATCGCTATTGTATTTAGTCTCAAAATTGTCTAGAGAATTAAAAACAGCTTGATTATTTGCAGTGAGGTTCCGTTTTATGTATTCTGGTTTAACCCTTGTCTAGATTTTAATCAAACATGACATTACGATGGTAGAAAAGTCGAAAAAGTGTGTCCAACGAATTTGTCGGTTTGTCTGTTTTTTTTTTTTCAAACTAAAAACAACAGTTAGGTTAGTTTAGGTTATAGTGGCTGTCCAAGATGGAAACGGACACACTAAGGTCAGTTTAATGGCACATTGTGATACCACATGAATCTTGAAGCTTCCTCCTAAGCTCAATGGAACCAGTTTGAGTCCCTTACGAAACGTGAGAGGCTGATTATGCGATCTGCTTAGAGAGAGCAAGCACCTTGAACTTAACTTAACTTAAATCCAGTGTTGGCCAGATGTTTTTTGTGACTTGACATGTGGTGATGTTGTTCCACCCGGTGCCTACAGCGTCTTGCATTAGCAACAGTTTACAAGGGTAGCGATTGGTATGCCAGTACGTTCCAAACGTGGTAGGATGGGCTGTACTGTACCATTCCTGTCGAGTTCATCTGCCTTACAGTCTCTATGGCCCGGCCCCAGCAAAGGTGAATATTAAACTGTTGTGCCATCTTCATTAGGTATGATTGACAGTTATGGTCTGTTAAAGAGTTTGTAGAGACAGAGTCCAGAGATTTGAAAACGGTCTGGCTATCTGAGAAAATACGGATATCAGAGGTTGATATCACGTTTTCTTTAAGCCAGGACAAGATTTGCTTTATCGCAAAAAGTTCCGCCTGGAACACGCTACTATGATTGGGAAGGTGGAATGATAGACTTAATTTTAGTCGTTCAGAGTACACACCTCCACCAACCTCCAAAAATGGATTGACTCATCCTCCAAGAATGTCCTATCCTCCAAAAAAGATTTGGGAGGTATAGAAATCTGGAAATTTCTGTCGAATTGCAGGGGGATGGTGTAGTCTGTGTGCAAAAACAACAGTAGTTCCAATACAAATTTGTACGGTCAAAAATCGATAATTCGATTTTTTTCAAAAACAAACCGATAGATTTTTTTTCAATTCTTGCTAAAATTTGTGTTCTTAGTTTGGCTTCTTTCCATTTTGTTTTGAAGTTTTCTCAAGAACCATTTTCTCCGCCAAAAAAAGTAATTGTTCTTATTTTAAATACTATTTTTTTTAGAAATTTGATATCTTGAATATGGGTCATAATTTTTTACATAATTGAAATTCCAGATGTCTAATAATAAGCTCAAAACTATTTACCAAAAATATTTTTAAACTAAAATTCAAAAACGATTTTCAAATACAAATTTTAAAAAATTAATTTTTCTTGAGAAATCAAATGGCATTTACAATTATGAAAACAAATTTTTTGCAGATATATTTTAATTCTTAAAATACAGCAAATAGTTTTAAACAGACAATATGAAAAGATATTTCCAAGTTGTCCAAAAACAAAGATAAAGGGTTTGTTGATGTACTGAAATTGTATTACGTTTACAATAACTATTTCTTGTAGAACTCGTCCTTTGCAATCAAAATATCCTAAAGCCATTTCATTTGGCAAACACGAGCCAAATGTTTCATTAACATATTAAATTATATAATATGAAGGTTTAAATAATTCTAGTTTTTTTTTATTGAAATAATGTAATTTAAATATATGTAGAATAATATGAAAAAGTTTAGTTTTGAAATCTACCTCCATTTTTCTCAATCTACTTCACCTTTTTCCTAAAATATAGTTCCTCCTTTTATGAGAAGTGGTAACGATGATTTGGAACTCAGTTCCTTTTGACTGAGATCAAAAATTTCAAGAACTCGAAAATAATTTTAAACCGAATTCTATAGATATGATTAGATTTGAATAAATGCCCGAGTTCAAAATATTTTATAATAATGTCGATAACGAGAGAATTACTAGATCAATTTTTAATTTGTTTTAGGACTTAGTCAAGAAATTGTCGGTTAAAAAAGGGTTGAATTTACGGAACGAATTTTTTCTCCTGATTATTATTTTAAATTCAATTTTTCAACTTATGTTTAAAAAATCGGGTTTGTTTTTTGTGACATGTAACTTAATTGATTGATAGACTACCATTGTACAATATGAGATGATGAAAAGTTTTCTGACACATCTGGAACTGGCCAAACATTTTGTATCCAGAGCCATCACGTATGAGATTAGGTCTATGTCAATCCAATTCGTGAAATTAGAGACAACACACAGCCACATATAAGTTGATTGGTCATGGAAAATTGTATAAAAAGAAGTTGGGTGCTTCAACCAGTGGTAACCATTTGGTTTGGTACCGGTTCAATTGTCTTTCTTTTCTTTTTTGACATGAAAATAAGGCCTTTTATCGGAAAACTCTTTACTTCACTTATTTTATAGTCTTTTATAGTTAGATTATGGTTGGCAACTATCTTAAATAAAAATTAAAAATTACGATTGTATGCCTATTAAAATTTATCTCAAAACCATCAAGAAAACTTTACAATAAAAAGGAAAATTAGAAAAATATCAAACTTTTGATAGCATAACTTCCATTCAAAAACTCAATATTATAATTTCTTACAATAATTAAATAAAAAATAATTTTATACAAGAACATTTTAAAATGAAACAAACACCATTTCCAAAATGATTATAAAATATTAATGTTATACCTATATTTACTATTTGGTTAGAATTAAGCGTGTAAGTTCTCGATTTTGTTTGTTTTTTATTTTGCATTTAAGCGCTTTCGATCATTTTTGTATGATATTGTATTATTTTTTAATATTAATGCCAGTGATAATAGTGCTGAAATGTGCATATTTATGTATAACAAAAAAAATATTAAGTGTTAAGTTGGTGGGGTTAAAAAATAATTTAAAAACAATAATATGTGAGTTTGTAATCACAAATACTGACCTTTTGTGGAGCACCTCCTCCTCGTTTAAGATCAATCCAAAATCGTGCGATATTAATTAAAAGACCCACAGCTGCTATGGCCAAAAATTTAATTTGCAGGTGAGTTCCAAGAATTTTAAGCAAAAGTTCAATTTTTGCTTTCAAAAATCCTCCAAGCAATGCTAATTTCATAAGAGCCTTCCTCTTCTTCTTCTTTTTGCCACGAGTTACTGTGATTTTTTTTTAAATACGAAATAGATAAACTTTAGTTTGTTTTAAAAAAATATGACGAGAGTTTTAAGGGGTTAGTATGAGACTTAGGTTTGAAAAAAGTTAACGTTATTGTATACAAACATGCCATAAATAACACTTATGTTTTTAATATATACAAAATAATTTAATTTTGGCATTTTTATACAAATACATAAAGATTTCTTTATAAATAAAATAAATAAAAGAACTCCTAAGAATAACAAAGTGAAAGAAATACAATTTTTATATATTTGTGTAAATTTAAAATCTTAGTGAAATATAAAGAAGAAAAAGAAGAAGAAAAATTGAAAAATAAAAGAGCTGTAGAAGTGTCACATAATTTTCTGTCATGTCAAAAAAATACTTTACTTACAAAATACTTCTGTTCATGTGTATTTTATTTTGTGTTGCATTTAATTTAATATGAATTTAATTAAAAAATGTATAGTTTAATAGAAGCTAGTTCATGGAAAAGAAAAACAAGTTTTTTATATTCAATTTCAAATAAACACCAACAAAGATAATTATAAACAGTTTGAGAAACGTGTGCAGAAGAGTCTACATTATCTCACCGTCGTCGATAATATAGTTCCATGCATGACACAAACCATTTTCAGATCGTATCCCGAGGCACCAACCTACGATATATAAAATTAAATAACCAATACACGAACCACTATTCTAAATTCATCAAATTTATCTTTCTATATGAACATTTATCTGCGTGCTGTTTTGAAAAAAAAATAAACCTCACTCGATGAACTGTCAAATATATCAACGAAGAAGAAGTAAATTTAACCGCAGGCATTTCCCCACTCTACACCCTAAGGTACCTTCAAAATTGGTCTACCATATTTTATCGGACGTTTAATTTTCTTTCTTTTCCGTTTCCTTTTTTTCTTTCGGCCTTTTCCTTTTACCACAACATATCCATGATCGTCATCATCATAATCTTCGGCTCCTTCAAGGAAGTCTCCCACATAAGACCCCAGTAAACTGAACACTGAATGATCTTGTTCATATTCGTAGCTATCTTCTTCGTAGTCATGTTGATGACTTTCACTTACACCCAATAAAGCTGGAATAGCTGTCAACATGGACTGTTTACGTTTTTTGGATCCTTTCCTCTTCTTTTTCTTCTTTCGTTTACGTTTCTTTTTTGCACCATGACCACCATGGCCAATGTCGTCGTCGGCGGAACCTTGAAGTAACAGAACTTGTTGTGGTCTGGCTTCAGGTTCTTCATCTTCTTCGTCATGCCACTTTTGTGGCTGTTCGACAGGATTTTGTAGAAGAAATATCGAGGATGGTGTAATTGATTGAACATGACCTTCATAATATTCCTCGCTATGCCCTTTATTACCCTTCTTTTTCTTTTTCTTTCTTTTTTTCTTCTTCTTCTTCTTTTTTTTCTTTTTACTCCCTTTCTTAAGCTCACCTTCAACATCAACAAATTCGTCACTTAACTCAACATCTTCATCTCGGTCCACATCAGAGTAGTATTGTCGTCCTAGGAATCTAAAACATACAAGACAGTTGTTTCAAGAGAATGTTTATGAAGTATTTTTAAAAACAACTCACCCATCAAATGTATACGCAAGATAGTCCTTCATATAATTTGTTCCCAATTCGATTCTCTTCAAAAGTGTCGATGGCTTTTCTTTGGTTAAATTTTCTGATTGGCTATAGCCTCGTCTTTCCAGTGTAGCATTGAACTGTTGATCTGCTTCAACTGAAAAATGTAAACATATTTAATAAAACATACTAGTTATGTTAACATACTTATTATAATTTTATTTAGATTTATGAAGAGGTTAGAAAACGAAAGAGCTGATGTCCAAACTTTTTTCTAAATTGATGTTTTTTAAGTAATTAAATTCTTTTTGAAGGGCGCGTAGATTTATTTAAACTAAACATTTATATCTGTCTGCTATGTTGAATAAAATTTTAAAACATGTATTTTATTGCTATTATTTATTCGAGCACTACATTTGCACTTATTTGAAAATACCAATGTACAAAAAGAATCAAGATATTCATGACAAAATACATAATAGTGCCAATGTGTGATGCATTAACAACAAAATACGGAAAAGAGAATTGCATGCACCACATCGATTATGTTACTTATTCCGTTGCTATAGTAAAAGTTTAATAGCACACACTACTTGCCTATTACACGCTGCGTACTCAACATAATAATTATATATTATAAGCCTGACACACATTCCAAAACCGCAATGTGATGCTTCTTATCATCTTTGCACATCTCTCTATTCACAAATCCATTTAATTTTGTAATAAACACTAAACATTTTTTAACATGACTTAATATGGATATCTTCGTTTTTCGATTGTTACAGTTGTTGTATTTATAATATAATTTATCAAAGGTATGTACCTTTTAATTTCTGCCATTCTGAGTCTAACTGATCACTCCATAAGTTTAATATCCGTCCGGATTGCTGCCGCGCACAACTCCATGGTTGTGATTTTGCAGGGCAGAATACTATATCTATGTATGGCGATATTTCTGAAATGACAAAAACAAAAACAAAAAGGGTTAAAAGTCATTTTCATCAGAACTTAAAAAAATAATTAAAAAAATAGTAATTAAATTATGAACCAGGAACAAAAATGAGAGAAAGTATAACAAAAATGAAGAACAAAAATACAATTCCAAGTAATGAGCCGAGAACTAAAGTGCATATAGGTGAAAAAGATATGTTTCTTCTGAGTAGGTTCAACATTCGGGGCCACAAAAGATTCCTAAGTAAAAACATTCATTAATTTTGTAGGAAAATACTTAGCGTAACAAAAGTGTGGTGTGTTGTTAAAATTAAAATGACGAATAATTAAAATTTATTTTTGATGGTATATTTTATTACATTGGTTATTTAAAGTTTTTTAGATTTTTTAGCTATACATTTTCATGGCCTAGTAAATGGCTTCTTAGTTAAATATTCAAGGGTTTTAAGAAGATGTATATGCGTATTATTAGTTCCATGGGAGTTAGTAATTTTACAAAAAAAAAATACTACTTATTTTAATATTAAAATTTATTTCAAGCAATTGAAGAAAATATTAGTTTGTGTCACTTTTAAAGAAATTATGAATATAAAAATTCAAATAAGGTCAGGGCCAACAAGCTTGGTTTTATTTTATGTTCTCTGGGATATAATGAAAGAGATAAATTTTAATTAATTCTAAGAGTATTTAATTCTTTAATAGAGCACACTTATTGTTAATAAAAAGTTCTTTGTAGCAAATGTTTATAGCGATGTTCAACTGGAGAAACGTCGGCGTAGAGTAGGATGCCTAAAGCTTAAGCTGATTGCAATAAGGATTGGTAAGAAAACTTATTGATTAAATCGCCGTTGTCAAGCTTTACGATGTTTATGTGTTTTACCTTTATAATGCAAATAATACAATTTTATTGCGAAACTTTGAGTTTTTTATGAAATCATCGAAAGGATTTACTTATTCAAAAAATAAAAAATTTATCGTTTAAAAGGGGTGAATAATGATCGATTTTGGTATAAGCAGTAAATAAAAGCCAGTAATCATGGAATCATACAGGGTTATCCATTTCATGTGTTTTCAAAAGTAAACGCCAATAAAGCACGTATAAAATATTTTTGTTCATGATACTTCTTTTTATTATAACTTTTGCATTATGTGTGAACATAATTTAAATCACCACCAAGCGAATTGTTTCGTCGATTCTTTTGAGGTAATTTTCGACCACTCTCGACACATATTGGTGGCCGCCTATTTTCTATTCGTGGCGATATCATATGGTCACGACTAAAAATTACGAGGCCAAGAAATGTCTATTGTAATAAAGCCACATTCACTTGTGGCACCGTATTGTTGAAAATACATATGCTCCAGGAGGCAATGAAGAATACGAAGAAATAAGGTCCATTCACACCTCCGGACAAATGAGCGTACCAACCAGTGACTTTTTGTGGATTTAAAGGCCTCTCTTATTACTTAAGGATTCTCAGAACCTTAAATACGACAATATTGTTTATTAACATACTCTCCGAGTAAGAAATGTGCTTTGTCGCTGAAGAAAATTTTGTTCAAAAAATCCTACTTCACCGGCTGTTCAACCCATTCGACGTATCTATGACGTTTCAGCTGGCTTCAGTTGTTGTGTGAGCTGGACTTTATATGGATGTAGGTGTAAATAAAAATTCCTAAAAACGACGTGGAATCGACACATTCCGTTCTTCGGCAACACTTTCACTTAAAACAGCAATACAGTCAGTGATACCATCGACAAGATGGTATGGCATAGGCCTTAAAATATCTGTAACTAATCCAGTCTATTCAAATTTCTTAACAATTTTTCCAATTGTTTGCGTAGTTGGACGATTATGTGAACCATAATCTCCTCTTGAGGACCGATATGTGGCTGTGGCAGAATCACAACTTTTGTAGAACTTTTTAACAATATTTATGCGTCGTGCGATAGTTAAGCGATCTGTTTTCGTAAATATCAGACTTTCAACTAAAATAAAAAGTGGCTTAACAACTTAGTTTGATATTTGTCGAATTGCAGTCCTATGCTTTTGAAACCGCAAAATGGATGACATTTTACAAAATAGGTCTGTTTTCTCAAAAAAGTTGCCCAATTCAATCTTATCTAAGACCTGAATTGCGAAATAATACCGAAGCGGATACGATGAGCAGGGATAAAATTTTGCTAATTTTAACTTTTTTTTGTTAAACAGAATATGAAATCGACTTTCGACAAATATGTTTCAAGCCCTGGTGATTTCAGACATGTGTATTTTGTTTTACCTTTCTATACCATAATTGCATTTTTTGCCATTCTTCGCAATTGATGTCGTTTTCTGCATTTACTCTTTTTGTATAAAATGTTGGTAAAAAATATCTAATAATTGGTTAAGCATTAAAAGAAAGGCAAACCGTTGAAAATCTTTAGTTAACAATATTGTACAGTTTCTAGCATACACAAAAATGATGGAAAATGTTCTAATTTATTCATGTATTTATGTTTATCTGCGCAAAAATGCTTTTCAGCTCTTCTTCGCTTGGGTAAAATACATACCTGATAGAATACATTAAAATCAATTTTGTGTTTTTAGTCGCATCAAAAAAACATATTTTCAAAGTCCTACAAAAAAAAAACAGGTATATTTGAGAGTCTGTAAAGACTTATAATTTGAGCTAACAATATTCTCCTCGGGGAATATTAATTAGCGAAGTGCTGCCTGTTTTGAAAAACGTTGAAGAAAATTATTTAATTTATTTATTCGTCTTTAAAGCTACAATACTTTATGGAGACTACATTAAAATCAAACATTATATTTACAAATTAACAGTGATAAAAACAACTAATCCAATACATCTTTTCTTATATCTAGTTTATTTTTTTTAAATCAATTACAAACTCAAATTCGTTAAAAGCAATACAAGAAGAAGTTATTGGATTATGTTTTGTATAATTTGTGCTATGAAAAGGAACATTTAGAAAATTACCATTTCTAGGGCGCAAATTTCGAGATGGAACATACATATTAAACTGAGACAAAAAAAATGAACAAATTATGTTAAAGTTCAGCACATCGTAAGCAAAGAGTACTGAATATAATTTTTTTTCAGATGCTAAAGGTTCTAAGTCAATTAAAGCATATCTGGTCTCATAAGTATGGCATATTTGAATAATTATTATTAAGCTTTCGTATAGCAAATTTTGTAAATCTCTTCTGAACCTTTTCAATATTTAAAATACTTGATTGTGTAAAGGGATTCCATATTATGCAACAATATTCAAGTAAAGGTCTTACAAGGGATACAAAAGGAGTTTTTAAAGTATTAGGATCTTCGAATGACTTAAAAGTTTTGTATTTCATTGGAAAGCATTGGCCCATTGCAAAGGAAGTCTTGAAGAAGTTTACTGCCGTTTTCAATGGTATGGAAATAAACGGCGACGTGGATTCCAAACTTCCAGGAAACATGAAAGTTTTAGATGTTTATCAGTCGTTTCAGCTGAAGTTGAGAGATCTTTTAGCTCCTTCGAAGCCCTTATAAGGGACAACCGAAGAAGATTGCTACCTGAGGACTTTAAAAACTCTTGGTAGTCAATTGCTAATAAATGACTTTTATTTTCCTTTTTAATTGTTTTGTTTTGCCTTTTTTTAATTTTTTTTAGTCAACAAAATTTTAAATCTGGTGATGAGACTTGTATAGCTGAGCCTATTGGACGTTTTAAGTAGAAATTCCGCACAGCACAAGAAAGTGTTTAAAATATGGAGCTGTTGATAATCCCTAGTTAAAGTTCATATGGCATTGGGACAATGAGTGTTGCACACCAGTTTCAACAATTTTTTGGACAAATTTCAGCCAAAGTTTCTTAAAAACCTGCCTAGATCGATATCTCTGCTAGTTCTTTAAATATAATCGATGAAAGAAGATGTCTTGGAGAAATGCACGTTCTTTTGTCAAAGCTTTCACTTGGGTAACAGATTTCAACAACTTCTAACAAACATAACAAAGGAGTAAAAAAAACAAGAAAAATGGACGTACGCCTAAGTGGCTTTGTATTGTTCTTCTATCGTATTTAAAAAAAAAAATATTTTCAGTGTTTCTTTTAACCAATTTGTTTTTTTTTTTTTAAATATACGTTTTAAAATATATAAAACTATATTCCTTTATTAATGGACAGTGGCCCAATAAAATAAAAAGTACTATTCAAGCATAAAAAGTCATCAATTTCAAACTAAAATTAAACACCTAACTCTTAAAGGCTATCTTCCGAGTTTAAATCCGAATAACGAATGTAATGTAAATTATTAAACAAACAAATAAAGTCTATGAAAAACATAATGTTTCTGACTGAAAAATAGCGGCTCGATACTGCATCCATTTTCATTTTTAGTGAGACTTAGTACAGGACTCATAAGAACTATTGGATCTACTATTGTAAGTAACAATAAGTTAAGTCTTAAGCTTTACAAAGACTGTCACTGCTTCACGGAATTTCCTTTCCTTGCTATAAAGTTAGTTGTATTTTTATTCTTCAAACATTCCTACATAAATGTTTATCAATCAATATATTTTCCTTAAAAGAGCAGGTGTTCAATTTGTTTACGGCTCCGACACCTTGTAGGCTCTAATAGACATATCGAAATATTTCCAACATAAATATTTACATCTTACCTCACAGCTGCTTTATATCTAAACTTTGACTAAGCACGTTTCTATCATCTGGTATGTCTACAAATACTTTAAGCATGTTTCTTTGACGACATTCATGCATTGCCGTGTGTTAAAGGTTATTCGGTAGTGATGGCAATTTGTGTATTTGTTCTTTTTTGTATTTCACCTGATATTAACCACCTGATGATGTTTACATTTATTCATCTCAAGGAATTCACTTACTATGCTCTTTCCCATCCCATCGTGAATAACTAATAAAAACGTAATATTTCAAAACTTTCTACAAAACAAAAGTGATCATGTCCCAAAGAGATTCCTGCGATCAAAAGATTACAATCAAATGGGCTTCTGTCTAATTCAACTAACGATTACCATTTTTTATATCCAATCCACCACCCAACCAAAAGTACATGCAGATAGTCAAAATCCTTTCAGACTTCCCATAGAATACCAAATGAAGCATCATCTCCATTGGCCAAAGCTTCCATCTAAATATTGCATCAACAATGAAAATAAACTTTCACTGCTGGATATTTGTGGGATTTTGGAACGTTTGGTTTTGGTGGCATCATAGATGACATTAATTTTATTTGTCTCCTTTGGACGACGAAAAAAGAAAGATATATATGTAGATACTTAGATATGTGCGGGTGGAAGAAAGGGGGCATGTGAATTCCTCGGTAAGCATATAAAAGCCATAGGTGTCATCGTTTTCCCTTGTCACGATTTGACCTTTCCGCAAAAAAACAAAAACAAAATTATAGGAGACAGCTATGTACGATGAGCAAAGTACAGCAGCAGCAGGCGTCAGAAGGCTTATCCTAATGACATCTATGGAAGACTATACAGTATTTTCTTCTAATTGTGTCTCCCGCTTGAGCCACCCAGGAGAGCATCATGTTTATTCATAGGCATCTGCTACTTCTTTAAAAGTTTTGACGGAAATTATACAATTAATATAATGATGTTATTCCGAACAAAAACAAACTCTTAGGAGAACAATAATTATAAGTGATTCTGCTAGTTAGCGCCAATCTACATATATTTCACCGGTCTCCATCATCTGCACCACAAGAGTGAAAGTTATCATCTTCTTTTAACTACTAGCTGACTTACTATAATAGCTAGGCTAGAGCTTACCAAGAAAGAAAAAATCCACAAACGTGGATTTAAAGGTAAACACCATTAACCAGCATCCGTCGACGTCTTCGCCGCGCCATTTGTTTGGTATGTATGTATATCTGTTGGTCGGCCTTAAGCCAGCCAGCCATGCTCGTCTTCTTCTTCTTTCACGTCTTCGTCCTCAACTTCTGGGAATAGCGTTACTATAAACGAGGAATTTCTACTTCTCTAGGTCGCCATAGTGCGAACCCGGTTTCCAAACGGACTGTTGCATTTAAAGCTTGGCTATAACTCTATATAGACAAATAATGTTGCACATTTTGGCGCGACAAATAGAAAACACTATAGATACCTATATACTCGTCGTCTTCGTCTCGTATGTTGCAAGTAGATCCAAATGTACTTGCCATTGAGAAAGTTGTTGTTGATGAAATGAATTAAGTGTTTGTTTTGTGATGATTGCGTAGGTAATGGCCAAGAAGTAGAGTAGAGGTATATTAGGAAGAAAATGTAAAGCTAATGTAATCTTGTTTTGTAAGGTCGAAGATGGAATATAATAAGTTGAAAAAACTTAGTTATTGTTAAAGCTTTTCGGCTTTTCTTATTACTATATATGGTTTTAGCAATTAGGCGGCTTGTGCTATCTTTCCAACGAAATTACTGACTTTATTTTGTTTACTTTCACGCAAATTTCTGATTTTACATTGCAAGAAAATAAAGTAAATCACACATTACGGTATGAAAGTTATCACTCATCATATAAATTATAATAACATGGTAAGTAAAGTTAGATCCCTGGACTTTTGTGTAAGACACGATAATTATGTACTAGAAGCAATAAATTCAACGGATAGGGTTTAAAGTTTCTTAACAATAAAAGTTGGTCTATGACAATTTGCTTAAAAACATGTAACAGTTTGTATACATTTGTAAAAAGTATAATAAAATATACGTTAATATTTTTTTTTTAATGGTCGTCGAAAGATAATTAATAATTAAAATTAGCAATAAAGTTTGTATCTTCTAAGGAAATTTTTTAAGACGCACAACATACTTATCCCTATTACGAAGTAATGACAATGTTTTCAGATGACTTAATTCTATTACTTAATGAATTTCATTAAAGTCTGTGATAATAAAACTTTTCAGTTTCTGTCAGCAACCTTTAAATTTGGCAAAACAATTATACTTGTACATCTAAAACCAAAAACATCGAATGCCGAAATGAGGTTAGAAATTAATTTTCTGACGTTAAATTAGTTTTGAGATAGACTAAAAACAAAGTTAAATTTTTCTTAATTTTTCCAAAAACTAAAATACCAACAGGCAGGTGTGCAGCTCACTTTTATAGCTCCCCAATGGTGCTCGAGAAATTTTGTACCTCCAATGTGTTTTTTGCAATAGGCAAAATTTGTCATTTAAAGAACTTTGAAAAGTATTTAATTAATCAAAACATTTTGTTACCCTGTTTTTTTTTCTGTAGATATTTGGGAAGTAAACTAATTTAATATTTCTTTTTTAAAAAAAATTTCAAAAATTATCTTATTTTGAGTTTCCCAGATATTAAGTCGAAAACCATTTTTTTTTAATTAATTTTAAGTACGTAATTTGTGGAAGTTTTAATTTTTGTGAAAATTTTAATTTCCTAGCATACAATTATTCAAAAGGTAATTTTGGTCATATATTGAAGCTGGACGTTTTTTTTTTTTAATTCATATCAAATCTGAATAGTAATTTTTATATGTATGTTTAATATAATTCAATTGAAATCAATACCATTATTAGTTTGTGAAATATTTGGGTGTATGCTTTGCAGATCGCATTGAAGCTCGATAATCGGTGTCATAACGGGCACTGTCTAATAGGAAAGCACGCCACGCGGCTAGGCGTATTCTCAAATGACTTTTTCGGTAGCTGTATGGATGAGGAAGTGGAGGAAACAGTTCTTCACTTCCTCTAAACATGTCCTGACCTAGCTCAAAAACGCAAGAATTATCTAGGAAAATTCTTTTATAACGATCTTAACGATTAAAATCATATTAGTATAATCAGCCTCTTACGTTTCGTAAGGGACTTAAAATGGCTTTCATTGAGCTTAAAAGAAAGCTACAAGATTCATGTAGTATCGTATAACAATGGGCTATTAAACTGGCCTAAGTGTGTCCTACTCCATCACAGACAACGACTTTAACCTCTTCTAGAGGTTCTTCTAGAGAACCAAATGTTTTTAATGTTTGCCCTTGAGATATGGAGAATGGAAAAAGGCATACCGAACGTACGAACGTGGAATATTAATCCTTAAACAATTTTTTTCCGATCCTGGAATAGTATTGAAAAATGTTAGACTTTTGAAGAAGTATTTTATAAAACCAGGTATGTATCTATTCAAAGTCGTCACTAAATTATGTAGAGAATTAAATAATGCCATCAATAATCTTGTCAAGACATCACTTTTAAAAAGGTTTTAAATGATTTTGATCAATTTATTTTATTTCAATGATTTTTAGTTAAAAGTGATTCTAAAACTAAAAGTGACAATCTAAAATTGTATTAGATTACTTATAATTTTTGGCTTTAACCAATATTATATTTTATCTTTTACTAGGGCGAGCATATGTAACCCGGCCTATAAAAATGTTGCTCATTAATCAAAAAAATGTTTTTCACATTGTATTGGTTACGATAGTTTTTGAGACGCTCTTTTACATGGTCAAAACCAGAAAGGCTTAACTTGCTTAGAACTGTATTAAAAATGCAGCAAATAATGAATGAAGGAAATGAAAGAAAAACTGAATTTTATTGAAATTCTAAAATGAACATAATACATACAGTTGCTCCCAAAATTGAGCGTACACTCAATTGTGAATAAATTATTTTTTTTTATAAATTCTAAGATGCAATGTTTTTGGAAAATTCTTTTTAATTTCTAGTTTTATTATTTTTTTCTTACGAATGCATAAAAAAACATTACTTTATTATCTCAAAATTTCATCGCACAAAATTAAGCGTACACTTTGTATTTATATCTTCTTTAATCAAGTTACAAAAAAATGTACTGATATATTTACTTGTTTTTTTAAATAGAATTTGAAAATTGGTTCGTCACAGAAATAATTTTTGTTTCAATATTTACTTCCTGATTTTTTGTTGAAATGGCAGAGAAAAGAAACCGACATCGCTACAAGGGAATTAATTAACTAGAATAATAATAAAACTACATTTAAACAATAACTCTTTACGCGAAATTGACGAAATCTTCGGCCGAACACATTCAACGGTCCAAAAAAATACTTAACAAATATGTCTATGAATGAACGACCCTGAAGCCTGAAAGAGGACGAAAAAAAATCTTTCCTCAATGAGACGAACGAGTAATTTAAAAAAAAAATAAGTAAACCCCAAAACGAGTGTACCAAACTTGGCGGCCGAAATTGCGACACTTATTGAAAGACCAGTTTCAACCGAAACTGTTAGTCGTGTTATTTCCAAAGTTAATAAGCGAAAACGCTGCTGTATAATGCCAGAAACCAGCACAAGATTCTACCTCAGTTTTGGAACTCAATCTCATCGAGAATTTGTATGAAAAATATAGCAAAATTTGCAGACTTGCAACCCAACCAACAAAAGCCAATTGAAAGCCGAAGATTACGGAATTTTGGAAAAATAATCTCCGTCTTTTACTAAAAAATTGTTGAATTAAAGCCGCGGCGACTATAAGCTGTGTTTATGGCTATTTTTTTTAACGCTTAATTTTGTGTCATGCATTTGATGATTTTTTTTAGTTTTTTTAATTTTTATTATTTTTGTAAATTGTTATTGTTGTTTTTCCTCCTTGTTTATTTAACATAAAATATTAAATACAAAAAATTCCAAAAACATAACATTTTAATAATTTAAAACAGCAAAACAGATTTTTTTTGCTGGTGTACTCTCAGCAGTAACTGTATTTATAGTGAATTGAAAATGAAAACAAAGTATTGAACGCTAATAGCACAAAAGCAACACTGCATCTCTCTTGGTGCCTGAAAGACACTGGGCAATTTGAAAGGAAGAGAACAACTACCGAGACATTTATAAAATGCATAACATATTTATCTTTTACAGCTGCTATATTTAAATTTTGTTTTTGAGTCATAAGCCACCTTTGCATGGACCGGGTCACATATACTGCTAACTTCAAACAAGAAATCTAAACTTAACAGACTTTAAATCACAAGAATCTCTTAACCTGTTATTAGACACCCACTTTCCAGGTAGTTCTAACATACTCAACGACTTAACATCAGAGTCTCAAGCTTCTACAAGCGATTTAGTTGATCTAATAACGCGGGAAAAACTGCAATGGGCCATAGACAGCTTTGATCCATATAAATCTCCAGGACCAGATGGAATCATTCCGGCCGAACTACAAAAATGCTCAGACATGATTATTCCACCATTGGAAATCATTCTGACAAGCTGTGTAAGGTTGAGATATATTCCCAAAGCCTGGAGAATGGCAAAAGTAGTCTTCATTCCCAAAGCAGGGAAACCCTCACACGTTAACCCTAAAGATCTACGACCAATCAGCCTATCATCCTTCCTTCTTAAAACCTTGGAAAGATTGATTGAAATTTATATCAGACATAATTTAAAACCATGTCTCATTTCCACAGCTCAACATGCTTACTCTAAGGGAAAATCAGTAGAATCAGCACTTCACTCACTGGTACGTACTATTGAACATTCCCTCGAATACAAAGAATATAACCTGGTAGCGTTCCTAGATATTGAAGGAGCTTTCAACAACGTCAGTTACCAGGCGATCACAACAGCAATGGATAAGCTGAAATTAGAGAAGTCACTCATAGATCTTATAAGTCTCATGCTCAAAAGCAGGACAATAATTTCTAACATGAGAAGTTTTACTACCACCAGATCGGTGAATCGAGGCACTCCCCAAGGTGGAGTCCTTTCGCCTCTTTTATGGAACATGGTAGTAAACGACTTACTTACAACATTGGAAACAGAAGGTTTCAAGGTGATTGCCTACGCTGATGACGTTGCGATATCCGTATCTGGGAAGCACCCCCAAGTTCTCTCGGAACTCCTACAAAATGCCCTAAACAGGCTAACTAAATGGGCTAATCAATGTGGATTGGACGTCAACCCACACAAAACAGAATTAATACTCTTCTCGAGAAGATATAAAATTCCTCAGATTAGCCCACCAAAGATTAAAGGAATACCATTAAGCTTTTCCGACCAAGCTAAATATTTGGGCCTCATTTTAGACAAAAAACTAAATTGGAAGGCAAATATTGATGAAAGAGTCAAAAAGGCTACTGTAGCGCTTTTTACTTGTAAAAAGGCCATAGGATCAAAATGGGGCTTCTCCCCAAAAATAACCCACTGGCTATACACTTCGGTAATCAGGCCGATACTCATTTATGGAGCCGTCGTATGGTGGACCGCACTGGATAAGATGGTAAATCTAAATAAACTCATTAAAGTCCAGCGGTCAGCAGGTATGTGCATCACAGGAGCACTTCGCACAACACCAACCGCAGCACTGGAAGTGCTTTTAAACCTAACACCACTTGACATCTTCTCTAAAAAGGTGGCTGCCAACTCATGTGTAAGGCTTAGAGCCACCTCTCAATGGACCAGTAACAATACTGGACATACAACCATTCTAGATAATTTCAGATCTATCCCAGATCGCTTAGACTATACCACCCCAAAAATGGTATTTGGTAAAAGATTCCATGTGTCCATCCCTTCAAGATCCTCCTGGGAAGAAGAGGGACCCCTGGAAGACGATGCGGTACACTTCTACACTGACGGTTCAAAGACCGATCACGGAGTTGGAAGTGGTATCTTTTCAGAACAACTGAATCTCAGTCTATCCTATAGACTTCCCAATCAATGTAGTGTATTCCAGGCAGAAGTAATGGCGATAAAAGAAGCACTATCCTGGCTCAAAGAAAACGTTATATCTTGTAAGGATATACGAATCTTCTCGGACAGCCAAGCCGCTCTTAAATCTCTCGCGTCTGTCTCCACAAACTCTCGAACAGTCCACGATTGTCAATCATCTCTGAAGGAGATGACGGAACAGTTTAACATTCACCTCATTTGGGTGCCGGGCCACAGAGACATTCCGGGAAATTGCAAAGCCGATGAGCTCGCCAAAAACGGAACACTTCTGCCTTATGTTAGACAAAAACATAACATAGGAACACCACTTGCTACATGCAAATATCTTCTCAAGCAATATGCTTTAGAAACAACAAATACTATAGATGGTCACAAAGTACCACCTGCCTGGCAACCAAGCAAATATGGCCAAGTATTGACTTAAAACGGTCAAAAGGCTTGATATCACTAAGCAGACAAAGTATAAGCTCTACAATTGGAGTAATAACGGGACACTGCCTCATAGGTAGACATGCTCTGAGGCTAGGGGTCTACACAAATGACTTCTGTAGAAGCTGCATGGACGAGGAGGAAGAGGAAACAATCCAACACCTTCTATGTACATGTCCAGCACTCTCCATTAGAAGGAATTACTTTCTCGGTAATCCCTTCTTCGATAATACCAGTGAACTGGCAAATATTGACACAAAACGTCTCTCTAACTTTATTAAAAGCACAAAATGGTTTGTTTAAATTCATTACTCCCATGAGTAACCTCATTAGTGGTATCACAATGGACCCTTGAGGTCTACGTGTGTCAATGATATCTAGACAGCCACTCTAACCTAACCTAACCTAAATCACAAGATATCATAAGTGCTATGAAATTTTTTGTTTTACCTTATTTTCCATCAATAAATAACAAACAAAGTAAAAGGATTACACTAAACATATCTTTCATTTATTTAATAAAAAAAAAACTTAGAAGGACAATAAAACCATATGCTGACTATAAGTGTAAAATTTAATTAAAAGATTTCATTTTAACATATTTTGAAAGCATAGATGTATTTTCTTTCATACATAAATATCCCTCCAAAACACCAATAAGACTGCTAGATTTATCTAGGCAACAACTTTAAATCACCATCAGCAGCGAAAAACTCATTTCGACTTCTGAATGAGCCATTGTGACCAACTTTAAAAACATACAAACTGATTGTTATCGCCACTTCAATTGGTTTTATCTACAACTTTAAACATTTACTCTTAGGAAGAGTTATATACGTAGTGAGTACTTATGAATTTTTTTTTTAAAAAACATTCCGTCTTAAAGAGAAAGGTACGAGTAAGATCTTTTTGCTGTTTAGTATCAATTGGGAAGTTGCTTTATGCCAATTTGTGGAAAAGCTTTGAAGTAAATTCGAGTTAAGAAATTTGTATGTATTATACAACTCTACGGACTTGAAATAAAATATTTATCTTACTAGATAAATATCTTAGACCACTGCATAATAAAGAGCTCAGTGCAAGTTCCGTAGGTGTCAAATAACATAAACAAACTTTGCGGACATTCCTCTTTGGTCTTATTAACATTTTAAAGTTATATTAAACATGCATGCATTTGGATTTTCATTTGGCATTACATATACGTATAAAAATTCCCAGCTGGTATCATTTTGTTCAATTTTAATTCTATATTGACAAATACTCGATGTATAACTTTCTCTGCATAGCATAAAAATTATCTGTTTTGAATTAATTTACTAATTTGTGCTTTGAAATATTCCAATGAAGATTATGTGGTTAAAGAAAGAGAAGTTCGTTCGTTGACACTTTTGATTCGCATAAATGTGTGTGAGATATAGTCACTCGAATCACAGAATAAAAAGTGAAGCATTTAAATAAATTTTATGCAATTTTTTTGATGGGCTAATACCTGATCTGATTATTAATTTTATATTTTGATTTATTGATTGACACCGCCAAATAGAGCTTTCACTTTTGATAATCGTTAAGACAATACATCTTGAGTGTTACACCCGGAAAAGGTAGTAACAACATGAGCTAATAATGACGTGATTCACACAGAAATAACAATTTTAATTTCACTTTAATCTGATTTGCTTATAAGTTATTGTAACATGTCACTTCGCCTACCCAATTTATTTTATATATAAATATGTCAAACTGAATTATATGTGTTTATTTTTAAATTGAATAAATTATGTTAAATTTTTAAGTAATTTCATTTTGTATGGTTTTAATTGATAAAAACTATAAAGGATTGGCAAAGTTTAATTTGTGATGGCTTCGCTTTCTTTCTTTTGCATTCATTTTCTTGAGATAACATTGATTTATATAGTTACAACTTATATCATCTAAGCTAAAAGCCAGCAATTAAATAAAATAAATTTGCTCTCGACAAAAGTATTAAAGGCGCGGCAGAGAAGTGTTTCATTATGTTTATTTAGAAATCAGATTCATACTTAAGATGACAAATAAATTACTAACTATTGAATTACTCCAGCACATTCCTGAATAAAATTATGTTAACTTAAAATTTAAGAAATTATTTTGCGGATGAAAGTTGTTCAATAATAATTTATATTAATTTCTTGCACTGAAATGGAAATAATATTTACATATCATTCTCTTAAAATATTAATTTTCCACTGGTAAGAATTTAATAATGAAATTAGTGAGCCTCTAATAATTCTGATCCGCAATATTGGAATAATTTTTTTGGTCAAGAAAGAATTTTGAACTAATACCAAAACTATGAATTGGCTTAAGTGGAATACATAATGGATTTGCAATATTTCGGGGTGGATATTGAAGAGAAAGTCATTATGTTCACTGTTGTTGTTGTTGTAACTGTTGTTTTTGTTTTTTTTGCATAGACATGTAACATTCCTTACAGGAATACAACATAATTGAGCAATGTAAAGTTTACTTGAATTTGAAAAAGACCACTGTAAAAAATTACTGAAATACTGAATTCCAAACAGATTTGTTTGTTGCAATTTTAGTTTCAATCTACACTTGAAGTTTTTAATTTGAAGTCATTGTAATCTGTAAAATTTGTCGAATTGAAATTGTTGACATTTCTCGGCGTTTCGAGGTCCCTAAAATCTTAATCAAAGATTTTTAGAGAAATGTCTGTGTGTGCGTTCTTTCGTATGATAGAACTTTCGAAAAGCTTTTTTTTCGTCCATGTCTCCAAAAAGATATCCACTACAAATAAATGTTGTTATACAGATAATAACTAAGAAAGATGTAAAAAGGACTCTAAGAAATTGAGTGGGTGTTTTTACCATAGTAATTTAAAAAAAATAAAAATTTTGGTTGACCCATCATATCATAACGCTAGCAATACTTCCATTTAATGTGACGTAATACTAAATAAATAAAATTTTTAAAACTAAATAAAGTAATTTTTTTTAATAAAAAAACTGAAAAAAATGTCTTAGCTTGAATATTTTACGAACAACAAATTATTTTAAATTTTTAGAAAATCAAACAGTTTTTTTTAAAAAATACAACTCTTAAAAATCATAACTAAAAGTTGGTAAAAATTGGCATTCAACTTAATTGTCTTAAAAATTAAAATTATTGGCTTTAAACTGATTTCATCTTATAAAAAATAGTGTTTTTAACATTCATTAAAATTCTAAGAAAAATCGAATTGACAGTTTAACATTGATTTTCGACTTAAAATCTTGAAAGCAAAAACAGATAATGAAATCAAACTTATTGTATCAAATTCAAAATATTGTTGCTAATTTTAAGTTAATTTTTTAGAAAAAATTCAAGATACAGCTTTTTTTACAAAATACGAAAACCTAGAATAACAACAAAAACTGATAAGAAATAGTTTTCGAATCAAGTTTTAGAAGAACAAAGAAAGATATTGACTTCAAAATTCGTATTTCATATTGTTATTAATAATTCTTTTAAAAATATATAAAAAAAATAACACAGCCCAATTGAAAACATAGAATATAGTAAGTAAATTTAATATAAAAAGAGGAGTTAGATAAGGAGGTGCACCTTCACCACCTCTATTTATTTCAGTTCTGGAAGACATTTTCCTAAAAAAATAACTGAAAGACAAAATATGGTATAAGGATATGTGGACAAGATTTAACAATTTAAGTTTCCAGACGATATAGTTCTTATTTTTACAAAAGTTACAAACATTCAAGATAAGTTGACGGAACTAACTACCACTTAAGTCATGACGAATCACACAATAAAAAATTACATGTATTTAAGACAGCTGAAATATTTAAGGACCAAGTAAATAAAGAAATTAACAGACCTATCACAAATATCTAGAAACAATTCTGGAGCCTTAAACCTATTTTACAATTGCAACAAAGTCTAGACAAAATGAAATATATTTTTGACTCTTCTATTCTACCATCCTTACTTACCGATTAAAAACAATGAGATTCACTGCAAAAACACTTGAAGAGCCAAATGGACCAAAATGGAAAGAAAAATTCGGAACATACATACGACAAAGCAACAGGGTACGAAATGAAGATATTGGCAATGCAACCAGAATTATTGAAGTCATAAAGAACAAGAACAAGAAGGCTGGAATGGAGATGGGCAGGAGATGTATTTAAACTTCAGGATCAAAGATAGACAAAAATGTCAACGAAATGGAGATCAGAGAACATAGACCAGCAGGACGACCCAATAAAAGATGGAGTGATGATCTATCACAAATTGGTACAAATAAGTAGAAAATAGAGACACATGGATAGCCTTCGGGGAGGCTTATGCCGATAACAAACATTAATAACATTTTAAAATTTTACCGAACTGTTTTATTTTTAAATTCAATACACAAATTTATAAGTGCATTGTTTTAATATTTTAAGTCTTTTCTTTAAAATTCTTAAATTTCAAAAAACAATACTTTTTCTTATGACGTTAATTATATTATAAATATATAAATTTAATCACAAAACTGAGGGAATACAAGCTTGTAAGAATAATAATTAATATTTTTCTAAAGTTTTAGAAAAATTTAAAGACGGCTACAAATAAGAAGTTATCAGAGCCCTGCCTCTTTATTAACTATTATATTTAAATTTTTGTTAATAATTATTACTTTGTTTTCGAGGAACACACAAAATGACAGCAAATAAAATAAATGTCGGTATAAAAATGTTATATCCGCTTTTTAACCGAAGGACATTACTTAGCAAACGCAATAAACTTATTATTTTTCAAACAATACTGTTATATGTAATAACTACTAATATATATAATTAATAATATATAATATAATATATAATTTTGCTATAATGTATATTAAAAAAGAGGCTGGGATGCGACCCACACTAACGACCCATCCCGTCACTCTATTTATCTTGCTTAAAAGTTTGTAGTTTTTTGTGTTGGGTTTAAAAAGTTGTTAGTTGAATTATTCTTACAAATTTTAAAATAACCAATAATATTTTTTCATATAAAGAAATAGTTTAGTTTAGTTTTGTTAAATAGATTTTTAGTTGAAAACAGATTTTTACCAATTTAATTTCTTAAATTTTTACAAATTTTATGAATGAAATTAATTTGAGAGCTATCAAAAACCCAACAACAATTTTTACGAATTTTTTCTTTTAAGTTTTTATTTTTTGTAAAAAAAAACTGTCATACTGATTTTTCTCAAAATTTTTCCAAATGTTGAAAATAATATTTCTTACAAGTTTAAATTAATTCGAAGCCATAATCTTCAGTTTTTGAATAGATATTTGAGTCGAAAATCAATTTTTACCAACTTTTGTTAAATTTTCTTTTAAGTTTCTATTTTTTCTAAGAAAACTGTCAATTCGATTTTCCTCAAAATTTTACCAGATGTTAAGATCTTTATTATTAAATAAATAAAATGTAATTTAATTCTCTAGCGTTTTTGTTTCTTAAGATATTTAGAGTTAAAAAAAAACACCAACGCAATTTTCTTGATAGCCCTTTCTGCCTTTTATCTGTATAACAAAGATTATTTGAAGTCAATATCTCTTCTGGTTCTTGAGCTATAGACAACGAAAAAAACGTCGCGAACGTACAGACGTGCGGACGTACGAACGTATGTACACACGCACGCACAGACATCTGTCTTTCGACTCTAGGGACCTTGAAACGTCAAAAATGTCAAAATTTTCAATTTGACAAATCGGACCCATTACGATAACTTCCTATGGGAAGTTTAAAATTGCAAATTCTTCAAAACAAAATTTTGAAAATGATGCTCAAGCTCCCTGGCATTTCTCAACCTAAGACTTGCACACAGGGACAACAAACGTGCAAAAATAGACCAGACAATTTAAATTTTTGTAAAAAATGTGTATTAAGTGAAAACTCTCTAATTAAAAACTTAATTTAACAAACTGTCAAATATATTTTTTTTTCTTTTGTTCTCATACATCTTGTTATGAACATATATATTTTTTATTATCTTCTGTATTCATTATTTTTTTTATATTGTTTATTTATGCATCATTATATGTACTTTATGTTTATTTATTTATTAATGTATCTAATTATATATTCATTTTACTGTCTACTTATTTATTTATATATTTTTTTCTCGTTTGTTTCTATTATTATTGTTTATTTATATACTCATTTTTTTATTTATTTATTTGTGCATTTATTTATTTAATTATATATTTATTTTTTCACTGATAAAATAAATCATCGGAAATTAACTTCTATTAAATTTAAGTCTAACCTATCTGTAATATAATTATAAACAAAATTTGAACGAAGGTTTTATCTTTGCAATGTTTTCCTTCAAACTTATAATATTAAGTTATACACGTGCTGTTTAAAAATTAATTATTATTTTTTAGTAGTAAGATACAATTTAATATCATATCTCTGTGTTGTGCAATAACTTAAAAATATTGTAAACTCTGTAACTTTCTCTTTGCCAATAAAATAAAATATCTATCTATCTATCTTAGTTTGTTTTGTTTTGTTGCTTTCGGAGAAGCTAGTCATCAGGATTACCAAGAACTCGTGTGCCCTTATCTTATTGGGGTCTTGAAATGTATTAATAGATTTTGATTTTAATGGGCAGTCATCTCAAGTAATGAAGCCCATTTTCACCTTGGAGCATGCGTTTATAATCACTTTAGGAAAAACAAAACCTACTCTCCATCTGTCACTGTTTATTGCAGTTTTTGATCTGGCGATTGTGATTTGATGGACCTTTTACTTATTCTATAGTAACGCTGATGAAAGAAGACTGGGGTGGTGGCGGTGCAATGGTGCAAGCAACGAAATTTTGAATAAAAATTTACTGACCGTCTTATTTCTCAAAAAGGAGATCCGAATTGTCCACCAAGTTTGGGTGAATTAACACCTATCTAACATTTTCCTTTTTGGGCCAAATAAAAGATAAAGTTTATGCCACTACCCGAAAATCTATCAAAACCCATAAAGATATTGTTTAATGGTATCTTTTTATCATTTAAGGAATTTGCATTATTGTTTCTAACTCTATGTCAATGAATGAACTTGAGCTTACGATTGACAATTTGTTCATCACTGTAACGCTTCTAAACTTTAAATCAAGAAATACTTAATGTGTGTCATGTCATTATATCATGTATTTACATATATATGACAATAATTGATTTATCCATGAAAAATAATTAATGCAATTACGTATGTTCGTGTGACTTAGTTTTGTTCACTTCATTTTTAATTTTCTCCAGGATGTACTAATAGCTTTTAGAACTAGTTGTGTTCTTTTAAATAAGCGTCATAGAGATAAATAGTATGCTAATGTTTTTTAATAAAGAACAAGAACCTTTAGTTTGGAATTTTAACAAAGTAAAAAAAATAAAAAATATGGTTCTGTGTGAACTTAATTTATTTACAAAGATTTATCGATATACAATTTTTTTTAATGTTTAACGTTATCTTAAAGCTGAGCTTTATTTAAATTAGATAATTTAGGTCACGACACTGCATAAGTGCAGAAATTCATATACAGACAGAATTCTTAGACCAACAATATGTCTATTCGTATTAAATCTCAGAGCATTTTACGAGTCCAAAACTTGTTTCCAAGAACTTTAAACCGAAAAATAAAAACTAAAAGTACTTTTAATTATTGAAACTTATCTGCAAATATTCGGCCCTGTTCATAATTATGTACTTAAATCTTAGCTGATCCATAAAATAATTTTATTATAGGTACTCATCACTTACGAGTATGTTTAAGCTAAATTCCTCCTTTTATTATATCTCTACATAAAACTCAAAAAACAACCGAAACTTCCAAAAATATACCAACTTAAATTCACTTGTTGGTCGTATAGCCTCAATAAGTATGGGTCAAGTCACACAAATAAAAACTCGTTTTTTTTTTTTAAATAGGAAGGTTCTGTTTTGATATTCCACCTCTCTCAAGATCAAGTTTGAATGGTGTCCGTTATTTACAAGAACTAAGTTCACCCATAAATTAAAGAACCAAAACCTACTGTGATAGTTCCCATGTCACTTTTTATTTTTTTTATGACAAGTGCGACTTCATAATTTCACTGTTAAAAATATTTTATCTTTTAATCAGAGCGCAGAATAGTATTTTTATTACGAATTCTTCGACTGCACATTCATAGAGTGTGTCCAATTTAAAAAAAAAATATATATATTGAAAAAAATATGTAGTTTTAGTGTATTTACCTCTAGTTTCTTGTGCTAATACACTTAGCGGCAGCAGAACTGCTAACACCAATATTGCATGTGAACCCATTATTTTTAAATTTAGCTTTGCGCGAAAAAATCGCATGCAGAATAATGGAATTAGAGAAAGGAATTTAATTGCCACTTTCACACTTAATCAATCATTGATCAAACACCACTTCCTGATCAAATGTCGTCCGTTTTTGAATGTTTCACTTCACTTTATCGCACGTAAAATAAAATTAAATCTCGCACCCGCACTCACTTAAGTAAATCCAACTACATAAAGTCTCGCGGATCGGTCGTTTGTTCTTTTGTCGTAAGCACTTCACAATGGCGAAGTCTCGACGGTAGCGAGTTCAAGGTAAGATTGAGCCACGACTTGCATACGAAAAGAGTTATATATACCACCGCGATCGCGATGATGGTCATAAATGCTGCTCCAATGGTGGGCCTTGTGCTGTTTGAATCTCTTAAGTTTTAATTCGAGTCTCGATGTTTTTCTCATCAATATTTCAAGCCGAGAGGCTTTAAGCTCTTTGTTTTGCTGCCATCAGGCATCAGCTTTTGTGCGCACGCGTCTGGTGATGTCTTTTTTATGTTCACAGGTACTATTTTATGATCGATTAACGAGCTGAGATGGAGATGTGGAGGACAGTAGTGGTTTCTTTTGTTAATGCAATTTTCTTACGACTTTTTTATAGTTCCTTCAGATTGATAGCAAATTCATTAGTTATAATTATATTTGATCAAATTAAAACAAAAAAAAACAAGACAAATGTTTGAGGGATAATCATGTCCGATTTTAATTATTGTGAAATGAAAATTCTCTTGGGAACGCTTTACGTGACGCGTGTTGTTTTTAAACAAGTTTTAATAACATACTTTCGTGCTTATTATTGTTTTTTTTTTTTTTTGTGAATTGTTGATTTTTCTAATCATTGCGTGATGAATTAGTGAAAGATGTATAGTATCCTTTTATGGTGCTTAACTTATACAGTCCATAATAATTGTTGTAGTAGTTTTACTTTCGCATGGGGCAGGATTTTTGTTTTAAAAAGAGAAGAAACAGGCATCGCATATTATAATACCAGTTGTAGGTGGCACAGGATGGACAATATATTATATTTAATTACAGTAAGAAAAATTGTATTTCTAGACTTATTAATAAATCAATAACCAGGTTAATTTTCATCAGAACTAAAGACAACGAATAGTTTGATTCGAGGCAGTTCCCTATCAATTTAACTCTGCCATAAGTTTGATATTTCTCCGACTTTACTTAAGAGCGTATTTTACCAATCTTGTCCCCCATTCGTACTACAGATTACGCCCTAATACAAATCAATACTCAAAAATTCCTAAAAATTGGGGTTGGGTTTGATATCTCGGTTTTATATTCCCGTTTCTTAAGATACCGATTTTAAAATCTTGTTTTTTATAATCCTGTTTTTTGTAGTCCCGTTTCTAATAATACTTTTTTTATAATCCCATTTTTTTACTAACCCGATTTGCAAACAAAACTAGTTGGTTAATTTTTAGAAACATCGGCTGATTTTTAAAATTTAACAACTAGTTTTGATAGCAAAATAGAAATTATAAAAATATTATTTATTAATATCAATAAAAATGAGGCATTTGTTTAAATTAATTTCATTGTAACTTTTAACAAATGTAAGACATCTAAAAATAATAATATAAAGTAATGTAGTATTTTTTTAAAACAAACTGTTTTAATAATCATTTTATTTAAAATGTATATTGTAGGCTATACGATGCAAAAAGCCAGTTTTACTCTAATTTTAAGAAGCGGGATTCCGATACGCTTCTTAATTTAATATTTAAATCTTTGATTTCTATTGTTATTAAGTTTAATGCATCTATTTAAAAAAAAAAACGGAATCGTCGGGATTTGACGGGATTTAAAAAACGGGGTTCTAACTGAATTGGATTTTGAATAAGTGGCATTTTGTATTTTACAAGAGTAGATTTTAAAACTTTTTTGCGGGATTTTTTAAAAACGTGATTTAAAAAAGAGGGATTCCGGTACGTTCCCGAAATTGTTCTTTAACGCTGTTAAAACCCACTGCATAAGCCTTTTCATCTATCCTATACTCTTGAAATTTCGAAGCGAGTAAATAAAAAACAGTACTCGCCCTGCCCATATCCAAAATCCTAATGCTCTTATATTCAAGGTCATAAAAACACTAACATTAACATCATTTTGGAGAAGGTAATATTAATGCTCTTGATATTTCAAAATAATTTGATTTTTTTTATAATAAGCACACACTCAAGGGGATATTACTACCCTTATTATGCAGACACAGTGTGAGCATAAGGAAAAGGAGATAGAGTTGAAAGAAGATGTCGGTGCACATTGACATTATTTAACAGTAGGGCCGAAGTTCGACTCGAGTGTATACTGATGAGCATTCCTAGAAGCGTGAGTATTACGGTTGAACTGTTTAAGGGGAGAAATGCAACTGGCTATTTCACTAGAGCATAAGCCGTTAAAATAGAGTCAGACAAGAAACCTTACGACGATGTTCAAGCGAAGTAAATGAACTTATAAATATAAATATCGTCTATCAATTTAATTTACTTAAGTAAGTTGCAGGAGAACCAGCCCAAAGATGGAATTTATACTCAGGCTTTGGACCTTTGTAGATAACAGCCAGATCAGAGGATGTCAACTATTTATTGCATCACCTAAGGAAACTCAATCATCTGGCATCATTTTTGGCAAGAGGTGGTTGGTGATACACATACCGAGAATATCAAGGTATTTAGTCTCATTGGTGCAAGTGCCATCCATGGATAATGGCAATGGGGTTAAATCTCACTTTAACGATACAAGACAGCATTGTGTTTTCGAAGCATTAAATTCCTCACAATTTTTTAATCCCCACTGAACAATGCTGTTTAGGTCGGAATTTAATGAGTTAATTACTAATCCAATGAACCAGGGATTCATAAAAACCGAAAAAACGCATTTATGATAAAAGAACCTGATGCCAAACCCTATCAAATGCTTTTAAAATATTTAGTGCAATATTCTTACTTGCTCCAAAGCGATGTAAAGATTTGCTCCATAGTTCGGTGAGAACCATGAGATAACCAGTGGACCTATTACTTCCAAAGCCTTACTGACGGTCATAAAGATGCTTTCGATCTTCAAGATTTTTCTTGAGCTGATAATTAATCAGCGTTTCCATGACCTTGGAAAGAACGGACGTAAGCGCAATCGGTTGGTAATTATAGAGGCTTACTTGAACTTTTTCCGGCTTTCCTCAAAAGGGTTGGCTTTATAGCAATGGAAACTTACTTCTTTGACCATAATAACCTCCTGGTTTGATAGCATCAAACCATGCGTTTTCCTTAAGTCTGTTGCTTTTAACCCTCTGCGGGATAAGAGTTCTTATCCCTAGGAGAATTAAACTTGTGATCATATCAGCGCTGACGTCAAAGTCACTATCGATTTTAGTGCGAGGATAAGACGGAACAATTTTTTGGATGGAATCAGACAAAGCATCAAATTCACGAGAAGTTGTTACTCCGTCTAAATGAGGGCTTCTATAAAGGAAGAAATAGTGAATCTTTTCCTTATTTACGGAAAATTTAAACCACATGTAATTAAAAAAAAAATTGGTGGGAAAAGAATAAAAGCACCAAGCTATACCCATGAATAAAAAATTCGGCAGGATTGGAATTCTCCCCTGCTTAGGTTTCACTTAGTGCCGAAGCAGCTTAAACAGTATGGCGGTATTCCAATACAAAATTTGCCCTAAACCCAAGTTTGGCATCAGGAAAATGTTTGCACTTGATTAAGAAACTTCCTTTAAGACCGTTCAATGCTAAAGTGCAACAAAGTACTTTTTTGTCTCCCACACGCTTTCTCATTTTTATTAATGATATTCTGTCTTCAATTTCTGATCCAATTAGTTGTTTGGCTCACGATAGTACTCTTAGCTTTTCATTTTAGTTTTCAGACATCATTGTACAGTACGAAATACAAAATCGCATGAAATTGAATGCTTCAAAAACCCAATACTGTCTTGTATCGTGAAACAAGTTATACACACCTTTCCATTATCCATAAAAGGCACTTGAATAAATGAAACCCAAAATATCGATATTTTTGACGAAACAATTACATATGCAATGCCGACAAAAATTTTCTTTAAGACATATGCATATGTATATGTATACAAAACTTAAGTAAAGCTAACATCTGGTGGACTTATGCTCCAGAAACTAAATTAATCCTCTTATAAAGTATCCAAAAGTGGTTTTAAATAACACTAGCCAAAAAGGTTTTCTTACTGGCAATGAAGTTGAACTTTTTCAACGGATTTTGATGGCCTTAATTCTAATCCGATTTCAAAAACAAAATATGAAATTTGGTTTTCGAAACTTATAATCCAATTCTTCTTGAAAATGTTTATATTATTTTATGTGTATAAAATTCGAAAAATTCTTTAAAGTTGTTAGATTTCATCTGTCTTACAAAAATCTGAAAGAAAAACTTAGCCAATTATGCTTAAACGGATTTGAATAGAAAAAAAGGCAAAATGGTTTGAAAGGGAGTTTTGTGCTTGTAAATTAAAAAATATAAAAATAATGTTGAAAACGGATACGGAACTAGCCAGTTGCATTCCTCCTATTAATCAGTTTAGCCGTAATACTAGCGCATCTATAATTACCTATCGATTTATATTTGAGCTCAATGTTGGCCATAGTGTGAAGTATAGATTTTCGTTTTTTGCTAATAAGGATGTCTTACTCCGCCTTGACCTTTCCACTCAATGCAGTGTTCCAAATTTTAAAATCAATCCATACCAACACCTCCTTCCTAACCTTTTCCTTTTTTATTCAAATGCTCACACTTCTCACACAAGATTGAATAGCAATAATTAAATAATTAGGGCCTAATTTGTTTGCGTTATAATAATTTTAAAATCACGATTATAAGAAAAGAAATTATTCATCAATGAATACTCCTTAAAAAAATGCAATAAAGACATTTTTGTGTGAACTTAACACTATAATAAATTGTTGCAATGAATTAAAAACAAAAGAGCTGATGCTCGAACCTGAATAAGAAGCCATTCTCGAATATAAAATATATTTTACTTGATTTTTTAAAATAAAAATTATTGATATTCAGTGCGTAAAATATTTTTTGCTAAACAGGAAAGCTCAAAGTTTTCAAAATTTTATAAAAACACCACCCTTTGACCATAATCAAATGCTACAAAGTTATTCGAATAAAACTTAACACGATGCATTTGTAAAGAAATTTACATAATCAACAATTGCTTTTCAATGAATGCGTAACATTTATTGTTTTATACTTTTTATTATGCATGCAGGTGAACTCACACGTGCGTCGTTGTCGTGTCGCACCACCCTATTATAGTTCCCTTCATAATATCTTTGGCTCTGTCGTCCATGAGACGGATATTTAATTAACTTACTCAACTTTTATTTCAAATTTATAGAAGGCATGTACTTACACGTACTACCTGGGTAATGAAAGTTTTTATGTTTTCACTATCAACATTCACACGCAGTATTTTTAGGTCTTCTATACTAATAAATCTCCAATCGTTATTTCACCGCGACTTATTTGTGCCTACATACAAGTATAGTTGTCGCAATTCACTAAAACACATAAGTCGCTAAACTACACATGGCTTGAATGATTTACGATTTTATTCTTATCCATCATTTGTTGCAATTTAAAATTTAAAAAGTCTTTCTCTACACCGTTGTTGCATTTATCATATAACCCGACATACCAAAAATGGTAAAATGGCAAAAACATGTTTGGATTTTTTCATTTGCGAATTCAATCTCAGCTTCCAGATGTTGTAGAATTTTAACAGACAATAAAAATCGTTGAACGAGTAAGGAATTTCTAAGTAGCTTAGCATACATACTTTTCTTCATATGATCTGTGAGCTACACATATTCTGTCAAGCCTGTCGTCTGGCCTGTAATTTAACCCACAACTTAACCGAAACGACTAAGGCGATTTTGTTTTAATATAGAATTTAAGGTTTTTAGGTATTTTATTTTAAACGATTTTTTTCATAAATAAGGATTGGTGACCATCTCTGTTTAGTTCGGAGAAATTTTTAAATATCTAACTGACAACAACGACAACCACCAATTGTGGGAAGAGATTAAAGTTGTTTTATTTGAAAGTCTTAAAATATGCCTTGAATAATATTAAAATTGCAGCAACAAACTAATGATTTAAAAAGAACAATAATTAATCAATTCCTAATAAAGTTCAAAGGAAGTTTCCGACTGTGATACATTCAAAAATGTAAATACCTCAACTTAATGGAAATACCTCAAAGTGCATTTTAAAATATGCCACCACCCAGGTAAACAACCAAGTTAAGTTTAATTAGAGGCATTTTTCTTTACAATAAACAACTAAAAAATGCAACAAAGTATCTATGATATTTAACTTTGTCTTGTGTTATTTGTCGCATCAATTGATACTTACACACAAAAAAACGCCCATATTAATATGGATATGGATGCGATATCATTTGTTTTTGACGTCCATTTAAAACAAGAAAACAAAAGTAGTCTTGTCATATAAATAATTATATTTCAATGGAATTGATATAGTGTGGCTATAGAGCTACAGCAGCTACAACTTCTATTCAATTACTTGTTTGTCTAGCTCTATATAAAATAGAAATACAACGCCTCAGGCTTTTGCGTACCTAAGTAGATATTTTATGAATATGTGGTGCACTTGAAACTTATTTGTTAGGAAATTAGTTTTGCCTGTTTTTTTTTTTTTTGTGAAGAGTGAAATCTTCACATATTAAAAATGATGGCAGTTAAAGTGAAATAAAAATGAAATTAAATTTTAGTATTGGCAAAACATATAAATATTTATATTTAAAGGGTCACTTATGTTAACTTTTGGTCATAAAGAAAAAACTCTTCATTAAAATGGTGCATATTTCTTTCATTTGATCATACTCCGAAGATTCTTTTTCTCATATTATGAGCTTCTTTTTTCTTTACAAAGTATTAAGTCTGTTTCCATATATGTAGGTAGGATTTTACTACTTGCACACGGTCATATCTTCTTGTTTTCTCTTCTATTTAGCAATTATTGTCAATAAAAGTCGCATCTTCTCAATCTTGCTGAGTGATGTGTGTAAAGATGTTATCACTATTCCCTGATAGTAAGGTTTCACACAATATACAATTCCTGCCACATATCACTTTTACTTTCTTTTTCGCATTTACTTAACTTTTTAGTGTTTAAGGTGAAGTTTAAATTAGGTGTGTAAATTAGATTTGAGCAATATGTACATATGTAGGAATAGATGATTGTAAATCATCATTATGTCATGCATAAGGTGTGATGTAACATCCACACAGAGAGCCATTCAATCATCAAACATTTCATTGAAGAGATTTAGCAATCAAAACAACAATTAGTTCTTATGTTTTTGGAGTTCACCCAAAAGCTATGTTAGGCTATCCAAATTTACCATTAGGTAAAACAAACTGTAGATCCTTCTATATACCTGACATTACGAACAGATAGGAGTTTTAAGTTACTTTATTCCAGACAAAGAAGACATTTCACCTCCAAACAATTTGCATAGCGATACCAATCCTTAAAAAGATTGGGGGCATGGATATTAACAAGTGACAAAAAATTCCCCATCAATCCTGCGTGAGCATAAGAAGTTATTTACTTAGGTGTTTTGTCAAAAAATTTCGTTTTTAGGCTGTAATTTTTGAACAATAGATTCTAGACTTCAGTAACTTTTTCACACTATTTCTAGAAACGTCAAATATTGAAAATAAACCTAAACGGTTCTTTGCAGAAAAAAGCTCTTCAGGTATGAACTGTAGTTTTATTGTTTAAAAAAAAAAAAAAAAATTATATTTTGTCCAAGATCATTTTTGTTTCAGTTGCCTATATATATATTTTTTTTTATTATTAAATTTAATTCCCAAATAGCAATGCCGTTGGAACATGTTTTAACTTTTTAAGGCTTTTTTGTTAACTATGTTTGTAAGTGGCTACAAAAGGGAGTAACGAAATATTTTAATAAGAAATTGTCGAAATTTCTTAAATTTTGTTTATATTTTCTAATAAATAAAACTTCTTAATTATCCTTTCCGTAGAAATTTTGTATGGGAAGCTGTTTTAGACCATATTTATTTCTACAAAACTACGGTCTTTTTTGTTTTTTATTAGTGGTACTGATTTGAAAATTATTCGTGTTTATCAAATTTGGTAAAAACCCCTACAGAAAAAAATGTGTATTATTTGTTTGAAACGACAAAATTTTCGAAAAAAATACTCTTTTAGAAACAAAGAATTATATTTGTTAAAAAAAACATGAATATTTAAAAAATGAGGTTTTAACATTTTTCCATATTTCCATTATTTGGCCTTTAGTTTAAGTATTTAATTTTGGTGCTTTATGATTTTTTTTTAAGATTTTAAGTGGTCCATAATTCCAAAAAAAAACTTGGATTCAGAATAACTGGATAGAAGGCAGCATACATTACACACAAACTGTACGATTTTACACAAAAAAGATATGCAAAAATTGTTAACTTTAAGCTCATAGTTAAACATACAAATATTTATTTTTATATTTAAATATATTTACACTTATGAGTACAAAAATATCATTATACATAAATGTTTTCAAATAAATATAAATGTATCCAAATAGATTTCTAGAGCTCCTACGGTATTAGTTTTTTTTCTGAGTTTTCATTTTCGCCTTGTAACAAAACTCAGTTACGCCAAAACATTTGTATTTCAATTTGTTAGTAAGTATTTGGGAATCAATGACGGACAATATTTATTTAGCTGTCGTGCAAACGCTATCGTTTTGACAATATCACTTGGAGGATTATCGTCTTACGTAAAGTGAAACTATCGTCAAAACTCTATCGTTTGACTACAATCGTTTTACGGAATGAACCCCCAGTATTTTCGCATACAGGATTTTAAACTCAGTATTATTAACCACACAGTACCCGTAGCGCGATGGTTAGTGCGTTCAACTTAAAGACCCACACGACTTGGAGGTTAGGACACTGAAGTCGTCAATAAAAAATGTCAATCTGTTGATTAAGGAGAACTACAGGCTATCAATTAACAAGTACTGGGCCCGCAAGATCCGGTCAGTTAATTTGAGTGACCTTAGTATGTTCCCCAAAATCAACAAGATATTCAGGAAAAATAACGACAATGACCTTCCGAGTCTGAAACTCCAAAGAACCGAAGAGAACAGAGACGTAATCAGGACAGCGCAAATAGATCCAGAAGAAGCCATCTTTGATGATGACTGTTGTCAAACTTTCAGACAACTTAATAAAATATAAAACTTAGAGCTTCTTACAACTTTACAAAAAATACTTTATTCATTTAATTTTATAAAAAAGATATTTTGCCAGTTGGCTTAAATTTTAGTTTGTTCTCGCTCAATCCGTGTTGTCTTCGACGCCGCCGTTATTCAAATGCAGAATTCTAAATCTTAGTCCGTTATCCGAAAATTACATATGTATGTATGTAAATAGACACATATTTAAGGATGTATGAGTGAGGAATCGAAAAAGGCAGAGGCGAACGGAAGTGAAATAAAAATTGGCAACTAATACTAATGTCAAATACTGGCCGTAGCCAGGCAGAATATTTTAAGTGGTTATATTCAGTCGAGGTTTTTCTGACATTCTCCCCCTCGGTACATTTCTCTAGGCTTCTCACAAATGTACCTCTTCCTTCGCTGATATATTCAACTTAGCAAGCTTTACTGAAGGTCTTTGGTAGATTCCGGATTCAGTTTGTACGGTTGCACTGCGTACCTGACCGTCTTTAGTGGCGTTGACTTTTATGATTCTTCCCTTTTGCCATTGGTTGCGAGGGCTCCTTTCATCAATTATTAGTACGATGTCTCCAACTGCTAATGGTTCAGTCTGCATGTCCCACTTTTCTCGCCTAGTTAGTGTAGGTAGATACTCGGCGATCCAACGTTTCCAAAAATGTCTCGCGTGAAGCTGTCACATAAGCAGATTTGATTTAAGTAGCTTTGTATCATCATTGAAGTTGCCAAGTGGTATCATCCCTCCAGGTGACTGACGAAGAAAATGGTTAGGTGTTATGGCTTCGGACTGTTCGCTGTCGAGTGGTAGATAGGTTAGTGGCCGAGAGTTGATCATGTCCTCAACCTCCATCAAAAAACTACGAAAAAGCTCATCGTTAGGTTTATATGATGTGACGTTGCTCACCGCGTATAAGGCGATCTTAACAGATTTTATAAGCCTTTCACAACATCCATTCATGTGAGGTGATGCTGGAGGATGAAAATGCCATTCCAGTTCTGAATTCACAAACTTTTCCGCAATAAGTTGATGATCGACTGATTTTAAGCTAGTTTTTAGTAATTTTTCAGCTCCGATAAAGTTGGTGCCTCGGTCGCTAAACATTTTTCTCACTGACCCTCTTCGACATAAAAAGTTCCTGTAGCAAAGTATAAATGAGTCAGCGCTGCAACTGTAGGCAATTTCGATATGGATAGCTCTAGTTACCAGACATGTAAATAGACAGATCCACCTCTTTTCTACTTTTCGGCTATTTACTATTTCAAATGGGCCTCCATAGTCCACTGCAGTGTTAGAAAAGGGAGGTGTAAATGCTTCAACTCGTACTTCTGGTAAAACCGCCATTTCAGGTGGAGTAGAATTGGCCATTCTTATCTTGCAACGGTTACAAAGTTTTCTAGCTCGTTTTAAAACCTGTCGTATTCTCGGAATATAGTACTTTTTTCTTAATTGATTCACCACCGTTTCATGATTAATATGACGGAATATTTCGTGATAGTTTCGTACCAGCAGCAGCGTCCCATGATGATCATGTGGAAGAATTATTGGCCGCCTCGAGTTAAAGCTTAAACAACTTGCGTTGTCTATACGGCTTAGTGATCTTATCACTCTATTCTCATCCAAATATGGTTTCATTGAGAATATGTTACTGGCACTATGGGGACGTTTCTTTTTTGATATGAGGTTTTCTGGCTTTGAAAGATAATTAACTTCGGAAGACAATCCCTCAAGTTGAATTATTCTGAAAATCACACGTTCTGCTCGCTGATACTCTTGTGATGAAAAGGAATCGTTTCCTCTTGTCGTACCACCTAGGGCATCTATGTATCTGCAGACAAATGCGGTAACTCTTAACATCTTGTTCCAATTCTCAAATCTTTTTATTGAAATCACTGGCTCTGTTGTTTGATGTAATGTTTCGACAGCTGTATGATGGCGTTCCTGATGTAAAGATATATCTTCAGGCCATTCTAATTCGGATTCATAAAGAAACTGCGGTGCTTGCATCCAACGATCAGTCATGTTCAATGATGGTCCCTTTTTCCACTTAGTCGCGTCATCTGCTGGATTCATTTCTGACGGTACGTATCTCCAGTTGGCGATGTTAGATATCTCTTGCACTTCTGCTATTCTGAAGGCTACGAATTGCCCTTTCACTGATTTTGCATCGGTTCTTAACCAGCTCAGAACTGTTACTGAATCCGACCAGAACACCACGCGATGAATACGGATTGCTAGAGATTGACGAATGCTATTGGCGAATCTTGCTCCAATCAATGCAGCAACTAATTCCAGTCGTGGAATCGAAATAAGTTTAATGGGCGCTACTTTTGTTTTTGAACCTAACAATGAACAAGTAATATTATCTTTTGACTGTATGCGAAGGTATGCCACTGTAGCACTGCAGGTGTTACTAGCATCGACAAAGACGTGAAGTTCTGTTTCTGCGAGATCCCATGTTGATTCAGCTAAGTAACATCTTGGGATGAGGACTGATTCAACTTGCTTCAATTCATTTAACCATCGAAGCCAGCTTTCATGATGATCGTCTTCAATTTCATCATCCCAATGAACTCCAGACCGCCAAACCTCTTGCATGAGAACCTTCAAGTAGCTGGTGAAGTGACCTATCAAGCCGAGAGGATCGAAAATGGACATCATCACCCGTAATACTTCTCGTTTTGTTGGTTTACGATCACCGCTAAGAACATCTTTGTTGCCTTTGTTAAACTTTAAGGAATATGTAAGTGAATCAGTTTTGGTATCCCACCACATTCCTAATACTTTTTCGGTATAATAAACAGTTTCCTTATCTAGGTCAAAATTGTCACTAACCTCCGAAGATTCTTCTCCTAAGGCAGCCATCACTTCTCTTGAGTTAGATTTCCACTTCCTGATGTGGAATCCTCCGGCTTTATGAATCATTTTGACATCTTTGGCTAGTGCAATTGCCTCTTCTGGTGTTCTTAGACTATCGAGCAAGTCGTCCACATAATGGTTCTTGATGATCGCTTCAACTGCTCTTGGATAATCTTTTTCATATTTTTTGGCATTTAGGTTTTTGACAAACTGAGCGCTACTTGGTGAACACGTCGCTCCAAATGTCATAACTTGTGTGATGTATACTGCTTCTCCATTTCCGTCATCCCATAAAAATCTGCAGGCATGTTGGTCTTTATGTAAAATTTTGATCTGATGAAACATTTCAGAAATGTCTCCACTAATAGCGACTGCATTTTCCCTGAATCTCATAAGAATGCCTAGTAGTGATGGAAGCGCATCAGGACCTTTAAATAAAAGTGAGTTTAATGATACTCCATTTACTTTCGCCGCTGCATCCCAAACCACTCTCAATCTTTCAGGCTTGTTCGGATTAACCACTGGAAACAATGGAAGATACCAAATTCGCTTGTGGTTTTGTCGTAACTCTTCAGCGGACAGCTTACGGACGTATCCTTTCTTGATGTAATCATCGATTTGATTTTGCATATCGCTTTTCAGTTTTGGATTCTTCTGCAGTCTACGATTCAGTGACAAAAGTCTGAAGTTGGCCATGGGTCTACTGTCTGGAAGTACAGGATCATCGTAGCGCCAAAGTAAGCCGGTTTCGAAACGATTTTTATCGAATTTTGTTGTCTCATCCATTATCATCTTAGCACGACTTTCCTCTTTAGATATCAGGTCATATTTTGGTATTTTTACTCCCAAACTATCCACGGAGAAGAAATGCCTCATCATATCGTCCAAGTTTTCATCGTCTGGATGTGAATACTCTTCAATGTGGTAATTTATATTCTGGCTTTTGGATGAGCTACTTGAACCAAACACTGACCATCCCAGCTTACACTTTGTTGCCACAGGATCATTCCACTCAGCTAGTCGAGTCCTACTAGGAACAGCAAGATGCCAGTCGCTTAGGCCTATCATTATCCTTGGTTGTTCTTGAATATAAGAATTAACTGGAAGCCCACGTAGATGAGGATGTACTCTGGCAAGGTCATCATATTTTAGGGTTTGCCTTGGTAAACCTAGCTCCTTTATTGTATGAGCAACAGGTATTTCGAATTCCTTGGCACCTTCGTATACCCCTGAAATTACCATTGAGACCTTAGTAGAATCCTCCTGTCGACGTACGCCTGCTGTCCATTTAAGGTGCAATACAACTTTAGGTCCATTTAATCCCAGTTCATTTGCAACACTTTCTTCTATTCTTGTTCCACTAGAACCACCATCGAGGAACGCCAATGTAGTAACCCTTTTGTCACCCTTACGAAGTGTGACTGGTATATACTGGAACTGAAAACAGTCACCCTCATTGGTATGACTGTTCTGTGATGTTACTACTATTGGTGTGGTACTGATGACATCTTGATGCATTAACGGATGATGTTTTCTCGTACAACCGAACGCAATAACACCTTTAACTTCCCTGTCCATTGAGAACGTAGCCCACTTCATCTTCATATCGTTTGTAAGTTTCTTGAGTAACTCTTTAAGAAGAAGTGGGTTATCATACTGGCTCGCGAGTCCTGAAGCCTTCATCACCGCATTGAGATTTGTTACAGCAGTGGAAAACTCTAGGATGGATTCTAATTTATCGGGTTTGACTACAGAAAGTTTAGCGAATTTTTCTAATTGACTTTCTAAAATTACGTTTGGTTGGCCGAACGCTATTTCTAAAGATTTTATAATTTGTGGTACACACGATGGCTCTGCTAATTGGCCGGAAACCAGGTTCCGTGCCCTTCCTTTTAGCGCTTGTTGGAGACGCATAAGATTTTCGTCAATGCTGTACCCACAAGCTTGAGTGGACTGGTCGAACATTCTCTTGAAGAGTGGCCACTCCTCAGGATTGCCAGTAAAGGTTGGAAGTTCCCTATAAACCTTCCTGGCAGCCAATTCCCTCTGGCTCAGTGGTGTTGGAAGTTCAAATACGGTTGGTTGATGCAGCATTGGTGTAGGTATTCGCTTAAATGCAGTCGTAGATGATGGTTTGAAAGCAGGTGCCGATGGGTTCATAACTTGGTTCCTACTACTACGGATGGGCACCTCGTCATTGATCCATCCCACATCGTCCTCGCTTTCTGACATTTCGTCAATGAGTTCTTCTTGGCGTTTCAAAAGTTCTTGCTCTTTTTGTAGATTGTCTCGCTGTTCCCTTAGTATGTCACGTCGTTGTTGAATAAGATTCAAACGCAAATTTCTTTGTGTTGACGAACTGCTTATGGAGGACACTGAACGTCTATCCGATTCATTGTGCAAGCCTGTCGAACCAACAGAAACTAACCTGGGCTCAGGAAGCGGAGCACCCTGGCTATCTACAAATGATCCTTTCAAATTTATATAATCCTCTTTAAACCCTAACCATTTCTTATAAGAATTATTTATAACTGTTTTACGTTTTTTCTCAAGAACATTTTTTTCTACTACCTTCATCTGATTTATTAGTTTTATATCATCATCAATTTTCCTCAGATTTAATATTGAGCACTCCTCGCAAAACCACTTAGAAATAATTTCTGCCTGACTACGACTTATATCTACACAAATATAGTGATACCAATGTTTACATACCCCGTCGCAGAACACCATTTCCTGGTTATACCCTTCTCCACAAATCCTGCACTTTGCTGGATTCCTTCTGGCCTTTGGTGTCTTATTTCGTGGCGCCTGATGGTGTTGCTGCTCCTGCTGCGGCTGATGTTGTTGCAGCTCCTGGTTCTGCTGATGTTGTTGCAGCTCCTTGTGCTGCTGGTGTTGTTGCAGCTCGTTTTGGTCATCATCTTGAATTGGGTGGCCTGCCTCATTATCATTTCCTTGAGACACAGGCGGTGGCGTTCTATTGATGGGCATATTTTTGAGCACGAATTTATTAATTAAAATTTAAGAATGTTGTCAAACTTTCAGACAACTTAATAAAATATAAAACTTAGAGCTTCTTACAACTTTACAAAAAATACTTTATTCATTTAATTTTATAAAAAAGATATTTTGCCAGTTGGCTTAAATTTTAGTTTGTTCTCGCTCAATCCGTGTTGTCTTCGACGCCGCCGTTATTCAAATGCAGAATTCTAAATCTTAGTCCGTTATCCGAAAATTACATATGTATGTATGTAAATAGACACATATTTAAGGATGTATGAGTGAGGAATCGAAAAAGGCAGAGGCGAACGGAAGTGAAATAAAAATTGGCAACTAATACTAATGTCAAATACTGGCCGTAGCCAGGCAGAATATTTTAAGTGGTTATATTCAGTCGAGGTTTTTCTGACAATGACTTTTATATAATTGAAGATCCGAAGTAGAAAGTGAAGGCGGTGAAAGCTACTTTCCAGCAACCTGGAAAACAGAGCCCTAACTTAATCACTTTTACCTTCGAAATGATATGACACAATGGCGATCTGAGAACCGCGGTTTCATGCGGTTTAATGACGATTCCTTGGTAAATGTCATAATCGCCGAGCAAACGGGACCAAGTCCCTTGTTAGTGACGAAGGTTGAGCTTCAGCTCATCTTCAACTCAATAAAAAACAAAAAATCAGCAGGTGTCGATGGTATATCCAACTTTGTACTAAGACATTTACCGATGGAGGCAATTGCCATTTACACCACACTCTTCAACAATGTACCAAATAATGCATATGCATTGGAAGACCGCTGTGGTTCATCCTCTCCCAAAAAAGGGAAAGGGAAACTCCAACCCGTCAAATCTTCGGTCGATAAGTGGGCTGCGAACAACAAAATAATTCCGGATAAACAGTTTGGGTTCAAGGCGGGTCATGACACAATTCATGCTGCGTCTAAACTCGTTTCTGATATTCAATGGAATAAATCAAAACTGCAATGCACAGGTGCTGTTCTGGTTGATTTGGAAAAGGCCTTTGACACCGTATGGTTAGAAGGTCTTTACCTAAAACTGTGCAGGCTTGGCATAAGCAAGCTATTGTTGTATATACTTTATGATATGCTTAACGGTAGAGAGTTTGTTGTCAAAACTGGCAATGTAACTTCTACCACAACATTCTTAATTAAAAATGGTCTTCAACAGGGAGCGGTGAATTCTCCGATTCTCTTCAACATTTCCACCAGCGATCTGATAGGTAGTCTTACAAAGGCAATTGTGTACTCCGACGATCTAATTGCGTACAGAACGGCCCGAAAGGTTGAGGTTATTAGAATTCTCTTGCCGCGTGATTTCGACAAGATTCAGCGATATTGCGACGACTGGAAAGAGAAAATAAATGTCCAGAAGTCGGAGTTGGCTGGGGCCACGAGGGATACATGCAAGAATTGGCACAGGATGGTCATCGTTGATCTTCACGGACAGCCAGTAGCGAGCAAAAGTGTAGTGAAGTACCTCGGTATCTGGTTGGATCAGTATTTATATTTCGACAGACACATAAATGCTGCTCTGACCAGGGCCAAAGGAGCCTTCGCTCTGACAAAACGTATGTTTTACAGCAGTCGGCTTGACCCTAAGAGTGAAGGTAATTTGCTACATGGCCCTTATACGGCCGATGATCGTTTATGGTTGTCCTGTGTGGTTTAACGTTACCCCTTCCCAGATGGAGAAGTTTCGGGTGTTCGAGCGGCAGTGTTTACGTCACTGTACCGGCTTATATCGAACAGCCGAATCTTCTTATGTGCATTACTATTCCAACGAGGTCCTATAAAACGGGGCTCGAATCAACAGAATTGACAATTTCGTGATAAAACTCATTCGAGGTCCCATTGCAAGAGCTAGGTCTTTGACCAACGATTTAATTTTCTGGGCGTTCTATCTGAACGACGGGTATTTTGAAAGTGCACTCTTGAGCGGCTTAATTCAACCAGAACCATTCCTCTTTTTAGATAGATGCGGTCTGATACAGGATAGATTGGCAGTTCCATTAATCTACCACGTCAGACGACGAACCGTGGATAGGAGACTCCTGTACAATCAGGACGTCATGGCACAAGGCGGAGCAGAGCTCCTTCCGTTCAGTAGGGCTGTGTCCGAATTGAATTGAAGTTAGAATAGATCTTAGGACCGAAAGGCATTAGTAGTTAGTGTTATAGTTTAACTTAGAGTGTCCGTATGGGACCATTAAGTTAGTTGTAAGTTATGGATAACTAGGATAGTTTTATGAATTTTTGTCTAGCTTTAAGATAGGTTTAAGAATGAACTAATAAAAATGAATTTAAAAAAAAGTGCGTTGGACAGTCATGCAAAGGGTCTTGGGTTCAATCCCTGCCTGTGCCGCCTAACTTTTTTAACTATAATAGGCATAAGCTAGCATATGCACTCATAAGTAAATACAAAGAATCTCAATACGAGTGAACATAATGGAGTCTAGCTCCGTTTCGTTCAATTTTTCTCAGTTTTGTTAACTTGCACACTTGACATTTCAGTCATTAAATGTCAGTGAATTTAGTGAATTAAATCTAACAACAGCCACAGTTTCGTGGCTTCAGCATTTACTTACTTACTTAAGGTAGCGCTACAGTCCTGTGTGAACTAGGGCCTCACCCAACAAACTTCTCCATCTAGCTTGGTCCCAAGTCGCGCTCCAAATTGGGTAAAGGTCACTTTCCACTGTTGTTTTCTGCGTTTACAGCGGAGCATAGGTAGACGAAGTCTTTGACTACCTCAAAGTTACGCGCGTCGATGGTTCCGTTTTGACCAAGACGTCGATGTTGTAGGTCCTTTGTTTTGCCCTCATTAACAGTCAAACACATTTTTGCCGCCTCTGCTTCAATACTCACAAAAGCCCCATTGACATCACGCTGAGTTCTTCCGATTATGTCAATGTCATCAGCATATGCCAGTAATTGGACAGACTTTTGAAAGATAGTGCCTCTATTGTTGACGTGTGAGCTCTGCACTATTCTTTCAAGCACGATGTTAAAAAAATCACATGACAGCGCATCACCTTGTCTAAAACCTTTTTTGACATCGAAAGGTTCTGCTAAGTTGTTTCCAACCTTTATGGAGCAGCGTGAACGGACGAGTTTGGCAGGGATCCCAAAACTAGACATGGCTCTATGTAAGCTCGTCCCTGTATATGCTGTCATACGCGGCCTTGAAATCGATGATGATTCAAGAGAAGACAAAAATGAACTCGTTCTACTTATGTTTAGTTTTATTCATTAAAAAAAAAATTGAAATCAAAAAATTAAAATCTCCTAAATTGTTTCTTAAATTTATCATAATGATAATCATCAGTGGCTTTTTTAGTTCCTGTTGTTTTGTCCACAGGTTCCACTGGCTTTTTCCTTTTCTTTGGTTCAGCATCTTCAATATTAACTGAAATCATTTTTTTTTTTTTGAAATGTCGTCTTTAAACAATCAATCAATCTTCTCTACTTACATCGATTGTGTTGCATAAAATTCACAGCCATATTTGTTGGTACAAACACTGAGGGTCCATCTTTTTTGTTTTTTTGTTCCTGCACTAATTTCTGTTTGGCTTCCTCGGTAGCTTCAATATTCTTGATCTTTGCATCGATACCCAAATCTACTTCTGGAATCCCGTTCAACATTTGATTGGATAACATTTCCTCAGATCGATTTGATGAACTCTGACGCAGATGATCAGGTAAAGCCGATAAAGCTGCTTCCTCAGGAGTCATGTACTTTGTTTTGTCAGCTTCCTGTTCATCAACGTCTTTGACGACACCCTTTCGTTTGCGTAGTTCCTCGTCAATGTACTTCATCATCTCTTCGTCTTCATCACGCTTATTTGTCTCGGCTGAAAATTGTGTACCAATGCCAACATCATAGGCATCGTCTGCCTCCTTGATTTTGCCAGCCTTCAGAGCTTGCATATTAAGCATTCCACCAGATTTTGTGTTGAATGGATCATTCTATAAAGCAATTCATGTAAATATTGGAGATTCATCATGGAATTGTACTTACAATCGTGATCTCTTCTTCCAAGGCTAACTTTTTTCCCAAAGCTAGACCAGCTATGCTCACGCCATTTGGTCGTTCTCGTAGCCTTTGGCGTTCCTTGATCTCCTCCAAGCCTGAACTATTGAAAGTTTTATTAACATTCGAGATTAAATATACTTAATGTAGAGAGCTTTTACTTACATTACTTCTGAGGGGTTTTCTGATTCATCTTCATCGACAGATCTACTCCGTAATTTGATATTTTTACGGGGTTTCTTTTTAAAAACAATTTTATTTAATTCGGTTGGATTTTCTGTTGACTTCTCTTCGTCAGACATGATTGAAATGTCAATTCAAATGTCAACATCAACTTTTGTTTTGTCAACTAATTTAAAAGAGTGAGTTCGGAAACCTATTCAAATGAGCCCGTTCAGCTTTTTATAGGGAGTATAAACTTCCCATAAGAAGTTACTTGTAGGTAAATCTGTTAAAAAGTTTGACAGTCGTGATACCATTTTTTTGGGAAAAGTCGGATGTTTTGTACAATAGAAATTTATATTAAAAACAAACAACATCCGCAGTAGAATCTATACTACCGATAAATGGTAAAGCAGTGGTCGAATGCAATTTTCGAGGTTTTCATTCTCATACTTCGGTACGTTTGATAATCGTTGGTTGTAATCGTAGAGTAGTGTCCAACACAGAAAACATTATATGAACCCTGATGTTTTGACAGATTTTCCTTTAATTAATAAGCCAATAATGAACTTTTATAGAACCTGTTTTTGTTTATGCATAATTTCTGATTTTTAGTAGTTCCGTTCGAAACGTATCGTCTCTAAGAATGTCTATTTTATTTAAATTTAGTTCCAGTTCGAATTTCGCTAAATGCTTTACAACTTTGTATTTTAATGTATTTTAAATGTATTTTAAAAAGTAGGAATTAAACAGTGTTGACATTTGTCACTTGATGAATCCAAATATGACATTTGTGGTTTATAGTTGATTTACGTGTATCTGCATTTGATTTCTGGAAGAAAAATGTATGCTACTTATAAATTTAATGTTTGTGAAATTTGAAAAATGGAGATGTCAAGATTAAAATGAAAACAAACAAGTTCATCTTTTATTTAGCATTTTTTTAAGAAATATTTTCTGGTTTACCGTGCCTGTGCCGCCTAAAGTTTTATTCACTGGTACTGCCTCTTGCGAGGAATTGACAAATTCTCCAAGAGTAATTCTTGTCATGAAAAAGTGCTTTCAAATTAGCCGTTCGGATTCAGAATATAAACTGTAGGTCCCTTCGATTTCTGACAACACTATTCGCACACAGGAATGGTTGAGAGTGCTAAGTCACTAGGCCCTGGTTCTCTACGGACAGTTGCCCCAATTAATTTATTTTATTTTCTGGTTTTCCGAAAATATTTTCAGGTTTTCTTAATATATGGCAGCTTTTGTTAGGCTTTGCTTTGCAAACTTTAAAAATTTTTTAGTATTTTATGAGAAGTAAAGATACTTACTGCTGGGTCTATTCTTTCCCACTTTTTGATTTCGACATACATCCAAATACAAGGTCATGCAAATTCACTTTTATAATCCAGATATATATGTATGTATTGAAGTTTCCGCAGGAGTTTCTAATTGTTATTGATATTTTCTATCAAATTAATTGTAAAATCCACCATACGATGTCTTGGTCACTGTACTTTTGACAAATATTTCCCATAAACGTCTACTACAATTTCGGATTACATAATGACTAGAGATTGGCATCACTTTATTCATTTCATATCAGCTGTCAGTTGTCTGTCGTAACATAACCCTCACGAAAGGTGAATTTTTTCGAATTAGATCTTCTTAAAAAATTTAACATAAAACCATCGTGATTTCTTTGCATTTTCCACAAACTACTGCTTCAAAATGAGTATCACACGAATTACCATTCAACATCTTCGTCAATCAATCAACAGACCATCAGCGTTGAGCCGCATGTTCGAAGCTCGTTTCCAATCGACCGCATCAACTTCGGCTGCTGGTGGTGAAAAACTTGTGCCTCCGGTACCCGAGGGTGTCGACAAACCACCAAATCCTAAATTAGATAACATCGTTAACAGTATTGCTTCACTTAACCTCTTGGAAGTTTCCGAACTTAGTTCGTTGTTAAAGAAAAAACTCAATCTACCCGAGACTGCATTTGCTCCAGTTGGATTTGCAGCTGCTGGTCCAGCTAAACCAGCCGAAGATGAAGAAGAAGCAGCTCCCAAAAAAGTACAAACATCTTTCAAAGTGAAACTTGTGAAATTCGATGACAAACAGAAAGTTGCTTTGATCAAAGAAATCAAAAATCTTCTCGAAGGAATGAATCTGGTGCAAGCTAAGAAATTCGTTGAAAGTGCTCCTACATTGGTAAAGGAAGATATTCCCAAAGATGAAGCTGACAAACTGAAGGAAGCCCTAACAAAGGTTGGAGCTGTTATTGAAATAGAATAAACTTAAAATAGAGATTGATTTTTATAAGTAGAGAAAATGTTTGACAAAGTTAAAAAAGAATAAAAATTAGTTACCACAACAAAAAGAGTAATTTTGTGTTATTTACAATAGGAACCATGAAAGTTTAAATGTACTCTAGGTTTTATCATTCTGATGGACAGGTGAATAATGTATAGGTACTAAAAACAAGTTTGATAGGAACTTATCTCTTTTTTTATAATTAGCGGACACTTAAAGGGTTTTGTGTACCTTTAATATGCCAAAGATACAGCGGGAGCATTAGAAAAAGAGGTAAGTGTTGGAAAGGAGGTGTCGGTATTCATTGATTTTGAATTCCTGAACATTGCAATGATAGGGAAAGCTAGAGCATGGTAAGGCACTCCACATTCCCGTAGTACGGCTAAAAAATTAATCTCTGTACTTCATAGTACGGCCGAAGTTGGACTAAAGGGTAACATGATGGGCATTCCTAGAAGCGCGGGTATTACCGTTAAACTGTTTAAGGGGAGGAATGCAACTGGCTATTTCACTAGAGCATAGTCCGTTAAAACAACTGCTAAAAAGCGTAAGACAAGAAGCTTTAAGACGTTGTTCGAGTGACGTAATCGAGTTGATGATGTTCATGTCACCAATCAATTTGAAAGCTCTTCTTTGAAAACTGTCTAAGAGGCTTAAATAAGTTACTGGAATACCAGCCCAGAGATGAGTGATATATTTAAGTTTCGAACGTATATAGGTTTTGTAGATTTCAGCCAGATCAGACGGAGAGAAAAATCGCTCCACAAAAGGTTATTGCTGATTCCCATTCAAAGGATGTCTAGATTTTCAGTTTCGTTGACGCAAGTGCCTCTCAGCATTGGTTTTAGGATTTTAAATGGATTCTCATAATTTTTTAATTCTCATTAAAGTTATCAAAATAATCTTTTTATTCATTAAATACGACACAAAAAATAAAACATTAGAATCGGTTAAATCAATTCTTCATACAAAAAAACTTGTAATTTTTTATATGCGAACAGCTTGGGTTGACGTTTCTATTACCACTGCTCTTAGTTTCAGCAAACTAAATCGTTTCTGCTTCCAGTTCATTTTAATCTGAGTACTCAAGCAGCGCATTTGTGCATTATATTGCTTGGGAGCTTGTTATTTTAGGAGCTGGAGTGACTTCGTGGGTTTCACTCCCCGAAATATCCTCAGTTGGTTGAGGTGCAGCTTCTTTTACGACTACCCAGCCTCTAACTTCTTGTATCGAAATGTTTTGTTCACTATCTATAATTGCAAGATCATTAATTTCTTGCAACACTCTTTGAATCAGAGTTTCGGACAGTGTCCTTCGTAATTGTGAAAATAGAATTAAATCTTCTTCCTCCCAGTTTTCTTCACTTGAGAGTATACATTTAAAGCACTTAGCGATAGAGAAAGCGGGAAGTTGGTCCCAAGACAATTTCAGGGGTGGAATCGGCTAAGGGGATTTTTGATTGTCACCTTTGTGATCATAAAAAGTGATCAAACTAATTTTTGCGTCTGTGTAAGGTGATCACCAAATTTTGTTTAGAATTTGGTATCACTTTAAGAGAAATGCACTGACGTTTGTTACAATTTCAGTGGTTTTATTCAAAAACCGATCTGAAGCTATCCGGATAAGTTTGTGTTGTTGTAATAATATGTAAAAATACAGCCTGGGACAACACAAGCACCTGGACCAACACAGGTGCCTAAAACAAGGCAGGCACATAATAAACGCAGCAAACAACTTAGAAACAAAGTCGATGAAAAAAGCCTTTTATTGGCACAGCAACAAGTCAAAATGCAAGAGAAGTTTGTTGATTTGCAAACAAAAAAACTTGAAGATATCGATAGGACCTTGCAGGCAGTTAACAATTCAATTATTGAATTAAAAGACTGAGTAAAACTCCTGTGCCAGGAAAAAGACAAAGAGCACCAGAGTTCAAATGCTCTAAAAAAAGAAGAGCTGCAATTAAAAAGGATGGAGTTGGAACTGTCCAAAATAGTTAATGAGCTCCGAATAATAGAGCTTAATAGGAAGTGACTATAGACATTTTATAACCATGTATGCTGTGAATTTTTTAAGTTAATTTATTTTTAAATGAAGTTGTTTTTTTTTGGTGATTTTATTTAGTTTAAGTTCATTTTATGTATTAAAAAAAATAATTTTAATTGAATTTTGTTTTTTATTCAATACTTGGTTTGACCATAGGTCATCTCTTATTCTGTTTCTGATTCTAACGCCTTCATTGCTTGTATTTTCTATATACTGAATATTTCGGTTTTCAGATGGTGGAACTCTGACCATTTCTTCTGGTAGTGGAACTCTATGGTCACAGCATATGTTGTGCAGAGCTGCAGAAACATTTACAATTGTTCCAGATTTTTTTGGGAAGTATCTCAATTTTCTTTCCTCTAAGATACTTCTCCATCAAGCTGCAAGTAAAAACAAAAAAGTCAATAGACTAATTAAAGAAGAGACACCAATAAAATACTTTTCATCACGCCAATGCATCTTTCAACTATACTTATAGCCTGGGAGTGGGCATAATTGAACCGTGCTTCTGAAGAATTTTCTTCAGTGCTTCTGTATGGTGTTAATAGAAATGGCTCTAAAGGGTAACCGCTGTCCCCTTATATATATACATATATACAGACAGGCCTATTATGTAATTATAAGTTTTGATGTACCTAGTAGCCACGATGATGTTCTGCCTGCACAATAGTCAGCATTTAACCTTTCTCATTGAGCACTCTTTCTCCATACAAAGCTGTCGTGAGCACTCCCGACATATTTTGCATTTATTGCCAGAATTTTTCTGTTCTCGTTGCAGATCTAGATTGAAAATAAACATTCTATAAGGCAACAAAAATTAATGAATCAAAAAATTGACTTACGATCATAGCGTTTACACTATGTCTTCCTTTTCTATTGAAATACATATGCCCATTTTCCGAAGGGCGGAGAATCATAATATGACTTCCATCAATGCAGCCGAAAAAACGTAATAAAATTAGTACTTTGGCCCATTGGAGCTGACCAGTCAGCACCAACTTGCCTTTGGTAGCCACCACCTCCAAGAAAATTTAAAGTCACGGCTAATCGGAGAATAGGGGGAATGTGTGTTGACCGCATTCCAGCTGACAAATCCAGAAGAATAAAAAATAACAAGTTATAGTAAATAGGTATTTATATGTGAACAAATATATAGCACATATGCGTACTTGCTTTGGACTTGGAAGATCAAGAATGTTTATTTTATTGCAGAGGTTAATCCTCAAGAGCCGGACATTTCTATTATGATTAATATTTTCATTTTCAGAAGGTACAATCAAAGGCACAAACACATTCATATTGTCTTGAAATTTCAACAACTAAAAATAAAAATCAATTTCCAATGAAAGTGACAACTAAAGAGCTGTCACCAGAAAAAGTCACCAAATCGTGATTGTCACCGGTGACTATCACCTTACACAGACCGAATTTGTTGATTGTGACTGTCACCTATCACAAATCACCTTACCCGATTCCACCCCAGGTTTATTACAGAATGTCTCAAGGATAATTTTTTGTATCCCAGCAGCAATTTCTTCACTTTGTGTTGCAGTAGTTTCATCAAGCAGTCGATTTTTGTAGTATGCCTTAACTAAATTTATAACATTTTGGTCCATAGGTTGAATCAAAGCGGTAACGTTTTAGGGAAAAAAACAGAACTGTTATGTCTCCATCAGAACTATACAGCTTTTCTTAATTGGAGTGACAAGTTGCATTGTCAAGGAGCAACAGCGCCCTCTATTATATAAGCATTTTTGCTGGATCTATAAATCAGCGCAGCCTTGAAATCGGAAAACGCTCTGGGCCATTTAGACTCCACGATATCTATTGGAGAAAGCTTATGTGTTCCAGTTGCGTTCGTACAGGCCAAAACCATTATCCTTTCTTTGCTAGTTTTTCTTTCAGGTGCTGTAGTTCAGTAGACAAAACGAGGAAGAAGCTTCCAGTATAAGCCGGTTTCATCCGCATTATGCATTTGTTGTGCAGTAAGGGACATTTCCCATATTGGTTCATGCAGTTTTTGCAAAAATGTATAAAAATGCAGTTTTATTACATGACAACTTTTCGCGTCATATTTTTAATGTTCGAACATCATGCCTTTGCTTAAATTTGTGTACCCAACCTTGACTAGCTTTGAAATTCCGAGCTTTTTTAATCGCAAATTAAACTGATTTGTTTTTCGGCAGAGAAGATCTGTTGAAACTGGAACGTGGGTTTCCCTTTGCTTTTAAGCCACTCGAACAATGCATTCTTCATTTAAGGTATTTCGGATTTCTAAGTGTCTTTCTCTTTCCTGACCCTGATTTAGATTTTTTGCAATGGTCTTGTAGATTTTTGGAATTCAATTTTATTCCAGTAATTTTTGACCTAGACACACCATATTTTTCAGCTGATGCACATCCAGGATGTCCAGCATTTAAATCATGTACAATTTGACACTTATCATTTATAGATAAAAGAGGTGCGATTTTTGTTTTAAGTGCCATTGGTCGCATTCACAAAACTAGTGGCTACGTTCATAGTACAAAAACTACCAAAATCACTATTGTCTACAGAACACTCCTCAGGCGAGCTACAAGTCCATTACGATTTGTATTTTGTATTATAAAGAAATTTTACTTATTTCTTTTCTTAAATTTACAAGGAAGCTTTTTACAGTTGAATGAAAAAACATGATCAATTGTCATTTTGACATAAGTTGACTTGACTTGATAGTTAGGGAGATTTTTCTTGACTTACTTTCCAGACAACGGGCAGGTTCAGACAACATTAGGGACTTCATTTACCAACAAAATTACTGTTTTCAAAACACTCCTCAGGCAAGCTACATGTCCACAACGATTTGTATAAAGAAAGTCAATTTTCCATTAAGGTTGTCTTAATTGGAAGGCAATTTTTTGTCAGCTGGCCAATCAGATGCTAGAAACTTTTCTAACTTTCAAGTCCTTTATGCCGCCTGAACCTGCTCAATGTAAATTTTTGGGGGTTCATATTATCAAGGGACTACTGTATCAACTTCAGGCTGCTCAAATCCAAATGAACCTGCTATAGTCTGTCAACGTTTTTTAAATTTATAAACCTAAACATAACTTCTTCGTGATCATTACCCTGCATGTACTGATAAAGGAATCATAGACTTGGGTAAATATTAAGAGGAACTCTGATGTCTTAGTTCCGTTCAAAAAAAAAGTCTAAAGGAGAATAATTCGCCCCGTAAATGAAAACTTCGTTCCAAGATAAGATTTTATAGAAACCATAAACGCTATTTTTTCTCTAATTTGTCAATGAAAATACTTTTGAGTTCTTGATTTTATGGATTCGTCAGATATATCTTTATTTGAATGCAACATGAGTGCAATTAGCATTTAGGTATAAAACGATAGTTTTCTTTACCTTCATCTTAGCCATCATGTTAAATTGGTTCATCCATATCATCGGTCGTCATCGACCACCTCTTAAGATTTTTAAGTGACCTTAAACCATTACTTATCGACCTACATTCGATCCTTTTCTGATAAGATATGATCTACCAATTAGCACTTTCTATTGACTTTTTGTGTTAGGCAGATTTAACGCCGCTTCTTCAAATGAAAGCATTTTAAAGAATTCATTCAGTCCTACGCGAACTATTGTCGATCAAAGACCTTTTTCTGCATTTTAAGAATATACTAACTTATCGAAAAGTTTAAAAAATATTAAAAATGAAATTATACCCGATTGTTATTGGTTTAGTGTGGATCGTTTTATTGAAGTTTGCTTATGGATTAGATAATGGCCTATTAAGAACCGAAGCTAGGCGGGGAAGATGTGAGTGACCTAAAACTATTAAAGGAAAACCATATTAAAAATAAAAGTTTTAAAGTATTTGATTTACAAATTTCTAAACGATAAGAAACTTTTTAAGAGTGCATTTAAAAGAAAACCGCTAAAAACAAAACAAATATTTACTTTAAAAATTAAGTGCTTTACTTCTTTCGCATGAAGCTTTTTTAGTGCATCTTCAGTTACTTTATTGTGAGTCCACTTATATCGGAACTATATGGATTCAGATTAAAATTGTTTATTTTGTATTCTTCATCCGTTATGAGTCAGCATATTTCTTGGTTCGTCTATTTTCGGAAGCAATCAAGAACAGCAAAGATTTTGAATTGACAATTATTCTTGACTATTCATAACCATCCACTCTAAGCTATTTAATTAACCCTCGAGCCTTGAGAATATTGTACCAGTAAAACCTAAATATTAGACCTAACTTAATTCGAAACAAGGCCTAGTGACTTATAACGCTCAATTATTTCTCTATTTGGACCTCCAATGTATATGCAAAATCCGAAAGGCTTATTTGGGCAAACACTTTTCATGACAGAATTACTGTTGAAGAATTTGTCAATTGTACCTTTAGAGGCAGTACTCGTAAAAATAACTTCTGGTGTCACAGGTAGGGATTTAACTCAAGACCTCTAGCTTGACAGTCATTTTACGATACTGCAGTTAATTCAATAGGCAGGTTCAGATGACATAATGGACTTGAAAGTTAGACAAGTTTCTAGTATCTGATTGGCCAGCTGCCAAAAAATTACCTTCCAATTAAGGCAACTTTAATGGAAAGTTGAAAAATCTCCCTAACTATCAAGTCAAGTCTACTTCTATCAAAATGACAGTTGATAATGTTTTTTCATTCAACTGAAAGTTGAACTTTATTACTCTATAATTTATTTATTTTCTCTACAACTTTATTTAATGGTTTCTGTAAGAAGGTTTTTTGTCAATTTGGAAAAGAAATAACTAATATTTTTTTACAATACAAAAAACAAATCGTGGTGGACTTGTAGCTCGCCTGAGGAGTGTTTTGAAACAGTAATTTTGTTGGTACTTTTTGTACTATGAACTTAAAGTAGAGATTTGCGAAGTAAAGTTCTGAATTTTAAATATATGACGCTTGATAAAGTAACTAGTTAACTTGGCCAAAATTTACGGTCAAGGAATGCAGTTGACTGCAAATGAAGTCCCTTATGTTGGCTGAACTTGCCCAATGTCACTTAATCAATAGATTCATACAAGAGATTAAAAAAGTGAAGAAAATGAAATTCGGGCCTCATGTGTGAATTTGTGGTGCATTTTTTGCATCAAATTTGAGGTCATCAAGTTCAAAGTTGAAAAAAGGTTAAAAATGTAATTTTGTATCGAAAATTAAAATATGTTGTTGGCACCTCAATAGAATACAAAAAAGTAGAAAATATGTTTTTCATTCTATTTAAGTTAAGTGATGTTTTTGGATTTTTTCAGTTTTTCCATTTTACACCATTGGAAGGTTTACAAATGATGTCTGCACTGGTACCAATAGCATGAAAGGTACTTGTCAGGTACGTGGAGAATGTATGGACGGAGGTGGAATCACAGCTGGCTCTTGTTCTTCTATAACCACTCAGGCCGTCTGTTGTGTTTGTAAGTAACCAATCTTTTTAATGAAACTACTCAAAAGTCCTAACAACAATTATTTTTCTTTTTTTTAGATACGGCAACTTGTGGTGGCTCGACAAGCAACAACAACACTTATTTCTACAATACAAACTATCCTGGCACATTCAACGGAGCCAGCCGTTGCACTTTAACGGTAATTCCGTGTGATTCGTCAATATGTCAGTTGCGCATTGATTTTTTGTCTTTTTCACTTGCACCACCGAACGGCGATGGAGCCTGTGTGACTGATACATTAACCGTAACTGGAGGATCATCGAGGGTACCTCGAATTTGTGGTGAAAATACCGGTCAACATGTTTACGTCGATTTCAATGGTGTAAATCCCATTACGATTACAGTCGAGACTTCAGGAACGGTTACATTTAACCGTCAATGGCAATTGCAAGTGTCACAAATAGCCTGCGCTTCTCCAACAAGAGTGCCATCTGGATGTTTACAATATTATACTGGCGATACTGGCACTGTGTCGAGTTTTAATTATTCCCCAGCTGCATCGGCTCAGCTTAATACCGTAGGAGTGGGTGGCACAAGGCAACTATCGAATACAAATTATGGAATCTGTGTTCGAATGGAAGCCGGACGTTGTTCAATCACTTGGAGTCAATTGGCTGATGACCCGTATTCCTTTACTGTTACCAATGATGTTGGTGCTGTTGACCCTTCACTGCTTGGTACAGCTGCAGTTCAAAGTCAAACTTGTGCCACAGATTACATTGTTATTCCGGCTCCTGTGCAAGATGGTGTGACCTTGGGCAGTGATCGGTTTTGTGGACTTGGATTAGTCGCTACGACAAGTTCGGCAAAACCTTTTGTTTTATATACTGTAACGGATGCAAATGAAAATGGCGACATATTAAATCGTGGATTTTCATTGTCCTATTCGCAAAATAATTGCCCCATTAGCATGAGATAAATAAAATACGTAATTTCGCTAAGATGTTTTGCATTTTATTAATTACGATCGTGAGCACGTTTTACAGTTAACCAAGAGGGGGGTGCACAAATTTGCTCAATTTGCTTGGTTTTATTATTAAAGATCTTTATTTTACCCAGGAAATATACAACCCAAAATAACCACGGGTAACTGGAGTTTCAGGTTCTGATCGGCTATCTGGGTACAGGGAAACCGAGCAGCCTTATTTACCCAGGTTCCGGAAGGCTCAAAATCCAATATCCCGAAGTTCCCAAACCTAAAAAAACTAATCATTTTTCGAGAAATTTTCGGGATTCTGTCCCTAACCCTTACGGAGAACCTAAGGAACTATACCAAACATTTTCGGCAGACGAAATAATGAGGTCCATAAAGGTGGAAACACCACAATTGAATTTCGAAATTCTAATAATGCACAAATTTAGGGCTCTTTTTGTGCTATTTAAGTGCTCTAATCCCGACATGGTTCAAAAATGCCTTCCCCCTCAAACTTATGGTATTCCCAGTTTAACGACAAGCTAAGAACACAACACCTTCAGGTTCATAATTAAAAAAAACTGATGTTGAGGGAATTTAGGGCTATTTTTGGGCACTTAATTATTCCTCGCAAAAGGCAGTACCAGTAAAAAAATAACTTTAGGTGTGATAGGCATTTTTCTTCCATTAAAGCTGATTTCTGTTGAGATATTTGAGACCTGATAGGCTTTTCGCATCAAGTCCAAAACCCAGTTTTCGCCAAATTATCGGTTTTCGCCGATAGCCTACATCGAAAACTCAAGTTTTTCCATACATTATTGGTAAACCCCAAGTTTTATATAAAACCTCTCGAAAATTAGTAGCAATTTAAAGTTGAACTAAACAAACAAACCTTTCGAAACATTCAGCGCTCAGAATTATGTAAAAAAAACAGCTGATGGCTGCTGTCAAAACAAATATTTCATTTTGAAATAAATTTGGTCGTGCTAAGTGATATTATTTATACAATTTCCTTACAAAATGAGAATTATTTCTTTTTGTTTTTTATTAACAGAATATGTAAGAGAGAAAAAAAACAAAAAAAGGAAACTTTGTGGGAGCTGCGTGGCAACAGAAAAAATTGCGGGAAAATTTTTCCAACGTCGAGAATAAAGGCCCCAGTGACTTTTTGCGGCACTCGCGGTTCTTTTATGGTTTCAAACGGTAAGCGAGGAACCGGAATTCACTATGGCTACTGGAGTGTCGACCCCAAGGACGAGGAAGACTTGCTCATAATTCGTAATGACGTTTCCAAGGGATGCGTCTTCGAACTTGTCGCCACAAATATGTTCGACGCTTTCGCTTAATACCTGGAGAAAGACTTTCCGGTAACTTCGTTCAATCAAAGTAGTAGCGGGCTAAAATATTCCACAATGTGGGAATCGTTGTTCCAGTGAATAAAACCACAACAATGGGCTGTCGCAATTTGATGAACAGCCTGCCAACATCAAGAAGATCCTCAGTGCATTGGACAAACCATAGAGAATTTTCAGCCCATCATAACAGCTTCAGTGATTGCTTTGGATGAGTGTGATTTTGGTACGAATCTGGAACAAGGAATTAACCTTTTCTGCTCCGGGCATAACGACCTACCCGAAATCGTTTAGAATCTTCTCAACCCCGCCTATAAGTTGCTCGGACGGCCACAATATATGGCAATTCTGAAGGCACATTTGGCCAACAGAAGCAATAGTCATAAGCTCAGTGTTTCGGATTGAATTTGTTGTGAAAGAAGAAGAAAATGTTTTAAATAAAATTGATTTTTATTGTAAAAGTTTTGTTTGTTGTTGATTCTATGATATATTTTCTACACAATTAGCTGCGGTTGAAGTGAACTAAGAGGATAGCTGCAGCCAAGCGAGCTTGTAGTTCTTGTTGGTTCATGTCCATTCCACCCGTCCCCAGAACTTCAGTTGAAACTCTTTTTCTATACGACCTTGTTTGACGTTAAAATCAATTTGAATTGTTTAGAATTAATTTTATTTTCACAAATAATTTGAGAAGAACAAAACTTTTTACTCACACATTTTTTCATCAATACAAAATTTGACAGCCGGTATTAAACAAATTTAAATGTCAAATGAAAACGTGTAAATATTCGGTGTGAACGATTTTCGGGGATTTCGAAAACATTTTGCCGAAAACCCGGTTTTGGCTTTGGTGTGAAAAGGCTATTAAACTAATTTTTGTATGTATCACGCCTAATTTCAGTGTTGTACACAAAATTTTGATAGGCCTCTGAATGCGCTTTCTTATGGCGTTTTTCATCTGTAAATTCAGATTTCCGTCGAAAATTGATTTTTTCGTTGGAGTATAGAACACTATTGGATCTGTTTCATTTTCTTGTCTAGTGTGCAATTTCGTGTGCATGTTAACGAGTTCAGTAGAGTTTTCAAATTTCCAGCTAAACTCTTTTCATAATTGCATTAATGATGATCTTAAATTAAAAATAAATAAATCTATTTTATTCTATGGAAACAAAATAAAACAGATGAAATTTTAGTTTTGACAGGTCTAGATCAAAAACTAATTGATTTATTTTATACATGGAATGCCCCATTAGAACCAAATACAAAAACATCACTTGAACATTACCATTTCCCTAATGCGAAAACAGCGCTACCTGCTTTTCAATCACCATACTATGGAAAATGTCATCTGTCAATCTCAACAGCTGACAAACAGTCGGATCAATTTTGTTTTGCTCTTTGTATATTTTTGCCAACTTATCCAATCAAACTATGCAAACTTTTCTTAAATTCAAATATTATCAATTAAAACTACCATGTCTTTCCTCAAAAATAAGAACAACTCAAACGACCTGCCTTAGAAACTATTCCTCTTTGGGTGTGACAATTGTTAAGTTTATCAAGAAAATCTAAATTCAAATTGACTTCCTTTCAGACAAAATAGCACAAGGCTATCAGCCAAAGGATGTTGAAAAGGACAAATATACCAAATGGTCATGTGAATCATCATCAAAAGCAACAACTTTGAACGGCCCTAAGTTCTCTATGATACTACCACCTCCAAATGTTACAGGTAACCTTCATCTAGGCCATGCTCTGATGGCAACTTTGCAAGATGTAATTTGCCGGCATATGATACAAAAAGGCTACGAAGTCCAATGGATTCCGGGGACAGATCATGCCGGGATTGCTACTCAAGTTGTAGTTGAGAAGAAGATCCTTAAGGAAAGGGGACTTTCCCGACATGACTTAGGACGCACGGAATTCCTAAAAGAAGTTTGGAAATGGAAACACGAAAAAGGTGGCTCCATAGTCGATGATCTCAAGCGTCTCGGATGCTCTTTAGATTGGAAAAATGAATATTTCACCATGGATGAGGTAAGATTGTAAACTTCATCACATATTTCAATGGCTAACTCGGCCCAATTGTAGAACCAAGTCAAAGCTGTGAATCGTGCATTTGTGCGCCTCTTCGAGGAAGGTCTGATCAGACGCAAAAAAGCTTTAGTCAATTGGTCTTGCAGTCTGGAATCTGCCATCTCTGACATTGAAGTCGATTCTATAGAGATAAATGGGCCAACTGAGATTACAGTTCCAGGATACGACACCAACATCACCTTCGGTCAGTTGTACAACTTCGCTTACCGACTTCACGGTGATGAAAGCCAAGAAATAGTTGTTTCCACCACTCGTCCTGAGACCCTGCTCGGTGATATAGCAGTAGCTGTTCACCCTGAAGACGAACGGTACACTCGATTTCAAAATAAAGCGACGTTCCTTTGGCATCCCTTTCGAAGCCAACCGATTCCTCTGATATTCGATGCTTCCGTTGATCGGGAATTTGGAACGGGGGCAGTCAAGATAACACCAGCCCACGATAAAAACGATTTCGAAATGGCAAAACGCCATAGCTTGGAATCTGTTCAAGTCTTTTCAGAAAAAGGAAGGATTCTCCAGAATTTCGGGAATTTTTCGGACCTACCCCGGTTCGAGGCTCGAGGAAAAATACTTGACGCCCTTGCTAGTCAGAAGCTGCTTCGAGAAATTCGACCGCACATCATGAACCTTCCACTTTGCTCGAGGTCTAAGGATGTGATAGAATATATGCTGCGTCCTCAGTGGTTTGTCCATTGCCAAGACATGGCCAATGAGGCAGTTCAAGCAGTTCGTGATGGACGAATTCAGTTGCATCCGAAATCTTTCGAGAGCGAGTGGTCGCGATGGCTTAACGACTGCCATGATTGGTGTGTATCTCGTCAGTTGTGGTGGGGTCATCAGGTTCCAGCCTATTTGGCCAAGAATGAAGATCAAGAGGTATGGATTGCAGCTGAGACCGAAGAGGAAGCTTTTGCAAAGGCACAAGCTGAGTTAAGAGTGAAAAATCCTAGACTTGAAAGAGACCCCGATGTCCTGGATACATGGTTCTCTTCCTCACTTCTGCCTTTTTCTGTCTTCAACTGGCCGTCTGAAGAATTTCGAAATTCATATCCCCTAGATGTCATGGAAACGGGACATGATATCTTGTTTTTTTGGGTCGCACGCATGACTATGTTGGGAATGAAACTCACTGGAGATGTTCCCTTCCGGAATGTTTTACTTAATGGAATCGTTTGTGATGCACATGGCAGGAAGATGTCGAAGAGTTTAGGAAATGTCGTCACCCCTCAGCAGGTTATCTATGGAGCCTCATTGAAGGACTTGCAGGAGGATATCCATCAATCTCATAAATCTGGCATCCTTGGACCAGAGGAACTGAAAAAATCCATCAAAGGACTCCAGAAGATGTTCCCCTCGGGAATTCCAGAATGTGGAACTGATGCTCTGCGATTCACTGTGTGCAGTCACAATATCAAGAGTCATTTTATCAATTTCGATGTCGCAGAATGTTACACCAATAAACTGTTCCTCAACAAGATTTGGCAAGCAACGAGGTACACTTTGGGAGCACATGATAAAATCAATTTGGCTGTTGGTGGGATAGCCCAAGAGGAGCAAGAACTTCAACTGATGGATAGATGGATTCTCAGTCGTTTGGCAGATACTCTGGAGGTTTGTGAGACCAGTTTGGAGAATTATAACTTTCATACCGCTGTGGCTGCCTTGAAAAACTTTTTCTACTCAAATTTGTGTGATGTTTATTTGGTAAATAGATTTTTTGTCATTCGTTCTTTTTTCGTCAATTATTTGGTGAATAACGTTCCAGGAAACAACAAAGCCTGGCATCTTTGAAGGTGCGTCAAAAGCTCGAACACACTGTGCTACCTTGGCAACTTGTCTAAGTCTTGGTCTTCAAGCGATGTCTCCATTCACTCCATTCATAACTGAAGAGCTTCAGCAGTATTTGCCTAAATCTTCGGGCCTCGATGTTTCATTGTATAAAAACTCCCAACTTGAGACTGAGGTAAATGAAATTCTTGATATTTGTCAAGCCATTCGCCAGCTCAAGAGCAGAAACAAGGTTTCTAAAAAGCACGAACCAAAAGTACATCTCTTTGCCCAAAATAAAGAAGCATTTAACACACTTAGCAAATACCTGATCGAAGTAAAGGCCTTGACATTGTCGAATGAAGTGTTTTTGGAAGAGATCTCAAAGCCAATTTCTAAAAACGAATATAAACTATTTTCCACTGCAGGTCATTTGTGTTCGTTTGGTAAGAATTCAACATGGAAAACCTTTTCGCCTTAAATTTTAAATCTTATAAATATTTTAGGAATTTCAACCAATTCCAATTTCCAACTACCAAGCTCTCAGATATCTGGCAAGGATTTAAATAATTTAAAATTGGATAAGCTACAAAAAGAACTACAAAGATATTTGGATAGAACTTCAAATGAAGGGTTCCGAAAGTCAGCTAGTGAAGCAGTTCAGAAGAAGAATTTCGAAAAGGTTTGAATTGCTTTTCAATGAAGGTTTTTGTAATTGATTTGAATTTTATTTTTCCAGATTCAGCAACTTGAAGTTGAAATAAAAAATATCAAATCTTTACAAAGTTAGATTTAAGACTTAAATAAGAAAAAAACCGTCTTTTGTTTTTCATTTAAATATATAACAGTTTATAAATACAAAGAAAACCTTACATGAAATTTAATTTATTTTATTTTGTTAACAAAAATGTATTGAAAGATTTTTGTATGAATATTTAGAACACACTCGACGGGTTCTGTTTATCTTTGATATGCAAGAGAGGTGTCGGTGTGCAGTCGTTTTGTATACTTGAACTTTAAATTACAGGCAAAGACAGAGGCTAAAGAACGAATCTGTGTATTTCACATTACGGTCGAAGTTGGTTTCAAGGTTAAACTGGTGGGCAATCCTAAAAGAGGGAGTATTATGGTTAAAATAACAGTAAAAAGAGTGAGGAAAAAAAGAATTGCGACGATGTTCGAGTGATGTAAATAATGAGTGAATGACGTAATTGGTACTTACTTACTTAACCCTGGCTGGCTGGCTCCAGTTTCGCACGCCAAGTTGGTTGAGGCCCTCTCCCACGTGGTTGCGCAACCAGAGTCGCGGTCTTCCTCTACTGCGCCGTCCCTCGGGATTGTATTCGAAGATTTTCAGGGCTGGATCGTTGATGTCCATTCGCTCTATATGACCTAACCATCTAAGTCGTTAGACGAAGCATCCTAAGACGCTCTGTCATAAATGAGAACCGGGATGATGAGTGTCTTATAGATGGCGATTTTAGATGCTCGAAAGAGGACGTTACTTCTCAATTGCCTTCTGAGTCCAAAGAAGCAACGATTTGCAAGAGTTATTCTTCGTTTGATTTGAGCGCTGGTGTCGTTGTCTGTGTTTATAGCGGTGCCTAGGTAGACAAAGTCCTCAACTACCTCAAAGTTATAGCTGTCCATGGTGACGTTCTGTCCAAGACGTCGTTGTTCAATGTACTTTTTTGGCGAAAGCATATACTTGGTTTTGCTCTCATTGACCACTAAAACCATATTCTTCGCTTCCGTCGCAATGCTCAAAAACCCTCTACTGACATCACGCTTTGATCTTTCAATTATGTCAATATGATCTGCGCATCCTAGTAATTGGATGGACCTTTGGAAGATTGTGCCTCTAGTGTTGGCGGTTGAGTGTTGCACAATTCTTTCCAGAACAATATTGAAGAAGTCGCATGACAGCGCATCGCATCGCCTTGTCTAAAACCTTTTTTGACATCAAATGCATCGGTGAGATCTTTTCCGACCTTGATAAAGCAGCGTGCATTCTCCATCGTCATTCTGCAGCTCTTCCCTTTAGATGCTGTCATACGTGGCTTTAAAAGCGGTAAAGAGATAGTGGGTATCGATTTGAAGCTCCTGGGTTTTTTGCTAGCTCGGCCCTAGTGTGAATATTTAGTCCATTGTGGACTTTCCTGGCCTGGAGCCACACTGATAAGGATCTATCAGGTTGTTGACGAACGGCTTCAGACGTTCAAATAATACGGCAGAAAGGATCTTATATGCAATGTTAACGAGACTGATGCCTGTGTAGTTGACGCAATTTAGAGGGTCTCCTTTTTATGTATCGGGCAAACTATGCTGAGTTCCATACTTTCTTACCACCATATTTTGCAGATGAGTTGGTGCATGCTCAATACCAAGTCATCGCCTGCTGCTTTAAATAGTTCAGCACCGATGCCGTCAGCTCGAGCAGCTTTGTTTGACTTCAGTTAAGATATAGCTATCTTCACTTCGTCGAGGTCGGGCAGACGGTATTGTCGATCTGCGTCGTCGCCTATGTTGATATGAATGTTCATGAAGAACGAATTACATCGTTCATATTGCACGCTATGGGTATGAACTTGTTTTGATGGCGGGCCAATATAAATAACACACCTGAATATGACGTACCTGTTGTAAGAGCGTTCTGTGAAGCACGTACAACCTGATTTTGAACAAGTACTGGTGTGAAACAAAGCTGTCCCCTCAGTGCTTTGCGGTTTTCGTTGTTTATTAATGATCTACCTGGAGAAATAAGAATCGCTTATTTGAGTGTATATATGCTTTCTTATATGCTGATGATATTGTTATTCTCGCTGAATAGCCAGAAAAATTACAATTAATGATCAATCGGTTATCAAGTTAATGTAAGAGATGCGTACTAACCATTAACACTGAAAATCAAAAATTATGCTGTTTTTAAGATCTTCACATGCTCAAATCCCAAGGAGATATAGTTATGACGGAAATCTTTTGGAAACATCCAAAGAGATTAAATATTTGGGTGTAAGGCTAAAATCCAACTCTAGATTTCAGTAAACACCTTACTGAGGAAGCCAATAGTACGCAAAGCTTACTAAATCTATCATGGAAAAATGTTTTCTCAAACAAAAGAATAATTCTTTCAACAAAATATAAATTAACCAAGTTTGGGAAGAGGAATATAAGCCCGGTGAAAATGGCTTAATGTGCCCAATCTACAAAAAAAGGCAATCCTATGTAATGTAAACATTAAGGAGGCATGTCCCTGCTTAATATTGCCTACATGATCCTATCCAACGTATTATGTGAGCGTCTTAGACATTTCTGCAACAATATGAACGGCATGTACCAGTGTGGCTTATAGCAGCATATGATAGCATAGGTAAGTCGCCAAGAGCTTCTATTGGCAATGTCTTATCTCGGGATCTCGAAAAAACAACGTGCAAATGGATAACAACTCATTCGAGCTATTCCACTAGCTTTGTGAATGCGACCAGTATATTATCAACAAAACAAAGCCTCATCTGTCCATCGCCTTGGATAAAACGTCACTGTTGGCAGCAGACATTTCGTGCTAGTTAAGGATTTCACATACCTCTTAACAAGTATCAATTCCACGAACGACACCTTAGTGGAAATCTGACGAAGAATTACCCTCAGCGAACCGCTGCTACTTCAAATTGGCCATACAAATGGGTTTAAAACTCAATTCTCGAAAGACAAAGTGCACGTTATACAAAACTCTAATTTTACCAGTTTTACTCTACATCGAAAAAAGGGCAATTGATTCGAGATAAATACGAGTATCCTTCGGCAGATATTTGGTCCTATATGCAAAGAGGTCGAATGAAGAAGAATATTCAATCGTGAACTGTATTAGGAAACGTAGTCAAAAAAAGACAAAACACGCTACATTGGCTAGGCCACATCAAGCAAATGAAATCCCAGTTCCCAGGAAGGAGCTTGAAATGGACCGCAAAAGATAAAAGAACGCAATATCTCAGGCGTACAACCTCAATGGATCGGAAAATGGATAAGTAAATAAGTAATATTTTACATTCGCTGGTAAGCTATTGAAATCTTGGTGCTATATACGGTCTTAAATCGGCTAAACTTTCCAAGGATTTATATCTCATTTGTGGGCAATAGGTTGACCAAAATGTCCATTCTCCTTTAGCTAGACCTATTGCTATCTGTCGTAATTGCAGTACAAAGATTCCGAAATTAATTCCATATTAAACATCTTGTCAACGCCTTGACGAATGAATATTGATTTGAGGTTTCAGTTGTTGTGTTTCCGTTGAACAGTTAATCTGTAAATTGCTATAAACTTAAGTTCACTGTATGGCACATTATGTTTTGCTGTTTTTTAACACCCCCCTCTGTCCTAGTGAATAGTGGTATAGAAATTTGTATGCACGAAGTATGAACACCCCATCCATTCTTGTCTAGGAAATGTATGTATCAATAGTTGTGGGATTTATTCCAACAGCCGTCGCGTCACCGATATCAAAAGAAAAGTTAGCCTTGCCAGCCTTAAGAGTGAAAGAAAGATGAGAACGTCTTAGGATGCTTCGAGAGAAAAATTCTTCGGCAGATGTTTGGTTCCGTACGCATAGATGGAGAAGATATAACGACAAACTGTACGGGCTGTACAGCGACACTGACCCAGGTCATGTAGAGCGAATGGACATCAACGCTCCAGCCCGGAAGGTCGTCGAATCCAATCCCGAGGGACGGCGCAGTAGAGGAAGACCGACTCAGGTGGGTGAAGACCTTAACCAACTTGAAGTGCGAAACTGGAGACAGCTAGCTCGGTCCCTAGAGTTGGCTGACGACGCATGTAGCGCCGTTTATCATTTTTAGAAGTCACGTTTCTGGGCATAGAGGAAATATTTATATTACTAAATTATTATTATTTCAATTTTTTAATTCAACGGGTCAGTTTTTTGAACGGCTAATAGTTTTTTTCCCCGCAATTGAGTAAGTTGGGCACAAATTCCAAAACAACTCCATCCATAATGGTTTGATTCGATAACAAATTCACGGGAAAACTAAAACATGCTTAGCCTTATGGACAAAATACACTCAATTAAGCTTGTAGGCCGAAAGCGAACAAATCCATTAAGTCGGGATTCCACATGATATATTTCCTCTATGTTTCTGGGTACGAGTCGTACAAGGTCGATCATTTTCTTTTCTGGATTATTTTTAGTTAGAATCACATGATACGTCCGATTATCATATAGTAACACTTAAAAACATACATAAATAGGTATGCACGCAGAGCAGAAGTCATGTTTAATTTCAAAAAATAGAAGAACTCCTTTTTTATCCTTTTTTGCTCGCCAAAATGTTAAGATTTCTTGAATATAGCTTTTCCAAAAATTCCTGCGTGACTGACCTCGTCAGTTAATTACTTGAAACACCTACATTCGTCCTTATTTCACAGCTTTATAGTTATCTTACTGAGAAGACCTGAATGAAGAAAAACAACACAAATATTCAAAAACCATATTTAAGTTCATTCACGCCGAATATGGGCGCCCACCTAATGCATACCTACCAACAAACAAAATAACAAAAACACAACTATTATTATCTTTAAGGAGGATTAAATTTATTATTATTTATACATAAATTTCGAAACATACAATACTTTGATACAACGCCATTTTTTTAACAAAAACAAGCATTTTTATAAATTAAAAGCTGAGAAAAAAAGAAAAAGATTACACACATTTTAAAATTAATTAAGTAAAACAAAAATTTAAGAGCCGCAACTCATACAGGCATCTTTGTTCTCCAGAGAGCAAACCATCTCCGCTATTCTCCTCTCCCGCTCGGCTGCTTCTGGTGTTGATGGAACTGAATGTCCATTTTGTTCTTTGACGGGTGTCAATTTTGGTGAGCCGCCTCCGACGCTGCCGTTTTGTGTCACCGCTCCGGCCAATCTTGTCTTGTCCACAGTAAACTGGATAGCATGAGCAGCTGGTTTTGTACGCAGGTAATACATGCCGGTCTTGAGACCAGCCTTCCAACCGAAGAAATGAATCGAAGTCAATTTTCCGTAGTTTGGCTCAGCCACATGAATATTGAACGACTGACTCTGATCGATGAAGGCTCCACGATCGGCAGCCATTTTAATCGATGAACGAACTGAAATCTCCCAAACTGTCTTGTACAGCTCACGAAGCTCAGCTGGAATCCGCTCGATGTGCTGAATCGATCCACGACTAGCAATGATTTCGTTCTTCATGTCGTCATCCCATAAGTCCAGCTCGGTTAGGTCCTTCAATAAATGCTGATTGACAATCTGGAACTCGCCAGACAAAACTCTGCGGTTGTAAATATTCGAGGTGTATGGTTCGAAGGATTCATTATTGCCAAGAATCTGGGCAGTAGACGCAGTTGGCATTGGAGCTACCAGAAGGGAATTACGAACTCCATGCTTGGCAATTTTCTCCTTGAGAGCAGCCCAGTCCCAGAGGTCGGTTGGAGTCTTATCCCACATGTCGTATTGCAAAATTCCCTTACTAACTGGACTTCCCTCATATGTCTCATATGGACCTTCTTTTGCGGCGAGCTCACAACTTGCTTCCAGAGCTCCGTAGTAGATTGTTTCAAAGATCTGCTGATTGAGCAACTGTGCACCTTCACTCTCGAACGGAAGTCGCATGATGATCAAGGCATCAGCCAAACCCTGAACCCCGATTCCAATTGGACGATGACGCATATTCGACTTCTTTGCCTCCGGCACTGGATAGTAGTTGACATCAATGATTTTGTTTAGATTCTTTGTAACCGTCTTTGTGACTTCTTTTAGTTTCTTGAAGTCGTACTTCTTTTGTGGAGTCACAAAGGCGTTCAGAGCAATTGAAGCCAAATTACAGACTGCAATCTCATCCGGAGCCGAATACTCAACAATTTCTGTGCAAAGATTACTGCATTTGATGGTTCCGATGTTCTGTTGGTTGGATTTGCGGTTGCAGGCGTCCTTGTAGAGCATGTATGGGGTGCCTGTCTCGACTTGAGATTCGATAATAGCAAACCATAAGGTTTGAGCCTTGATGGTTCGGTTTGCACGCCCCTCCTTTTCGTAGCGGGTGTAGAGTTCCTCGAATTTCTCACCCCAAACGTCGTGCAACCCCGGGCATTTGTGTGGACACATGAGTGACCACTCCTCGTCGGCTTCGACACGTTTCATGAAGAGATCTGGGATCCACAGAGCGTAGAATAGGTCACGAGCACGAGTCTCTTCCTTACCGGTGTTCTTCTTCAAGTCCAAAAACTCAAAAATGTCCGAATGCCAGGGTTCGAGGTAGATAGCGAATGCTCCTGGGCGCTTGCCACCACCTTGATCAACATACCGAGCAACGTTGTTGAACACCCTCAACATGGGCACAAGACCATTTGATGTTCCATTTGTGCCAGCGATTCCAGTGCCCTTGGCTCGGATGCAATGGACATTGATGCCAATGCCTCCTGCGGATTTGGAAATCATGGCACACTGTTCGACTGATTTGAAGATACCTTCGATCGAGTCGGACACCATGCTCAACAGGAAGCACGAAGACAATTGAGGCCGCCTCGTGGCAGCTGCGAACAAAGTTGGCGAGGCGTGAGTGAAGTATCGCTCGGAGAGCAGATTGTACGTCTCGATGGCAGAATCAATGTCCTCTCCGTGAATTCCAACTGCGACTCGCATCAACATGTGCTGCGGACGCTCGGCAATCTTGTTATTGATCTTCAACAAATACGACCGCTCCAGCGTTTTGAACCCAAAATAGTTGTAGCCGAAATCACGGTCGTAAATTATTGCCGAATTCAGCCTGGCCGCATTGTCCATCACAACTTTGTAATGGAAATCTGAAATAATTGGCGACTTCTTACCGGTTCCAGTATCGACCATATTGTACAAGTCACTTATAACCTCTGAGAATGCCTTCTTTGTTTCTTTGTGCAAATTCGAGACCACAATGCGTGCGGCTAGAATTGCGTAGTCAGCATGACCAGTGGTGAGACTAGCTGCCGTCTCTGCAGCAAGGTTGTCCAATTCTTGAGTAGTCACTCCAGAATAGAGCCCATTTATTACTTTGAAAGTGATTGCTACGGGATCAACGAAATCCATGTTCAAGCCATAGCAAAGCTTTTGTATGCGAGATGTAATCTTATCAAAGTGGATTTCTTCTTTGCGTCCATCTCGTTTAAATACGTACATCTTTTCGGGCTTCATTTTCAATCGCTTCGATAATCGGAATTTTTAATTTCTTTCTAATAAAAACGCTAACAACTCTTTTATAAAATATATATAAAAAAAAAACAGATAACTGGAAAGAAACGAAAGAAAAACCTCAACTTTGGCGGGATTTCAAATAAGTTGTTCGTTTTTAAAATGACATTGAGTGAGTGATGCCAAAATGATCTTTTTATTTGAAAATTGATCACGAAGTGTTCAGAAATTATGGGAACTTAACGGAGCTCTGGAGGTCACAAGGTGAAGTATTGAGAAACAGATGTTGCAAAACCCCATAAAACAGCAGAAGGCTTCAAAAACACAAACTGAAAAGATCGGAATGTTTATATCGTTTCCTTGTTGCTTAACGAGACGAATGAAGAAAGGGGATTTTTTAAATTATTCCATTTTGAAGTTGGTTTATTGTTTATTTTTTCTTGAACATCTCCAGAATATTATATTTTCAATATTGTCTTTACTTTATTATTTTTATATTTCGTCTAGTAAATCAATGTTGGTTTTATTTACTTTTCTATTATTTTATAAACATAATTAATTGCTTAATTTACTTTATACAATATGAAATAGGATTATAAAAAAAGGTTTTTTAAAAAGCGGGATTTATAAAAAACGGGGTTTAAGGAATGTGATTATACATATTTATATATCAGGATATCGAATACCACTCATATTTAAGACAGAAGATCAAAATTAAGATTTGTACATACGATTAAATGCCAAAATGGTTTCTAAATGCTTTGCTACCCAAAAATGAACGAAACATTTTTATTTCTATAAAAGCATTAAATTATACGAAAATTAAAACAACTTAAAACAATCCACACAATAAATAATTGTAAAAAAATTTATTGAATTCAGAAATTCGTCTCGTGTTTGTAATGCATTTTTCAAATTAATATTTCTTCCAATAACCGTTATCATTTAAAATAACTTTATGGGGTCGACGAGGCATTGACATGATAAAATTTTCGATTATAGAGGCAGAAATATTCTCCCACTCATTCTTTAAAGCTGCAAAAGAAGAGCTTGTTAAAGTGTTCAATCTCTTTCCAAACTGTAACTGACTAATTTCTCATCAGTTCTCGTTGCCGGAAAGGTTCCTAAATCAATTACAAACAAATTTAATTTCCGGCCTGAGCTTCAATGGTTTTGTTTGACGCGCGAGAATGTTGCCTCGACCCACCCTGCCATGGTTGTCACCCTCGCTAGGAAAACCCCTTTACTTGGCTTCTTCAAAACGTCATCGTTGTTTCATCCTCCTTGTTTCACATCCTCTTCTTATTAAAAAAATTAGTTCTCCATTATAATTTTAATCTTTATTTCAAAAATAATCAAATTCGAACATAACTTTGCATAATTTCAGGAGTCGCGGTTCACGGTTCGTCGTCTGACGTGGTAGATTAGCGGAGCTGCCAATCTATCCTGTATCAGACCGCATCTATCTAATAAGTGAATGCTTCTGGTGGAATGAAGCCGCTCAAGTGTGCACTCTTTAAATACTCGTCATTCGGATAGAACGCTCCGAAAATTAAATTGTTGGTCGAAGACATAGCTCTTGGAATGTGACCTTGAACGAGTTTTATCACGAAATTGTCAATTCTGTTGATTCGAGCCAAGTTGTATAGGACCTTGTTGGAATAGTAATGCACATAAGAAGATTCGGCTGTTCGATATAAGCCGGTACAGCGTCGTAAACACTGCCGCTCGAACACCCGAAACTTCTCCATCTGGGAAGGGGCAACGTTGAACCACACAGGACAACCATACACGATCATTGGCGGTATGAGGGCCATGTAGCCCTGGTCAGAGCAGCAATTATATGTCTGTCGAAATATAAATACTGATCCAACCAGATACCGAGGTATTTCACTACACTTTTTCTCGCTAATAGCTGCCCGTGAAGATCAACAATGACCTAGCCAACGGAGTGCGAAACAGAATTGTCTCCGACTTCTGGACATTTATTTTCAGTTTTCAGTCGTCGCAATATCGCTCAATCTCGTCGAAATCACGCTGCAATAGAATTCTAATAACTTCAACATTTCGGGCCGTTCTGTACGCAATTAGATCGTTGGCGTACGTAATTGTCTTTGTAAGACTACCTATCAGATCACTGGTGTAAATGCTGAAGAAAATCGGCGATTTTACTGCTCCCTGTTAGGAATGGACCTTGTTATAATAGTAATCATAAAGTATATACAAGGACCCTCTAACCATACAGTATCAAAGGCTTTTTCCAAATTAACCAGAACAGCACCTGTGCATTGTTGTTTTGATTTCTTCCATTGGATATCAGAAACAGGTTTAGACGCAGCATGAATTGTGTCATGACTCGCATTGAACCCGATCTCTTTATCCGGAATTATTTTGTTGTCCGCAGCCCACTTAGACAGAGCCCTATTGATGATCTTTTCTAAAACTTTGCTGATGCTTGGCAGAAGACTTTTCGACTGAAGATTTGACGGGTTGGAGTTGTCCTTTCCCTTTTTCGGGAGAGGATGAACCACAACGGTCTTCTAATACACTAGATAATATACACTATTCAGTGCATTATTGAAGAGGGTGGTGTATATGTCAATTGCCTCCATAGGTAAATGTCCTAGTACAACGTTGGATATACCATCGACACCTGCTCACTTTTTGTTTTTTATTGAATTGAAGATGAGCTGAAGCTCAACCTTCGTCACTAACAAGGGACTTGGTCCCGTTTGCTCGGCGATTATGGCATTTGCCAAGGAATCGTCATTGAACCGCATGAAACCGCGGTTCTCAGATCGCCATTGTGTCATATCAGGGCTCTGTTTTCCAGGTCGTGTTTGGGGCGAATGCTAACATTCACCTTGTACACTTGCTGGAAAGTAGCTCCCACCGCCTCCACTTTTTCCTTCGGATCTTCAATTATATAAAAGTCATCGTCAAAGGTGGCTTCTTCTGGATCTATTTGCGCTGTCCTGAGACTCGGAAGGTCATTGTCGTTCTTTTTCTTGAATATCTTGTTGATTTTAGGGAACATACTAGGGTCACTCGAATTAACTGACCGGATCTTGCGGTCCCAGTACTTATTAATTGATAACCTGTAGTTCTCCTTAATCAACAGATTGCCATTTTTTATTGACGACTTCAGTGTCCTAACCTCCAAGTCATGTGGGTCTGTAAGTCGTCTGTACAAGTTTTTGAGTCTTGTCAGTAAGCCACTCTTGTGCCTCTGCAGTGCGTCAATTATCGCGTTTCTTTAAGCGTCGATTTGGTCCCGTTCTTCGTACTTTGGTATTGTCCGTTCCATCGTTCGTTTTATTGTTTCGTCCATCTGTTGTAAATGTTGGTCATTTTTTGTATTTGTCAGGTTTGTGTTGTTTTGTGGGGCTTTGTCACTCGAACGAAGTTATCTCGCAAAGGCGTTGGTGAAACGAGGCCAGCGCATCTTACTGTAATTTTAAGAGTGCCTGGACAACCACGGCTACCTGTTTACTCAGATTCCGCTGCTCTGCAACCGTTTAGGATTCATGCTGTTAGTTTTTTTTTAACTATATATTTCTGGATCTTTGTCTAGCAAAACAAAGAACTTAGGAAAATCCTCCTGTGTTTCAAATCTCTGGACAATTCCATAGATATTTTACAACAATAATACATTTGGATCAACTTTTCATTATCGCAGCACGAATTTCGACACGCAGTTTTTTTATTTAAAAAAAAATAGGGTTAAGTCCGAAAAAGAAAATATTTTTTTATGACTTAAAGGTCTTTCCTCGCCTTAATATTTAAAACATGTTCTATTGAGACCCCTACTCAATTAAACAAAAAAAATTACAAGGAAATTCGTTCTGCGGTATTTGCAAAGCCGCCCATAAATTTAATTTATATATAGGTTAATATATACATATATGTGTGAGATTTCAAAAATTTTATATTTTCTGAATTTTGAGTTCCGTACTTTTATTTGGTGAGTTCTATTTATAAATTTTAAATCTTCCTTATGTAAAGTTTAAAATGACCGTATCAAACTCGATTTAAATTAATACCGGTCGTTATACTCGACGGAAGCGAAGAAAATAAGTTTAGTGGTCAATCAGGGCAAGACCAAGTATATGCTGTCATCAAAAAAGGACATTGAACAACGACGTGTTGGACAAAAAGTCACCATGGACAGCTATTGCTTTGAGGTAGTTAATGACTTTGTCTACCTAGGCACCGCTATTAACAAAGACAACGACACCAGCGCTGAAATCAAACGAAGAATAACTCTTGCAAATCGCTGCTTCGTTGGGCTTAGAAGGCAATTAAGAAGTAAAGTCCTATCTCGAGCATCTAAAATCGCCATCTATAAGACACTCATCATCCTGGTTCTCATTTAAGGCGCTGAGGCCTGGACCCTGTCCAAAAAAGATGAGAGTGTCTTAGGATGCTCGAGAGAAAAATTCTTCGGGTGATTTTTGGTCCCGTACGCATAGATGGAGAGTGGAGCAGAAAATATAACGACGAACTGTACGGTCTGTACAGCGACACTGACCTAGTTAACAGAATTAAAGTCCAACGGCATAGATGGCTAGGTCATGTAGAGCGAATGGGCATCAACGCTCCAGCCCGGAAGATCTTCGAATCCAATTGCGAGGGTCGGCGCAGTAGAGGAAGACCGCGTTTCAGGTGGCGCACGCAGGTGGATGAACCCCTCAACCAACTTGGCGTGCGAAACTAGAGGCAGCTAGCTAGGGACCGAGCTGGGTGGAGAAGCATGTTTATTGAGGCCCAGGTCTGCCCGGACTGTAGCGCCACTTTAAGTAAGTAACTATAATTCTCAACCATTTCTGTGCGCGAGTCATGTTCGAGGTGGAGGGGATTTTCGACTTCGAGTTCTGAACGCAACATGACGATAATCGACAAAACCCCGAAAATCGAGTTTTTTTTTTATTTATTGACAATTTTAATACTAAAAAGTATAAGTGTACCACTAAAGCAAATATAAATTAAAGCCCTAGAAGAACAAGTTTTATTAAGCGTACACTTTCAGAAGAGTCCAGAAGACTCCCGAATTAAAAACGACACAGTTGGATGTTTTTTAAACTTTCCAACAATTCTATAATATCAAGTTTTTGAAATATATTAAAATATTATAAAAATAATGTTGGAAATGGGTAGGTACTTTTAAAAGTTGAGTAAATAGTTAAAATGAAAGTTTGGATTCTTAAACAGCACTACAAATTAAGTCAAAAACGTATTTTTCAAAACTATATGAAAGTATCAAATTCACCAACTACGTATAGAGTCAAATGAAGAATAAACAAAATAATTAGAATTTCCAGAAACTATGTAAGATACTTAAATGATTTAAATTTTATCTAGAAGAGAAAGATTTGTACTTTCCAAAATTATCATACAATTTATTGTTAAGAGATATTTTGAGTTCAACTTAGTCTTAGAAACACGATTTTTGGTGGTTTCTAGCATTTTTAAAGGGTCATATTTTAAAAACCTGATGTGATAGAAAAATTTTAAAGTGAGATTCAAATTGAAGACTTCTTAATCATTTAAAAAAGTATTGTTTTGTTTGTAGAATAGTAAAAAAAACGTAACTTTGTCGACCAGTGTTATTATATTTCACATTTTGGTGTGGCAAAAATAGCCTTGTCCTCAACCCTTTAAAATTCCAGACGATAACTTTTACTAAAAAACGAATCGTTAGTGTATTTGATTATTGTACATCACAGAAAAAACTCTTTCGCGTCTCCACGTTTAAAGATGTAGGTGTTTATTTCTGTCCCAACTTACGAGTTTACACATCACATTAATTTTATTGTCAATAATGCAAGTTCTATGCTTGGAGTTCAATGATCCCTATGTTACTCTTTCTTTGTACAATTGCCATGTTCGTCCTCATCTTGAATATGCATCGCAAGTATGCAGTCCTAATTACGAAATGTATAGAAAACGTATTGAATCAATTCAACATAATTTCATTCGCTTTGCCCTAAAGAGTCTTCCTTGGGATGATCCTTATGATCTGCCTCTCTATGAACATCGTGTTTATAATGATTTAATATTTCTTTATGAACTCATTAATGGTGAAATTTATGCACCTTAGCTATCTTGTGTACATTTGAATTACCGAGGCGAAACTCATACATATTGACTTCCATAGAACTAACTATGGGAAGAATGAAGCTTTAAGGCGAATGAGCACTTTATATAACTTAAACTGTTCATCGATAGATTTAAATTTAAATAAGGTGGGATTAAAAGCATTCTTTAGAACCAGTGCTCCACTATCGTTAACGTCTTTATTTTATATTTTGTTGTTCTGTATTAATTCATGTTAAATGTTAATTATGTTTTGTATTTTGTGCATGTGTTAGGCTTTAATTGTTTTATTATCTTACTAACAACTAACACATGCACGTATGATGAGCCTCTTTGAAGTTTGCTATAAGGTAACTACTTTCTGAAGTGTATAATTAATGCGATTACCTTTCGTAAAATCCTTAACTCCTCCCCTAGAATGCCTTAAGAATAAAAACAAACACACATCCATTATTTTTATATAACAAAATTATGTTTTACGATATTTATTTTAGAATATTTCTTGCGGTATATTAATTTAAAATTATAGTTTATAATAATAATAATAATACGTAATTGTTATATTAATATCTTATCGAGTAGTATTTATAGTTTGTTTCTTTTTTTTTTAAATTTTTATTATTATTACTTATTTTGTTTTTGTAGTTATCAATCGAAAATATTTTAATTATTATTATACTCAAAATAGATATTTTTTTTTATTTTAATATATGTATTTATATTCGTAAATATCATAATAAAAAGTCAAAAAGAAAAAAACAAAAATCGAGCAAGCTCTACAGTACACTTATATAATGTTTTTTTTTTTTAATTTTTTGTTTAAATTTAAATTGATTTTTAAATATAATACTTAATAATTAGCTTAAAATAATAAAATTAAAACGAAAAATCAATTTCATTTTGCATAAATATCTTTGGGTAATGAATAATTTATTTGCTTATTTAGTATTTTTTTGTTGTTGTTTCTTTAAAAATAAAAATGCGAAATATTTTGATTATTATTTCTAACTTTCATATCAATTATAAGTTAGAAGAAGAAAAACAAAACATTTGATTTAAGTTTTTTCTTTTCATTAAATTTAAACAGAAAATTAAAACAGTTGGAAATATTTGAGAAAATACCGATATATATTTTTTTTAAAGTTTTATACATATGCATAATTTTTGATCAACTACATTTTATATATATTTATATGTTTTGTTGTTTATTTTACGAGTACGACTAGCATTTTGTTTATTTATATTTTAATTTTACTTCGATTTGTTGTTGTTTAAAGTGTTGTTTTATAATATTTTGATTTTAAAAACTAATCATAAAATTTATTCGTAATAGAAGAGTTTTTCAAGCAATGATTATAATATAATTATGTACTTTCATGCAAAATGCACATAAAACATATTCAATGTTACTAAAACATAATTTTTGTTTGTTTGTGTAAATTAAAACAAATAGCTTTCTTTTTTTTTCAATAAAATCAATTTTTAAATTGTAGTATAATATTGCAAGATCAAACTATACATATAAGTGTTTAGTTTAACTCATTTTTACGGTCTTGTTACATTTAGATAAACATACGTACAAAGTTTCCTTGTGTTTCTGTGAATAAGTTTGCTTTGTATTGGTATATTGTAGGATAAATTTATGTAAATTTTTGATTTTAATGATATGCTCAAAATAAAATAATATTAACATAATTATATTTTTTTGTAGTTATTACCATTTTGATTTACTGGAACTTTGCATTTCATAGTTCTAAATTATTACAAACAAATTAAATTACAAAAAAGGAAATGCAACAAAGTGTATATTAAATAAGGAGATAATATAAAAGTTCTTGTTTGGAAGTCATTCAGTTGATGGTGTGTTTGATTAGCTTGGAGAAAATATATTCCAATATTCATTTAACAACAAAAGAATACATAAGAAGTGGTTATTGGTTGATAATTCTTAACCGCTGAGATCCATTTTTTAATATCAATAATATAAAAAGAAATTTCCAAATAGTTCATGAAAAAACGTAGAGTAATATAAGTTGTGTATGAAGAGCTTTACATGCAGAAAAAGAGTTGGACGAAATTCTTAAACAATCGCGATCTGCAATTAAAACTGTTTAACATCTTAAGAGTATTCAATTTATTTAATCAACGTTGAATAATAAGAAGAATTGTAAGAGCTTTGAACAATCGACATTTACGAAACTATGAAAAGCCTGTGTAAACAATGGGCAGGTTCAGGCGACATAAGGGACCTGAAACTAAGGCAAGTTTCTAGTACCTGATTGGCCAGCTGCCAAAAAAGCCTTCCAATTAAGGCTACTTTATGGGAAAGTTTTCTGGAAAGTTATTCAAAAAAAATCTCCCTAACTACGAAGTCAAGTCAACTTATGTCAAAATGACAACTATTTTTTCATTTAAGTGAAAGCTAAGCTTTACTACTCTATATTTTATTTATTTTCTGAACAATTCCATTTAATGTTTTATGTAAAAGGGTTACTTGTCAATTTAAAAAAGAAATAAGTAATATTTCTTTACAATACAAAAGACAAATCGTAATTGACTTGTAGCTTGTCTGAGCAGAGTTTTGTAGACAATAATGTGTTTGGTAGTTTTTGTACTATGAACTTAAAGTAGAGGTTTTTGAAGTAAAGTTTTGAATTTGAACTTCATGACACTTGGAAAAGTAACTAGTTGCCTTGGTCAAATTTACGTTCAAAGAATGAAGTTGACTGCAAATGAAGTACCTTATGTTGCCCAATGTCAATAAAGCAATCTAAATTAAAATGTGGTTTTGGTGTTAAGCCGCTCAGACAACGAGTATTTTTGGTTCCAAGTTTATGAGCTTTCTTCTCATTTATAGAGGTCTGTTATTTGGTTAGATTCATCGATATAAAATATCTTACCATATGAGCTAAGAGCAATATCAAAAAAGCGTTTACGAAATTCGGCTTTACCCGAGACTTTAACATTTTTTTTTAAGATCTTAATTACGTTCAATAAATTGTGGGAACCATTAGGATAAGAATGGAGACACTCTTGCTTAAGGAAAAATAATTTGAAGACAGCAATTATGCAGCTCTATTACCAATAACATCGTAGTCGGAAACTTTTTACAAATCCACTATCACTTAATCAATTCCCAATGCAAAATTGTATAATATTTTCTAATATGAACATATTTGTTTGTTGATGGTTTTGTTCGAGATTCTTAAAAGTATTTGCCTATTTTCGTGATAAGATTGATTGTAAAAGCGTCTTGGAACATTTGTCCAAACAGATATTTAAGATGGACTAGATTTGTATTCGAGACACGCACTTTAGCTATAGCCTTTAAAAAATTCTTCTGATTTGAAAATGAATATAAAAGAATTATGTTCACCAAATGACACTCGTCCTTAAATTTCACAGTTTTAAGTCACATTAAAAACTGCTAACCCTTCCTTAGAAGTTTAGAAAAATTCTTCGTAAAACTGTATTCAGATTATCTTGCGCGACGATCATCCAAAAACAACACCAATTTGTTAATTCTGTTATAAGCTCTTTCCAATATTCAAATCCGACTTCTCAACTGAATGGTAATCTAGTTAACTTGCCAATCAAAGACTTCGACTCCTCCAGCACAATGAACATTTCACATATTCTTTTAAAGGTTAATTGTTGAATACAATTTAGGTAAATTTACGAATAAATTATCATTTTTCGAAATAATGGCAGTGTCTATTATATCATTTTGTTTCAATTAAAATACACAGAAGAAAAAGAAATCCTAGATAAAAGAACATAATTATCTAAATGAGCAAATTAAACTTAAATAATAGTGCATATTTAAATATTCATACAATCAAAATTTGTAATTTAAAATAAAAAAACTAAAAAAAATGTTCCAACATATCACAGACAAAACTATGGAACAAAATTAGTAATGTTGATGTTTTCAGTATTTAATTAATTATTATTATTATTTTTATTTTTTTTTTTTGAAGGAGCAAAACACCTTCGCTGATTTGTTTTTATTTCTTTTCTCTTTTAATTTTAATTTTCCGTTATTAATTTCGTATGCCACAATGTTTAAATGTTACATAAAAAAAAAAACAAAATTTATTACTTTATTGTGGGACATGGGAAAACAAATAAATACAAGCAAATGCTTTTTTCGCTTACTGACTAGACTCATGGGTCTGGAAATAAAAAACCCAACTCTTCAAATAATCATTCTCTTTTCTTTGTTGAGATTTATGTATATTATTTTCCACTTTACCTGTGCAATGCATTTGATATCTGCTTGAGAGATTGTCCCACATCGACCACTAATTTTTCATTATCCTGGACATTCTTACTGCCCGCCGAACGTAGACTCCTCGATTGGGCCTCCACTCTGGTCACCAGTTCTCTAAAATGAAATTTTGAATGCGGTGGCATTGTTTCATTGTCAGCAAACACTACACAATAATTTTGAAGGATGTTCAGCTTGTCACTAAGTTGAAGCCATTGTGAAGCTGAAATCGAGTTAACTGGTAGTTTAAGACTTCCCTCGAGCAGACTTACCAGCTCTAGTATACTTTCACGATTGATTTGTGTCGAAGATGTGTTATTGCTGAGAGGAGTTGTAGAATTTGAGTTGGTGTTGCCGTCGGTGTTGATCTTCTGGCCAATGGGTGTGGCGTAGATTGTTAGTTTGGTAGGTTTTAGTGGAACTGCGGGCTTACTTTTGTTCAGCAACTGGTGCTGGTCGGTTGTAGAGTCTGGTGGAGTAGGTGTTGTCCCGGTTGTTATAATTTCACTGTTCTCGTTATTGGAATGATTCTTCATTGCCAACTTTGGCGAGAGCTGTGTCTGACCCTCAGTTGGAGTGCATTCTTTGGGCTCCCACAGCTTTTTCAGACTACTAATACTGCCAGTGCTGCGGCGCTTACCATCTTCCGAAGAGTCTCCCGAGTCTGTAGCAGCAGTAGTTGAAGACTTCAACGAGTGATTGCTGTCCTTTTTATTGTTGTCTTGGTCTCCGCAACTATGAAGCACGGAAACTTCGATTTTTATTTCAGTCTTTTTCAGTTCGATCTGTGATTTAGATTTTGGCTTGGTGTGTAGCTCATTCGGATTGTTATCGGAACAATGTCGATCCGAATTGTCTTTTCTAAAGGAATTATTATAGTTTTTGGTCGTACTATCGTCCGAGTTAGTACTGTCGTCTTTTAGGGAATTCTGTTGATGTGATTGATTTTCTTTGGCATCGTTGCCATTGCTGTTGTTGTTGTCGACCTTACGGAGGCGTGATTTGAAGTCAATGATTGTATTTGAATCGTTCTGTGGTGGGGTTTGCAGTTTTTTCGGCTCTACGCGCTTAAGTTGAGCTTTGAATGTGTTTGTGTTGGACGATTCACTTTGATTTGTCACTGGGGGATGCGACGCCGACTTTGGTGCTGCTGGCTGCTTCTTATCCACTTTGGGAAGATTCATGCTTTCAGCCAGTTCAGTGACTAATTGTGACACTGGATCTACTTGTTGTCCACCATTTTCTCGACCATCGTGGTGGTGGTTGTGGTTGTTTTGCATTTTTGCTGGATTAGTTCGTTCTTTGATTTCGGCCATCAGTTTCATTTCGAGTTTTTCCTTCATGCTGCTATCCTGTTGGTGATGGTTCTCTGGGGGGCTGCCAAGAGAGCTGCACGAGTCCGTAGATGGTTCACGTTTGCGCAAGCTAACTCCAAATCTCGAGCTAGCTTCTTCGACACTCGGAGCGGTATTCGAAACGTCGTTGTTATTGATTGGCGCTGGTGGAGGAATGGGAATTATGGGTGGCGGTGGTGGTGGCGATTCGAATTCTTCGGGTGGTGGGGGCAGATCTATTGGCGGAGGTGGTGGGAAGTCTAAATTGGCTAGGCCTGATTGCTGAGCTCGTTTTGGACTATTGCTAGAACCACGGAATGAGGAGAATGTCATCATGGAGCCGTCAGTTGCAGTGCGATGACGTTGTAGCTTATTGAGACTTGCCGATGCATTGTTGGCCATTGTAACACCACTTGAAGAATTACTTCGAATCATCTGGGGTTGACCTCCTTTGAAGGTGGCCACACTGCTGGTTAGATTATTGCTGCGAGCCATTACACCATTTGTTCCTATGGCGGGGGGTGGTGGGGGCGGAACATCTGAAACCACAGTGTTATGATTTAACTGCTGAACAACAACACCGCCAGAATCTTCCAAACTATCAAGAAAAGCACCGATCCGGGCGACTTTAGGCAATGTTCCATATCTATTCACTACTCGCTTTACATTCATAACCTCCAAAGCACCCACAGTTATTTGATGACTTGATGGTGGCGTTATCACGCCAGCCAAACTATGATGCTGAGTATGATCCATTGAATGTTTGGCATGAATCGGATGTTGTTGGGATCGCTTGCTGTTGCGTGTCTCTAAACCACGATTACCCATAACTGGTGTTGGTCGTTTAAACGAGCTATGCTGAACGGGTTTCTGATGATGCCCTAGGGAATGTTGAATTTTGTTATTATAATCCATGCTGTCGCCATCGGTGTCAGCATCCGGATTATCGTTTTCCGAATCACAACGATTAGCCAAGCTGGTTATGTCCCGGGTTAAACCTAAATGTTACAAAAAATAAATAAATATATAAGTTAAAATTATTTAATTTACTAATTGGTTTCTGATTATAAAATAGGAAGCATTGCTGTAAGTATTTGTCACACAGATTGTTAGAGGGGATATCGAAATATTAAATATTTATGGATTAATGCAAAAATGCTTAAACCACTCAAAAGCATTTTGTATATATGTTTACAATAATTTCGTGCAGAGTATTAATTTATAGATAAATTATTTATGGTTTTATTTATTTGAATAAAGACTAATTAAACTGTAAAGAGTCAAGGTTTTTTCAGTGTTAAATGAATAATGTGACCTAATCAAGGCTTTCGCCTAGAAACGTGATAATCTATAAATGTTTGCGTTTTATATCCCGACTTTGTTAGATGATTCGTCATGCTTTGTCTTAAAACCCTTAAGTTTATTATAGATTAATGTTTGCCTAACTCACCGCTGAAAAACTAAGATTTAAATGCATAAGTTCTATTTTATTAGAAATCTTTTTTAACTAGGTTTTTTGTTAGTTAGTTAGTAATGCAATCTTTCAAATATTTTACTGGTTATTGAGTGCATGTTTTTTTTTAATAAATGCACAAAAACAAACATTCACACATAATTTTATGTTAACAAAAATGTAATAAATGTGGTGAAATGTTGTTTTAATCCCTTACTCAGGTGACAAATACCTCGGAATAGAATATCGATAATAAAACTACTGCAAGAAGATGATTTCTTAATACAACTACCATTCGTATTCAGTTCTTCAACGAAATTTTTCCCATCGTCATCACGGTATGTTGAATCCCGGCTGGTAGACAGCAGGCTTAAAAAATGAAAAAAAAAAATACATAAGATTAGACCAAGTGAACACTTTTAAGTGATAACTAATGACCGCATACCTCGTTCTCTTTGGTGGAGCGGGAGCTTGTTTTCCCTGCTTATTGGTGGTTCGTCGCATTTGTACATTACCCTTGCCTTGGCTGGAGAATGTACTCAGTTTGGTGGAGGTGGAGCCCGTTTCTAAAAGAAGAATAATAAATGTTATTTTTCATTTAACTTTTTTTTAAAATATTATTTACCTGATAGCGGTGTGCTAGCTTGTTGATCATGGTGACCTCCACTACCTCCGCCACCACCACCGCCCCCCATCTGCGGCTTTTTTCCCATTTGTGGGGTGAGGGTTTGTGAAGCATTTAATTGTTTCTCAACTGCTTCCGTAATCGATGATTCCTATGAAGCAGACACAACCTAAGAATATAAAAAACAACCGTCCGCTTCACATCTTCACACTCACCTGAAACATATGTTCCAGAGCATGATGGATACTCTTGAAAGTGGGTCGATCTTGTGCATTCCATTGCCAGCATTGTCTCATTAGGTCGTACACCTCGGGCGGACATCCCGGTGGTCGTTCCATGCGATAGCCTTTTTCTAGCTTATGAAATACATCGGTTAAATCGATTCCAGGATAAGGAGACATTCCATATGTGGCTATTTCCCAAAGAAGCACACCAAAAGCCCACACATCAGACTTCGTACTAAATTTATTATAGGCCAAGCCTTCCGGTGCTGTCCATTTAATGGGAAATTTAGCTCCCGCATGTGCTGTATAAGTGTCATCACGCATCAATCGGGCCAAACCAAAATCGGCCACTTTAACTAGCTTATTATCTCCAACAAGACAATTACGTGCCGCCAAATCCCGATGGATGTAGTTTCGTGATTCTAAATAGCTCATTCCCGAGGCAATTTGTGTTGCCATATAGAGAAGAGCTACTGCGTCTAGTGTTTCACGGCCGGCGGATCGTAGAAAGTCCAACAAGTTGCCATGGCTCATGAATTCTGTTATGATATAAAATGGAGGTTCTCTTGTACATACACCTGTTAAGTAAAAAAGGAAAAATGGTTTTAAAAAAATTGAAATCCTAAAGTAAAAGAAAAAATATTCATTACCTATAAGTTGCACTAGATTTGGATGTTTCATCTCTTTCATTATGGCAGCTTCTTCCAGGAAGTCTTTCAGTGCCATTGTGTCCTCTTTGAGTGTTTTAACAGCCACTGTATTGCCATATCGCTTCCAAATAGCTTCGTACACTTCTCCATATTGCCCTCCACCCAATTTATGTTTCATCACAATATCCGTACGACAAATCTCCCATTCATCCGGTTCGGGGCTCAATGGAAACACTGTAGGTTTATTTTGCTTTGGTGCAGGATACAATAATGGTGTTATCAGTCCATGGCCTTCGTGTGGCACGCTATGATGGTGCACCAATTCGGCCAAAGTATTAAACTTAGCCTCAGCCGTTACGTATACTTTGCCATCAGAGTCTTCCGAAATGCGATAGTGATACACTCGACCTTCATATCTTAAACTTATACTCCTCTGACCTGGTGAGCTTTCACTCTCACGCACCAAAAAACTTCCATTTATTCCCGAACTTAATAAATATTCGGCCGCATTTCTGGATATTGGTCCGTGATACCATGAATGCTTTTCAAGCGAATTCAATGGTGTCACATAGTTCGATGGCACCCAACCGACATTCCCCGAATCTGAGTGGGCTTCACACCATTCACCTGACTTATTGTATGACAATATTCGGACTTGTTCGCCCTTCTTCAGACTAAGTTGATTCTCTCCACCAGCTTGGAAATCATAGAGTGCAACAAATAGCTGCGGATCATCCTCCTCTGGGCCGGGTGCTAGTAGATTTTCTTTCGATGTCCATCGGTGGGCCGATTCAAAGCCTGAGGTCGTCGAACTTGGGCCCTGACTGTGACTTTGTGCATTATGCAACGAGCCATCCTGACTCTGGGCAATTAATTCAGCTTCCAGTAGACTTGATCCGGGCGGTATGTGTGGCAATGGACGTGACTGCAGGAGGGCTTCTGTAAATATAAACAACAAACATTTAATCCTTTATTCTATAGTTTATCTTGATAGAGAGGGAATGAAAGTAATAAATCGATAAGGGATGTTGTAGATATATTTCAAAGTCAAAAGTACATTCAAGCTTTTGCAACTTTGTTTTTTTTTTAATTTCACTACGATTTGTAGTTTTCAATGGGAATCAGAGTAGTTGGGGAAATAGGTATAACGTAACAATGCGAAGCATGGAGGTGAAACTCGTTTGAGAGTTTCAGTTGAGGCGTGTAATTATATATCTTTTATAATAATCAAGAAAAATGTAAACGTTATATCTTTTTTGTGTGGATACTTGTGTATGTAGCATTTAATTGTTCCTGCGTAGTGATTAATACGACATCTGATTTCTTATCGCGCAATAAAATAAGTGCGGTAATGCGTTGGAAATGTGTAATTGCAGCTTCAGCAGGAGTTTCATTGTGGAAGAAAAAAAAAGAAAACAACTCTTTGTCGGTAGCATTAAACTATTTGGAGAAAGATTATTATGTTGTGTAGTCAAGATGTATTTATAGTTCAGTTAGGTTAATTATAATGGTTTTAACATAATGCGGTGGATAAAGACACAGAGAGTGTTTTTGAGTTAAAAAATTGAAAGTGTAGTTTTACGCTTGTCCTTCGAATGACCATGTCTAATGACTGAATGGGTTCTGATAAAAATCAGCACAGACTTGATTATGGCTTAGGGTAGGTCACTGCATAAACTTTGTTTTGTTAGAAAGATACAGCAATGGAAGTCGGCGGTTGTATAGTTTTTTTTTATAAAGATATTTAAAGAAGAAAGAAGGTTAATTATGACGAAGTTAATAAAAATAATGTTTTAGTTGAGGGATGAACGTATTTTAAAACTTTTTCCAAGCGTTTCGAGACAATTTTAATTCCTGTTTTTGTGGTATAATACATATCAAATATTGTTCAGGTTCAGACGACAAACGGACTTAAGGTTGGATCAGTTGCTAGCATCTTAAGTATATTTAAGCGAAATAAAACTACTATTAATTGAAGTGTACATATATTCACAATATCAGTTGATCATGTTATTTCATTCAACTGAATGCTAAACACGATCAGTTTAAATCAGTTAAATCATAAAGTCACTGCGTTGATGTTGCAAGTGCAGATGTTTTTGAGTTGAATGTGTCTTACAACTCATTATGGCGTATTTTGCAATTCGTAACTGCATCTTCGTTCTTATAAAGTTTAAATTTTGCAAGACCGTGTTTACGCGTAAGATCTTCGAGCTCAAGACACAAGTTATTGTCGGCAACTTGGCCCGAAAATTACGTAAATTATGAGTTGTTAAAATTACCTCAAAAGAATCACATGCTGCAAATTTTCCCGAGCCGATAATTTGAATGTTATTGTTTTACGCACTGAATGGTAAAGTTCAAACTCTATAATTAAATACAACTTTAATCGAAAATGTTTGTTTTATTTAACTTTACTTTCGAATCAATGAATTAATGAAACTGTGTAATTGAGTGTATAGTCAATCAAATTCTGGTCGCATGAGTTTATTTTTTGGCCCATTGAGTCTGAGGTTAAAAATTATGCCAAATGAAAAATAACTTCGTATTGAAAACAATAATGAGATAAGTGATTCGAAAATCCAATCTGGGGTTTTCTTTGGAAATTTTGATTTTAAATTTTGTGTAGAATTGTTCTTTATTTTAACCTGGAAAGTAATTTATTATTATTATTTAATTTATTAAGCAAAATACCAGCAACTTACAAGGGACTTGTATGTTATTGGTAAGTAGGTGGTAGAAATGGCAGTCAAAAGCAACTTTCTCCATTAACCGTGTTCATACCATAACTTGTTTTGAACTACGAATGAGTAGGAATAGGAAGCGATATTAAAGATTGGAAAAAAGCACTCTAAGCGGGTCATGCATCGCTAGAGGAAAACTCATTTGGAATCCCTTAACAAACATTTATTTATGTTCGTCTTTCAAGTAACATGACTATATGGAGATTACAATTAAATCAAATAATAATAAGATTTATAACAAATTTAATAAATTTCTCTTAATATTTAACCTACTATTATTACTATTATTAAAATCAATTAAAAACTCAAATTCATTAAAAGCAATACAGGAATCAGTAATTGGACTGTGTTAGGCATAATTTGTACTATGAAAAGGAACATGTAAACAATTTCCATCTCTAGGTCGCAAACTACGAGAAGGTACGTAAATTTTAAACATTGATAGCAAAGTAAAACAATCTATGTTAGACTTCAAAACATCGAAAGCAAAGAGTTTTGAATATAGCTTTCTTCTCTGCACTAAATAAATTAATTTACACTTGGTCTCATAAGGTGCAATATCTGAGTTTCTAAAAACCTTACGTAAGGCGAATTTGGTAACTCTTTTCTGAACTTTTTCAATCCTAAGGCTACTTGATTGAGTAAAGGGATTTCATATAACGTAACAATACTTCAGCAAAGGTCTGACAAGGGATAAATAAATTGTTTTTAGAGTAAACGGGTCTTCAAAAGAGTTAGAACTTCTAGATATAAAACCCAACATTGCGCTAACTCTAGAAATAACGTGGGCAATTTGAAGCGAAAAACTCATTTTATAGTCAAAGATAACTTCAAGATCTTCTTGTCTTGTTAACCTTTCTTATGGTTATTGTCGATTTTGTAATTGAAACTTAATGGATCTAGTATTTGAAGGATGATTGCTAAAAGTTGTTAGCAAACGCGTTACAAATTTCTAGAGTTTTCGCTAAGTTATCTTTATTACAAGTAAAGTTTAATGGATAGCTATCAGATTTTCGTTTTATATTTACAAATTTCAAAAAGCTTTTGGTTTCATGCTTTTTATAAAGTATTTCCCAGCCTTGTTTCTCTTGTTTCGAAGCATTTTATTATCTTTCGTTTACCATGACAAAAGCTGAAATATTTTGTTATTTTAAAAAGAACGATATCCTTTATGAAGGATTCCAATACAATATAAAAATATGAAACTGCAACTTCAACGTCATTTATAATTGGTATATTTTCAATACCACTAGCAGATAGATGTTCAGAAAGTTGCTGAAAATTGGTTTTTTAAAAGTCAATACAAAAAACGTCTATATTCAATATAACAGAGCCTGTACTTTTATCGTCAGATAAAAAAACTAAATAGACTTAAGAAATGTTCAATACAGCTTACTTGCTGTTAGTCCGTGGCGATAATATGGTTTAATAATATAAACTCCTATTGAGACGAACTCAATGAGGCTTCTAAGTAAGACTCGTCTTCTGATGTGACCCAGTTAATGGAAGGTTAAAGAAGAATATTGCTATCCCAACCAGCGATGTTCATGATATGATCAAGAGCAAGAGATTATTTAACAAAAGCTAAAGGCAGGCCTTTTTGGAAGAATGTAGACGTTTGAAAGAAATCAATCTTTTTGACTGCAGCGATATTTGAGCGCAGATAATTTCAATCGTTAGGTTAAAAGGGAATTTTATGGAAGTTGTTCACAAATAATTTCTATAAGCTAATAAGACTTTGCCACCTACCGAATTTACTTTATCTATGGGAAGGTCTTTCCTGAAAATTGAGAACTCTTGCTCAAAAAGTTTCATGTCTCATATTGCAGCCTTCTTATATTTTAGTAGTAAGAACCGATAAATTGAATTGAATTTGTTTTGTTATTAATTCTTTTTACCGTATTTGGGGTCCAGTTGCTTTTCGCAAATGGACTCGAATAAATTATGAGCTGCGGTTATCTTAAAAGAAGAAACGAAACTGTTTGGTTTACTTATTTTGGTACATTTTATAGACGAAAAATTGGATATGGATTTTAAGGCAAAGAGATGTTGCAACAAGTCATCAGCAACAATTTCTGGTAGTAAACTAGAAATAAATATGGATTTGGGTTTGGATACTGATTCTAAAGTCTACGAACAAACTAATTATTCCCGTTGACTGGAATCCCGGATTGGAAACTAGAAATTATGGCTTAAATGAACTTTTAGTTTCTTCGGTTGTTAGTTCTTCCAAATTAGTCTGAGGGATTATAACTAGGTTTTGGTCTTGGCTTGCATTAGGGATACATACACATTTTATCTTGCTTTCTGTTAGTATTTAATCTTTTAGGAGCAGGACATATGTTTTTAAAAGATGTCGAAACATTACGTAACCTTTTTTAACTTTCTTAGAAGCAATTTAAGGTGTGTCGTCATTAGTGAAAGAATAAGAAGAAAAACTGAGGTTCGATTCTGTAAACAAAAATTGAGAAAACTCTGGATTCCGTCACGAGGAGTGATTAAGCTTTTCACAAATAAGTCATGAAATCCCGATCGTTTTTGAGAAAATTCGTCAACTGGTTAGTTTCCCTCACTAATTTGATTGGTCTAACAATGTGTTTGAATTCATATGAAGTTCTTTTCAATAACTTCTAATATATGTTGGAATTCAATAAGCTAATAATAAAAATTTCATTTGCGATTTGCTGACCGTGCTGAAGGTCTTAGCATAATGTTTCTTCCCTTTCTCTCAAACCATAATTTAGCAATATTTTCTGGAAACTTTTTTAAAAGTTAATTCTTTAACTTTTGTTCGGTCAAAATAACAAGAATTGTTACTTTATTATCGAATAAGTCGATAGTTTACATCATTGACTGTCTAGAGTTCTTGTCTGTGTGTTAAATTCTTTTGGATAGTTTTAAATCATTTATCAATGTCATGAACAATCTTCTATACTGTCAATAGAATTCCTTTTGCTTTAACTACTTTAAGGTATAAATCAATATAGGATTTTTGCTGTTTTTGTTCTTCAATGTTTGGTTGGTTTAATTCCAATCCTATGTTATACCATCATGTCAACCATACTATACAATGTTGTAGGTATTGGGAAAAACATCTTTTTTATACTTTCATTCAAAAGATCTGCTCAAATAACTCTATGAAAAATAACACAACAATCTTCTCGAAACTTTATTTACTGCTTGTTGATGGTTAAATAAATCAGAACAACACATTGTTTTTTTTTTGTTCTTGTTCTCTTTGGATTTGTTCTGACAATGATTAATTACAATTGTATGTAAAAAGAAAAAAAATATAAACAAAAAGAAAATAAAACTTCTTTCATAAATTACTTAACCGGAAATATCTAATTAGCAAAATACGAACAAATTCTCTTTCAATATTTTCATTCAAAGTAGAACATAGTAGGTATAGGCACGGACTTTATTATGGTAGTGCCAGATCATATAAAACAATACGAAGTGGGATAGATTAATGTGTATTTAAGTAAAATTAAAATGAATATACATATTGCAAATGAAAGAGCGCAAGTCTCATTCTCCCTAAATTGGTCAAGTGAAAAAAGAAGTTAATGCAAATAAGTCCATAGGTTAGTAATTTGTTTCTTCCAAAATGTTTGGTTCCTCTGTTCCACTGTGTTCTGGAGCAGCGGCAGTAACTAAGACGACAAAGACGAACGTTGCGAATGAATACTGAGAGCGCCTGAATGCCAGACAAAGTGAACCACTTCTTCCAACCAATTGAATTGCCTAAGAACGTATTAAAGGCATCAAGATAATTTCCGGTGTGCTCCAATTTATCTTGATAATATACAACATACAACAACAAAAAAAAGCAAAACAAAATTCAACAAGGAAAGAATAATTCTTCTTTTTATTCGCTGATGCTTTCATATAAAACAATATTGATCAATAAATAATTCATAAATACATATTTCTGTTATGTTACAATCAGAAGCGAGAAGAAAAAGAAGGTATAAAGATGTATCAAGGGAAGAAGTTGAAATATAGAACAATGATCAAGGGAATGAAGAATATCTATACCGAAACATTGGTATGTTAGAAATTTCCAATAAAATGAAAAATAAAGATTTTCAATTTATTTATGCAGATGGGATGAACAGAAAAAAATATAAAATCAAACATCTGGGGATTTTGTAAGATAAAAATCAATTTTGGGACAGAGAATATTTTTTTCTTTAGGATTATAACATCATGAAACTATCATCAGTGAATTATTTTTGTTGTTTGACTTTTAACTTTTAACTTTTGGTCGAATTGAGTATCTAAAAAAAAACAAGATTTGTATAGCTTGTTTTTACAACTTTAATTCCAAAATTTGGGGTTTTGTGTACAATATGTTTAAATTACAGGTTTCGAGGTAGTTTGGATGAAACTTGTCGTACTAATGTATCAGAAGTTTAATTTTGCTTTTCATAGCAGCCTTTTTAGCTGAGTACAGACTATTTTCATACCTTATAATATTCTCAGACCTTTCAGTCACAAAATTAACGAAATATCTTACAATCTTGTGGACTAACAAATTTTGCAATGACAATCAATGGTTGTGTTTAATCTCAGTATCCGGGTACATTTTTGGTTTTATAGTTTTACATGTCAAACAACAGCTTATTTAAAACAGCTGAGTTGTCTAAAAATAATCCAAGGGTATAAAAACATTTTTTGGAGCATCGGTTTTTTAGGGTTCAATTTGAAAGATGCTAAAAATGTATTTTAAATTTGTATTTTGGTAAACATTCAGTGAATTATTAAAATTATCCATTGAAATCAGCACTAGATTAAACGCAACTAATATTGCCCAAAAATATTGTTATCCTCAGTCATTATTAGCCGCCTCTTGGAATTGTCAAATGTCGTCATTTAAGACATCTGACAACAATATTTTATTGAAAGGTTTTTGAATATTGACAGCTCACTAAAAGCTATTATCGGAGCACCGACTGATCTGACATTTTTGTCAATGTTGATTAAGTAAGCGAAATTTTTGTTTGCCCCTGTATACATTTTTTGGAAGCAACATTGGGCAGGTTTAAATGGCATAAGGAAGTTGAAGGTAAGGCAAGTTTCTTAGATATGCTTGACCAGCTTCCAAAAAATTTCCTTCGAATTAAAATTTCCTTCGAAATATAAAAAGTTATTTTCAAATTGAATGGAAAGCTAGTCTAGAAAAATTTCCTTTTTTTTATTCAAGTGAAAGCTAAACTTTGTAACTTACAATTATATTTAAAGTGTGGAAATGTGTTGCTTGTCATATTGGAAATGGAATAAGGACTTTTTCTTTAAAACACACAACAGAAGTTATGAAAAACTTGTTACGTGTGTAATGCTTACAACAAATCGTAAAAATTTTTTGTCGTCTTTGGACCATCATTTAGTGGCCTTGGCACAGGTTTCGAAGATTTTCCATATTTTTTTTGATCTCTTGTATTATCTTGTTACGAAGCACCTGTTTTAGTTCACAAGATGTGGTGGTTATACTCGAGTCTATACATCAGGATTGGTCCAGTACTGTACCTATCCTCTATACAAGGCAGGCAGTTTAAAGCAGTTTCTAATATGCTGTGATTAAAAACAATAAGTTCTTGGACACAGTAATTAACAAGCTTCGATTTGATTGTTGTGGCAGAAATTTGAGTGCTGCTTGGCTATCAATGAATATGGTGATATCAACTCATGTAGCGTATATCACTGCCAGTATCTAGGCTTCAAATACACGGCTTTGATAGAGAAGTTTGAAAAATTTGAAAAGATTGAGGGTTTAAGGAAAGGAACCTACACCTGTTCGGTCCTAGGGAAGATAGCATTTAAAGGTTCATTGAGGTTCAGAGAGGGTGTTCTATATGTATTTCCGTTGAATATGTGCATGTCCTTGTGTGGCTAGTTTTTCAGCAACTAGTCTGAATCAGCCATAAGACAATTTCTTGTACAGGGTTTTTCAACAGGGACGCAACAAAAGCAGAGCGACAGGGAGAGCAAACGACGCAATATTTCTTGCCGCTCTTTTGACATTTCTCTTCAATAAGGTTTGCCATTTCATGATGGAAAGATATACGAGCCAACAACGAGTCGAAATTATTAAAATTTACAATCGAAATTCGGTGTCAGTGGCCTCAACGTTAAGATCGCTACGTACAAGTTATGGTCGTCATAATCATCCTAGTAGAAGACAAAGAAGTGCCCGTAGTGTCGAGAATAGTGCTGCCGCTGAGGCTTCAGTTGCAGAAATCCCAAATGCGTTTCTCACACGTCGTTCTCAAGCGTTAGGCATCTCTGTGACGTCGTTGTGGCGAATTTTGCGAAAATATCTTGCCCTGCATTCTTACAAGATTAAATTGACGCAAGAACTGAAGCCGCTTGACCACCAGAAGTCTCGTATGTTCGTGAATTGGGCTGAGCAACAATTTGAAAATAAATCGGATTTTCATCGAAAAATCATCTTCAGCGTTCAGACTCATTTTTGTCCGAATGGCTTCATCAATAAACAAAATATTCGGTATTGGTCAGAAAGCAATCCACACGTGCTCCATGATTCATCATTGCATCCCGAAAAACTTACGTTCTGGTGTGGTTTACTGTGAATGGGAATATTTTTGGCCCCAATTGAATGATATGGACTTGGAGGACATATTGTTCCAACAGGGCGGTGCCACAAGCGAATGTCAAAAATAATTCATTGGAATCCAAGTTTGGAAAACGTGTTATCTCACGAAATGATCCAGTCGCTTGGCACCTCGGTCGTGCGATTTGAAGCCGTTATACTATTTCCTGTGGGGCTTCGTCAAGTCTATGGTCTATGCCAACAAGCCAGCGACGATTCATGAACTTCGTACGAATATCGAAATAAATTTGCAGCAGTATCGGCCGATTTATGCTTGAAAACCGTCGAAAATTGGGTTCAAGCGTGCCTGTGGTGGCCATGCAAAAGAAATCGAGTTCCATACATAATGACATTGAACGTTCTTTCGCAGGAAAAAAGAATTTCAATGATATCCAAAATCGTTTTTGTATTATTTAAAAAGAAACTTTTATAGCGCTCTAATTGAAAAACCCAATATATAGGTCCAGGGGTAAATCATAAGTATTGCTTCCATTCTTGCACTGTTACTGGTCCTCATCGCCCCTTTTATGCATATACATGTCATTGTACATTCCATCATACCATACTTCCATAAGTGAGTACTGATCTGACAGTATGCATCCATGCTTAGGAGAAAACTTTAAAAATATTTGATTGTCAGAAAACTGAGTTTATGAATTATTCAATGGAACAGAAAAAACTATCGCACCCTTTTTCCCAAAAAATCAAATTTTTGCTGCCGCATTGGATGATTAACCTTAAAGGCATTCTTATTTCCCCAATTAGGTGAGAGTGGAAGTTAAAGTAAGACAGGTTTGTTTAAAAAATCAATATTGGCAACAGTGGGTGTCTTAAATCATTTCATCCTTTCCACTTCATCCATTATGTGCTACAAAAAGCTCGTAAATAATCTCCGATAAACTGGATCATCCTTTTTTTTGTTTATACATTTTTAAGCTCATTGGTACCCACAACCCATGAGTTAAATTTACTATATTTACAAGTACCTAGACCTACCCCAGGTAAATGCTCTTTAGTATTACAGTTCTCAGGAAAATCATGTAATCATAAGGAATACATGAATAAGCTTTATTTTAAGAAAAAACGAAAAAAAAATACAAAAATCTCGTATTTTCAGTAATACGAATATAAATGTACTTGAACCGGATAACAAATAAATTCAAGTCCTGATGCCTTCAATTCTTTCGGTTGTATTTTTTTTCGTTTTTACATTTTCAAGTTTCAGAGAAAAACTAAAAAGAAATAAAATACAAAAATAGTGTATACACATTTGGTTAAAATTGTCATGACATTTTGCTTATCTTGGAGTACAACATTCATTTTATTATCGGTACAAACCAAGATAAGCGCAGGATAAAGGCAAAAGGCAATCATTATCCTTGTTTAAATTCACTGCAGTATAAAATATTTAACAATGTATGTAGCACATATTATATGTGTGTATATGAAAATCTTTATAGTATTACATCGTACAAATTGTCCTTGAGTTTAAATTTAACGACATTGTCGGAATAACCAAGCCCTTAAGGCTCTACAATTTCGGAATGAAAAAAGTACTTCAATTCTCGAGCTTTTTTAAAGGTTTTCAGGGAAATAGAATAAGAATAAAATTAAATCGCAGAGTATTTAAAGTTCAATTAAAATAAGACTTTAAAATGAAAATATAGAAGATTTAAATTTCTAGAAGATTTAATTGTGAGCTTAAAGTGCCAATATGAACAATTGATTTTCCCTTAAAAGAATAATTAAAAATTAATTTATAAACCTAAACCATATACTAATTGGAAATTAATATCCGAAACCCCTCAGTCCGGGACTGCCATTCGAGGCAACAGTTTCCTCTTCCACCAACAATTAGAAATAAAATTAAAAAAACTGTCTCCATTCATTCCGCTTATAGAATATTGAAGGCAACAAAAAAAAAAATGATAACAGAGCTATAAGCTTATCCTGACACCAATAAAAAGATTTCGGGTTGCAGTAGTTTAACTTTGAATGCAAAATTTTTCCTCTGGTAAATGACAAAATGAGAGAATCTACGCCAACTTTTTCTGCCACTTAACTTTTAAAAGTTTTCGTCGATGAATTCTTTTTATCCTTTAAAATATCACTAATAGACAAGAAAAAAAAAGTTAATTTTAAACCAAAAATTAAAACGAAAAAAAATACGAACTTATTCAAATAATTGAAGGAGAACTTTTGTACTCAAGTTGGACTTTGTCAGTTAAAAATGAAATACAAATATTTTTAGTTGGGGTGAAATCCAGCTCAAAGGATTTGAATTTTAATTAAAAATAAATAATGTTTTTAAAACGGAACTGTGCAGCACATCCGCATAATAGTTAGTAATTTTTATACTTGTACCTTTATTCCGGAGGAAATGTCTGTCAAGTTGCCATTGACAAACCAAAAACAACAAAAAGACACAAGTCGTATGATGATGAGGGCACTAATTTACATTTCCTTTTTCACTTTCTAAAAGAAAATGCAAAAACAGTTTCCAAAATTTAACTTGTACAATGGACGGAAGTGGCTTCTTCTTCCGGGCCAGACACACATCATAAGATATGCGGAGTTACTAAAGAAGAGGGTCCAATATTTCTGACTTCAACACCCAACACCAAAGGAGCGGCGGCGGCGGCCGGCGCACCCTCCAAAAATATACCTACTATATTATTACCACCACCGAAAATGAAACTCCCAAAATGCGTATAGTTCGTGTCATGAATCATTTAATTTAATTTATTCAATTTACTCAATTTATTCATATTGTTGCTGCGGGTAAAACGGTAAAAGTATAAATCAAAAAAAATAAAAAGTTTTCTCTTATGTAGGTAGAAAGATAGGATGTACTTCAAAAAAGGGCAATGATGCGCAAGGGATTTGTAGGTTCAACGATAAGATGGGTAGAAGAATGAATTTGGTTGTATTAATTGATTTTAACTTATTGGTTACCAATGACTTAACAGAATAAACCACGAGAGAAATAGATTTGGAAAATTAATCAACTGAATTTAAATAACGTACATAAACGAAGGAGGAAAAGGGCTTCCATTTAATTGGATTTGAAAATTTTAAGGCAAAAGATTCTAATTTATGGTTTTTGGTAAAATAGAATAATTGATTGGCTATAAAAAAATAAATGTAGGTAAGGTGGCAAGTAGCGTCAAACATTTTATGAATAAACATTTATTTTACAGTTGATTGGTTTTATTTATGTATGTTTCAAATAAGACACAAATAATTTGATCCACTTAAGCATGTACTTTAAGCTTGTTGCTATTTAAGAATTTGACAAATATTATGTACTACAAAACATCATATACCTACGATGAAGTACATAATATATTAAGAAAATGTCGGTTTAATAAAAGACCTGATAATTTCAAAACAGTGATTGAAAAAATATGGAATTAGTCATTAACTTGGTAGATATTAAAGCGTCATGTTCAGGAGTAACGCTTTGTGTCAATTTAAAGTCAATTCTGGTGTACCTCAAGAGAGTCACCTTAGTCCCCTTCTGTTTTAAATAATTCTCTATGCAGATGATGTTAACATTGTTCGAATTATTAACTCCATCAAGGATTGTAAGGAGCTACAAAAAGATCTAAATCATTTGGGAATGGTGCAATACAAATCGTTGGATTTTAAATACATTGACAAAATAATATTGACCCTTTATAATAAATTATAACTATAAAATGTTGAATTCGTAACGTTTGAATAGAGAATCTAGTTTTTCTAACCTTTATGTTGTACTAGACTCAAAATTAACGTTGACTGATCACTATAATTATATTACAAAAAAAACTAACAAAATTCTTGGTTTCGTTATTAAAATTGTGTATGTTCCTTTTGTCAGGCCAATTCTGAAATACGCTTGCGTTGTATGGGCGCCGTATAAAGTTCTCTAATTGATGAAATTTTAATTAAAGTCAACCAAATTTTGCCATAGGAATGTCCTTTCGAAACTTTCTAACTTCAATACTAGTAATTTTGTAGAACTATTTGATAAACTTGTCGAAATTTAGACCTCACAACAGTTGACTCTTTCTTTATATTTCTAAAAAGTTTTGAAGTATTGTTGTATTCCAGCTGTGTTGGTAACCTACAAAACAAATTTATGAAAAAGTAGTTGTCCCCTTAAAATAAATGCAAAAAATGTTATTGGGAAAACCTTGGACTGTGAAATAGACGTAAATGAAATAAAAATCGTACTTCAAAGAGGCAAAGATTGAAAAGCACCAGGCGAAGACGGAATTCCATATGAATACTTAAAAAATGCAACACCAGCTTTCATTGATAAGCTAAAGCAGAAAGCAGTTTTTCAACAACATTCTTTCAACCGGCTTTATTCCCTCTTCGTTCAAAAATCTGTTATTTTGCCTATTCATACGAAAGGTGATCCAAACAACGTCCAAAAATATCGCGCAATATAATTTATGAACGTTACTGCCAAAATATTTTGCGGTGTTTTACTGAACAGAATAGATAAGTTGATAATAACATCATTTTAACTGACTTCCAAGCGGGTTTCAGGAAAAACTATTGTACAGTGGATCAGATATTTGTTTTAAAGTCAATTGTCAAAGCATTCCAATAGGGAAATAAGAAGATTTACTCTTTTTTTTGATTTGAAGGCATCTTTCGACCTTGTGCAGAAATTCACTTTTTTTTTTAAACTCTATTAACTCGGAATCCCCTCAAAACTTTTAAGTGTATTAAGGACTATGTATACTGATGCAGAATCAGCGATTTGGGATCGATCTAAGTTTTCACAATGGTTTGATACTAATGCTGGTGTTAAACAAGGATGCCGTCTGAGTGAATTGCTATATGCGTTGTTCATTGACGAAATTGGCAAATATCTTCCTGGTGGGATTCGGATAGCTGGCACTACAATCAATGTTCTACTGTACCCAGATGATCTAGTGATCCTTCCAGAGTCACCAGAAAATTTGGAGCTCATAATAAATCGGTTGTCAACATACTGCAACACATGGGGACTTGCAATAAATATTGAAAAATCCAAAATCATGGTATTCACAGTTTTGTTATAGAGAAGGTTGGTTCTTCAATGGCCATCGTCTTGAGATCCACTAAAGATTAAAATTATTTAGTCGTGAAGTTGAACAAAACGATGGATTTCAAAAGTCATCTAATTTAAAAGGCGAAGTCTTCTTCAAAACTTGCTGAATATGACATGGAGGAATATTTTCAAAATGTATTGCTGTCAGCTAAATACAAAATATTCGAATGTGTTGTTTAAACATCTCTTTGTTTTCTTTGAAGCAGTAGAAAATTTAATAGGCAGTAGAAAATTTATTAGGAAATTTAATAAAAAACTTTTTAATCTACCAAATGGAACACCTAAGTACGCAATTTATTTAGAAATGGGAGTCGCAAAACTGTTTACCAACATCCTTAGATGCAGGCCGACTACATCTATAAAGTTGCTTCACATACTTCTTCAGATACTCGTTTCACAAAGAAAATGCTCCTTAATGAAATGCGGAATAAAGACTGGTGGTTTACAAAATGGCAAAATATTGGCGATTGATTTGATTTGAATTTGATTTACAAGATAATTTAAAAACACGAAGACTTTGTTCGAGAAAAATTAGTAATAGAGGCTGAGCAGTCCGAGAGCAGAATAATTTACTCACAACTAAATCATAACCTTTTAAACAATAATTATTTTGAAAACACATTCAGCTATAAAGAAATATCGTTAGAAATATCCAGATGTGAGGCCATACATGTCAGTCCATGCAACGAAAATTTCCAGCAATTCTGTACCCTTTGCAACATGAAAGCAAAAAAAAAAAAGAAGTTAACACACCAAAGACTTAGATTTTTCCAGAAAAACAGTTTAACAATGCAAGAAACAATAGAATTATTAAATGGTGTAAATTGGAAATTATTGTACTATTTTTCAAAGTCAATTTATAAGCATAGAAATCTTTTAATGACTGAATTTATTTAAATCAATTCTATTAAGTTTTATTATATAAACTAAAATCGCCTTATATACTTTGCCAACTGAGCTGAAAGCTATGCCAGTTTAATAAAACTGTTTTAAAATATTTATAAATAAATGATTTACTTTCTTAATAGTCTTTCGAAATACAAATGGCCACATTAAATTCCTTTAAAATTTTACAACTAAAGTAGTTTAAAAAATGTTTTTGAGTTTTATTCAAACAATTTAGAAAGAATTCAAAAGTTTAACTTGTTTTTCTTTTATAATAGTTGTGCTTTTTTCCACAAGTTCAAAACGCCTAGAAAATATTATCAACAATGTTAATGCTATACTTTTTTGACTGAGTGTAGAGAAATTATGAATCATCATCATTGGTTTTCATCATTGAAATCAATCATTGGAATATTTTTGGCAGGTCATTTATAGCGATCATTAAACATTTCTATCATTGAACAAAATGTCCTGATTAAAATCCACCGATAAAATTTTACTGACAGAAGCCTATGATTGGAACTGAATAAATTAGAACACAAATCAGTGAAACAATTCATTTCACTTTTGAACATAAAAATATCAGATTTTAAAGAAAAGAATTTTCCGGAAAATAGAAAAATAATTTGTTTGTATATAATTTGTATTTCTAATCAAAAAGAAACACAATCAAATATTCTTTAAAAAAATATTCGGATTGATTAATTAATTTTTATCTCTTCAGATTTTACAAATTACAAAAACTTCGTATCAAACTTAACTACAACTTTTAACATTACTTGCCACTATTGCTTATAATTTTCAACTTATTCCATTCCAATTATTATGCTCGTAATGTAAGTACTAATGGTATCCCAGAAAGGTTCTTTTCAATAATTTTCTGCTTAATTATAGATTATAGGATATCGATAAACAATAAACAATTTGTAATAGGAGTTTCCTCTACTCTACCTTTGGGCTCTGAAAAACACGAGGAGGTACTTTAAAGTTTCAATAAAAATTGGCACTTAAAATTCATTAAATGGCTTGAACTCTCGTAAACGTGATTAAAGGCCAATAGTCATAAACTTAAGCACAATTGGCTTGCATGGTGTGGTGTCTATATACGAGTAGGTAAACATTAAATGTTAGTAGGGTAGTTGGGTGAGTGTTTTTTATTAATTTAAAGAACAGGTGCGCAGATATGTAATATTGTTATTATAAAAATTATACGTATCTGTGGGGATGACCACTTCGTTTTTATCAAATTCAAAACCGACAATAAAGACACACAAAACGGGTAGTTAAAATATAAACAATATGAAAGTTCATTATTTGTATACTTTCAAGGGCGATTTTAACACAAAAGAACACGTGCCTTTTTTCTGAAAAGGTTTTTTTAAGGTAAAGTCATTGAAAAATTATATCTGTGAATATTGATTTAGATTTAAGATGAATTGATTTTCATATAAAATATTTTATCAAAGTGCATCGCATTGCTTTATAGGGAAATTCATTCATTCTTTTTTAAGTACATAAATTGGAAACAAAAAATGAAATAAAATAAGAACTGCAGTTTGGAATGACTTTGGCCCTGAATTATACGTTTTTCGATTGCCAATCAAATCGACATTGTTATTTTTGTTTGTATATTGCATCGATTGATTGTTATGCGCTTAGCATTATGAAACATATAGTCAAATAAATCACTGCTCTATTTCAAATAAACGACCAGAATACGTATTGTGAATATTTCAAATCTGACAGTTTGATAGTTGACTGGTCAGTGATTGAGGATTTCAAACTAGATTTTGTTTTGTTTTTGTGCATTTTGAATACAAATTAGATATTTCTATTAAAGTATAGCATTTTTATAAAAAAAAAAATAACTTAAAAAGGGAGAGAAAATAAATACTGGGAAGTAGAATATATGGTTAAATTGTATAGAATTTAAGTTTAAGTTTAAATATAACTTTATGGGGGTTTCACATAACTTTTTAATGATGAGTTTTTGAATAAATTTTCAGGTATCTAATATTTTTTAAGTCAAAACAGTTCTACGATTGATATGAGAAAACTGAATATCAAATGAAGACATGTTTGTGTATTAACAACTTTTGCAATGACTTAGCAAGGGTTTTACAATCGATCTAATCAAGTGGTTAACATGTTTCTAATAATTTTCAATGAAACACAGAAAACCGGATAATAAAGTGTATACACATAATGTACTAAATTTATCGGAGGCATATTTTGAATTACCGTTAATTTTTAACTTCCCATAGAAAGTTGTTGTAATCAGTCCAATTCAACCAATTGGAAATTTTGACATTTCTCGACGTTTCAAAGTCAATAGAGTCGAAATAAAAGATTTTTAGAGAGATGCCTGAGCGTGTGTACGTATATTCCGGAAGTTATTTTCGTCGTCCATAGCTCAAGAACCAGTAGAGACATCGACTTCAAATAATTTTTGTATACAGATAATAATAATAATGATAATAATAAAAAAAACCTAAAAAAAAAATACTAAAAGTTGGATTTTAGACTCAAATATTTGTTCAAAAATTTGAAATATAGCTTGAAATTAATTTTATCTTATAAAAAATATTGTTTTCAACATTCACTTAAATTCGGAGAAAAATTAAATTGACACTTTTTTTTACAAAAAATAAAAACCTAAACAAAACATTACTAAAAGTTGGAAAATTGAGGCTTAAGTGTTTTTGACTGAAATATTTAAAAAGAAAATTGAGATATCCAACAGTCAGTTTTTTTTTTTATAAAAAATTAAAATCTACAAAAATAGTAGGCAAAATTGATAAAAATTGGTTTTCGATATCTCGACAATAATAGAAGACATTGACTTCAAATTAATTTCCTTCATCTAATTTGTATTTGTTTATATAACAAATAAAAACTTTTAAGAAATGATACTAAAATTGGAAAAATTTGGGTTTAGACTAAAAATCTCAATTTGAAATTAATCTATTTCATCATATGCAGAATATTGTTGGTAATTTAAACATTTTGTTGAAAGAATTCAACTGACACCTTTTTAAACAATAGACGAAAACCTACAAACTTGTTAAGCAAGACAAAATGGTAAGTTATCAGTGGGTCGCATCCCAGCCTCTTTTTAATTTTAAATTTGTTGTTCCTAACATCAATCACCCTATATGCTATTACAAAATGAAATGTGAACATTTCTTGAGAAATTACCAAAAATTAAGTCTGTTTATTGCTGAATTAATTTCTCAAGGCGGTGTCAATTTATATTGAAATTCGTTAGGTGATTTATTCGATTGAATTTAAGACTAAATTGTATTTAAAATTAAAAGGGTTTCCACGTTACACCTAATAGTTAAATATTTGTTATGCAAAAAGTGGACGAATTTGCATTGAAGCCATCAATATTTTGGCAACAAAATGACTTATGAGCCTATGTTTAACGTATAAATTTAATTATTTGAAAACAACATAATTCAGAAACGGAAAGCCAAATATTACCTGTGGTGTGATCGTTAGTTCGTGGGACTATTATGTTAGAGTTCTAGATTTTTTTTTTTCACCGGTACTGCCTCTTGCGAAGAATTGAAAAATCAAAGTATTGGTTAAGAGTTGTCTACTGAATGTTGCGTTACACAGTTTTTTTTTAATAGGCCAAACATTTATTCTTGAGTGATCTTTTTTAAATATTATTTTTTATTTAACTTTACACTTAAAAAAAAGGAAAAGAAAACAAAAATTTAGCCATAAATTCTCTTGTCAATTCCTAATTAAATTCATGAAACAAAATCTTAAATTTTTTCTAAATTTTTGAAGAAATTTAAAACAAAAAAAAACCTTATTATTTATAGTTAAGTAATAAGTAATTTAAAAAATAGCTAAATAGAAAAGGAGTGTGATGATAGGGTTGGCAGTCATAAATTTTTAACTCTAGCCCTTGTGGTAGCAAAATAAAGTTTTTTTTTAAGCTTTGAGGATCTTTAACAAAAAAAAATATTAGGTTTTACTCGTATGTTGGATGCCTTTAATAAAGGTTATGTTAATCATACAAATACAGTGTCTTGGTGTTTCTTTCTAGTAAACTCCACTGGTCAGCAGAGATTTTTTCCTAGCAATAAAATTGCACTTTTCTAATGGGTTTTGATGATCTTAATCCAAATTTGACTTCAAAATCAATGTATTCCCAGTTTTTGAGATATTAGTAAAATTCGAAGAAAACCTCTATAAGGCTTTTTAAGACTCAACATGAAGTAGCGTTTTTTTCCAAAAAAAAAAAACGTGAATGTTCTCAAATCTATAATTCCTTTCTTCACTACTCAGTTAAAATATTTATATTATTTTGTATAATATTTGAAAAATTTAACAAGTTGTTAGATTTCAATTTCAGATTTTTCAAGAAAATCTGATAGAAACGCTAAATAATTTATACAAAAACGATTTTTAAGTTTTGTTCTTGTAACGAATCTGTTGTCTACACTATTCAAATCAATTAAGTTTTTGAAATATATATAATAAGAAATATAAAATTAATGTTGAAAACGAGTATTTTTAAAAGTTGAGCAAATAGTTGAAATTTTGGTTTGGATTCAAAATCAGTAATAAACAAAAATTATGCCCCAAACGTATGTATATTTCACCATTACCTGATCCTTTCTCAACCCCAAAAACCGATGAAGGGTTGAAAATGGAAACTTTACTTGTGCTAGGAAAAGATTTACCTAATCAAGATCTATCATTCTAAATATAGATAAATAATTTTGGAGGATACAGGAGGATATCAGGTTTTTTTAAATATAGAGTGAAATAAAACTCATAACGCATGAGATTAGCAGAAACTAAGTAAGATACCGAAAGGAGTTGTACTTTACAAAATCAATATGCTATGAAAAAGTTCTGAAAATTGGCATTTATATGTATGTAATTTGGTCTAACTTAAGAGATGTGGTGGTTTTATTTTGATTAATTGTCATAATATTTATTAATAAACAATTCTATAAGTCTCAAACAAATAACTCCTTCAATCTGTTTTTCTACAGAAAACTATAGGAACGTCCTATATGGATATTTCATAGATGGCGCCACATTCTTCATAAATCATTCAACTACAACAAAACTTGGTCGGGGCTGCTAGTTGATATGCTCAGAAAAAAGTCCTCGCAGAAAATTATGTACTTTAAAAAAGTCTAAAGTTTGAAGAAAATTGTTTAGTGGGCTGTAAACCAAAGTAAAGGCAAAAAGAGACAGGTTAGTAAGACGGGCATTCTTCACCATTTTCCTTCGTCGTTATATTACGTTTGATAAAAATTCCAAATTCTACCCCCCATTTTCCGCTTTACATGCTTAACAGGTAAAATCATTTAGCTTCAAGTTTTCTTATGAATCCATAGTTTTTCATATAAATTGGCAGGTTAATCTTATAAGTTAAAGATACACACCAAATAAGTAACACATAACACAACACTTCACTAAAATTACGGATCTATGCAAATAAAACTTTAAACTACGAAGTGACATATATTTACATACATAAATACCCCTATAAAATTATAGCAACACACAATAGCTCAATTTAAATTCTAGCTCAAGGAAAGGCATTTTAATCAGCTTATTGTTATGTACGTTTATATATATAGTATATTATACTTTGCAAAACACATTGCAATACCAAAAAAAGCTGTAGGTATACATTTATACACGCAAATTAAAAAAAGGAAGAAATTTAGGCAGTGCAAGCACAAGACTCTATAAATTTTTATAGGTTTGTAGTACATACTCAAATGTTCAACCATCTATTTTAATATGATTATTTAGTTAGTTAGTTTTTATTTTATTTTTATTTTTACCTAAATGCATTTGATATTTTCCCGTATCACGTTGTGTACTCCTGATCATCGGACCTAAAGCAGAGAAAAAAAAAGAAAATAATTGTTGATGAAAAACTTGTGGACAAAAAATGTCGAAGCAAATAATTGAGGTTAGTTTTTAATTTCTATGATTTTTTAAAAGAGATATTGATTCTATGTACATTTATGTATAATTATCTACAAAATAGAGGGTGTTTTTTTTTATATTTGCGGTGGTATATAATTTCGTATACATTTTATATGCCTTTCATTTTAAATGGTGCATGAACCATCGTTAAGTTTTGACAACTAAGCGAAACTTCCATCTGTTGAAAGTTCATAGTTTTAAATTTTGATTTGATTTAAGGTCAAATCTGCTTTTCTTCATATACTTGAAGTTAATATTCCACACAATTAATTTCTTTATATCCGAGAGAGAAAAATAATTCTAGTGACACTTCTGTCACTTATCATAACTTGAATTATCAATTCATTTGAAAAAAAACACCCTTTTGTCTGCAACAATGTTTGTTGTTTGATGTTTGTTATTATACTTTCCGAAATGAATTGGCAGATGATTACAAAAATCTAATAAGCGGTTAATGTTTTATATTATTATTGTTATAATTATGTTTCATCAATCACAGTTCAATGCGCATAAAAAAGGGTGGTAGATGGTATTGCGGTTGGTTGATTTTTTGTTGAATGTATATTTAATATTTTTGTATGACACATTTTTATGAATTTTTAAATTACACGACATTGTTCATGGTAATGTGGTGATTGTGAAAAATCTATTGTTCAGACAGGATGACGATTACCATTTATGATGATGATGATAAAACTACACAACTAGTTGCTATAATATTCATTCATCCATTGATTATAATAATTTCTCTTGTGTATGCTTCATTTGCGGTTGTGAAAATTTATTTTGTATCTTCATACATATATACATACATACATACATATATAAAGCATGTGTAAAATGAGACAATCGGAGAAAGAGATTTTTTTAAATTCTGCTTTTAAGCTTTACTTTGTCGAAAGATGATTTCAAAGAAATTGATAGTGTTTTGATTAAGTAGAACAAATAAACTTATTGTATGCATTGTTTTCAAAAAGAGACCTACCAAGTTACTTAACGGATGTTTTTCTAGAGTCATAAACTCCAAGTTGGCAACACTATTGTAACTGAAGGGCATTTTGACAGCTGTCAAGCGATTTATTTTCAGTTTGGTTTGACATTTTAACATAAATAGACTGACGCCTGAACAACGCTTTCAAATTGTGCAAAACAAGATTGCCGTTGATCCCAATTTTCTTAAGCGAATTTTGTTCAGGGGAGTGAGGGATACGTCAATAATCATCAAAACCGCCTTTTTTGGAGCGATGATAATCAAATGCATGTTGGTGAATTGCTACATTTCTAAAAAGTGACTGTTTGGTGTTCTTTATGGGTTGGTGGAAAAATTGGTCCGTACTTCTTTAAGAACGATGCTGGTTAAGAACGATTATAGTCAATGGTGCATGTTATAAATCCATGATTACTGACTTATTTGTTCATCAATTGAACAATTATGATGTTCAGGGACTGTGGTTTAAACAAGACGGCGCAACATATAAGACAGTTCGTGGTACAATTGATTTATTAATAGAAACATTTGGTAACCACACAGTTTCGCGTTACGGACCTGTGAATTTTTCCCCAAGATCACGCGATTACTAGTGGTATGATGGTTAGTGCGTCTTATGCCAGAGGTCTTGGGTTCAATCCCTGACTGTTTAATCTGAAGGGTTTTTTTGATAATAAATCCTCAAAGAGTAATTCTTGCCATAAGCATTGCTTTCTCAAATTGGCCGTTCGGATTCGGGATAAAAACTGTAGGTCCTCTCCATTCCTAAAATCACTAAAACGTTGAAAGTTGTAAGTCTATGGACTGTTGCTCCATGCAATTTATTTATTTATTCATCGCGCGATTTAACGTGTCGCTTGACTTGTAGGGGTATGTGAAGTTGCTTGTCTAAAATGATAAAGCCGAAACGAATTAACACTTAAAAAACAACATTCGTCGAGCTGATATTCGACCAAAACTGTTGGAAGAAGTCATAGAAAGTTTTACCTCCAGATTAGACTACGTCCGATCTACCCATGGCGGTTACATGCCAAAAATGATATTAAAAATATAATTCCATAAGATTATTATTTCTAATAAAGAATTTTTTTGTATGCTCAACTTGTGACATCAAGTAGTTTGTTTTTAAATCATAGGCTTTTTAGACAGTGTTATCTTACTCACGTTCGAAATATTGCCAGAAAGTCAATATCATACCTTCAAAACGAAACAAGTCCTTTTGCGGTGGAACAACGCAACGTAGGGAAATATTAAAAACCGAATTCTGAAGTAAGAGAGTCACCGTATAATTTGCACAGACGAAAATGTGACTGTTGTAGCCGGGAGTGTTAGATTCAATTCACGATTATCAACTCACCATCAATCTCGACAGCTCAAAAATTTCACGCACTAGCCTGAGAAAATTTTGCACAAAGATATCGAATTATAACAAGGTCTAAGTGACTTAACAATTATTGGAGTATTTTTTTCGAAAATGCCGCTAGTAAGAACGTTTTGTTTAACTTTGGGTATTATAAAACCATATTAACTGACTGTTTTTACTGAACTTGAAGACAATGATTTAGATGACCTCTGGTACGCGCAGAATGGCGCTACAAATCATTTTTACACATCAAATTCCTAAATCGCATTATCAGCTGTCTTGGCGATTTAAAACAGTAATCTGACAACAGTCTGAACAGTTATATGACTCCTTGCAGTTATTTTTGTGAGGAACCGTCAACGACCGATGTTTTTCCAACACAATTCGGAAACCGTTCAAAAATTAAGTCGCATACCATCTAAGAAACCTGTGAGTCCGAAATTTCAAACTCAAATTTTTGATCTGACAATAGATTTGAAACAGTTACCTCACTCCTTGGAGTTCTTTTTGTGAGGAACCGTCAACGACCGATGTTTTTCCAACACAATTCGGAAACCGTTCAAAAATTAAGTCGCATACCATCTAAGAAACCCGTTAGTCTGAAATTTTAAACTCAAATTTTTGATCTGACAACAGATTTGGAACAGTTACCTAACTTCTTGAAGTTCTTTTTGTGAGGAACCGTAAACGACCGATGTTTTTTCAATACAATTCGGAAACCGTTCAAAAAATAAGTCGCATACCATCTAAGAAACCCGTGAGCCCGAAATTTCGAACTGAAATTTTTGATAGTCATGGATGTGTTTCGTAAATCAGGTTAAACACTTGCAATAAGTTCAGTTATTCTATACAAAATTACAAACATTTTCCGTTAGTGTCACTTAGCATTCGGTATCAGTTTTTAACCGAACATCTCAATAATGTTGCAAAATGTCATTATAAGAAATAGCTGAAACACAAACACGCTTCAGCTTCGGCATCGTCTGCGTTACGAGTGGCTAGCTTCAAGGTTGCTTTGAATTACTTTTCCAATATGACATTTTTAAAATGGCACTTCTGTCATTAGTAGCTGTTATTTTTTTCTCAATTTTTTTTTTGATTTTTTCGTGCAGTAAAAAATATGAGTTTTAAAATCCAACAAAATTAAATTTATAGCATAAGTAGCTTACACAGCCTATAGTAAATAATGGGAATCCTTCCGAAAGCAATAGTATTTTGTTTGTTTTTTACTTTTTTTACAGCTGTTGAGCTGTCAAGCAAAGGAAATGCTTAGCAGATTTTAACTAAAGCTTCTGTTTGGATTCACATTTCCTTACGATTGTCAAACGTGAGGTCAAAGTTTCATTGTGATAGGATGCATTAAATTCCTAGGGCTGAACTCGTAAACGTCAGGCAAAGCCGAAGCTGAAGCGTGTTTGTGTTAGAGCCAAAAAGCCTTATGACAGACACAAACAAACAACGAACGTTCCCTTTAAAAAATTAAAATAAAATCGGACCTTTTTCTTAACTTATTAAACCTAAAAAAAACATTCGAAAAATTTTGATCAAAATCGCCAAAAGCGAACAAATTTAAAAACAAAAAGCCGATTACAGTTATTCTTAATTAAATCACTTTGATCAATTTTTGTCTTCGGTACACAATTTTTTTGTATTTAAATTGAGGAATCGACTTAGTCGAAAATGTGTCGTAGGTAACGAAAATGGGAGGTAACATTTTTTTCAAGGTCAAAGATTCCTAAACAGAATCTTTCATAATTTTTTGAATCTGACAGTTGCCACAAAAAAAAACTCAAACGTTAGTTTAACCTAACATTGATATAAATTTAAAGGTCTCATATTTTTAATGTTAAGTTTGAAGTAATATATACAAACTACAACTATGTTTGAATTTAAATAAAAAAATGTACATGTATAATGCTAATGCCATTCACTAAAGCTACATAAATATATTCCATCAACCTTCAATTGTCGGGAATATGGAGAACAAGTAGATGGAGTTAAACTTCCGCGTAAAACAAAAGTTACAATGAACTTCGTCTTTGACTCTGTCTATATGTATCTCTTAGATAATAAAGACAGATATGTATCTGTACTTTTAGGTGTAGCTATGTGAAAAGATATTAAGGTAGGCAAAACGTCCTCTGATTTCGTTTGTTTTTTACATTTTATTCGCTTTCTTTTGTTTCTTATTCTACAAAAGCTCTAAAAACCCAACAACAATGAAATTGCGGAGCCAAAAGCAACGGCGACTACACTGCAATACAATTTATGCTTAAGGAAATGTAGACGGACATGGAAGACAGCGCTAATTAAATCTAAAAGCTACACACATAGGTATACCTATACCTAAGCAGTAAGCATACCAATGGCTGAACGTTATCTTATTACAATTTACGTGTGTGTGCAGCAGGGGCTTAGAGGGTGAAGAAGTTGGTATGAAGGGCTCTGCCACTCCCACAGACAAAGAGACTCCTTTGGAAATTTCTTTTGTTTGCCGGTCTCGGTTTCACAGGGTGGAATGTTATAATAATTAACGAAAGTACTCCGACTTCAAACTTATTTTTTTTTCGTTCGTTCGTTCGTTCCTGTATTATACAACGGAGATGGAAACTCTGGGAGTTTTCTCTGGCACTTCAAGCACTTATACGTCGCACTGTCTCTTCTGTCACTCTGCGTCATGCTTTTCGTCGTCTTCGTCTCTGTCGCCATCGTCGTATTTGATGGTGTCTAACTTATTCAGTCTGGCCTGGCTTTAGCTTGGCCAGGAAAACAAATGTGTTGAGCAGCAGCAGCTTCAATCTTCTTTCCTTATAAGCGCGGTAAAGTGGATTTGCACTTTGTTGGGTTCGCGTAGGGTTAATGGGTTTGAGTTTGGGAACGGTTGCTCCCCGTATAGGCTAGGAGGTGCATGCATTTGCATGCAATTATTGTGCAACCGGATTATGACGTTGTGTTTCTGCGGGTATTCGACGTCGTCGTCTTTATCGTCGCTCACCGGGCATACACCTCAGTCAGCCCACATCAAGAACAAGCATATTCAAGGACTGACATTGTCATCTAGAGCACCTATCATAAAGTAGAATGAGGGAATATAAATTTCGCTGATGCAAAAACTGTGTATGTAATTAAAGGTGTTTTACACGAAATTACTTTGCTTGCTATGACTTTTTATGGCAAATATAAAAGAGGTGGTAAACATATAAATTGAAGTTAGATGAGAGGGGGCGGGGTGGGGTATAGGATTAATTCGCAGCGCAATGACAACGTTTAACATGTAACTGGGAAACTCATATGTCAAGGGCATGTTACACCGAATGAGATTAATTACTTGTAAAATAAAATCACGGTTTGTTAAAGCACACCGATGCAACGAATAAAAAAAGAAGAGTGATGAAACAACAGAAGAAGAAAAAACTGACTGTTTTAAAAAATTAGAATTTCGTTTATCAGTTTTTGAAAACCTTCAAACTCACAAAATGGGGCAGGTATCGACAATAGATTGCAATTTAACTTCTTCGAATTCTAACTTTTAAAAGTTTTGGTGACGTACAAAAATTACAGTTAATTTTTTTGGTATTAAAATAAAGTTATTTTGTTAAATTGTTTTGGAAGAAATAATTTGAAAAAAATGGTCGTGATATTTTGGAAATAAGTTTAATCAAAATGAATAAATAAATTAAGTTGAGAACTAGAGCCTAATGACCATTGACAGAGATTCAACCCAAGACCTCTGGCATGACAATTGGACGCATTTATCATCACGAAATGGTATCTTACTTAGTTTTTGGAAATTATCATTATTTTTGAGTTGTTATTTGATTCTATTTGGAGCTTTTAGACAATATTGAATTTGATACTTTCGTGGTTTTGAAAAATTCGCTTTAGAGTTGTTAGTGCTGATTTCGAATCCAAACTTAACTACGTGGTAAAATTTTAAAAGCACACGTTTTCAACATTATTTTTATATTTTCTAATGACAGATTTTCAATTTTGTGGTTTAAAAAGAACAGGGCTGGAATTCGAGATCTGTCAAACTAAGTTGTTAAACCATTTTTTTATATTTTAGTTGAAAGTCTGACATTTAGGAAAATGAAGCTTTTAACTATCACACAACGCATACAAATTGTTAAAACCTACTACAAAAAATGGTGATTCAGCCACAGCCACATATCGTGCTTTAAGAGCAGACTATGGTTTACATAATCGTCCAACTACGCAAGGAATTGGCAAAATTGTGAAGAAATTTAAAGAAACTGGATTGGTTAGATATTTTAAGGCCTGTGCATTATCGTTTCCCTTGTACCATTGACAACATCGTAAGTGAAATTGTTGTCGATTCCTCATCGTTCTCAAGAATTAAGACTGTCTTACTGCACATTATGGCGTATTTCACTTTAGGATCTACACCTACACCATATAAAGTCCAGCTTTAACAGTGTTCTGTGGAATTAGCCAGTTGCATTCCCCTTCCCCCTCAAACCATACTTCTAGAATGCACGTCAGTTTAACCTTGAACTCAATTTTGAAGGTACTGTCAAGTATAGAGATTCTGTTTTTAACCGCACATCGAGAATGTGGAATGCTTTACCCAATTCTGTTTTAAGAGCAATGTGCATCGGTATCTCCTCTTTAATCCTTCCCTATTTTCCTAAGCTCGCACTGTGTTTGACCCCTTGAGTGCCCTTTAAAATAAAATTAAATTGGGTGGCGCAACAGTCCGTTGTGAACCAGGGCCTAGTGACTTACAACTCTCAACCATTCCTGTGTGCGAGTATTGTTGTCAGGAATGGAAGGGACCTACAATTTTAGGCCGAATCCGAACGGCTAGTTTGAGAAAGCACTTTTTCATGACAAGAATTACTCTTGAAGGATTTGTCAATTCCTCGCAAGAGGCAGTACCCGCGAAATTATTTTTTTTAAATTAAGCTGGCACAGGCAGGGATTGAACCCAAGACCCTTTGCATGACAGTCCAACGCACTAACCATCATGCCACGGGTACTAACTGTCAAGTATAGAGGTTCTTTTTTTAACCGCACATCGAGAATGTGTAATGCTTTACCCAACTGTGTTTTAAAACCAATGTGCATCGGTATCTCCTCTTTAATCTTTTTAAATTTTCCTAAAGCTCGCACTGTTTTTAAACTTTAAACATGATAAGGGTATTAATAACCCCTTGAGTACCCGTTGAGTATACAAACAAAGCTGAAACCAGCCATTCATTCACAACGTCGTAGATGCGTCCAATGGGTGATTGAACAACAGGTGGGTTTTTTTTAACAAAATTTTCTTTAGGGACGAAGCACATTTCTCACTCGGTGGGTATGTTAATAAACAAAATTGTCGTATTTTGGGCCCTGAGAATCCTCAAGCAATTGAAGAGAGTCAACTACATCCTCAAAAAGTCACTGTATGGTGCCATTTTTGGTCCTTCGAAGTGATTGGACCTTAATTCTTCGAAAACGACTATGGAACGACTGTCACCGTTGATTCGGATTGTTGTTTATATGATAACCGAATATGGCTTAGTTGCAAAAGACATTTCGTGGTTGCGTAATTTCTCGTCGTGGAAAACACATGGTGATACCAACTGATCAAGATTATGCGATTTCACATCGCTGGACTTCTTTTGTGGTTAAACCATTAGCTCTTGATGGATTAATAACCAACATTCTTCAAGTTATAGCTGAGATACCGCCCAATAGGTGTCAAAAAGTGACCGAAAATTACTTCAAAAGAATCGATGCTTGCCACAATTGGCTTGGTGGTCATTTAAATGATGAAGTGTTTCACTCATAATACCCGTGTTTGTTTGACATTTTTTAAATAGTAAAGTAGGAAGAAAACGCATCGGAAGTAGCCAGATTTTTGTATTTAAAAATTGGTACAACTAAAAAAAGATGTGTCAGAATAATAATACAAAAAAAAACACACAAAAAATAAGCCCAATTTCATTAACAAAACTAAACAATAACAACAGTAACAGATTGATTTTTTCCTCAATGGAAAACACATGATTCCAAATGCATAACTCCTCAACGAACACAGCCATCGAGATACAAATGCAACATGTATTTTCGCGTCCCACACGAAAATGACCCACGTCATAAAAAACTATGACTGATATCCACTAGCATACCATTATAAATAAATAAATTAGGTAGCGCAACAGTGCTATTGACATTCAAGTCTTAAGTATTCGTGTGCGTTAGTCATCTAAGGGATGGAGGAGACTTACAGTTTTAAGCTGAATCCGTGATCTAATTTGAGAAAGTGCTTTTCCTGACAAGAAATACTCTCGGAAGATTTTTCAATTGAAAGCAAAAGTAAGTACCGCGAAACAAACATTAATAAGGCACAGGCAAGGTTTGAACCCAAGACCTCTGGCGTGACACAGAGCTAACATACTATTACAAAGAATAAAAACCTTAGTACAGCAGGAGCGGTGGATGTTTCATTTCGGCAAAAACTGCTTTTTAGAAAACGACTAGATAGAAATCAGCTTGAAAATAGTTTTCAATATTTCCCAAGGTTGTTTAAGCTCAAAACAATTCTTTTATTTCTGGGGAGGTAAACAGACAATCTGACAAGAATTCGTGCATGAAACAACTATCAGTGTTAAAATAACCAATAATTTAAAAATAAACCACAAGATAGCTCAATCCGTATAATAATACAGCGATCCAGTTGAATATTTTATCTTTTTTAAGTTTGTAACTTTTAGAATGAGTAACACTTTACATTTCAACAGGAATTAGAAGAGCTAGTTGTGTACGATCTAGTGTTTTTTTTCTTTAAGTGTGCACTTGTACTTTTTTCTAAAGAACATAAGTTCTATTTTAATACATCATTATTACTAGCGCCAAAAAAGTTATCATAAGAACTTTCAATCTCATTTCATTAAAAATGTATCATTTAATCTTTAAACGTTTTACAAAAGGTAAAAAACGTAGATACCTTTAATTGGTATTTGTATTTGCAAAGTTCTTCAATAAATATTTCTCAAGTTGTTTCTGCTATGGTGTCTTCTTTTTTGTCTTGTCATCAGAAACGAATTCTAACACTACAAACTGCATAAAGGTACTGACCATTAAAAAGGGAAGAAGAAAAACCATTCATTATATGAACATGAACAACACAGCCTTGAATCTGAATCTTATTCTGAAGGACTTTTCCTCTCTATAGTAAAGTAGCTAGTATACCAATTAATAATGTTTTTCTTCTTCTAAAAGTCGTATAAGTATATTGGAAGTCTTTTTTGTTGACTTTTTCTTTTAGTAAATGACAACCAAGAAAATATATAGTTTTTTTTTCTTGCTGTCTTGACTTATTTCATCGTCTTTTTATTTTGTGCTTCATTTTCTCAAGAATAATAAATTAACCCTTTCTTTTGAACACAAAATTTCACCCCAATAGTTGTACTGTCATCATTGTACCTATAAAATACAAGTTCGTATATAGTAGTCTCGATTTCAACAAAAAAGGGAAAAGAAGAACATGAAACAATCATCCGTTGAAGATGAACTTCTCTAAAGCTGCCCCCACGTCCACAATGCAACCAAACATACAACCAACCCCTGCTGGGTGGCGGTGGCGTTGGCGTGATGTATAGATATTTTTTAATCAGAAAAATCCTCCTTTAAAAGAAAGCTAGTGGAAATAAATTTTCAAGGGCTTTCCTTCCTCTTTTATAAAGTAGGTGGTATATGCTCTTGCTCTCTTGCTCTTCTTTTTCCAATCGTTTCAAGGAAAGCAAACAAAATATTGGAAATGTCACACCTATCCTATATCTCTACCTCTACCTATACTATACATTTTCTTTTTCAGGACAGTATAGTTGAGATAGCAAAATGAAAGGATTAACTTTGTTGTTCGAATTTGCTCATACGGTTTCGAGAAATATAGTAAAGACGATAAAGCCCCAATGGAACTAATATCACGCTTCAAGCGTCTCTTTTACCTTCTTGCTTTATGCATGAGAACTATACGGAAACCTTAGAAACGGTGGCGGACTGGGACTGGAAAACCGTCATAGAGGGATAATATGCGTAAACATGCTACAGAGGATTTTTGCGACTACGTGACGTGCGTCATCCCGAGAATCTACGTGTTAGTCAGAGCCAGAGAGTGTCAGAGTAGATTTTGCCTCCACGGTTTTTTTTTCTACAATCTTTGGAGGGGAACTTCAAACATACGCTATAGTCGTGTTCGTAGATACGTACGAAAACGAAGCAATGTCCTTATGCATTTTATATATGGGTAAGGCGAATACTAGTATATGACATTTTTGTAGATAACTTGCAAGGGAGAGTCCTCGGGACATTGTAGTTGAAGACATTGAGCATACACAGAGTAGAAAAGATGGGTAGTGTGGTGAAAAGAAATGCCGGAAGGCAAAATTTTATATCACACAGAGTTGTGATGCGGTTTTTTGATATTTTCACTACGATGCGCGATGACGAAAATGGTATACACGGCGGGCACGAGCACATGGGATCAATGGTAACTCAAGAATTCTGAAGTAGTACAAACAAGTCCTTGTATTGGTATAATGGTTTTGGTTTATTCAGCTCCCAAGTCATAAGTCCCTATATACATTTACTTCCAACTAGATGGGTATATGCGTTAGCTACTTTTTGAAAAGGATTAGCTGGTGATGGAACTGATGGATGGACTATGAATAAGGTTGGTTTCTGGGTTACTGAATGTATTTTGTGTTTTTTTTTAAGATAGAATAATTTACAAGGTCGATTTGAAAAGGCGAGAAAGACTCTGAATAATTATGTGATGAAGTGACTTAAAATCTCATACTTTCAATTTTAAGGAGAGAACACATTTGAATAGAAGAAGTATATTATGCTATCGGCATTTCTGGCATCAAGTAAAAAGGATCTGCTTATAGTAGTGAAATATTAAATCGATATACTATTTTTTCCCATTTTTGTTTGCATTTGTAAGATTTTGTTTCAAACAATTTATACTTCTGGCTTGAGGGCATTAGCATAGTTATTTAAGTCGGTCATCGTATTTTGAAGATCTTTTGTGATTTGACAATTATACAGTTTGTATTTTGTATGATAATAAAGGGTTATGAAAATTAAACAAAAAAGAGACATTCAAAAGAAGCCAAGAGATGTTTATTTTTTTGTAAAGAGGAGAGGTGTCATTAACAATGGAAAAGTAAATCGGCCTCGACGGGTACGGTTGCAGCACTATATCGTTTTCACTAAATTCGTTATGACCAAATCGCACATTTTCATTAATAACTTCACGAATTTGATCTTTAATGCCTTAAATCAATTGAGGAGCCTTAGCTTAGAGCTTATCTTTCGTGTAGTTATTTTGAAGACTTGTATTGAAAGAATTTAACAATTTTAATAAGTTTTGAAGTGTACTTTTTTATGACGTTTATTTTACTTATAACACTTTTTTCAGTCTAAATAAACTAAAGCATCTTGCACAAGAACAATTTATTCGTTGCAGTATGGATGGTATGTGGAACGCGAATAGAGTTTGACAGTTCGGGGCAACCAAACTACATTTCGTTACTACCAAACTGTTTTTACAAAATGTTCCTGTTTTAGAGAAATAAATGAAAATTTTTTCATCCTAACATTAGTGTCAATTGGTTTCTTGTAATTTAAATGTGTTTTTGTTTGAAATTTACATTTTGAAACGTATAAAATCTCGTTTGTTCGTCAATTCCTTCATTCGTTGTTCGCTCTCATGTGCAAGGCTTCTAAATCTAGCTTACTTTTAAGTGTTCAAAAGACCAGGTCCTGATATGGGATCTCCATTCAAACAAATATGTATTTATCCCGGATGAATCCTTCGAAGTTATTTTTATTTTTTTCAGGTATGTTAACAAAGTATCTTAAAAAAGTTTTACCATCCATCTTTTCTACTGGGTTCATATTTAATTTCCGTATCAGCTGGCAAGTTCGTAGATTGTGATACAAAGCCATGCGCACCTAGAAATAAGAACGCCTAAGAAGGTATGAAACAAGTTTCATATGTACCTACAAGTAATATATGTAATTAATTCGTTTTCAGTAACAACTGCTGATTTGGCGAAGTGATTCCTCACAAGGTTTATTAGAACATTATTAATTCTGGATACACCTTAAGTATCCAATACCTTCTAATTCGAAGTTTTGAAGTGTATATTGCACTATTTATAGTAAGAATGTATTGTATTCTTTAAAATGACAATAGATGACTGGTGCAAAAGTGACAGCAACTCAAAAAGCGTGCGGTATTCGAAATAAAAGCACTTATTGGACAATCCTTTATTCGCAAAATGACATGAGTTCCTTGTGCGTATTTTAATAGTCCTTCTTTCAATAACTTGAGTTAATGCAACAAGGACTTTAAACCAAGCACCAGCAATCGCATCAACCCAAAAGGAACCATTAGAATTTGCATTCACTGTCGAATGCATGTAATGCAATCATATTTCTAAATACCACCATATGTGAGTTTTTGGCAAACTAAACTCTCTATAAACGTAGTAGTTTTTGAGACAATTCCTTACATATTTGTTGGTTATTTTGGTTGTCAGAAAATCTGTCTTATTGCATGATTTTTGAAAGCATAGAAAGCTTTTATTATGCAATGCGTAAACAAAGCAAAAGGCTCGTATTTGGCTTTGTATCAAATATAAAAATTATGTCTTGTTTAAATATTTAAAGCAATTTCTTATCAAGTTTCTTATCAAAAAATAGGAACATTTACAATTTTTGACATTGTATTAAAAGCTCGATTATGCATTTTCAATTATTTCTTTGAAAGTATTTTTTGAAATCATCCCCCGTTAGTATTTTCCTAATGGTTGAAGCATTGGGCTATTGAGCCAATTACCAAAACAAACTTAAAAGTTTTAAAGCTTGGGTACAGTAAGTTTATGTATTGTTAAAACGTTCGAAATGACACCAAGGTCCGAAGCATCTAATGAAGGCAATTGCTTTGATCTCCCTCAAAAATGTCAAAGTCGTAGCTAAACTTTGAGATGCCACTTAGACTTTTTTTTTGTAAACTCATTTGTAAGACTCTGCAGGGTTGTTTTCTTTAAGTTCGTGACGGCATTTGGTTGGTATTATTTACTCATTCACCGGTAAATATTGTTCACTGTCTCGAATTTTATTTAGAAGAGGTCTAACTTTAAAAAGTTAAACTTGAGACGTTCTAACCTCTTTTGCCCAATACATTCTGGTTAATGGTAATTTTCACAAGTTTTGAAATTAAAAATACTGATGGATTGTTCCGTTTAATTTTTCGTTATGCTAAAAGGCTTATTTATAGCATCTTGAAGAGATTTTTAAGTTCGATTGTTCAAGGAGCTTCATGGATCATCTAAACTAAACTTCTTGATGATATAAAATCATTAAATATATCATCGAAAAGTTTAGTGATACCTTTAAATTCCAAATGTTGTTCCTCAAATGCTGATATTTCGGTTTATGTCCATTTAAAAAGTTCTTCCCTTCCTACCTGTTTTGTTAAAATTTTGGCCTGTTTGGAATTATTTGTGTTTTCATGTGAACTCTCAAAATAAGTATTTGCTATATATTTTTATTATCTTCGTGGTAGAGCAAGGGAGGATAACTTTCACTATCGAAGTCTGAAACAGTTTTTTCATCACTTAAAAATCAAACACCAACAAATAGGCTTTACCAGCTTAGAACTTCCATAAAAGCTAGAAGGTTTCATTTCTGTAACAACAGGAATTCTTATCAATGTATGTAAAGCCTTATGCTTCTTCTGGGTTTTGTGGGGAATGCAAAACGATGATACAATAAAATCAAGTAAGAAAGCACCAATAGAAATCTCATTACAATTGCTACGTCTTGTCATTATAACTACATTTTTTGAAGCTTTTAGCTTAATATTTTTTATAGTTTTGTCGACTTCAAGTGCAACCCTTCAAACAATCGTAATACAATCTCGAAAAAACGCTTTTAATTTCAGAAAAATAACTATGGCTTCGTATGTGGAAAGGAGTTAAAATAAATTAATACATTCATACATTTTTTAACGCTACAAAAGATTTTTTTTTACTATTGTTGACGAGAAGGACTTACAACTCTCAACCATTCCTGTGTGCGAGTAATTTTGTCAGGAATAAAGGGGACCTAAAGTTTATATGCCGAATCCGAACGGCTAATTTGAGAAAGCACTTTTTCATGACAAGAGTGAGTTACTCTTGGAGAATTTGTCAATTCCTCGCAAGAGGCAGTACCCGTGAAAAGACTTTAGATGACATAGGCAGGGATCGAACCCAAGACCTCTGGCATGACAGTCCAACGCACTAACCATCATGCCACGGGTTCTACTATCACAATATCTAAATTTTTTAATTTTATCAAAAAATCATAATGAAATCAATTTATTTAAGTCAAAGGAGTTAAAAAAATTAAAAATCACTTTTTTAAAAGTTTAGATCAAAAATGTTATTTAATAATTTTTCTTTTTTATTTGTTTTTTTAGAAATCAAATAAGTTTCATCAAAGTTAAGACTTTTATTGAGAAAACAGGCACACATAAGCAAATGCCAAACATAAATTATGACAAGATCAAGTAATTTATAGAAGGACTATAATAAAAATGTATACTTTTTTTTATGGGACTCTACAAAATATTATATAAAAATCACTACCTTATCAGCTGTTATGCTTTAAAGATAGTGCTGCAGTTGTAAAAGCCTTATAAAACAAATGTAGATGCAATCTATGTCTTTACTGAAAAGCTAAAGCTAGATATAAATAAATACTTATCGTATATAACAGTAGACATAAAGAGATGTTTCGTCTCCCTTTGTTTTAAAAAGCTGGCACCGCGATAAACGCTATTGGAATATTAAAACGTTTCTAACGTCGCGTCCGTCGTCAGCTTTTGTCGCAAATAAAACCAAACCATCATAAATCTAGACAAAAAACAAATATAAAATTATTATTTGTTTGATATTTGAGTACTCAGCTCTATGGTCATATATTTTAAGCCGAAGGGGAATTAGCATTGATTTCATTGCCAAACCGCAAATAATTTCACTTTTTTCCATATTTACACTCTTTTATCCTCAAGTGGTTTGTACGTGAGGATGTGTTTCTGTACAAACAAAATAATATTCCAAACAGAAATAAAAATGCAATGATAGAATTACTAATTTTCTATGCACTTGGATGGCTTTTCACGGCTTGACTACCACGACAACCGACGTGACGACGGTTGATGGTGGCTCACGCACCCGGCCCAAAACCTGCTCACTGAATTGTGTTTGGGTTTGCTCGTAAAAACGCTCGCGCCATAGCAATAAACGCAACTTGAAATCGTTTATTAAAATAAATTATCGCTTCTCGTTCTCTGTGATGGATAAATAATCACAATTGTTGGCTTTTGCACTCCAGACACGCCTACTTATCTTCACATGCTACTTTATTGCATTTTGTTTTTATTTCGACAAAGTCAATAAAATGAATTAGATATTCAAGTGAGCATGCGGTATGGCAGCGGATGAGCGTTGCATTTGTTATTATTAAACTTAACAAGAAAAAAAATAACCTCCCTTGATCAGCTCAGCACCCCTCGGAACTTGGAAACAAAATATATCTACAACGACTTTCATTATTTGTTTCTCAATCACTTGAGGGGTTTTATTTCTTTTTTTAAAATTTATTTCTAACTAAATTCCTATACTCGGGAGCGAAAGAAACAGATCAGATTTGTTTTTTCCTAGTTGCAGGTTCAGTTTATTTTGAAAATCAATTGGGATTCCATCTAATGTATCTAACAATGGGGACTTTTCAGAGGACTTATTATTTTTTCAATCAAATTTTGCTGACTTGAATTCTAATATAAATGCTGGTAGCGTTTGTTTATCTTTAGATAATGTGTTGTCAGCCTTATCATCTCTGGTCAACATTTTTTCGCTGCACCAGATAATAATCTTCCATTTCTTTTAAAATTTTGTAAATACAATGCGACAAAGTATATTTTTAGACACTTAGAAACATTCTCTGATTACTCCTCTGCATAAATCTGGATCTAAGGGATCTGTGGAAAGTTATAAACCAATTGCTAAACTTCAGTTAATTCTAAAAGTATTCAAAGCAATTGTGGAAAATAAACTGTATAATTTAGTTCGAAATCATTTTTCTCAGGATCAGCGCATGGCTTTCTGAGTGGTAGATCGACAGCAACCAATTTATCAATATTTACGAATTATTGTCTTGGTTGTTTGGAAAATCACTTGCAAGACGACGTTATTTACAAAGATTTTTCAAAGGCATTTTATCGTGTGCAACACAATATTCTTTTGAAAAAAACTTTAGCTGCTAGGGTTTCACTCTGCTCTCCTTGGCTGGAATAAAAGTTATTTTGTTCCACGTAGTCAATATGTTAAAATTGGTGATGTTTTATCAAATAAAATAATAAACTTTTCAGGTGTTCCTCAAGGTAGCCACCTTGGGCCACTCCTTTTTATTCTTTTTATTAATGATTTACGAAATTATATTTCTTATGCAAAGTGTCTCTTATAAGCCTATGATCTCAAGATTTTTAGCTTTGTAAGAGCACCATCCTCCATCCCTGCAATTACTCGCACACAGAAATGGTTGAGAGTTGTAAGTAACTAGGCTCTGGTTCTCTACGGACTGGTGCGCAATCTAATTTATTTATTTTATTTATTTAAGATCTCCATTGATGCCAGTAAAATTTAAACTGATATTGATTGCATTGTTAACTGGTGTACTATAAATGGTTTATATTTCAATATTAAAAAATGCAGTGTTGTTATATTTTTTAAGATACTAGATCCATTAAGTTTCAATTACAAAATTGATAATCATTCAATACAAAAGGTTTACGAGACAACAAGATCTTGGAGCTATCTTTGACTATAAAATCAGTTCTTCGCTTCAAATTGACCACTTTATTTCTAGAATAAACGCGATGTTGGGTTTTATTGTTCATTATATGGAATCACTTTACTCAATCAAGTATCCCTTAGATTAAAAAAGTTCAGAGAAGATTTACCAAATTCGCCTTACGTAAGGTTTTTAGAAACTCAGATATTCCATCTTATGAGACCTGGTGAAAATTAATTCATTTAAAACCTTAATTGCAAAGAAGAAAGCTATATTCGATATTCTTTGCTTTCATTTTGAATTCTAACATAGATTGTGCTACTTTGCTATCAATGCTTAATATTTACGTACCTTCTCGTAATTTGCGACACAGAGATGGAAATTGTTTACATGTTCCTTTTCATACTACAAATTATGCCAAACACAAGTCAATTACTGATTCCTGTATTACTTTAAATTAATTTGTTTTTTAATTGATTGTAATAATAGTAGGTTAAATTATTAAGAGACATTTATTAAATTTGTTATAAACTTATTATTATTCGATTTAATTGTTGTCTCCATAAAATCATGTTACTTGAAAGACGAAAATAAATACATTTCTTCTTCAAGACATGAGATTCGAATATTATTTTAGAAAACTTAAAGATAGTCATTTTCTAAACGTAATAACGTTAAAGCTTCCAAGCAAGGTGAAAAGTGCGGTTTAAGCCATTTTCGATATAAATGGGTATACATGCGTTACAATAACTAAAATCAGAAACATTTTTTCCTTTAATCCACGGTAAACTCACCTAGTTTTCTGTTTGGTGGAAAATGCTAGTTTAACTCGTAATCTGGTATCCTTATTTTTATTTTTGAATTAAAGGCGTTAAGTCTTTCGGACTTTTTACAGGCTTGATACCGAATACAGATGTCATCTCTCAAAATGTCACCTAAATATAAATTTTGTTTATGTTATTTACGATCTGAAGCAAAGCCTGAGGATACATTTCAGATTGGCTCATACGAGTAAATTGTGCCTATTCGATTTTTTAAAAACGCTATACAATTTTCTTTAACAGAAATAAATGAAGTCAAATGTTTCAAATACTTTTCGAATGTACAGGTTTCTTAATAGCACCTTGGTATTTTTTCTGAGCCTGAGTATTAATTTTTATATCTATCGATCGATTGATAGATGATTGATCATTTTCGATTGGATCACGAAATCAAAAGTAATTTATGTTAACGATTGTTTTTCTTGTTTTATTTTCTATTTCTTCAAATTAAATTGAAAAAGGAGTGCCCAGACTTGTAGCTAAATTTGCGGCAAGAAGGGTACAGTCCGAACTTACAATTTTAAGAGCGCCAAACTCTTGCATTCGAAAGAAAAGTGAAATTTTCACATTTCAAGACAAGATCAATGCAAAATGCCGACACTGCCGCCACCGCACCGAAGCGTCGTCTTCGTGTCGTGTCTCACACATTCACTCTCCCATCACAATCAAACAAATATTTTCGCTCGTGTTTCATGAATATAAAGTAAACAGTTAATTTAGCTTTGAGGCACTTGAACGTAATTATAATTAACTTTAACTTGTTTTCAATTATTTGATTATTTGTTGGCGGTATGTCGTTCTTCATCATTGTGGCACCCGTGTGTCGGTCGTGGGCGATTTCTTTTTTTAACAAGTGAAGAATATATATTTAAATGTAGCAAGCTGAAAGCTGAGAAAACAATTGGTAGTACCTTAGCTTGCCTAAACAAGAGTCTGAAAGTGTTAAATCACAAGATTGTTATCACCTCTTGCAAAAATAACTAGGTTAGAATTTTAATTTGCAAAATTGTGATTGTTTTTTTGAGGCCTTTTAGTAAAAATATTTTCCAAATTAATTTCTTCCAATTTTGGTCAAAAAAGAAATCGATAGCTCAGTTCACCGTAACAGTTTTGATTGCCTAATTTTAATAAATTAGGTAAAATCAAAATACCGAAAACCGCATCAAGCAATAACATTCATCATGAAGGGGCTTTTCAACAGTCATTCTTGGTTTTTGCCAGGACCAAATGGGAAAATTCTACTTTGTAACGTAACTACTGAGTTTAAAATCGATCTTATCTCTGCATATGATTTTTCGATGAAAATCTGGATCTTTCTGATGTATTTTAAGAATCAAATTAAAACGACAGTTCTTCTTCTTCTAACTGAACTAAATAAGCCATATGGCCTAAATTTGTCTGCACAATACGGTGCCCAATTAAAAAAGTCTATGAGGATTAACATTCCTTGGTTGACATTCTGTAAGGAAAAACGATTGTACATTATATATACATACTCAATATTTAATATTGAGAAATGTTTCAATTGTTCTTGAGCTAATCACAAGGTTTCGATTCAACATCTCTAACTCAACAGGGGTTTAAATGTGTCCACCAGTTCCATTATTGCCGACTTAAAAGATGCTTAACGACATTGGAAAACCTTTTATTATATTTCCTGGGTCTATAGAGGAAATCTTTGCTTCCAGACAGTGACTGTTTCGAATTTTTGCTCAGAAATGCTTGCATAATGCATATCCCCGAACACGATTATTGTTGTATTGTTCTTGACCTCCAACTAGGAAAGCATTGTTAACCGTTTCTAATTTGAAAATATTTACTTCCCTTCGTTGTAATTCCGTTTGTTAAAGCCCATTTCTTAATCTAAAATGTAACAAAAAACATTATCTGTATAAAAAGGAGGGTAACAAGGAAGCCTTCTTGATGTATCAAGAACTGCTTCCAATTCATTTTGAATACTGAGTGTGATTTGAAAATTAACCCCCATGTTTTTGATATCCACCTAGTATGAGCTTTCAAAATTTTTCAAGCCATCAATTTTGAATATGTTCGTAGATTATTTTAAGACTCTCTTTGAAGATTTGTTCTCCTAAACACACGCCCCTGTTCATGATAATATTGTAAAGCTAAATTAATGTTTAATACGTGATCCTGATGGAATACCATCATTAATGTTGAACAATTGTGTGTCTCTCTTATGTTTCCTATCCTTTGGTTCTTCTTTTTAACGAGTCTGAAATGTTCTAAGTTCCCAGATCTTTGAACATATTCATACCTAACGCCAATCTGTCAATAAGGTTCTAAAATTTAGTAACGAATCATCGTCCTATAACGAACTTGTCTGATATTTCTAAATTTTTCGAATTTTTTTTTTGCGAAATAATTTCTTTAAATTGTTCTTTTCTTACATGTGAAAAAATGTACAATTACTAATTTATTAAAATTCTCTACTTTTTATTTCAATGCATTCGAAAAATATTCTCAAGTTGTGCAATAATTCCTAATAAAATAAGTAAAATTAAACTTAACTACGTTATATAGATTTCGTCAAATCTTCAATTTACAGTCAATTCAGATGTACCTCAATGGAGTCACCTTGGTCCATTGCTATTTATTTTATTAACTTCCCATGGTAATGGGTCTGATTTGTGAAATTACAAGTTTTGACATTTGTCGACGTTACTAGGTCCCGAAGTAAAAGATTTTTAGAGAAATGTCTGTGCGTGGCATGTGTACGTACGTTCGTACGTCCATCCGTCCGTATGTTCGTGCAAAGCTGAAGATGTTTGACACTGAAATAAAACACGAAACGTGCATCAGCTGTTTAAACCAGTATTGCCAAAAAGATAATAGCTAAAAAGCACCTTTATATACATATTTCCTATCCATTGTTTCTTCTTTTCAGCGAGCCTTTGAAATATTCTAAGTTCCCAGATATTTCGACATATTCATATGTTAGTTTTGAATTATCGTCCTGAATTCTTTGTATGTGAAAAAAATCTTAAATTACTAAAATTACTGATTTATTACAATTCTCTACTTTTTATTTGAATGTGCACGAAAAACACTCAAGTCGATTGCATCTTTACAGACTTTAGCAAGGCATTTAACAAATTAAGTCATGAAATTCCTAATTAAATAAGAATAATGGGAGCGGTTCGAAATGCTGTATTTTAAAATACTGTAAGAAAAAATTCTGTAAAATACTGTATGATCATAATATTGAATGGTTAACATTCTGTATTCCAAGATACTGTACATTTAAAATACTGTTTCTCAAAATTCTGTACTGTCAAAATACTGAAGCTCATAATACTGTGCGCAGTTTTTTACATTATCAAAATGATTTTTATGTTTCAGCCTAACTTACAGAAATAGAATTTTGATACACAGAATTTTGAAATAAAGTATTTTGAGGTACCATGTTATGACTCATACAGTATTTTGACTCCAACCCAAGTACAATTAAGCTTTACCGTATAGTTACGTGGATTTTGTCATATCTTAAAGAAAGATATGGCGAAATCGTATCATATCTTAAAGAAAGATATATAGCAGGAATAAAATTTCATGTCAATTAAAAGTCATTTCTGGTGTACCTCAAGGGAGTCACCTTGGTCCATTGATATTTATTTTATTTAATAATAGTTTGCTTTCTATTTAAAATAATTCTACATCGCTTATCTATGCAAATGATGTGGAAATTGTTCGAATTGAGAAAATCCATCAAGGATTGTAAGGAGCTACAAAAAAAACTAAATTATTTTTTGGAATGAAGCAGTACAAATCATTTGGTCATAAAATATTGACAAATGTAAGACAATGCGTTTTACATGAAAGAGTTATTTAAATAAAGTATGACTATATGTGGAATTCGTCATGTTTGAATACATATTCCAGTTTTTCTGATCTTGGAGTTGTAATAGACTCAAAATTAACGTTTTCTGATCGCATTAATTATATTATAAAAAAAGAGGCTGGGATGCACCGACACTGATAACTTCCCATCCGTCTGTAGATTTGTCTTGCTAAAATGTTTTCTAGGCTTTTGTGTTTTGTTATAATTATTCTTAAAAATTTCAGATTTACCAACAATATTTTGCATATAATGAAATATTTTTATTTCAAAATCTTCTACGAAATTTTTAGTGAAAAACCAATTTTTACCAATTTTTGTAGCATTTCTTAAATGTTTTTATTTTTTATATAAACGAATACAAATTGGATGAATGAAATTAATTTGAGAGATATCGAGAACCGAACATCAATTTTTACCAAATTGGCGTACTATTTATTGTAGATTTTATTTTTGTATGAAAAAACGGACTGTTGGAATCTTAAAAAAAAATACTAATGTTAAAAACAATATTTTATGTGAGTTAAATAAGTTTGAAGCCAATATTTTTAATTCTTAAAAGATATTTGGATCGAACGTACATTTTTACCAAGTTTTAGCATTGTTTTTTTTTTAACTGTCAATTGGATTTTTCTCAAAATTTTACATAATGCTAACAACAATATTTTTTTAAAGATAAAATTAATTTGAAGCCAAATATCTCAAAGTTTTGAAAAGATATTTATTTCAAAAATTAAATCTTACTAACTTGTGGTATGCCTTTTAGGTTTTTATTGTTCGCAAAAAAAATGTCAATTCAATTTTTCTCAAAATTTTTCCAAATGTTAAAAACAATATTTTTTATAAGTTAAAATTAGTTGGAAGCCATAATCTTAAATTTTTGAAAAGATATTTTTACAAACTTTTGTTAATTTCTTTTGGTTTTGGATTTTTTATAAAAAAATCTGTCAATTCGATATTTCTCAAAATTTTACTGAATGTTGAAATCAATATTAACCTACTTTTGTAAATTTGTTTAAGTTTTTTAAACTTTCTGTTAAAAAAAAACTATCGATTCGATTTTTCTCAAAATTTTAGCAGATGTTAAAAAAACGTTATTCTTCGTTGCACAAAATTGTTTTGGAGATAAAGTCATTTTTTGTTCGTAAGAATTTCGAAGTGACAAATATTTTTTTCATTTTTCTTTTGATTTATAAAAAAAACTGTTATTTGGAATTTTTTCCCAAAAATATATTTAATTGGTACCACGTTACAATATATAATATAAAATTTAATTCAAGTCTCAAGTGTAATTGGTTCGTAAGATATTTAAGGTTAACCAACATTTTAACCTTTTTTTCAAATTGCTATGGAAAGAAAACCATACTCTCAATTTTCTTGCATTGTTATCTGTATAAAAAAATGTATTTGAAGTCGAAATCTCTACAGGTTCTTGATCTAAGGAAGACGAAAAAAACGTCGTTCGAATAAAAACAAAAACCAAACATACGCTCAACTCATACAAAACTCAATTATTCTGAAAAAATCCAAATCCAACATGGAACACAAAATACTTCTTATTTAAAAGGCTTACAAATATCAACATCTTTTCTAGTATAGAGAATAATTTTGACCATGTTCCAACAAAATGTTCAAAAACCCTACCTCAAAAAATACCCTGCACAGACAAAAAAAAATTCTTAAAATTGGCATGAAATTGAAAACCCACCAACAAAAAATATAAAAAACGTGCCTCCAGAATAAAAATAACACCAAAGCAATTTAATTGCCCATGACCCTCGTATTCGGATTAATTAACACAGTTCAACTGAGCGAAAAGTGTACTACAACAGACTTGCATTCAAAATACAGCCAGGACTTTATACACATCACATCTAATGAATATATGATATCTACCGCGAGTATATACAATATCTATACGAACTTTCCCTTTCCCTCTTTCATCTATACTCGTCGTACGAGTAGGTATTGTGCCACGAAAAATAATTGAAGTAACAGCTTATTGTCCCGGATGTAGATGTAGAGGCTGTAGGCCCTCGAGGACTTATTTAACATCATTGCCGTTCACATATGTCGCATATATGCCTACCTACATGCACATCTTTAATGCTGATTCGGCTTTCCTGCCAATCGATGGCAATCAAATTGGAAAATCTTCGCCTTTTGTCATAAAAATGTATGTATGTGTAGGACAACACACTCTAGCTCCCTACAGAGATATTGTGAACAATAGCACGAATGTCCTTGGCCTTTTTGCCTCCCCTAGTTTATATTTTACTGGCTCCGAACATTGTTATGTGCGGTGTGGCATAATATCGATTATGATTGTTTGCCAAAATCCATAAGGACATGACAGAAATTCGGGAGAAATCAACAAAAATGAAAAAGAAAAGTAGACATAAAACAGAAAAAAAACTATTCAATACGGGTAATGTTGATTTGGTGGTAATCGCAATGATGGGTGTATGAGAGGATTCGTCCCTTAATTCAAAAAGCGCGCACGTTGGAAACTAAGTCTGCCAAATTGTCTACCTCTTCAGCCCGCTAAATGTTTTTGCTTCTAAGTGTCGTGCAGAGCATATGCACATACATACATACATATATAAGAAATCAATAAATATCCTTCCAAAAGTAGGAAAGACGATATCAAGTAGAACTTAGGGGTTCTGTAGAAATGGTCTAGGTAAATATTTTATTTTATTTCACATGATTTTTTGGATTGTTAAGAAGAGCGTAGGACTCTTTGTCACAGAATATAATGCATTCATCTAGTGACATTGCACATATATTTGGATATGAATGCAAAATTGCTTTTATACACTCTTAAAATATTACAATATTCAAATATCAATACAAGAGAATGAGTCATCCTTCCATTCCAATGGAATGTCCTTTCTTTTTGTCCTGCTTTGGAATGATGAACTCACTTTATTGTTTAGTTCGTTTTTTTGTTGTAATATAAAAAATGATAAGAATTTGTTTAATTTGAAAGCCTCTTAATCGATGGAGGAGTGTTACTTTTGTCACGTGCCACGAAGCTGTTGAAATTTCTTATAGAAAATTCACACGAAATGTTTATACAGTCTTTCTAGTAAAAATTTCTAAGAATCTATAAAAGTTAATGGTCTTTAAGCTTGACACGAATTTTAAGTGTTAGTTTTCCTGAATTTCAAAACTATGAATGTGTTGGAATTTGGTTAAAAATATTTGAATTTCATGTCGAGATTTGACAATGCCGATACCAACATAGCAACAACTGTTTCAGGCTTTAGGAAATTAATAAATCTGTCAATTTTGAGTGTGTTTTTTTTTTAATTCCATGTGTGTGGGCAATATTTTTAGAATAGCTCTAATTTAACTAACAAAAGGATTATGACAGTTCTCAAAAGTCACAGGTGTAACGTTTATAAATAAACAAGTAACGAACTAATAATCCCAATTTGGCAAAAAATGTTGTTTATTTTCTCGAAGAGGTGTTCAAAATATGAAACTAAGACATTGTGATTTAAAACCTTTAGACTATTTTCTTCTAAGATGAGGTATATGCCAATGGTCCGCAATCGATTCAAGACCTTAAAGATTGACTTCATGAAATTATCGATAACATGTAGCCTCATTACTAGTTTTTCATTTTGCGGTTTTAAAAGCATAGGGCTGATTTTTGACATCTGTCAAACTAAGTCGTTAAACAAATTTAAGGAGACTGGATTCATCGTTTCGCTCGTACCACTGAATATAGCTCTGCTGTAAATGAAAGTGTTGTCGAAGTCCCGTATGTGTCAATTCCTCGTCGTTCTCAGGAATTAGGACTGTTTTACTGCACATTATGGCTCATTCGCATCAGTGTTCTGTCGAATTAGCCGGTTGCATTCCCCTCCTCATACAATACTCGTACTTCTAGGAATGCACATCAGTTTATCAGTCGGGCATACTGTCAAGTATAGATTCTTTTTTTAACCGGACATCGAGAATGTGGAATGCTTTACCCAACTCTGTTGTAAGACCAATGTGCATCGGTATCTCCCTATTTTCCTAAAGCTCGCACTGTGCTTAAACTTTAAACATGTTAAGGGTATTAAAAACCCCTTGAGTGCCCGTTTATTACAACGTTGTAGATGCGTTGAATGGGTGCTTGAACAACAGGCGGTGCGGTGGACGGCGAACAAAATTGTCTTCCGTGACGAAGCACATTTCTCACTCGATGGGTATGTTAATAAACAAAATTGTCGTATTTGGAGTTATGAGAATCCTCAAGTAATTGAAGACAGGCCATTACATCCACAAAAAGTGACTGTTTGGTGCGTTCTTCGGCCAGGAGGTGTGATAGGACCTTACTTCTTTGAAAACGACGATGGAACGACTGTCACCGTCAATTCGAACCGTTATGGTCATATGATAATCGACTGTTTTTGTCTGCTATTGAAGAATACGACTTGGAAAATATGTGATTTCAACAAGACGGTGTCACATGCCAAACAACTCGAACGAATGTGGCTTAATTGCAAGAGACATTTCGTGGTCTCGTAATTTTTTGTCGTGGCGAAGTGGTCGAAAACTACCTCAAAAGAATCGATGCCTTCAACAATTCGCGTGGTGGTCATTTAAATGATGAAGTGTTTCACACATAATGTCAACGTTTAAACTTTATAACAAAAAAAAGAAATATCATGAAAACAAATATTTTATATGTGTTTTATTTACGTTTACTTTTAAAACTGCAAAATGGATAACCCTGTATATTCGAGCAGAAGCCTCACGCCATTGTCTAGAACTATTTTCCAATATTAAAATTCATCTTTACAATAAAATAAACGATCATAGTTTTCTTTTAAATAATCTTTTTTTACAACTTCATAAAGAAACCTTTCATTGGGAAAACCGTATGACATTTTTAAAAACGTAGTGTTTTTATGACATAAGAAAAAATGAGGCTAGGGTGAGACCGACACTGATAACATCCAATTTGTGGCGTCTGTCAATTGGATATTTCTAAGTTTTATAAAAGATGAATTCAAAAATTTAAACGCTATTTGATTTTTCAAAAAAAAAAACTTAATTTTTCAAAAATTTTATTTGAAAATCGTAAGAGTGGTTTCCCTTTCACAAATTAATTGTGTACAGAAAAATTTGTTCAATTTAAGTTTGAAAATATTCTTTAGATACAATTTTTTTGAGCTTATTACTTTCAATTTCGTAGAAAACTGATGACCCATTTTCAAGATATCAAATTTCAAAAAAAAAAAAAATACATATTTTTAAAATCAAAAATAAAAACAGTGACATTTTTGATCATCGAATATTATTGAGGCAAGTTAGTACAGAAGTAAATTTATTAAAATCGGTTGATTAGTTCTTGATAAAACTTAAATACAAAATATCGGTTAATAGGGGGTACCCTTGTGGAGCAGAACCAACATATTTGTTTTATATTGAAAGAAGCCGAATAAAGCTATAATTTAAGAAATCTATCGGTTTGTATTTGAGAAAAGGCGAATTTTCGATTTTTGAACAAAAAATTTGGTGTGGGGACTACATTTATTTTCAGTCTTAAAAAAAATAAAAATATCGCCCAACCCGAATCGGCTCCAAACCTTAATTTCCAAACTGGAAGTCAATCGACCCAGTGCTTTGGGCAGTAGGGGCTAGAACAGACAGACTGACGAAATCGAGGAACTTACTTTTTTCGACTTCTCTACCATTGTTATGTCATGTTTGATAAAAAAAATCTCCAGTCCGAAATTTTTTGTAGTTCCTCAAAATGACGTAAGTAAAAATGTTGCTATCATTTTTCTTAAAATTTTACAACATGTCAAAAACATTAGTTTTCGATGAATAAACTTATTCTAGAGGCAATATTATTCTTTGTAAAATATCTTTTAGGGGGTCGTCTAACTTCGCGGTTTGAAAAAATCGATTTTTATTTTTGTTGTGATCGAAAACATGCTGGTTTACGAGATATCGAGACTCAAACCCGGCCCACCCTGTTTATTTACGTCGCTCAGAGGCAGGTGTCGAGCCCGGCTATTATTCCGAATGAGGCACGAGAAGAATCGGTCTATGGTATGGTGTTTTGCTATTGTGTACGATTGTGTACACGTGTGTACGTGTGCTAAGGTTTAGTTTTGGCGCCGAAATCAACAAAACGCTGTACGGTCCTGACATGACTGATTGAATTGTAAGTTCTGTCAATCGTGTTTAATTGTAACATTTATCTTTTGGCACGATTTTGACGAAGCTATAGAAGATATCCTGAATCTTTAAAGCGTGAATACGTATCACAAAACATCTCGTTAGGTCTAGACACAATTTTTTTTACAGTCTTCTTTTAGATTGATTAAAAAACATAGTAAAAAATGTATTTTTTTTTTTCAAATCGCTGGTATTTTGTGAAATTTTTAAATATTCACGAAAGCTTGTGTCAGATAAGTTAAAAAATGTTGTTTGTTGTTTCAAGGTTCTGAAGAACCGGAAGTAGTGCATTCAACGACGCGTCAATAGCAAATTTTGTTAAAAAAATGATCCTTTATATGTTTTTCATTAAAGTTCAAGAATTGACTAATCAAAAGAAACAAATTTGTTCAAATATCATGTGTAGTTGTTTTGCGATCCATTCTTGAATAATAGGCCTGAAATTTGACCCCCTTAAATTGCTGCAATCAAAACATAAACCCACTCAATTTGTTCTAGAGTCATTTTTGTGTGTTTTTATGTTAATACTTGTGAACCAAAATTTATTTGAAGTATGATTCTAATGGTTCTTGAGATATGGCCAGTTAAAAATAGTTATGCGGACCGTACAGTAGTACAGACGTACCGACGTAGGAACGGTCAACCACGCACAAACAGATATTTCTCTTAAAAGCCTCTCTTCTTATTTAGATTCCAGGAATCTCGTCCAGTAATGTCAAAATTTTCAAATCGACAAATCTATTACAATATTTTCACAGTGTTTACGAAAATTAGTCTTGTTGTCGCCAAACTTTTAGTATTTGGTTATTTTGAATATTGTTCAATACAGTTCTTATTTTACAAACCGTTAACTGACAGCTCTGCAATTAAATTTGTTTCTAAGTTTTCTCAAGAGCTCTCATTTACTTTAATCTTTTAAATGTTTAAATTTCTCAGATAGGCCTTTCTCGATCCATAAAAGTCTGCCTATTTGTAGCCAAAATGCTGCAAATACTACAGATTAACCTCCAACACTCTAAAACGGCTTCGGCCTCCCTTCTTTTTCGCCTAACAAAAATTGGAGAAGATGTCGTTCTCATCCAAGAACCTTGGATTGTGAAATCCCTGGTTCGAGGATTGAGAACTCCTGGCTACTACGTACTATATGTAACAGGAAAAGGTAACCCAAAGTCCTGCATACCAGTAAAACGTAATCTAAATGTATTTTTACTCCCTCATTTCAGTGATAAAGACGTCACCACAGCCAGTATGGTAATAGGCAACCATACCTACTGGCTGGTATCAGCATATTCGGGCCACGACCACCAGGGTACACTGCCTGGTACCATTCTTGAGAAGACGGTCGCTGAATCAACAAGACAGAAAACAAACCTAATTATCGGTTGTGATGCCAATGCGCACCATACTGCATGGGGTAGTACCGATATAAATAATAGAGGTGAGTCTCTTTTTGATTATATTCTAACAAGTAATCTGGTAGTAAGTAATGTAGGTAGTGAACCAACCTTCGTCACAAAAAATCGACAAGAAGTTTTTGATTTGATTCGTGTCTCGTTAAATCTCTCAAATAAAATATTGAATTGGAGAGTATCAAAGGAGAACTCGTTCTTCGATCATTGATACATCCAATTCTCACTCATTGAAGGGACCCCAAATCCAATTCCGGAATTATAGGAAAACAGATTGGCCAAAATATAGGGCGACTCTGAAAAATCTGATTAAACCAGAACTTTCGGATCCGCCCTTGTGCGCTCTTGAACTCGATCAAAAGGTCGATGAACTTACAGCAGCTCTCAATAAAGCCATGGAAACTGCCTGCCCCCTCACCACAGTGCGGGGAAAGAAGAAACCATATTAGCGGGCTGCTGAACTAGATATACTCAGGAGAGGTTGTAGAAGGCTTTTCAATCGAGCAAAAAAGACTAGACACCCCCAAGATTGGGATTCCTATAAAGAATCTCCCAAAAAGTATAAACTAGAATTGAGAATAGCCAAAAGATCCTCATGGAGATCCTTCTGTAACTCAATAGAAGAATCCGCGGAGGCATCAAGGATAAGGAAGATTCTCTCGACAAATCCAACCATGCCTAGTTGTCTTAAAAACTCAGATGGTACATGGTCTAACTCTTGCGAAGAAACGCTAAACCTGCTATTAGACACCCACTTCCCAGATAGCTCCCAATCCGTTAATACAAACATACAGTCCTGGGTCGGGCATTAACTTAATTTTTCCTCAAGGTCTGGTTACAAAAGAAAAATTGACATGGGCTCTGAATAGTTTCAAACCTTACAAATCTCCAGGTCCAGATCCAAATCATACCAGCTGAGCTACAATATACCATTGATATAACTTCGCCCATCATTGAGATGATCTTTAAAAGTTGTATAAATCTGGTCTATATACCTCAGCGATGGAGAGATGTAAAGGTAGTTTTCATTCCCAAGGCGGGCAAATGCTCGCATGTCAACCCTAAGGACCTAAGACCTATTAGCCTATCATCTTTCATTCTCAAAACTCTGGAACGATTGATCGATATCCATATACGTAACAACATTGAGAAGAGACTATCAATGTCTCAGCATGCTTACTGCAAAGGGAAATCGGTAGAAACAGCCTTGCACACTCTGGTAAGAACTATCGAATACTCCCTAGAGAAAAAGGAATACACTATGGTGGCCTTCTTGGATATTGAGGGTGCTTTCAACAACGTTGACACATCCGCTATCACTTCTGCTATGACGACCTTAAACGTCGAATACTCAATCTGTGAGTTGATTAATCTAATGCTAAAAAGCAGGATCATCAACTCTAGTTTGGGAGATTTTTGCACAAAAAGGTCTGTCAGTAGAGGCACTCCGCAAGGTGGTGTTCTGTCCCCTCTCCTGTGGAACATAGTGGTTAACCAACTACTAATATTCCTTGAGAGGGATGGCTACAGAGTGGTTGCCTATGCCGATGATGTTGCTATCGCTGTCACAGGGGAACATCCTAATACACAGAGAGACCTCCTCCAAAATACACTCAATATGCTCACTAGATGGGCTGATAACTGTGGACTTAGTATTAATCCTCAAAAACAGACTTCGTCCTTTTCGCACGGAAATAAAAGATCCCAGTAATTGTACCTCCTTCAATAAAAGGTATACCACTAGTTTTTACCAATGAAGCCAAATACCTTGGTCTGATATTGGACAAAAAATTAAGTTGGAAATCCAATATACAGGAAAGAGTTAAAATAGCTACAGTATCTCTTTTCCTTTGCAAGAAAGCTATAGGAAGCAAATGGGGTATTCAACCTCGCATAACCTACTGGCTATACACATCGGTCATCCGACCAATACTTATGTACGGGGTTGCAGTATGGTGGACTGCACTGGAGAAAGTTACATACTGCGACATACTCAGCAGAGTTCAGCGCACTGCATGTCTCTGCATAAGCGGGGCATTTAGAACCACACCCTCAGCAGCGTTAGACACTCTCCTCCATCTGACACCCCTCGACATCTTCAGTAAACAAGTGGCAGCGAGTACAGCGATAAGACTCGACGCCTCATCTCAATGGACCAACAACAATGTGGGGCACTCCATCATTTTGAACCCCTTTGGTTCTATACCAAAGTACATAGACTACACTATTCCTAAACCCCTATTTGGAAAAAACTTCCAGGTATCCATTCCATCCAGAGATGAATGGAAAGACAAAAAACTCCTGGACAACAAAAGTATTCATTTTTATACAGATGGATCCAAGACAAATGAGGGAGTTGGTAGTGGTGTGTACTCAGAAAAGCTTAATATAAGCATTTCATTCCACCTCCCTAATCATTGTAGCGTCTTTCAAGCGGAAATTTTAGCGATCAAAGAGGTTCTCTCCTGGCTAAGAGAAAACGTGATATCAACTTCTGATATCTGCATCTTCTCTGACAGTCAAGCTGCTATCAAATCCCTTGACGGTGTCTCGACCAAATCTTTAACGGCCCTCGATTGTCGATCGTCTCTTATGGAGATGGCGCAGCAATTTAACATTCACCTCTGTTGGGTGCCGGGCCACAGAGACATCACAGGTAATTGTAGAGCCGATGAACTTGCTAAAAATGGAACCGTCATACATATTTCACCTGAAAGGGAGAATATAGGTATACCGATAGCTTCATGTAAACTTATGCTAAAAGAAACAGCTTTTGCGATAGCAAATTCTAGGTGGCGCAGCTTACCAACATGCGCAGCCACAAAACTCATATGGCCTTCACTGGACCTAAAGCGCTCTAAGGACTTGTTATCTCAAAGCAGACTTCATATTAGCTCCCTAATAGGTGTCCTTACAGGACACTGTTTTATAGGCAGGCACGCAATACGACTTGGCGTGGACTCAAATGACTTCTGTAGGAGCTGCATGGACGAAGAAGAAGAGGAAACAATCTCTCATCTCTTATGCACTTACCCTGCTCTTTCACTCAGACGCAAACTTCATCTGGGGGACTACTCTTTTGATAATCCCAGTGAACTAGCTAAAAAGGATATTAAATACCTTCTTCGCTTTATAAAAAGCTCAAAATGGTTCTACTAGTTAGAAGTAATTCTCTAGATTCATGTGGTATCACAATGGGCCTTTCTCTTGGCCTAAGTGTGTGGATTCTAAATCCGCAGCCACTTTAACCTAACCTAACCTAACCTTTCTCAAGAGCTCTCATTTACTTTAACCTGTTAAATGTTTAAATTTCTCAGATAGCCCTTTCTCGTTCCATAAAAGGCAGACAGATTATTTGTTTTAATTAATCATAAAATATTTTTACAATATTCGTTTACATTTTTTCTCATACGAAACTGCACTCAAACCATCATCAAATCCATTCCATTTTTTTAGTCATTGTTCAATACACGTCAGTTGTGTTAAAAAAAGAAAAGAAAAGGTTTTCCACCAGATCTAAATTGCATTGCATACCTAGTCTCTATCATACCTTTGAAAAAGCTGATGGCAAGGTGACATTCCAACCAACTAGAAAAAAAGAACATAATTTTTATCTTCAGTGACCGGCTTCTTCCCTTTGCATTCTTATATTCTCTTCAGTAGAAAAACGAAGGGAATATTATATTAAAGTAAATACTCTACAAGTCTAAAAGCCCATCAGACTAATAGAAGAAGGCTTAACAACGGCGCGGCGGCGCGCGGCGACTGCACGGTGCAACGCACACAATTTACCATCTCGCAACCTCATCTCTCTCAACATCAAGGCTGATGGGTTTCTTTTTCTTCACAAATGCAATCGGTTGTAACTCGTAAGTCTATTAGGGAACTCATTCCCACACGTAAACAATCCAAAGACCGGCATAGATTTATTCTCATTGTGAAAATCAACTTCCAAGACGAATTGTCGCCCTCGCTCTCGCCAGTCTTGAGTCTTCTGACTATACATTATCTCCTTCGTCAGGCTGGAATGTGGTTTCAGTTTGGTTTGGTTTTGGAATATAACGAGCAAACAACACTCCAAACAATTTCTTGAATTTATGATTTACGAAATAATTCCCTCCAGAGATTATAGGGAAAAGCATCAGGAACAGCAACAGCGTCAGCACCAGGTTTCCTATCAAACACACAAAAGGGCTCGGATTCACCTTCTGGCTTGTTGATCAAGTCTATAACCAAGGACAGAGCGAGGAATCAGTTACAGTGTGTAGTAAATTTAGGGAATTCGAGAATGTAAGCTCTGCCTTAAGCGAAGTCGTATAAAATAAGAAAAATAAAAAAAAAATGTCAGTTTCCGGAATAAGAATTGAGAGTTCATTGATGTTTTGTTGAAGAGAAGAAGAACCGAACAGGAAAGGGAAGTTTATAATGACGACGAATGATAAATTGTGTATAATGTAAAAGAAACTGAAGGAACATTTCTTATTATTTTTCTTTATCTTTTGGTTTCTTCTTTCTTATATCGATAGAACGAAGCTGATGGAAAATCGGAATGGTAAGGTTTGGGGTTAAAATAGAAACAAAATATTTAAGGTTTCAAGTTTATAGAGAGCAATTAAACCGATAAATTGTTAATTGAAGTGCTGCTTAAGGGCTTAATTATTTCTTAGTAGAGTACCTGAAGGGTACCTGAGCAAAAAGAGCCTTTTTCCTTTTAGTAAATATTTACGAATTTCTTTCTTTATTATCTCTACTTCCTTCTGTTTCGAAAGTTACTTTCTCAAGGGCTTAAAAAAAAGGAAAAAAGGACAACTTTTGTGGAATTTTTTTAATTAAAAATATTTAATTATGCTGCATGTGTATTATATGACTGTGGGTGCGGTCTTAATTCACTTAATTTCGCACTACGACCAATATTTGGAAGCACGCATGAATAAACCTAGTTTTTTTTTAAATATATAAAATATTTTTGCGATTTAAATCAAAGATAATACAAAAATTAGAGGTAATTTCAATAATAGTAAGCTATAGCTTAGGTAAATCAAGAGTCAAGAACACAAAAGACCATTTAAAATAATTAGCTGTCAGTTTCAAGTGCAAAATCATTTAACACGAAACAATTTAATTGATCATCACGTTTGGTTTTGAAATGCTCTTAATATAGTCCCTGAGGTGTTGATTATTATTTCCGCACATTTATACATTTTTCAATTAGTGTCGGAAATTCAGCTTTATAATCTCGGATTGTGCTCGAGTATGTATTCATTTGAAAAAGATACAAGTAAGATGCGTTTTGTTTTTTAAGTGGTTTGTATTCATTTTGGTAAATTTGTAGAAGTGAAGTCTGAAAAAGGTCTCGACTCGGAAATTTCACCAGGGATGTGGCTTTTCTTTATCAATAAAATTAAAAGCCCTTAAATCTTAGAGTCCAAGAGATATTTAGAGTTTGAACACGTCATGTCAAATGTAAAGTGTAGAAAATTTCTAAACTGTTTTTTTTTGTGTATGAAAACAAATAATTCTGCAATAAATTGATACTGCTTAATGATAGGGGTGATCTTTTTGTGAAAGCACTGAAAGCTGTTTTTAAGGAAAGCAATGCAAATGTATGTTGCTTATAATAATGTCAAAATGATATTTATAAAAATACTTGGAACCTGTTTTTTGAATGCACCTTTTATATGTGGAAATATTCTTCTTCAGGCATGATTTCGAAAAGACTTACCTGAAAAAAGAAAAAAAGGATATGTTTAATTTTGATATACTTAAATAGATGGAACAAAAATATTTAGATAAATAAATAAATTAGATATTATTTTATTAATGGTAGTAAAAAAATGTACATTAGGGGTTTCCTTTTGATACAAAAAAAGCAAGGTGTTGGGATGGCACCCACACTTATAACTTCCTATCTTGTCGGCTTGTCTTGTTTAAAGCTTTAACAAACTATTCATAACAATATTTTGGGTGAGATAAATAATTTGAAGCCAATATATTTCTTTGTTATTTGTTATTTTTGTAGGTGTGTATGTTTTGTTTAAAAAGTTGTCATTTGATTTTTTCTAAAAAAAAAATATTAAAACTCAACAAGAAATGATGAAATAGTTCGATTTTACAATCTAGTAGCATTTCCTCCGTGTTTATTTCGTACATTCTATTTTTTTCTCAGATCCGATTTTACTAAGAAAATTTATCCCATAATAAAATCAAGTTGAAGTCAATATTTTTAATTTAAAAATAAATATTTTATTTGTCGAAATTCAATTTTTACTAAGTTTCAGTAATGGTTTTTTTAGGTTTGTAAAAAAAACTGTCAAATTGATATTTTTCAACATTTTACCACAAGTCACAAACCTTATTTTTTCAATACATACAATAATTTGGAGATCAAATTAATTTTGATCGTAAAATATTCGAGGTGAAAAATTTTTGTTTTCAAGCTTTTTGATCTATAAAAAACCGTTAGTTTTTGTTTTCAAAATTAAATTAGTTTATAATCACGTCACATTTTTTTAATATAGAATTTAATTCAAGTTGCTAGCGTTATTGGTTCGTTTGATGTTTTCGGTTAACCAAAATGTTCGCTTTCTTTTTTAATTGCTATTGTAAAAAAACCACTCACTAAATTTTGTTGAGAGCCCTTTCTTTGTTATTATCTGTATAACAACATTTATTTAAAGTCGACATGTCTACTGATTCTTGAGATATGGACGACGAAGGGGCTTCCCAAGCTTACGTACACACGCATACACACAGACATCTCTCAAAAAAATTTATGTAGATTCTAAAGATCTTGAAACGTAGAGAAATGTCCAAATTTTCAATTCAATAAATAGAACCGATTACAATAACTTCCTATGGGTTTTTTGGTTGCAAATTTTTCATGACCAATACGCACATTTTTTGTTGTACGTCGATCTCAATAATATTACGAATTTTATCTTCAGGCTATGAATAAATTGTGGAGCACCAACATAGATTTTATCCTTCCAAGTGGCTCAAAAAAAGACTAAATATGTTAATTCATATAAGACATCAGGGTGTAATTTATCTTCGGGAAATAACAAGGTCAGTAGACTTTTCTTTCAAAATTGCTATTGTGTTGAAAATCGACCTCTTGGGTCGAGCTAGCAGCGGCAGCCACTTGCCAAAATCTTTTTTTTTTAATATAGTGGCAAACCCTTAATTTTGTAATTCAGTTTAATTCTTGGCTATAACACTAAAATGCGTTTTTTTTTCTTCTTCAAACCCACACACCAAACATCCTTTATGAGCGTGGTTCAGCAATTTCCCATTGTTCGCAGTATTACACGTATTTTCTGGTTACTTTGGATACCGATTCAAATCACGTTAACTTTCGGATTTAAGTTTTATTGATCGAGTCAAAAATTTATTTTGATCACCACAATGCTTAAATGTAGTACTTACAATTCTTACCACTAATTTAATAAATATCTAAATAGACTCCAATAAGATCTTGACTGTTTTGTTTTAAACAATTTTGTTTTTCAAACAAAAATGTTGAATGCAACTCGACATAGTTCATATGGCCAACGTGGGCACCTTTGCAGCGGTCGATTCCTTGGACCCAATTTTAGTTGACTCAGCTACTCATCTTGTGTTCAGTGATGGCTCTGAGCTCATCTAATGTTCGTCGGCTTATTGGCATACACCAATGACTTAACGTAGTCACAAAGAAAATAATCTAGTGGCGTTATTTTTTGCAGAAGAATTGGTGATTCTTGAAGTAAATGTGGACTTTTACCCGACCAATAATGCATATTTTGCTTATTGACGAACTCATTGAGCCATGGAGAAAGGGCTCTTAAAGTGACGGTCACCGAATCCGAATTTCCGTAGAAGATTTTTATAAAACCACTGGTCGGCAAGATATTCTACCTGGAAATAAAATTTCACTTTTGCACAAAGGGTTTTGATGGCCTTAATTCAAATCAGGCTTCAAAATTAATGTACATGATAGGTTTTTCAGATCTTACATTTGAAATTCGAAAAAAAACGAATAACAGGGTTTTTGAGGCTTTATACATACATTTATGAAGTACTTTTTTTCAATAAAATTCGTGATGGTTTTCAAAATCTATAATCGCTTTTTTTTTAATATTCACTTGAAATATTTACATTATTTTTCAAAAAACCTTTATAAGTTGTTTAATTTGGTCTGTTTAACAAAAATCAGAAAGGAACGCTAAACAATGTATGCAAAACGAATCTGTTTTCTAAACATTTCTATTTTACCAACTTTTTGAATTTTTTAAATATGTATAAAAATCAAGTTGAAAACGGATATTTTGAAAACTTGAGATAATAGTTAAATTAAAGATTGGTTTCAAAATCAAAAACGTAATCTTCAAAACTATAAAAGCATAAAATTAGAGTATAAAGTTCCAGGTTGTTCCCGGTTTGTTCCAAAGTTTTTTTTTGAACAATACCCAAAAAGCCCCCCTTTTTCGAAAATCGATTTTTTGAAAATTGTTCCAAATTGTTCTACTTGTACTAGACATTGTTCCAAATTTTTGCACCTCTATGATCCTAATTTTAAAAGATATGAGCAAAATTTGAAAAAATTCTAGACCCCCTTTTTTCGAACTCAAACTTTTTATATTTTCTTTTAAATTTCAAAAGTGTTCTAACCATCCAAAAAGTAAGAGTCGTGAAATGTATATTTTAAAAGATATTGCTCCCGAATTTTGTTTCCAAAAATGCAAAATACGTCTTCCCATTTTTTTTTGTTAAGCCTACATTTTATTAAAACGTGAACAAGCACATGTCCTGCAACCAAAACTTGGCTTATAAACTATTATTTACGCTGATGATGAAACTTTCAAAAATAATCTCGATGTTTCAAAAAAATGTTCCAATTATTTAAAATAGTTCGTGTCAAAATTTTTTATTTTAGCAAAAAACCAAAAGGTCTTCAAAATTCCGACTCTATGAAATAAATAATAAAATACCTGTATTCAAAAAAACATCCCCCCCCCCCCCCTCTTTACAAAACCCCACATTTAAAATATATTTCTATACGAGGTCTGTTCAAAAAGTACCCGGAATTTTCGATTCTTCAAAAAAATATTTATTTATTCGTTTGCATCAATATGGTCCCCTTTAAAGTATTCCCCGCCACATATGCCAGCGTTTTTTTCCAATTTTCGAAACACTCTTGATATTCACATTTTGACATGTCCTTGAGCATTCTCAGCGATTCGGCCTTTAATTCTTCCAATCGAGGAAAAATGCCGTCCTTTAATGGATCTCTTCGACTTTGGAAACAGGAAAAAGTCACACGGAGCCATATTTGGTCAATATGGAGGTTGGGGCATGACTACGGTATTGTTTTTGGTAAAAAAATTACGAACAAGCAACGACGAGGGATCAGGTGCGTTATCGTGGTGAAAAAACCTTGAATTGTTTTTCCATAAATCTGAGCATTTTTTTCGGATTGCTTCACGCAAACGTCGCATAACTTCAAGGTGATTCTCCTTATTACAGTACGATCTTGTGGTAAGAACTCTCTGTAATCGAAGAAAACAGTAAGCAAAATCTTCACATTTCATCGAACTTGACGCGCTTTTTTCGGTCTTGGTGATGCTTCCAGGTGTACGATTGTGCTTTGGTTTCGACATCATAACCGTACACATATGTTTCATCACCAGTTATGACCCTTTCAAGCAAACTTAGATCGTAATTGACGTCATTTAACAGCTCCTGAGCGATATTCATGCGTTTATTCTTTGGTGAAAATTCAGCAGTTTCTGCAAAAATCGCCGAGCTCATAAAAATACATCGAACCTTAGCAACTACCCTAAAGTAAACATTAATTATAGCTAAAAAATTGCATCATACTTTAGGGGCATGTATAATTGTTTTTCCAACACAATACAAACAAAATTGGCCTTAGGACTCTCCAGACCCGCGAAATTGAAAAATTCTGGGTACTTTTTTAATACACCTCATATGCATAATCACCACTTAACAGTGTACTATTCTGTTAACCATATTCTGTCTCTCCTTTCCCAAAACTCAAAATTCTAAAACTTGTGCCACATTGTTTCGGGGCTCTTCTAAATTGTTCCAGAGATTCTTTTCTTAAAATTGATTTTTAGTATGAAAAATTTACAACAATTATGATCCCCGCCCCTATCCAAAATCACTCAAATCAAATTGGTCCAAAGATTCAATAAAAAATTAAGATTCTAAACCGTACAATTGTTAAACAGAAAAATCTTGTCGGTTGCCACTTGTCATAATTAATCCCAATATTCAAAAGATTAGTTTCTTATTTTGATGTTCAAATAGTAGACATGTGCATTCAAGAGGACACAAGCGTCCACAGGTTTTTCTTAAAACCAACCTCTGTCTATCAACTCCTACTCTCACTTCCACGTGGTGAACATCGGGTGCCTAGTACCTCAACTGGAGATTGGGTTCCAACCCCAGTGGAAAGTTGTTGGGGGCAGCAAACGAGAGAGGTGGGGAGAGGTGTTTCCATTAAGGCACCTCTCCTTATCCAGACGGCAGCGGAGGAATTCCCGAGATGGAATCAACGGTGGCGTCTACAGTTCCAGTAAGGTTGAACTACTTAGTGAACACCTTATAGGGCTTCTTCGACTTATTCGGAGCCCAGGCCTGTAAGGAGCGGTTTTATCCGGCTCCCCATCCTTGGAGTTATACTTAGGATCTGGCCCTCCAGGTTGGAGGTTGTGCGTCGGGTGACTTCCTGGCCACGTAAAAGCTTTCATAGTTGCGAAGCCTTGGATACGGACGGATTTACTGTTGACAACCAACGCAAACGAATAAAGGACAACGAACTTCGGATATGCACGTGGAATGTTAGGTCCCTTAACAGACCACGTGCGGCCGAAGAATTAGCGGATGCCCTAGAACGATATAAAGCAGATATCACAGCCATCCAGGAAATACGATGGGATGGGCCGGGCAAAAAGAGGATGAAAAACTGCGATATCTACTATGGTGACTGCTACCACGAAAACCAACAGCGCTTATTTGGATGCGGATTCGTCTTCGGAGCCAGACTTAGGCAAGAAGTCTTGAGCTATAGGTGCATCAATGAAATAAATTCGGCAACATTAGCCTGATATGCGCGCACGCCCCCACAGAAGAGAAAGACGAAAACACCAAAGATATGTTCTTCGAGCTCTTAGACAAAACATATGAGCAGTGCCCTAGCTACGATATTAAAATAGTCCTGGGCGATTTTAATGCCATGCTAGGAAGGGAAGACATCTTTGGTGGAATAATTGGGAAAAACAGCCTGCACGACAACACTTCCGACAATGGATTCAGGCTCATAGATTTTGCTGCGGGGCGAAACGTAATGGTAGCCAGTACTCGTTTTCCACACCTCAACATCCACAAAGGAACTTGGACTTCTCCAGATCAATCTACCGTCAACCAGATTGACCATATTGCGATCGACGCCAGACACGCTTCCAGCATCATGGATGTACGAACTTTCCGAGGAGCTAAAATCGACTCGGACCACTACCTCGTTGTAACCAAGGTAGCACTTCGGATTTCCAGACCCAAGGCAAAACAGGGAGGTGCTGGGAGAAGATACAACGTCGAACGGCTACAATCGCCAGAGATCGCCAAATCCTTTTCCGACCGAGTTACAAGTAACCTCTCTCGAAGTTCTCTGCCGCCAACACAATGTATCGAAAACCAGTGGCAACATTGCCAAGATGCAATCAGAGAAGCCGCCTCTGATGTGCTGGGTTTCAAACAGCCACCAACAAGGAACCCCTGGTTTGATGAGGAATGTCGGCAGGCAAATGCAGCCAAACAACAGGCACGCAAAGCGGCGCTGCATAAAAGGACGAGAGCTGCTCGTGAGCTCTATGAGCAGAAGAGGCGAGAGGAACGCCGACTTCTCAGAAGGAAAAAGAGAGGGCATGAGAAGCGTGCGGTCGAAGATGTTGATAGGTATAAAAGCAGGAATGAGGTTCGAAAGTGTTATGAACAAGTGAAACGAAATTCACAGGTACATAAACCTAGAACCGAAGGCTGCAAAGACGAAAGTGGAAACATCATAGTGGAACCGCAGTCAATGCTGAGGATATGGAAGGACCACTTCTGCAGACTGTATAACGGCGATGAAGAACTGAATTCCGCTGTCAGGCGGTTAGGAGCATGCACCAACTTATCTGTAAGATATGGTCGGAAGAAAACATGCGCGATAAATGTATTGTTGGCCCGATCCTGAAAAAAGGAGACCTTTTAAACTGCACCAACTATAGAGGAATAAGTCTACTTAACATCGCCTATAAAATCTTCTCTGCCGTAATATGTGAACGTCTAAAGCCCATCGTCAACCACCTGATAGGTCCTTATCAGTGTGGTTTTAGACCAGGAAAGTCCACGGTTGATCAAATATTCACATTACGGCAGATCCTGGAAAAAACTCAAGAACACCAAATCGACACCCACCATCTCTTCATCGTTTTCAAGGCCGCATATGACAGCATCTACAGGGACGAGCTGTATAGAGCCATGTCTAGTTTTGGCATCCCTGCCAAACTCATCCGTTTGTGCAGGATGACCATGGAGAATTCACGCTGCTCCATAAAGGTTGGAAACAACTTAACAGAACCTTTTGATGTCAAAAAAGGCTTTAGACAAGGTGATGCGCTGTCATGCGATTTTTTTAACATCGTGCTTGAAAGAATAGTGCAGAGCTCACACGTCAACACTAGAGGCACTATCTTTCAAAAGTCTGTCCAATTACTGGCATATGCTGATGACATTGACATAATCGGAAGAACTCAGCGTGATGTCAATGGGGCTTTTGTGAGTATTGAGGCAGAAGCGGCAAAAATGGGTTTAACGGTTAATGAGGGCAAAACAAAGTACATGCTGTCGTCTAGAAAGGACATACAACACCGACGTTTTGGTCAAAACGTCACAATCGACAGACGTAACTTTGAGGTAGTCAAGGACTTTGTCTACCTAGGCACCGCTGTAAACGCAGAAAACAACAGCAGCGCTGAGATCAAACGCAGAATAACTCTTGCTAACCGCTGTTTCTTTGGACTAAGCAAGCAATTGAGTGGTAAAGTCCTCTCTCGAGGGACCAAAGTGTTGCTATATAAGACCCTTTCTCCCCCCGTCCTGCTATACGGTGCAGAAGCATGGACCATGACAAAAGCAGATGAAATCACCTTGGGTCGCTTCGAGAGAAAAATTCTTCGTGTGATCTACGGTCCCGTATGCATCGAAGGGGAGTGGAGGAGAAGATGGAACGACGAACTGTACGGGCTGTACAGCGACATAGACTTAGCCAGAAGAGTAAAAGTCCAACGACTAAGATGGCTGGGTCACGTAGAGCGCATGGAAACCAATGCTCCGGCCCGGAAAGTTTTCGAATTCACATCCACCAGGACAGCGCAGTAGAGGAAGACCGCGGATCAGGTGGCGCGCACAAGTGGAAGGTGACCTCACCCAACTTGGAGCGCGAAACTGGAGACATCTAGCTAGGGACCGAGCTAGATATAGAAGTTTGTTGGGTGAGGCCCTAGTTCACACAGCACTGTAGCGCCACCTTAAGTAAGTAAGTAAGTAAGTTTCTTATTTATTTAAAAATGTATTGTTTTGATTGGTAGTACCCGTAGCATGATGGTTAGTGCGTTGGACTGTCATGCAAGAGGTCTTGGGTTCAATCCCTGCATGTGCCGCCTTAATTTAAAAAAAATAATTTTCGCGGGTACTGCCTCTTGCGAGGAATTGACAAATCCTTCAAGAGTAATTCTTGTCATGAAAAAGTGCTTTCTCAAACTAGCCGTTCGGATTCGGCCTTAAATTGTAGGTCCCTTCCATTCCTGACAACAGTACTCGCACTCAGGAATGGTTGAGAGTTGTAAGTCACTAGGCCCTGGTTCACAACGGACTGTTGCGCCACCCCATTTGATTTTTGATTGTTTTGATTGAGGGACAGAAAAAAACGTTATTGTCGAGCAGGTTAATTTTCAGACTTTGTCATAATAAAATTGTTTTGTTTACTGAATAAATTGAAAATGACATTTCGAAGATCTCTTAAGGTTTCGTTCACAAATTAGATTCAAAGTTGTCAAGTCCCTATTGGAAAATAAATTTAATCTGTCAATACCAATTTCATAAACCTCCTTAGTAATATTAAACAAACCCATTTAGTATAGCGTAAGTTTTTCCATAAAACCCAATTCCATGGCCCCGCTTTCCATACCTGTCCATCAAGGTCAACTTTATTATTAAGAACAAATGAGTATCACTTGATGCAATGTAGAATGTACCTATGTTATCACATTTCATGCCTCCCACGTCATTGTCTTGAACATTGTTTTTCGCTGACATTTATATTTTCCAATAGATGTGGATTTTTCCTTTTACAGCACATTCAAAGTTAATGATATATCCTCTTATCCGACTATAAAATTTACAAAAGACTGTGAGTTTATGTGTAAAATGTCAAATACCTCTTAAAGTTCAAGTCTTTTAACAACAACAAAAAAGTACTACATGCTCTGATATGAGAAGCTATTTAGTTTAGGTATGCATTAGGCTTCTTCTTTTAAGATTAGAAGAAAGAACTATTAACTCATTCAACGATTTATAAACGTGGAAAGATTTTTCCTTTCTACTTATGAGAATGTACAAACGTCAGAATTAACAACAACAAACTTTCCAAAGAAAATATTGATTTTCTACAAAAAACTCATATGAAAAATAAAAGAAAGTCACCATCTTTGTCTTTCCCACCTCTTTCCATCAGTAAGAAGTGCTGTTGGCATCGGATAACGTTGAAACCCTACAACATCAGCCAAAAGTAGCAAGACTTAACATCGGAATTTCTTCTATTATGTGTCTTCTTATAAACTGTTTGTGTACTCAGGGTTACATTAATGTATGGTAAGAAGCGGGAGGGAATGGAGACAAAAAAAAAAACAATCTTTTGTCAACGCTTGGTCATGCAAATAGAATAATGCAACCAAACATCCTTCTTATTTTCTCCAGCTCCTTCAGCAATATGAAGACACACAACACAACATACCTCCATTTGGATAGAAATGCGATAAAAATATCGTGTATGTCTCATCTCAACCCATCACCAACCTCGGTTGCCGAGCCTCCTTCAAGCACCCCCAAAAGAGGACTCGCGGCAAAGCATTGAATTACAACTCACAACCAATCCCTTTCAATGTTCTACGGTCGCTAGCTCCGGATTTTAGAATTTAAAGTCCTAGTCCTGTCATTAGGTTAAAATTATACCCGTTTGTTTTGTTTTTTTTGGTTTTGACTGCGCAGCTTTGGAAGACTCCTAAAAACTTGTATCTATATGACACACCACACACACAGTACTAATGGAGCTCGTAAATAATGTTCAATGGTGAACTGTTTGTGAGTGTTTTGGCCATAAAACCTGTCCAGCGCAAAACGCTTGAGGGTGGGAAAGGCTTTTCCGATGGATTCTGTAACAGAAACAGAAGTGTTTTTCCTATACGTACATGTATGAGCTATGATGATGGAGTATATGCCATGGAACACAACATTTCTGTGTGTTACGTTCCCCGTCGTCGTCGATTGGAACGGTTGGGGTGTTGAGCGGGCGGTCGGTCGGTCTTGTCGTTTAGTAGGACATGTATTTGGCTTTTGTTTATGTATCGTATAACTTAGCAAACAGCACTTTTGAAACTTACTATTCCATCATAACAACGAGAACGAGGATATTCTTCATCATGTTATGACACTCGTGTGCATCGTTTATGCGATATGTTGAGCTTAAGGTGCATTATAAATTTTGTCAAGGTTTTTGTAAAATAAAAGCAGACTTTTTTGTCATATAGTGACTTGGCTAAAAGAAGAAATTAGACCAAAGTTAATTAAATTACGTACGAAACCAAATGACATGGAAACACAATTGTTAAATTAGGAGAGGTTTTTTAACGACTAAGCTTAAGTTGCATAACATGAGTAGAAGTTTTGAGGTGTTATTGAAATGTGTGTCCAATATTAAGAGAACTATAGGGTTTTCCAACAAGGACGCTACAAAAGTAGAGTGACAGAAACAGCAAACGACACCATATTTCTGGCCGCTCTTTTGACATTTCTCTTCAGTAAGGTTTGCTGTTTCACGATGGAAAGATTATACGAGCCAAAAACGAGTCGGATTCGGCTTAAAACTGTAGGTCGCCTCCATCCCTGACAACAGAACTCCCACACAGGAATGGTTGAGAGTTATAAGTCACTAGGCCCTAGTTCTCAACGGATTGTTGCGAAAACCAATTTAATTTTTATTTAGATCAACAATTAGACGTCTAGGGGACAAATTTGAAATTTACCAGTGAGACAACGAAGTGCCCGTAGTGTCGAGAATATTTCTGCCGCTGAAAGCCCATATGTGTCCTCACAAAGGTTTTCTCAAGCGTTGGGCATCTTTGCTACGTCGCGTCGTTGTGGCGAGTTTTGGGAAAAGATCTTGGCCCACATCCTTACAAGATTAAATTGACGCAAGAACTGAACGTAAATTGGGCTGAGCAATAACTTGAAAATGATTCGGATTTTCATCAAAAAATCATCTTCAGCGATGAGGCTCATTTCTAACTAATCGGCTTCCCCAATACCAAAATATGCGGTATTGGTGAGGCAGCAATCCACACGTACTCCATAAGTTTCGAGTGGTTTTTGGACAGGCGGCGGCGTCATTGGGCCGTACTTCTTCCGTGATAATCAAGGCCCGCACGTTACTGTGAATGTATTTTTTGGCTCCCAATTGGATGATATAAACTTGGAGGACTTGTGGTTTCCAACAGGACGGCGGCGCTACAAGCCACACAGAGAATGTCACAATCAATTTATTGGAAACTAAGTTTGGAGAACGTGTTATCTCACGAAATGGTCCAGTATTTTTTCTAAGTTAGAGGTCTCTTAAGTCTCAATAAATTTTTTGAGTTTCAGACAAAAAGAATTATATCAGCATAATGTAATGAGACCAATGAAATGTGTTTAGACTTTTATGTTTTATAGCATACTTTAGCAGACCACCATTCAAGGACTTGCACGTAGAAAACAACTTTAATAAATCTTGAGAACTTGCGTCAAAGATTCGCTTCCGATCGCCAACCATATGAGCAGCTAATGCCCAATACTGTACATAAATTTATTCGCTCTTTTGGATAAAATATTGTACAATTCATCAATGTAAATAGAGTCCGTATTATGGGCAAAGAAGAAATCATCGATTTGATCCGAAATTATTGCCATTTTCAACTCCGTTTCTGTGCCTCCACTTTTTCATAATTTTACTTGCGATTTCGAACTCTAGGTTTTAATCAAACATGACATTACGATAGTAGAGATTCGAAAATATTGGCCACCCATTCCCTCCATCTGTCTGTCAGTCTACGCATCTTCAGCCTAAGATCATAGAGTCGATATTGTTCCAATTTGGAAATAAAAGATTTTAAGCTGCTTCTTGTTACTCATTTTGGCAGTATTCCCAATTCAAATTTGTTGGCTAAAAATTGAAAACTCATTTTTTTTTTATTCAAAACTTCCAAACTTTTGTTTTTTCATTAGAAAAAGTACTTTTATATTACTCAAGAAGGTTACCGGTTTTTTGTTTTTAAGTTTTTTTTGAGAACTAATGAACCGATTTCAATATTTCAAAATTTTCTGCAAAAGATCACATGATATTGATAAGAAATGTCATTGTTTTTTTTTTAAGTTTTAAATAAATTAGGTGGAGCAACAGTCCGTTATGAATCAGGGCCTAGTGACTTACAACTCTCAACCATTTCTGTGTGCGAGTACTGTTGTCAGGAATGGACCTACGATTTTAGGTCGAATCCAAACGTCTAATTTGAGAAAGCAATGACAAGAATTACTCTTGAAGGATTTGTCAATTTCTCGCAAGAGGCAGTACCCGCGAAAATTAATACATTTTTTTTAAATTAAGGTGGCACAGGCAGAGATTGAACCCAAGACTCTTTGCATGACAGTCCAAACGCACTTACCAACTTGCCACGAGACATACTTTTATTTTTACAAAAACATTATTTTTTTTTTTTTTTTCAAAATTAGACATCTCGAAACGGATTAACAGTTTTTATATTACTAAAATAAGCTTTAAATAATTGCGTACTAAAAATAAACTTAAATTACAAAATTTTCTAACCGCTCCGAAGATTTTGGAAGAAAAATTGATAAATCAGTTTTTTTTTATTAAAGTTTTGAAGACAACCTAGTCTAGTCTTAAAGGTTTGCTGATTCAATTACCACAAGAATTAATCCTGTGTATCTGCCATTGGTATGATTTGAAAGCTTTGGATTACTATTTCGGGAGGGTCATCAAATTTCTGCTACTTATAAACTAGGAAATAATGATCACTTAGAAGCCAAAACCAACATTAAATGCATTCACCTCAAAAAAAATTGTACAAAATTAGACCGACCAACACAACGCGGTTAGAATTCTTTAAGCGTACTCGTCGAGGGCATATTCAAGAAATTATTTTATAACATTCATGACATGAGTGTTATTCAAAAACAATTTAACAAATTATGTCCAAGTGAGATATTTAATTGTATGTCTTCCCATAAGCAATTTAACAGTGAATTTGCGCCTCCTGTATTTTACATAGATCCATTCTTTAGCCGTACAACGTGAATGTGAAGTACACTACCACATTATGTCATTTCTGTATTTAGCAATTCTTTTTCTTATCATGCTCGAATTGTGTCTTTGGCATAATACCAATAAGAATTATATGTTTCATAAACACCAAAATTAAGAAATAGGAAAAATGTTAATTATTAAGTTCTTTTCAAAATCGTTTGAGCTATGTACATATTTGTGAATTATTAGAAAATGGAAAGACTTTAAATAAAATAAATAACTTCAAATGATTGCAAAGTATGAATGGAGAATAATTAAGGAAATATTTATTGAAATCTTTAACGTCAAGTGATTGCTGATTGCACAATTTTTAAGTGCTAATCTTAAAATTGAATTGAATGAATGAATCCAATCATTTAATTAAAGACATACCGTAAACCGGGATTATTTTGCCCCCGCAAGATTATCTTTACACCATTGACAAAAATAGTTTGTGACTTGATTCACGTTTAGACATGTTACGTTTTCTGAATTGAAAATACCTGCGCAACTGCTACGACTTGCATAGGTTCGTTTACCAGATGTTGCATACGGAGTAGACTGCAAACTGCAGGCAGTAAAGTGGTGTGTTTGTACTTTTATTTCTAAGGAAGTCAGTGGATTTGTATTTAGTATGTACACATATTTTCATTAAAGTAATGAAGTTATTTGAAGGAAACAATTACTGACACAAGTTAAGAAATTTTGAGCAAATTGCAATTAATTTAATAAAGAAACAAAATTAGTAGAGAAATGGCATACCCTCATTTTTATTGACTTTTTAAGTCTATTCTGCATCTAATTAACGAGTTTTTTCGTTATTTCCCGAATTTTGGACCATTCATCAAGAAGCACTGTTTTTAAATGGGATTTACTGGTAATAGCGTGTCGGATTCCTCCTATTCTCCTTATAACTAGGGCAACCAAAAATATGTTCGAAAATATTTTTTGTTTACATCACTATTACCTCAAGACTGTGATAGAAATGCATTTCATTGAAATCTTCGTTTTTTAAACGTCATCTGTTAGGGCATATTTTTGCATATTTCACTGAAAAAGCATATTTTTGAATTCTTGCTCTCAAAAGGCATATTATTGCATATTCTTCTTTTTTTGTAAAGGCAAGCAACGAAAACAAAGCATTAATAAGAACAAAAAATCAGAAATAAATCCATCCAAAATGAAAGCTTTTAGAGACGTTGAACCTAGACTGGAATTTCCTCTATGGCTCGAAGCGGTGAACTACTACGCCAAGCATTTTAAAAATATTTTTCGAATTTTGTATGCTTTTCACAACGAGGAAGATATTTTTTAATTGAAAATCGACTTAATTGTTGACATCAAGCTATGGGTTTTTAGTAACATCAATTTCAAAACTTAACCAACTTAACTTAAAAAAATAGAAAATGTAATGGAAGAAAATGCTGGCTTTGGAAAAATTGCAATGGCTTTCTCAGGAGGGAAATCCATAGCGACTATACAATGGCTTAAGCTTTCAAATACGCTTCGATCACTTCTGTTGACTTTGAACGCAGCTTTTCCATGCTTGTATAAAAGTGTTTTTCGATCAATCTGACAAAGCTTCCTTTTCAAATTTTCTTATTGATCGCTGACATTAAAAAATGTCTTTTATTCAAAAATGAATTGTTTGTTTTGTTAACTTTGTTTTTTTCTTCTTTTTCTTAAACAAATTTTTGAGATGTTTTATATATCTTCAAAATGTTGGAGTGAAGAAGAAGAGTTTTGATTTTTCTTTTTTTTTATTGGTACTGTTCATATTAATTAATTTCCTAAGGCAAACAACGCTTCTTATAAACATCTTTTACATTTATTGAGCATATTTTGGGGGCATATATTTGATTTTTAAGGCTATATTTTAAGCGGCTAAAACTAGTTTTTAGGACATATTTTTGGTTGCCCTACATATAACACACCCCAAAGATGTTCAAATGGATTCATGTCTGAAGACTATGGCGGTGTCTAGATTTTTGACCATCATTCCGAAAGTTATTGGCGCAAAATTTTTGACGATTTAGTACGATGTTAAATCATTTTTAGTATGATACTAGGTTAAAATAAGGATTTTGATAATTTTAAACGAGTTTAGTATCGTACTATCTTCTTAACATTTTACTAAAGTTAAAATCACCAAATGGCTACTTTATCTTTTTAGTATCGTACTAAACCTGTACGACATATGTCTTTTTTCTCAAATGTGACAAAGTGTTTTAAAATTGATAACTCGTGAAATACAATTTATTTATAGATATCATAAAAAGTAAATTAATTTAAAATGTTTTCGGAGGAAGAAGATTTTGAAATGTTTGAGGATTCGGTGTTGTGTAGGAAAGTTAAAAGGTTTAAAACTCGAGCAAATCCTCTTGAAGAGCTGGACGATGGTGAATTTTACTCCAGGTATAGATTTGACAAAACAACTGTTCGGTTCTTGGTTGAAAATGTTGACATCCAAGACCCAATTACAAACCGTGGGCTACCTATTTCTCCAGATTTGCAAGTTCTAGTAATTCTAGTAGTTGCAACGAACTTAAACTTTAACGCAAATAAACCACAGCGAGTTATGAAAACAAAATTAATGAAAAAAGAATATACAAATTCAATGTTGTCACTTTGACATTTGCAAAAATATTAAGGTATGTTTGTTTTCTTTGCTTCACAATCTGTCATTATTTAGATGTGTTCATGTTTTTTTTAATAAAATGGTTTTAGCATGATACTAGTTAGCAAAACAATAAAAAGTGTTTAAAATTAGTAAAAAGTTAGTAGATTACTATGTATATAGTAAATTGTTAACTAGTATCGTGCCTTAATAATGTACGTTGTTTAAAATTTGGCGCCCTTGAAATTCCTTTCGTCGGAAAATATAACTTTGTCCCAAAAGTCTGATTCCTTATTCGCGTATTTTTTTGCGAATTCCATACGCTTTATCCTGATAATTTTGTGCATTGGAGTCCGGAAAAGTAACCAGCACCATGTATTTTGTGTCTAACGATTTTTTTCGAAATCTTTTTCCCAAATTGTTCGCAAATATCTGCCACTAATTCACAGGACGTAACTTTAGGATTGTTTTTAAAGAATTAACGACACACCTTTCTTCTTTCCTTGTTAATTTCCTGGGTCGGCCGCTTCTTTTGTTATTTTCTAATTTGTTTGGTACGGAACGTATAACGGCCTCTGTTGACAATACCCCCGATCTCAGAAAATAATTTCCATTTTGAGTGCAGTTCTAAAATAATATTTCTTTCACTATTGGTAGTGTCCTTACTCTTCCTTTGAATTTTTTTTTGTTGACACTTGTTAATAAAAATTATAAAAAAAAAACTAGCAAAAGCACTTAAACTTGTCGATTTTCATTTTTCTTTAAAGAATAATAAGCTTAACTTGACAAAGACTTTTATTAAATGAGCAGCTACGATAATAAAAAAAATAATCGAAAGTGCTAAAAACGGTAAATTTTTAGTGGGCATACTTTATACCCTGAAAAACTGGAGTTTTTTTTAAACCATTAACATTTGTCTGTACTGAAAATGATGAAAAGTTATCAAAAAAGTTATCAACATATACAGTGTCGAGCAAAAGTCTTGGTACCCGTGTGGGTATTCTTGAAAAATGAGTTGTGTAAATGATATAAAGACACAATTTTCAATTTATGTTTTGATTTATTCAAGTTTAAGTTTGTTTAACAAATTTACACAAGAAAAACAGAAAAATATCCTTCAAGGATCTCAAAAAAGTTAAAATAAAAATATTAGTCCCAAGTAACAATAGTGCAAAAGTCTTGGTACCCTAGAAGGACAAAAGAATTTAATTCGGTTTCGAATGTTTTATGTGAAGAATATAATTACCTAATATTTTGTGGGAAAACCTTTGAGCCAAATAACCTCTTTTAAACGATTTGGCATAGAGTTCACAAGTTTTCGCGTGACATCTGACCCTATTAATTGCCATTCTCATACCGGGAGCTCTTTAAGGTGGGTTTTACTCGTTATATTGTGTTTTCGAAGTCGTTTCTCTAAGACATCCCATAAATGTTCGATTGGGTTAAGATTTGGGGGGGGGGGGGGGGGGGGTGTAACTAGCATGTGGGGCGTGTTCTAGGAGAACCACAACTTTACATTTGTAGCCGTATGCTTGGGATCGTTATCCTGTTGGAAGTAATATGTGTCTAAGATCCCAAGTTTATCTGCACTTTGTTGTAAGTTTTGTTTTAAGATGTTCAAATAGACCTCCTTATTCATAATTCCATCAATTATTGTCAAATTCCCGATACCACTGGATGACATACACCCCTATACCATTACACCACCGTCACCGTGTTTCACATTTATAATTAATATTTTTAGGATTCAAGGCTTCGCCTTATTTTCTCCACACTCTAATCCTACAATCTGAACCAAAAATGTTGAATTTCGACTCATCGGGGAATATTACGTTGTCGCAAAATTCATTTCATTTATTTTTATAATTCTTTGCAAAGTCCAGTCTTTTCTTTTTATTTATTTCACTTACAAACGGCTTTTTACGAGGTGTGCATGAGAAACTGTTTTATTTAAACTAATCTGTATATCGGTAGCAATCTTTGGAGCACTTTTGAATGGATCTTTTTTTATCACACTCGCGATTTTTAGTTCATCTCTTTCTGTAAGCTTGCGCGGACGACCAGACCTGACTTTATTTTCGATTCTGTTTTCTTTATTGTAACGGTTAATCACATTTTGTATGGTAGATTTGGGTCGTCCAACTATTTTATTAATATCCGCATAACTTTTACCTTGCTCAAGGCAATTAATAATAATTTGACGCTCATTTACCGTTAATTCTTTTCTAACCATCGCGTTTTTGGTTTTAAAAAACAAAATTTCTTTAACCTTAACCTGCACGACAGATCGCTTTGTACTGATTGACACACACATGTCATATTACAAGCTTCATGTAAAAAAAAAAACAAAGCCAACAGGACCGTTACAAATTTAAACATTTAAAACTAGTATAGTGCAGAAGTACCTAGACGTTTGCACTACTTTTTTCATAGATTTCAAGGTTTTATTATTTTTTGCTAGAAAATAGAATTTGTTTTTGAGTTTTTTCTCTTGGTAAAACAAAGAATAAGGTTTTATCATAATAAATAACTTGATGCATGAAAATTAAGTCCTTAAGTTTTCTTTTCTTTCAAAGCTTTTATTGACATGGCACTTTGAGTACCATGACTTATGCTCGACACTGTAGGCATTCGTCAATTATTGTGGAAATGAGTCTAATATTGAGCGAATTCCGAATTTTTCAATATTGGCCTCATATCATGACATTCCATCAATAATTTTCAAAAATATCATCACACTGATGATGGGACTGAATTTCATTTATAACAAATAAAAGGAATTATTTCCCAGAGACACAAAGGTTCATATTTATATACAGGACAATCACTACGGAGCACCACAGCAACAACAAAAACAACATTACCATCAGCATCAACATCAAGTATCAAGAAGCAAATAAAGACAGGTTGAATCCTGTTTTTCTTTGCGGGTTCCTGTTTGGGCATGTTTATTATTTTTGCCTCATTTGCTACACGAAAACGACGAAATACATACATATGTATGTATGTATATATGTATATACTCGTAACGATACGTTTTTCATACGTTTTAGTTTTAAACATCATCAGAAGCCATCAAGTTATACGCCCTACTCTTCAGATCGGTTTCAGGTTTCTTCATTCTTCTCTTCACATTAGTAAAAAATAAAAGACCCAAAAAAGGAAAATCATTTCCTGGGCTAATTGATTTGAAATCAAATTAACAAAACACTTTCAGAATTCGCGCAGTGCTGAGTAGCGTTGCACCGAACTGAGCTGAGCTGATTTAGCGCGTTCATTTGCTTGGATATACTGTGTAGCAAGCAGCTACTGCAATTCCAAGATGGGGACAACATGCAATTTAATTATAGGACCATAAACCTGTCTGACCGTAAAGAAAAAGAAACAAAGTCTTATGATAATGTTGCCTGCTACAGCGGCAACAGTCAGTAATAATAAAAAAAGAAAAACTCTCCACATGGAAACATGTTTTGGTTGCACGTTTTACCAGCTTTAACTTCGATGAGACCGGACCGGGCCGGTCCGCGGTGAACGTCGACAACTACATCGAACGATGACGCGGTGTGGCACAGCGGAGGTTGTTTACTATTTATAGCGAGCAAGGACCGGGTTTTCAATTTCTTTCGAATTACTTTCATGGAGTGTCTGTGTGAAAAAAAAAACATTGAACGATAACATTTTTTCTTTAACGACAGGAGGAGCAAAGGAGTATTTTTAAATTTGATATATAAATAAAATGAAGTATAGAATTTATATACGTGCCTTAATTAATGGACCACTGCACTGAACAGTAGCAAGTGCGTATTTTAGGTAATTATTTCATTTAGTGAGTTTTCATTTTTTGGATGATAATAATTGACAATTTTTCAAAAATGGAAATATGAAGTATTTGAAAAATAACAAACTTAATTGCTTAGTTAGAAACCAGATCCCAATTTATTAAAAACCTCTTCTAGTACGAAACAATGCAGCGAGTGTTATTTTTTAAATATCATAAGTACATTAGTAAAAATAAAAATAAAAAAGGAACATTTCCTTAGGTAACTAGGCCCTTTACATAGATTCGTTCTTTAGCTGTACTGCACGAATGTGTTTTCAGATAGTTGCTGTTATTTTCGAAGTACTGCATCATTCGATGAAAATCGATGGTCTTATAAGTGAGCAAGAATACATATATCGTCTACGTAGTCCCTAGATTTAAGGTAAGTTGTTAGAGTGCATATTATTCCTGCGCTTCCTGGCAAGACCGATAGTTAAATACTGAAAGTCACTTTCTGACCCAGTCAACATTTTCGTTGAAATATGACAAGTTTTACCAAAATCTTGTTGATGGCTTGGAGCTGAAGATAACATATTGCTTCTATGATAATGCCCTTAATTACTTGAGTCGTTTTCTGAGTTTTCGGGAATACCATAGTACCTTTACGGTTCCCTACAAATTGACTTTTTTACAGCAGTTGATAACACAAATTTGAAATTTGTCACCAAACGTAACCGCTGAGATGATAAAAATGATTTGTCTTCTAAAGTCATTGTCCAATTCAAGTAGCTTTATGACCCAAACTGCGAAGCGATAATGGATAAACGGAAGGTTGCGTGCCTTTAACTAACACGAAAATTGGACCTTCTAAGAAAATAACTTGAAATTTGTGTGAAGATTTTAGGTCAGGTTAGTGATTCTCGGCTGCAGTAGCCACTCCAACGAGCTTTTTACACAAACTGGCGTACAGCAGACGTAATGGGTGCCTCAAATCATACACAACTTCATTGTCAAAAGAGACACTGTTAACTTTAGAATAAACACCTATAACTTTAGAAATAAGTTTTTAATATTTCTCAACATTGTTCAATTCCTTTTGAGTAGGTATGAATCCTGTTTTCTGTCAAAATTTAAAGTGAAAAACTGCCGTCGTCGGTATCAAAATAACGTATGCTTTATAAATAAGCCACTTGATGATTGAAGTTGAAATAAATGTATGGACCTCTGACGAAAGCTTTTCTTTAAAAAATGGTTTATAAAGGTTTTACATTTCAACTCCGTAAAAAATGACGACCCGTTTTCGAAAAAAAAACTATTTAATATTATTTTTTTAAATCAAAGATAGAAACATTGAAATTTTTAATCATCAAATATTATTGAGATAGTACGAGAGTTTGTGCAGAAAAAAAAATTGAAATCAGTTGATTCATTTTTGAGAAACCGTAAAAAACAAAATAACGGTTTTACCCTTCTGAGGCAATACAAAAAAGACAAATTAAGAAGAAACATTTTAGAGAAAATTTAAAAACAAATTCTATCGGTTCGTTTTTGAAAATATTTGAGTTTTCGATTTGACCAAATATTTGTATGGGAAATGCTGTTGTTTTTAGTCTTTAAGAACGCCTAACTCGAATCGGCTCAAAACCATAGTTTCCAAATTTAAAGTCAATCGACCGAATTAATGGTCATGTTGGACCAGATTTGCATGACCATGTAGCAAAGGTAGTAAACATTTCTGGTCACTTGTAAAAAACGTACGTAACACCACGTCATCCTCGGTTCCAATGCTCTTTTACAATAACACTCCTTATGTAAGCTCGATTGATAAAGCCAATTTGCTTGCCGCACAGTTGGTTGTTAATTTAACGCTACCGGAGAGTGTCATGAGTCCTCCTGTTCTTAGGAGCGTAACCGATTCTATAGAACGAATCTTCTTTGGCACTCGTGCAGTTGTAAAAGTACTAAAAGACCTTGACATACACAAATCCGTTGGCCCAGATATTATTCCCTTATTGTTCTACAGACTTGTTCTTTAAAGGTGACAAAACCACTGCGTAAGCTTTTTCATCTTTCCTACTCTACAGGTTTCTTTAAGAGCGGATGGAAAACAATATTTGTCCAGCCTGTCCCTTAAAAAGGCGAATCTTTCCAGGGTAATAAAAACGCTGATTAATTATAAGCTCAAGAAATATCTCGAAGAACGAAACTTCTTGACCGACAATATGGCTTTTTTAGCAATAGGTCCACTGGTGATCCTATGGTTGATCTTATTGAGCAGTGGAACAAATCTTTACACCGTTTTGGAGAAAGTAAGATTATTAAACTTGATATTTCAAAGGCATTTGATAGAGTTTGACACTAAGCTCTCTTATCGAAAATGCATGCTTTTGATATTGATGAATCTCTTCTTCGTCAGATTAGAAATTACCTTTCTAACCGTTCAATACAAGTTGCATTGGAAGGTTTCCAGTCATAAAATAAATGCTGGTGTCCCTCAGGGCTCCGTTTTGTCTCCGATTCTCTTCCTTGTAATCATAAATAATCTCTTGTGTGCCACTTCTAATCCATTAAACTGTTTCGAAAACTGAGTGGTGTCTCCTATCGTTAAAGTGCAACACATTCCCGATACCGCTATCCATGATTGGCGCTTGCATCCAGAAAACTGATCAACTCCCAGTACTCGGTATGTGTATCACCTCTTATGGAATAATCACATATTCGATATTCCCAAAAAAGCTGCAAGGTGCTCAGGATTTTTCCGAAGGTGCAAAAAATATTGCACCCATTCTGATCTGGCTGTATTGGGACCAAAGCTGCTCGCGAACTCTACGAGGAGAAGAGGAGAGAGGAACACCAGCTTTTTAGATGAAAAAAAGAGGGCATGAGAAGCGCGCGATCAAGGAGATAGAAGCAAAAAAAAAACCTCCCAAGGCTACTAGGCACGAACCGAAGCTTGGAAGGGCGATCAGGGTAACATCGTAGTAGAACCGCAATCTATGTTGAGAATATGGAAAGACCACTTCTCCAAATTATATAAGGGCGATGACGAAACGGATTTCGCTGTAAAGGAGATAGAACCACACAGCCTAGGTGACGAATATCAACAATTCCGCCTACCCGACCTCGACGAAGTGAAGATAGCTATATCTAAAATGAAGTCAAACAAATCTGCTGGAGCTGACGGCATTGCTGACGAACTATTCAATGAAGCGGCGATGACTTGGTAGGAAGCATGCACCAACTCATCTGAAAATATGGTCGGAAGAAAGCATGCCCGATGAGTGGAATCTCAGCACAGTTTGTCCAATACATAAGAAAGGTGACCCTCTACACTGCGCTAACTACAGAGGCATCAGTCTCCTAAACATTCCATTAAAGATCATTTCTGCAGCATTATGTGAACGTCTGAAGCCGTTCGTCAACAACCTAATAGGTCTTTATCAGTGTGGCTTTAGACCAGGAAAGTCCACCTTTGACCAAATATTCACATTACGTCAGATCTTGGAAAAAAACCAGGAAATTCAATTCGATACCCACCATCTCTTTATCGATTTAAAAGACGCGTATGACAGCATCTATAGGGAAGAGCTCTACCGAGCAATGTCTAGTTTTGGCATCCCTGTCAAACTTATCCGTTTGTGCAGAATGACGATGGAGAATGCACGCTGCTCTATCAAGGTCGGAAAAGATCTTACCGATGCATTTGATATCAAAAAAGGTTTTAGACAAGGCGATGCACTGTCATGCGACTTCTTCAACATCGTTCTGGAAAGAATTGTGCAAAACTCAACCGTCAACACTAGAGGCACAGTCTTCCAAGGGCCATCCAATTATTCGGATACGCAGATGATATTGACACACTTGGAATATCAAGTGTGATGTCAGTGGAGCGTTTTTGAGCATTGCGACGGAAGCGAGGAAGATGGGTTTAGTGGTCAATGACAGCAAGGCCAAGTATATGCTGTCATTAAAAACTACATTGAACGACGATGTCTTGGACAAAACGTCACCATGTACAGCTATAACTTTGAGGTAGTTGGACTTTGATACAAATTTGCATAACTGGGCAGGTGCCTCAAAAACAAGTTCAAATCTCTTGGATAAAATTTAAAACAGGGCTTTTAAAATGACAGGCGATAGAACTATAATCGAAACAAATTACGTTTCATGCCTTTCGTTGTTTTATCGATATTCTTGCCCAGAATATTCTGTCGAGTTAGCCAGTTGCAATTCACCCCTTAAACGATACAGCGGTAATACTCCTACTTCCTGGAATGCTCAACAGTTTACCCTTGAGCTCAATTTCGGACGTACTGTCAAGTATAGAGATTCGTTCTTAAATCGCACATCGAGAATGTAGAATGCTTTGGAGAACTCTGTTTTCCTCCCATTTTCATGTTCAGAGATTTAAGACCAATTTGCACCGGTATGTCCCCTTAAAACCTTCCTTATTTTCCTGACGTTCGCTCTGTGTTTAAGTATAAACATGCAAAGGGTACTAATAACACCTTGAGTGCCTGAAAATTATATTTAAAAAAAATGGTTTGGGCTGTAGGCCGAGGATAGACATACGGACGGAATTTTAACGTCATTACCATCGTAATATAAATACTTCTTGCAATATGGTTTCAAAGTGCCTAAAGTATAAATGGAATGAATAACTAATTTCCTCTCTACAATTCTTTTTCCATCATCGAACTAATTTGTTTTTTAACGCACAATTAATATGTTTCCAAGTTTTCCAACTGTCTTCTTAATCACATTTAATATGATTTTTTTAAGTTCATTAAACAATAAATAAAAATTGAAAAAAAAAATCAACAAAAAAACAGGCGCCAAGACTAAATACGCAGACATCAAATTGTTCAAAGTTCAATAACATATCCTCGCATCTGAAAAATGCATTAAATCTAGAAACGTGTTCGTAAATTCCTTCGTGTTGAAAGTTTCATTCATTCATTCATTCATCGAATATACTTTTTTTTTTCTCTTTTGTTTGACCAAAAAGAAAAAAAAAATTAAAGCTTTTCGTGAGATGAAATAAAAAAAGAAAAACAAACAAAAAGATACTTTCATAAAGCCTGTTGAATTGCTAAAAATATGAATACATTTCTATAAGATGAATTTTTATGTTTTTTGATTTGTATTTATTTTTTTGTTGCTGGCAGGAATGACAGGTATTTGGCTATGTGCACCAAGTCAACCTTTGAATGCCTTGGATTAAAATTATTTTACAGACATTTTATACATTCTTTAGCCTTGTTTTTTTTTTTCTAAATTTACATCCTTCATAAACTTGGCAAAGAAGGACAGAACAAGCCGACAAACTGTTGTAGTTGTTGTTAGGAACACTTCAAATCATGTGATGATATAATTAATTTTGTTTTTATTTTCTCAAAACAATTATTGTGGTATCGAACTACCTGTCTATTATGTTAAACAAGTGCCTACATTCTTCTTAATATAACCACCCGTGGAGGCATAGCGGATGGATGAAGTGCCCGAGACCATTGGACCACCCTCGAAGAACCAGAAATGGAAATATCATTAAAATTTATGAGGTAATTATTTTGAGTAAGAATTTATATTTTTTTTTTTCTATAGGAAATCCCAAAATAACCAAATTTAAGCTAGATTTAGGTCTTGAAAATTGAATTTAATCGGTTCTTAAAAAGTGTCTCTAATCAAGCGATTCAAAGTGTTACATGCACAGCATATGCATATGAATGTAAGATGCGTTAATCAGTAAGTGAAGAATTTTACACGGCATAAATTTACATAAAACCTTGACCCCTGAGATTTTTTCATTTCACCTTATCTACCTGTACGACGTACGTCTTGAAGTATACAGTTGTAAGTTGTTTTGTTTTGATTTTTATTTTGTATATACATTCGCTCGCTTATTTTTGTTTACACTTTGTATAAATATGTACACACGGTCTGTACAAATAAGTAAAATATAATGTTTATGTATGTATGTAGTTAAAAAGAAACTGAAAATAATCAAAATAAAATTAAAAGATATATTGATGTAGCAATTTCGATTTTTGAGTACCTATGGTTATTTTGTGTTTGTTAGTTTAGATAAGGAAATATTAATAAATCATTAATTTAGATGAAAGGCAATTTATTGTTTACATCTGGTTGGAATGTGGTAAGAGTGCCTGCGGAGAGATAAAAAGTGGTAATTTTGACTAATTACAAAATATTCTTTTATAATAAAAATAGCTTTCTACTACTTACTACCTACGCATCTTTATGAAAAGCAATTAATGCTTTCAGTTTTGGGTATTTTGTACCTCAATCGAATTAATGGAAAACGTTAAAAAAAAGAATATAGATTGAAGATTAGAGAAATTAAAGTTTTGAAACATTATTATGTGAGATATATAATTAGATTCTAATTATTGAACAACTTGTTAAGTTAAGAACAGAAAGTCTGCATTCGATAGAATATGTTTACGGAGTACTGTTTGCCTCGTATCAGAGGAACGACTATTATAAAGATTGTACAGATTCTGCTAGTTTATTTATTCTTCAATATGAGATTTAAAAATCTGCAATTAAACTACTAGATAAATATTTACATGTATACGATTTATTAAATAAACTAAAGTTAAGCATAAATACTTAAAATATAATTAACATGAAAAATATACACAAATAAAATATAAATAAAAATATATAATTAATTTCTTCATACATAATTAAAATATAAAATCAATTGAAATGAAAATACAGTAATAGTTTATTTTTCAAAGAAGATCTACTTCATTGAAAATCAAAATTAATACAATTTAAAATTAAGCTTGTTTCTTTTACATAGCAGGTTATTGGTTCATTTTTCGCGTAATTAACTTTTCTTTTTTATAGCAGGTTATTGGTTCATTTTTCGCGTAATTAACTTTTACAAACAAACAACGTATTCGAAGTTGTCGCGATAGACCATAAAATTTATTAAAGACAACAAAAAAGGGCATTTTATATGATATGATAACATTATGTTATATGTAAACATCATAGAAAACATTTTACGTCTATTTTCAAGTTATTTAATAGCTAAAAGTTGGCATCTAGTTTTGTTTGATGGAGTTTCGATGTTCCACCCAATTTTTTTAATAATGAATCTTGTAAATTTTTTCAATTCTTTTAGATTGAATGTTATAAAAAGGGTTCCAGATTACACAACAATATTCCAGGATTGGTCTTACGTATGAAGTAAAAAGCGATTTGAGAGTAAAAGGGTCTTACTGCATGATTTTTTTTTTCTTCATGAACAAAATATATGTGATAGTTAATATGGCACATTGAGCAGAAATGAAACAAAACATTTTTCAATAAATTAAATCAACTATTTATTCAAAAAATTATGTAGTATGGAATATCGTGAAACAGTTTCTATTCTCATTCAAACAAAGATTTACTTTTACATTTTCGGCACTTCACATAAGATCTTCCAGGGCAGTCTGGAACCTTACACCGCTGTTTTGTGGTCCAAACAGGAAGGTGATCTAATTGATCTAATCGAACGTCCTGCGATGGCATTATGGCAACAGGTCCCTTCAATTTCTTCAATTGTAGATTATTCTCCATGACATAAGAGGGTCGTCCACGTTTGTTTGTTGTACTTGGTTTGCTGGCATGGCATAAATCTTCGGCTACCGCGCACTTAAAATCTGCAAGTGGCAGCCACGCCTCAGAACCATCAAGCGTTCGTCTGTACAATAGCTACGCATTCACGGCTGTCATGTCGATCATGTGGAAGAATATTCTGTGGTCAAATTTTTTTGATCTAATTTGTATTCTAAAGTAGCCAAGAACAGATCAACTCCACCCATATGCCGATTATATGCCATGACAGCCTTTGGACATGATACAGTTTGGTAGCTCTTTTCTTTTTTGTTGAAGCGTTGGACTTCAGAAGACGGTTTGCTGCCGACATATGTCGAAGCAAGGTTCACAATTCTGATGTCAAACCATGTTACCACAGGAATATCCAGGTTATCAATTGTCACCAGTTTTTCCACAGTTGCACCTCTTCCTTTTTTTTTCAATTCCTTTTCGGTAGGAACTTTATATCCCGGAATCCGATTAGCTTTTTGTTCCTAGCGGTAAAATCGCTTTCCTTGCAGGATAAGTCAACAGCGGTAAGGACGTGTACCAGTTGTCAAAGAATAATTTGTAGTTGAATCCGTCGGGAATAGTTCTCGCCAGTCGAACAACAACGTCACTGGATGTACTAATCTTTGGCTCCAGTATAAAGTTCAAAATCGTAGCTGAATCCAGAGCTACCATTGAGAACAAAATTTTTATATCCCCATTTGTGTGTTTTTTTCGGTTGTATTGCCGCATAGATGATCTGCTTTTGGTTGGTATGATTTGTTCATCTACTGCCATATACTCTTCTCTAGGGACAGTAAGGAGTCTCTGCCTTGTTTGGTCCAAGAATTGTCTTATTTTGTGAAGGGGATCATGTCCTGGTTGTTCTTTTTTGTACTTGCGTCGAGTTTGTGTTGAAATGTATGAATCTTTTTATTTCTTCCAAGCGGTTACATGCCATTACAGAGTTAATTTTTGGGTAACCTAGGCTTTCATTCCAATAAAACCTAGTTGATGGTAACTGTACGATGGACATGTACAGGTATATTTCAACAAACTGTTCAAGTTCCATTGCTGTAATATGGGCAATCTTTTCGGGACGTTTTTTACAGGAGTATCGGATAGTTTTTTGCTCTATATATTTTAACATTTCGTCTATAAACAAGTACTTGTAGAATTGTACTGGCGTATCCAAGCTCCTTATTTCCTCAGGTAATGTCGTATCACCTATGAATGCGGTTTCATGATCACCTTTTTCCAAAAACCCATCCCGCCATCGGGGTTTTTCAGCTCTCGCACTTCTACTTGAGGGATCATCTGGGATAGAGGAATATTCGGATTCATCAGATTCTGGAATATATAGAGGCGGAAGATTTTTGTTCACCTCGTGCTCATCATCCAATAGATCTTCGTCACTGCTGTTGTCGGGAAAATTTTGGATAGTAGTATGGATACCTCCGTAAAACCGATGTGGGTCCGTATCTGTATTCTGTAATGTTCGTATATAAATAACTACGAAAACAAAATATGAACATTTTTTAACTCTATCTTACTTCCACTTAAAAAACTGCAATTTTATAAAAAATACACTTTTATAGTAATCCGTTATGTGCAACGTATTCCAATTAAATTATCACGATCGTTTGATTCCTATTGTAAATACAATTCCTTATATATGAATGCCCTTGTTGTACATAACCTAGGGCACTATACTCGTACAGGAACTCGTTGCCAGCAGTTTGTTTTTTACGGGACACGTAAATATGTATGAATGTAGGTAAAAAAAATTTTCAACTTTTGTGCTCTTATTGCATGTTGGTTCAAATGAACGTATATTTCTGCATGGTGTGCCATATTTGATCCAAACCGTTTTTTCAACTTATAAGTACTTGTTACTTCATAGAATCGAAAAAATTCACATTGTCAATAATATTTATATTATTTGCTTTACTGGTACATTTTTTTTCAATCACTACATTTTATTTTTATATTTTTTATACAATTTTGAATTTCTCAAACACGCATTTCTCCTACTGCACTCTTTGTGACGAGTTTGACGAAAAAATGAGTTGCCGAAACTCGTTCACAGATGGCGTTTATCAATAAAATTTAGAGCGTTTATGTTACTAATTTCACACTGTATGTACAAAACAACAGAATTAGTTGAAAACTGGAAAATATCGACAAAAATACGGTTTGGCTCATATATGAGCCACCATGCAGTAAAGGGTTAAAGTCTATGCTATTGCGTTTGATAAAACCGAGCATGGAATTTGCTTTGGTTACACTGAATTCAATGTGCTTAACAAAGTTAGGTTTAGGGTCAAAAAATACACCAAAATCTTACTTCTTCCTTACTCTTTCTAGAACTTGATTTTCAATTTTGTATTCAAAGATGATTTCAGAAAAGTTGCGGCAAAAAGAAAAACATTGACATTTAGCGACATTTAAATGTTATTCATTTTTCGTGCACCATTGAGATAATTTCGAAATATCGTCTTGTAAGAGATGACAGTCATTAATAGATTTTATGCAAATAAAAAACTTTAAGTCATCATCAAAAAGAAGTTGACCAGAATTGAGGAAAATACTATGTAAGTCATTTATAAAAATTAGGAAAAGAATTGGTCCAAGATGGCTACCTTGGGGCACACCAGATGAAACGAAAATTGGTTTTGAGAGAACTTCGTCGATGGAAACAAATTGAACTCGACCCTTAAGATAAGATTCCAACCATTTCAAAAACTTAGAATGAAATGCCTTTGAAAAATCGGTATAAATAACATCAATTTGATGTCCTACTTCGAGATTATTTAAAATTAAATTGGAGAAAATAGAAAGATTAGTCGTTGTTGATATTCCTGCAACGAAACCATATTGTAGCGGTGAAATGTATTCCCGAAATTTTCGAAAAGTTTTGGAATACACGACAATTTACAAATCGGACGGTAGTTGGATATTTTCTGTTTATACCCTGATTTGTGAATAGGGTTTAAAAATAATTTCTTCTATGATGGAAGAAATTCGCCGTTCTTTAAAGAGCTATTAAAAATTAAGATAAAGCGGTTCAGCTAGAGAAGCAGCAAGTTTTTTAAGAATAATAGGTGGAATTTCGTCTGGACCTGGTTTATTGTCATCATTTAAACTCAAGGGACCATCACAAATTTCGGAAATATCTAATTCTAAACAACCAATATCTGTCATACATTCAAAAGACAAATATTCGGCTGTCCATGCTGAAGTTACATTCAAATTATTGTAAATGGATTCAAAATAGTGTGCGAAGGAATCACAAATACTTGATACGTTCTAGACACAATCAATTCAAGTTTTAGTAGCGCTTAACACATGTTAAATTTCTTTAAATTCCATTCAAAGAAAATCAAAGGATGAAACCTAAAACTAGAATAGTGTCAATTTGTTTAATCACTAGAAAGGATGTACTATAGGCGATACTAAGGGTCACTTTACCTTTCTTGGAGGTCAAGGTAAATCTATTATAGATAGATAGACAGATACTCCATGGGTTATTGATAACCCACGGAGTAGTTTAGTAATCAAATTTGAAGTTCAGTGCAAGAACTTTTTCGATCAAATGCCGATTACAGTAGACTGGTTCGATGATACAAAGTAAAATCAGAGAATTCTCGAACTATTACGATGACTGAAATGGAAGCAGGACAGTGTTATACTTGCTAACAGCAATTAGCTAAAATCCTAATGTCAGTCATTCAATGTGCTTGTAAAGTTCGTTGAAGTTAGTGCAAGCAAACTTTTCGCATGCATAAAGAGCTCTTCTTTTTCAAGGAATGTTTGATAGCCCGAAAAATCTAATTTACTTTCTTTAAAGCACTGACAAATTTAAACTGAAAGAGTTTTAAAAACAGGCATACTGAAAATCGAATGTAGCATACAATAAACTGTGCCTAAAAAAAAACTGATTTCGAAAACAAACAAGATGGTACTCTTTGCCAAATGAAAAGTTTAAAGGAATGCTGATTAACTGTCAGAGAAATAATTAGTTGAAATTTTACAATTGGCATAGGAGTGTATAAACACTTTAAAAATGTTTCAAGTCCCACTTAAAAATTTCGACATGTAATCTAAGATGTCGAAATCACTTTTGATGAACTTAAAACTGCAATTTTTAAAGGATAAAGTGAAAAGGCACCTGGGAATGCGACCGCAGCATCGCCTTTTTTAATGTATGTACTTTCAAAAATATGTGATACTTTCTGAATCGCCAGAAAATCTAGCGAAATACTGCAGTGAATGGGGCCTTGAAATAAACTCTAACAAATCAAGAGTAATGGTCTTTAGTAGATCCTCAAGGAGCCAAAACATTGGGTTTTTAATCTATTAAAAGTTACATGATTAAAAATCTTTTTGAAAAATCGAATTAACCTTTCAGCGATGTATAAAATATTCGATGAGGTGGTAAAATGGATATTGACATATTGGAAGATCAAAGCGTGATGTCGGTGGAGCGTTTTTGAGCATTGTGACGGAAGCGAAAAAGATGTGTTTAGTGGTCAATGAGGGTAAGACAAAGTCATATGCTATCATTAAAAAAGGACATTGAACAACGACGTCTTGGACAAAGCGTCACCATGGATAGCTATAACTTTGAGGTAGTTGAGGACTTTGTCTACATAGGCACCGCTATAAACACAGACAACGAAACCAGCGCTGAAATCAAACGAAGAATAACTCTTGCAAATCGCTGCTTCTTTGGACTTAGAAGGCAAATGAGTAGTAAAGTCCTCTCTCGAGCATCTAAAATCACCATCTATAAGACACTCATAATCCTAGTTTTCATGTATGCCGCTGAGGCCTGGAATCTGTCAAAAAAAGATGAGAGCGTCTTAGGATGCTCTGAGAGAAAAATTCTTCGGGTGATTTTTGGTCCCGTATGCATAGACGGAAAATGGAGGAGAAGATATAACGACGAACTGTACGGGCTGTATAGCGACACTGAACTAGTTAACAGAATTAAAGTCCCACGACTTAGATGGCTAGGTTATGTAGAGCGAATGTACGTCACGAGACACGGCACAGTAAAGGAAGACCGCGACTCAGGTGGCGCACGTGGGTTTGTGAAGACCTCAACCAACTCGGAGTGCGAAACTAGAGACAGCTAGCTAGGGACCGAGCTGGCTAGAGTCGCATGTTGGTTGATGCCCAGGTCCGCCCGGACTGTAGTGCCACCTTAAGTAATTAAGTAAGTAAGGTAAAATGGACCATGTGTTACGTGCGTTAAGTTTAAGGTAGGTAGTATGAGTCCATCTTAAAATTTCAAAGAAACATTTTTTTTTAAAAGCTTTTCAACAGGCTTTTGAAAACACCAACCTACGCACTTCATCATGAAACAGGACTTCCTAAATTGTATGCATACAAACTGAAGTTGCAGGTCGATATCATCGTGAAAGTGCTCTCTTATCAGGATATTCACCTTCCTCAAGAAATGTTGTTATATGAGTTGTCGAACGAGGATTGGTGGTTGTCTAATTGGAAACGTCTAGAATTGATACAAGCTCAACTAACCCTAGTTGAGGATCATGTAGATATTATATCCTATTATAAACGAGTATGAAAATCTTCTTCGAAATGAGTATATGTTAAGAGCTCAGGAATTGGAGAGTAGAATTATTTACTCACAGCTGAATACCAAATTGTTGGAAAAAAACTACTTTTGGGATGTTTATAGTTACAGAGAAATATTTCTAATTTTTAAAACAAATTGTGAAAGAGTCGGTCTAAATAGAAAACCATATAACGAAAATTTCAACCAGTTCTGTACATAACTGTAACTTTAGAGCAGAAAACTGTTTTAAATTTCAAACTAAATGCGCAATTTTTAGTGCGCAGCACCTTGTATACTTTGGAAAGAGAACTTTGTCGATGCAGGAAATAACTGCTATTTTGAAACATTTAAACTGGAAAGAATTTAAAGAAATTGCAACACGTAGTATGTTACTGATAACAGAATTTATATGAATATTTTTTTTTAACATATTAAATGTGCGAATAAATTTTGCTGACCAAACTCACAACAAAGCCATAGCTTTAAATTCATATCAAATAAAATCTGATAATTGCAAATAAATTAATTTATTGCTAACTTACTACCATCTCTTATTTTGCGCCTTAGCCTCTGACTCTGAAAATTCTGCACAAAGATTTCGGATTATTAACTTAAAAATTTAATTGACTCAGTAATTGAAGACGTACGACCGACTTAGCTTAAATTGGTCAAATTTTGAACTTTTGAAGTTCGAAAAACTCGCACGGTATTATCGACAGAGTTATGTTAACCTTCTTTTTTTTGTTTGCTGGAGTTGAATTGGTTCATGATTCAATCGATCTTTTGAGGAGAAAATTCCTAAATCGTGTTATTAGCGGCCTTGGCATTGTCAATGTGGTAGCCACATTTTTGATAACACTTTTTATTACATTTTCTTAATTTATAAACTAACTTAAATTTTGATCTAAGAGGTTGTTTATTCTAAGAAAAAAATTTGGCATGGTAAAAAAGAAGTTTAGCAAAACCCCTTTTTTATTATAAATACTAAATTCTTTAAGTTATTATTAAATAAAATATGACAATTCTAAAACGGAATTGTTTACAAAACACACAAACAAAATTATTTAAAGAGAATGTCTATGCGACTTTCTTTTAAAGGTGAACTCCCATTTGCTAAAACAATATAATTAAATATTTATAAGTAAGTACAACACAAAAACTGACGTAAATATGTTTTAACAGTTTAAAAGCAGACAAGAAAAAGTGACACAGAACAAAACGTTTAAGTTCAAATTCAATATTTATACTCCCTTATAGATATAAGTATCTAACGAGTCGTATAGTGTCATTATTAAGCTTATCCTGAACTCTGTATAAAATATTCTAATACCCTTAAAACCACCATTAATAAAGTAAATTTTATAATGTCTTTCATGAATTTACATTGCCTTGCTTGGCAATTTTGCTAAACCATCACCTTTATATAAATAGCTCCATAAATTATTTCCTCAAAAACCCATGAAATATAAAAAAAGTGAAGACGACAACTTTCAATGTACATAAGCTTCATCTTTTTGTACGTCGTCGTTATATATATTAATTTATTTTTGCGAAAAGAACGAAATAGGCACCTACTCTATAAAAATACAAAATGTAATGATGGTTTATAAAGTTGTGTACAAAAAGAAGAAGATTTCTCCATGGCACATTCCATTTCCATTTTATCTGCAGAAATAAAAAATAAAATAATTGGCTTGTGATTCAGAAGTTTATAAAAGCAAAGTGACAAAAATATATAATCCCATCTTCAACTTTTAAGCATCACTATGACGATCATCATGATGACGACGACGCAGTCACCCGATATATATTCTAAAAATTTAGAATATTTGTCTGTGTCAAGTTTTAAAAACTATGTATATAAATATATGTAAATGTAAACTATGAAATTGTCAAGAAAAAATATAAGACACATTTGTATAATATCTCCCTCTTCAAAAACGAAAATGGAAAGAAAACGCAAATAAAAGCTGTGACTATTGGGACTACAAATGAACAACAATTCAACCCTGAGAGGACCTTATATCGTATACACAATTAGGTACATTATTAACATTGTATTCCATTTGTTTGCAGAAGAACGCTAAAGGAAATAAGAGGATTTTAGGAACTTTTTTTTCTAAATATAACTTTTAACTTCTGTCTTCCTGTTTATTGTTCGAGGAAATGGAGAACAATAAACATTTCCATGGTCTCTCTTGCTGAGAAAAAGAAAACAAAGATTATGTACAGGGTGAGTGTATCTATAGTGCATTTCCTTAAGAATGACAAATTTTTGTATAAATATTGAAAATAGTCAGTAGGGGAAGCTGAATTTTCTTTAAGTTATGGTACATGAAAGATGCAATTTTCAAAGACTCCTAGATACCACCAATCTTGTTCGACATATGTTGTTAAATGGTCTGTACCAAATTTCAAACATACACGTCTAAAGTTCCAGCTGAAAACATAGAGGATGCGCCATCTGGTGGCTTTCTTTTAAATCATAGGTAGTGTTGACTCAAGCAAAATTTTTCTTTTTAATCCAAAAAGGTGAACTTGCATAATTGATCCTAATAGCTCAACGTTTCAGCCCGAGCAGAATTATGTGCATGGTAAGGCGCTCCTTTATGGCTTTGCACTTTAGGCCTGAGAGCAACTTGGGACTAAGATTTTGGACGAAAATTCATCTTTTCTGACGCAGAGCATTTTCAAATCTCAGCAGAAAACCAGCAAGTTATTGTCGAGAAGCACAGAGAGAGATAGTTTGCTGCGCATTGTGGAGTTGACAAGGCTATGAACAACGTTTTGGTTAACGTTTGGTTAACTTTTTTATCCACTGAGTTTGAATAAAAGGGATGATACGATCTCTGATTAATTAAAAACGGCGGCGGGGCATGCCAAACAGTCCATGTAACAATCAATCACCAAATTTCCAAATTATTAAATCAAGCATCTTGGCGATGTCAGTTGTTCAACTTGGAGCTTTAACTTGACCGCTTTGCAGTAATTTTGAATTCCGTTTATTATACCAGATGTTCAATAGGACACAAGCGTCCACAGGTTTTTCTCAAAACCCACTTCTGTCTACCAACTTCTACTCCCAGCTACCCGCGGTGAACACAGGGTGCCTAGTAACTTAACTGGAAATTGGGTTCAAACCCCAGTGAAATGTTGTTGGTGTTTCTAAATGTTGTTGGTGTTTCACACTTTCGATAACGCATTCAGGCTCATCGATTTTGCTGCTGGACGAAACGTAATGGTAGTCAGTACACGTTTTCCACACCTCAACATCCACAAAGGAACTTGGAGTTCTCCAGACCAATCATTTGTCAACCAGGTTGATCATATTGCGATCGACGCTAGACACGCTTATATAGCATCATGGATTTCCGAACTTTCCAAGGAGTAGACAACGGCTCATATCACTACCTCGCTGTAGCCAAGGTAGCAATTCCCGTTTCCAGCCCTAAGGCAAAACAGAGAGATGCTGGGGGAAGACCGACCGAGTCAATAGAAACCTCTTTCGAAGTTTTCGGCCGCCAGCACAATGTATCGAGAACCAGTGGCAAAATTGTCAAGATGCAATCAGAGAAGCACCTTCTGACGAAGAGAGGAACACCTACTTATCAGAAAGAAAAACAGGGAGGATGATAAGCGTGAGGTCGAAAAGATTGTGAGATGCTCAAAAGCAGACAAAAATTTGGAAAGTCTTATGAGCAGGTGAAATGAAATTTACAAGAGCATAAACCTCGAACCGAAGGCTATAAAGACGAAAGTGAAAGCATCGTATTAGAACCGTAGTCAATGCTTAGGATATGTAAGGATCACTTCTGCAGACTGTTTAACGGATAAGACGAACCGAATTCCGCTGTCTGGTAGGGTGATCCATTTAATATAGAAGACTAAAGACAACAATCCCCTTTAGCTGATGTCTAACAAAGCAACTAGAGCAGATGGAATGCCAAATTTTTCGAAGCAGCTAGCGATAATTTGGTTAGAATCATGCACTAACCAACTTATCTGTAAAATATGGTCGGAAGAAAGCTTGTCCGATAAATTGAACCTCAGTATTGTTTGCCCGGTTCTGAAAAAAGTCGACCCACTAAACTGCACCAACTATACAGGAATTCGTCATCTACAGCTCGAGCCTATCAACAATTTTTAAGGAGAGTTGTATTGAGCCCACTCTTCTAGTAAAAGTATGGCGGACGCCCTATGCTCAAAACAACAACCCCGTTTTATGAAGACGAAGAAAATATCGCTAGGAAAAAAGCTTAAGAAGTATTTACATAAGTAAATGGTTTTCCAATTGGCGCAGTTAGATTTTGGTGTTCCGTGGCGGCCATTTTCTTTTGGTGACATCTGTCAAATCTCTTGTTTATTATTCATTCAGATGTGTATGCCAAATCATCATGGCAAGTTACACGATTGAACAGAACGTTCAAACGATAAAACTTTATTATCAAAATGAGTGTTCGTTGCGTGCGTTATTTTACGGTAGACGTGGCGGCCAAAACCGGTACGTTCAAGGAACTAAAGATCGGCCGAGAACATCGCCGCGGTCTGTGAAAGTGTACCGCTGAACTCGAGACAGTCTATTCCTCGCCGTCTACAAGAACTCGGCCTTTCGCAGACTGTAACTTGGCTTATTTTGGTGTTGGACTTGGACCTGCACCCGTACAAGATCCAACTAACCCAGGAGCTCAAAGTTCATGACCACAGACAACGCTGACTGGGCTTCGAATCGTTTGGAAGAGGACCCCAATTTTGGCCAAAAAATTATCTTTAGTGACTAAGCGTATTTTTGGATGAATGCAATATTTCCACAAAATGTCCGTATATTGGATGACACCAATCCACGAGAGGTTCACCAGGTGATATTTCATCCTCACAAATTTACCGTTTTGTGTGGATTTTGGCCCGGCGGCGCGGCGTAATTGGTCCGTAGTTTTTTTTTTAAAACGGCTTAAGTGAGGCGTTCACCGTCTACAGCGAGCCATACATAACAATGATAACTGATTTCTTATGGCCCAAATTAAACCATATGGACCTAGACGACATATGGTACTAGGAGGATGGCGTTACGTGCCACAGCAAACGCCACCATTGACATTTTGCAAGAACGATTTGAGGGTAAGGTTATCTTTCGCAGGGATGATGTGAATTGGCTACCGAGTTCATGCCATTTAACCTCGCTAGACTTTTTCCTGTGGGGTTTCTTGAAGTCGCAAGTGTATACAAATAAACTACAATCGACCGATGCCCTAAACGCGATCATAGCACAGGCCGTCGTTCAAATTCAACCGGATCTATGCGGAAGAGTCATTGAAAATTGGACCACTCGGATCCGTGCCATAGTAAGAAGCCGAAACGGGTATTAAAAATGATGTCACACTTAATGGCAAAAATGCGCCTTTAAAATTATTTTGTTGATACCTCATACACAATTTGTTTTATTCCATTTCAACATCTACCCGCCCTTATTGAAAAACCCTTTATTTACGCAAAACAAAAACAGACCCAAACCCTACATTCTATTTAATCAGGTAATGGAAATCTCCATGAAAAGTTGTTAAATTTAATACTTACGGGTACTACATAAAATTTCAATTATTAAACCATTTAAAAAAATACTACTTAAGAAATCGATATCTTTAAAATGTGTATAGAATAGATACATCTCGGATGAGTAGTTACTAGAAGACTGATGGTTTTCATAAATTCCTTTATTTACCTCTACTTCCTACAATATTCCTCTAAATTCCATTATTATTTTCAACCATCTTTTCTTCTTCGTATTCCCTTCTCCCTGATCAAAAAACCAAAACTGAAATTGACCCCACTCTTATATCACAACCCTTTCAACCCGTCCTCGATGCGACAGGAGGAAAAGGAATGAACAAAGTTTTGATCCTAGTTCGAATCGGTTCTAGTTCACCGGCGATGTTGATGATAATGATGATGTTGATGATGATTCTGGAGGAAAGGAAAACTGTTGCATAACAATCGGTACACGTATACGACACATAGATACTTTATCTACACCTAACCTATTCGTCTCCAGTTCTGTGTGACCACAATTGATGGGTGCTATCACCAAACATTACCGCATATCACACAACCGCAACACATTGCATGCCGCCACTTCACCAGGCACCACCATCACCACCGACCGACACCACCAGCTTCCACATGGTTCTCTTCTTCATCATCATCATCATCATTATAAACATCATCTCATAATGTGTATACTCTTGGTTGGTGTATTCTATCGTAGTTGGAATCATCGCTCGCCGACGACGACGACCGACCGACCGACGGACGTGGTGAAACACGATTCCAACTCATGTTTTATTCATGTAGCTGGATGCTGGCTGGAATTGTAGTGCCACGAGGTGTCAAATGTCCACCTCTATGCTACTTTAGATATGAGAAAGGTGAGTGTAATTTCGCTCGAGATAGGAAAAACTTTAAATTAGGAAAGAAATAAAAACAACAAACTTTCATTACACCAGCAGCAGCAGCAGTAGTTCCAGCGCAAGCACCAGCGCTAGCACATCACCACATCGTGTTCACTCTTTTCAAAGTCAAAGTTCAGGAAAGTCATTCAAAAGCATTGCTACCAATGTTACAGAGAGACAGACCAGACATACATAAATAGTTGGCAACTATAACGTTGACAGGTTTAATATAAAGTTGAAAAATAAGCTATAAGCTAGAAGTCGGATTAGAGATGTTATAACCAATGCATCAATTTACACTTCACATAGTGCAGTTGGAAGTTTGCAGTTCGTTGCTCAATGTTCATGTGAACATTAGAATCACGAATGACACAAACAATCAGTTGAGCTGTTGAATTTGTTTTTGTTTTTGTTGTAGTTGTTGCTGTTGTAATTGTTGTTACACGGAGAGTTGGAAACAAAAGGCTTCGAGCTAGAATAAGTGGAAATAACTAGGTTCTCTAATTACAGATTGTTACTACATCGATTGTTAGTAATTTTCTCATTCATCAAACTCTGTATCTGTGTGGGATCGAGTCGAGAAGCAAAAGCAAAAGCAAAAGCCATTGACAATGTTAATAAAGTGAGACTGCATGGGGCGGGTTTTGGCTTCCGATTCAGTGCACGACAAACTTTGAAAATTGTTGCAATATTTTTTTATTGTTTAAAAGTTATATAACACAATCGCACTGATTACGCAAACAAATTTTTGAAAAAAGTTCCACAATAAAAGTAACTTTTTTTTATTTTGCAAAAAGTTGTGAGCTAAGCTAATAGAGCAAAAACATGTGCGTCTCGTCTAAAGCATTCATAGGGCTTGACAACTTACAATATTTGTGTTTTCTTTTGTATTCTTTTATTTAAAATATAAGAACAATAAAAGTTAGTGAATAAGCAAATCCTGATTCATTTAATTTGGAAATAAAAAAAAACATTAAGTTAAAAAATTGGTCAAGATCGTTTCTTCATTCTTCAATAATTCTTAATACAATTGTTAAGATAAATAACTACGAGTAGCTGTCAAATTGCCCTGTGAATATTTGTGTTTGACACGAAAACCAACTACATATTATGTACTTTGCCTCTTAGGACACAATGATAATGATGGGAATAAGATTTCAGACAAATTTACCAGGATCGGATCACTGTGTCTTCTCCGACAACCAACCTTTACACTGAACTTAACGTTATTGCAACGAGTTGATACAATTTTTCAATTTTTATCGAAAGATATTTGGCTCTTGATTGAAAGTTTATTCTATTTGGTTTTAAAAACGTCATCTCGAAGGTGGCCGCCGATCTCATCACTGCACTGAGATTGTCGGAATTTGAGATTGCTTTCCACTTTTTCCAGCATATCTCTGCTTATGTCGGAGATAGCATCATGAATATTACTTTTAAGATGTCTCTTGCTTTGTCCACTTCATTATTGTTGACACTGAACTAGTAATAACGAAAACCTAAGATGACAGGCTTTCGAACAAGCCATAAACCAAAGCTCTACTATTAATAGCCGCTCAGTTGCGAGAGTTTCAGATAAGGAAATAACTACGACCCACCCTGTACTATGCCGCTAAGCGTCTTGGTATCTTTACGATTTAAAATTCAATACTAACTAACAATGAAGAAGGCGTAAGAATGCACATCTCACTTTATAGGCATGATGGAATTCTTCCAAAAATAAGGATGATGCTACGAGGCGCCTTTAATTTAAATTGTCTCCTTTTCTCTTCCTTACCACCTTAAATCCTGACCGATTTCTGGGGAATACAATAAATCCACGGAAGACTTAGTGAGATGCCTAAAGCTTTGCTTAGGGCTAACCCCTCTAATATTACCTTACCACATCTGGTTTCGACTCGACTGGACTCGAATTAAATCTAGATTTTGATCATATAGTTACACTATTTTCCAATCAGTACTTGAAGATTCAAAATAACGAGGCCCTCCATTGGGCAACTCATGCTATTTTATGACAGTAATGGTTTCCCTTCTTCTTTAAACAAACCCCAATACCTAAACGCTAATAGGATCATAATAAATAAATTGACTGATACCTATAGAAATACAGTGGCTCCCACGACTAATCGGACACATAAAATATAAATTTTCGCAATGCATTTTTTTTTTTGGGAAAATATTTGGAGTGTGTAAAACATTATAAACATTTTACATGACATTTAAACACATTTTTAATTTAAATAGGCTAAAATTACAATTTAACCCATTAAACAGTAAATTAATATTAAAAAAAAAATAAAAAGCAACTCTATAATTAAGCACCTCACACACAATCGAACCATTTAATGTTAAGTACTTAGCTGCTTATCCTTTCGATGCAATCGCTTTCTCAAGGCGTCGAGGTATTACAGAGATAAGTATTTAACATTCTTCAAGACTTATTTGTTCTCATTTCTTTTGAAGGCCTGTCTTAAGGTCCTCACTTTTTCTTTAATTCTTTTGAGCAACTCGACATCCCAGTTTATATATTGTAGGCTCGATTACATAAAGTTCAGGTGACTTTTTCTATGTTTTAAGCACATTAGGGCAGTTATACGGGGACGCTACAAAAGTAGAGCGACAGGGACGACAAACGACGCCATATTTCTTACCGCTCTTTTGACATTTCTCTTCAGTAAGGTTTGACATTTCATTATGGACAGATATATGTACGAGCCAAAAACGAGTGGAAATTATTAAAATTTACTACGGAAATTCGAAGCATTAAGAGCGCTACATCCAATTTTGGTGGTCATAATCATCCTAGCAGATTATCAACAATTGAACGTTTCAAGCGTTGGGCATCTCTGTGATGTCGTTGTGGCGAATTTGGGAAATGATCTTTACCTACATCCTTACAAGATTAAACTGACGCAAGATCTGAAGCCATTTGACCACCAGAAGCGTCGTATGTTTGTGAATTGGGCTGAGCAACAACTTGGTTGAATGGCTTCATCAATAAACACAATATTCATTTGTCAGGCAACAATTGACACGTACTCCATTAGTCATCATCGCATCCCGAAAAAATTACGATTTGGTGTGGTTTACGGGCCGATGCGGCGGCGTCATTGGGCCGTACTTCTTCCGTGATGATCAAGACCGGCACGTTATTGTGAATGGGGATCGCTACCGTTCAATGATAACCGAATATTTTTGGCCCAATTGGATGATATGGACTTGGAGGACAATTGGTTTCAACGGGACTGTGCCACAAGCCACACAGCGAATGTCAAAGTCAATTTATTGGAAACCAAATGAAAATGGTCCAGTCGCTTGACCGCCTCGGTTATGCGATTAATGATTGATACGATTGTATCGAACTTGAAATTACAGCAATATCAGCCGATTTATGCTTGAAAACTGTCAAAAATTGGGTTCAGCGCCCCTGGCCTTCTGCAATCATGCCCGTGGTGCCCATGCAAAAGTAATCAAGTCCCATACATAATGGCATTGAACGTACTTTCACAGGAATAAATAAAATAATTGATATATTGTTTTATTAAAAACAAAAACTTCTCTTATTGAAAAACCCGATACAATAACCACTCTACAAGAAGTTTGCTTTGGTTAGTTAACCTAGTAGAAGATGAAATTGTCTTATATTCAAAATTTTACTGAAATTGGACAGCAAATGTTTTTTTCAAAATAGTGATGTTACCCGTTTGATACATTTTACCTCCACAAAAAGTTAGTTCCGATCACCAGAAATTGCAACACATCCTCATACCTTAAGCAACCAACCGCCACGCTTTACAATAGCCCAAGTAAGCTTATGAGTAAATTCTTCATTATTAGTTTTCGCCATTCATTCATTCTTCCATCTCAATCTTTGAGGCTAAATTTTTTTCCATCCGTGTTTTAAACCTATTTTTTAATATTGTCTTATGTCTAATGTTTAACTAAAAATACAAAAATATATAATTCCACCTTATTCCTAGAAGACGTATCCTGTGTTATATGTTTATTAGCAAACTCAAGTCTTTCAGTTCTATTTTTTTACTGATGTACAACTTTTTTTAAACGGCTGCACGAAAATGTCGGTCATTACTTCGATGGCGAAGCTTCTTCTTCTGACGGTTTCCTTAATGACTTCCTTACTCGTGGTCACTTTCAAAAAACACCTAAAGAGATTTCGAAGATAAAAAGGAGCTTCTCTTCGTTCGTTCCAGCTTATTTCCTTTTTACTTTTCTGCTCTCATTATAAATCCTATTTTCATTGTTTAATTGTGTAATGAACTATGGAGGAGCTCCGATGCACAATTTCTGCTATTTCTCGCAATGACTTACCGTGCTAGCTATACAACAAAACCAATTTTCGAACTTCCAAATACATCTGTTTTTCTGTTGGTATCATTTCAACGTAGAGCAAGAAACTTTTTTAAATGTAAGTAAAAGTCTTCCGTAACACAAGGTTAATACTTAATAATACAATTATAATTTGACGTGGAAAATACCATTATAGAGCTACTACAGTGCAAAAATAGTGTCCGATTATGTGTGAGAGTTGTTTTTGTTTTTTTTTCTGTATTTATTTGCTAATTAACAATGGTTTTTATTTAAACATAATTTAAACTACAAAATGTTATAAAATGTTTGCTTAAGTTTCTTGGCTTGGAGAAATTCCATTGCGAAAATGTACATTCTCTTTGTCCGATTAATCGTGGGAGCCACAGTACATTAAACTCATTTGATTAAAACAACAACTAAAGTAGTTTCCACTTAACTCATTAAATAATAATTGAAATAGAGAATAAAGTGTTTCACATCCATAATAATTAAAATTGAATAATATGCATTTTTGTGATTCTTTTTTTATTTGAAAAACGAAAAAACTAGTTTTAGCACAGAAATGAAACAAAGTTAATGTCAGCTTGTAGCCCAATTTAAATAAATGTTAAGGTCAATTTATTAAAACCATCAAAGAAAAAACAACGGTCCGTCATATAAACAATCTATAAAATTACGTATTCAGATACAAACATTTCCTTAAAAAAAATTGGCGACTGTAGCGAAGATTATTGTCTGTTTAAACAATTTGAATAATTAAATATTCAATAATTAATTAATTCATATGCACATAATTTGTTTATTTTTTTTTAAATTTTGTTTTATTAATAATAACACTAAACTTTGGTGATACATACAGAGATAAGTGAATGATAAAATGTATATCAGTTTATATAAGCATATAATTATTAGACAATATTAGTCACTCACGGATTGCTTTTGTTTTAATTTAGAAGTAGAATATATTTAGCAACAAAAATGTTGTCTTATTCTTAGAAAATATTTTGTGACATTTCAAATTTAATTTAGTTTAGCAGATCAAAAATTAAAAACAATTTAAATAACCTGATATTTTAATAAAAGTCTAACTAAATAATAATAATAAAAAGTAATGCGCAGACTACCGTAACTCTTTATATTCTCCTGGGATCTAGTATACTTATTACTGTTCTGTTATTTATTTGTGAAACTTGGAACAATATTGAAAAAAATACTGAAAAGTTAGATATTAAAATTGATAACTTTACGGACATTTTTCTGACAAAGTTCTAGTCTCAAAAACTCGGTTTATTGATAAATTAGAATTCGATTGAGCTCCAACTTATTTCTTGATCAAGTTTTTAAACGTTAGAACACTGATTTCAATCTAAGTCTGAGATAGAACTTCGATTTAATAGACCCTTGAATATGGGGGTCAAGAATATTAGAACTTAGTGGTTCAGCAATGCTTTTACTTCTTCTAAAGGCTTAATTTTTAGATTCATTTAAGGGTGGGAGTACATTGTATATAAAGGGTGTCCCAAAATTAAAGCAAGATTTGAATTAAATAGAAAACGCCGTTTTTAGTCTTTTGATAGTTATATTTTTATTGACTCGTAAAGTACATAGGATAGGGTTATGTATGGAATAACACATCGGACAAATGGCCTCCACGGCTTTGCATGCACATGCGCACTCTTTTGTTGAAATTTTCCATGACCATTCTGAATAAATGTGGCTGAATTTCGTTGATGCAGCGTTGAATCTCCTCCTTTAATGCACGGGTGGTTGTGGGCTTGTTGACATAGACATGTGATTTCAAATTACTCTATAAAAAGAAGTCTAATGGTGTTAAATCACACGATCTAGGAGGCCAATTTTGATCACCGAAACGAGAGAGAACACGACCTGGAAATGTCTCATGCAATAATTGAATTGTTTCACGGGCTGTATGACATGTGGCACCATCTTGTTGAAACCACATATTGGACACATCAATATCATCCAATTTTGGCAGAAAGAACTGTGTAATCATGTCGCGATATCGAGCACCAGTAACAGTCACTGCTTGACCAGCATCATTTTCAAAAAAATATAGCCCAATTATGCCTCCTGCCCAAAATCCACACCATACAGTCACGCGTTGTGGATGCATTTGTTTTTCGATAATCACATGTGGGTTCTCCAAACTCCAAATGCGGCAATTTTGTCGATTGACAAAGCCATCAAGATGAAAATGTGCTTCATCGCTTAGGATGATTTTGCTCGAAAAATCAGGGTCCATTTGTTGATGTTCAATAATCCATTCAACGAACTCTCTTCTCTGTCCATGGTCATTAGGCTTCAATTGTTGTGTTAATTGAATTTTGTAAGCATGAAGACACAGATCTTTGGTGAGTATACGCTGTAGAGAGGTTCTTGAAATTTGCAATTCTTGTCCACGACGTCGAATTGAGGTTCCTGGATTGTCAGCAACACTCTCACGCACTGCTTCGACATTCACATTTGAACGGCTTGTTTTTGGACGACCAGTGTGTTTGGCGTCTCCAACGGATCCAGTCTCCATGAATTTTTCAATTAATCTCTTTACAGTTGACGAAGTTAAAACACTATTCCGACCATATTTTGTATGAAATTTTCGAACTGCAGTCGCCAAGCTTTCACTATTTTTGAAATATTCTTTAATAATGAAGACACGTTGTTCTATCGTGTAACGCTCCATTTTTAATAACCCTATACTGTTAGCTGTCAAATTGCTTTTTTTCAGGGTTGCCAACACTTCACTGCACAAATGGCGGCAAATTCAAATCTTGCGTTAATTTTGGGCCACCCTTTACAATACATGCATACATATTAGCGTTTAAAAAGATCACGAGTCTTGAGTCTTTACAAATCGACATAAAAACTCCTTAAATTATATCGAGAAATAACACCTTAATATAGCCAATATTCCCATGGACAACATGATCAGATAAAAATGTAGATAAAATTGTATATAAAAGACAAGACGCATGTTTTGACAGTATGTGCATCTGAATAAATATTTAAAAATATTAATCCGTTTGCAATATTGTTGCATTTTTCATCTCGACAATAAACTTTTGGCTGAATCTACTAAAGACACGGCTTCATAAAACTTTTTAATATAATAGTTTCTATTATTTAAGTTGCATGCATTTAAAGATTTAAAAAAAAAATAAGAATATCAAAACTTAATCTTAAAATAAATGTCTGCTACAACGAAAACTGACAGATTTTTTTAAAGTTTTTTTCGTAAAATGTCAGAATTTTCAGTCAGAAAGTTACAAACATAGCAAAAAACCATTTAACTAAGATATAACATTTGTAGTACTCTAAATTGGCAAATTTTAAACCGATTTCAACATAAATGATTAGATGTGAAGAAATGCTCCAATTTAAAATATTTGTAAAAGGAAGTTTCGAATATAAAGATGAATTACTGGAGCGAGTTTTTAATTTATTTTAGCATTTCGTCAAGAAATTGGCCGTTACATTTTCAAACAATTTCACACTTTAAAAAACTTTAAGTAAAAAATCCCTTTACAGTATTCGTCTTAAAAATGCAAATGTTGGAAATGCAAATTAGGGAACAGAAAGTCGTTCGAGTTACTGTCTCGTCTCAAAATTGTTGCAATAACATCGGTTTTTCAAGGTTACGGTTTTTTCAAGCCTTACATGCAAATGTGACGTACGATGACGGTCTTACAAACTTGCGTACAGCAGGCGTGATGGTTGTTTCATTTCGCTTTTTTTGACATTTCCTAACATCAATATTTCCTAATATTGCCCAAGGGCATAGGTGTAAGACTTTCTCTTCCAGATATACAATTAAATTTAAGTTTCTGAAAATTGTCATTAGTTATGAGTCTTTTTTGACTCTATTTGAAGTTTTTTGAAAACCTTAAATTTAATACTTTCATAGTTTTGGAAAACAAGTTCTAGATTTAATGTTTAGAGTTGATTTCGAATCCAAACTCTAATATTAATTATTTGATTAACACTTTTAAATATACACATTTTCAACATTGTTTTTAAATCTTTAAATATACACTGCCACCACTTAAATAAGGCCACACATTTTGGAATAGATTTTTGCTTTTTATAGCTGGTGGAAGCGTTGTTATTAAATAATAAACTACTAACAAATTGTACAAAAAAAATTGTATCTAAAAGAGTGTTGAAAAAAATAGATTTAAATTCATTTGTAACACACATAGGCTCTGGGAAGACTTTGATAACTACAGAAAGAGCAAAAAAGATCATATTAAGGGTTTGCGGCCCTTAGGACGTGAAATAGCAAGAATTAACAGAAGTAAAAAAGTTGTTAGGAATCATATTGGTTATCCACAAAAATATGGGAAAAATCAAAACGGGTACGAGGCTGAAACAAGAACATCATGAGAAAAGCGGTTAATTTTACGGTTTGTCTTAAATTCCACTCTATAAGCGACTAAAATAAGGGCCAAAAGCTAAATATCATCCAAGTGTGGTCCTGGGTCCAAATGTCCTGTGATTATTAAAAAAATTGCATGGTTCCATTCCAAACCGTCTTATAGAAGTTTTATCCGAAAATGCCGGACGTAGTCTTTACTAATGTTAAAAAAACGTTATAAAATATGTCAATTCTGCTTTTTGATCTTTGTTCAATGCTTTTAAAAAGTATTACAGTGATCGGATTAAGTTTAAATATGCGCTGTTTTGTTCGATAATCTGTTTCCATTTAGACGGCAACTTCATAATACCCCCTTCGTAGAAGCCCTTCCTGCCAGGCAAAAATCTTCGTTTCAAACCCTCCCAGTGGGTGCCGGGCGGTAATGATCACCACAATTGTCTTGCACTTTGTCAAGATGGTGATAGCTAAGGTCAGGTTGAATTGTTGAAGTTTTTCCTACTCCCTAATAGTAGCAAGCTTTAGCAATGCAATTTGACCATAGATACGGGGTCCCTAATTTCAGTGGTGGTGTGAGCGTCTTACATAATGCGTGCCGAAGAATGAAAGACTGGGGGGCAAACCAATTGCTAACGAGCTCATTCGGATGCCTTGGCAGGAAGTATACCGTATACAAAACCGAAACCCTCGAGTAGCAGTGCAACGCGAGGAACCAAAAAACCATAAGAAGGCGCTCTTCTCAGGAACCGCCTCTCACATTCTTGCCAAGATTGCCAAAAATGAAGAGACCGGAGTGATTCATGAAAGGGACGTCCAAGATAAAATAAAGTACCAGAAGGTTGTTGATGAATACAACAACCTTCTGTCCAGCCGAGAAAAGGCCGTCAAACAGTGAGGGCCCCAACTCTAGTTTTGACTCCGGCGAGATGCTCAGGTGGTATAGGGTAATTAAGTGTGCGGACAGGTTTTCTAGGGATTTTCTTAGTGAAAGCATTGCTAAGGTTAGCAATGACTGCGGAAGGGCTTGAAGCTCAAGCTTATCCCAGCTAAGGACATCCCTAGACAACCGAAGGCTCGCATTTGGTTGCCGCTCATGAGCATAAAGCCAAGCGGACAGGACTTGATCCGCGGTCTTCAGAGGCAAAATTCGCTGGTCCCCATGCACGATTGGGCTGTAGTTAAGGCAGAAGAACCGTAGAAGACCAGCGCCTCTTACCTACTGAGGATTAGCGAGGAGAGTCTAGGGGCTCTCGAAAAGGCCGAGTACTAACTCAGTTTTGTCATAAGGAATGCCAAAATTATAGAGTCGGGGAACAGACACCGACAAAGCTGATGATAACGTCGAGGTTGACGATGTTATAAGCGGAGTCGAGATCCCCAGCGAGTTGCCGGGCCCCAGATCTGCAGCTAAAAATAATTAAAAAAACGCACTGAAGGTCATCCAGATTAATCTGAAGCACTCTAAGTGTGCTTCAGATAATCTGAGACTTTTCCTTAGGGAGGAAAACTTCGACATTGGCGTTATCCAAGAACCGTGGATAAACGGCCTCAAGGTGCGAGGCCTCCAAGACAACCAATACGACCTCTTTTATAAAACCGCAGATCAAGACCAAGGTAATCTCAGGACTTGTATTTTAGCTAAGATACATTTAAAAGGTTTTTATGTCCAAATTTTAGCACTCCCGATCTGACAGTTGTCAGACTTGAAGATAAGAATACACAGGGTTTGCTGTTGGCCTCTTTTTACTCTGCCCATAATGCACCATCACCTCCGGAGGAGGTGTGCAAAATCATAACTGAAGCTAACATAAAAAGGCAAACCTTCTGATCGAAGGCGACGCAAATGCTCGGCATATCCTTTGGGGAAGTTCTGTGATCAACGAACGAGGTGAGTAACTTTTTGATTTTATTATTAAAAATAATATGATATGGTGGAATGAAGAACTGTCCAGTCTTAGGAAAATGTCAAGGACAATTTTCAATATCTGCCACAAACGTAAGTTTTACCAACCTTATAAAGACTCTCTTAAAATTTACAAGCAAGCCCTGTCATCAGACAAGGCTGGAGAGAATACTGTCAATCAATCGAAGACATAAAGGACTCCCCAAGGCTCAGCAAAGTTTTATCGAAGGAACATTGTAATCCTTCATTTCTTAAAAAGCCTGATGGAACCTGGACAGCCTCTCCAGCCGAATCTCTTGAGCTACTGATAAAGACATACTTTCAGAGTTGCGAGAGTGATAACCCCGAATCGCTTGAAACCACAGAGCTAAACGTAGCTTATGTGGAGAAAGTCAATTCCGTTATAACAAGAAAATTTAAAATGGTTTAGTGACTAACTCCCATCTCTTGGGCGATGTCACTAAATGCCACATGCCTTCCTAACTCGATGTTTTCCATGATTTGATTGGTATTCTACGTCATCGGTCTTCCGTCGGCTGATTTATTCATGGTGTCGTTTTCACCGGCTCTGAATCGTCGAAACCATTACTCCGTGGTTCGAAGTGAGAGAGTACCATCCCATAAAAGACAATTAATCTCACGGAACGTTTTTCTAGCGGATTTGCCTTTAACGAAGGAAAACTGTAAAATAGCGTGCATTTCGGTAAACGTCTATAACTGTTGAACGCAATGTCCAAACTAATCATGCATAACGTCGTTTTGTAACTGGTGTCAATAGCTTCCAAATGATGTATAGTATTGCCAGATACAAGCTCTGTAGCGCTTTGTACATAGCCGCGAAATTCCAAGTTTTAAAACTAATATCTCAAAAACCTGATCCATTAACTTTAAATTCGGATTTGAAGTAATGTCATCAAAACCCATTGTAAAAGCTCAATTTTATTGGCAGTAGGAAAACCTTGTCGACCAGTGCGATGATCTATTCAATAACGCCTGTAAAGTAAAAAAAAACCTATCCCAAATGTATCCGAATCCACGCGACAGACACACTTAAAATTGGATCTCTTATGACCTTAGAAGCTGGGATGTCAATGGTATCTCAAAACAAAAGAATCCCTCCTATTGCGTGCCATTTTTGATAAAATATCAACACAAACTTGGAATTTTCTATATAAACATTTAACGGTTAGTTTTTATTTTATAATTATCCCACATGGTTCACCCTGCCAACACCGTTGACACTAAAAACCAACCGGCACACCTAAGTATGATGACTCATTTAAAAAATTACAGCTCAAAAATGTACCAACAACAAAATAAACTATCAAATTTCACTTCAATTCCTTCTTCCGAATAATAAAAAAAACTAAACAATTAAATTTTTACCAGATCAACATCATAATCACAATACAAAAAATAATTCTCATTATGTTTAGATATGGAAGTAAATATATACGAGTATATATTTACATAGGAAAAAGTACTCTTCTAATAATTTCAGAAGGGAAAAAAAACAAAAATGTAACTAAAATGTTAAACTTTTTTGTTGTTGTTATGTGTTTTATTTTTCAGTTCCTACTTTACGTAAAATTATAAAAATAAAAAGAACAAAAAAAACCACAGAGAAGAGAACATAATCGCCATCATCGCCATTATCAAGCTTCTCTAAAACGAGATTGCGGAAGTTGATAATAAAAGTTGAGAACGACTTCACTTAAACCCAGAAACTGAAAGAAAAAGAAAAATTAAAAAACAAAAACTATGCCGGTTCTTGTTGAGAAAGGGAAGGGTAAAAAAAATGTTAGCACTGTTTTTCAATTTTTTGTTTTTTTCTTAATTTAAATTGTTATGTTTTCTTGTGGATTTATTGTTTAACAGAGTTCTCCGGTCTCACTATTTTTCCAGTAACAGGAAGAGAATTTAACCCACTTCTACCTTTATACTCATTAAAATTGTAACTCTGTTAAAAAATGTTTATATTTTAAAATACACACACCGATCATTCTTTTTTGGAGTAAGTTTATGCGACCTATTCATGTATCCTTTTTATTCCCTACGCAGCTTCAGGAAGTATAAGGGAAGTAGTAAAATTAGTTTCAACATAACACAACATAACCACCATCATAACTGCGGGATACACTGGCCAACTGAAACCCTGGAAAGGGCAGTCAGACATGCAAAATTTGTTGCCAAAAAATATTATATCCCTCAAAGTACTCAGGGCCAACACATTGAATTTATTTATGAAAACGAAAAAAAAAAGAAACAGCAATGAAAGTTTATGTTGTTTTTTTTTTATGTTTCGTTAGATATTCTGTGGCTTTTGTTGGAATCTGAATATGATAAATCTCACCAGAAAAGAAAAATAAAAACACAAAAATAAAATGTTTTGAACATTCGCACAAAAAGTGGATCCGGTCTGGTGGCCATGATTATGATTTTATTTTTATTTTTTAACAATTTCCTAACAGAGCCACAATGGGCGAATTTATTCCTTTTTTGTTTGTAAAATTGATAAATAAAAAACAAGAATTTGCATACTCGAGTGTTGAGAACATTATATTTTACTTAGTTTTACAAATTTTCACGACAAATATAAACATTTTTGTTGAGTACATATTTTAATAGGTGTACCTTCGCATACATACATATTTGAATAATTATGACGATGATTCAACAATTTAAAAGTGAATTCCATTATAAATCAAGTTAATTTTTCGGGAGGTGGCTGGAAGCTTGACTTGTTTATTTTTAGTTTAAAATTGTACTTTCAGTTTAAGGTTAATTGAACAATTTTACCTAAGCTAATTACATACACTTCGTATCACATGGATAGGGACAAGCTTTTGTAGGTTTTTATTTGCCGATATTTTTTAAACCCTTTGGTATTTGGGAAAAACACGAATGTGGGATAAATGAGGTATGTATGTATGTATTAAGTTTATATTGCAACCAACAATTTTGCATTAATTTATTATTACAAGTTTCATGGCAGTTTTTCCGAACAAGGTCATAGAAAGTACCTATTTTTTTCGTTGCACATAAATAGGGACAAAATTTTAATTTACCTATTACAGTGTTTGAAATCAGATAATAGGATACTCTGATTGTTTGAGAGCTTAGTACGAGTATTAATTTCATAGAATCAAGCAGTATTGGTAGAGGTAAGGGCCTAACCAAGGAGGAAATAGGTTAAATTGGAGCTTACCGTGATCTCGGCAAAACCATCCATTTTAAAGCCAGCAAAATTAGAAGAAGTTTAAATGTTGTATACAACGACCTCAAGGACCCAGAGAGGTATGAATACAAAAACTAAAAAAGGAAGAGTCAAGAAAGCCACATCATTTACAGAAAGGTGGGCGATAGAGCTGCTGATCGACTTTGCTCGAGTGATACAGAAGGCAGACCATATGTTCGGTTAGGTTATAGTGGCTGTCCAAGATGGAAACGGACACACTTAGGCCAGTTTAATGACCCATTGTGATACCACATGAATCTTGAGGCTTCCTCCTAAGCTCAATGGAACCAGCTTGAGTGCCTTACGAAATGTGAGAGGCTGATTATATCGATATGATTTAGATCGTTTAGATCGTTAAAGAAGAATTCTCCTAGGTAATTCTTGGGTTTTCGAGCTAAAGCAGGGCATGTGCAGAGAAGATGAAAAACCGTTTCTTCCTCTTCCTCGTGCATACAGCTTCTGCAAAAGTCATTTGAGAATACGCCTAGTCTCGTGGCGTGCTTTCCTATTAGACAGTGTCTGGTTATGACACCTATTATCGAGCTTATATGCGACCTGCTTAGAGAGAGCAAGCACCTTGAACGTTTTAAATCCAGTGTTGGGCAGATGTTTTTTGTGACTTGGGTGATGTTGTTCCACCTGGTGCCTGCCCAGGCAAGTAGCGATTGGTATGCCAGTACTTGCCAAACGTGGTAGGATGGGCTGTACTCCTGGCGAGTTCATCTGCCTTAAAGTTACCTGGAATATCTCTATGGCCCGGCACCCCAGCAAAGGTGAATATTAAACTGTTACGCCATCTCCATTAGAGATGATCGACAGTTATAAACTGTTATAGAGTTTGTAGAAACAGAGTCCAGAGATTTGATAGAAGACAAGACTTTTTTTATCGCCAAAAGTTCCGCCTGGAACACGCTACAATGACTGGGAAGGCGGAATGAGAGACTTAATTTCAGTCGTTCAGAGTACACACCTCCACTCACCCCTTCTTTTGTTTTTGACCCATCTGTGTAAAAATGGATTGACTCATTCTCCAAGAATGTCCTATCCTCCCAAAAAGTTCTGGTAGGTATAGAAATCTGGAAGTTTCTGTCGAATTGTAATTAGGGGATGGTCTAGTCTGTGTGCTTTGGAATTGATTCTAAGTACTTTAGAATTACGGAGGGGCCAATGTTGTTGTTAGTCCACTGCGACGAAGCATTGAGGCGAAAAGCAGAGCTTGCAGCTATTTGTTTGCTAAATATGTCAAGAGGTGTAAGGTAGAGCAAGGTGTCCAGTGCCGCAGACGGGGTCGTACGAATCGATCCGCTTATATGTACATAGGCAGGCTGAACGTTGGACTTTATTTAGCTTATCCCTGTTTATACCTTTCTCTAAAGCAGACATCTAAAGCAGTCAATCGGTCTGATTACCGATGTGTATAGCCAATGCGTGATTCTGGGTTGTAAACAAGACCCAGGTATTTAGCTTCGTCTGAGAATTTTAATTGGATTCCTTTAATATAAGGAGGGTTGACAAATGGAATTTTGTATCTCCTCGAAAATAAGACCAGATCGGTTTTGTGTGGGTTAACACCCAGTCCACACCGATCAGCCCAAAGTATTAGTCTGTCCAAGGCATTTTGTAAGAGTTCTTTTAGGATGTTAAGATGCTTTCCTGAAACTGCTATAGCTATAGGAATCGAGCTTGGCATACCGTCATCTTTCCCCATTAAAACAAAATAATTTGGACGGGCCTGATGGATATACAGTAATGGAAAAAATAATAGAAACGAACTTTATTTTCACTGATCCAGCCCGCCAGATGCTTTTGCAGCAAATATTAACTCATGTCTCCCCTGTAATTGTGCTGGAAAAGAAATAGAAACGCTTTTTTGTTTAAGAAAAATTCAGGAATAAAAAATGTTAGAAGTTATTTAAAAAAAAACTTCGACATTTGTTTTCACTTTCAGCATGGGCCGCGGGTTTGCTCAAACGAAGAAAGAGAGTTGATGAAAAATCCCAAAAATGAAGGCAAATCAATAGCGGGAATTGCAAGCCTAATGAATTGTTCAAAAAAGAAAGTATTTACCGCCATTAATTTTGAACCACAACAGAAGCAGCAGGGCAGAAAGCGGGCAACCTCCAAAAGGTTCGATGCCTTATTGGTACGAAAATCGAAGAGGAATCCATTTTTATCGTCGGAGGGCCTTAGGAAGTAGTTAAATGTTCTGGTCACAAGCCGGGCGATTAGAAATAGGCTTATAGAAATGGACTTGAGGGCGCATTCTGCAAGGAAAGTTCCACTGCTCAGCCAAATAAATATGAAAAATCAAATCAAAGATAAATTTATTTGGATCCGATGGAATACCAAAGGTAAGGCGCCCCAAGAATACCGTAACGATCCCAAATACACGATAAAGACCGTTAAGATTGGTGGTGGCAACATAATGCTTTGGGGATGTTTTTTCGCTTCAGGCGTGGGACCAATTTATTGGATTAAGGATGTTTTGACGGCAACAGATTACGTTGAAATCCTTAAAAATATGATGTTGTTATTTGTCAAATAAAAAAATGTACTTAGTGTGGGAGTATATGCAGGACAATGACCCCAAACAATCATTCCGACTCGCGAAACAGTGGTTCAGTCAAAAAAGTCCATATAATGGAATGGACGTCACAATCCCCGGACTTAAATGCCATAGTGCATCTATGGGGAATATTAAAAAAGAGACATGGTGGATTTAAATCCAAAAATAAAGAAGAGCTGTGGGAGAGAGTACAAGAAGAGTGGTACTCCAATGAGCCCTTCGCTTGTGCCAAGTTGGTAGACTCCATTGGTCGCAGGTGCACCAAAGTACTAAAAAATCTTGGTGGCACAATAAAATATTTAAACAAATTATATTTTATTGTTTTAGTTTAAGAAAAATTGTGTTAACTAGTTTTAAGTCTACTGTTTCTATTCTTTTTTAAATGGAAATAAATTGAGTTAATTTTTTGTAATTTGAATTTTGAATCAATTTTTTTCTTTTCTCTATTATTGAAACCATACTTCAATATACTTTAAATAAAAAATGTAACATTTAAAAATAATGAATTTCAACGAAAGAAATTTAAACATTACCAACAAAACAAGTCGTTTCTATTATTTTTTCCACGACTGCAGCTGCTATTTTTATAATTTTATTTTGAAAAACGTCACAGCAAAGGAGGCGGTGTAATGGTATGGGGAGCAATCACCTTATTACAGGATAATAGAGCTGGATTTTAAAAGCTCTAAAATGACGGCAATCAGTAAAAAAATTATTCTGGAACAAGCTTTTCCGCAGTTTTCTAAAATATTTGGTCGACAACGATGGACTAACCAGCAAGATATGTACCAATACATACCGCACGGACAACAAAAGCCGGGATTCAGGAGCAAAATGTGAACCTATTACCATGGCTCCCATATGCTCCTGACCTGAAGATCATAAAAAAACGTGTGGGAATAGCTTTCAAGCAAAGTCCACAAAGGAGGACGGCAAAACCAAAAAACCGAAGAGAGTATTGAAGAGATAAATCGATCCTGGGCCCCAATTCCGGTCAGATATACATCACTCTATGAATCCATGCACCACAGGTTACTTGAAGTAATTCAGAAATCAGGAGGCATCACACATTACAAAAAAATTATTTTAATCCATTCAATAAAACCATTATTTACCTGAACCATAAGATTTTTTATTTTCTTTAATTTCAAGGGTCTTACAGGTAAATTTAGATCTTGTCCCTATTCATGTCACACGAAGTGTATGTACTAATGTTTTTGTCAATTTTTTGAATTTTGATTACTCGCAAGTTTTTTTTAAGAAACTAGCCGCCACATATTTACATACTTGCATTTAAAAAATCATATTAAATTCAAATTGGTGGAAATAATTTGGATTTATTTTAACTGGAGCCAAATAGAGCACCGTAAGCATGAGGCTTTTCGTGCAATATCAATATCATGTCTAATATTTATGAAAATCTTAATTTAACCTTTATTTATTTATAAGGTTCGTTATCATCATTTATTGCAGTACCCTTGGCATGATGGTTAGTGCGTTGGACTACCAAGCCAGTGGTCTTGGGTTCGATCCCTACCTACGCCATCTAGAGTCTTCTCCAAGAGTAACTCTTGTCATGAAAAAGGGATTTCTCAAATTAGCCGTTCGGATTCGGCATATAAACTGTAGGTCCCCTCAATTCCTGACAACATTACACGCACACAGGAATGATTGAGAGTTGTAAGTCACTAGGCCTTAGTTCCCAATGGACTGTTGCGCCAACCAATTTATTTTATCATAATTTCTTGATATGAGTCTAGAGGGAGAAGGGAACACGAGGGAACATATTTCAAGATATCGAAATTGTTTCATTTTTCTTAAACTTTCTTTTTACTTAGCAATTTTGACAAATGAAAACAGTACACTCAGTTTTTCATCTTCGTTTTTAGACTCAAATCCTTGCCCTTCGGATGTGGAACTTTCAAGGCATCGTATGATAAGCGAATTAAGTTCCGATCTCGATAGCATTGTCCGTCCAATGGGGTTGGGGAATTATAAAACGTGCAGAATTTAATCAACTTATCAACTTTCAGTAATTGGTATGTGTTAATGTGTATCACCGGTCACCTCTAATGGAATGATCACATATTCGACATTATCAAAAAGGCTGCTAGGTGCTTAGGATTTCGTATGTTTTCATTCCAAAACTTGAATATAACTCAGATATTTGGGTAGGTGCCTCTAAAATATTTCTAGGTCTTTTAGAAAGGATTCAAAAAAGAGCTTCGAAAATGATAGGCCATAGAACTATAAATGAAACATTTAAATCACTCGAACAGAGTCACAATGTTTCTTGCCGTTATTTCACCGATATTTTTACAAAATAATGTTCTGTTGAATTAGCCAGTTACATCCTAATCCCAACCCCCTCCCTCCCATCAAACCGTAATATTGAGATCGATAATCGAGAGCTCGCATAAGCTTTACCCAACTCTGTTTTTCCCTCTCATTATTCAAAACTTTAAGATCAATGTACACCGGTATCACATTTTAATCCTAACCTGTTTCCTTAAGCTCGCACTAAACTTTTAAGGGTATTAATAACCCCTTTACCGACCGTTAATACTAAAAATACAAGAAGCAATCCATATCAGTTTAATTTTAGGCCAGGAAAGTTAGTCTTTTATAGATGAACATAATTTAGGGTCTCAGGGCTTAAAAGCGAAAGTCATAACCCGTGTTTTTTTGGCATTGTATAAATAGTATAGTAGAAAATTCCCAAGAAAACCCATCGGCAGTAGCCAGATTTTTGCATTTAAATATTGGTACAACTGAAAAAAGAGCTGTCAGAATAATAATAAAACAAAATAGAAGACAATTTTGTTAAAATCAAAAGTTATAAGTAACTTCAGCAAAAAAACTAATAAAATGGACAATTTTCAAGAAAAATGGTAAGAAATCATCTGGAAATTGGGATTCTATTAAAAAAGATCATTTAACAATTGCAGCTTTTACATAAAATAAAAACTTCAAGAAGGGGGTTTGTTCGTAGACAAACATTATCATGTGGTGTTGAACGAGCTTGAAGCTGGACTCAATTCTTCACATACTTGAATCGAGTTGAAATGAGCTTGATTCGACTTGATATACCAGTCGGGGATCGGAGTCGATACAAAATTTGTGAATGAAAACCTGTGTGGAGAAGTTGGTTTTACAGATAATGCATTATGGTCTGTCTATTTGCATGTTAGCATATTCTTATATGGTGTTGAACTATTCAGTTCTTTATTTTTTAACACGAATCAAACTATCTCACTTGCACTTCATAAAGAACATCGAAACACCATTTGCATTTTAGAAAGTGATGTCAAACTTAATCGTTTTTTAATCTCCTGTTCGGTGGAAATACCAAAAAGATTTATTTAATCTAAACTGAGATAAACCTTTGGTGGAAACATAGTAAAACTTAATTAACTTTTCTATTGTTTTTTCTTGCAAAATAAGCCCAGTTAGTCCATTTTCATTAGCAAAACTAAGTAATATCAACAGTAACAGATTGATTTTTTCCGCAATAGAAAACATATGATTCCAAATGCATAACTATGCTCAACGAACACAGCCATCGAGATACAAATGCCATATCAATCGTACCAACATTTGAGAACGAAATCACATAAGATCCATTCGAGACTCGTATAAATGTCAAAAACCCATCCGTAGTAAAATTCTGCCTTAACTTTTATCGGTAGTATCTATACTGCTAATATTGTTTTTGTTATTCGTGTAAGATCTATTGATAGATTTTCTAAGAAAACACGCGTATTGACATCTTTTTATCGAATTTAAAGATAGGTCATTAGATATTTAAAGAAGACGAAAACTTCACTAAAGTTAGCCTGGAAACGGTTTCTCTTTTAGTGGGTTTCTCACACCTTTGAGAGATCAAAGTCAAGTTTTAGCTTTTTATTTAGAATATGGAGGTCGGAGAGCAACAATTTCGCCAAAATGTTTCAATAGATGTCTATAACTTGAGATTGTAAATGAAACCACTCATACAGCGAAATTTAAAAGCAATGGGATCTATTTAAAATCCCGAGTGTTCCCAAAAATTTGCAAATCCATTGAATCTTATCAAAAGTGAAAAATGATGTTGTTGGTTTTAGCGCTTTCAATAGGAAGCTCTCTAGAAATGTATTTGTTTTTCCTTAAACTTAGTGAATAAAACTCGAAGTGAAATCTGAGTTAAAAGTTTAACAATAACTAATAAATAAATGTATGTTTTATTTTCGTCTGTGTCTGCATCTGAATCATAAAATATGTTTACATAAATTTCCATTTATATCACATCATAAACCAATTGATATTTATTACACAATGAATACCTATAAATACTATAATCAGTAAAAATCTACCTGAATTTTATTCTTCTTCTTTTTTTATATTTTTAAAATTATAAATCGCTCACCAACTGGACACAAACCACAAGAATTTCCGTTGAAATATTTACCACCAAACAATAAAATATCACTTGGCCACATGCCACACGCAATTCATATCATACGTAGCATAGGTACTCGTAACGTAACTCGTAGTCACACTGCTGCTCTGGCATGCATCAAATTTTCCCATTTAATTTCCGATACCAATGCCAACCAATAATGGAAATGGAATAATTAATTGTATTTAAATCTACAAGGGGAAATTCCTGTTTCTGATTCTGTTTCTGTTTCTGTAATTCCGAATTATGGAGGTCGTTGGACAGTGATGACTACGACGATTCTTTTTTTGTTTTCATTTTTATCTGGACCCATTCTTGGAAATTCTGTACAATCCCCCATTGCCCGCAATTGGAAATGATTTTAATGGAAAACTGATTTTCCAGACAATTATGTAATATGAATCATTCATCATGTCCCATCCCATTGCAACCTAAGATGAATTATGGTCAAAAGAGATGCGAAAAATAAAATTGAAGGACGATTTTTCAAATTAAAAATTAAAAAAAAAAAAAAGTGGTTAAAAATCAAAGTGAAAATAGAAAAACAAATATCTTAGGTTTTAGGTAATTGAATTGGGATTTGGAAAGCCCTTGAGATGATGGTCGCTCTTTTTTTTGCCAAAAACCACCGAATAGCAACAGAGACTTTTTTTAAACCTGATAGAACATTCATTACTTTTGATGTCGCAATTTTCTCTAATGGAACTCAAGCATGTTCAAAAAACACGCATACAAATTACCCGCACTTTACCCAAAAGAAAAGAGTGTGAGAGAACATACAATAAAGAACAATGGACAGAAAAATTTTAAAAAATGTAAAGAAATATAATAAATTTAAATAATTACACGAATGGGGGTTGTTCTGCTTTTGATTTCTTTGATTGGATATAAGTGGTGTGGTTTAATCGATAGTGTTACCAAGTCAGTAAAATTAAAAAAAATACAAAAGGAAACATCACAACGACAGACGAGCTGAAATAATTGGAAGGTTCAAGTACACGTCATTATTTCATTAATTTGTAATGAGTCTCTTAATATAAAATTGGATTTTATTGTGAACGCCTATTAATATTAAAGGAACCTATATAATGTTAGCCATGTTTACAAGTCAATACACAACTCATACCTCGTTAAATCTGCATAAAATAAAATAAAATAAAACACTTTTATTTCAGTCTCGATAGTGTGATGAATGATATCGAAAAATAAAGTGCTGGTTCAGAGGAAATTAAAAATGTTTCAAAAGGTTGATAAATATTAAACACGTTTCGAGTTAAAGGGGAGTCTCTTATTTTTACTTACACATGAGAGGTACTAAAGGCAAATAACACAAATTATTATAAAGGACAGTTGTTTATAGATTTACACTTAAAGTTAATATAATAACGGTTGAAGTTTTCTTTAAATGAGGCAGAGCGGATTGATTTTAATACAATTTGTGGGAATTTGTTTGTCATTTCCATTTAAGAACATTAAACGAAAACATCTACAATTTTGTATTTACATGTTCTATAGTTCTAAGAGGTCTCAGTGTGGGGTAAAGAATTCATGTTCTAACAACTTTTTTGAAGAGAAAGAAATGTGTTGGTTACGAAATAATTCCCGAACTCAAGAAGCATTAAAAACTACCAGACAGGAGTGATAAATGATTTAAAAGGTTGCCGCAGGAAATCAAAAGATCCTTGCTCTAACGCACGAGGAAAGAAATTATTAGAGTTCTGTAATACGTTTGGTCGGCGCATACTAAATGGAACCACATTTAAGGTTTGTGGGCGGCCAAGGGACATCAGTGGTCGATTATGCTATCATAGGAGAAGATTGGGAACCGTTCGTGTAAAATTTCGAGATTAGTATCATATTCAGACCACTTTCCTGTTGTTGTGACAATACAACTTCAAACTAAGCATGGTGAGGAAAAAACCTTTATGCGGCTCCTGCTCAAACTGAAAGAGGCTTAGGCTCAGAAGTATCGACGATCTCTAGATTTTTCCCTCTTAGAATGGATTGTGAAAGCCTCATACAATCAAAAAGATGAACTTGAACGACAAACAAAATGCGGATTGAAGAAAAATTTTAAGATTTTAATTTTGGTCAAATTCATTATACAGTGCGTTTCATAATTATAACCCACTTTTCCATTTGAGATTTAACCCCCAACGAAATTGACAAAAACTCTAAATAACAAAGGGAAAATTTACAAGTGAAATCGTGTGTAGTCTTCGATTGTTCGATAGTACCGCAATTTCTTGATTGATTTTTCTCTCAAGAGAATTCCGTTATATTTGAACTGAGCTACGTTGTTCGGTCGATTTGATGTGGTTCATATTTATAACCCACTTCATAATGCTCCCTATTACCATCCAGTTCAGTGTGTTTAAATTTAAGTGTTTTGGCTCTGTCATTTAAGACTTTTTTTTTGCAAAATATGCCGCGCGGTAAGGTACTATCTCGTGTCGAAAAGGGTAAAATTCTGGCTCTAAATGACGAGAATGTGAGCATCAGTGCAATTTCGAGGAGAATTAGTAGAAGTCGTCGGGTTATTGCTAATTTTAAAATTAATTTTAAAAAATCCAGAAAGTTATGGTACTGTGACACGATCAGGAAGAAAAAAAAAGCTCAGTGACCGCGAGGAGCAAATAATCGTTTGCGCCGCCAGCAATTCAACCGTAAGTTGCGCCAAATTAGCAGCGCTGATTCAGACGAGAGTGTCAAAAACAACGGTTTGGAGAGCTATTCAGCGAAATCCAAACTTGTGTCGGTCTAAAATGAATCGGGCACCACGTCTTTTAGATCGTCACAAGGTCGATAGGCTGGAGTTCGCCAGGAATAGTATGGACACTAATTGGACATCTGTATGTTTGAATTAAAAGTTGTTATTGAATAATCATTAACGTGTTTTTTTTTTCATTTACCTACATATCGTCGCCTTTCTTTCTCAACCTCGTATCTGCAAAATTTTAGTTGTTCGTTTTTTTCAGATATGACATCGTTCCTGTCCACCTCATAAGTGTAACAATCCCGTATCTGAATAGCAATCTCAAGTTAGCCGTAAATGACGGTGCAAATTCCTTTTATCTTACTTCCTTTGTCCTTGTTTACTGCAAGAACCTCTTAACTCACAGTTGTGACGTATCGTTGAAAACCCAAACTAAAAGAAACGAGGTTGTTGCTCTTCATACATTGCATCAAGAGAGACCAAAGATATTAAGCTAAGTACACACGATTGTCAGGTCTTGAAAAATTGTCAGATTTATCAGTGTAAAAAAATTAGCTAATGAGATGATCATCTGACTATGGTTTGGAAATAATATTTCTAACAATATTGTCAGACAATATTGTAAATACAGAATGTTGGAAGATATTTAAAGCATATTTTCCACTAACAGATCTGACAACATTGTAAGATCTGACAATCGTCTGTACTTAGCTTTACTTTTGTCTCGTTTAAGAAGATTAAAACAGTCGTTTTTTTTAAATCCTTATCGTATAACCGTCAAATTTACCGTAGTAAGAGTGTTTATGCAAAAAATGAAAAAGTGGAGCAGGGGTGCGGAGTTGGTGAATTTGGCTAGAGGTAAGGCTGATGAAAACGAAGCATCTACCTCGAAAAAAAACACACCCGGTGGGTATCTCGGGCACTTATTCCTCTTTTTTTCTAATAATGGTTTAAAATGTGTTGTATCTAGTTTTGTCGGCTTCAGTGCAGTTGTTGGAAACTCCAGAAATTATGATAGAGAAACAGGAGAATCTCATTTTAGATGAAACGACTGACCAGTTTGTTTTGCAAGATTCAAAACCGGCAAAAAGCGATGTTGTCATTGATGATAACTGTATTTTGGATGAAAAAACTGGTGAACTAAAACCAAGACCTCCTTCTTTAAGCTCGGATAGTGATGATTCCCAATGTGACTTTTCTGCTTCGACTGACGATACAGATTATAAAAACAGCGAATGTTCCAGCGATTCAACCGACCTGGAAACGTTTTTAAGGACTCTAGATGAAACCAGTGGTCTGTATTTTAACAAAAAAGCCAAAAAAAGGGCAAGGAAATACAAAAAGATGGTTGCGAAATCAACTGAAACGTAGAAGGCGAAGGGGAAAACAGTATACTTCAATAAAAAGGAGGAGAGGGGAGGGGATCATTGGAATGGAAGTTCGGAAACAGAGAGCAATTAAACCCAAATGTGATTCAGTAAAATGTGCTAAGAGTAAAACTAAAAAGTGCCAAGAAATAACAAAAGAAGACAGATATGAAATTTTCCATACATTCTGGGACGTTCTTTCTTTGGAGCAACGAAAACTGTATGTCAATTCGATGGTTGCACTCAAGCCTGTTGAGAAACAAACCACAGGCATTCCAAGTAAGAGATCGCATACGCTCGAGTATAATTTAAGTCAGTGGTGAGATGAAAGCTGTGTGTAAAAAAATGTTTTTGAATACACTGTGTATCGAGTAATGGTCAGTTTTAAATTGGGTCAAGAGTGCTAAAAATGAAATATCTATGACAAATAAAGCCCCAACGGTAAATAGGCTCAAACCCATTAATATTACCAAAAAAGAGCATATCAAAACTTTTTTGAATGCAGTCCCCAAAATGCCATCACACTATTGCCGAAAAAGTACAAGTAAACAATACGTTGATGTAGATTATGCGACTTGGATGGAATTATATAAAACTTTCGAAGTCTACATGAGTGACAACAACATCCCTTATGAAGAAAAAGCTTCATATAAATGCTTTTTTACAATAGTACATGATATGAATCTTGGCCTTTATAAACCAAAAAAGGATCAATGCGATTTATGCTATGCGTTTAAAAATGGTAATATTGAAATAGGAGAGTATCAGACGCACATTCAAGCAAAAGAAAGAGCACGGCAGGAAAAGGATTCAGACAAAGAAAGATGCTTAAAAGCTGAGGTACAGCTATTTACTGTAGATTTGCAGGCTGTACAAAATATTCCCATGATCTCTGCCGGTGCACAATATTTTAAGTTGAAGCTGTGTGTTCATCAATTTACATTATACAATGAGGGTGATGGTAGTGTACTTTGCTATGTGTGGCACGAGGGAGAGGGTGGTGTTGATTCAAATGTTTTTGCATCATTCATTATTGACTTTTTGGAAGGATTGGAAAATAAAACCAAGCCAATTATTATTTTCAGTGACGGGTGTTGTTATCAAAATCGAAATGTGACTCTATCAAATCCCTTACAAAACTTCGCTATTAAACATAGAGCTGAAATTTATCAGAAATATTTAGCAGTAGGACACATCCAGATGTGAGGAATGGCTTAAAATCGAGCCAGAACTTTTGGATAACTTGATTAAATCAATGAGAAGAAGAGTTTTTGACTTGATTCTTGCCAAAGGTTCTCAAATAAATTATTAGTTACCGTTTTCTATTTAGTTTTATTAACTGTTGAAGCCATGGGTTATAAATTTGAAACACTTGAATTTTGTTATTTTCGTTTTACTAAGAAATAAAACTACACTTGTTACGTTTTTGAAATTAATTTGTTGTTTGAATTAACTGCCATGACCATTACCTTTATTCCCTATCATTTTTTTTTAAATTGTTTATAAACGACACAAATATTCACGATTTTTAAAGTGGGTTATAAATATGAACCGCACTGTATAAAGGTTCGTATTAACGAAACAACATTATTTGCGTGGTGGAGGATCTGTCGTAACTCCACCCAAGGATTATTTAAGGGTTTTTATGTAGAGGCCAATAAGAAGTTTAAGGAGCTTTGTAAGACTAAAAAAATGTAATACGATAAAAAGCAAGCAGACCGATTAGCATCTTGTAAGAGCTCCGCTGATTTTTGGAAACTGGCTAGGGAGCTGAATGGAAAACGTTTTACTATCCCCACAAAACTATTTTCAAATATAACGCTTTCTCATTTCAAGAATCTCTTAAATCCTGTAATAACGCCGACAAAGTGGCAATTCGCAGCAACTGAATTCCTAGTCGACTCTCTAGATTGTGCATTAAACATTTAGCGAGTTTGGAAGAAACGTTGAAGACGCTTGGAAAAGCAGCAAGATCAAATGGTATTCTAGTGGAATTTTTTATATATGGGACTGTCATGCTCAAAGAACACAAAATACAGTTTTGGAGGGAGAATTGTCGGCAGGTGAATTTCGAGATGCTATTATATTTCCAATCCACAAAAAAAGATCGTTATTTGATGCAGCTAACTACAGAGGGATTTCTTTTTTAAATGCATCTTCAAAGATATTTACAATTCAGACCGAAAACTTGCTGAGGGAGTTCCAGGCTGGATTTTGACCAGGATATTCAGCAATAGATAATATTTTTATATTCAGGAGCTTGGCAGAGAATTTCTTGAAACAAAGGAAAAAGCTGTATGTATTTTTAATCGATTTTGATACAATCGATAGAGGTGCACTATGATAAAGTCATGTTTGCGCAATCACCGGAAACTCTGCAGCTCATGATTAACAGGGTTTACCAGTATTGTCAGCTATGGAATTTAATAGTAAATATAGATAAATCCAAAGTTATGGTTGTTAAAAGTGGTGGTGGACATAATGCATCAAATTAAAAATGGAGCTATAATCGCCAAAATATTGAATGTGTGCGAGAATACAAATACCTTGACATTACTATTACAAATAATTTAAATATGGATAAACACTTGAAGGAGAAATTGGGTAACGCAAAAACTGCTATTAATATGACCTGGAAACAGTGCTTTATGAATATGTATATGTTTTGCACATAGTAGCAAGTTTAAAATATTTGAAGCATTAGCTAATAGCATACCCTTATATGGATCGCAGATATAGGGATGTAAAAAGTATAATTCGGTTTAAAAACTCCTAACGCACTTTGTAAAAAGAATATTTCATTTGCCGAAAAATACTCCAAACTATGTAATAATGCTGGAAACGGGTCGCTCTCCTTTGTTTATAAAAACATTGAAGTTGCAAGCGGACTTCTTATTTAACGTTTTTAAAATGAATGGTTCACGGCCATACAAGATCAAAACAGTTGGTATCGCAATTAATTTTAATTTACCCATCGAGGATTTAACAACCCCTGAAAACATCTTGTATGAAGTCATATTTATGGTTGACGAGAAATATAGAGCTAAATATATTACTGAAGCTTCTAATTCCTTGTACAGAACAACTTACAGCTGATTAAATCATAACCTTGCAGAGAACAACTATTTTAAGGAATCCAATAATGTCCGTGTAGTTTCCATGATGGTCAGACTATGTAGTGAACTACTACATTTAAATTTTATTCCACACAGACGGGATTTACCTCTAGAGTGAATATGTGCAACCTATTAAAAAAATTACAATATTGCCGCTTCTGAGGCTTTAGTTGCAGAAAGCCCAAATATTGGGTATCTATATGACATCGTTAAGGCGAATTTTGCGAAAATATCTTGGCCTACATCCTTACAAGATTAAATTGAATTGTGTCGAGCACCAACTTGAAAATGAATCGGATTTTTATCGAAAAATCATCTCATTTCTTTCTGAATATCTTCGTCAGTGCACAAAATATGCGATTATTGATCAGCAATTCACAAGTATTGCATCCCGAACAATTTACGGTTTGGTGTGGTTTATGGGCCGGCGGCGTCATTAGGCTGTAGTACTTCCCTGATGATCGAGACAGGCACGTTAGTGTGAATGGGGATCGCTACCGTTCAATGATAACCGAATATTTTGGCCCCAATTTGATTATATGGACTTGAAGGACATGTAGTTCCAACAGGACGGACGGGGCGCCACAAGCCACACAGCGAATGTCACAATCAATTTATTGGCCGATTTATGCTTGAAAAGCGTCGACAATTCGGTTCAGCGTCTGGACTTCTACAAGCGTACCCGAGGTGGCCATGCAAAAGAATTCGAGTTCCATACATAATAGAATCGAAAGTACTTTCACAGAAATAAAGAATTTAATTAATATCCAAAACCGTTTCTGTTTTATTAAAAAAAAACGTTTGTAGCGCTCTTATTGAAAAACCCGATAAAAAACCAAATATTTTATTATATATGAATATATATATTTATACACAGATTTCCAGAATTGAACGAATAAGATAATTATCGTTCAAACAAGGTGGAGATCACAGAACTCACACAACTCATATAACTATAAATATTCTTAAGGAAAATGTTCAAAGAATGTGGCATTTTTATAATTGTAAAGATCAGCGCGATTTCAGAAATAAACGATATGTCAATTAGCCAATAACCGAGCAACAACTTAAGGACTGACATGACGGAAAATTCTTTGGAAAGAGCTTATCAAATCGAAAAAAAACAATGTGCATCATTTGAGATAAATCTTCGCAAAAATTAAAAATCTAAATTTTCATAAACGGCAAAGTCAAATAAAATCATATGGAAAAAAATATGTACCAAATTCCAAGCTTGCCAAAACCACCACTTAATATGTAGACAAAAAACTTCCATAATTAGATTTACCTATCTTAATATTGCTAACTTTGATCATTGTTTTAACTTGATATGTTTAGAAGCGTTAATCCTGCTTAGTTAGGTATTTCCAATTAATTCGTTTAGTGTAACCACCGCCGCGCCGTTGACCTTGACAAAGAAGCCAGTTAAATTCTATCCTAAAAACCTACCCCATTAAGGTTTCGACAAACCGATTTAAGTATAGTATAGATAGGTGCCTACATACATTTATTAAATTTCCTCTAATTCTAATTTCCCTAACTTTTCTCAATTATTGTAAATAATATCTACCTACATAGGGAGATAGGTAGTTATGTATTTAACTTCATTCCATTTTGTCGTAGATAGGAAAAAGTAAATATATTTACTTTGTAGTTGAAACCCAACTAGGTATTATTTATTTATAATAAAACTGCTTTCTTCATAGGTATCATGTGAAGGAAGTACTTTTATACAGTGGTGGCCAAAATAATAGAAGTGAAACTTATTTTGTCCATTAATTTGCAAAAAAGGATTTATTTGTTTTAATACCATTGAAAATAATATGTAATTTTTCCGAAATACTTCTTCTCCCTGATTATAAATTTTGTTCACAATAAGATAACCTTCAATAACAAAAACCCGGCTCAATAAGTTTTTAAGTTGATTTTTTTCCTGACCAAAAAAATAAGAGCGTGGAACACAATTCACTTTAAATATAAAAAAATATCAATTAAAACGCTATTCTTCATTGGTTTTAGTATATGCGTCACCACTAAAGTCTTATTATTTTGTAGGATGTCCTTTTTTTAGTACCGCATTGCATCTTCTTTACATAGAATCGACGAGTTCTCGGCATGTTTCCACAGGTGTAGAACACAATGCATATTTTCTTCGGCATATGGAAGAAAAATGTCCAAATAGGTTTCCTTGGTCATATTATTTTGTATCCAATATATAGTACCTACTCCAGCATAAGCAAAACAACCCCAGATTTTGATGTTGCCGCCACCGTGCTTAACTGTTTGTATAGGTTAAGGTCTTCATTAGTCCTCCTTCTCACATAAAGTCTGCCATCAGAACCAAATGTATCTTGGTTTCGTCATTAAAAAAAAACAGCAAGTCGATTGTGAAAGATTTACTTTTGCAAATCGTAAACGCTGCTTTATGTTCTTAGAATTAAGTAACGAAACCTTCTTTGCAATTCGATCATGTAAATTTTTATCTTGCAAACGTCTGCTGATTGTGCGAGAGGTTATATACAATAATAGATTTGCTTTTACACCGCTTGATGATGTAAAGGAATTTTTAAGCTCCTCGCTAACAACCCTTTTGCCCAGCAAAGTTGTTGCTTTTTTTAGGCGTCCTCTTTTTTCGATGAAATTTGTTGGTAAACATCACTCGTTTAGCAGTCTAGCAACAACACATCGGTAAAGACCATCTGCAATGAAACTATATGTTTTGCCTTGATCTCTTTGTTGGACATTCATACGGCGTTCTTAGTCTTAGTAGCTTCCGCGTCCCATTATTTAAAAATTAAATGCCCTTTAAGCACTTAAATACAAGTCTAACGCTAAATTTAATAAATAAATTGCCATTGGAAGTGAATAAGACCGGAAATAATGCAGCACTCTTATTTTTTGACAATTGCAAATCTGACATTTGTAAGTAAGACTAACGGTACATTCCAACTGACCATCATAAATGGTTGGTAGCACTGGAAATTTTTTAAAGTCAAGTAAAAGAAAATCCGTTTGTATAATTTGCTCTAATTAAAAAGGTTCGAGGCATAGATTCTATCATTAGAACAAAATGGTACACTCTTTTTGTTTTGGCCACCACTGTAAATAAGTACATAAGTTACCTACATATATTTAATTCACAAATTCAGTCCTTTTCTATTTGTTATTAGAAAAAGAACAACGACATAGCGGCTACACAAAAACAGAGCCGGAGCCGGGGCCAGAGCCACCGAACCAAGAATTGTTGAAATGAAAATAGAAAGAAGAAAATGCATTCCACCCTTTTGCACTAATTCACAATATTCACCTCACCAAAAACCAACCATGTTCATATATAAATAAATATGTATTATGCACGAATACATTTTTACTCCCACACATACCACTTTAACAATAACACACCCTCTTTCAATACACACCAACATAGAGTAGATTCAACACACACTTCCAAATTACAATTCACACAACAAAACTACACTCTTTCTATCAGGCTTGCCAGATAGGACTATTTACAGGAAATTAGGCAATCTTTTTTCTAAAATGTCCTACAACAAAATTAAGAATGACAGTTTAATTATAACTTGGCTAAATGTAGCACAATTCAATCAATCAATTAAAACAGTATTTGGCGATAACTAAATTACATAAAACATTTATTTACCAAAACAAAAAGTTGTCATCTTCCATTTTAGAAATTAAAATTTAGCCGACCACGAGAATGAGGACTACCATAATTCCGATTAGACCTCAATTATGAACTCCTGACTTTTTAAATAAAAATAAATTCTAATTGAAACTATCCGATTTTTAGCTAAAAAACATTTTCAAACAGGAGTTAGTTAAGGACATGGCAACCTTGTTTTCTATATAAATACCTACCTACGACACAAAATGGAAAAATGCAAAAAGAAATTGAAAAAAAAAAACAGAAAACTCACCATTGTGTTCACTGAAGATATTCAATCCAATTGCACTACGATTATCCTTTGTTGAAGCGGTGGGCGCTGCTGCGGCGGCTGAGGACGAGGATGAACGCGACTTCATGCGACTCGCTCGAAGGGTTGATCCTGCACCCAAGGCACCTGAGCCTGAGCCACCACCCCCACCCACACCACTTATGCTCGAGGAACTACTACTTATGCCAACACTGCTACTAATCCCAATACAACTGACAGTTCCTTGGCTTCCAGACGACCGATCCTTGGCCTGTTGTGCCCCCATGTTGATGGTCGGTATCGGTATCGGTAGTCGATGGTATTAATGGCTCTGGCCAATTATTTCCCTCTTGTCTTGTCCTCCCACGTAGTCGTTTGTCGCACACAAAAAAAACAAACACCAACAACTCAGAAGCACAACTCCAATGAGTGTCCTCCCGCCGCCGATTGTCCTTTCTTTTCGATTACGATTTCGATTTCTATTTCCTACCCCAAAACTTGATGATTTTTCTTTTTGTTTTTACTGTGGAAATGGAAAAGTCGGTTTTTCCCTTTTCCTATTTGGGAGGAAAATTTTTACAATTTCACCACACTCCACGAAGAAGATGAAGACAAAAACAACGACGATAAGGGGGCACAACGAGAACGAGGATCCAGATCCAATAAGGAACACGAAAGCGAAACACCGATTACACTACGAAGTAGAAGTTGATGGAGATGAAGATGAACGCCGCTCGATAACAATAATTGCAAACACATTTTCTTAGTTGCTTTTGTTTCTTTTTTCTTATCAAACAATAAAATAAACTTTTTCAAGCGGTTTTTGTGCAAAATAAAAAGATTGTTTTCTAAACAAGACTTGAAAAGAATTTTCTTATTTTTCCCTGCTGCGCTTTACACATATACACACCGACAACGACACCGAGAGCGATATACCGATAGAGACACATACACGCAGCAATTGCCCGTCCGTACACTTAAATTGTTGTTGTTGTTGCATATATGTACATAAGAACGAATATATGGAATTCCTTATTGGAATCGATTGCGTTTTGTGGTGCGAGCTCGATGCTCGAGCCGAGTGACGAGAGAAGAAAAGAAAAATAAATCGGGAATATGGAGAAAATCTTATTTTTCTTTTATTCGATAAAAGTTTCGTTTCCGTTCCTGTGGACTTTCGACAAAATTGACGACGTACGCGTAATCAAAGCCCTTGAGAAATCCACTCCCTGGAGCAGGAGCCAGATTTAGAATCAAAATCCGAATCAAATTCAGATCCACCAGCCTCAGCCTTCAGAAGTAAAGAGCAACAATAAACGAACGAGGGGGGTAGAAGCAGACGACAACGAGTCGAGTCCCGAGCTGAGCAGCAGCCGACTTCAACTATGATGATGATGAGTAGAGTATAATATGAACATGAGAACAAGAAGAGGCAAGGAAAATGCAATGCACTTGTAAAACGAGAGATGAGAAATACGGATAAATCCCCCGGCGACGTCCGATGGAGCACTTTTTCTTTTTCTTCTTTAATTTGCGTACAAACTCAACACACACAGGCACACACCTATAGAAGCTTTTTCTTCTTTTTCTTTTGCTTGAGTCGGATATTTTTATGTTTTTCACTGAAAAATTCACAAAATTGATGTGTTTTGTTTGAATTCACTTTTATGGTTTAATTTTAATAATTTCTTTTTAATTATTTATTGTTTTATTTAATAAATTCTTTTGAATTTTATTTTTTCGTCGACACAGAAGAATCCGACGACGTCTTCTCTACTCACGGGTGTCTGACATTTTGTCGTTTCGTTGCGTTTCATTGAAAATTTCTGGTTGTCTGTATATATTTTTGCACTCAGTGCCATACCTGGGTTTAATTGGTGGGTGTGGATTGTTGTGGTGAGGTGAACGTGTGAGGGCGGTGGTATAGTTAGAGAGATATTAGGATGTGTTGGCAGAGTTTTGGTTAGATATGGATTTCCATGTGGTGTGGAATTCCAAAATTGTTTTTTTTTATTTATGGTGGACTTACATTGAAAAATAGATTGCAAATCAATCAAATCACAGAAGTTGGAAAGAAATAGCAGAAAAAAATGCAGAGATCTTTATAAACACAAATAAAAGGACATTTTATAATGAAAATATGAAGAGAAACGTATTCGGCCTTATCGACGAAAACGTCGGAGAAAACTCATTTATTATAATTCGTTAAATACTGACGTTAACAATTTGTATAAATATATCTTAAACCAGGCTGTTGAAAAACATTAATTTGCATTTTAAACTCTTTATATTATCATTTGGCGAATTAATACAATAATGAAATTTGTTACTGAATTCAATTGATTGATTTTTGTATGTAGTACCCGTAGCATGATGGTAAGTGCGTTGGACTGTCATGCGGGAGGTCTTGGATTCCCTGCCTGTGCCAGCTAAAGTATTTTTTTCACGTTTACTGCCTCTAGCGAGGAATTGACAAATTCCCCAAATATGATTCTTGTCATGAAAAGTACTTTCTCAAATTTGCTGTTCGGATTCGGCATATAAACTGTAGGTCCCTCCATCCCTGCCATTACTCGCACACAGGAATGGTTGAGAGTTTTAAGTCGCTAGGCCTTGGTTCACTTCGGACTGTTGTGCCATCCAATTTATTTATTTTTAATTAAATGATAGTTCGATCTACTAAAATAAGTATTCAATGGAACTAAAGTTTAAACTACCAAGACTGATGATGAAATTTGAACATTTATTATTCCAACAATACAACAAAATTACCAGTACCTATTATGATTTGTCAAAGAATAAAGGTTGATGAATGACTAAAGCATCTTGCACATGAGCTACGAACTGCAAACTGTGGATGTTCGCATATTTTGACTTTTCTTTCACATTAGCTTTATTTCTATTCGCAGACAGCGACGAATTTAATTATCTTTTTCTCTATATTTTCTCAGCCATGATCTTTTACATAAAAACAAAACAAGAGTGATATAATTTGAGGTTAAGTTGAGAGCGAACAATTTATTCGTTGCAGTGTGGATGGTATGTGGAACGCGAATAGAGTTTGACAGTTCGTAGCAACCACACTGCAATTCGTAACTACCAAATTGTTTTTACAAAATTAGAAAACATTAGAACATTAGAAACATAATTATTATCCTAACATTAGTGTCAATTGTTTTCTTATAAATGTGTTTTTGTTTGAAATTGACTTTTGGAAATGTGTAAAATCACGTTTGTTTGTCCATTCGGTCATTCGTTCTTTCTCATGTGCAAGGTCCTTGAGGCGGTAATATATGAATATCATAAAACTACGGAAGGGATCGTAAAGAGAAACACGCAAATCTTTTTCTCAACGGCTTCGAGTCTTGTGACTGACAGGCAAATTTCACGACTGGTCTCAAAATAGAAACAAAATCTAATTTTAAAACATATGGATCACGGAAATCACGACCAAATCTCTAATTGACTGAAACACAAACACGCTTCAGCTTCGGCTTCATTTGCGTTACGATGGGCTTGCTTTGAGGTTGCTTTAAATGTCATTTCTAAAATGACGTTTCTATCATAAGCAGTTGTTAATTTTTCTCAAATGTTTGTTTTGATTTTTCGTACAATAAAATATATGAATTTTGAAATAGAAAAAAATAAATGTATCGCAAGAGTAGCTTACACAGTAAACACAGATTGAGAGATGTCGGTGAGTCTGGGTGCCCAATCTACGGAGTTCTTCTATATCCATGAGGATTTCTTGGAAACTCATTTTCTGTTCTACAAAAAAAAGTTTTCAAGAAAAAATGTTATACTTATTCTATATATATTTCAATAACTTACCTTTTAAGTTTTTCTAATAAGCAATAGGAATGCCTTCAAAAGCTGATGTATTATGTCTGTTGACTTTTTCTTAAAGCTGTTGAGCTGTCAGACAAAGCAAATGTTCAGGAAATTTGAACTAGAGCTTCCGTTAAGAGTCACATTACGTAACATAACGTTCTTTTCCTAACGATTGTCAAACAAAACGTGAGGTCGAAGCAAAGTGCATCCGATTCGTAAGAAACCGGAGAAAAGTCCACTTCAACGGTTACCTCGATAGGGCCGATTGGTGACTAATAACCTCTTTGAGAATAAAACGGTCTGGAAACTTTTCTTGCCAAACGAATCTTTCACAATTTTTGTAGCGTAGTATAAATAGTGTAGCGCAGTTTTTTTCTTGTCAAATGTGTCCACTGCCCAGACAGCTGTCTATTTAATGTAAATCGTTGAACATGACATTTCAGTGCATTAACAGGTGAAAATTGTTCGGCATAAATAAGCTGTCTTGCATTTGATTATGAACATGAAATATTCTCAACCCATTTCTTTGAGGGGGTGCCATGGTGTTGCCTTATTTTTAATGGGGTATTGCACAGATATTTTTAGGTTAGGTTAGGTTAAAGTGGCTGCAGATTCACAATCCAACCACTTAGGCCAAAAGAATTTAGAGAATTACTTCTTACTAGTCGAACCATTTTGAGCTTTTTATAAGGCGAAGAAGATATTTGATATCCTTTTTAGCTAGCTCACTGAGATTGTGGAAAAAATAGTCCCCCAGACGAAGTTCGCGTCTTAGTGAAAGAGCAGAGCGAGTACAGAGAAGGTGAGAGATTGTTTTCTTTTCTTCCTCGTCCATACTGCTCCTTCAGAAGTCATTTGAGGCTACACCAAGTCGTATTGCGTGTCTGCCTATAAGACAGTGTCCCGTAAGGACACCTATTAGGGATCTAATATGAAGTCTTCTTTGAGATAAAAAGTTTTTAAAGCGCCTTAGGTCTAGTGAAGGCCATATGAGTTGTGTGGCTGCACTTGTTGGTAAATTGTGCCACCTAGAGTTTGTTATCGCAAAAGCTGTTTCTCTTAGCAAAAGTTTACATGTAGCTATCGGTATACCTATCTTCTCCCTTTCAGGTAAAATAGGTATGACGGTGCCATTTTTAGCGAGTTCATCGGCTCTACTATTTCCTGTGATGTCTCTGTGGCCCGGCACCCAAAAGAGGTAAATGTTAAATTGCTGCGCCATCTCCATAAGAGACGATCGACAATCGAGGGCCGTTAAAGATTTGGTTGAGACACCGTCAAGGGATTTGGTAGCAGCCTGACTGTCTGAGAAGATGCAGATATCAGAAGTTGATATCACCTTTTCTCTTAGCCAGGAGAGAACCTCTTTGATCCCTAAAATTTGGGCTTGAAAGGCGCTACAATTATTAGGGAGGTGGAATGAGATGCTTTTTCTGAGTACGCACCACTACCAACTCCTTAATTTATCTTGGATCCATCTGTATAAAAATAAATGCTTTTTCCAGGAGTTTTTTGTTTTCCCATTCATCTCTGGATGGAATGGATACCTATAAGTTTTTTTCAAATTGGGGTTTTTGGAATAGTGTAGACTATGTACTTTAGTATAGCACCAAAGAGGTTCAAAATGATAAAGTGCATCACATTGTTGTTGGTCCATTGACTAGGCCTAATCGATGATAACTATTATTGTGTTATTCTACTGTTCTCTTATGAAGTCCCATACAAAAGTATGAGTTTTTAAAAAACTTTTATCAATCATATAGATTTGTTAGGTAGCGGAGGGATCCAATGGACTTTGACATCCTATTAAAAGCACTTGGATGTTGTTGTGTGCACTGGACGATGGACGATGTTTGCTTACTCTCTCATAGGATCATGGATCTCCATCAAATGACAGCAAGTGTGGAGAGAGAAGCAGAAGTGTGGAAAAAGTGGAGAGCTTTGAATACCTCGGAAGTATCGTCTCCATCGAAGGAGGAACCGAACAAAACGTCATCTGCCGCATCAGCAAAGCAAAAGCGGCATTCGGTATGTTGTCAAAAATTTGGAGGAATAACTCTATCAGCTCAAGAACAAAGCAACGGCTGTTTTCCACAAATATCGAATATTTGCTTCTTTATAGGTGCACCACTTGGAATATTACTTCAGCCATTACAAGAAAGCTGGAAGCCTTCTTGAATAGATGTCTTCGTATTATCCTAAGTATTTTTTGACCAAACCGTAAATCAAATGAGGTCCTTTATAGAAGGACAGGTCAGCAACCTATAGAATCTATAAAATGAAGGCGTAAGTTAATTGGACACACGCTTCGAAAAGGTAACGACTTCATTGCAGGCCAAGGAATGCAGTGGAAACCGCTCACACAAGAAGGAAGAAGAGCTGGACGACCGAGAAGCACATGGCGCAGGACAGTCGAGGCGAAATGAACGTCACTTAGTCAAAAGCTTTAGAGAGCTGAAACAAATTTCAGTAAACCGCACACGATGGCGTGTAGGCGTAGTAAAGGCCCTATGCCCCTTAAGGGATTCCCAACGGACTTAACAGGTCTGAGGACCTAAGTAAGTAAGAAATAAGACTTTTAGTGTTCATTTAATTGTGATTTGTAAAGACTTAACATTCTTTCATAAATAATATGTTTGGTATTGAGTATGATCCAAAATCTTTGTTATGAATCAAAGAAAAAACTTCAATCTATTGTGAAATGGAATTAAATATATATATTTTATTTCGTTATCCAAATTGAATGATAGATTAAATGTAAGAATTCTTTTATTTTAATAGAGAAGCTGATGAGATATTCTGTTTTTATTGCATTTACTATTTATTTTGAGTATCAGCTGATTACGACCGCAGAGTTTAAGTCTGTCAGATATGAGATTTCTTTTTTAACTTTTCTTTAAAGAGATTTAAAAAAGATAGGACTCCTGAGTGTCATTCTAAGATTCACAAATAAAAATTCGTACAAGGATTTAAAAAAGATAGGACTCCTGAGCATCATTCTAAGATTCACAACTAAAAATTCGTACAAGGAAAACAGATTTAGCAAAATTGAAGCAAGTATTCGTTAATGTTTTTTAAAAATACATGTACATTTGAATGAAATGTGCTTCTTAATACTCCTATGACCATTCTTGAAACTCGAAATCAGCCTCTTTTTTACCCTGGTTACAAGAGGAGATCGAGGAATCGAATCGAATCGAATTGAGATTTCGATCCAGGTATATGGTGGCACTGAATCGAGGAATCGAATTCAAATGGGATCGAAATGACATTTCGGTTTTATTTGTGTGCGTACTGTTTTTTTAAATAAACTTACAATCTTAGAACAATGCTCTAAACACAAGGACGAGCGCCAAATTAAATTCAGCTTAGAACCAAAAATACTCCATTTAAATGAAGTCTTTTTGCTTAGAACAAACAAGAGAGAAAAAAATTATCGCACGCACACAAGCAAAACCTCACATACCAATAACTCGATTCCCCGATTCAGGTTTACAAACAAATTTTCGATTCGATTCACCTCTTTCAGTGGGATCGGATCGAGTAATCCTATTTCGATCCGATCCAGGTCTATACGGCGCTAAATCCTGATTCAATTCGGATTCAATTCTCCTTGTAAACGCGGTATTTACTGCACAAAACACGTTCCACTTTATTTATTTTTACAACCGTTACCAACTTCATGCCATAAAAATTTACCATACCATCATACCAATACCACATTTTCGTCATATCTTGCAATCACACGATTTTGTGTATAAATTCTTTATATTCATACAAAAAAATATATTTTCTGTAATAAAACTTTGAGATTTCTATCAAACAGTCGTATAAAAACTATAATTAGATTCTTTATTTTCTCATCCAAATAATTCAGATTTCAATCATGTCCGATTGGGATACAGTTACGGTTTTACGTAAAAGAGCACCAAAAGCTTCAACTCTCAAGACAGAAAGTGCTATAAATCATGCACGTCGTCAGGGTGTAGCAGTCGACACTCAACAGAAGTGTAAATATAAAATTATAATTATTATATTCTTGTAATATTATATACTAATTTCATTATCTATGTATTTATTAACACAAAAAGAAAATATTTATTATTTGTTCAAGGCGCAAACATTTTAGTTGAGTGGGTTGTTTTTCATTTTGTGTTGTTCCAGAAAGATCAAAAAATGCATGTAATGTTTTTAGTTTTTCCCTCTCTCAGCCGGTAAATGGAAAATATTAAATTTCACCATTTTGCTTGAAGTTAATTCTTAATTTATTCGTGTCGTGTTAGTTGTTACACGTCATTCTAGGTTTATGACGAATTTAATATTCATGGAAAACTTTTAATAAAATAGAACACCACAAAATGTCGTTTCAGTTGGCGCAGGGACTAATAAACAACATGTCACCACTAAAAACACTGCCAAGTTGGATCGTGAGACTGAAGAACTGAAACATGATAAGATTCCACTTGATGTTGGTAAAATCATTCAGCAAGGCCGCAATGCAAAGGGTCTCAGTCAGAAGGACTTGGCCACGGTAAGTTTATTTGGGCTTTTCTATGATTTTATTTCAATTAGTTTTTGAAGCCATTTAAAGTTCATTGAATATTATTAAAATGTTCATCGGTGTCGATGTCGATTAAGTTGAATAACCGTGAGTTGAAATGAAAAATGTGTTTTTTAGACGCATGGCACCCAGATACAAAAATAGATCTTTTGAAACTTCAAAGTAAGAGACATTATGTTTGTTATAATTGTGTTTATATAAGGGTTTTTTGTCTCACAATGTTGTGATTGATGTATGGGACACTTGGGTCATAGAACTCTTAGAAAATTTCCTGAATTTTGTGTTCCGGAGGAGTAATTGCATTGATAAAAAGTAACCCAAACTGATATTTCCACAAGAACTCTAGAAGGAAAACCAGTTTTGTTTCACTTAAGACTTTGAGGTATAGTTTATCATCTTTTAATGACTTATGACGATTGTTTTCAAGCTATTGCAGTATTTTCACGTTAATGCATACCATATGGTAAATACAATTATTTCCTTAATCAATTATCGAGCATTTATATCATGTGTCCTAAGACAAATATTAAGATCCATCCTCAAACATGGTGGGGGCCAATATCAAAAAAGAATTGAATGAATAACAACTAGGTTTGTTAAACCAGAAAAAATCCAGTGTAGAGAAATGTAGTGCAGGTTAATGAAAACTATCAGAACAAAAACAAATTAATTTAAATTATATTTGGCGCAAGTTAAATTGAATTAATATTTCTTTTTTATCTTCTACTTAGTTTCCTACAAAATAAATTTTGTATTGGGAGAACACTGAACCACCCGAGGTTGTCCTTCACTCGATATTAACAATTTTTAAAAACGCAAAGAAAACTTTATTTGTAAAGAAAAGAAAATATAATCTAATTATCAACTGATATCTACAGTTTTCACCGACCGGCATCAAAAATTAGTGTAGAATATTCAGCTGAAGAAATTTTCTCATTGAACACAAAAAACATAGTTTTGTCTGTCCAGTACACAATTTTAATTGACATTTAAAGAGATGGCATGATCAAAATATATAACTTTAAATGAATGAAAGAACCAACTACATCTTCCAGGCAAAAAAAGTTTAAGCAAGCCAGGAAGGCCTGGAACGCATATATTCGAAGGACCAAATTTTTACATGACCAAACATTACGGCGAAATATATTGCAAGGTCCCAATGACACTCCTAGCTAGCTCTACCGACATAGCCATGACTCCCCCAGTTATTAACGCGTAAATAATTCTAGGGGACCAATCGTTTTTGTACTGTGGCAAGAGTTCTTAAAGATCTCAAAATTCATAAATCCACTGGCCCAGATGGTATCGCCGCTATTATTCTGAAGAGATGTTCTTCCACGCTAGAAAAACCACCACGTAAGCTTTTCCATCTATCCTATTCTTCTGGACTCGTTCCGACTAGTTTGAAAACTTCATTTCTCAACCAATCCCAAAAAAAGGCGAATCTTCTTCTCTCACAAATTACTGACCAATAGCACCAACGTCCCTTCTTTGTAAGGTCATGGAAACGCTGATTAATTATCAGCTTAAGAAATATCTTGAGATTGAGGTATGGAAGCTTCTTAATAACCGGTAATACGGCTTTCGTAGCAATAGGTCCACTGATGATCTCATAGTTCATCTCATCCAACAGTGTAGCAAATCTTTACATCGTTTCGGAGAAAGTAAGATTATTGCGCTTGATATTTCAAAGGCATATCGAAAATGCGTGCTTTTAGTATCGACGAATCTCTTTATCGTTGGATTAGAAATTTTCTTTCGAACCGTTCAATACAAGTTGTTTTGGACGGATTCAGGTCTGAAACTCATAAAATAAATGCTGGTGTGCCCCAGGGCTCCGTTTGTCTCCGACTCTCTTCCTCATTTTTATAAATGATCTCCTGTCTGCTACTTCTAATCCAATACATTGTTACTCTGACGATAGCACTCTTAGCTTTTCAAATTCCAGACTCACAACCCTCCTCTTTGGATGTGGAACTGTAACGGCTAAAATATGATTAGCTCATTAAATTCCGACCTGCACAGCATTGTACAATGGGGAACAAAAAATCGTGTGGAATTTAATGCTTCGAAAACGCAATGCCGTCTTCTATCGTTAAAGCGAGATATACCCTCTTTGCCACTATCTTTGAGTGGCACTTGCATCAATGAAACGGAAAATCTTGACATCCTCGGAATGTTCATCAACAACCACCTTTTGTGGATCAATCACATACAAGAAATTTTTCTCTCCGTCTGATCTGACTACAATCTACATAACCTATATACGTCCGAAACTTGAATATAACTCTCATCTCTGGGCTTGTGCGCCAGTAACTTATTTAAGCCTGTTGGACAGTATTCAAAAAAGAGCTTTTAAAATGATTGGTGACATTAACATCATCTACACATTTACGTCACTCGAACATCGACGCAAGTTTTCTTGCCTCACCCTATTTTATCGTTATTTTAACGGACTATGCTCAAGTGAAATAGCCAGTTGCATTCCTCCCCTTAAACAATTAAACCGTAATACCCGCGCTTCTAGGAATGCCCTTCAGTTTACCCTTGAGCCAAACTTCAGCCTTACTATGAAGTACAGAGATCCATTTTTTAGCCGTACTACGCGAATGTGGAACGCCTTGCCACGCTCTAATCTTTGAGTCTAAATTGAATTTGGTTTACATTTATGAAAGAATCTATTAAAACCATTAAACCGAAATCTCGTAAAAGCATAAGTTGAGCTCACCCTTTTTTATTCCATAAAGAAATCATTTTCACTCATTTTGGGCCTAACAGGTAACAACTTCATAGAAGCATGTAAAGAATGAACATTAGCATAGCTTAGCTAAAGCTCTTGATAAACTGGGTAATCGAGATCTCATCTTAAATTTGTGAAAATGACTTCATTCCTAAAAAACCTAACTTTTTCTCTTTATCTTTCCTTACGCCTTACACTTCCAAATTCTGTGGAGTACAATAAATTAATTTTAATAAATAAATTTAAAATAAAAAATTGCATTTTAAGTTTTAAATTTCGTGTAGCAGCCTTTTTTTGTCTCTTTTATTTAATATTACGACTTGTAGTAAGTTAATTTATTTTTTTGTTGACATTAACGTCTTAAGTTCACTGAGTCTGTGTGACCAGTGTTTGACTTAAGTCCTTTTTGCCTAACGTCAAAGACAAGTAATAATTGTTTTTTAGTAATATGATTTTACTGAGGCCTAACTAATACTTACTTAGTTATGGTGGCGCTACAGTCCGGGGTGGACCTGGGCCTCAACCAACATGCCAACTTTTGCACCCCAAGTTGGTTTAGGTTTTAACCAACCTGCGCGCGCCACCTGAGTCGCGGTCTTTCTCTACTTCGCCGCGCCGCCGCCGTCCCTCGGGATTGGATTCAAATGCTTTCCGTTCTGGAGCGTTGATTTCAATTCGCTCTACATGACCTAGACATCTAAGTCGTTGGACTTTAATTCTGTTAACTAGGTCAGTGTCGCTGTACAGCCCGTACAGTTTGTCGTTATATCTTCTCCTCCATTCTCCATCTATGCATACGGTACCAAAAATCACCCCAAGAAGAGCTCTTCCCTATAGATGATGTCATACGCGGCTTTAAAATCGATAAAGAGATGGTGGGTATCGATTTGAAGTTCCTGGGTTTTTTCCACGATCGGCCGTAATGTGAATAGTTGGTCAATGGTGGACTTTCCTGGTCTAAAGCCACACTGATAAGGACCTATCAGGTTGTTGACGAAGCTTCAGACGTTCACATAATACGGTAGAGAGGATCTTATATGCAATGTTAAAGAGACTGATGCCTATGTAGTTGGCGGGTGTCCTTTTTTATGTATCGGGCAAATTATGCTGAGATTCCACTCATCGGGCATGCTTTCTTCCGACCATGGCCGTCAGCTTTAGCAGCTTTGTTTGACTTCAGTTTAGATATAGCTATCTTCACTTCGTCGAAGTCGGGTATGCGGAATTGTTGATCTCCGTCCCCTAGGTTGAGTGGTTCTATCTCCCTTAAAGCGGAATTCATTTTGTCATCGCCGTTATATAATTTGGAGAAGTGGTCTTTCCATATTCTCAACATAGACTTCGGTTCTACTACGATGTTCCCGTGATCGTCCTTACAGGCTTCGGTTCGTGGCTGGTACCCTTGGGAGGTTTTTATACCTTTTGGTAAAATTTACGCACCTCATCAATGTTGTGGCATCCCTCTATCTCCTCGATCGCGCGCTCTCTTTTTTTCCATCTAAGAAGCCGGTGTTTCTCTTCCTCTTCGCGAGCAGCTCTGGTCCTTCTGTGCAGCGCCGTTTTGTATGCTTGTTGTTTAGCTGCGTGCTATTGCCGGCATTCGTCGTCAAACCAGCGGTTTCGCTGTGGTGGTCGTGTGAAGCCTAGCACTTCAGAGGCGGCATAGGGCTTCCGAACTTATACTCGGGTATACATTTCAGATCCTATGCTAATTGATTTTATGTAGACATGATTTGATTTGGTAAAGAATTTCCACCGAATTGAAATTCACAATTGAATGAATGATTTACAAAATTTTTAGCTTAAACTTAGTGTTTCTGAAAATGATTTTTGTACAGGATAAGAAAGTTCAAACTTAATAATGCCAGTGTGGCGCAAACAAAAAAAACCTTTACCAATTTTAAATTTCCATTCTGGATAAAAAACTATATAAATCAGAACTTTGTCATTTCGATGGTTTTGATTTCGAAGTTTTTGACCAATTCATATTTTAAGCGTAAATAAAAATTTTTTACTGTTTAATTTGAATTTCTTCCGAAATTCAGACCCATTCTAATTACTAATGGGAATCAGTAAAGTCCATGATATAAAAGTTAATCAATTTTTCCGCATTGACGGTTGTTACAAAATAAGTCATCATGTAAGTTCCGTAAAATCTTAAAAATTTGAATAAGCTTAAGAATATTCAATTTAATCGCTTAATACTTTCAGTGTGTGTTTGTCAGTTTTTCATGATCATCATAAACTCTTTCTCATAAAACCTAATTTTTTGTTTATAGAAAATCTGTGAAAAGACTCAAGTAGTGACCGACTATGAAGCTGGACGTGGAATCCCAAACAATGTTATTCTCGGTAAGATCGAGCGTGTGATTGGATTAAAATTACGTGGAAAGGATCGAGGTCAACCGCTGGCGCCTCCTGGTAAAAAGTGAATCGCAGTCAACCAGCATGCTGGCATGAAATAATCAGGGGGCGAATAAAAACAACCATTTATTTTGATGAAAAAAAAAATAAAAATAAATAAAAAAAGAATTATTTTCGTTTAATAATTTGTTCTCTAGTTTTCACAAAACATTAAAAGAAGCAACAACAGCAGCAGCGTAATATTAATACTTATACCCTTCACTTGAAACTATATATTATATATATGTATGTACGTAGATTTCACAAACAGACAAAATAGACAAAAACTCAACTTAAAAATATTATTATTGTTGCTAAATAGAGTTTTAAACATTTCTCTTTCCCTCTCTCTATCTCTCTAACTATACACTTGCTGTGTGTGTCCTTTTTTTGCTGATGGAAACACAAAATATGTAATATTTGTATTCAATTTAAATTCAACTCAACTAATTTACTAATTTACTAATTTAAGTGTTAAAATTTTTTTTTTATAATATCAGTTTTAAGAACAATTCCTCCTTATTTGGGTAAACTTATTATACTTTTTTTTTTATATCGGATACAAAACGTGTTAAACTAACTTTCTAAGAAAAGAGAAAAACTATTATAGTATTTCTTTTTTTTTTATATAGAAATATTAAAAGTTATTATTGGTACACTGAATTAAACGATAAAGTTATAACAGCTTTTTGTTTTGTCTTTTGTTTTTTATAAAATTCTAGGTTGTTTGATTTTTATTTGTGGAGATACGAGCTTAATTTCACTGTGTTACAAGATATACTAAAAGAAGAAAAACCGAAAAATAATTAAGAAATATACAGATTCTAATATGCTTCAGTAAAAATAACACGAGTGTTAAAACAAAATATTAAACTTATTTATTTATCAGAATATATCTTATAACTATAGTATAGTACTTTTAAATGTTCACTTTTAATAGTAGATTTCTTAAATAAACTCAATGTTTAAAAAGTATAATCTAAGTTGTATTTCTATTTGAATTTGAAAATCATACAATAACAATTATAAAAGAAAATATGTAACTAATTCTAAAGTATGTAAACTCTAAATTCGTTTGAAAAACGATATTTCACGGAAGCAATATAAAAATGTTAGTTTTGTTAATTACTAATATTGTTTCTCTTCAGTCTTAAGAACTATATATTTGTCCCAAGCTGTATATAACTCTTGGTTTATATCTTTAAAGGACACTTTTAGTTTAAAACTTATTTTGATTTTAAAAAATAGAAGTCATGATAGAGCCTATCATAAACTATGGGTTGCTTGCTAATTGCTTATGTTAAGTTTACAATATTTACTTAAATATAAACTTTAAACTAACATAACTTTAACTACTAATAGTAAACAAATTTAATTTAAATTTAAAACTTGCCGATTTGAGATTGTCATTTGTAGAGTCAATGAGTATTTGTTAACTTTACTGAGTAATTGATTAAGAGGACTGTTTGCACCATAGTTCGATCTTCTAAAAATAGTTATAAGGGATACATTTTTTCTTAAGCTAGCCTAACTCAGATAGAACTAAAATCGACAAACAATAGATGGACATGAAATCATTCCATTCAACACAAAAGCTATAAAGCGGAGTTGCAAATACTTTGTGACCCAAAAGAGATGGGAAATTTATCACGTCTTTTAGGCTAGGCAAAAAAACTTAAAAATCTACGTTGACAAAATTTCTATCTATGAACTTAATTGTACGACCGGCGCACAGTGGCCCATTTATGCAAAACTGCTTACAATATTCATTTTTCGAGTGGGTCTATAATGCATTGGACTTTTAGTTCACTGGATTCACAAATACTTGGAACACTAATAATCGAAAAAATGATTCAATTTAGGTTATTGGTATGCCTTATAGAGCAGGCCAAAGTTGAAGATTTTTTATGATGATAATTAGTTTAAAATTTTTTTTCTTAACTTTGAATGTAAAAACTAGACAAAGAGCTTCTAAATGCTTTTCGTTTTGTTTCAAAATATGCTTTGCCCTTATTTAAATCGATACTTAAAAAACAATTTAAAAAGTATTTTTTAATTGGTTTAATTAGCCCTGTCATGAATTCCATCGTAATCGGAAATTTTTACGAATCCCGAAAAACTGTATCATGAAATCTGTTCGTAATGCAAAATTTTATGAGATTTTCCACTACAGATTTTCGGGATTCGTAAAAATTTCCGATTACGATGGAATTCATTTGCACACTTTTTCGACTTCAAATTGTATAGAAAAAAAGATTCAGAATCCTTAATATTTCTTAACATAAATCCAAAAGATCAACTGCGTCATTTTGAATTGAACTGAGCTAGGGAGATTTGAATTGGTGAAGTCCGTCACTGTTTCCCTTCTTTTTTATGCAAAATTCTTTTTTTATGGATTTCTTTGTTTTGTGTGTGGTGGATTTAATATGAATTTATTTAAAAAATACACCAATGAGAACGCATTATCTTTGTTAATGGATTTGGGACTCTAAAAAAAATATAAAATCTTGAGAACTTCGTTAAGACATCTCAACATAAATGTCTTGCGATCCTATAATATGATTACAATTGCGAAAAAAAAGCAGTTGCTGTAAACTAAGAAGTCACGGACATATTAGCTGGAGTGAAACTTCAAAACATGATGGATCATACAGCAAGACAGCTAATAGGAAGCAAAACGGAGGATCAAATAATTGGACTTACAAGAAGTCTAACGTTAAAGAGTAATAGGGGCTACGATATATCATATGGAGAGAGTGCCTAGAAGCAAAAAATAAACACAACAGATGGTGAAACAGGCCCACACATGTTCATGACATCAGTTGTCCCAATTCGACTCAATAGTACAAATGGTGAACATTGGAGAGGGACTAGTGACATCATAAATACCACAGTCAGTAATATTAAAAGTCAAATAGCAGATATTCAACCAACTGCTCCATACATATAAGATTAATGAAGAAACAACTATAACTGAATCACGAGTTCTTTTTAACTATGATAGAATGAAAAGTATTAAATGGAAACAAAGTCTACTCGGTCAATTTTCCGATATGCAAAAAACACAAAAGAACTTCAATAATGATGAATCAATTGAGGGCGAATATACAGTTGTGTTTTTAAAAATAGCAGTGCTGCTCGCATTTTAATAGATTGTCAATTATTTAAATAACGGAAATTCTTACAAGAAAAATTACCATGACACTTGCATTTAACGGTCTTTCGTTCTCATATTAGAGACTTTTAGCTTGAAGTTATACTCTACTTTTCCCGGTGAACACACATTATTTAAAACCCTCTGGATATAGAGTGTTCATTAAAATGGCATTGCTTTTGATTTTATAATTAAAAAGTTACAAAATTAATTTGTTTTTTATTTTTCGTTGAGTGTATATTTTACTATATAAAGTTTTAAGTATTTGTAACATACTAGCATATAAAAAATTAATAAATATTAGCTCAAAAATAAAACAATGGGACGGTCAATACACTGCACCGAAGAAATTCGAAAATTTATTAGAAAACTGCGTTTGGAGGGAAAAACCAAAAGATTCAAGACATCCAAGGTTTCTCACAAAAAATGGTCAGTTCCTCCTTAAAATGACAAAATAAACCGAAAACGCTAGGCCCAAAAAGGATGACTACTGAAAGAACTGACAAAAAAATATTCAGTTAGCAAAACAGAACCCTTTCACAGGCTCTTGGAAAATAAGAAATAGACTTCAACTGTCTGTTAACGCTGTCACAATACGAAGACGTCTTTTATAAGCGAAATTACCAGCCTAAAGTACACGCAAAGTACCATTCTTGACGAAACGGCATGTGGTCAAGAGAATGGAGTTTGTTTAAGCGCATAGAGATTAGGCAAAAGAGAAATGGAGGAATGTTCTGTGTAGTGATGGAAGTAAAGTCGTCATGTTTGGGTCCAAGGGTCGTCGGGAATATGTGACAAGACCCTAAAATGCAGAAATCGATCCACGGTACACTATAAAAACAGAGAAGTATGGTGGAGGAAAAATTTGCTATGGGCTTGATTTTAATATTACGGGGTCGGGCCTATTTATTTTATCAGGGGTATAAGGGATGCAACCGAGTATGTTTAAATTGTCGAGGATGTTATGTTATCTTATGCTGAAGACGAAATGCCGTCGTTGGTTTGGGTATACCAACACAACTATTACCCAAAGCATACATACGTCAAAAATGCAAAATCATGGTTTGCGCAGAAGAAGTTATCAGTTTTGGATTGGCCCACTCAGTCCCCCGACCTTAAACCCATCGAAAATTTGTGGGAGGATGTTAAGAACGCAATTCATAAAGTAAAACCCAAGAATTCAAAATAATTGTGGGAAGCAGTGCGTGATTCGTGGAACGCAATACCAGTCGAGAGGTGTCGGTTTTAGTTGACTCGATGCCACGTAGAGGCGAAACAGTCATAAAAAACAATGGTTATGCAACAAAGTACTCATTGTAAGCTAACATTATTTGTATACTTTCCTATAACTTATTACAGTTTTTCTTACTTCTTACGTAATAGATCCAGTACTTTGTCATGCACTGCTATTTTTATGAACAGCCATATATTTAAATACGGAATTTATTGTGACAAAGCTAACGGTAAAAATCGATAATACTTATTTTCTGTTTTAATGAATAAAAAATTTTAGTTTGTTATTAGAAGTTTAATGAAATATATTATAACGTTGATATTTTTATGAACACCACTGTAATTACGAATATGGAATCTCTCCACAGCACGCTAGTATCAGATGAATGAAATTTATTTTGAAGCTTGCGTATACTCTTCCACAAGAAGGAGAAGGTACTGATGAATCGATTGGGACCAAAGAGGCGGAAAAAAAGAAAACAAGAGATCCAAAGGAGTTTTCGCAATAAGCTTGGCCTTAATGATGGAAACACAGCAAGAAGATTTTTTGAACAGTCAGATGCAACCGCTTGAATAACTGGAGTCAATGGAGAAGTTATAATGATTGAATTGCAGAGAATTAGTGAATATTGTTAAATTTGAAGAATATACTAAGAAAACGGCAGAGCTTTTAAAACAAAAGTATCCTGAAAGACTACTCACACCTACTTTACACAAAATATTGGTTCATAGTCAAAATATTATTGAATATCAATCACTACCACTTGGATAACTGTCAGAAGAAGCCCAGGAATGCAAAAATAAAGACTACAAGAAATATCGATATCAGAATACGTGTAAAGTTTCAAGGATTCGGCAGAACGAGGACCTATTTAACATGCTTGCAACCTCTTCGGATCCACTTAATCCTTGCTTAAGGCATGTGAGAAGCCAAAGAGATCTGAAAGAACGATACTCTCCAAAAATGACGAGTTTATTACACATTTCCCCGGACTTGGATGATAGTTTTCAAGAAATTTAGTGTTTATGCATTAATTTGTTTTGTATCTATTTCTTTTTTCACTTTTTGACTTGTAATAAACATCACTGAAATACATTACCTATGTACTCTTTAATAATTGAAAATAAAAAAAATGCCTTAACATTAAAAAAAATAATTTTTCCCACTCAATTCACTCATATTTCTCAAAAAATTGATTTTGACGAAATAGCGTTATGTTTATCACATTTGTTAAAACTTCTTAATTTAACACAAATTTCTATGTTTACAGCTTTGGCAATTTCCTTCAAGATTAAAACAAATGTAAGAAATATCTTTATTCGTCTAGGAGATATGATTTTTACAACCAAAAAAGTCAAAAAAGGCCACTGTGAACATGAAACTCTCAGGATAATTTTTTGGCGAAACCTTGTGTTTATTTTTAAAATATAATTATATTGATCAGTAAACGTTAATTTTGAGTCTATTACAACACAAAGGTCAGAAAAACTGGATTCTGTATTCAAATGTGACGAATTCAACATATTGTCATAATTTATTAAAATTCATTTGCGTGTAAAACATATTTTCTTACATTTTTCAATATTTAAAATCAAACGATATTTAATGCACAATTTCTGAAATTGATTAAGATCTTCTTGTCGTAGAGAACCTATATAAACGCAAATAATAAATCTCTAGAAAAAGTACCAACAATTTTAACTTATTCATAGCAACTATACAAGTCCTTGTAAATCTGATCTCATAAAGCAGTAGTTAAAAAAATTATTCTACTTAGATTTCCCTAAAGGGGAAAAATCATAAGTTATATTGAATGAACCTCAAGTCCATAAAAAAGGATTATGCATTCCAAAAGATGTTTAGGCTCTTTAACAAATTGAAAATTAAAATAGATTTAAAACATTTGAAGGGTTAGAAGTTTTTAGGCCATATGCCAACCAACACCCTGTCGAAAATGGTGATATAATTTTCAGTCCTGTTAAAGAATCTTATGAATCATAATCGTAGAGTATTTTTTCCTACTAAAAGTCAAAGGATTGAACAATTGAAAAATTTGTGATGTCTCAATAATTGTTAAGCCCCCTTTTTGGTGTGTGATTGACTAAAATTTTATTTTATTTTTTGGTTCAGTTTGAAAACAAATTTCGAAAAAGCTGTTTGTCTTTTTATAAGTAGCTAGCGAGGCTCTAACGTATGGTTATTGGTTAATGGTCTCTGTTAAATAAATTTGCAATGGTAGATGAAAGTCTTGTTTCTTACTGTTTATTTATCGGTCCTTAACAAAAGAAAACTTCAGTTATAGTTATAATCTATATTATGTAAATCTAAAGGAGGGTCGATTCTCAGCCCAATGTAGAGTACACAATTACACATGTAGTAAGGGACTTTAACACACATTCCTTTGGCTATCGAATTGTAGTTTATTTATAATTTTTTAATTCGAAAATCATTTCCGATATCGAAATCAATTCACAATTTCACTACTTTTTGGTCAGTATTTTTAACTTCTTCGGTTTACTTACAATATTTTTACACAAACTTTTCATTTTTTTCCTATAAACTGTCGGATTTCATTGAAGGATGGCTTCGATGTCAAGGGATTAAAACACCTTACACAATCAGACATTTTTTAAAATTGAGATATATCAACGCCTTTACCCTAAAATTCAAAATACATGTTCTTTGGTAAATTTGTCGCTTGTTTTGTTAACTATTTTTTACTCCTCTACTTTCAAAACAGTTAATTTATTTTTGTATTAGTTTTCGACAGTTTTCCAAAAAAAACTCTTATTTGCAAATGAACATTTTGCTTTGAATATAACTGAAGTTTATTGTTTGGTGAAACAAATACTTTGCAAAATAACATAACTTTTTACTTTTCAGAAGAGAACTCTAGAAATTCTAGTTTGGTGAAACGTATTTTGCAAAGAGAAAAACTTTTGAAATCAATAATTTTCTCTTAGCAAATTTGTGTCTGGTGAAACGTTATTTTCAAATTAAAAGTGCCAAATTGCAGAATAAAAAAAGTGTTTGTTGAAACAGGGCCAAGTCATGAACTTTTTTATCCCGATTCGTAACAATCTTTGAGTAACTACTGTTTTAATGAAAATAAGAAAAGCGCCTTCTTTTAGTCGGGTTTTCAATTCGCCCTATCCACAAATGATTTTGGTTTTTATTTTATGTTTCCTATCTTAAAAAACAACTCAATGTTAATAGTTAATATAAATCAAAAATGTGTTTTGAAGTTTGAAAATAACTATATATAACGGGTTATCCATTTTGTGGTTTCAAAAGTATAGGGCTAGAATTCGACACCTGTCAAACTAAGTTGTTAAACCAATTTTTTTCTTTTCAGTTAAAAGTTTGAAATTTACGAAAATGGGTCGCTTTACTATCGCACAAGGCATACAAATTGTTAAAACCTTCTATAAAAATGGTGATTCTGCCACAGCCACATATAGTGCTTTAAGAGGAGATTATGGTTGAAATAATGGTCCAACTACGCAAGCAATTGGTGAAATTGTGAAGAAATTTGAAGATACTGGATTGGTTAAGGTCTGTGTATCATCGTTTCGCTTGTACCACTGAGAATATAGCTGATGTAAGTGAAATTGTTGCCGAAGACCCAAATGTGTCGATTTCTTTTCGTTCTCAAATTACGACTGTCTTACGGCATATTATGAAGTATTTTGCATTTGGATATACATCTTCATTCAGATAAAGTCCAGCTCACACAAAAACCGAAGCCAGATAACCAATCACAACGTCATAGATATGTCGAATAGGTGCTTTTTTCTTTTATCACTCGGTGGGTATATTAATAAACAAAATTGTCTTATTTGGGGTTCTGAGAATCCTCTAGTAATTGAAGAGAGGTAATTACATCCACTAAAAGTCACTGCTTGGTGTGCACTTTGGCCCGAAGGTGTGATTGGATCTTACTTCTTCTAAAACGAATGTCGCCGTCAATTCGAAGCGTTATGGGTAAATGATAACTATTGAAGAAAACTACTTGGAAAAATATGGTCTTTAACAAGACTGTACCACATGCCACACAACTCAGCGAATATGGCTTTATTGCAAGAGACATTTACTGGCCGCATAATTTCTCGTCGTGGCGATATCAGCTGGCCACCAAGATTATGCGTTTTGACAACGCTGGACGTTTTTTATTGGGGATATGGCTGTGAAAGCTTTACCTTTTTATTATAAAGTTTGAAGTTGACATTATGTGTTAAACATTACATGATTTAAATAACCACCAAGCATCAATTTTTTGAGTTAATTTTCGACAACTTTTGACACATATTGGGCGGAAATATTAAAAAAAAATATTGTATATGTGTTTTATTTACGTTTACTTTTGAAACCGCAATATGGATAACCCAGTATATTTGATGGTAAAATCCCAAGAATTAAAATCATGTCGGATTTATGTGTTATCTCTAGCTAGAGAATTATAGACATAACCTTTAGGAATACGCAAAATTTTTGATATAATTTACCTGAGAACTTGGCCCTCATCAAAAGTATTAATGAGCGTTTAATACGCTTCATTAGAAGTCATGCTTTCATTGTAATTGAAGATGGTCACTGATAAATTCAACATACATACATTACTCATTCATTCTAATCTTTATTCATATTCGTATTCATTGTCAAGATCGTTTTGTCCTTAAGGCAAAATTCCAAAAGATATCCCCATGTTGAATCATTGGTAGTCTTTGTTTTTAGTTAACCATCTTGTGGAAGTGAACAAACAGTCCAGCTGCTTTTCAGAACACGTTATTGCTTCAGGGTGGAATTCCCTCCAACAGCAACGGGCGGAGGCGAACGAACAATGCGACGCTACGCAAAAATTCTATTAAGTTGGATAACTAGTTGAGAACCTGATTGTTTCCGAAATTTATTATTGGCTCTTTTCAAATCACATCTTAATTATGCGATTTAGTTCTTCACTCAATCTCGAGTCATTTGGTCGTGTATATTTTTTTTAAAAGAACCGTCGGGATATGTTAAAGTTCGTGTTTTCATTAATATTGTATTTCGTTGCAATTTCATCGGCCTATGAAATTCCAATCGCGACATTTAAAATATTCTATCCAAAAGGCTTTGAAGTTTCTATTCCCGCTGATGAAAATGTAACTCTTTTTGCCTTTCATGGGAAATTGAATGAACCTTTGAATGGTTTGGAGGCAGGAAGATGGTCGAGAGATATTTTAAAACCCATCGATGGTAGATTTACATTTGTTGATGATCAAACTAGTTTAAAATTGGGTGATCGAATATATTATTGGACTTTTGCCATAAATAACGGATTGGGCTATAGAGAAGATAATGGTGTTTATGATGTCAGGGAGTATGCACAGAAGAATGATGTTTACAAAGTTCCTAAAGCTGAATTCAAAATATTCTATCCACAAGGTTTTCAAGTGTCCATACCGGCTGAGGAGAAAACAACACTTTTTGCATTTCATGGAAAGTTGAACGAACAAATGCGCGGTTTGGAAGCTGGCAAATGGTCAAAAGATATATCACAGCCAACAAATGGACGATATGTGTTTGAAGACCGTGTGACTAGTTTTAAAGTGGGAGATGTTATATATTATTGGACTTTTGTGATAAACAATGGTCAGGGTTATAGAGAAGACGATGGTGTATATGTCATAACGGAATATTCTTTGCCCATTGAGAGTACAACGACACCAGCGACCACGACGAGGTTAGCCCCGATCGGATATACGGTTCCAAGAGCAGAATTTAAAATATTTCAACCGCAAGGCTTTGAGGTGTCGATTCCTGCTGAAGAAGGAGTTTCTTTGTTTGCCTTCCATGGGAAGCTTAATGAAAAAATGAATGGTTTAGAGGCTGGTAAATGGTCAAGAGACGTTACCACAGTTACAAATGGCAGATTTGTATTTGCAGATCGGTACACAAGTCTAAAAATCGGAGACTACATTTATTATTGGACATTTGTTATTCACAATGGCTTGGGCTACAGGGAGGACGATGGCGTTTTTGTAGTTTCAAAATATTCCACTCAAAGGGAAACTGCACCCTCCTCCTACACTAATAAAGCAAACGTTGCTGTAGTTGGCTATAAAACTCCCACTACCCAAAATGTTATAAACAAAGAAGAAGATGAAACTTTTCTCGTGCATAGGTTTTCACCACAAGAACAACCTACTCCACATAGAATTGATACAACAGTGAGATATAAAACCTCAACACCTCAAATTGAAAACAATCGCAAAAAATATGGTGGAGCTTTGCAGATAAGAGAGACGTACCAAGTACCAATTTCCACAACAACTAAGAAACCAGTTTCAATTTCAAGCTTTCGAAAAACGAATGTAAACAAGAAAGTGAGCTTGAAAGATAACCCTGCAATTATTTTGGCTTCTAGGCTTACATCGCTAAATTTGGGTCGTGTTTCTTCGACGACAGAGGCTCCAGCTCGGTACAAAGTGCCAAAAGCCGAATTCAGAGTTTTACATCCAAAAGGATTTGAAGTGACTATCCCAGCGGAAGAAGGAGTTTCTTTATTTGAATTTCATGGAAAATTGAACGAAAAAATGGATGGTCTAGAAGCCGGCAGATGGTCGAAGGCCATTACGACCACTAAAAATGGAAAATTTGTATTCGAAGACCGCAAGACTAGTTTGAAACCAGGAGATATCATTTACTACTGGACTTTAGCGACTCACAATGGAGTAGGCTATAGAGAAGACAATGGGGAGTATATGGTCACCGAATATTCTTCACAATCCAATGTTGCGGTTTCCACAACAACCGAATCTACTCCTATGAGCTACAAAGTCCCTATTGCGCAGTTTAAAATATATTATCCAAAAGGCTTTGAGGTATCCATACCTGCTGATGAGAATATCACACTCTTTGCATTCCATGGGAAACTTAACGAAGAAATGGAAGGCCTCGAAGCCGGAAGATGGGCCAGAGATATTGTCAAAGCTAAGTACGAGAGATTTACGTTTCGAGAAAGGGAAACCAGCTTGAAGATTGGTGATACAATTTACTATTGGACTTATGTCGTTTATAATGGCCTTGGGTATAGAGAAGATGATGGAATCTATGTGGTTACTCACTACACTCCACAGGAAGGAAATTCAAGTGCTTCATTGCCACCGCTTTTCTCAGTGATATCTTCCACAGCGTCTCCAACAGTATTATCAAGCAGCACTCGGCGGCCAGGTGAATGTGCACCTAGTGTAACAACCATTAACAATGGAATTTCTGTTCCTTGTGCCGGACAAGTTATATTCGAGGAAAACTTCAATGGCGATCGCGTTGATCCCGTCAAATGGTCGATGGAAAGACGCTTTGCTTTTCAACCTGACTATGAATTTGTGATTTATCTGCTTAACAACGAAGTGATTCGAATTGGCAATGGAATGGCCACTCTGAAGCCTGTTCCTCTAACGAGAACGTATGGAGCAGATATTTTGACAAAGGAATTCAGCCTCGGACCGAATTGTACTGGGATTCTGGATACCGATGATTGCATACGAACTGCAAATAGCCTTGATATTCTTCCTCCATTTATATCGGCGCAGTTCTCAACAAAGGCACGATTTAGTTTCAAGCATGGACGAGTTGAAATCCGAGCTAAAATGCCAAACGCCCCGTGGGTTTTCCCCCAGCTATTCTTGGAACCAGTAGACTCGCGTTATGGTGCTAAGAATTACCAGTCGGGGCAGATTAGAATGGCATTGAGTCGTAATAATGGTGGTGATTCAGTCGATGATTTATTCGGTGGTGTAATTCTGAACGCCAACCTTCCCTATCGAAATGTTAAAATGTGCAAAAGAACGGGTCCTCCTATTGATTGGTCAACAGACTTTCATTTATATCAAGTCAAATGGCTACGTGATAGAATAATCTTTAGTGTTGACAATGAGGAATATTGCAGTATTCAACCGGATAATGGACGATTTTCTGAAATGCAGGTAAATGGAAAATATCTACCAAATAGGGAGTATCTTAAAACAGGATCAATTATGGCTCCCTTCGATCAAGAATTCTACATAAGGTTGGGTTATGGTATCGGTGGGCATAATGACTTTCCTGATGACGCATCGTTGTGGCTGAAGGAAAAACCCTGGACGAATTTCCATCCTAAGTCAATGAGACAGTTTTGGAATAAGCAGAAAACAAATTGGAATCATTGGCTCGGGCCAGATGCTGCATTGAAGATCGATTATATAAGAGTTTATTCAATAGAGTGATATAAAGTTAAAAATGTAAATTAGAAAAATTAATAAATTATTTTTGAAAGAAAATAAATTAGTCTTGTTTTTTTATTTTGAAAATGGATTGAGAAAAATTTAAGTTTTCGGGGATTTTCCTTATAGTATTTATTGATATCGGGGAAATTAATTTCTAGAAGACATTGGACCTCATATTGAGCTGGACTTAAATTTTCGATTGGAAAATTGTAATGAAATTGGAAATGGAAAAGTATATGAAATGGAAAAGTATATGAAAACTGAGAAACTTCAACCGAGCATCATCAAACATTTTGTATCTTACAATGAACATAACGGATTATGCAACTTATCTAAAAACTAACTTACCAAAGATATTTACTGGCACATTTAAATTACAAGCTGATTAGGTATTTAATAAAAGTCCAAGGTTTTTAAGATGTGCGGTTGAGTAAAATATTGCTGCTTTAAGAAGTTAATTCTAAACTGGCCAAAACTTGTCATTGCAGATTTAGAAATCTTCATATTACTGAATATAATTGATAATGTATGAAAAAAAATAAATGTGAAAATACATAAAAATAGCTGACCCGGCCAGGCGTTGCTGTGGCTAACGTTTTTTGTTATATTAAATAATGTAAACTTTTTAAGGAGAGAGAGGTAAGAGAACATCAGACATTTGCACCACCATGTTTTTTTAATAAGATGCCATTTATAATGTAATTTGTAATTTCATGACTGATTTTCTTTTATCGGTACCCTTTTTTTTATTGTTCCTTGTAATTGTTAGAAAAATATTCGTGCTGATGGATCATTTTGCATTCGTACCCGCATGTGTATAGTCAATCGAAGTGTTTCAACACTTCGCCATAAGAATGATTATTTTAAACATGCATTAATCCAATTCTTGAAAGTTGAGCGAAGCATAACTGGTAAGGTCTATAGGAAATTACCAGTCAAAAGAAAGAGAGCATCACCGAAAAATCTTGCATACTTCTGGTAGATGCATAGTGATTATGCTATAAAATTGTAGCTTATATAAAACGTTTGGAGGTTTGACATAGCGCCATCTATTAAATATACTTACTTAATCATGTCAACAGATGTCTTCATCTATCGTTTGGAGCTAACAGATTATTGTGACTGTTAAATTATATACAAATAATTTGCAATAAAATAATATTACGGTCATAAATAATTAAGATGCAAGGTATCCTATCTTTCAAGTTGGATCAAACTGCGCACGGTGTACAAATTTGATCAAAATCGGTTAAGTAGTTTAACAGTCCATCGCGGACAAACATCGTGACATGTAATTTATATATGAATATTAGACGATACAAATTATAATAGTAAAATAAAAAAGAAATTAAAGTTTCTAGTAAAGCTTACGTGATGGTTTCGTGTTATTAATTAAAATTAAAGAAAGCTTTTATAGTTTTATCACATTCTGCTTTAGAGAGTTTGTAAAGAGTAAAATCCAAGGGCAATGATAAAAGATTGTTTAGCTTAAGAGCCAGCAACTTACTTACTTACTTAAGGTGGCGCTACAGTCCTGTGTGAACTAGGGCCTCACCCAACAAACTTCTCCATCTAGCTCGGTCCCTAGCTAGATGTCTCCAGTTTCGCGCTCCAAGTTGGGTGAGGTCACCTTCCACTTGTGCGCGCCACCTGATCCGCGGCCTTCCTCTACTGCGCTGTCCTGTGGGTGTGGATTCGAAGACTTTCCGGGCCGGAGCATTGGTTTCCATGCGCTCTACGTGACCCAGCCATCTTAGTCGTTGGACTTTTACTCTTCTTGCTAAGTCTACGTCGCTGTACAGCCCGTACAGTTCGTCGTTCCATCTTCTCCTCCACTCCCCTTCGATGCATACGGGACCGTAGATCACACGAAGAACTTTTCTCTCGAAGCGACCCAAGGTGCTTTCATCCGCTTTTGTCATGGTCCATGCTTCTGCACCGTATAGCAGGACGGGGATGATAAGGGTCTTATATAGCAACACTTTGGTCCCTCGAGAGAGGACATTACTACTCAATTGCTTTCTTAGTCCAAAGAAACAGCGGTTAGCAAGAGTTATTCTGCGTTTGATCTCAGCGCTGGTGTTGTTTTCTGCGTTTACAGCGGAGCCTAGGTAGACGAAGTCCTTGACTACCTCAAAGGTACGTCTGTCGATTGTGACGTTTTGTCCAAAACGTCGGTGTTGTATGTCCTTTCTAGACGACAGCATGTACTTTGTTTTGCCCTCATTAACCGTTAAACCCATTTTTGCCGCCTCTGCCTCAATACTCACAAAAGCCCCATTGACATCACGCTGAGTTCTTCCGATTATGTCAATGTCATCAGCATATGCCAGTAATTGGACAGACTTTTGAAAGATAGTGCCTCTAGTGTTGACGTGTGAGCTCTGCACTATTCTTTCAAGCACGATGTTAAAAAAATCGCATGACAGCGCATCACCTTGTCTAAAACCTTTTTTGACATCAAAAGGTTCTGTTAAGTTGTTTCCAACCTTTATGGAGCAGCGTGAATTCTCCATGGTCATCCTGCACAAACGGACGAGTTTGGCAGGGATGCCAAAACTAGACATGGCTCTATACAGCTCGTCCCTGTAGATGCTGTCATATGCGGCCTTGAAATCGATGAAAAGATGGTGGGTGTCGATTTGGTGCTCTTGAGTTTTTTCCAGGATCTGCCGTAATGTGAATATTTGATCAACTGTGGACTTTCCTGGTCTAAAACCACACTGATAAGGACCTATCAGGTTGTTGACGATGGGCTTTAGACGTTCACATATTATGGCAGAGAAGATTTTATAGGCGATGTTAAGTAGACTTATTCCTCTATAGTTGGTGCAGTTTAGAGGGTCTCCTTTTTTCAGGATCGGGCAAACAATACTGAGGTTCCATTCATCGGGCATGTTTTCTTCCGACCATATCTTACAGATAAGATGGTGCATGCTCCTAACCAACTTATCTCCAGCTGCTTTAAAGAGCTCGGCATTCAAGCCATCTGCTCCAGCGGCTTTATTAGACTTTAACTTAGATATGGCAATCTTTACTTCGTCTAAGTCGGGAGGACGGGATTGTTGGCTTTCGTCGTCTATATCGAATGGGTCATCCTGCCTGACAGCGGGATTCAGTTCTTCGTCGCCGTTATACAGTCTGCAGAAGTGGTCCTTCCATATCCTCAGCATTGACTGCGGTTCCACTATGATGTTTCCACTTTCGTCTTTGCAGCCTTCGGTTCTAGGTTTATGTACCTGTGAATTTCGTTTCACCTGTTCATAAAACTTTCGAACCTCATTCCTGCTTTTATACCTCTCAACATCTTCGACCGCACGCTTCTCATGCCCTCTCTTTTTCCTTCTGAAAAGTCGGCGTTCCTCTCGCCTCTTCTGCTCATAGAGCTCACGAGCAGCTCTCGTCCTTTTATGCAGCGCCGCTTTGCGTGCCTCTTGTTTGGCTGCATTTGCCTGCCGACATTCCTCATCAAACCAGGGGTTCCTTGTTGGTGGCTGTTTGAAACCCAGCACATCAGAGGCGGCTTCTCTGATAGCATCTTGGCAATGTTGCCACTGGTTTTCGATACATTGTGTTGGCGGCAGAGAACTTCGAGAGAGGTTACTTGTCACTCGGTCGGAAAAGGATTTGGCGATCTCTGGCGATTGTAGCCGTTCGACGTTGTATCTTCTCCAAGCACCTCCCTGTTTTGCCTTGGGTCTGGAAATCCGAAGTGCTACCCTGGCTACAACGAGGTAGTGGTCCGAGTCGATGTTAGCTCCTCGGAAAGTTCGTACATCCATAATGCTGGAAGCGTGTCTGGCGTCGATCGCAATATGGTCAATCTGGTTGACGGTAGATTGATCTGGAGAAGTCCGAGTTCCTTTGTGGATGTTGAGGTGTGGAAAACGCGTACTGGCTACCATGACGTTTCGCCCCGCAGCAAAATCTATGAGCCTGAATCCATTATCGGAAGTGTTGTCGTGCAGGCTGTTTTTCCCGATTATTCCACCAAAGATGTCTTCCCTTCCTAGCTTGGCATTAAAATCGCCCAGGACTATTTTAATATCGTAGCTAGGGCACTGCTCATATGTTTTGTCTAAGAGCTCGAAGAACATATCTTTGGTGTTGTCGTCTTTCTCTTCTGTGGGGGCGTGCGCGCATATCAGGCTAATGTTGCCGAATTTAGCCTTGATGCGTATGGTCATGAGGCGCTCATTGATGCACCTATAGCTCAAGACTTCTTGCCTAAGTCTGGCTCCAATGACGAATCCGCATCCAAATAAGCGCTGTTGGTTTTCGTGGTAGCAGTCACCATAGTAAATATCGCAGTTTTTCATCCTCTTTTTGCCCGGCCCATCCCATCGTATTTCCTGGATGGCGGTGATATCTGCTTTATATCGTTCTAGGGCCTCCGCTAATTCTTCGGCCGCACGTGGTCTGTTAAGGGACCTAACATTCCACGTGCATATCCGAAGTTCGTTGTCCTTTATTCGTTTGCGTTGGTTGTCAACAGTAAATCCGTCCGTATCCGAGGCTTGTTGGTGCTTCGCAACTTTGAAAGCTTTTACGTGGCCAGGAAGTCACCCCGACGCACAACCTCCAACCTGGAGGGCCAGATCCTAAGTATAACTCCAAGGATGGGGAGCCGGATAAAACCGCTCCTTACAGGCCTGGGCTCCGAATAAGTCGAAGAAGCCCTATAAGGTGTTCACTAAGTAGTTCTACCTTACTGGAACTGTAGACGCCACCGTTGATTCCATCTCGGGAATTCCTCCGCTGCCGTCTGGATAAGGAGAGGTGCCTTAGTGGAAACACCTCTCCCCACCTCTCTCGTTTGCTGCCCCCAACAACTTTCCACTGGGGTTGGAACCCAATCTCCAGTTGAGGTACTAGGCACCCGATGTTCACCACGTGGAGGTGAGAGTAGGAGTTGATAGACAGAGGTTGGTTTTAAGAAAAAACCTATGGACGCTTGTGTCCTCTTGAATGCACATGTCTACCATTTGAACATCAACGGCACTCTTAAATGTACCGGAAACATATTCTTCCATCATTCAATAAAGGCAAAATATTTGGGACATAATCTATCAGAAGATAAGTAGGAATTAATTTAAAGGGTTTACTGCAGAACATTAGAGAACACAACAGAAAACTAGGTCGAAGTGTTTCAGTACCCGATTAATCTATAAATCGTAGATCAGGCACTCAAAAATTAATCGAAATCCGATCAGTCTTTCTAATTCGTTTAGCCTCGGCAGTGTTTAACCTACATGAATAAGATTTTCTATTATGTAAGTTCTAATAATTAACCTTTATGCTTGCAATTACATAGGAAATTGTTATTATTTTCAGAGCACACTATGTTTATGTTCCAAATAAAAAATATATCTTACTTTTTTTAATTTTGCTATGATTCCAATCGATAGTGTTATTCATAAACGACATAACAACTTTAATAGATACATTCTCTACTTACCAAAAAATATCTAAACCCACTCCTAAAATCTGTTGAATACTTATAAAGTTTTTTATAAAATTTTAAATGTCACAGAAAATTATAAAGATACGACGTCATTGTTGTTGCAAAAATATATAAATACGTATGTTTAAACAAAACATATTAAAACTAGTTGCGAAACTTCTTGTTTCAAAAGTTAAAAATAAAATAACTAGTTTGTGTTGCTTAATTAAGATGACTAAGTAAATGTATAGAATTGTTTCTTATAGTGTAATGAACCTAACGCGTTTTATCTGTTATAACGTATTTAGGTTGATTTATAAACTATTATTATATATGTTATTAAATTTATTCAAAATTATGTTAATATAGTCCATTAGTTTCTTCACGTGAACTAATAAAATTATTCAAAAGTTTCTATTTATACCTCCAATATAATATTTATACAAATTGATTATAAAAAAGGAAAATCCAAGATGCAACGTTCCTCATTAAACGGTTAAGAGATCAGGAATTTCTGTTGATAAGCTTTGTTTTAAAACTGTGTTCTTAACCTTCTTATCGTTAGATGTTGTCAATTTATACCTACATACGGAATTCCCAGATTAATTAAAGTCAAAACAAGAAAACGAAGCTTTGAAAAATAATTATAATTATTGTTTAATGCCTCGGAAGTTTTCTTTTCTTTTTTAGGTAAAATGTGAATTTCCATTTTAATGAAAAACAATTTTTAAGGTCTGTTGTGCTCTCAAAAAAAGCATTTTATTTCTCCAGAAGTGTTTTGGAGTCTTATTTGCATTATTATTCGAACAAGATTCGATACTTTGGAGCCTCTAATATCAAGTGGAGTTCCAGAAAACACTTAAGTCGGAATAATAGTTTCTTAAGCTAAAAGTAAAAGAGAATGCGATTTGCGACTTCTCTCCAATAATTTAATGAAATCACTCCCTTTTTTGCTCTGTTTTTAAATGCATATAACGACGTGTGTCTTTTTCTAGGATACAGAATTAAAAAACTTGATCACATATAAGTTTCAAGGTATCATGCTCCACAGGTTTCTTTTAAGTTATAATTTTCCTTTAACCTCATCATTCTCATCAAAATCAAAAAGAAAGGAATAATAACAACATGTTTTTGTTTAATAAAGTAAAAAATCTTTATTTTATATTTTTTCTTTTTTTCCTCACTAAACTGCATAAACCCTAACATAATCAATTTCCAGAGCAGCCGACGAGCTCAACCACTGATTCCAGTTCCTCTTTTGTTTGTCCCAGAAATATTTCATTGCCTTAGGATGTCCATTTGTCCATGGTTTCTCTTTCAGCCACAGCGTAGTATCGTCTGGGAAGTCCTTATGTCCACCAATGCCATAACCCAATTTAATATAAAATTCTTGATCGAATGGTGCCATTTTTGAGCCAGCTTCCAAATATTCCTTATTGGGCAGGGATTTCCCACCTGCCATCAAACTTGAAAATCCATTATCACTCTGTTCGATGGTACAGTACTCCTCTGTATCGACACTAACAACGATTTTACTTTGCAACCATTCCAATGTGAACACATGGAAGTCAGCTGACCAATCTATTGGTGAACCATTCCTCTTACATAGCTTCTCGTTTCTAAAAGGCTCCTCGGCGTTGAGAATAACACCACCGAAAAGTTCGTTTGCCAAATCACCACCACTGCTGCGACTCATGGCAATTCTCATCTGTCCGGATTGGTAGTTCTTTGAGCCGTAACGTGTGTCGACTGGTTCGAGGAACAGCTGTGGGAAAACCCAAGGAGCATTTGGCATCTTTGCACGTATTTCCACGCGTCCGTATTTGAAAGTAAATGAATTTTTCGTCGAGAACTGTGACGATATGAAAGGAGGCAGGATATCAAAAGTCCTTGCTGCTCGCATACAATCTTCGGTATCCAAAATTCCGGTACAATTGGTTCCCAGATTGAATTCCTTGCGCAAGAATTTGTCGCCGTACACACTTGTGGTAGCAATGGGCTTGATAATTGCCTTACTATCACGAACTTTCAGGACTTCATTGTTCAGCAAGTAAATTACAAACTCATAATCAGGCTGAGTTGTGAATCGCCGCTCCATCACCCATTTGCTGGAATCCAATTGGTTGTTGTTGAACTCTTCCTCAAAGAGGATCTGGCCGGCACATCTAACAGGCAAATCTTTGTTCATTCTCGTGATACTGGAACGACACGAAGCATCACCTGAACCCGGCTGTGTTGGAGGTGGAGCTACTGTCACCATCGGAGTCTTAGAATTGTCATTTTCAAAAGCTGTTACTACATACACTCCATCGTCTTCCCTGTAACCTAGTCCATTGTAAATAGCGTAAGTCCAGTAGTAGATGGTATCTCCTAGCTTCAAACTAGTTTCACGTTCTTTGAATATATATCTTCCATTTTTAGGCTTCAAAATATCTCTGGCCCAGCGTCCAGCCTCCAATCCATCCATTTCTTCGTTGAGTTTGCCATGGAAGGCGAACAATGTGACACCTTCTTCAGCCGGAATAGACACCTCAAATCCCTTGGGATAGAATATTTTAAATTCAGCCTTTGGAACTTCATACGCAAAAGCTGTTGACGCGACGAGCAACAAAGCCGACAAAACTTCGAACTTAGCCATTTTCTCAGCAGATAGCACTAGAACCAACCAACTGGCTCAAGTATTCTTAAATGACTAAAAACCGCTTGGATTTGCCATTTATGGAATAAACTCACTGAATCAAAACCAGCTCATATCAGATAATCAGGTTCTGATCCATAGCTCAGAGAAGATACTACAAATACAAACAGGCAAGAACGAGATATGAATTGACGACTCTCAATCTCAAGACTGTGATGTGGTTGTTTAAGTGAGTAAGAAGAAGAAATGCTTCCAGGTCCGAGTTTAATTGCGATAATATTGCTATCAATAGGAATTCCCAACGTATGTATATTCTACGTAAACAAAAACCTGAAATTTGTATTTACAAAGAGAATTACGCTTGGGCGGTGCGGCCGGACAAAATGATGAACATGGAACAAAGTGTATACGTACAGTTACTTCATGTAGTGTTTGAAAAGAAGATTATTACGCAGATTTTTTTTACATCTTTAATTCATTTCCGAGAAGTTTTGTGTTTGTTTTTCTCTTTAAGATGAATGCAGGGGAAGTACCAAAGCGGTGCGGAGAATATTTAGTTAAGAATTCGTTAAAACATAATCGTGTTTTCAAGTAGACTCACTTTTATTTAAATTTACATTGAAATTAAATATAGTAATAATTTTGCTTTATTTCGACAGCGTGTTTAATGTTCATTTTTTTTAATTTAATTTAAAAACCTGTTAGAATTTTGAGAAACAATTATTAACAATGCACGTACATTTTTTACTGCAATTTTAGGAGTAAATGCATAATACCTTATTATAAAGGCTATGACATTTTTTCTTGAGTGGTGGATGTTGGATGTACATGGTAGATCATCTTGTGGTTTCTTTTTAACTTCCCATAGGAAGTTATTGTAATGGGTCCGATTTGTCAAATTTAAAATTTTGACATTTCTCGACGTTTGAAGGTCCCTAGAGTAGAAATAAAATATATTTAGAAAAATGTATGTACGTGTGAACGTGTGAACGTACATTCGTACGTCCGTACGTTCCCGACGTTTTTTCGTCGTCCTCGTGAACCAGAAGAGATATCGACTTCAAATGAATTTTGTTATACAGATAATAAAGCAGATAGATGCAGAAAGGACTCTCAGTCTCAAGAAAATTGCGTGGTTGTTTTTTTTTTACCAAAGCAGTTTAAAAAAAAGGTGAACATTTTGGTTAACCCTAAATATCTCATGAACTAATGACGCTAGAGACTTGAGTCAAGAGTTCTTTTTTATAAATGAAAAAAACTGAAAAGCAACGAAGAATAACGTTTCAGGTAAAACTTTAAGGAAAATCGAATTGACAGTTTTTTTTTATAAAAAATAAAAACCTAAAAAAAACATTACTCAAAGTTGGTAAAATTTAATTTCGACTCAAATATCTTTTCTAAAGCTTGAGATTATGGCTTGAAACTTATTTTATCTTAAAAGAAATATTGTTGTCAACATTTAACAACATTTTGATGAAAATCGAATTGACAGTTTTTTTTACAAAAAATAAAAACCTAAACAAAAAAATTTATAAAAGTTAGTAAAAATTGATTTTCGACTCAAATATCTTTTTAAAACTTTTGAATATTGGAATTAAATTCCTTTTATCTTTTTAAAAATATTCTTGTCAACATTCAGTAAAATTTTAAGTTAATAAAAATATAATTGACAGTTTTTTTTACAAAAAATAAAAAATCCTGAAAAAAATATCTTAAACTTGGTAAATATTCACTATCGACCCTAATAGCTTTTCAAAAATTAAAAATTGTCTTCTTTTTATTTCACAGAAAATATTGTTTTCGATATTCAGTAGGCTTTTTATAAAAATCCAACAGTCCATTTTTTCATAACAAAATGAAATCTACAAAAATTAGTACTAAAATTTGGTAAAAAATTGATTTTCGGTTCTTGATATCTCTCAAATTAATTTCATTCATCCATATTGTAAAAATCTAAGAAAGGCTACTAAAATTGGTAAAACATTGTTTTCGACTAAAAATCTATTTAACAAAACTAGATTTTCAAATTAAACTATTTCTTTATACAAAAAACATAGTTGATAGGTAGGTAGGTAGAAATGGCGATCTCAAGGCAACCTAGCCTGAGATCCAATTAGCGCTGTAGTGCGCCGTTTTGATACCAAAAACTCGTTTGACCTTTGATTGAAAGGGATAGATTGATAGAGAAGCTTCATAGCGATTAAAAAAAAAGATTAGGTCCTTAATCTTTGTCTCAGATAGCTCATCAAGTTCTTGAAAGAATGCTTTTCCAAAGTATTTCATTCTAGTGTTTGCCAAAGCAGGACATTTGCAGAGGAAATGGATTATCGTTTTACTTTCTCTTTGGTCACTACAACAACTGCAAAAGGTGTTGTAAGAGATACCCAACTTCTCTGCATGAACTCCTATAGGCTAATGTCCGGTACAAACCGCAACAATCCTGGATTTTACCCTTCATAGCACCAAGAGGAATGTTAACCATTTCCGCAAGTGAGCTATGAAGGGCCGATCCTTGCCTGGCTAGCTTGTCAGCCCGTTCATTTCCCACGATACCACTATGGCCCGGAACCCAGATCAGGGTGACACCGAGGTTAATTTTCAGGCTCCCAAGCTCATCGCGACATTGCTGGACCAATTTAGATGAGGATATGGCCGAGCTAATGGCTTTGACAGCTGCCTGACTTTCTGTAAAGATAGCCGCATTTCGGTTTTGGTTTTGTTTAAGTATCTTACATGCCTCCCTTTGCCAGTAGTTCAGCCTGAAAAACGCTAGCAAAGTCAGGAAGCCTAATGGATTTGGCTACATTTAGGTACTCAGAAAAGATCCCAGAACCAACTCCGCACTCCATCTTTGAGCCGTCAGTAATGATGGGTGTATCGAAATTTATCGACACGATGTCATCCTCCCAATCTTCTCTCGATGAGAAAATAACCTTAAAGCCCTTACTAAGGTTCAAAGTAGGAGTGCAGTAGTCAGTGTCTACCGAGATAATATCTGAGGGAATCAATTTCGTAGTGTTGTTGTGACCATAAGGTTTTGACAACCAGCTATTTGATTCCTTCAGACTAATAGCGATGATGGAAACTATGTATTTAATAAAAAGGTCGATTGGTAGAAGATCCAAAATAACGTTTAAGGCGTCCGTTGGGCAAGTACGCATGGTGGTGCAAATGCAAGCTGTTCTCTGAACCTTCTTAAGCTTATTAATATTCACACAATTGAACCATACATATGTTAAGATTGGGCGTACTACGGCTGTGTACGTCCATAAAATCATCTTCGACTGAAGTCCCCACTTTTTGCCGAAAGTTTTGCTGCAGGCGTAGAAGGCAACACAGGCCTTCTTAACCCGTACTTCAATATTTAGTTTCCAATTTAGTTTAGGGTCATATTTTGCACTGGAAGATAATGATAGGATTTGACCGTTGAGTCGAGGTAGATTGAAGGGCAGTACTTAAGTTTTGGTGGTAAAGCGCAACAGTTCAGTTTTAATTTGGTTAACTCCTAGTCCACAACTCGTGGCCCAGGTGCTAACTTTCTTCAAAGCTGACTCCGTGATTTCACTAATCACAGAGGTGTACTTTTCTGACACCAATAGCACCAAATCATCCGCCTTCACTCCACATCTCACTAATTTAACGAGAATTGTATCTATAATCAGAAGCCATAGAAGAGGCGAAAGGACACTACCCTGGGGTGTTCCCCTACTCACGTGTTTTGTTGCGATTGTATTGCCTAGAGTTCCTCGAATCTTCCAATCACAGAGCATGGAAATAACCCAATCTCAAATGAAGTCTTCTACACCGAACTTAACGAGCGATTCTTCTATGGATTCTGTAAGGACGTTGTTAAAAGCACCTTCTATGTCTAGGAAGGTGGCAAGAGTAAATTCTTTATAATGGATTGTTTGTTCTACAGTACGCACTACTTTATGGAGGGCAGTCTCTGTAGATTTGCCCTTAAGATAAGCATGCTGAGAGCTTTCGAGAGGTCGTCCAACTAGGTTTTCTCTAACATGGTAATCAAGAATGCACTCCAAGGTTTTAAGCACAAAAGATGTTAAGCTTATTGGTCTGAAATCCTTCGCGGATTCGTGACCTCGCCTACCCACTTAACATAGTTGATAGTTATAAAATTTTGAAGAATAATTCAACTGACGACTTTTTTAACACAACACGAAAATCTACAAACTTTTAAGCAAGACAAATCGACAGACGGGATGGGAAGTTATCAGCTTGGGTCGCATCCCAGCATCTTTTTAAGTCATAAAATCGAAAATCTCGCAATCTTGACAGAAAGTCAGTATCGAAACTCAGCAGAAGAGAAATTAAGTCGTACAACTTCGCAAGCAATTGGAAATTGTGGAAAAATTTGAAGAGACTGGAATGGTTTCAGATATCGTAAAACTTTTGCATCATCATTTCGCTCGTGCGTTCCTTGTCGTTCTAAGGAATATGGACTGTTTTGCTGCACATTATGGCGTATTTTGCATTTGGATCAACGCCTAAATCCATATAAAGTCCAGCTCACACAACAACTGAAGCCAGCTGACCATTCACAACGTCGTAGATATATCGAATGGGTGCTTGAAAAACAGACGGTTGGCGACGATTTTTGGAAACAAAATTCTTCAGCGACGATGCACATTTCTCACTCGGTGTTTATGTTCGAGAATCCTCAAGTAATTGAAGGAAGGCAATTGCATCCACAAAAACTCACTCTTTGGTGCGCTCTTTGGTCCGGAGGTACGATTCGACCTTACTCTTTTGAAAACTATGATGGAACGACTGTCACCGTCAATTTGGAGTATTTTGGTCATATGATAACCGACTTTTTTGCCTGCTATAAAAGAACACGACTTGGAGAAGAAGAATATGGTGCCACATGCCACACAACTCGAGCTAATATAACTTTATTGCAAGAGATATTGTCTTGCCTCGTAATTTCTCGTCATGGCAATATCAACTGTCCCCAAAGATCATGCGATTTGACACCGCTGGATTTTTTTTTTGTGAGGCAACGTGAAAGACCGTGTTAAAGCAGATAAATCTTTCACTTTTGAGCCTTAAAAAACCAACATTCGTCAAGTTATGGCTGAGATACTGTCCAATATGTATCAAAAAGTGGTCGAAAAATACCTCAAAAGAATCGATACTTGCAACAATTCGCTTGGTGGCCATTTAAATGATGTAGTCATTCACACATAATGTCAACGTTCAAACTTTATGATTAAAAAAAATATAATAATAAAAAAGCTTAAACCGCTAAATGTATAACACTATATAATATTTGATACACATACGAGTACTATCCAAAACAGTTTTTGATAAAAAAAAATCTTGGTATAAAAGACTGAAAAGGGAAAACCTCGCGGTTGGCGGTTTCTGGTTTTGTATTGTGGCGGTTATACTTTGAATCGTTTGGAATATCCAGCCCAATGAATGATGTTCTAAATATAGTTCTAACCATTGTTGTCCTGGACAATATAACACTGTTTTTATGGAGATGATCCGCTACATTTTTGTCACGTGGAAGACTAAATTACTAACAATTAATTGGTCGAGCTAAAGCTAGAGCTAAGTATACACGATTAGAAGATCTTCTAATATTGGATAAATAGTCAAAAGACTACCAATTCCATCCAATTAGTTCACAGTTGCCTGGTAAATTTTGTCAAAATATTAGAAAATTTGTCGGTAGAAAATCAGCTGATATTTAAAATTGTCTGTTTACACGGTTGGAGGACTTTAGAAAACAATTAAATTTAAAATTTCTCTTGACAGTTGAAGAAGAATATGAAAATTCATTTTAGATGTAAAAACAGGTCGTACAAAAACGTTTATTAAAATATCAAAAAATGTGAAACAATATTGAAGCAGACAATTACGACAATCGTGTAAAATTTGTTCATGCGTCCAATCCTTTTCACCCTTTTTTTTATAACTTCTTGTTTGTTATTTTGCCAAACGGTGACTTTTCAATTTTCGTAGTTTTCAAATTATTTTAAAATCCTGTAATCTTTTGGTGTTGTTTCCTACTCAAAAAATGTTTTTCATTTAAAATGGAATGATGTTGTTTGAAAAGAACATAATCCAATAAGGAATAAGTAGACAATTATCCCATTATTTGAAAATCAAAAAATTATGTTTTAGCCGACTACAAACGATTGCAAGAAGTCGGCCAATTTGTTGATAGAACATTTTTCCGTAGATTTTGACAGATACAATTGTGTGTTTACATGGTTGATAAAAAAAAGATTTATATGTTTTGCAAAAAATATGCCAATATTAGAAGATCTTGCATAATTTTCAAATGAGAATTTACACAATATTTAGAACTTCAAGAGGAAGGTTCGAAATACCTGGTGGATTTATTATCTTACCTAAATTTACTGGACTATATTGTTTTCCGTTTTTAAAAATTATTATTTTAATTGAATCTGTTATTAAAGGAACATTGAGACTTACAAAGATGTGAGCACTACTATCTATTAAAAAAAAATGTCCCCATGACGAAAGAACTATTTATGTAAATTTGCTTCAAAGACTGAAAATGATATTCCCTAGTCTTTAAATGTTATTAAAAGTGTTTGACGCTGGTTAGTTCATAAGATTTACGAGTATGATTTTCAACATAAAAACAAAAAAAATAATTCCAGCCATTAAACTAGTTTTGCAGGAAAATGTCACTTGATTACTAAAATTAACATTTTGAATTAATACCAAACCGAATTCTGAAAAAAAGCTGGTAAATAACAATTTCTAGAAGCCCTAAATAAAATCAAACACATCATTCCCTTTCTACGTGAACGTCGTATTTTGTTAGGTTAGGTTAACGTGGCTGCGGATTAAAATCAACACATTTACGCCAAGCGAAAGGCCCATTGTGATACCACATGAATCTAGAGAATTACATCTTACTAGTCAAACCATTTTGAGCTTCTTATAAAGCGAAGAAGAAATTTGATATCCTTTTTAGCTATAGTTCACTCGGATTATCAAAAGAGTAGTCTCCCAGATGAAGGCCATATAAGTTTTGTGACTGCGCATGTTGGTAAATTGTGCCACCTAGAGGTTGTCATCGCAGAAGCTGTTTCTTTAAGCAGAAGTTTACATATAGCTATCGGTATACCTATCTTCTCCCTTTCAGGTGAAATAGGTATGACGGTGCCATTTTTAGCGAGTTCATCGGCTCTACAATTTCCTGTGATGTCTCTGTGGCCCGGCACCCAACAGAGGTGAATGTTAAGTTGCTGCGCCATCTCCATAAGAGACGATCGACAATCGAGGGCCGTTAGAGATTTGGTTGAGACACCGTGAAGGGATTTGGTAGCAGCCTGACTGTCAGAGAAGATGCAGATATCAGAAGTTGATATCACCTTTTCTCTTAGCCAGGAGAGAACCTCTTTGATCGCTAAAATTTCGGCTTGAAAGACGCTACAATGATTCGGGAGGCGGAATGAGATGCATAGATTAAGCTTTTTTGAGTAAACACCACTACCAACTCCCTCATTTGTCTTGGATGCATCTGTATAAAAATGATTACTTTTGTTATCCAGGCGTTTTTTGTCTTCCCATTCATCTCTGGATGGAATGGATACCTGGAAGTTTTTTCCAAATAGGGGTTTAGGAATAGTGTTGTCTATGTACTTTGGTATAGAACCAAAGAAGTTCAAAATGCTGGAGTGCCCCACATTGTTGTTGGTCCATTGAGATGAGGCGTCGAGTCTTATCGCTGTACTTGCTGCCACTTGTTTACTGAAGATTTCTAGAGGTGTCAGATGAAGGAGAGTGTCTAACGCTGCTGAGGGTGTGGTTCTCAATGCCCCCTTTATGCACAGACATGCAGTGCGTTGGACTCTGCTGAGTTTGTCGTAGTATGTGATTTTCTCCAGTGCAGTCCACCATACTGCAACCCCGTACATAAGTATTGGTCGGATGACCGATGTGTATAGCCAGTACGTTATGCGAGGTTGAAAACCCCATTTGCTTCCTATACCTTTCTTGCAAAGGAAAAGAGCTGCTGCAGCTTTTTTAACTCTTTCCTGTATATTAGATTTCCAACTTAATTTTTTGTCCAATATCAGACCAAGGTATTTGGCTTCATTGGTAAAAATTAGTGGTATACCTTTTATTGAAGGAGGTACAATTACTGGGATCTTGTATTTCCGTGTGAAAAGGACGAGGTCTGTTTTTTGAGGATTAATACAAAGTCCGCATTGATCAGCCCATCTAGTGAGCATATTGAGTGCATTTTGGAGGAGGTTTCTCAGTGTATTAAGATGTTCCCCTGTGACGGCGATAGCAACATCATCGGCATACGCAACCACTCTGTACCCTTCCCTCTCAAGGGATATTAGTAGTTCGTTAACCACTATGTTCCACAGGAGAGGGAACACCACCTTGCGGAGTGCCTCTACTGACAGACCTTTTTGTGCAAAAATCTCCCAAAATAGAGTTGATGATCCTGCTTTTTAGCATTAGATTAATCAACTCACAGATTGAGTATTCGACGTTTAAGGTCGTCATAGCAGAAGTGATAGCGGATATGTCAATGTTGTTGAAAGCGCCCTCAAAATCCAGGAAGGTCACCATAGTATATTCCTTTTTCTCTAAGGAGTATTCGATAGTTCTTACCAGAGTGTGCAAGACTGTTTCTACCGATTTCCCTTTGCAGTAAGCATGCTGAGACATTGATAGTCTCTGCTCAATGTTGTTACGTATATGGATATCGATCAATTGTTCCAGAGTTTTGAGAATGAAAGACGATAGGCTAACAGGTCTTAGGTCTTTAAGGTTGACATGCGAGCATTTGCCCGCCTTGGGAATGAAAACTACCTTTCCATCTCTCCATCGCTGAGGTATATAGACCAGATTTATACAACTTTTGAAGATTATTCAACATGTGACTAATTAATAATTAAATTAGTAAACGCAGAGCTGTTAAGATAAATGTATTAAAAAAAAGTCACATTTTACGCCAAAAGAAAAAATAAGGCCATTAGTCGAAATGATTTTTGAATATTTTTGTTTTTAATCGAATAAAAAATATTTCATCACAGAATTTTTCTTAAATCATGTTTCTATTCCTTTTCTAGTATGTGTTGGGATTTAGGTAATTTTAGTTTATTAATTTTAATGTTTTTGGTTGCGATTTTTATTTTTAATTCAATAAAATTAAGTATTTTTATATTAACATCTTTTTCTGTTGCTTTAATTTTTGTTTGTAATTTTGGGTTTAATTCGTTCATAATTATTATTTTTTGTATAGATTAAATCGTGACAAGTTATAAATCCATTATATTAAGAAATAGCACTTTGCATTATAAAAACTGTACCAGTTTTGTTAAAAATAAATATCCCTCGTCATATTTTATATTACCCTGATTAACGATATCGTCTGCGTAGATGGAGAGTGGAGGAGAAGATACAAGGACAAACTTTACGGACTGTACAGTGATGTTAATCTAGTCAAAAGAATAAAAGCCCTTAAATGGCTGGGTCATCTACAGAAAATGAAGAACAATGCTCCAGCCCGGAAGATATTTAAACTCAAGAGGAACGGCGCAGTAGAATAAGATCGCGACTTAGGTTGCGTACTTATATGGGACAGGAACTCAAATAACTTGGCGCGCGAAACTGAGGACAGTTAGCTGGCTGGAAACGCATTATTGAAGTAATAATTAACGATAGCATAGCGATTAAATCTCGTTTTACAGGCAACAATTAGTTTTACTGGAAACTCTTACGCTTACGAATTTCACAACAAAATGAACATCAAATTAGTTTGTATTGGAAATTTGAATAAGATTTTCCGAAACGAACGTATTTGCTGATAGTTTCTTGGGGATTCGGAAAAGGTTCCCTTTATAACGATACTTATTGTCTAAGAATTAATTTCCTCCATACGTTGTCCATTAACTACCAAGATTTAACTATGTACAAATGTTGCATGTTTAAAAAACAAAAAATTAAATTATTCATTTAGTTTTAATTAATTTTATTAACCGGAGACCAGTACACAATTACAAATTCATTAAAAAAAGAAATATCCTCGCTTAATCCTTCCTCAAAGGAATCTCCTTAGCCTCAACACCATCTTTGGTGATGATATTAATGTACACAGCATCACCAGTGTAGATATCACGTTCAGCTGCTGAAATAAAAGTATCAATAGCAACTGCGGTGGCACGTTCCTTAGTCAAAACTGGCTTCTCATCTAATTGCATGTTCTTGTAACCGATCTGATTGTCCAACACCGGTTGCAATAGTGGTCCTGAGGAACCTCCAGCACGATATTTGGCCCGTTCACAATGTCCAATAGGGTCGTAGCTGTAAACGACACCTTTACCTTCGGCATCCAAACCGGCCAGAACGTTCGACACATAGTATGGGAAAAAACGTTTGTTGTACATTAGAATGGACAACATTTGGGCCACAGCATCAGTTGACATTGTCCTCTGATGAGTATGAACATACATTTGCATACGAGCTTTGACCAAAGCAGTCAATGCCAAAGTATCACACCAGCAGCCAGTCGAGCCCAAAACTGTTTGTGGTGATAGCTTGAAAAGCTTGTTCTGGTCACGAGTGTGAATGGAATATCCACTACTCAATCGGCTATCGGCTGCAACAACGACAAAGTCATCTCCAGCAATGGCCACGATGCTCCTGAAGACGAAATGGAGAAACAAAGAGAAATTAATCTTTTTTTTGCAGAGAAGACAAAGTAGATTCATGATTTCCTTACCCGCCATTAGATTCGTAAGGGGAGAAATCGTCATGTTGTACTCCGGGTACACGGTATTCGGGGAAATTTTCAGCACGCAACATATTTTTTTTTATTAAACAAAATTTGGAAAACAAATTTATAAATTTGAAGAAGTTTTTGCAACTATGCCGATGATGCGATGACAATTATTTTTTTGGTTAGACTTTGACAGAAACAAAAGTGACTTGAATATTGTGAAGTTGTTTGCGGTTTCGGTATTTAAACGATACTCGAAATAATAGGGTAGAAGGGACCAAAATGGGTTAGTTTGTTCAGCAATTAAGTCATATAGAAGAATTCTATTTGTATTGCGAATGATTGTATGAAATATTAAGATTTTCCATATTCTTAAAGAATTTAGTGGATGCTTTTCACAATTTTTGTATCAAATTTTAAAAAATTGTTAAAGATTTTATAATTCTATTATTAATAAAGGCGTAGTTTATACTTATCAAATGTGAAAAGATGGCAGCTTTAAAAGAGACAATTGCCAAGGAGGCTCTTAAAAATAAAACTTTTTATAAATGCTGCATAAAAGTTTATTGTAAAAGTTGTGTTATATTGATGCTTTATTGTAATTTTAAGGGAAATACGTTTTAGTTCTTTTTTTTGAATATTGGCATCGATCAACATAAACAAAATGAAAAAAATTGCTTTGTGACTTTGTGGGTAACTACTAAGTTTAAGCGACTTAAAGCATAAGTTTTTTTGAAAACAAGTATGTTCAGTGCGTGTTGCGTCCTGTAATTTGGACTTTATTTTTGACCCTCTTATCACACTTATGGAAACCGCGAAGTTATTCATTTCCTTATTAATTATTACCTGTAATGTACATAAATTAGATGCATCTCTCACTGGTTTTTAGAAGAGATTCCTTATTATGGTATATGATTTCAAAATTTTGCTCTATAACACCTGGTTGTAGTCTATAGCAAAATCGGAGTAAGTATGTCAAAATTTAGTTTGAAACTGACATTTGTCATGATGAACAAAAAATATTTGTGATTTAAACTTGTTTTATTTATTTCATAGCGGAATTCCTCTGGTTCCTCTTATTCCAATATTATGCCTTCTGGAAGCTCATATGTAGCAAAAGAACAACGACCTTCAGTCCTGTCACCAAAAATTTCTTTCTATCTGTCGTAGTATGGACAGATTTTAAGAATTTTCGTTATAAAGAGATAAGGAAATCGAATTGTTAGAAACATACATACGTATGTATACAAAATTTTATCTTTATCTCAATTGATGTCTTACCATAAACAGTACCAAGTCCCTTTTCTGCTTCCAAGAGACCAGCACCTGTTGTTTTTGACCACTGCGTAGCCTTGGCAAATGAAGTTTTTAAACTTCTCACTTTGCAACGGAGCAAATCCCAAAAGGCATCTATTAGCTGCTGTTCTAAGACTTGTCTATAAAATATTTGTGTTGTAGGCATCTGAAATAGAATTACATATTTGTTTTTTAGCAAACATACTAATTTGGAACAAATTTTATTTTACCTCGAAATTTCCAGCTTCTTGTATGTAATCCAATACTTGACAAATTTCTTTTTCAGTCCATTTTTTCACAGACTTTTCCCGTGGACGACGCGTCGCTAAGGCGCTTTTTTGTAGAATCCAAATCTTTATTTTCCATTTTTATTTCGATTTTATCGAGCAAAGTTATCAATTCAAAATTTCTTTGAAAATTGAATATACACATTTTCGAATTTTAAATTGACAGCTGTCAACTACACCAGACAATTTTGTTTTTTTTTTTTTTTGTTAGTGCAAGAAAATGGGCAGGTTCAGGCAACATAAGGGACTTCATTTGCAGTCAACTTCATTCTTTGCAAGTAAATTTTGACCAAAGTTAGTTTTTCAAGTGTCTTGAATTTCAAATTCAGAACTTTACTTAACAAACCTCTACTTTAAGTTCATAGTACAAAAACTACCAACCACATTATTTTTTGGCAGCTGCCCAATTAGATACTAGAACTTGCCTTACTTTTAAGTCCCTTATGTCGCCTGAACCTGCCCAATGTTACACTTTTGCAACGATACAAGACCATTTCCACTGAATCAGGAATACCCCTATCATTCAATTTGAATGATGAGTCTTACTTTTACTTAGTTTAATATCGCCCACTGCTTCTTAAAAGCAATTGAAAAATTCTCCAAGAGTAATTCTTGCCATGAAAAAACTTTTTTAAATTATCCGTTCGAGTTTGGCATAAAACCTTAATCCATGATCAGAATCGCACACAGGAATGGTTGAGAGTCACTAGGCCCTGGTTCTCAACGAATTGTAGCGCCACCTATTAGTTTATTTATTAACTACTGCCTAAAAATACATTTTAACGGAATTGAATCTCACTTTGATAAGAGGAAATTTCTGAAAAATAGAACTCGTAATGAAAAAAAGAACTAGCAAATTCGAGTTAGAGAACCACACAAGTCACAAGTAAGTTGTTGTTCTTATATTCAAACCTTTCAAATGAATGATATTAAGCTTATTTTATCATTGAAAAAAACCCCTGACCAAAACTTTAAAATCGTTGTCGTTATAATGAATCAGAAACAATTTTCTATATTGTCTATATTGATTCCAAAAGCATAGCTCAGGAGGTTATTACCCCTATTACCTTTGGCGAGTCCAATGAATAAACGTGTGAGTGCGAGAAATTTGTATTACCGTTGATGAATTGAGAACCGTTAATTCGACTGAAATGTCATAAAGTTTTCGAAGATTGGTCTCACTCTATTGTCGTTATCGAATGTTCGTTGATTTGAACGTCATTTATGTTATTTTTTGTCGAACGTTCATATTGTGTGAGAAAAGGTCGAAGCTTATGTAAAAGAAATGTCGAAAAATAAAACATTGTAAGTTCATACATACGTATATTTCATTTATTTTATAAAATAACGTGAATCAATGCATTTATATTCAATTTAAGAGAACTTATACAAATTTTGGTTCTTCCAAAAAAAAAGAAGTAATATTGGGACCAATTGGCTATAACCCTCAACTCACTTGGTCCTCCTACTCAGGGCAATGCCACAAGGTAATGTTAACTTTAAAAAAAAATTCCAAGTAAAACTTTTATTCATTCAACAGTTTTGGCTGGATTATAAGCTTAAAATCAAAAGAAAACTTGCGATTAATAAAGCGGAAGTGGTGGAAACTGGTGGGGGTAGATACTCTCAAGTTTCCTTAACTCTTTGGAACAAGCTGCCGTTGAACTGCTTGGACTTGAGCAAGCAATTTAGGGCCAGAAGGTATTTGCTCCGGTTCATCTAGCCAAATTTTAGAGCAATTATTAATCGGCTTACAAGATATTGAAGTGCTCAATGAAAAAGACTCTGGTGAAGCCGATAAACAACACAAAATTATTGAACGACGAAATAAAAATATAAATACATACTGCCAAGGAACATTGAACGTTTTCCTTTTTGATAACACGTTTCAAGTAGTAACTTAGGATTACTGCAGTTCCATACAAAGGAATCATGGGTAGAACCAGGATATTTGGCGTCAACATAACGAATACACATTTTATGGTCACACGACTTAAACTTGCATTAAAAACCAAAAGCTACTCCCAAGGAAAAAACTTACGATCATTTCTTTTAAACTGTAATATCCTTATCTGTTCAGATACTGATGACGCAATTCATTTGGAGCAACGATTCCTATATGGGTTCCGTCAACACATCCAATTACTCCTGGTAACCTGGCCGTGGAAAAAATAGGCTTGTGCATTTTGTTTTTCATTGGATGACACGTTGGGACTGATCCAATTTGCCTTCAATTTCACCCACAACTTCTTTTAATACTAAGGAAACCAATGATTGTGACAGGCCTAAGTCAAAATCTCTTTCCACGCTGCTTGATAACTCCCACTAGCAAAAAATCTAAGGGCACAAGATAGCTTAGTATAGCAGGGATTAAGGAGGTGCTGGCATTTTTAAATTGGCCTTCCAACTTGTTTAATACGAATGAAAACACTTCCTTATTCATTCGAAAATATGATCCGAAACTTAAGAAATTAATTTGAAAAGAACTTCCAATATTTGTTCTACTTACAGATGATTAGGGACTTCCCGAATCCAAGAAATAAGAGTTGTCTCGAATATTCTTGCGCAGTCGAAGCGTTCTTACTTTTTTCTGTAATTTTCGTTTTCTCCAAAAAACAAAACTATGTTGCTTACAATTTTGGTTTATTACACATTTTTATTAAATATGAAAATTATCAATTAATAAACACAACAGTTTTTTTTTTGAAATTTCATGATTTATGCCTGTTATTTTTTGTTTGATATCATCGAATTGTTAAGTTCGCCAACCATAGTATGTCGAATGTGTTCGTTCGCTAATGAAAATATCTCACTTCGAACGTTCGATTCGCCAACCATAAAAGGGATATATGCCTAACCAAGTATTCGGAGATTTGATGAGGTTTATGCAATAAAAGATGAAAACAACTTTATTTATATTAAGAATTTGCAACTTAAAAATAATTTTTAATATTTTGTCTGTATTTAATAAGATTTAATATTCGTTGTAATAAAATAATCTATGCGTTGAGACTTATTCTCTGCTCGATTGGTAGTTTTCCCTCGACTCTCTCTCGTATAAGTTGTCCCCGGTTTTTGGTAACTAGTTCTTTAACTCCATAGAACCATTCGCCTTGAAAATAAAAAAAGATTATAGAGAAATAAATTAGAAACTTATGCAAAAAGTAAATATCATACCAATATTTGTATTTTTCAAGCAATCTTTGAATGCCTGACATCCCTCCATACTGCTTAGTACACCAAAGACCGAAAGATCTGCCAAATTGGGTTGGTTGCCTCCCAAGAATTTGGTATTTTTCTTCTTCAACTCATCTGTCCATTTGTTTAATGCGTCATAGATGTGCGAACGAACGTCGTCGGAGAGGCCGTAACGTTTCTTTAACATTCCTCCGATAAGCCACATAGCAGTGGCACCAGCATAGACCATAAGATCTCTTTCCCATTTGGGGAAGTGTACACTCCATTCACCAGCATCAGAAAACCATTCAAATGTCTCGAAAGCCTCAGCCCGAGATCTATAGCAGTTGGGGGAGATCAAGTGAACGAGATGGGAATCGGCCCATGTTCTCCATTTGCGTTCTTTTCTGAAACAGAATCAATTCAATGAGTCAGTCTACACATTACTCCTATACACAGATTTAGCCATGAACTTACTCTTGATCTTCTGAGGTGACACCTTTGGGTGGCTTCTCCTGGTACATCAAGAAATATTTGTTCATGATATCGCTCTTCTTCTTGCCATCATTATCGAAGAAGGAGATCTCTGGGTAAAAATCTGCTAGCTCCCCAGCATCTTGTTCTTTGGGATTGATCATATAAGAAGCAAGAATTGATATGATTGTACTCGAATCGGTTAGCTGCACATATTTTCCATCTTTGCGCCGCACCAACACCATTGGGACTTTCTTGTACTCGGACCATTTTAGGTCCTGACGTAATACTGCATCAACTTCAACCACTGAATATGAAATGCCCATATAATCCAAGAAGGCCCGCACTTTACAACAAAACGGACATGTTTGGAATTGGAAAAGAATCAACTCAAGACCGGACGTGTCCTTGGAATTTACATATTTCTTTGTAATCCTAATTTTTGGTAGTTCATCCAATACTTTAGCTCTAATTTGTTGATGCTCCATATGCGAACTTCTATCGGTCCAGTTTGAATATAGAGAGTATGCTGTTCCAGATGCTGCCCCAAGGGCAGCTCCAATCAATCCCAATTTGAGTGTCCCCCATCGGTTTGACTTGGGTGAAGAGGCGGCGAATCGACGTATTTGTTGAGTTTCTTGCAACTTTAATGACTGGGTAAATGTGCTTCGGATTAAGTGTCGACTGACTGAACCGATTCTGTAAGTTGACATTTTTTATTTTTAAAAGAAAAATGCAAAAGTTCTTTTAATCTAAAATTATGATGCGGTAGAAAATTTGAGGGTTCTTAAGAATTTTTCACGTTTGACAGATGATCAAATGTCTGCAAAATTTTCGATACTCGATTCGTGGTGGGGGAGTATAAGGGCCAGTTTATATGATGATGAATTTTATGCAACAAACAGACTAAACGAAATTCAGTTTCGGAAAAAACAAAGGAAATGTGTTAGAGTTTAAGAAGAAGAACCTAAAAAAAGAAGAGAAGGACTTACCGAATTTGGAAAAATGGTAACAAACATTTAAAAGCAAGGCTCAACTTTCCATTACCGCAGCACGAATTTTGACTCGCGTTTTTTTTATTTGATAGTTATGTGCAAATAAATAATAACTATAGCAATTTTAGAACTAGGAAACATTTATTTCTATTTTAAATTAATTTTCAAAGTTCACTTTTTTACATACAAAACAGGCAAAAAAGGTTGATTTTGACATTGCTTCCATGTTTTTTGTTCAGTGTTGCCATACTTGCTTTTTTCTGGGGATTTCTTTGATTTTAGTGCTCAAATGCAAAAAGTGCTTTGCATATACCCAAACTCGCACCCACTCCAAATCCTATAATGATCCCAAGCAGGGATCCCCTAAAAATTCCTAGCTGTTAGTACGCCGTGTTATCAATTCAAAAAAATTGTTTTAGGCTCAAAAAATTAAATACATTAAAAGTAGGGTTAAGTCCGAAAAAGAAAATATTTGTTTCTATGACTTAAATTTGTTTCCTCGTCTTAATATTTAAAACATGTTCTTTTGAGACCCTTACTTAACTGTTAAAAAAATAAGAAGAAAATTCATGCTGTGGTAATGGAAAGTCGCCCCAAAAGCAATGCTGCATTACAAACATAAAACAACCTCAAAAAATAGTAACTATAAAATAGGGATCTAAATGATGGTTTTCTTATGAAACTTTTTTGTGGTAACTCAATTTAATGTCTCATTGTTTTTTGACCTTACTCAAGGTTTAAAAAAAGGCCAAAAATGTTATGCGAAAATATCATATCATATATATCTTTTTAAAAACAATTGTTGAAGTCTTGAAATTAACATCGTATATGATTTCGTTACATTTTATTTTATTTCGATTTTAATTGCCCTCTTAAATCTATGCCTTCGTATATCGATTCCAAAACTCAGTAGGAAAACCACCTGGATTTAATTAATAAAAACTGGTATTTTCTATAGAAATACGACAAGATTAAAGTAATGGTTGTAATTAACTAAGAAAAGTCGTTATTAAAATTAGTTTTAATTTAGAACGAACAAAATAATGATAGAAAATTACGATATTCAATAAGTTTTGTTAATAAAATATTAAGTACAGTTAACAAATTGTTGAAATATATCAATAATTTGAATAGACGAATATAACATTAACAATTTTCAGAACTTAGTTCATTCAATTTCTTTAGAATGTGCCTTCCCACCGAACGAAGCTATTTTAGCATCCCTGTCAAATGATGACGTCTTATCTTACAAATGTCAAACAAAATTTTTGTACCATCGTAAACAAATAAATCGAACCCTAAAACAAACTTGAAATATTTTATTTAAAGTTAAAACATTTCCAAGGCACCTTTAGCAGCATGGAAACTACATCTTCAACATTAGATAAATTTGGGGAAGATGACATCTTCAATACAGTATTACGCTATGGTCTTTTTGTAGCAGCAATTTTCCAACTTATTTGCATTGCATCATCGATTTTCCTTCCCACCTCCCAAGAATCTCAAGAAACCGATGGCGAAATTGGTGAAGTAAGCCATTGAACTTAATTTAAATTAAACTTTTTAAATAACAACAATTTATCAATTCAAGGAACAAAAACAATCAACAGATATAATAAATGCCGCTCGAAGGCAACACAAAATCCGAAAGCTTGAAAAAAAGAAAAGGCGTTAGAGATTTTGGAATTAATTCAACGAAAAACAAAATACTCGTAAAAAATCAAAACAGATTTTTGCATTTATTGTGATTTTAATACTTAATTTAGAAATTAAAACAAAAAATAATCTAAACCAAACATGAAAAGTTTTTCAATGTGCAATATACGTCGTTAAAGACTGTGCGCTCTGTGGAAGAGAAGAAAGTTTGTATTTTTATCTTAACCCATAAAGTGAAGGTAGTAAAGGATTCTCTTGGAATCAGGGTACTTACTCAAATTTAATTTACATTTAGTTTCCTTCCACGCACAACAACTAGCGTATTGTGTAAAACAACCTTCTTTTTCGTCAAATACACAGACCTTGCGACCTCCAGGTAAACATGGTGCATTGCAATCACTATCATCGCAAAGCTCATCATCATAGGCTACCACAGCTAGTTGTAATATAATAATTTATATTTTGTTTGCATGTTTTATATTTATGTTTTTTATTATTATTACCCGCAATTAAAAGAACACAGAATATAAAACCACGCATTTCGAGTTTACAGTGATAATGATAAAATTATTTTATTATTAAATTTCGTGGGCTCAACTGTAGGTCTAGCTTCCAGGTTTAACTTTACGAGTATGGTATTTTGGAAATGTTGCAATTTATTGAATCAATAGAGACGCCGCTAAAACACAAACGTTATTAACGAGAATTTGTGGTAAACAAAATGTTTTATGAATACAGGTGGTTGTTTTATTTAATTATTTTTATATCTGATTACGATAGATATTGTAGACAGTTTTTTTTTTATTTTTTTTAAATTTCAAGACAACAAATTGTGAAAGATACCACTCATCTTTTTTATATCACACTTTGAGTAGGACTAATGTAAGTAGTATGAAATGAATGCTGTGACATGAAGCTATGTATGATTAAAAAAAAGATAAGTTTAAATGGAATAAGTACACATTATGTATTTAATTGTTGTATTTTGTTTGTATTTAAACACCTAAGATATTAAATTTAATAATAAAAATCATAACAATTTTTGTTGTTGTTTATCTGCTGATTATTTTGTTGTTTATATGTTGAATGTTTACGTTGATGGTGGTATTATTTATTCTTTCATGGAAATGTTTTCAGTTAAATATACTTATTTTTCTTGTAGACCTTTTGCAACATTAGAAGCTTAGATAAGGCAAAAAAAGACTAAAATGATTCTCAAATAGTATTTAATTGATATTTATAGATCGTTAGCTATTAATATAATTTGATAAGCATAAATGTTTCTTAGTAACAATTACACTATTGATAAAGTAGATTTTTGCTTACAAGAAATCTATCAATCTTCAAATCAAGGATAGCACTCCATAGAAATATTATCTTGGATTTGCACTTCAAAAAATCTGGTTATGAGCGGATAATTTTAACTCTTCCTATTTATTTTGTTATTGTTAATTAATAGTTTGTTGACACATTCAAACATTGAATTTAAAGTGTTTACCGTTTATAAGGAAAACAGCGACAATTCGTAGTTTATATCGCTTACAAGTCTTATATGAAAAAAGGATTTTTATTTTAAATAAAACAAATAATAATATTATAGAAGTTGTACTAAATCTGAAAAACGAGCAGAGTGCATAAGCTGTGCTTAAGATTATTCCACCCTTCTCTAAGTTGCTTGTTTTGTTTGGGTTATACATGAAAAATACATTTGTTGAAAATCATATCGACAAGAGATTAGTTTTAATATAAAGCGAACAACGTGAGGGCTAGATGCTTGGGACTTAATTTGACAATCGTTATAAATTAAATTATCACATGATTGTATGTGTGGCGTGGAATGTTATCCAAAGTGCTAAGGTTATTATTGCTAAAATCCAAATAGAATATAAAACAAAACCCCGTCCAGTTAAAATGATATATTTGTAGAAATATTATCAGACAGAAAATTCAAATGGGTGTAATATAATTATTTGGGACATTGAGAATTACTACATCTTAAAATTCCGTTTGTTAAGCTGCTTTAAATAACTCATTTAACAAATAAAATTTCGAGACATTTCGAGAAAAAAAATAATACTATTATTAATAAAAATAGAATAAATACTTTATAAGTTAATTTCGGAATTAATTTCATATCACTGGATCCTTCTAAATGATAGCAATTTGGGGACACTTCTTTTGTTAAAAAAGAGCCTTATCTAGCTGTTTCATAAATATCATTATAAGGTTACATGAATTTTCAGATAATTTCTTACAATTAAAGCTAATTGTGCAAACTAGATAAGTATATACATAATTCTGAATAGATATCAAAACAATTTAAACTTTACTATAAGTTTCTGCTTCTAACAACAAAAAACCAAGTTTAAAGAACATATTAAATAGGTATTTATGTTCATAATATGTAAATACATCTGAATAGGTTCACAAATATTTTCACCACACTGAGTGCCTCCCTTCATATGTATTGCAAAGACACATATTTTTGTATTTATGTAATGAAAGAGCATCATTATGCGCTTGTTTAGGGAGAACAACAATTGTCTTACCGTCACCTTTATTCTCCCAGAGTAGCTAGACTTAATGTATTCATAAGATCAAGCATTTTTTTGGCTCATCAGAATAAGTTCAACGGATGAATTGGAATAAAACGATAAAAGTTATTTGAATTCAAAGATTTATTTTACCCTTTTGGATTGTATGATTATTTAACAGAAGTCAATAATGAGTGTTGCCACATCTTTTTAATATAGTCTCGTAAATTCGATTTGGAATGGAACTATACAATTTTTCCAGGTATTGAAGCGAAATTTCTGATGGATGCGATTATTGACTTTTTGTCTTCCAATTGCCTCCCTGACTCGTATACTTTACGTAAGAGAAGTCCCCACACATTCTTTATTATGTTAACGTTAGGGGAGTATGGGGGCCACACCATTATCTCCACATTTTGACTCTCAATCCACTGCCTTACTGTCCTCACTGTATCGATAGGGCCATAGGGGCACTATCATGTTGGAATGTCCACGATATTGGTCCAAAGAGGTCAGAAATCGGTGGGAAGGCCTTTTCTAGCACACCTTTATAAGAATTTGCATTCATTCTCGATTTAACAAATTGGAGCTGCAAGGTTCCGTAGAAGTAAATACTTTCCCACACAATAACACTGTCTTCACAGCTATGCAGCCGACTTAAGTAATGCTCCTCTTTTCGAAGGTCATGAAAGTAATAATTATAGCCGTCAGGGCCCTCTAAATTGAAACACTTTTTGCCACTTCCACGACAGAATTGGAGACGAACTTCTTTCCTTCGTTAAGTGGTGGTTTTTTCTGATTTTTTTTTCTTTTCAAATGAGAAGCTCTTTTAATAAGGCGTTTTACCGTAGCTAAACTGCATTTGACAACGGTTTTTATTTTTATTTTTGACAAGATAATTAGAAGCTGCTCTCATAATAGCACGTCTTTCAGCCATTGATGTGGCTGTAAAAGTTCCTCCTTTCATGTTTTCTCCATAATTTTAAATAATTCGCAACTAACTGCCTACCAAATTTTGACTTATTTTAATTTTCTTCGCTATAAGTCGTTGGCTTAGGCCTGATTCCCGAAATGCTTTTGCCTTTTTCTTTTTTTGTTCGTTCCTCGTAAGCTCTAAGACAATTTTCTTTCTCCCAAAACAAGCACATTACTCTGACATTACATATATAAAATACATATGAAGGGAGGCCATCAGTGTGGTGAAAATATTTGTTAACCTATTCAGATGAGCAGCAGTGTAGTTCATCATTTTATTATGAATATGCAGCAGATTATTCTCTTTGATTTTATAATTTTTTTTTTTGAATGAGTAGCAACAAAAATATTTAAAAACACTTAAAGTTAATATTCCAACATAAGTAAAGTTCAGTTAATTTTAAATGTTAAATATTAAATAGAATTATTTTATTTGTTTGTAAAACATTTGAGTTTTAAGCATTATTTTCATCATTTTCTTTTAAAGTGCCTGTTTTTTCCCCGTGTACCGATGGTATTTTTTTTTTAAATTAATATGGCCGTTTCTCTAATTTTAATAATCTGATACATTTAAATCGGCGCAATTGGCATTTTTGAAAAAAAAGTTACTTACGCTCTATTTGTTATTAGGAAAAGAACTTCTCACTGGTAAGTGCTAAAGGGGACTCAATTTTTTTAAATGTATAGGTTTGTAAGCTTGGGGTAGGTACCAAACTTTTAATAAATTTGAGCGTTATGATTTTAATCATTATATCATACCACGTGTAGAAATATTCTTTAGAACGACGATAAAAGTAAATAATAACTTGTAAAAACATATGTACATATGTACTTATTGTTGTACATCAACTTCAACAATAAAAAAGACAAATAAGACTAAAGAAAGATACTATTGAATGTTTTTTTTAACCTTGAACCGAATGTAAAGTAAACAATTCAGAGAAACATAAGACCTGTACATATTATCATCGTCTTTTAACTGCTGATTTTTTATATTTTCAAGGGTAATTTTGAGGGTTGCCAGACTTTTATTGGTGGAAAATTACAAAAAAAATATATTTCAAAAACTGTTTTTGGGTAACCTTTAGTTTATATAGTACTTGTTAAAAACATCTTACTTTGTTTGCAAGATAAGCAATTTGTCAGTCTGTTCATTTGAAACTTAAAATTGAGTTCAACGATTTATTTGTCCTTAACAAAAATTAAAAACATTCGTAATAAAATAAACCATTTCTTTGAAACTTCAATTTTCGGCCATATTTTAAACGTGTCAATGTACAAATGCAGGCGAACTAAGGGACTTTAATGTAAGGCAAGTTTTAAGCAAAAAAAATCCATATGGTTCAAGATCACCAAGGTGCAAAATTGGCTTTGCTAGCAATTTAATGCCTTAAATCTTGACTTAATTGAAAAAGAAAATGAATAAAATACTAAAACTAACCTGTTTTGTGCGTCCATCAAACAATATAATTTATTAATAAGGTGAATTTTAAATAAAATCAATATACACGCAACGCATAGAAAATAATCATTTCGGGAACGCATCCTAATTTACAATCTTCAACAACAAGTCCAAAATATAATTGAAAAGTAAGGTATTTAACCTCGGTTATTACTTATTACTCAATACACCGTGTTTTGTATACAAAATGTAGTTTTAGAGAAAATACAAAAAGAGTATTTATTTTTAACTATAAAAATGCAAAAATAGTTTGTCCAATGCCGCACAAGTCATTTCAGTGAAAATATCGATAATCTATCAATAAAATTAGTTTGAAGCCAATATTTAAAATTTTTGAAGAGATATTTGAGTCGAAAATCATTTTTTACCAACTTTTGTTAATTTTTTTTCGGTTTTTAATTTTTTGTACAAAAACTGTCAATTTGATTTTTTTTTCAAACTTTAACTGAATGTTAACAACAAGAATTTTTGAAAGATAAAAGTAAATTAAAGCCAATATCTCAAAGTTTTGAAAAGATATTTGAGTCGAAAATCAATTTTTACCAACTTGTATACATTTTTTTTTAGGTTTTTATTTTTTGTAAAACAACTGTCAATTCGATTTTTCTCAACATTTTTCAGAATGTTGAAAACAATATTTCTTATAAGATGAAATAAGTTTGAAGTCTAAATTTCAAGTTTTTGAAAAGACATTTGAAACGATATTCAATTTTTACGATCTTTGAGTAATGTTTTTTTTAGATTTTTATTTTTTATACAAAAAACTGTCAATTAGATTTTTCTCAAAATTTTATCAGATGTCAAAAACATTATTCTTCGCTGTACAAAATTGTTTTAGAGATGAAATCATATTTCAGTCGTAAAATTTTGGAGGTGACAATTTTTTTTTTCAGTTTTATTGATTTATAAAAAAACCGTTATATTGATTTTTTCAAAAAAATATTCCTGTTTGGTATCACGTTACAATATATTATATAAAATTTAATTCAAGTCTCTAGCGTTTTTGGTTCGTAAGATATTTAGGGTTAACCAAAATTTTCACCTTTTTTTCAAACTGCTATGGTAAAAAAAAAAACACCCACGCAATTTTCTTGAGAGCCCTTTCTGCATCTTTCTGCCTTATTATCTGTGTAACAAAATTTATTTGAAGTCGATATCTCATCTGGTTCTTGAGCTATAGAGGACGAAAAAAACGTCGCGAACGTACGGACGTACGTACACACGCACGCACAGACATCTTTCTAAAAATCTTTTATTTCGACTCTAGGGACCTTGAAACGTCGAAAAATGTCAAAATTTTCAATTTGACAAATCGGCCCCATTACAATAACTTCCTATGGAATAATAAATAGTTTCATTGTTCTTTGTTTAAAAAAAACTTCAATTTTTAAAACAAATTTGTTATAACCAATAATCTCTCTTTAATTTTATCTTAATGCGAGTTGATGACCAATATTTTAAGTCAATTACTGAGGAGTATAAATTAATAAACTTTAGGGTTTTCAAACGCGAGAACACGCCACACATAACTGGGCATGCGAAAAGACCGGGTTTTCTAAGTCCAACCCACAAGTTGACCTTATTAAAAGTAATGGCAAAAGCCACGCAAATTTGAAATTGCATTCGTATAAATGGAATGGATAAGTCTGAAGGGTTCATTAGTATTTGTGGCAGGAGAAGAACTTCACCTTCAAAAATTTTAGCTCCAAGAACATTGCTCTTTATTTTTTGTATGACTTATCTTGTATAGTTGCATAGATTAGGCCCATTTAAATGCCACTCGTATGTATCGGTTCGAGCTCGTCTGTCAATTATTATAAGGCGCCAGTTATAGCTATCATTGGTTTTCATTATTGAAAAAAAAAACATTGGAATTTTTTTGGCAGGTTGTTTATTGCTATCTGTCATTGAAAATAATTTCCTGGTTGAAATCCACTGAAAAATGTTTACTGACAAAAATTTGTCATTGGAATTGTGTGAAATTAGAACACAAATCACTGGAACGATTCGTTTGACTTTTGAAAATAAAAGTATCAGTTGTTTAGGAAAACGAATTTTCGTCCGGAAAATTGAAAAATACAATTTTAGTAAAAAAACAAATTCGTAATTACACTTAAAAAAAAACTTTGTGTTATTTCCGATCGATCAGTATGTAATTTTCATTTCTAATCAAATGGACATACCTTCAAATATCGATTCAAACATTTTTCCGGATCGATTTCAATGATAGCTATAACTGGCCCCTAAAATTCTAAAAAAATAATAATATACTGTGAGAGATACAAAAATTTGAAGTCAAGATCTTTCTCGTTTTCATAATACTTAAGTCGAAAACCATTTCTTATTGATTTTTTGTTAGTTTTGTAGGTTTTCGTGTTTTTTAAAAAAATATGTCTGTTAAACTTTTAAGTTTTATTTCGAAATCTGTTCTTGCTCCCGATATTTTTAGTAAAAACTATTTTTTAGGTAGCATTTCTTTTAAAAAAAATAACGATAGGATTTTTGTTAGTAAAAAAATGTTTACATGAATAAATTACTTTGAATCAATACCATCATCTATTCTCGAGATATACCAATCGAACGTCAATTTTTTGTAGATTTCTAGTTTTTTTTTAAATAAACTGACCGTTGAATTTTTAATAAATTTTAAAGACTATATTTTCTATAAGATAGGTACAACTAATTTAAAGGCAATATATTTGATAGTAAGTTGCCAAGATATTCGAGTCGAAAAACGATTTTTACCAAGTAAACAAAAAACACACACTTATTTTGTTTGAAAGTCCTTTCTAAATCTTTCGATGGAGATATGATATGAGGACAAAAAATTATAAGCCGAGCGTACGGACGTATGAACGTACGTATGTACACTCAGACATCTCTCTTAAAATATTTGATTTAGATTCTAATGACCTTGAAACGTCGAGAACTGTCAATTTTCAATTCTGAATTCGACAAATTGGAATGATTACAATAAATTTCTATGAGAAGTTTAAAATCATTCACGATTGCTATGCATCATTAAAAAACCAAAAATTCATCCGCACAGCAGACCTAAGGGTCTTCTTCTTTCTTTTTCTTTGGTTGAAAGACCTCATTTCCAATGATGCTATATTATAAAGGAATCATCATTGAATTTGAACTTTGTATTCCTCATAGCTCGTCATATTCTTCAAGGCCGAGTCTTCAATGTGAAATATAAAATGTATTCCTATTTATTATTTCAAGTTGTTGCTCGCCAAATGGGTTTAAAAACGAACCAGATATTGAAGTTTGCACTTTCTCCACTGTTTTCCTTTTTTGAAAATTTGAAGACCTGTTTGATCAATTGGTACGTGCACTCAAAAAATGATTGCATTCTCCATGTGAATGAATACATTTTAAGAAAATAAATACTTTAAACAAAAACGTTTTATTCACTTAAAAAAATCACTAACAATATTATATGTACATATTTTTTACAACAGAAAATTTCAGTTTTAAATTTAATTACTCAAAGTTGCTTCATAATATTCTCTCTATTAAACGGGACGACATTGAATATTATTGTAGCGATTCAAATGTGCGCACTTTGAATTATCGGCAGCAATAAATATTTCTTCTGTTGAATTAAAAAGTAACAAAAAATATTCACAGTTACTATAATTTATAAACAAAAAGTTATATTAAGCGATTCTTACCTCTTCTAGCTGTTCTACAATTCCAGTCATCAAGTTTGCATGGATTACCAAACAATGCTGTGCATCTCACATTCCAGGCACAAACTGGATTATATAATTCTGTACAAAAGTCAGGACATCTTCGATTTTGTCCTGGTACGAAGAAAGGTTCAGCAGCAGTTAATGCTAAAACTGTATTTGAATACAAAACATTTGGTTATATCTTCTTATGTTTTTTAACAGTTAAAATTTAACTTACAGCCAAATAAAATACCAACAAGTAAAAACTTCATTCTGATGAAAACCGTTAAGTTGTACTAATTTTTCAAAACTGTTTTGATTTGTATGCCTACCAATATTTTATATTAAAAGAGACGTGTATTTATGTATGTATCCATCTATTTTTGTATATTATTATTATTTATTTAAGAACAAAGAAATATTGTTTTGAATGACAATTAAAGTAGGGCACATTACCCAAAACTTCAAAGATATTTATACATCCCTAGCTTATTAAATTAAACAAACAATACTAAAGATAACTGTTTTTTTTTTTAATTTTTATTTCTTGGAATATTCCTGCCTTAAACCGAATTTAAAGTAAATATGTATTTAATTAAACAAAAAAAAAGCGATGAAATAATACATCTTCACCTCTCTTATGTAATGAATTACTCTGAAAGGGTTATTTTTGAATAGAGTATATTTGAGTGTAGTAGCTGGTAGGGTTGCCAGAGTTTTTTTTAACTAACATTCCCTACAATTACTTTGCTTCGGATGTGTTGATCGTATTGTTGGTTAAATGAAAACCAACCATTGTAAAATGAAAACTATTTTCAATTTTACGATATTTAAAAATCTTTGTCAGAACTTTATTATACCAAAATGTTCGTAAGAAATGTTAATTCGGATTTTTTTTTAATTTTAAACAGTACCAGTCTTATTTAAAAACGCTGTATAGAGCCTACATAAAGTTATGTTATCTCTATAATGCCTCTAAACGCAAAAATGCTATTTATAAAACTTATACAAGGTTGCATAGTCCCATAATAAGCTAAACGTGTTTTGAGGTTGAATAGAGCCTACATAAGGAAATTATTGTTATTATTATTTCGTAAATGTCATTTTGATTTCTCTCCTCTCTTTTTGAAATTAAAATAAAAACAATAATGCCTCTCGAGTTTAGCTCGTGAGCCGAAGAAACGAAGAATCTAAAAAAAATATAGATTTTCGAAAGAGAATATCATACAAATAATTGGAATTATTTTGTTATATTTTAGTTGCTATGACAACTAGCAGATTTTATAGTACTTTTGGCACTTTTTTTGATATAAGCATTGTATAACTAAAATTTATAGCAGATTTTTTTATAAATAGGAATTTTTGCAACGTTACATAGAGCCTACAAAAATCCTTATTCACTGTATAACTATTCATCTGTTTAGCGAATTCTATTAAATAAGACTGTACAATTTTATGAGTCAAACAAAAGACTTTCGAGAACTTTGGCAACAAAAATTTCTATAATTATTTTTAGTACTTTGTTAAAAACAAATTGGCACGTTTTGTTTGTGTTTGGTCTATCTTCTACCATGCGCCTAATTTATTTGTTTGTTATTTATTAAGCGTGCATTAAGTTATTTGCAACATTTGTTTATCTGTCATTTGTTTGTTTGTTCCTCTTGAAAATCTTTAATAGGATTCCAGCAACCTGAAAAAATTGAAGGGACAAAAAACAGAGATTATGTTTGTAAGAGCAAATTAAGATTTTTCAAACAACTACGAGTATATTGGGATAAACAGGACGAATTTGGAGCTTAGATTAGAAGCTTTTGGAAACCTGATTCTTCTTCTATGGAAATGGGAACACAAATCTGTGGAAGAATTTCCAAAATATTTGGATTAACTCGACAAGCAACACACGATTCGTTTATACTGATTGAGAAAGGAGCACAAAATCTAGAATAACACATGCCGTGCATCACCAAGAGCGGATCCATACTTTTAATCAGGTGAAGGGGGGGGGGGTCTGGTTCACAAACTTAGATGAGTTTTTACTCACCGCTTAAAAATGTTCTTTAATGTTTTGTAACGGAGACTAACAAAACTTAAATAACAAAATGTTTATTTTAACCATACATTTACAAATTTCAATTGCTAAGGTGGTAACTTTAGTTATCAAATTATTTTAGAACACTGTTGTCCAGCAAGGTATGGTCTAACTATTTAATTTGGATGACTTCCTACGCATGAAAGCATTCCAAGATTCCAACAGTTTTCTAAATATGCCATATTTAAGAGCTAAAACACAATAGTTTAGAGGGTTTTTGGTGCATATCACGCAGAAATTGATTTAAAACTTAGCTTTTTTCGAAAAATAAAATAAACTTTTCTTGATTCCATTTCTATTAATGCGAAAAACGCTACAAAAAATCAGACGATCTGATATGAAGAACTGTCGGGCATTTTTGACGTTTTTTTCTGATTAAATTTTCGGGGGTCTATCATTACTATCTATCGCTAATCTTAAAGGAGTTAACAAGCCAAATTAAGAATACAATTTTTAGGACAGTTTTAAAAAAATCACATATTTTTAAATTAACGATTTTTCTTTTAAGGGTTTCTTCTTAAAAACCTGAATATTTGCTCTTTTTATTGGAAACAAATTTCAAGTTTTTTTTTTAATTCCAAATTGAGTGAAAATAAAAATTTGATTTGTTTTTGACAGCAAACTGCTTTTTGGTGAATGTCGTTAAATTACTAACAAATCTTTAAATGAAATTTACTTATTTACTTGTCTGCATAAGCTTTATGGCTCACATGACCCCCGTGGATCGTCCATTGGTCAAAAGTAGTAGTACTTTTAGCAACAAAGTTTAAGGAAGTAAAATACAAATTTTGTTTTCATAAAAAAAAATTAATAATTCAAAATATAATGGGGGTCAGTCCATCAGCGCAATGCGATTAGTTTTGAATTAGAGGAATTCCTTAAAAAAAACCAAACAAATTATCTCCCAGGGGTGATTTTGAGACACCTACAATGCCCCCCCTGGATCCGCCATTGTGCATCTTAGCCATTGACTTGGAGATCAAAAGTTGGTCAAAGAATTTTGATAGTGGAAGATTAATTTGAATTGTGGGTACCCGTTTACAAAAAGAAAAACTAAAACGCGGGCTATAACTCGCAACCTATTTTGCTTAACGAGGCCCATGATCCTGCCACTGAGACGCAACAATCATTAACTGAGGTACATTACCTCGGCATACATATAGTATTATGGATACGCAAAAGAACGACAGACTGTCCTTACTCTAAAGAGATATTACAATCCCTTTTTTCCGGTGATATGATGAACTGCAAACTATAGAATTCAATGTCAATGTTTTAGTCTTCAGTAACGCCAAAAGTTAAATATAAATAACCACCAAATTTTCTTCGGTAAATTTACTAAAATTATAACTTTAAATAAATAAATTAAATTGGGTGACGCAACAGTCCGCTGTGAACCAGGGCCTAGTGACTTACAACTCTCAAGCATTCCTGTGTGCGAAAACTGTTGTCAGGAATGGAAGGGACCTACAATTTTTAAGCCGAATCCGAACGGTTATTTGAGAAAGCACTTTTTCATGACAAGAATTACTCTTACACAATTTGTCAATTCCTCGCAAGAGGCAGTACCCGTGAAAGAATTTTTAGATGGCATAGGCAGAGATCGAACCCAAGACCTTTGGCATGACAGTCCAACGCACTAACCATCATGACTGCGGGTACTTTTGCGGACTAATTTCTCATTGAATCTCCTTAAACCAAACAGTACGAAAACTCATATAACTTTTGACTTAAAAATTAATGTACATACAAAGTTTTTATTTATAGTTCGATTCAAAGATGTTACAATATTACAGCTAAAAGTGACCAAACGCCTTTTTTCACATGGCAATATAGATAAGCGTATAGTCATTAACACCAAATCATTAAACATAGTTTAAGTATGTTATTATTTATAGTAAACACGCCGTCGTAGATGCATTTTATACGAAAACTTATTACAATCAAAAAATATTTAACTTATACAAAAGTTATTGAGTATTTTTATCACAAAACTTATATCATTCAAAAAAGCGCATCACTTTTAATTTTAAGTATAAGATAATAATAGGGGAATAGTTTATAGGATTAAAGTGGATAATATATAAAGTATTTACAAACTTTTTAACTTAAATCTTAAAATTAGAGAATTCACTACAATGGCCCGTAAATTGGTTCGGAATAAAATACTGCAGGTACCCCAACTCCAAACGGTTCAGGCGGTGGTCTTGGTGTGGGCATTCTTTTCGAGTGCTTTTTGTATCTGCAATAATCAACAATATATTTAATAAGAGTTATGATTTTTTATTTAATTTTGAAAAACTTACTTTTTAGCTGAACAACAAGCCGTGCAAGTGGCAATAATAGCAGCTATACCAATGAACGCAGCTATTATAACCAGCCAAGTTCCTGGCGATGACATAAGACTGGCAGCAGCAACATGTTTCCGAATCGAACACGGTTCCACCTGACTCACACCGAATTCGACGTAAGTATCGAAAAGTTCCTGTTTCAGTTTGTTTGAGTCCATGAGCTTTTGCATCTCAATTAAGGGTATTGCAGCTCCATTTTTGAATATCTGGAAACATGAACTGGTTGAAGTGAAGTCCAGACTCATGTCAGGTCGGGTAAGCACTTGAGTGTCTAGAATGTGTACTTCCAAATTCATTGGCTTTAGCTTCTTTTGAAGCTGCTCTTGGAAAGGTTGAATAATTCCCTGAATCTCTCCTGGTGGACGAGCAAAAACAAACTTTAATAACGACTTGTCTCGTATGACAAATACCTTAAGGTTATTAAAGGTGTGGCGCTTGACATTGTCCGAATTATTAGCTCGTAGACGAAGCTGGAAATATCCATCAACATAGTTTGTAAAAGATCCTCCTGTTCGTAATTCACCGGTTTTGTTATTGAGTGTGAATAAACTACCAACGGAGTTTTGGGACATATTTTTCGCTCGTTTATAGAATTGCGGTACAAAAGTGACATTGTCAATGGATAACACAATTGGCGGTGCTTCAGCATCTATATCAGTGGCATGAATTGTAGCTATAACTGTATCGATGGGGACGTTGATACGAATTCCAACAGAAGGATTCTTTCTTGCAAATTGTGGAAGATTATCATCAATGTCTTGGATCTTTATTTGAACTCTTATTTCGGAAAGATCATATGGATCGTAGGGAGTCGAGCTGGCGGCATTCGATGGTGGTTTTGAATTAAACTTAAAACATTTGATTGTCAAAGTGAAGGATTCAACTATTTCACGATCTATTTTACGGGTTGTTCGAATCAAAGCCGTGCTGTCATTCGTTCTTTCAACTGTAAAAACATCATCGGTGTTACCATCAGTGATGATATAATCGATATCTCCGTTTTCTCCAATATCCTCATCAATGGCGGTTAGATTTCCAACAATTGTTCCAATAGGTTCGTCTTCAAAAACTGTCATTTCAAGAGGTTGATCATTCTGGAAGAAAAACAAATATTTTTTTGATGAAAATTTGCGAAATATTTTTGATGCAACTATTTTTTGAAACAGTTGTACAGAATAACAAGTAAGATTTTAACTTTTAAGCCGTTCAGCTTTATTGGCTAAATGTACTGATTTGAGCCTTATGTGTTGAAAATTAGCCAATTAAAGTCAGACGACCTAAGAAAACGTAGAAAATGAAAGCCAAAAATTTGGATTGTACTTAAAAATCTAGCATTTTGTAGGAGTCCATTGTTGTTTCATTAGAAATTATTCACAAGTGTCCAACCGAACATTTGTGTACAAAGTTAAAGAACGATTTAAGCCCATCTCTTGTGGCTCCAATATCAAAGAAATGGCTTTAAACAGTTCTGTTTTTGTTTTAATTTAGTTTGGTTAAGATCAACAATTAACTTACGAAATCCCTTTCAAACTTAGGCTCATGATCATCGACGTCCAAAACGTTGATTTTCAAAATTCTCGTCACAGATTGTCTTGGCTGACCGTTGTCAAAAACTTCCAATATAACATTGTAGATGTCTTTAGTTTCACGGTCCAATGGAATAGCTGTAGTTATCCAGCCAGTATTTTCATCAATTTCAAAAGCTCCTGCATCAGCTGTATCGTTTTGTATCCTATAGAAAAGTGTCCCCGAAGGGGTACTCGGACTGTCCGGGTCACTAGCTCGAACTTTAAACACTGGTGAGTTAATTGTGGCATTCTTCAAGAAGAAAACAATTTATTAATATCTCTTAATAGGAGAATTATTCACTTGAATTATGAACTTACCTCAAAAACATTACCAAATTCTCCAATTTTTGGTGAAATGAAATATGGAATACCATCATTTGCACTAACATCACCAATAAACAAGGTTACTTTTACATCGGACCAAAGTGACTGTTGCTTTTGAACCTGACCACCATTGTCCTGAGCTCTAACCATCAACTCATACGGCTCAGATCTTCCCTTGCCTGTAAGTTCCCGTTTAGTTTTGATTTCTCCATTCAAGGGATTAATGCGAAACAAACCCTTGACTTCACCCTCATCGACGAAATCATATCGAATTTCACCTCCTGGACCTTCATCTGGGTCATTGGCAAAAACCTTTACGACAAATGATTCTTCTGGCACATTCTCCTGGATGACTGCTGTATAGTTCTTCTGTGTGAACTCAGGAGCATTGTCATTTACATCAAGAATATCAATTATCAGATCTACAATACTTTGCTTGGAATCCGATGGCATTCCTGGCGAATCCTCGGCCTTAACTAACAGACGAATTTTTGAATTTAATTCACGATCAATTGTTTGATTTGGGGCGATGGTGATCTCTCCAGTTTCGTTGTTGATGTTGAAAAACGCTGAATTTTCACCCTGGAGGGAGTACATAACCCTATGGTAGCCCAGTTGATTGTCCCGAGTACTAAGTGAAGCATCTAGATCGGTGGCATGAACTTTTATAACTTTCTCCGGATGCACCTTGTTTTCGATCAGTGTGGCATTATATGAGCTTTGATCAAAAATGGGGGCATTATCATTAACATTTTCCACTGTGATGTTGACTTTGGTAATTGTGTTTCGTGTTCCATCGTCGGATACAGCCTTAACTTGAAACTCAAACACATTTGCAGTCAGGTTTTCATAGTCTAAACGTTTCTTAAGCATAACTTCCCCACTACGCTGCAGCAAATTGAAGAATTCCAAATCTTCCATATCGACAAGTTCAAATTTACTAATTGGATAGTTTGTCACTGGATCATCAGCTGTGAGCGTAAATAAAGTGCTTCCTATAGGCATTTCTTCTTTGATTTTCACATTCACTACCGGCTTTGAACTTTTCCAGCCTTTGTTTTTAAAAACCGGGTTAGTGTCTTTAAACGATTGCACATAAATTGTGATTTCTGTTGTGTCGACTTGAAGATCCTTGTTGACTTCTGCATTTAAATCACGAACTTCTACTGTGAAAATAATGACAGCAGCAACATCATGCCTCAGAACCCCATTTACAAGAATTTCACCTGTCTCCGGATTTATTCGGAAAGCTTCGTTGGCATTGTAGTTATTTCGAAGATTAGTTATGGCAACACCAGCTTTTGTTGTGGCTTTAACATAGCCTTTGATTTGATATTGTAATTTTGCATTCAAATCCTTATCGGTGGCAGTGACCTTAAGAACTCTTTCACCAATGTCAGTCCTCTCCGAGACGTAACCTATGTAGCTGGAGTGTTCAAATTTAGGAGGTTCATCATTAATGTCCTTAATATTGACATAGACAGTTGTAGTGGCAGTTTCTGGAATAGGTATACCGGCATCAACTGCATTGACAACTATCTCAAAGTTATCCATGTTTGAGTCGCGATCCAATCGAGCTTGTGGGGAAACTTGAATGAGGCCACTTCTATACAAAGTAAAGAAAAGACAAATAATTTAATAGAGTTCTTAGTTTTTTTTTTGTTGAAAATATCACCTTTCGTTTATTACAAAATTATCATTAGCACCGACAATTCTATAGGTCAGGAGTGAATCTAAGCCATCGGGGTCGATTGCAGTTACAGTTGTTACATTTAACCCGGATTCTGCATTTTCTGGTATTGATACTCGATAGCTGGGTGGCCCTTTAACTGGAACCTGCTCAGTACTTTGAAAGTGACCTTTGAATATTGGCCTTTGATTTCCCGATATGCCAACACGTACAAGGACACGGGTGGTATTTTGAAGTGGTGGTGAACCTTTAAGAAATATACAATTTACAAAATATAATGGTCTGATTGTACTTATAGGTTAATACTTACCAAAGTCAGTTGCAGAAACAATGACCTCATATTCTCCGCGTTCTGTGTCCATTGACCATGCAGCCTTCTTTAAAGTGATTTCTCCCGTAATTTTGTTGACTTCGAAAACATTTCCCGAGATACTATTCTCCGAAACTATAGCGTATTCTATTTTTCCACCACCTTGTGCCGGCCCATCAATATCAATTGCTCGTACGAAAAACTGTGGTTCAAAATCTATGGCTTCCTCCCGTACTGTTCTCCTGTATTCCGAACTCTCAAACATCGGATAGTTGTCATTCAAATCAACCACATCTACAAAAACATTTGCATTTGACTCCCGACCGCCACCGTCTTTTGCTACTATCGTAAGACTATAGCTACTCTGTTTTTCATAGTCAAGACTTTTGAAAATATACAAGCGCCCGTTTTCGGGGTCAATATAGAAATTGTCGGAGCCAAAACCTCTAAGCAAATATTTTATGGCCCCGAATTCATTGGAATCTTTATCGGTTGCCTTGATGTCACCAACTGTCGTTCCTCCGGGACTGTTTTCTTCAATCTTGAAGCGATAGGTGTTCTGTTGGAATACCGGTGAGTTATCGTTGGCATCTAGCAAATTCACAATCACACGAGCACTAGACTTCTCTTCACCATTCACAAGAGCAACAAGATCAAATTCAAAGATGCGTAAGCTTGGATCTTTGACGTCGTAGTCGAGTTTATTGGAGTCAAGAATTTTTACAACGACCGGAGTTCGGCCTTGACTGCTGGTGGGACTAACACTGAACACTTGATCGGCATTTTTTATTGGTCTCAGAGATAATTGGTAACGGCTGTTGTCCCCCATATCTTTGTCATTGATGAAAACAGAAAGTCCGGGCAGAGCCATTCCATTTCGCAGATTCTCCGGAATGGATATGTTGAAGAGATCCTCGTTAAACTCTGGATTGTGATCGTCTACATCGGTTACAACTATAGTGACTTGAGTTCTGGAAAAGTCTGTCGATTCTTCACCATTCACCAGTTCTGTGGCTCTCACAGTAAATACATACACTCCACCATTTTGAAGAATCTCAGGATTCTCTCTGTCAAGAGGAACGTCTGTTGTCCGAAGAATAGCTTTGCCATCTCTCAACGAACCAATGGGCTCCAACTTAAAGTGACCGAAAGGTTCATCTTCCAAGTTTAAACGGACCGGCCTAGGGATCCCAATATCACCATCGATGGCAGTGATCGTTAAGATTGACTGATCAGATGGGGTGTTCTCCTCTACGGTGGCAGAGTACGGAGCATTTGTGAAAATTGGTGGCTGGTCCTGGACGTCAATAACATTTATCGAAACGGTAGCAAACGAGCTTAGTTGATTGCCCACAGCTTTATCACGTGCCAAAATTGTCATAATGTAGGATGGTCTGCTCTCGAAGTCAAGCTCCTTAAGTAAAGTCAAGCGCGCTGTGTAGTTCCCTTCAGATATTTTGTCAGCGGTCACAAGAAAAGTTTCACATATGTCATTTTCACTCTTTGTTTCCTGGAAGCATCTCAATTCGATTTCCGCATTGACACCTTCATCGCGATCTGTAACTATTATGTTGGGTCTTACGTCCAACATCGATCCTACTGCTGTCGCTTCACTCACCGACACACTGTAAGGTCGGCCAATGAAGATCGGATTATTGTCATTATAATCACGCACTGGAATTTCTCTTCGTAAAGAAATTGTATTAGGTTCGGTTCCGTAGATGCCTTCGTCGGTGATGCTCAAAATAAGTTCAATGTAATTTTGCGCCTCACGATCCAATTGTTGTCGTAGTCGCACAACTCCAGTATCTCGGTCAACAGAAAATACCGGCCCCGAGATACTGTACTTTAATTTGCTTCCTTCTGGGTCTATTCCTGGGAAATACACAAAACAGAAAAGAATGAGACGAAAAACATTAAAACAAAATTACGTTTTCAAGTTTATCAGAAATCTCATCATCAATCATATAATCAAGAAAAAATATGTTTTTTTTGTGTATAAAAGAATAAGAAAGTATAGTTAAAAAAATGCTGAACAATGGGTAAATTGTGGGAACTTATTCTTAATGTTCCCAAGACCGATGGCATACATGTTGAGGTACATTATTTGTTTAATTTTTATTTTCCAACCTTAACTATGTACAAGAGTGATGGTTTAGCTAAAATCACACATTTCTATGATTTTTGTTTCTTCTAGTAAAAACGAATAATGACATTTTGTTGATGAATAAAATGTAATGCTTGTATTAAAGCAAATCATGCTCTCAGATAATTAAGATAATTCGGTATAAGTGGGCTTTTGTAGAAAATAAACATTACAATATCAAAAAAGAAATCTTAATTAAAAACTAAAAAAAACTCGTCAAGCTGATGGGTTTTGTAACTTAGCAATCATAGAAATTGATAAGAGTCCTACACTATACTCCTATTACGATATTCTTAGGGTCACATGGTCAAGATTTTTAAGGAATGTTTGAACTTAAGAGTGTTTTGCATACATAGTGTCACTTTTGAAGTTGTTAACTTTTGACATTAATAAGTTAAATTTACGCAATTATAAACAAACAAAAAAAATAAAAATACACGCTTCAAAAATGTTTCGAAAATGCGAACATTCAGCAGTCAAAGTTCCCAGTTTTGCAGGAAAGGCTTTCAACTTTGCTTGTGCCAATTGAATTTTGTGATTTAAAATTAATATAACTTAGATACCGTAATTAAATTAAAATTGAATGCCTTAGTTTGGAATATTTTCAGTTTCTAATTTCAAAAATAAAAAGAAGTTCTAAAATGTAGTGCTATTTGCACCCGATCCCAAGAAACAAAAGAAATATCTGTCTAGCATTGAAGCCACACAAACAAATAGAAGGATTTAAATAACTTAATATTGAAATTTTCAATTTTCTTAATGTTTCTTTTGACCTTTACTCTCCAAAAAAAATTAAAGCGGCCAATTACATACACACACATAGATGCTAGGAATCGAGCGCAATCGAATTTGAAAACATTAGATCATTTGTCCTTAGTGTTCCACATTTCAATTGTTTTTTTTCTTGTCGGAAAGCATTATGTTTTCAGACACTTGATTGGGCTTGAAATGAAGAAAATTCATTAAGCTTAAAATCGTAAAATGTACATACACATACCTACATATGTATATGAGGAAGAAACTATCGAACCTGGTTATAATGGGCAATACCCGAAAAAATAAGGTTTTTGCAGTCTTTTCGAGATTTGCCATGTTGCGTTCAGACCTCGAAGTGCGAAAATCTTTGGAACTACAGGAGTTACGGAAACGATTCTTTCTGACCAGAGAAGAGACTATTGGTATATGAGATGTTATTCTTTCTAATTTTCTCAAAAACAAAAATATATTTTTAGATTTGGCATTTTGGGAGTTAATCAATAATTGACAAAGTTATTGATTACTGAAAAATAGCAAACAATGGGAAACAAATGTTTTATTTAAATAATTTGTCTGTTGTTTTTAAATTTGATATTTAAAATTATTTTTTCCTGGTACTATGAACGAAAGCAACATTATTTTTTTGAAATTCACGGCGAGAATACATTTCTGGCTTTGAGAAAAGTTATATAAGTTAGGTATAATAAAGGTGTTGCCGTTGATTTCCAATCATGGATTTAAAAAAAAAATGAACGATTGGGTCGCACGAGTTTGCTCATGTATCGAAGGAGATTTAAAAATATAACCTGTATTTTAAGATTTAAAGATGTACCTCCAAAAAAAATTTGTTTTCAAAAATTTGAATTTGAAAAATTTGGTACCCTTTTAGAGCAATAGGAAAATATTTTTTATTTTATTAAAAGAAGCCAAGTTAAAAAAAACGTTGACAATTTATTAAAAATATATTGTATCATTTTTGAGAAAATTCAAATTTTTGATTTTTGGCCAACAAATTTGTATGGGGACTTCTGTAATTTTTGATCTCAAAAAAACCCTAATGCAAATTAACTTAAAATATTAACTTTCAAATTTGATGTCAATCGACTCAATTGTTTGGGCTGTAGGCGCGAAGACAGACAGATAGGTGTAAGCGATTGGAGGATCCACTTTTTTTAGACTTCTCCGCCATCAAAGTTCTTATACGTCAGAAGTAAAAATTCTCATTCAGGCTAAACAATACAAATAAGCGCAAAAATCCCGAAACTTGGAATAATAATTTGCCCATCACCATCAAAAAGTAACCAAGGACTATCAAGTCAAGCTTCATAATAGTTCTATCGCTTTGAGTTATATTTTGTTAACTATTTGCAAGTTTAAGTTGGATGCAGAAACTAGTTTTTAATCAAAATAGATTTGTTTCAAAATTGTTAGGCCATTGAAAAAAGGTCCTCCTCAAAAGATCCAACCAACGATTCATTGCTTAGGAAGCTATAAGGCATGAAAATTGAAATTTATATTTTTGTATTACTTTCAGATTTTTAAGAAACTCAATGAATTTCGTTAACTTTTTCAAATTATCACGTTTCCCTATATTAAAAGTCATTCACAAATATGAGAAAAATTAAAGGTTGAAACTAGTAACCACTAACCTTGGGGATGCCAACAAAATTCGACTTCTTCAAAAATGACAAATCTAGAGATAAACTGCCAATACTATCATAACTTTTATAAAAACCAAGTCATGGTTAAAATACTGACATCTCTGTAAAAAACGCTCATTCCATGACTCTGCCTAGTTTTTGAATTAAAGTAAAATAAATCAAAAAAGAGGCTGGAATGCAATCCACAATTAATGTCATTCATCCAATAAAAATCTACTTTGTTTTTGAGATATGAACGTACGTAAACACGCACCAACAGATATATCTCTTTAAAAATCTTTGATTTAGATTTTAGGGACTTGGAAACGTTAAGAAATGTCAACATTTTCAATTCGACAAATCGGAGCGATTACAATATGGTTACTTTACTCGTAAAATGGTAGTGACATAATAAAGTGATCCTGAATAATGGATAGTATTGTCGCTAACTGAAAACGGGCCTTTTAATATTTGTTTATTGAAAACAATTTAAAAAATACACAAATTCATAATTCTTCTTGTTTGATTTAAATTAGCAACATCATTTAGTATTTTTTTTTTATTAGCAACATTTTGCATTTTGTTTAAAAAAAACGCTTTTGGGCAAACCAATACCTTTTGATCTATAAATTTGATGTAGTTTTACATTGATACCTTAGAACTAAGTATCAGGTGGCGCACCCAGGTGGGAGAGGACCTCAACCAACTTGGCGTGCGAAACTGGAGACAGCTAGCTAGGGACCGAGCTGGCTGGAGACGCTTGTTGGTTGAGGCCCAGGTCCGCCCCGGACTGTAGCTCCACCTTAAGTAAGTAAGTAAGTAAGTAAGTACCTTAGAACTAAATTATGGTGGAAATACTGTAGCAACCTATTTGCATTTTATTTATTCTGGATAAATTAATCCATTGAGTAAAATAAAATCTCTTACCTAATAAACACGGCTATTCAACGGTCGCCTCTTGAACTATAATAAAAACAGATTCTTAATCGTTTTTCTTATAACTGGGATACGAGTATGTGGGCATTAAAATAGCCCTTTAATAGAATAATAAACATATTAAAATATAAAAAAAAAAACAATTTCTATCAATTTACGCAGAACAAAAAAGAAAGAAACTGAACAAAGATCAACATTTATTCGGGGATTTAAATTATTTTATGTTTTGATATTCACATAAAACCTTAATAAAGCTCAATCTATGTATAAATTTATTCAAAAATTATGATACTTTAAGAAATAACAAATAATTATTTGTTCTTGACCTCCGCTGATTTAATTCATTGGTTTTAAGAATAAAATCAAAATATGAAATTTTAATTTTTCTCATAATAGAACGAAGTTAATTTTATTATTCTTTGAATCTTGTTTGAATAATTTTAAATTGTTGTGAGAACAATAGACACACATCGTCACTTGGCTTAGTCATAACATTAAAATAAAATATTGAAAACACAAAACTTATAAAAGATCTCTGTTGAGTTACAGAAATAAAACCATTGTTTGATTTCTTCTTTAAATTGAGAATTATTAATCCCAATTATACTCGTATCTTGTACTTAATTACTTAAACAAATTTTAACAATGTTTTCATTGTACTTGGTTTTGTAAGAACAAATTAATTGTAGAATTCATTAAATAACTCGAAACCATTTATTTCCAAAGAAAGACAAAATATTCCAATCCAAAAATGTTTGTAGTCTCAGTCGAAGTCATGACTTATTTATGTTATTTTTTTGTTTAACTTTTATTACATACTTTATTTGAAATAGTAATAAGTCAGCTATCTTCTAACATGCATCAAAAGTGTACCTATATTGTCTAAGAATTTATTTTCCCTGAAGGCATTTTCGGCGACCTCAATTTCGTGTTTCTTTTAAGTTATTAAAATGTACAACAAATCCAAAGACTTTCAGTGAGAACCATTACTACATTATTTTCAATTTTTGAAGAACATATAATAGTCGAGAGACGAATGTCTTTCAAAAGTGAAATAAGAAATCAACAAAACAAAATTTACAACCCAAAGAAGGTAACATAAGGTAACAACTTCACACAACACTACAACTAAACTGGCTGCAATGGAACGGACAAAGTCGACTTATAATGTAGCAAAGTGAAAGTCATTGAACCCAGAAACAACGCACACGACTAACTTCTGTTTGTTACCTTTTCCCAACATTTCCATAAGACGGGACAGAGCTAGAGTAAGTTGTAGTACCGCATACTTTGGCCTTAACGACACTATCCCAACACGGTGATGACGATGGGGACGACGACGACAGACGGACGGACCACGGTGGCGGCGGAGACGTGAACGACGTTCGGTGGTGGTAAGAGGTAGCGTGACTTGCAATCCTGGCTCAAATGAAAGGCAACAGTATAACAGCTAACTTGCAATGATTCAAACCTTGAATTCTTGTAGTTTTATTATTTTTGCTGTCTTTACCAACAGCAGCTTATTCCCAGAGGTTGGTTGCGGAAACAAATTCACTGTAGATTGATTTTAACGTTTGTTTTTAATACATTTTTCTTCATTTTTTTTTTCAATTTAGAACCGCAAGTAGATTATTGTTTAGAGCTGTAGATAAGATTAGATGGTTTATTATTATTCAGCACGATCATCGGGAGTTGGTGTAACCTTGTGTGTATATAAGAAGGAAAAGATGAGATACTATAAACATTAATTGTTATTCTAAGAAGGCCCGTTTTGTTTTCTTAATTTACAGGCGCGCTCAATAATTTATGCAGTCAGCTTAAAAAAGTCAATGTCTTACTTAAATGTGGTTTTAACGTGCGAGCGAGTAATGTTACTAACTACGAGTACGAGTAAGTTGCATGTAACCAAATTAAGTTCAAAAATATGTATATGGGGCACTAATGCACATTGAATAAGCTGCCGCCGCCGCTAACTGCCACAGCCACTAACAGTTTATTACGACACAAACATACCACATACCATTCAGAGCGAAGTTTAATTGTAATTGTAATACATCTTTCGTCTTTCGTGTGCAGTAAGTTAAAAGTTGAAAACTGAAAGTAAACTAGTTGCAGAGGAAATCCTATACAGTTATAATCGTAGCTTCGGCTCTATGATCTATGTTTGGAATCAGTTAATTTTCTTATATTACCCAAGAAAAGCAACAAAAACAACAAGAGCTTGAGATTTCTTGTGTTTTTCTTAAACTCATTAATTTTTGTTGTTGTTTATGAATTTGCATTGTAATTAAGACATCCACTGATCATATAGCGTGTGCATCTATCTTTAATCTAATGTATGCTGGGATTTTTAATAGAGCAGAATTTGTTGAAATGTATCGCCATAATAATTTTATTACTGAATAAGGTGCCTTAAGAGTGACTATACATTATTAAAGGTATTCGGTTAAGAAATATTTTTTTTTTAAATAAATCTTATAGAGGGTTGAAAAGTAGGTTGAAATACAAAAACAATGTAGTGAAGTAAGTGATCACATTTTACATGGTTAATTTGAAACAAAATAATCTATTTTAGCGAAGGTGATCGACATCTTATAGTGTCGATGTCTTCATTTGAACTTGTTTTTACCACAAATGGAATAACCTTCAATCATATAAAGAGACAAGTATTTGTATGATAATAGATAGTCAGTAAAAAAGAAGAGTTTAGTTGCAAACTTTATGTTTAACTTAATTATTTTATATTTTTACTATGGTTTTCATTTTGGGATAAAGTAAGTTCTTCTTCTTAATCTTTAACAAATTTTTAAATATGTAGTGCATATTGGTCTAAAAAAAAAGAGTTTGCAACTCAACTCTTTCATTTCCTAGTAAACACCTGGCAACTATTTTCTCTATTTTAATTTTGTGTACAAAAATAGTAGTGTAGTTAAAAAAAATGTTTGTTTTATTTTAATAGTTTATTCGGGTTTTTGGTCCCTAAATTTATTTATTTGTTATCTCTGTTTCTCTGGCCTTCAGACATTAGTCGCTCGTATCTCGTCTGAAATAACAAATATGTATAAAGGTCCTTTAAACACATTATTTTCCAGAGATTTTCCTGAATTTTCACAATGTTATAAAGGGTCCGCAATCTAACGTTCTTTTTTCAACTAGTGCTTATTTCCTGAATGGTAACACTTAGCTCATGTCTGATTTGACAGTTAATTAGTTTTATCCTTCCGCTGAACGCATATAGTTGTTTATACGCTTGAACAACGCTGGGAAAAACGCTCAGAGAAGATGACGCTTTTGACAAAAAAAATCATCTTTTCAGATAAAGCTCATTTTGATCATGGCGGGTATGTAAACAACCAAATTGTCACATTTGGGGCACAGAAACCCGCACGCATTAAAAAACAATTCAATGTTTGCTTTGGTGCGGATTTTGGTCCAGAGGCATAATTGGGCCATTTTTCTTCGAAAATGAGCAAGGAGTTATCGGGCCATTTTGAAAGAATTTTTGTTCACACAGTCGAAGCTCTACTAGATATTTTTTGGCATTTTCAAAAAACAAAAATATTAAGTGGATCCTTTAGAATAAAGCGGACGCTACACTCGATGTTTTTTGGCATTTTCAAAAAACAAAAATATTCAGTAGATCCTTTAAAATAAAGCCTATCTTCTTGATTTTAATTTTAATTTATTTTAATTTACTTTATTTAAAATAAAATGGATCTGCCTTCTTGTATAAACAAGAATTTAGAAGTATTGTGTGCCTAATTTTGTAAATGTTTTTTTTTTTTTCTTCAGCTGTCAAATTCAATTAATCACCTTTACATTTTATTTAGAATAAAAGGCTTCCGCCACATAAATGCATTCTTCTTACAGCATTAAAGTAGGTCATTTAAAAATTTTAGCACTAACATGCTAAGGAAAATACCAATATACCAAATACCGTCCCAACCCTCTTGTTAATTTAATTACAGGCAACTCAACACCAGACGACCGATATCTAGATGTGCTGTCCATAACGGATGACCCACTTGGAATATTGACAAACGAAAGCTTCAGCACCTTTTAAGTAACCGCCAGCCCGCGGCACAACAAAGGCGAAGCTATCAGAGAAGCCCGGAATCCTTCCGCGGATCCGTTCCCTAATTCTACCCAACAACCAAGAAGGACGCATGGTACTGCTCACACCATCCGCTACTGATCATCATTAAAAACCAATCAAACTTATAATGTTAGTTTCAGATAGAATAAATATTACTTTAAAATGTAACTAAATACCTAAGCAGAGCCCCTTTTGTGCTCGCAAATTCTTATCAATGTCATAGCTTGTTTCTCCAAATTGTACAAAATAAACTTAATTACCTTTGAGCTTATAACAAATTGCCCTATAGTGGTTTTTTGTTTAAATATTTCTACTATTTTCTTATTCCAATAAACTAGCTCTTCTTTGTTTAAAGTGTTACATTTAAAAAAAAAGGATAAATAATAAAATTGTATTCCTATTTAATATATTTAATAATACCCAAACATCGGATTTCATTCTTGATTCAACATACTTTCGAACGTTACGAAATAAAATGTATCACAGAAATTGTGGTAAGTTCCTCAAATTTATGTAAGTAAAGTAATATTTGTCTATATTTGTTAATAATCGAAATGAAATAAATTATGTAAATTAATTATCAACAAACAAATATATTCGTAAGAGGAAGTGATTATTTGCATTAAGTTTGTTATTATTCTTTTGACAGATTTTTATTTCTCATATTAGGGTCAAGCCTTGATATAATAACTTAATTTTTGATAATTTTTATTTTCTCCCAAACTCCTTCAGATGCAAAGGTGAAGCATCCAATCTTCTAGCTTCTTTTATTTCACTTATTTATGTTCATATAAATACGTTATAAAGATAAGGTACCCCAATCAAAGTCGATTTTCTTTGGCTGTAATTTATCGCCACTAAAGTTTTCCATCGTCTTAATTAATCGAATCATAGCTTCTTAAGTAAAGCTAGATTTTTTTTACGAAAATTAAAATAAAAACAAAAACAAAACATAGACAAACACATTAATGATGACATCTCTCAGTTAAACGTGTGACACAGATAAATTATAACTTCATCAGAATGTGAAAGATTTTTAAATGGCGTGGTGTCTTTTGGCTCGACGAAGACGTTAATGAACTTTTGTAAGATGGGTGTTGTGAGTTTCATTTTTATTTTGTTTATATTTCCTTCTTTTAATTTTCGAGATCACTTGTTATTTCTCGATTCAGAGTGATCCCAAACCAACACTTTTCATAGGCCAGGTGGTAGTGTTGTGGTAGCAATAAACACATGTCATTAAAATAAAAATTTAAATACTTAATGAAAAGCTTTAATTACAAATGGCGCCTAAAATTTTAAATACAGATGAGAGTCGGCTATACATTTTTATTTTTTCAGTAATTTGCCGACAAAAAAATTCTTCAGTAACAATGTGACTGAGAACTTTGTTTATAATTAATTGGTAAACGCAACAGTCGTTTGAGTACTAGGGCCAAGTGACTTAAAACTCCCAACCATTTCTGTGTGCAAGTACTATTGTCAAGGACTGAGAAGCACTTCCTTACAAATTTAGAAAAGAATAATTATTTAACTCTACTTCCTTGACTGTATCCATTGACTGTTAAAAATGGGTCAAATGAAACCCATAATTGTTATTGATATTTTTAATTTCTATCTCGGCCGAGTTAAAACCGGATGCCCAGAGTTAAATGTATTCTTTTGCAAGAACTCATGTATTAGCAAACTAGTATAATCGGTGGCAAGCAATGGTGCCTGTCTTAACAGAATCACTATAAGTTCTCTTACTTGACTCTATTCTTTTCTCAAGAATGGTTTAACCTTACAACTCATGAGAATCAAGTCTGATGCTGGACATGGACTGTGTTTGTCAATATTTGCACTTTCTAAAAAATACTCTAGGTTATATATATGTACATTCTGTAGATATTTTTTCTTGCTGCGTGGTGAATGTATACAAATTTATAGATATGTACAACCAAATCTGAAGTATTGAAACACATCGTTCTATTGACCAGATTTAAAAGCGAATGTGGTAACTTTATGTTAACATTCAGGTTTCTCTCTCGAGTTATGGATCATTATTTAGCTTCTATTGTTGCTTTGATTAATAGGCTCACATCTTAGATAAATATAATATAAAGATGTGAATGAAAACAACAAAAGCATATGAGTTGAAGATTTCTTTGAATCTCATAAAACATATACAAAAAATATTTTTTCCTTTTTAGTACGGAAAGGTATGTATATTTCAAAAGTAAAATAATTAGAGTTATGTTACGCTCAGTAGAGCATTTCAAGTATTTAAATCTAGAAAAAGTGTGTTTTATAAGAATATTTTCTTTATTTTTTGTTTCTTATTTCTGATTGAAATCAAAGTCATGCATAGTTGCTGGTAAAATTAAACTGAAGTGATTACTATTTTTAAATTTAATAAACAGACTGTCATACCAAAAGAATTATAACAAATTAGCAGAAAACCATCTTTGCTTGATTTTTTGTACACAAAATTTGAAAATTTAAATTTTAGAACGGATGCAGAAGCTTTTGTTCTGGGCAATCCACAGCTATGTGGCAGGTTATTGTTTTCACGAAACTAAAGCGTAGTACGCAGCTCGAGCTTAATTTGATTTGGGAGCAGGTCGAAATGCTGTATTTTAAAATACTGTATGGTCAAAATTCTGTATGATACTGTACGATACTGTATTGTCATAATACTGTATGATTAATATCCTGTATTTCAACATACTGTAAATTTAAAATACTGTGTCTCAATATGCTGTATTGTAAAAATACTGTATCTTATAATATCTAAGAAGAAAAATGGTAAAGAAAAAATAAGAAGACGGCACCATTCACATTGTTTTTGTTTTTATTATTTCAAAGACTTATGAACTATCATAGGTACATATGGTATTGTTCAAGAGGAGTATATTAGAACATTATGATAATGAATTTGTTATTATGCTGGGTTCTTAAAAAAAGAATTCTGTTTTCAAAATTCTGTATTTCAAAATGCCGTAAATAAGGCTAACAAATAAAAATCGTTTTGATAATTTAAAAAAGTGCGCACTTTTTTAGCCATATTTAAAGCGTTTTGAAATACAGAATTTTGAGGTGCAGTATTTTGGTCATACAGTATTTTGAAACACATTATTTTGAGATACAGTATTTTAAATACAGTATTATGATTCATACAGTATTTCGACCCCAACCCATTTTTTGTTTTTTCTCTAAAATTTCAGCTAAAACCTGAGCTTAATTCTGACACCAAAACCTAGTGTAGAAAATAAAATTGATCTCTTGGAAACTTTGTTCTAAGTTCCATATTGAGGGATGTTACCTCAGGAGCATCTCCTAATTCTTTTTCTCGTCAGAACTCTAATTTGTTTTTTGGCGATCTCTTTTGTTTGGCTCAGAAAGACTTTCTTCAAGAAATTACTCTTTAATATACTCGTACATTTTATTCGAAAAACAAAAACACACAAAATGCTATTTATTTCTTTATATAATCCTTTTAGAAATGAAAATACAGTAATTCTGAACTCGATGTTGCCATCAAAAATTGAAAGAAGAAGCCATTTTGAGACCTTTTTTAATATCTCCTTCTAACAGATAATATTATAAGTATTTGCATTTATGTTCGAAATACCATCCCGATCACTCCACCCTTTAGCCACGACCATCAATATTGTGAAGATTCGTGATATATTCAACTAACAATATATAAGTCTACTAAATGTTAAGAGCTAATTAATGTACACTATTTAACAAAAATATGAGAATCGAAGTGCTAAATTTTATCTTGACTAAGTTTCGGAGAGAATTTTGAATGGCAACTAAATTTCAATTTGAGATCCTTAGTTTTAAAAATAAACTCACAATACGTACAAAGAGAATACATAATTAAAAAATGTTTTGTTAGGTACAGGTACGTAACGGGATATGCCTTGATTTAAGGATTGTATCTGTTAGACGATTTAACAATTTTCAAAAAAAAATCATGGCTGATATGTCATGAATCGTCCTAATTCACCTGCGAAAGTCTAAGAGGTAAAGTGTTCTTTACTAAGAAACTCCACATCTTGGATCTATATCTGAGAACTGACAGAATCATCGTTTTGCATAGCAGCAGGTTAGAAGTTATGGCAAGGTTTCTGGGTCTTAAAAGCTTTGACCGACTATTATGAGTACTGTTGGAGCTTAAATGAGAATACAGAGGACAATATAAGTGAGGACAAGGACTTTATTTTTGAGAACCGAGAAATCCTAGCGTATCAATAAACTATTTGGGTTAAAAAAAGGCAAACAAGCACTTTTACTTCAATGTTTTTTAAGTGTGGTGCGTAAAAAATTCTAATTTTACTATTATACTTTGCTGACCTCTATTTTGAGTATTTTGGATTTTCATTATTTTCTTTTTTCACACCCAAAAAAAGGTTTTTTTGAACCTTAGCCATAGAAATGAATGGCCCGCGAAAAGCTTGATACAAATGGAGGGATCTAGAACTTTGCCCAATGTTTATGATATGGAGCATACTTTAAAGTTTATTAAAAGCTTTATGAAAAAGTCTGTAACTAAATAACAACATAATTTTATAAATGGGCTTTTTGATTGGTTCACAACCACCTCGGGAGTAAGACAGGGGTGTACATTGAGTCCCATCATGTTTTCGCACTTCATATATGACCTTGTAGATTACCTTCCAGGTGGTGTTGATTTAGCAGGATTTCGTATGAAGAAATTAATGTTTGCTGATGATATAGTAATTTTTGGGGTGGACGAAATGCATCGAATGAAAAGTGGAATTTCAACGGAGAAGATATAGAATGTGTTAACGAATACAAATACCTAGGAGTATTTTTTTCAAGAAACCTGAATTTGGAGAAACATTTTAGCGAGAAACTACAAAAGGCAAAAAACTGCAATTAATAATTCATGGAAAAGATGCTTTATGAACGAAAACATAGCTCACAGTAGTAAATATTAGGTATTTGAAGCAGTTTCAAAAAGTAGCCTTTTGTATGGCTCACAAGTATGGGGATGCAAAAAGTTTCACACGGTGGAGAAATTCTTAACACATTATGTTAAGAGAATATTTCGTCTGCCAAAAAATACTCCAAATAACGTGATTATTCTGGAAACCGGACTATCACCTCTCTTTATATAGACCCTAAAGATGCAAGCGGATTATCTCTTGCACGTTTTTAGTATGAACGAATACCGACTTGTTAGAAAACTAGTAGTAAAAGCTGTAGAAGACCCAACTTACTGGTACAGTGAGTGGTCGAGTCTTACAGAAGGATGTAATTTAAATTTTAATTTCAATGTGGAAGATGTATCGCACAATAAAACTCTTATGTACAAGGTTATAGCAGCAGTAGATGAGAAGTGTAGAGCAGAATATGCAGCTGAAACAGTTGGTACCTTGCTTGCAGTAGGCTCAACCATAATCTCGCAGAAAGGAACTATTTCCATGATGTAAACAATGTAAACGTAATTGCTACAATGGTCAAGCTAAGAAGTAAACTACTCAACCTGAACTTCATACCGCACGGACCCGATTTATCACTGGAGTGTATTATTTGTAATTTAGCAGAAAGAGAGAACGTTTTACATTTCGTCGGAACGTGTCCAAATTTAAGGGAAACTAGAAGAAATATTCTTGGAAGTGACTTTTTATCAGAGGAACAAGTTCTTCGTATTCTGAATGAAAGGATGCTCTATAACTAATGCAAAGTTGCGTTACGATATAGATCCAGAATTATGAATGAAGACTTGTGACGCTTTAAATTTGCTATAGTCGATTTTTTTCTCTGTTTTTTAAATTGGCCTTTTTAAAATGTTTTTTTTCTTTTAATTGTTTTTGTTTTTCATTGTTAAGTACGGTAATTCAATTTATTAAAGTTGTCAATCTGGCAGACGGCAAATGCCATGCTATTATGATTTTTGTAATATAATATTTATGTAATATTTATAAAATAATCTTTAAATCAATTATCTATCTATCTATCTAGTTTGATAAATCTACTACACCCGAATCTATCAACAGAATTTCACCCTTTTTTCACCCTGTTGATCTTTTTCAAGATTTGTTTTTAAAACCTTTTGGGGTGTAAGGTACTAAAATGTATGAGTTAAAAAAAAAACAAGAACTCTAAGTGCAAACTTTGGCCTTGAAACTAGACTAGAATCGAAAAATAAAATACAAAAAATACAACGTACCCTTCAAATCAAATCAAATGGGGTGGCGCAACAGTCCGTTGTGAACCAGGGCCTAGTGACTTACAACTCTCTACCATTCCTGTGTGCGTGTACTGTTGTCAGGAATGGAAGGGACCTACAATTTTAGGCCGAATCCGAACGGCTAGTTTGAGAAAGCACTTTTTCATGACAAGAATTACTCTTGAAGGATTTGTCAATTCCTCGCAAGAGGTAGTACCCGCGAAAATTAATTTTTTAAATTAAGGTGACACAGGCAGGGATTGAACCCAAGACCCCTTGCATGACAATCCAACGCACTAACCATCATGCCACGGGTACTACACAACGTACCCTTCACTAGCGGTAATTTCAAAGTATTCGATAATATCGTGATCGTAATAAGAGATACATGATTTTTATAATTTGAATAAATAGAATTCGTATACACAATGTCACGATATAGTAAAGAGTTGCAAAATCGTTCTTAAGAATTTTACACTTAACCAGGTTTTTTATTGCTTTCATTTCCAACTCAACTTCAAACGTCCGGGTAATGTAATAATAGTATACTCTTACCATGGTCAAAACAAACTCAACTGAACCGAAAAAAAGTTCCACCAAGAATGTGACAATATTTTTTAAAAACACAGATCCAATTTTTCAATTAATAAACTCTTCAATTTCCTACTCACGAGATAACTTACTAACCCACATTCAATATTCGTAATTACGACAAACGTACGTTGCACATATGTACGTTTAATTGTACAATGAACATTTTCATCATCAAACTATGATATCTACACGCATATGAAAAAAAAAATAACCTCAAATCTTAAGTTTTTTTTTTTAATTTTTATACAAAGTATCTGGTAGATACAATATTTATTTGGCTATTTCTAAGAGATAGTCGAAAATTGCTTATTCCGCAGGTAGTGGTTGCGACATAGTCAAACTACCAGAAGGTAAACAATATCATTTGCATCTACATTTGAAATGTTTTCTTCCTTCTTTTTATCTTTGCTATTCCTCTTTCGCAGACACGATTCTCAGGTTTTTTTTTAATTTTTGTTCTTGAACGTGACTTTGATATTAAAACTTTGCAATTTAAGCAAGATCAAAAAATTATATAGAACAAATCACATAATTGCTATTTTTGCACGTCTGTCTCAACACGATCATTGAAAATGCAAGATCAGCTAAGTTTACTTTTTTGTGTCGTTTTGTTGCTTTCATTTTAATAACAACCGACTGACACTTTTTTTAACATGAAGAACAAATTTCAAAAAATGAATCATCAACTTCCAATCAAATGAAAGAAAGAATTTCACTTTTAAAAAGAGATTAATGATCAAAGCAAAAAACAACAAAAATGAAAAAGAGATACAAAATAAAACCATTCAAACAAACCTTTAAGTTGATAAACCGGACTGCCAACGGGTGTGTTCTCGGAAAGGCTAAACCGCGCCATATCCCCGGATCCAGGTACAAAATATGGTGGTTTATTTTCTAGTTGACATTTTGCTACATCAAGCTGCTGCAGCATCAGCAGAAGAAGAAGTGCAACATAACAAGGAAACTGGCCATACTGCCGAAGATGCGATCCAAGAGATGATCGCATAGTGGCTTACTTTTACCCCAAACTTACAGAATTGGCACACAACCGCGTTGCCAATTTGCAGGAAAATCCCAAACACCAAGATCAGTATTGATGTTGTTGTTGTTGGTTTTTCGATTTTTTTAAAAGTTTCTTTTGTTTGTTTCTTATCGATTCTCTTTTTTTCGTATAACTGGATTTGCCGAACAACTCACCGATCGTGATACTCAACCTTGAATATATCTACATATGTATACCTGGTGAGTGAATGCTTATTTGTTAAGTGCAAAATTAAAACCGCATAACACACAAATCACAATCACTAAGCCGTATACTTTGCTTCAAGCCTTCAATATTTGACGTGCTCTTTGACACTTAACATTTTTTTTTTCTTAATATTTGAGAAACCACTGAGATCACAATGACATAAATTATGATTTTTTCCTTTTTGTTTAATCACTTTTGCAACATTAATAATAATAAATGGCAGGTGAAATTTACGCCCAGGTATGTAAACGTTATGTGGTCACATATAGAGATGCAGCAATAAACTTTAAGATGCTAATTTATCTCTTAATCCATAAATAATATCTCGCACGAATGATATCACCAATAATACTTAAGATACGAGTATCTACCACCGAGTACCGTTGAAGCAAAGAAGAAACAAATTAAAATAGATGTATGTATTTAGTTTGTGTTGTAGATAGGTATAAACATTTTATTGTCCGCCAAGCAAAAGCAAGACCTCACTCGGACAAAGATCAAGCTGAACTTAAACTACAAAAACAGACAACTCTGCGATACCTGAGTCTTCGACCAAACTCCAAAACATTATACTGGTTTTTCTGCAAAGAGCATAGTAACGAAAATTTGATTGATATATGGTTTGCTTATTGCATTCTGTCTCTTTCTGATCTTTGCAAAAATTACAGCAGTCCGGACTCCGGTCTCCGGTGACTTCAATGAGAGACGCAATCCAAGAGCGGGCTTGAACAAAAAATGGGTAAACAAAATTAAAGTATCTATGTATCTTTATATCACACCGGCAAGTTGAATAAGTTTGAATGTTGTTCTGCTTTATCGTGGATGGTTTTAATGGATGTAAGAAAGAGACGAGCATATTCTTGGTTTATCCGCAGGTAAGTGAACTTGATTTGTTTAGAAACAGGTGGAGAAAAGAAATAAAAATCGTTATTTTCTTCAGAGAAAACTACAAAAGTCACTATTGTGACTTGACATAAAAAATTGTCTGGTGGAGAAGAGTTATTGATTGCATGTTTTTAGGAGTGACAACTGATGAATTTTTAAAGAGTCGTAACGTATATTCTTAAAATATGGTCAAAATGTTACTCGATCACTATGCAAATACGATATTGGCCTAGATTTTAATTTACTATAAATGTACGTTTTGCCAATTTTGGATCAAGTAGAGTGATTCCACTTAACTCTATTCAATTTTTAAAACATGAATTTTATAAACTGCCTAAAACAAGATAATATTAAGGGTTTTCGTATAAAAGTTATTATAATAGCTATGTAGATGGATGTCATTTTTTGATACTTGACAATTAATAACTACGCCATGAATAAAAACTAAAAGATACCCGCTTGATATGGAAAATCTTGCAATCTTGGCTAACTTGATAATGATTAAGTCCGTAATTGTTAAACTTCATCATTACTACCAATAATGCGTTCTTAAATAGAAACAAAAAGCAAAAGCTTTCCTCAAGCACGGCCGCACCTGTGTTCATAAGAGCACAACGATAGTCAATTTTGCGGTCAAGTTGGTATTATTATGTTGCTGAAAAAATTCTTATCTTTGTTCGTTTGACGAATTTTCTTTTACTTGAACAAAATATTAATAACATTATTTTGTGCGAGTTAAAAAATTCTTAAGTCAAAATATTTCTTTGTTCTCATAATACTTAAGTGGAAAAAAACATTTTTATCAGTTTTCTTTAGATTTTCGCGCTCTGTAAAAGTTTTCAATAAATTATTCTACAAAAAATAGCAAAAAGTTAACAACTATAGTTTGCATATAAAATATGTGATATTGTTCCCGGCATTTTAAGTCGAAAAAACATTTTGTATTAGTTTTTTGAAAGTTTGTATATCTTATAAAAAAATACTGATTTTTCTAAGAACATTATCTTACTTTAAAAAAAAAGATTTTTCATAAATAACTTTGAAGTCAATACCACCATATATTCTCGAAATATTCGAATCGAACATCAGTTTAACAATGTTAATAAAAAAAAACTGACTGCTGGATTTTTCTTAGATTCTAATAAATGAATCACCATTCTTTATGGATTTTCAATAAAACTCAAAATAATTTAAAATTCATGCAGTGACAAACGAAAACATTGAGCTGATTTTTTTTTTTTTTTAATTCAAGTGCGAACGAGGTTCAAACTGTCAAATTCAAATTATGGAAGACGGTTTCCGGTTGTTCAAAACGCGTTCAAAGAAATTATTAAGCGATTAGGAGTATCACTTTAGAAAGGTGAAAATTGGTAGTTTGTTCTTTATTTTTGAAAATGCATACATTATCCGTGTTTTGTTGGCATTCTATAAATAGTATAGTAAAAAAATTCCAAGAAAACCCATCGGCAGTAGCGAGATTTTTTTATTATTTAAAAATTGGTACAAATGAAAGAAGATCTGTCAGAATAATAATAAAAAAAGGCGTGAATGCGACCCACACGTCTGTCGATTTGTCTTTCAATTTTTTGTCGTATCAATTTTTACCAGATTTGGGTACTATTTTTTGTAGATTTTATTTTTTTATGAAAAAACGGACTGTTGGATTTTTATATAAAAATTACTTAATATCGAAAACAATATGTTCTGTGAAATAAAATAAGTTTGAAGCCAATATTTCAAATTTTTGAAAAGATATTTGAGTCGAAAATCAATTTTTACCAACTTTTGTTAAATTTTTTTTAGGTTTTTATTTTTTTGTACAAAAACTGTCAATTCGATTTTTTCTAAAATTTTACTAAATGTTCAAAACAATATTTTTTGAAAGATAAAAGTAAATTAAATTTTTAAAAGATATTTGAGTCCAAAATCAATTTTTACTAACTTTTGTTAATTTTTTTTAGGTTTTTATTTTTTGTAGAAAAACTGTCAATTCGATTTTTCTCAACATTTTTCAGAATGTTGAAAACAATATTTCTTATAAAATAAAATAAGTTTGAAGCCCAAATTTCAAGTTTTTGAAAAGATATTCGAATCGATATACAATTTTTACGAACTTTGAGTAATGTTTTTTTTAGATTTTTATTTTTTATAAAGCAAACTGTCAATTCGATTTTTCTCAAGATTTTATCGGATTTCAAAAACATTATTCTTCGTTGCCCAAAATTGTTTTGGAGATGAAATCATATTTTAGTCGTAAAATTTTGGAGGTGACAATTTTTTTTCAGTTTTTTTTTGATTTATAAAAAAAAAACAGTTAAATAGATTTTTTTCAAAAATATACTTTAATTCAAGTCTCTGGCGCTTTTGGTTCATAAGATATTTAGGGTTAACCAAAATTTTCACCTTTTTCCAAACTGCTATGGTAAAAAAACCACCCACTCAATTTTCTTGAGAGCCCTTTCTGCCTTATTATCTATATAACAAAATTTATTTGAAATCGATATCTCTTCTGGTTGTTGAGCTATGGACGACGAAAAAAAACGTCGCGAACGTACGGACGTACGGACGTACAAACGTACGTACACACGCACGCACAGACATCTTTCTAAAAATCTTTTATTTCGACTCTAGGGACCTGGAAACGTCGAGAAATGTCAAAATTTTCAATTCGACAAATCGGACCCATTACAATAACACTTCTTTTTTGAAGTTAAAAAACACAAATAGAAGAAAGTTTTGTGAAAATTAAAATTTAAAATTAAAATTAACAAAAAAACTAACTTAAACTACATAAACATGTGGTGTTGAAGCGTGCTTTAAGCTAAGAGAAGTCGAGTCAAAATTTGTGAAGAAAAACCTGTGTGGGAAAGTTGGTTTTACAGATGATTATGATCTGTTTATTTGTATGTTTGTGTATCAAACTATTTCACTTGCACTTCATAATAAATATCGAAACACCATTTGCATTTTAGAAAGTGCTGTCAAATTTAATCATTTTTAAATTAAACACCAAAAAGATTTATTTAATCTAAACTGAGATAAACATTTGGTGGAAACATAGCAAAACTTAATATCCCAGTTAGTCCATTTTCATTAACAAAACTAAATAATATCAACAGTAACAAATTGATTTTGTGTCCAATGGAAAACATATAATTCCAAATGCACAACTACTCAACGAACACAGCCATCGAGATACAAATGCAATATCAATCGTACCAACATTTCAGAACAAAATCACATAAGATCCATTCAAGACTCGTATAAATGTCAAAAACCTATCCGTAGGGCGGATACTGCGGATATTGTTTTTGTTATTCGTGTAAAATCTTACTATACAATTGATAGATTTTCCAACAAAACACTGGTATTATGTCCTTAAATTTGAAGGTGTTCCCATTTTTTGTTAAAGAAATTTTTAATTTTAAAAATCAAAAAAAAAAACATAGCAAACAAATTGTTTTCAATTTTGCACCATTTTATTATAACATTGAATAATCAACGGGAAATCATTAAATTCAATAAGAAAAAACTGATTATGATTGATTGGCCTTTTATAGAGATGAAAACATATGTAAATTAGAACAAAGGAGTTTATAAATAAAGACATCTTTATTGTTTTTTTTTGTTTAAATCAACACATTTGTTTGCATACAAATTATAATAATACCAATTTATTTATAAACTGACGGAATAACATTTATAGTAATACATGAACAAAAAATTTGCGGTAGGTGTTGCTAAAATTAATTGGTCAGAAATGTTTCCTATATATTTTTATTTTATTTATTCTTTTGAAACTGAGATTGATTAATTTTTATATTGATTAAAATACGTATAAATAAAATACATACATAGGTATGTATTGTGTTTAATGTTTATTTTTTAGGAATGTCTTCATTAGAGCAAACTGACGTAAGAATATATTGGAATCTTTATCAATAGGGAAATCCTGTTCGTACGCTATTCGTGTATGAATCATAAAACATGTTAACCAAAAAAAGTCCTGGTCTTTACATATTTAGCAATGGGACCAATGAGTCAACAGAACGGAATTCAGTATTATAGATATTTATTGAAGATTTGTATGAATAGTAAACTGTGAGTATCTACATCTGCAGGGCTGTATTATTATTGTCAATTTTCTCAAAAACGTATCCACTTCGCAGCCATTTTTGAATTCTAACATTTTATATTTTGCCAACCCGCAGATACCATTATAGAAGATTTGTGCAATATTCAGCAAAATGTGACCCCTCAAGACGCGTTTAAAGATTGTGAGTGTGGAGAAATGTGGCGGTAGATCAATTGTATAGCTAAACCACAATTCCGTGGTTGGTAGTGCCGACTTTGACATATTGAATAGAAACAATGGACTTAAGCTTTGTGTTCGCATTAGATCGTAAATATCTCAAGCTTTAGCTTAGCGCCCGAATAGATCTACTTTTTATGTTCTCGTGATTTGACAGCTGACAGCTGTCATTGCTTTTTATAATGTTAGAAACCCCGAAGCTACATTACATTTTGCAAATTCTTAGGTCGAGTTTTATGACATATGATATCGACAAATATAGTAAAGTCGGTAAGAAGAGTGTAAAAAGCCCGACCGATCTAACGTGTGTTAATGGTTTAGCCAATATAATAAGGTTAAAAGAAATATTAACCCTGAATCCTTCCCGTGATTGTTATATTCTTCTAAGAACATTTTTATAATTATTATTAACATAGTCTTCTATTCTGTTTTGTTTTTGTTTTTAATTTTATTTTTAATTCACCTTATCGTTTATCTATAAAAGTGCTTTGATTTCAACGCACAATTACTCTTCTTTTCACGCTTTTCTGATCTCAAGATGATTTTGTATTTGCACGATATAGAAAAATGAATACTTTCTTTTAGTTAAGTACGAGTACATGCAACATGATGAAAATAATAATTGTTAAAATAGTTGCAGTAGTGTTTAGATATTGAACGAAGAAGGTTTAAGAATTTAATATTAATGGCAAATTAAAATTATAAACTTTTGTATTTTCTTCTATTTTGTGTTTGAAACAATGGAAATTGGATATTCTTCTATTATAATAGAAACAATTTTTAGCTTCTGATAAAAAACTAAAACAACAAGAATTTTTAAAATAATTAAATTGTGTACATTCGGAATGTTGTTAAATTTGTTTGTAAGTTAAGTGCTTTTCTTACTTTTTAAGAGCAGATACATAAATTAAAATATTAACATAGAGCGCAAAATATTAAAATGTTTTAAATTTTAGTTAATTGTGAAATTTTTCAAATTATTCCTAACTTTCTATTATAAAAAGCAAATATTTATAGTTGCTTAGTTTTTGAGTAAAACTTGAAAAATGACAAAAATTCAAATTGCTCAATTCAAATTGTTAAAAATGAGTATAGTAATAAAATAGGATTCGAAAGACAGTAATGAAAAGGAACACTTTTAATAAATCTAAATGTTGAACACTTTGTTTTTATTTTAATTTACAATATTTATGTCTTTCAAAAACATAAAATCAGTTTATTTATTGAAAAATACCAAAAATAAAAATCAATTCAAAATGTGTCCTTTTTGTTTTATAATGCTCTTCTCCTATTGCATATTTTGAACATGGAGGTACCATTTTTTTAAATCAAAAACTGTTTCCTTTAAATGGTTCAAAAATAAAAAACTCAGTGGATTAATATACAAAAAAGGAAAAGTACGCCAGATTCAAGTTTAATCCCAGTTAAATTTTGTTGGTTTACCTCCCAATTAATTGAGAAGATTCGCTTAATGTTTTATAAATAAAAAGTGTTTTTCTTACCTCTCATAATCATAACTTTTTTTTCTTATCTTTAGATCCCACTGATGGTCTTAAGCATATCATCAACAACTGCTTCACATTCACATAACCCTCGTCATCTAAACACATCGCACTCTTCATCAAATAGTTTCTCCAAAGGCATGCCAATGCATTTCGTGCACCAGCTATCAGAACTAAGACCCCTTAAACCATCAAACCACAGATTAATTAACATGCAACATACGTACACACCATCTGTAGCAGCAGCAGCAAAGCAGCATGAAACTCTGCATCTACTGGAGCATTTCAGAGGAGTACAACCTAATTACTATAGTCCACGAAATGGAAAGAGTAAATTAATGTTTCCACCGCCACCACCGCAGTGGCGAATGCCACTTATGCCTGACAACCATTTCGAACGTCATTCAATAGACCGTCCCTCGGTGTCGGCTTTGTCATCGTCTTCGTTTAGTAATCAAATACCACGTCCTCCACGGTTGACACGCACACAGAGTGACAATCGACGACATTACATTGACTCCGAGTCGGAGCAACCGAGACCGTTTAATTTTCCACTCGAAGGACCACAACCATCAGAATTCAAGAAAACTAAGAAATCAAAGAAAAAAGAGAACAAGGTTAACAACATCCAGGACATTTTGAGACAAGAACCACTACCAGCGAATGTCAACCAATATCAAATGCCCGTTGGAATTCATATCTCAGGATCGTTTAAGAATCTACAGAACAGTGGAATATCGAATGTTTTCCGAAGATACATTCAAGTGCAGCCCCAAATCGCTCAGAGCCAAGTTAACTACCAGCGAGTTGCGATTGATCCTTTCTATCCTTACAAACCAAAGTCATTGAATGACATCAACTCGTTAGCAATGAAGCAGTTGGGCTTGAATAGGAAGAAGAAGAAAACTAATAACACCGCTGTGGCAGGGCTAGTATTTCAACCGAGTGGACAGAGGCCTGTTTCAGCGGATTACTACTTAGAAGCACTAAGGATGAATAACTCATTGAATGGCTTGGGTGCGCAACGAAATTTGAAACACGAACCGTTTAGCCTCAAGCTAGAAGTCTATCCGATCCGCAGTGGCAAGAAAGCTCCAATCGTCCCTTTGACTGTAGCCCCATTCCTAACAACAATTCAACCAATGTCGCAGAACTTTCAACCCTTTTACCCAGCACAAATGGGAACACCATATGGCATGCCAGTTGATAATGGTGCAAACTATTTAAATTACATGAATATGAACATGCCTCAGCGACACAAGGGCAAACTAGCTCATTCCCCGAGCCTCTACTCAAGTGCTTATCAGCGAGATAAGTCTCCTTTGGAGTCAGATGCTCTCAACAATGATGGGGTCCATAAACCTCGTGAAAAGAAACCCAAATCAAGCGCTAATCAATTAATGGTACATCTGAATGTTTTTCCAAGCAAGAAAGACAACAATATTGCGCCTCCTCCTCCACCGCTGCCACAAAACCATCTCTACGATGTAATTCATGCAGATGTTCATGAACGTAGCTCAGGGGATTTGGTGGAAAATAAATATAAAGCAAATAAAACATCAACTTATAATGACTGCGATGTGGGTGAAAAAACTTTCGAGGAGACTGACGTCCTCAGTTCTACTGATACTTCGTTGGATTATCAAAAAGGTAGAACCCTAAATGAAGCCCCCGTCGTTGTGGAAAATTACGCACCATCCCAAAACGAACAGCATAAGCCCCAAGAACTGACATCAACTAAAAATGTATCTGGAAATAGAACTGAAAATAATTCGGAAAAATTTTCAACTTTCCGATTCCCGGTAGAAAATCTGCTGCAATTTCAAGCAAACGATGCTGTTATTAATAACTGATTTTGTTTTTATTTATTATAGTTAACAGTCAGTAAGTTAAAAATATTTAAAAAGTCAACATAATTGAAAAGTTTGATTTATTTTATTTTTAATTAAAATATAAGTTTTAAAGTATTTATTTAATTTTGTTTTTTAAAAAATAAATAAAAGAGCTTCCTCAAACAAACGAATGAAGTTTTCATTGAATACATACAAATAATCCACTCAACTGACATCTCAGGTATGTCATCAGTTCCATAAGTTGACAAGTATTTAAACAATTGGGGAATGAAACATTCTTTAAGTTATTTCTCTCATACATAATAATTCCTATAACAAGTTACCATCTGTCAAAAAACAAACTGTTAGTGTAATGCTTAGATTAAAGAACACTTTACAATAAGATTTCAAAACCTACTCAAAAAGTTTCCCTAAATTTCAATTTAAAACAAGTCTGGAATTGCAAATGTCAGAAGTCGTAAATGACGATGTTTACTATCCGCTTTTTTATTTAGCAACTACATTATGACGTTTTATTTAATGTGTTCTCGTTTCCGTTTAATTTTTAAAGTCAAAAGTTAGGAAACATTTTTTATTATTTTGTTTAAATGAATGAGATTAAATTAAAATGAAAAGACGTCAAAATGATTCGTCCCAAAAAAATACGATATGAAGACTACCAATGGCGCCTTAAATTCAAGTGATGCCAAAGAAACCGAAATTAACTAAAACATCTCGAATAAAGTGGGATTGAATCTGCCATTTTTACCATTCCATAAAACGGGATAGTGCAAAATTTCCTTGTGTAATTTGGCATACAACCATTTAAAGAAATTTGAATTTCCAAAATGTTGAACATTTTATTTGAGTCAATTCTCAAATGAAAAAAAGTAGATAAAGTTGACTTGTAATTTGCTTTTGATGTCTTGGGCTATACGAGCAAGTTTTTTCGGATAACGTTTTTCTTGTTTGCAATGTTGGCTGCAATGATTCTGCTCACCGAATTTAGAAACAGGAAAACAATGCAGCCCTTTAATTTTTATTTTATTTTAATTCGCTACATGAGAAAATGTAGTACCCGTGGCATGATGGTTAGGGCGTTGGACTGTCATGCCAGGGGTCTTGGGTTCAATCTAAAGTTTTTTTCACGGGTACTGCATCTTCCGAGGAATTGACAAATTCACCAAGATTAATTTTTGTCATAAAAAGATCTTTCTTAAACTAGCTGCTCGTATTCGGCTTAAGACCGTAGGTCCTCTCCATTTCTGACAACAGTACTTGCACACAGAAATGGTTGAGAGTTGTAAGTCACTAGGGCCTAGTTCTTCCACGGACTGTTGCGCTACCCAATTTATTTTTAACATGAGATATGCCACACACTCGTTTCACAGTAGCTTTTATAGAAACATTTGAAGATTCTAAAACCATCAAATCGACACCCACCATCTTTTCATCGATTTCAAGGCCGCATATGACAGAATCTACAGGGACGAGATGTATAGAGCCATGTCTAGTTTTGGGATCCCTGCAAAACTCATCCGTTTGTACAGGATGACAATGGAGAATTCACGCTGCTCCATAAAAGTTGGAAACAACTTAATAGAACCTTTCCACATTAAAAAAAGTTTAAGACTAGGTGATGCGCTGTCATTCGATTTTTTAACATCGTGCTTGAAAGAATAGTGCAGAGCTGACACGTTAACACTAGACGCATTTTCTTTCAAAAGCATGTCCGATTACTAGCATATGCTGATGACATTGACATAATCGGAAGAACTCAGCGTGATGGCAGTGTGTGAGTTTGTGAGTATTGTAGGCAGAGGCGGAAAAAATGGGTTTAACGGTTAATGAGGGTTAATGGTTAAAAGGTTAATGATGTTCAAATGGTAGACATGTGCATTCAAGAGGACACAAGCGTCCACAGGTTTTTCTCAAAACCCACCTCTGTCTATCAACTCCTACTCTCACCTCCCCGCGGTGAACATCGGGTGCCTAGTACCTCAACTGGAGATTGGGTTCCAACCCCAGTGGAAAGTTGTTGGGGGCAGCAAACGAGAGAGGGGGGGGAGAGGTGTTTCCACTAAGGCACCTCTCCTTATCCAGGCGGCAGCGGACGAATTCTCGAGATAGAATCAACGGTGGCGTCTACAGTTCCAGTAAGGTCGAACTACTTAGTGAACACCTTATAGGGCTTCTTCGACATATTCGGAGCCCAGGCCTATAAGGAGCGGTTCATCCGGCTCCCCTTCCTTGGAGTTATACTAAGGATCTCGCCCTCCAGGTTGGGGGTTGTGCCGTCGGGGTGACTTCCTGGCCACGTAAAAACATCATAGTCTCGAAGCAACAACAAGCCTCGGATACGGACGGATTCACTGTTGACAACCCACGCAAACGAAATAAGGACAACGAACTTCGGATATGTACGTGGAATGTTAGGTCCCTTAACAGACCACGTGCAGCCGAACAATTAGCGGAAGCCCTAAACTGCTGCAAGGCAGATATTACAGCCATCCAAGAAGTGCGATGGGATGGACCGGGTAAACGCAAACTAAAAGACTGCGATATCTACTACGGCGACTGCTACCGAGAACAAAGACAGCGTCTATTTGGGTGTGGATTTGTTGTTGGAACTAGGCTCAGGCAAAAAGTCTTGAGTTTCAACAGTGTGAGCGAGCGCATCACGACAATCCGCATCAAGGCTAAATTCGCCAACATAAGCCTAATATGCGCGCATGCCCCAACAGAGGAGAAAGATGAAGACACCAAAGATATGTTCTTCGAGCTCTTGGACAAGACATATGAGCAGTGCCCTGGCTATGACATTAAAATTGTCTTAGGAGATTTTAATGCCAAGCTAGGAAGAGAAGACATCTTTGGTGGCATAATCGGGAGATACAGCCTGCACGACACCACCTCCGACAACGGATTCAGGCTGGTCGATTTCGCTGCGGGGCGAGACGTTCTGGTAGCTAGTACGCAGTTCACGCATCTTAATATCCACAAGGGGACATGGAAATCTCCTGATCAATCAACCGTCAACCAGATTGACCACATTGCGATCGACGCACGACACTTCTCCAGTATCCAGGATATCCGAACATTCCGAGAGGCCAACATTGACTCGGACCACTACCTCGTTGTAGCCAAGGTACGGCTACGGATATCCCGATCCAAGCCAAAACAAGGAAGTACTGTGAGAAGATTCGACGTTAGACGGCTACAATCGCAAGAGACTGCCATGTCCTTTTCCGATCGTGTCTCTAATAACCTCCTAAGGAGTCCTATGCTTCCTGCATTAAGCATTGAAAACCAGTGGCAACATTGCCTTGCAGCCATCAGAGATGCCGCATCTGAAGTGCTAGGTTTCACACGGCCACCACAGCGAAACCCCTGGTTTGACGACGAATGCCAGCAAGCTCACGCAGCGAAACAAGAGGCATACAAAACGGCGCTGCACAAAAGGACGAGAGCTGCTCGCGAGCTCTACGAGCAGAAGAGGAGAGAGGAACACCGGCTTCTTAGACGGAAAAAAAGGGAGCATGAGAAGCGCGCGATCGAGGAGATAGAGGGATGTCACAACAGGAATGAGGTTCGTAAATTTTACCAAAAGGTAAAAAAAACCTCCCAAGGGTACCAGCCACGAACCGAAGCCTGTAAAGACGATCAAGGGAACATCGTAGTAGAACCACAGTCGATGCTGAGAATATGGAAAGATCACTTCTCCAAATTATATAACGGCGATGACGAACCGAATTCCGCTGTAAGGGAGATAGAACCACTCAACCTCGGCGACGCAGATCAACAATTCCGCCTACCCGACCTTGACGAAGTGAAGATAGCTATATCTAAACTTAAGTCAAACAAAGCTGCTGGAGCTGACGGCATCGCTGCCGAACTATTCAAAGCAGCAGGCGATGACTTGGTACGGAGCATGCACCAACTCATCTGCAAAATTTGGTCGGAAGAAAGCATGCCCGATAAGTGGAATCTCAGCATAGTGTGCCCGATACATAAGAAAGGAGACCCTCTAAACTGCGCCAACTACAGAGGCATCAGTCTTCTTAACATTGCGTATAAGATCCTCTCTGCCGTATTATGTGAACGTCTGAAGCCATTCGTCAACAACCTGATTGGTCCTTATCAGTGTGGCTTCAGACCAGGAAAGTCCACTATCGACCAAATATTCACACTACGGCAGATCTTGGAAAAAACCCAGGAGCTTCAAATCGATACCCACCATCTCTTTATCGATTTTAAAGCCGCGTATGACAGCATCTATAGGGAAGAGCTCTACCGAGCAATGTCTAGTTTTGGCATCCCTGTCAAACTTATCCGTTTGTGCAGAATGACGATGGAGAATGCACGCTGCTCTATCAAGGTCGGAAAAGATCTTACCGATGCATTTGATGTCAAAAAAGGTTTTAGGCAAGGCGATGCATTGTCATGCGACTTCTTCAACATCGTTCTGGAAAGAATTGTGCAAAACTCAACCGTCAACACTAGAGGCACAATCTTCCAAAGATCCATCCAATTACTCGGATACGCAGATGATATTGACATAATTGGAAGATCAAAGCGTGATGTCAGTGGAGCGTTTTTGAGCATTGCGACGGAAGCGAAGAAGATGGGTTTAGTGGTCAATGAGGGCAAGACCAAGTATATGCTGTCATCAAAAAAGGACACTGAACAACGACGTCTTGGACAAAACGTCACCATGGACAGCTATAACTTTGAGGTAGTTAAGGACTTTGTCTACCTAGGCACCGCTATTAATGCAGACAACGACACCAGCGCTGAAATCAAACGAAGAATAACTCTTGCAAATCGCTGCTTCTTTGGACTTAGAAGGCAATTGAGAAGTAAAGTCCTCTCTCGAGCATGTAAAATCACCATCTATAAGACACTCATCATCCCGGTTCTCATTTATGGCGCTGAGGCCTGGACCCTGTCAAAGAAAGATGAGAGAGTCTTAGGATGCTTTGAGAGAAAAATTCTTCGGGCGATTTTTGGTCCCGTACGCATAGATGGAGAATGGAGGAGAAGATATAACGACGAGCTGTACGGGCTGTACAGCGACACTGACCTAGTTAGCAGAATCAAAGTCCAACGGCTTAGATGGCTAGGTCATGTAGAGCGGATGGACATCAACGCTCCAGCCCGGAAGGTCTTCGAATCCAATCCCGAGGGACGGCGCAGTAGAGGAAGACCGCGACTCAGGTGGCGCACCCAGGTGGAAGAGGACCTCAACCAACTTGGCGTGCGAAACTGGAGACAGCTAGCTAGGGACCGAGCTGGCTGGAGACGCTTGTTGGTTGAGGCCCAGGTCCGCCCCGGACTGTAGCGCCACCTTAAGTAAGTAAGTAAGTAAGGTTAATGAGGGTAAAACATTGCTGTCGTCAAGAACGGACATACAGGGTCCGAAGGGTAAAAGTCCAAATACTAAGATGGCCAAACACGCAACAGTGCCTTAATAAATTACCTTACCGACCTAATCTATAGCTTAACCATGGCTCTATGAAGTTCTCCAGGGCTTTGTTGGCAGCTACGATTGGATACGACTCCTTGATTATTTTATCCAGTTTGGATAGATCACAATTTCTTCGACTCAGCAGTGAGATATCAAGCCTTGCTTAGTTTCGGTAGGGAATTTATAACACTGGACTCTTGAGCTTCTCTGGAAATCAGTCCGAACGTTATGATCACTGGAAAGTGGTCTGAATACGGTACAGTCTCTATTTTTATGTCAATCATATGCTCATTCCGTTCGTCGCATACTAGATTATAGTCTATCACAGAGCTTCCCTGACTACTGACAAAAGTTAATTGGCCTTTCATTTCTGACAAGCTTGTACCATTTTGTATTCTTAACCCTTCGATTTTCTCTCGATTCCCAGTATACTGTTCTCATTTCCAGCTTGACTTCCAGTTCTTGCATTCATGTCACCTACAAGGAGTAGATTAGAAGTATTACTTTCAGACACTATTCCTTCCAATTTTTCAAAATCATTGTTCCATTGATTGGAATTGATATATGTGGGCCGGACACTATACCTTTAAGTTCACCATTATTAAACATTTCTTCTATTGTGCTCTCTCTTAAAATTATTTAGCAATCGTTAGCATTTTCTCTCTAACAAGGTAGGACATGAGTCTTATAAAGTGTTGCAAGCCTTTACATAAAATTCAGAATTTGAATACAAATTATATAACTAAGACTTCTGTTTACATATTTATATATAAAGAAGAACAAATTTAGCATCTATCTACATATTTATATAAAGAAAAGGAAATTTAACATCAATTATTTGCCAAATAGTTGAACAGTAAAAAATTAAAACTATTTATGCTTCTTTTTTTTCTCATAGCGTTGGGTAGAGAGTTCCAAAGGCGTACAATATGAATACAAAATTGACGCTCAGTATTTAAAAAATTGTATCGTGGTAATATTAAAGCAAAGGACGTTGAATGAGGGAAATTGAGCTTTCCGTATAGATAATCAGGTTGTTGTGTTTGGATGATTTCATGCAGGTAACTCAGAGAGCGAAAGTTTATTAAACTGCCTAGGCTACAACCAGAAATCCGTACCACAAAAATGGATATGTGATCATAACGACGTAGATTATAAATATAACGGGCAATATTGTTGTGAGTAACATTCAATTTGCGGCTAGTCACACAGTCTAGTTTACAGAAGATTTTACACCCATACAGCACAATTGGTAGTATAAAGGCCTTAGCAAGTAGCAGTTTAGTTTTGATAGTTTTGACTTGAAGAAGGCGGAGACTTCCATAGAATTTACCAATGAAACTATTAAGGTGGTCATCCCAAGTGAGAGTCCGCTTGAATACTACTCCTAGGTTTCTAGCAGTGCTAACATATTCAATGGTTTCGTCGTCAAGTTTCAACAGGTTTAAACCCGATAGATCAAAGTTTTTGCGATAGATGGGAAGGGATGTTGATTTGATTGGGTTAAGGCGGAGATCGTTCTTTTTTGACCACTGTGAAATGCGGAGCAGATACTCGTTCATTAAAGCTACGGCAGCATTTTTAACCCCAAAAGGTCGACTTATCAGGAGCTGCACATCATCAGCATAAAGATGAATTAAACAATGTTTAGCAACTTGTGGTAACTCATGTAAAGTAAAAAGAGTATAGGTCCAAGAATAGATCCCTGTGGCACTCCACTCAAAACATTGAGAAATGTGTACGAGTATCCATTGGCCACCACTCATTGTTGCCTTCCACTGAGCTTACAGGACTCTAAAGAATACCCAAAGAGTAATTCGCAGCTTTCTACAAAGAATTGAGTGGTTAACAGTATCAAAAGCCTTTGAATAATCTAACAGTGTTAGCAATGTAACATGATCACTATCCATAGCCATTCTTGTTTCATCAGTTACATAAAGTAAGGCGGATTTGCAGCTGCGTTTAGGTTAAACACCAGACTGACAGGTACTTACCAGGTTGTTGATTGTAAGATATTTTTAAATCTGCCCCAGAATAGTTTTTTCAAACACCTTCGAAAGAAACGGAAGAATGACAATTAGCCGAAATTCTGTAGCAGTACCTGTTTGCGTTTTGGGTATGGGAATAATCTTAGCGTTCTTCCATTCTAAAGGAAACTCGGAAGTAATCAATATGCTGTTAAATATGTAGGTGATATAGCAGAGTATATATGGAAGCAATAGTCTCATGAACTTAGGGTCTATTTGGTCCAGGCCATTAGCATTAGATTTAATCAATATTATTGCCTCTACAATGTCTTCTTATTGTATTCTTATAAAACTCAGAGAGCTGTTGATAGCAGTTGGTTCCTCCTCAGTAAGGGAAGGAACAGGTGAAGCAACGTTTAAGGGCATGGACGTAAACTTTTTGTTTAGAATCACAAACCATCTAGGTATTCGGTTGATGAAGTACAGCTCCACTGGACCTCCTGCTTTAGGTATTCCAATGTGGGTGCAATCAATCGCACCTGATAGAAATTTATAATGATCACTGTAAACCTGTCAAAAAAATTGGTTTCAATTATGAAAACCAATGATACCTATAATTGCTTCCTTTACGCTCCTCGTCAAACTCACAAAACGTGGATATTGGAAATCTAATGAGGAGGTAAAAGACTTTTAATAACATTGAATAATGTTTCCTTACCCAGGGTGCTTATTCGAATTTCATTTGCGATCATTCACTCAAATATATGAAAATTCAATCGTGTCGTGAACTCTGTTCGCACGCTCCCAATAGTAACAAGTGTAAATTCGGAACAAATTTGTGTCATAAGCGTTAGGAATAAATCATTGTTTAGCTTGTATAAATTCTCCATTAATAAAAATTAAAACGAATGAAGCTTTATTTTGCTGTCTCAGTAGATTTGTTTAACTTGACATTTGCATCTGTCAAAGGCTCAACATAATAAATAGTGTCATCTTGACCTACTACAACTGACTTCAATTGTTTGATCTTGTAGTCTCAGACTTATACAAATTAGCAGTTCCGCATTTTAAGCCATAACGAACAATAAAAACACATTTATTCATTAATTTTTTTTATAATTCGTTTATTGTAGGCTTTTTTTGAGAAAACGTATAAAAGTAGGTACAACACTTAAATTTAGATAACGTAAAAAAACAATGTCATCAGAGAGACAAAGAAGCAGAATCCTATAAGCAAACCAAGATGAGGCTACATTTTTTACAGACGGGCAGGAAATTAATCAACAAAAGCCAAGAACATTTTTTTAAAAATCTTTTATATAAATTTATTTATATTAAAGAGCGTTGCCGTTTTTAGAAAACGCTCTTGACTACGAGTTATAAAGTTAAACAATTAGACACAATATGCGAATAGTTTTACAATAATTCTTATAATTTATTAATAACAAAAAACCTATCTCAATAATTATTTTACATAATAACGGTAAGCAGCTGTTGTTTTTAGGTCAACAATCTGACTTTTGGGGGAAAGGGAAAATAAAAAAGGGCTACCCACTGCAATGACTAGAAGAATCTAGCCCTTGTCAAGTTGTTCCATCTACCTATGGTATAAGGTTCAAAATGTTTTTGTTGTTGTTGTTGTTTTTGTAACTGGCTTCGAGGGCTACTGCTGGTTCCGTTCGATCCATTCTTTAGTAGACGAATGGGATGTTTGGAACTGGGTATTTGTACCCATCGATTGGTGGCAGATAAGTTGGAGCTGGTGTGGATGTGCGTGGCAACACTGAGGTCGTCCTTGGTGGTGGTGGCCTTGTTACTGGAACTGTGGGCCTGGGCGTGGTCACTGGTGGAAGAGTTCTTAGAGTAGTTGGGGGTGCGTAAGTTGGTGGAGGTGTTGGTCTAGGAGTAGTTGGTCTTGGAGTTGTAGGCCTAGGAGTTGTCACTGGTGGTGGTGGCCTGCGAGTTGTAGGTGGCAAGTATGTTGGCACTGGAGTTGTCAACTTGCGAGTAGTCACTGGTGGTGGTGGAGCTCTTGTCGTTGTTGGAACTGGACGACGTGTTGTAGGTGGCAAGTACGTTGGCACTGGAGTTGTCCTTGGTGCTGGAGGCCTTGTTGTTGGCCTTGCAGTTGTTGGCCTAGGAGTTGTCACTGGTGGTGGAGGTCTACGAGTTGTAGGTGGCAAGTATGTTGGAACTGGAGTTGTCAACTTACGAGTTGTCACTGGTGCTGGTGGGGCCCTTGTTGTTGTTGGAACTGGGCGACGAGTTGTGGGTGGCAAGTAAGTTGGAACTGGAGTTGTTGGCCTAGGAGTTGTCACTGGTGGTGGAGGTCTACGAGTTGTAGGTGGCAAGTATGTTGGAACTGGAGTTGTCAACTTACGAGTTGTCACTGGTGCTGGTGGGGCCCTTGTCGTTGTTGGAACTGGGCGACGAGTTGTTGGTGGCAAGTAAGTTGGAACTGGAGTTGTTGGCCTTGGAGTTGTCACTGGTGGTGGTGGTCTACGGGTTGTAGGTGGCAAGTATGTAGGAACTGGAGTTGTCAACTTACGAGTTGTCACTGGTGCTGGTGGGGCCCTTGTCGTTGTTGGAACTGGGCGACGAGTTGTGGGTGGCAAGTAAGTTGGAACTGGAGTTGTTGGCCTTGGAGTTGTCACTGGTAGTGGTGGTCTACGGGTCGTAGGTGGCAAGTATGTTGGAACAGGTGTTGTCAACTTACGAGTTGTTAGTGGTGCTGGTGGAGCTCTTGTCGTTGTTGGAACTGGACGACGAGTTGTGGGTGGCAAGTAAGTTGGAACTGGAGTTGTTGGCCTTGGAGTTGTCACTGGTGGTGGTGGTCTACGGGTCGTAGGTGGCAAGTATGTTGGAACAGGTGTTGTCAACTTACGAGTTGTCACTGGTGCTGGTGGAGCCCTTGTTGTTGTTGGAACTGGACGACGAGTTGTGGGTGGCAAGTAAGTTGGAACTGGAGTCGTTGGCCTTGGAGTTGTCACTGGTGGTGGTGGTCTACGGGTTGTAGGTGGCAAGTATGTTGGAACTGGAGTTGTCAACTTACGAGTTGTCACTGGACCTGGTGGAGCCCTTGTCGTTGTTGGAACTGGACGACGAGTTGTGGGTGGCAAGTAAGTTGGAACTGGAGTTGTTGGCCTTGGAGTTGTCACTGGTGGTGGTGGTCTACGGGTTGTAGGTGGCAAATATGTTGGCACTGGAGTTGTCAACTTACGAGTAGTCACTGGTGGTGGTGGTGCCCTGGTCGTTGTTGGAACTGGACGACGAGTTGTTATTGGTACGTATGTTGGTGGGGCAGTAGTTCTTAGTGCTGGAGTTCTCGTTGTTGGAATTGGAGTTGTTGTCCTAAGATTTTCTACTGGTGGTGGTGCTCTGCGAGTAGTGATTGGAACCGGAGGTAAGTATGTTGGAGCTGGGGTTGACTTAGGACGAGTTGTAGTTGGGCTGGGAGTCGTTGGCCTTGACGTTGTTGGCCTTGGAGTTGTCACTGGTGGTGGTGGCCTGCGAGTTGTAGGTGGCAAGTATGTTGGCACTGGGGTTGTCAACTTACGAGTGGTCACTGGTGGTGGTGGAGCCCTTGTAGTTGTTGGAACTGGACGACGAGTTGTGGGTGGTAAGTATGTTGGCACTGGAGTTGTCCTAGGTGCTGGAGTTCTTGTTGTTGGCCTTGCAGTTGTTGGCCTAGGAGTTGTCACTGGTGGTGGAGGTCTACGAGTTGTAGGTGGCAAGTATGTTGGCACTGGAGTTGTCAATTTACGAGTGGTCACTGGTGGTGGTGGAGCCCTTGTCGTTGTTGGAACTGGACGACGAGTTGTGGGTGGTAAGTATGTTGGCACTGGAGTTGTCCTAGGTGCTGGAGGCCTTGTTGTTGGCCTTGCAGTTGTTGGCCTAGGAGTTGTCACTGGTGGTGGAGGCCTACGAGTTGTAGGTGGCAAGTATGTTGGCACGGGAGTTGTCAATTTGCGCGTTGTCACTGGTGGTGGGGGAGCTCTGGTGGTTGGAATTGGCCTGCGAGTTGTGGGTGGTAAGTAAGTTGGTGCTGGAGTTGTTGGTGGTGGTGGTGGCCTTGTTACTGGCTTTGGAGTTGTTGGCCTTGGAGTTGTTACTGGAGGTGGGGGTCTGCGAGTTGTGGGTGGCAAGTATGTTGGAACGGGAGTTGTCAATTTACGAGTTGTCACTGGTGGTGGGGGAGCTCTGGTGGTTGGAATTGGCCTGCGAGTTGTGGGTGGTAAGTAAGTAGGTGCAGGAGTTGTTGGTGGTGGTGGTGGCCTTGTTACGGGCTTTGGAGTTGTTGGCCTTGGAGTTGTAACTGGAGGTGGGGGCCTGCGAGTTGTAGGTGGCAAGTAAGTTGGAACGGGAGTTGTCAACTTACGAGTAGTCACTGGTGGTGGTGGAGCCCTTGTAGTTGTTGGAACTGGACGACGCGTTGTGGGTGGCAAGTAAGTAGGCACAGGGGTAGTTCTTGGTGCTGGAGGCTTCGTTGTTGGTTTTGGAGTTGTTGGTCTGGGTGTTGTGACCGGGGGTGGTGGCCTGCGAGTTGTGGGTGGTAAATAAGTTGGCACTGGAGTTGTTAGTTTGCGAGTTGTTGGAGTTTGACGTGGAGTAGTTCTTGGAACCGATTGAGTTGGATACGTCAATGGATTTTCTGGAGGTGGGTAAGTGTAACCAGTTGGCTTAGGTCTCAATGTTGTTGTTGTTGGCCTTGGCTGCGTTACGTACTGAGTTGTTCTCACTGTTGGCGTTGGTCTTGGTTGTGTTACGTATTGAGTTGTTCTCACAGTTGGTGTTGGTCTTGGTTGGGTAACATATTGCGTTGTTCTCACACTTGGTGGTGGAGGCCTTGTTGTTGGTCTTTGAGTTGTTGGCCTAGGAGTTGTCACTGGTGGTGGTGGTCTACGGGTTGTAGGTGGCAAGTATGTTGGAACTGGAGTTGTCAGCTTACGAGTTGTCACTGGTGCTGGTGGAGCCCTTGTCGTTGATGGAACTGGACGACGGGTTGTGGGTGGCAAGTAAGTTGGAACTGGAGTTGTTGGCCTTGGAGTTGTCACTGGTGGTGGTGGTCTACGGGTTGTAGGTGGCAAGTATGTTGGAACTGGAGTTGTCAGCTTACGAGTTGTCACTGGTGCTGGTGGAGCCCTTGTCGTTGATGGAACTGGACGACGGGTTGTGGGTGGCAAGTAAGTTGGAACTGGAGTTGTTGGCCTTGGAGTTGTCACTGGTGGTGGTGGTCTACGGGTTGTAGGTGGCAAGTATGTTGGAACTGGAGTTGTCAACTTACGAGTTGTCACTGGTGCTGGTGGTGCCCTGGTCGTTGTTGGAACTGGGCGACGAGTTGTGGGTGGTAAGTAAGTTGGCACAGGGGTTGTTCTTGGTTTCGTTACGTATTGAGTTGTTCTCACAGTTGGTGTTGGCCTTGGTTGCGTAACGTATTGTGTTGTTCTCACAGATGGTGGTGGAGGCCTTGTTGTTGGTCTTTGAGTTATTGGCCTGGGAGTTGTGACTGGTTGTGGTGGCCTGCGTGTTGTAGGTGGCAGGTATGTTGGCACTGGAGTTGTCAGCTTACGAGTTGTCACTGGTGGTGGTGGAGCCCTTGTTGTAGGAACCGGCTTTTGGGTTGTTGGGTAGGTAAATGGTGTTTCAGGTGGTGGGTAAGTGTAACCAGTTACAAGCTTTTTGGTGGGTTGTGTCACAACAGTTCGCCCTGTTACTGGTCGGGGAGTAGTAGACTTTGCAACGTATTGCGTTGTTTTCTGCGTAATTGGTACATATGGAGTTGCTCGTGGAGTAGTACGAACGTATTGTGTTGTCTTCTGGGTAACTGGAACATATGGTGTTGTCCGTGGAGTTGTACGCACATACTGAGTTGTCTTTTGAGTGATTGGCACATATGGAGTTGTTCGTGGTGTGGTACGAACGTTTTGAGTTACCTTTTGAGTAACAAAGTTGGTGGGGACAAATGGTGTTGTCCTGGGAGTTGTGCGCACAGACACATACTGTGTTGTCTTCTGAGTGATTGGCACGTATGGAGTTGCTCGTGGAGTGGTACGAACGTATTGTGTTGTCTTCTGGGTAACTGGAACATATGGTGTTGTCCTTGGAGTTGTTCGCACATACTGAGTTGTCTTCTGAGTGATTGGCACGTATGGAGTTGTTCGTGGTGTAGTACGAACATATTGTGTTGTCTTCTGAGTTATTGGTACATAGGGTGTAGTCTTAGACGTTGTCCTTCGAGTAGGCTCTGTAAACGGTACTTTGGGTACTTCGTAATTGTAACCATCGATTTCTCTAGTCTGTCGAATTAATTCTTCTTCTGTGTTCGGATTCTATACAACAAAAAAAGTATGAAATCGTTCACGTATAATGTATACCATGTAACTTAAATTGTTTGGAAATTCAAATGAACAAGTTTCTTACCTCAAGTTCCGCACAGAAGCTAACAGCGCAAAACGCTAATAGCAATACAGCGCTCCTCTGTAAAATTAAAGAAAAATAGGTTTAAAAATTAAAACTTTAAAGTCAAGATGCTGAAGTTTCAACCATTCTTCATCTTAATTCATGTGGTTTTGTATTCAATTGGTCAACACCTTGCAACTTAAAACTGCATTTCTAGCCACTCCAAAAAAAGACACAGCTCAATCTACTTAACACACCTTTTTCAATTACCATTCCAAATTGCAATACAAATTAAAGTTTCAGCAAAGTATGAAGTAATTGCTTACCAACATGTCAACATCAAATAGCAAATAATACGATTTAAAAATATGATGATAATGGCCCTCCACGTGAATGCAATATTAGCATTTCCTAAACATTTTAACGCTTTGTTAAACAGTGGGGCAAGATAAAATAAATAATGGAAATAAATAAAGAAATAGCAGGTATGTACAACTTAATAATTGAAACTTCTCATATTCATTCACAACTTTAACATGCTTAGAGCTATGAAAGTTGAAGTATTTTTTTCCAAAAAATAATGGAAGTTGCCCCATCACCTTTTGTCACCTTTTGGTCAGCGTTTGTTTGGTTCTTCGTGGTAATAAATTATGTCCATCCTAGGCTAAACAGACTTATGGCTACCGTACATCTCAAGGTCGTGTAAGTTCAAGTTCGATTAAGATAAGTTGCATCATTTCTCAGTTTAGAGATAACTATCCGCGCCTGGGAGCAGGTATATACAAACATATATCAAAACAAGTTGGAATTTAAATTAATATCTACGAACAAAAAAACACCCAAACAGGTCTCTTTGTCGCTTAAAAACTCAACAAATTTTGAAGATATAACTCGCCCAATATTCATATTTCCTAATTCCAAAATCCAAATCAACAACAAAAATCACACCAACAAATAAATACCTGGTCTATATATTTATTTTAAAAAAAAACACAACGAACATGTTAAGGTAAATGATATAGCAGAAGATGAAAAGAGGGGGGGGGTCTTACAAGATAAGTTGAAAGCCTTGAAGACGTTGAACCCATCAACACTGATTAGGCTAAAATTTGCATAGTTTGTCCGATTAACGTTTGACATTTTGAAGAAATTGAAAGTTGATTCTATAAGACGAGGTGTTTATTTATGAGCTTCTTTGGACTCTGAGTTATATATGAACTGAACCTAACTCACTATTCCTGTTCCAAAGTCTGTGGAATATTATTCTTCAATAAAAAATAAATATAATATACGTATATTAAAAACATGTTTGGTTTTTAGAATATAAAGTAAAAGTGATCGAGATTCTTTTAGAAGAAAAAAACAAAGATGTAAATTTATGATTTTATACATCAAAAAAATAAATACATTTTTAAATTATTTATAACCAATTTGATTTCATATAAGTAAGCTATAAATATAAATAACTCTTATATTATAGAAAGACAATAATAAAAATAAAAACTTGATTTACCTATTAAAAAAAAATTAATTAAGTTCCGCGTGTTAATACATATTTTTGGATTCCGATAGACATCACACATGTTTGTTATTTTAATAGAAATTTGCATATTTTTTTAAGGAAAAAGACTAATTTTTGTTTAGTTACATAACTAAAATATGTGCTTCTTTATTTTTGTATTTTTAGAAATGATTAATGTTCATATTATTCGTACAATAATGGATTTAAACATACAATATCAAATGTTTAATACATTTGATTAAATAAATCTTCAGAAGGTTAGTTAGTTACAGGTTTGTGGCTCATATAAGTTTCTTGGATATCTACAATTTATTTAGGGAGTTGATTTGATGACAGCAATGAACTGAATTTCGAATATCTTATAGAGGTTCAAGGTGGCCGACCGACACGACGACCACGATGAACACCGGACGGTCGTTGTAGATATTGATAAATTTTCAAGAGCATATGTAATATAAAACTTTTCTGTGGTTTATTTGCATAGATGTATAAATAAAATTGAAGGTGTTTTTTTTATTTAAATAAAAACTATATAAAACTTAAGTGTAGAACTGATGGACGAAAAAAAACTTGTCCCATTTATTTTTCTGAACAGGAAAGTTTCAATACGTATTGTTTGATGGTTTATTTATTCGAAACAGAAAACTTAACAATTACTGAGGGTTAATGTAACTTTTTTGTAGCTTCCTAAACCTCGGAAATAACTATTAAGTTTTTAAACGCCCTTATAGTTCCTTAACGGCTTTTTGATCACAATGGATTAACTTCGAGTAAAAGAGCCTAAGTGATTGTAGAACTTACTGGTTTCAAATTTTCTTCATTGTTAGTATTTTTATATGATTGTTGTACTGAAGGAGTTGAACGATTTATTTTGACGACCATTGACGACCGTAATTTTCTATATCTAATCCATATTCTGAACAATAAAATTAATGCTAAACATTTTCCAATAGTTATTTCCAAAAATTGACTAGTTCCACTTAAGAAATCATTCTTAATTCTCAATTTCAAAAATTATTGGGTGGAACATAATTTTCAGTCAGCTGATCAAAAATTATACATTATGCCTTTTTTTTAATTTTATTTTGTTGGAAAGTCAATTTCTGGCCTTTTCTGAAATGTTCAATATTCTCTTCACTCATTTTTTGCATTTTTTTTTCTTACCCAAAATCTCTGAGCAACTTAAATATATGTTTCACTTAAGTAATTCTCAAAAATATAACATCATAATGAGATTTTGTTATCTGGTATTGGACTATTTCCCAAATCACAGGCAAGATTTGAACCCAAGACCTCTGGCATGACAGCTCTACAGCCCCTGTTAGATATTATTTTCAAAGAGACATCATCTCATTTTGGGATTAATTTTACATTAGTGGTGGAGACTGTCTATGGTAACTACGTTACGTTGTCAAAGCTATCACCCTCAAGTCTAAATTATACATATAATATGGACAATAACAATATGTGGTTTTAACAGAATGGCAGTGGGCATTATGTGCCTGAGAAACGAAATTACAATTTTAATTTATTTGTAGACGTTTGCTAAAATGTTTGACATTCACGTGTTTAAGGGTGCTCAACACCCTTGGGATGTCAAATCCCAATATTGATAAACATTTCAGCTGCAATGATGCAAAATGTTGAAATGTTGTTAAATTATTCAAATGTATGAGTTTCACAGTTGATAGTTGATAAATTTGCTATTTTTAAACAAAAGCATTGAAACTATATTAAACATAAAATTGAAAAAAATTTAACTTCTTAAAATTTGCAAATTTTATATACTCGCACATAAGTTTTGAACGACTGATACTTGAAAGTATTTAGGGACCAGTTATAGCTATCATTGAAATCAATTCGGAAAATAGAAATACGAATAATACCCGCGTTTTGTTGGAAAATCTATTCATAGTATAGTAGAATTTTACACGAACAACAAAACAATATCCATAGTAAGAATAACACCGATAAAAGTTAGAGTAGAATCTTACTATGAATGGGTTTTTGACATTTATACGAGTCTCGGATGGCTCTTATGTGATTTCGTTCTCAAATGTTGGTATGATTGATATTGCATTTGTATCTCGATGGTTGTGTTCGTTGAATAGTTGTGCATTTTGAATCATTTGTTTTCCATTGGCGAAAAAAAATCAATCTATTACTGTTAATATTATTTAGTTTTGTTAGTGAAAATAGACTAACTGGTCTTATTTTGCAAGAGAAAACAATAGAAAAGATTTTTATGTTTTAGATAGATATCTATCTATCTATCTAACTATCTATCTTTCTATATTTATGTTTTGCTATGTTTGCACGAAAGGCTTATCTCAGTTTAGATTAAATAAATCTTTTTGGTGTTTCCACCGCACAAGAAGATTTAAAAATAATTAAGTTTGGCAGCACTTTCTAAAATGCAAAAGGTGTTTGCATGTTTCTTATGAAGTGCAAGTGAGATAGTTTGATTCGTGCTAAACAATGAAAAACTGAATAGTTCAGCAGCATATAAGAATATGCTACCTACCCCATGTGCAATTTAATTAAAACAAAACTATATATTTGTACACAAACATCCAAATAAACAGACCATAACGCATTATCTGTACAACCAACTACTCCACAGAAGTTTTTCTTTACGAATTTCGACTCGCCTCCGATCCTCGTCCGGGTTTTTTCTATTTTCCTGAACAGCTTTTTTATATTTTGTTAAAGAATTCAACGAATTATGATTTGTGTTCCAATTATATAAAATTTTGTGAAATCCTTCCTTTTGTGGAATTTCAATTAGGAATTATTTTAAATAATTGATATTTTCAATGATCCCTATAAAGGTCCTTTCAATAATAAAAAACCAATGATAGCTATAACTAGCCTCTTATTTGGGAATAGCTAGTACAATTCAAAAATGTATAAAATTGGTAACTTGTATAATGCTTACACCTTGATAATTAGTTGTTTTAAATTGTAGATTGATGTAATGACTTTATCTACATAAGTCATTAAATAATAAAGGGCAAAGTGTTTAAACTTAAAACTTCATCGATAACATCAAATTAAAAAACATGTGCTTCTTTTTTTCAAAAATAAATTTATCTATCTCTTCAATCACATACATAAGTACACTGACAAATTATAATTGAATAGCAAAAGGCAAACAACTTCGGTTGGCATCTTCGGGGTTATTATCCATTTGTCCGTTTCATTCATATCATTCATCTATCACTTAACTTAATAATGAACATTTATTGAGTTGTAGCTTTATGTATATTAATGTTTGTACATAGTCATTAAATAGTTTTTCGATATTTTCCGCGAATACTATGGCCGCACCAAAACATACATATTTCGTCGATGAAGCTATTAATGTTGCCATAAAAACATTTAAAAATTTGTAATCTCAACCATTGAATATACTATTTAAATAAACCTGCCTATATTTCACATTAAAAAAGCTTAAAAATGAATCCCTTTCAGTTAAAATCAATGATGTACTCGTACTCGGAATAATAAAAAAAGAAAACAAGTATTGTAAACACAAAAACTTACATTTGTAAACATTCTTTCATGCAGCCAGAGTTACAGCATTACAGGTTTGAATGAAAATTAACATGGATATAAACTTGCATGTACAAATAAATGTATTCCTATAGCCTTTGCAGTTTTTTGGTAATATTTTTTTTTTTTAGGAAAATGCAGAAAAACTTGCTTGCATAATTGAAAATATAGAAGAGTACCTATAACGAACATGATGGTATCTATAATTGTTTTTTGAAAAGATCAAAAACTTAGGAAATAAATTGGTTTTTGAGGATTGCGGTCGATGATCAAGTTTTTTTGTTAAGATCATTCAAGCAGAAAAATAAATAATAATTTTTACAACTTTACGAAGGAGTTTATGAATTTTGATTAAAAAAAATATTTAGATTATATTTGCATTACTTTTGATATTTAAATAAAGGTTTTAAAGGATTGTGTAATGTGTAACTGTGCCTTAAGCTCCTTATGAAATTACCCAAGTGAAGTTTTATATATATAAAAGAAAGTATAGTTCAAAAAGTTTTAAACGTTTATAAGAAAATTTGTTAAATGTTTGTGGATTTTTTAGTGGCAAGTGATGATTTTAACCGGTTTTAGTAATTTCCGTTCCTCAGATCGAAGTTCTCTTGATAAGTTTTTTATAAACTATAACTACTTAGACTTGTCCAGATGCACTGTTTTAATAAAAGCAAACTAGCATTTTACTTAATATCAGAAAGTTCAAATTTGAGATAGCATTTTTAATAAACGCTCAATTAAGAAGAGTTAGTTAGTATAAAAACAAAATTTCATCGAAATGAAGTTTAATCAGTTAGTCGAAAGGGATAAGCAACAATACCAGTGTTTTTTGGCATTCTATAAATAGTATAGTAGAAAAATCCCAAGAAAACCCATCGGCAGTAGCCAGATTTTTGTATTTAAAAATTGGTACAACTGAAAAAAGCCCTGTCAGAATAATAATAAAAAAAAAACTCAAAAAGAAGAAAGTTTTGTGAAAATTTAAAGTTAAAATTTACTTTAGCAAAAAGGACTAACAAAAACTAATAAAATGGAAAATTTTCAAGAAGAAATGGTAAGAAAATATCTGGCTTTGACATAAAATACAAATTTCAAGAAGAAGGTTTGTTCGTAGGCTACTACATTGACATGTGGTGTTGAAGCGAGCTTGAAGCTCGTCTTATTTTTTAAATAAATGAGTCGAGTTAAAATGAGCTTGATTCGACTCGATTCTGGTCGGGGCTCGGAGTCGATTCCAAATTTGTGAAGAAAAATCTGTGCGGAGGAGTTGGTTTTACAGATAATGTATTATATGGTCTGTTTATTTGCATGTTTGTGTACACAAATTATAGTTGAACTATTCAGTTCTTTATTGTTTAACACGAATTAAACTATCTCACTCGCACTTCATAAGAAACATAGAAACACCATTTGCATTTTAGAAAGTGCTGTCAAATTTAATCATTTTTCAATCTTCTTATGCGATGGAAACACTTAAAAGATTTATTAAATCTAAACTGAGATAAACCTTTTGGTGGAAATATAGCAAGACTTAATTATCTTTTCTATTGTTTTTTCTTTGCAAAATAAGCCCAGTTAACCAATTTTCATTAACAAAACTAAATAATTGTAACAGGAACAGATTGATTTTTTTCCCCAATGGAAACACATGAATAATTTTAAATGCTCAACTATTTAACGAAGTAACAGATTGATTTTTTTTCCCCATGGAAAACGCATGCATAACTCCAAATGCAACGAACATAGCCATCGAGATACAGATGCAATATCAATCGTACCAACATTTGGGAACGAAATCAAATAAGATCCATTCGATACTCGTATAAATGTTGAAAACCCATCCGTAGTAAGATTCTACTTTAACTTTTATGGGTAGTATTCATACTGCGTTTTGTTTTTGTTATTTGTGTACAATCCTACTATGCTATTGCTAGATTTTCAAACAAAACACGGGTAATGTGACTAATTGTGTTTAAAGTAAAAAAATGGAAATGGTTGTTGATATATTTTAGAGTTTTTTTTATACGAACAATAAAGTTTTCAAAACGTATGGTGAACGTTTTAAGTTACCAAATAAGGGAGTTTAAGTAAACATAATTTATTAATGAAATATTTTATTTCATATCCTAAATTCTTTAAGATAGTTTATACTGGTCAGAAAGTTTTTCTTCCTGACAGTAAAATTGTACTTTTCCAAAAGGTTTTGATGGCTTTAATTCAAATCCTATTTTAAAAATAATGTATCATGTCAAGTTTTTGAGATATTACATTTAAAATTCAAAGAACACGTATGTACATACAAATAAAAGCCTTTTTGAGGCTTTTTAAAATATGAAGTAACCATCTTTTTTTAATAAAATCGTGATGGTGTTGTTGAAATATTTATGTTATTTCATAAGTTGTTAGATCTCACCAGTCTGAGAAAAATCTGAAAGAAACGCTAAACCATTTATGCTTAAACGGGTTTCAACAAAAAAAGGCAAAACGGTTTGAAAGTTAGTTTCCTTCTGTTGTCTACACAATTGTATTATATCCAGATTTTGAAATATATTAAAAAGTATAAAAAATAAGGTTGAAATCGAGTATTTTTAAAACTTGATCAAATAGTTAACATTAAAGTTTGGATTCAAAATCAACACTTAAAATTAAGTTCAAATTATGAAAGTATCAAATTCAAGGTTTTCTAAAAATTCGTTTAGAGTAAAATAAAGACTTAAAACTATTGAGAATTACTAGGAACTAAGTAAAATACTAAAATGATTTAATTTGTAGAAGAGAAAAGATTTGTAGTTTGTAAAATCATCAAACAATTTATTATTTTTAATATTAGCCTAAAAAAAGACATTTTTTTTTTAAGTATTTTTATTTAGGACATTTTAATAATTTAAAAAAGTATTGGTTTGGTGGTGGGACCTACTTTTGTCGACCAGTGTTACAAAGCCTTTGGAATAAAGGTGGAATTTGTGTTTTTTTTTTATTAAATGATCGCAACAATTTATCAAAATACTACCTATTTAAATAATAAGCAAATAAAAAAAAATTTGTTTTAAATTATACGCGAATGTCTTTAGGCTCAAACATTTATCTTAGAGCATTAATGTTAAAATTAATTAGGCATCTCAACATGAAAAACAAAAAGTTATTTCATAAAAAATCAAACTTAATTCATAAAAATTATGAACTATTTATGAAAGGTTTTATTTTGAATTGCACTGCGGGTAAATTTATAGTTAAATTTTAATTTTTTTTAGAAGATATATATTTAAATTCAATTCATTGTAAATGGAGGAGATGCTATACTTTAGTGTTAAAAACATCCTGATTTGAGTTTTATATTCAAATTTCTTAAGGTGTTGTAAATTATATCAAAAATGTAAAATATAAATTCACTTTACTCTTAGCCTATTAGTTTTTAAGCTGACATTAAGAACCAAAACAAAGCTTTATTTAATAACGCAGTGCAATAATACAGAAGATAAAAATGCAAAACAAATTGTAAAAACGTGGATACAAATAAAAAGATATCAAATGTTTTGAACAACTTTTTGGTTAAAAACTTGTTCTTGCCAGACTTGAAGCCATAAAAAAGATATGAAATTAAATATAAATAAACTTAAGTATACAAATTTTTAATTTCTGACGCACATTAAATATGCAGTTTAATTACGCATGATGTATTTTTTTATGTTTAAAGAACTAATTTAATTCGATTGAAAATTGCAGATGAATTTATATTTGACTTCTAAACTATGTATCTATAGTACAATTTTCTTGCAGATTTGTCTGTGCTTAATGTCTTAATGAAAACAAAAAATAATTCAATCATCGATGTTGTGGTACTTATACATAACTTTACATCAAAGTTCAATTCAATTATGTAAACATAAAATTATCAAACATTAAACAACCTGACGGACATTATACTCGTTTCGAACTTTGTGGTTTCAAGAGATGTGTCACGATCAACTTCTGTGATTTGCCTCAATAAAGTATCAAGACAAAACAAAAAGAGAATTCAACAATTTTCTCGAATACTTATACATACATTGATCGAGGACAAAAGATCTTCAATGCAGAGTGTCTGCATGGTGCATGCAGCATCTGCAACTGCATCATTCTTGATTTTAGACATAACCATGCGATGATGCTGTAACAATTCCGGCAAATCTTGTAACGAGGTCAAAATGAACTTCAGTTAGTAAATTTACCACAATTGGTTTACCTACTGATAGTAGTTGTTTTTTTTTTTATTATTTTGTAATTCAACTTAACATTTATGGGCTACTTAGAGTGTCAAAAGTTGGAAGATTATTGCATCTCATGTCCAACACTCATTAAAATTGTCATTATCAATGTAAAAATTTTGGATGTGAATATTATTTATTGAAGTGAGTCTAAGACATTAGCAAAAATAAAAGAAGAAAAGTTTCTCAGTTGTTAAGCGTTAAGTCGTTAAATTAATGCCGCCACCGATTTCTACATTTTGCAGGTTTTTTTTAAGTGATGATGATGAGCGGATTGGTAGGTATATCCCTACAGGGTGCAGGGTGTCAACACAAGATTCCTCTACCAGTTGACCATGAAGACCATCACCAGGTTGTGTATGGCTGTAAGATATTTTATCCGAAAAAATAGCTTTTTATTATTTTTTCTGTTGTTTTGTGTAAGTTGGTGTGATGGAATTAAAAAGACGTATAGGTCATGGTCTGATGGACAATAGAATAATGTTAAGTTTCAGCAGCAGCAATGCTGCTGCAGTATGGAGTATTAATGTTAACGTGCAATTAATCACTTAGTTGGCCTGTTAAATGGTTTCCTTTGATGGAATTCAGTTAATGATTAATCATTGTTCGCAATAACTACTCCTATACTATATGTATGTACGTTTTTCATCTAAGCCGAATAATTTTGTGGCCATAATGTATGTAAACAAATATTGAATAGAAGACAATTATTATGTTGTTATAGATTCAAGACAACACACAAAAAAATTAATTTTAAGTTTGGATTTAATTAATTAATTATAAACTTATCTGGATATTTGTGTATGGAAATTTAATATTTTAATTTATAGTCAAAAAAGCTGGATTATTATAAATGAAGCTAGAAGTTATATCCATATTGTTTAGTTATTTTTTGTTTTTCATAAATTCAAAAAAAAAAACCTGCTTCAAACTGTAAATTGATATATATGTATTTTAATGCATTTTTAAACCGTTATTGAAGTGAAATATCAAATGTCAAACCACTAAACAAAAAAAAACTTGTTATAATTTATCTGCAAATTCATATTTCAAAAATATTATAAAAGGTAGTAGAATTAGTTAGTTCTTTCTTAGTTTAAATTATTAAATTATTTTTGAGCAAATTTATTAAGAATAGATAAGCAATTTACATAATAATTATGAGGAACAAAATAGTATAAAACAAAAGGAATGCCAGTTTTTTTAGTCAATACACTTAAAACCTAGCCTTGTTTATTCTTCTTTATTTCCAATTTGAATATTTGTTTTATAATTCAAAGAAATATTATGAATATTTTCTCAAGGTCACACCAAGAAGATTATGTTTGCATTAAGATAAATAACATTAATGTGTCATAATGCTCTTTTTGTGAATCATAAAAACGAGGATGTGATTGTGAAATTCTTCGAAAATATATTGAATTATAATTAATTTAATAGTTGAATTTTTATTGAAATATAAATTCTAAGGTGCGTCCTCCAATAAAGGAATGATTTGATTTTGCCGTAGTTTGTGTACTAAAATCTTTTAACTACACATCTAAAAGTTTAAGATCGATAAATGTGAAACATTTTAATGGAGGGTAATATTTAAAAAAATGTTTTAAATTTCAGAAACTCTGTTTTTCATAATTTTCCTAATGAAGAACATTTTTTCGTGAACATTTCTTTCAATTTTTTTTTAAATATTATTTTAAAAATCAGAAAATAATTCTAATCGACTTCATGACATTTTTCTGATAACAGAATTTATTTTTATTTAAATTTGGAGATATTGACGTAAATTATTTTGGGTAAGAAAAAATGGCTTAGGTGGCATTCAGCCGGTGAAACATTTAAATTTCTTGTGTAATAGCATAGAAATTCTATGCACGTATGCTTGTCTGGTAGACTTGGAGAAGGACTTTGACACCGTATGGTTAGAGGGTCTGTATCTAAAGTTAAACAGACTTGGCTTAAGTAGACCACAGTTGTAATAAAGCATATACACATGCTTGATGGTAGACGGTTTATTCTCAAAATTGGCAATCAAACATCTACCAAAATCTTGGATGATAAAAATGGTCTTCAACAGGGAGTGGTTAACTCGCCGATCTTATTCAGCATTTACACAAGTGATCTAAAAATAAATCTGACTCAGGAAATAGCGTAGCCCGACGACCTAATTGCGTACAGAACGGCTAGAAAAATTGAGGTTTTGAAGAGTGACTTCGATAAGATTCAGCAATATTGCGATGACTGGAAGTTGAAAATTAACATTCCGAAATGCGAAACTATCCTGTTCAGGATTCCGCTGTATGGAGCCTCAAGGGATACGAGAAAAAACTGGAAGAATTTAGTGATCATTGGACCAAATCGACAGCCACTGGCCAATAAAAGTGTAGTAAAGTACCTTGGCATCTGGTTGGATCAGTACTTGTATTTTGACAGACATATGAGTGCTGCTCTGGCCAGAGCTAGGAGAGCCTTTACCATCCGTCTTGACAGCAGGTTGAAGGTGATTTGCTACATGGCCCTTATCCGGCCGATGATTGCCTATGGTTGGCCGGTATGTTTCAAAGTTGCCCCATCTCAAATGGAAAAGATTTGGATGTTTAAAAGACAATGTCTGCGACGCACCCCAACGATGAGTACTACGAAAGTGCACGTTTAAGTGGCAACATTCCGCCCGAAGCTTTTCTCTATTTAGACAATCGAAGGCTGATACAGGATAGGGAGGCGGTTCCGCTAATCTACCACGTCATGTCAGTCGTAAGACTGTAGATAGGCTCCTCCTTTACAGTCGGCACGGGACTGTTTCCGATAGGGACCTAGGATAGGGTGAGGCAAGGGAGCCAGTTTTGTTGGCTTCAAATAGAGAATGTCATTTAAAGTTTCTATGGCGTTTGGTCTTGACCGGCTTACATAGGTTTAAGGATTAGGTTAGGGACAGTCAGGGTGGAACCAAAAAAAAAATTATTTAAGAAAAGTTTACTGTGGCTGTTCTAGTGTTTAAGTAGTTTTAAACAATTTTAAGTAGAATTGTTGGTTTTGGTTAGTTTTAAGTAGCTTAAGTATAATATATATGAGTTCCGGTTTTCTTTTAAATTTAGTTTTAAATTTATATAAAATAAAAAATAATAATAAAGTTTTTTTTTTGATTTTCTTGGTTTTATATTAAGTTCTCGTTATTTAGGATTAAAATTGTTCTTAGGCCGAAAGGCAGTAGTTATAAGATAATGGATTAACCCGCATAGGGCCAGAAAGATATTTTTTTAAGTTCTTAAAGTGTACGTTAGTTTTTTAAGAATTTTTGTCCAGCTCTAAGATGGTTTTAAGATTTTGCTAAAAAATAAAAAAAAACGCTTAAATTCCTTGTGTCATAGCATAGATGTTCAAAAAAAAAGGAGGAGAAGGAAGTGGAGAGGGGATAGAGAGGGGAATCATGATTGTGCGTTTTTTCTTAAAATTAATTGTTTTCTAAGGGCAGTTGATTTGATGTTTATAAAATTTTTAATTCATTTTACACCCACTTCCTTGAAAAATGTCCGGTTGCATCAGATATTACCTTGTCGTATATTCTCTCAAGGTTAGACGATCAGGATATCCTTATCATTAAAATTAGAGGTTTAGTTTTGAATAGCTGTCTATTTGAACAAAAGTCGCTTTCGAAGTTGTCTTCTTTAGATATTTCACAAATAAAAATTACTTCATTACTAAAAATAGAACTAAAGAGACTTAATAGAAGCAACATTTTGTGTCCTTGAAAGTTGCAAACTATCATGCAAAAATAATGGGTAGAAGAGTAGGTATAGGGTTTAAACATTGCAACAGATGTGCTCAAGGGCAGAAAAGCACTAACCAACTCATGACAAACGATGTTAAGACGAAATTCTCCGCCAACGTATGTTTTGTTAACTTTTATTAATATAACACTTTTTTTCTAAAGAAACCAGTGTTTGCCTTATTAAGCTTGTGATAACAAGGCAAAAATGTTGGTTTTAGCTCCAATTTAAAAAAAAACCTTTTTTTTTACACCTACAACCGCATTTATAAATTCACAAGCCAAAATTTAGATACGGTCGACTTATTATTGTGTGTTTTATTTTGATTTATGAACCCATTTATTTGACTGTTTTAAAAATAGTTAATTATAAGCTTATTAAACATTTTAAAACAAAGCCAGAAATAGAAAATACAAATTTAAACAGGGTGAATCAACGACCTCGCGTCAAAACCCCGAAAAGCTGTTTGGCTATTGCAAACATTAGGTTAAACTAAGAAAAGAATTATGTGAGGGTATAAAGGCGTATTTTTAAAATCGTATAATGTTACTGTCAAAGTTGAAAGGTAAGAAAATACAACACCATAAACAACCCAACAACGTGAGGTTGTAAATTTCAACATTCTATATACAAGAGCTTTAAAGTTGCAATCATTGTCTTTAGCAAGCCAGTTAATCTGACCTTTTAGACTCTTTTAATGTTTATTTTTGTGTTGGTTTAAATAGAATCACTAAAGATGTATTCTGACATACTTGCAAGAGATAATAAATATAAAAGTGCCAGACAATAGTAAAAATCGAATTTTATTAGAGGAAGACTTTCAAAATAATTTATATCTATTTTTCGATAAAAAGTTTGCTTCATTTAGTTTCAAATTTATTAAAAATATTACGAATATTTTATACTTTTAGTTTGAGGCGTTAAAAATCAGCCTAAGATTTATTATCAACTCTTGAGAAGAAATTTCGACACGACAATGAGTTCATTTGAGACTGATGGACTGTCTATAGCTTGTTTACAATAGGTACAATTGTTTTCATTAAATATTTTTCCAGTTGACAAGCTTGACGGAACGAAAAAGTCTTAGCTTTACTGCTAAATTATTGTAGAATCCGAGATCTCAAAAATTGTATAAAAATTCTTATTTTCCTTAACAAGATGGATGACAAATAGCCACATTTTAACTCAAAGCAATTAATCAAGGTTTTGGAGTACACGTTTATTTTTTTTAACAAGCTCAATGTTAACAGATTTGTTCATCATTTTCAGAATGTGGGTTGATAAAACTCTGTTTTGAACATCTTAGAAAAGTATGACAACAAAATGTGCACGACTCTAGTGGGTTGTTGAGAATTATCATAAAAATAAACACTTAAATAAGTTGTTTATAAGATTTTTAAATTATTCAAGGGTTCTTTTTCTTCTAATGATTTTTCTGAATATAAATTTTATACAAAAACTGAAACATCGTACGTCATGGATAGCGGTGGATATTTATTTTCTATTATTTTTATTGCATTACCATGAATTGCATAAATAATATGTGCAATTGGTATTGGTTTTCAATTTTATGTAACTTTGATCATAAAAAGACAATAATATAAGTACCTTGCCTATTGAAGGAGTGTTGTGTATTAATCTATGAAATTTATTTGTTCATGTGCTAAAGATATTTCTTTCATCATGGTTTTTATGTAAACTTCTTTGACTTTTTATTTTTACTCACATTCGAAGTGGGATAAAAATTATTATTTCATTATTTGAAGATATAATTTATGATTTGTATAAATATTTTTTTTTATTTCTAAATATTATTTGTGATTTCCGTAGGAGAATGATTTGGCTATAATTTTGTTTTTATGATTTAAAGTTATTTTTTTTTAAATCTAATCAAAGGTGATGATGAACAATAATATTATCTGCAGAATTGGATATCGTGCTAAGTTGGTGGTAAAATAACAATGATTGATCTCGTCATGCAATATTTTGAGTTGCAAAAAAGGAAGACCTGTCAAAATTGAAAAAGAGGCGCTTCTGTTTATGTCTATTTTTAGTTCTATTATATGGATTGAGGTAATTGATCAAAAATCTTGAATGATTGTATCTCTTTTTGGCGCTAAATAGATACACGAAATCTTAAAGGTTTCAAGGTAATTCTTTCTTAAGGAAATAAAACCATCAGTTTTTTTTCATGGTGGTAAAAGGAAAGAGAATTGTCTGTGTTACTTGTAATTAGAAAAAAGTTTAAGTTTACTAGATTTTGTCTAAAAGAAATTATTGAAAATTAAGTTAAGATGCAAGAAATAAAAACACAAACAGAATTATGGTGATGTGAGTATTCAACATTTGTTTTTTACTGAACACGTTAAAAATATGTTATTTCAAAATGTTAAGATTATGAACCTCTAAGTGTCAAAATACTCTTTTTGTGAATCATAAAAATGAGAATGTAATTGTGAAATTTTTCCGAAGCATCTTGAATTATGATCAATTTAATAGTTGAATTTTGAATTTAAAAAATAAATTCTTAGGAGTGTCCTCAAATGAAGCAAGATTTGAGTTTGTTAACTAAAACCTTTTAACTAAACATCTGAAAGTTTTTAAACTTCTACAAAAATACCTATAAAGGAAGAAGAAAACTTTCGTAATTTCATTGTTACTAGGTCTCCTTTTTTGTTAGGAAACATCTCAGAAAATTAGAAAAGAACAAAAAGTTTCCCGACAAGTTTTTTACAATCTTTTCGACCGAATCTTGCTGTTCAAACCATGAAATACCATTTTAGCCTATTAAAAGTTATCATGTTATTCTATATATACAAATTATAATACTTTATTTTGTATATTTAACAGGCTTTGAGGAAAAAAGGTCGAATTGGGGTGAAGTACATTTAGTCGAAAAATAAAATACAATTGAGGCGTTTAGACTGAGAAGGTGTTGAGGGACAAAATTGCATGTGCTGATGTATTGTTATGAAAAGACCTTTTTTACTTAGAGTTGCTCAGAAATATCTTCTTAAGGCTAGAGAAATTAAGAAAACGGCCATGAGAACACCATCTCACTCTAAGCACTTCAATTCTTTAACGTACAGCAAAAATGACTTTAGACAGAAACTGGTCACAAGGACGAAATAAATGCAGTAAACAGTTTTGCTTTTTTTGGAAATACAATAGTTATCAAAAAAACAAGTTCAAAACTAATACTAAAAGTGAAATACCACCATCTTCAAAATATGTTTTCCTTGCCATTTTGTTTCATGACTGATGAAATACCAACGCGCCGGCGTCTGTATTTCAATTCGTTTTTAAGTAATATCGGCACAATTTTTGTCCAAAATGGACTGTAATACTTGAACTTTTTCTGTTGTATCTCAAATACCTTTGATTTTATTTTGGACAATTCTTCTATCCTTCTTTCTAATGTCATAATAAACTTGACGTATTTTCAAAAAGTAAGTAATACAAAAATGTCTTCAATTTTCTATGAACTTCTGTTACAGTAATTGGAACATTTTTCTTAAACACAAAACATTATATTTTTGGCTCTATTTTCTTTACATACTATCAAAATAATCTAATATAATCGATTGTTTCGTAGTGTAATACTTCACATTTTTCATTCTAATGAACATAAATCTTTCATTGGCCAAAGTTGTATTCTTGTTGTAGTTCTCCTTCTATTCCAAGGTGTTGGAAACAGATGCATTTACCTCACAAGAATGACATTTCAGTCACAATAAGATTTACGGTTATGAATTACAAAAGCGACATGTCTTCCATTTCGATTAAGTCAATTTATTCAGTATTTCAGGTTAAAAAAAAAAACAAATAAGTTGATGCTTATTATTGATTGAAGTTTTTGTATTTATTGACCAAAAAATAAAACTCTGTACTTATTTTTGTCGTTCTGCTGCTTACCTTAATTTTTTTCCAAAAATCTAGTCTAAGAGCAATTTTGTATACATATATGTATATACAACTCCTGATGAATGTTCAAGTCAATAAAATGTATAATCCTAAGAATGTCATCTTTTAAAATTCAAAATTTAATCTTCTTAAATTGGAAATTAATTGAAATCAACCAAGTTTTCCCATTCTATGAAAAAAATTAATCTGAATGAAACCCAATGTCAAACCCTATCAGTTAATAATCTTAAATGCCTTCCTAACAGCTATCGACCTATCATTTTTATACAATTTATTCATTCATCATTGTGAACACAGAGAAAAACAAAAACAAAACAATACAAATCACAAAAAATAATTCTCTTAAAGTTCAAACTATACAAGTTAGATGTCACTGCCAATTCCAATTTTATATGCAGATGAGTTAAGTGTTTGATATGATATGTAGACCTCTAACATAATATAATTCATATTAACATTGACAAAGTTTCATTTCGTCTCATAATAATCACGAGCTAAACTATTAAAACATTTTTGCAAATGATATTGAAAGTTTTGAAGACAAAAAATAACACTAGCTTAAAGGCAACACAAACAAATTTAATAAGCACACGATGTGTCACATCACATACAACAAAGTTAACGACAAGTTTAAACTATAAAACGATGCATAATTAAATGTTTTCTTCTTGGCCAAGTCAATGATGCTAACACCAAACAGTGGCAATAACTGGCAATCTATCCATCTTCAAATGAACCTAATTCGATTGGCCAATCGACCAACAACAACACCAACAACAACAACGACGAGTGATGATGATGAGAATGCAATAACTCCATCTCAAAGTGATAATTAAGCGCAATCCTAAGCCAGAAGCAAACAACACTTGGTTTGGAATATAGCTACTCTCGTACAAAAAGCACAAATCAGCACCAATGGCAATGGGTCATTTGAATTCTTCACACATCATATAGACTATACACAAAATGTATAAATCTTCAAAAGTTAAATGTCACTAGAGGCAGATCGGATCGACCGACCAACCGACGACAGTAACACAAACTGCTTGTCCACAATTCACTCATTGACTGCTTCCAATGGGTACATCGTGTCGTTTGTCGTTTATTGATAAATAATTATTGTATTTTATGAAATGGTCCATCATCAGCTACTGTTTTTTAGTTTCTTTCTTAGAGTAATTGAATTTTCATTCTAATAAATTATAAATACATTTTTAAACTGAGTTCTTTTCATTTAGTCACTTCACTGAATTAAATCACACACCACATTTTATGTCTGTACCTAAAACACGTATATTACTTAACATCCCAAAAACGACATAATATCCTTATGCAATTTATCGGAGACAAGATGTTGACCATGAGGGTTGTGTTGTTAAATGTTCACAATAACTCTACTCACCATGATGAGCACTTAAGTTTATTTAAGCAGCAATTTAATCCACAGGGGTATCCTGTCTTTTTGTTGGTCCAGCCGAAATTTATTTCAAGGATCAGTTTTTTAATTGAAAAAAAAATAAAACGAAAAAAACGATATCCCTATCGTGTCACAATTCAATTAGTGAATGAATTTGACCGATATAGCGAGACCAAAAATTTGAGAAGGCGAAAAAAAGAAGAGACACAGGTGGTGAAGTGTGGTTAACTGCTAGACAGAGTGTAGAGTACCAACTAAAATAACAAATCTTTAAAATTTTCTATATATACTCGGTGAAGATGCTATGCCGCCCGCTGCCGTCGTCGTTGTTGATATCGGCGATGTCGTGGTTGCCGATGAGGACCGTGTCGTCGTTGTAGTCGCTCAGGTTTTTGAGACCCCCAAACCGAAGAAGATGCGACGAGCGATGATGATGTTGATTATGAAGATGAAGAAGTATGTGCTTTTGGCAAATGGTGTTTTACCCTCAGCTTGGAACCAGATTTCAATGGAGATTATCTGGTCTAGCTGGCCAGGCTACCTTGTGGTTGTCGTCGTCGGTCGTGTCGTGTCGTTCATACATGATGATGCTATTGATGCTGGTGTTACTGAAGCTGAAGCTGACATGACCGTACGAAAAAGCTCCCCAATTTAAACCTTTATTGAATGGACATACATAATGTAGTATGGTGGTCTGTGCTTGTATACGATGGACTTAAATTTTTCGTATTTTATTGGAGATGCCCACTTGATGACGATTAAAAAATGCTTTGACGTTTTGCGCAAGCATTGATCGCTTAGCGTAGCGTCGTCGGCATTGTCGCATCGGTGGTGGTTTTAGGTTTTTAACTTGGGTCATGTGCGTAGCGAAGGTGAGAGATACATTAAATTATCAGATTCTAATATTTATTAGGTTTAACTTTTACAAAAATATAATTTTAAATGCAAAATTCTAAATATTTTGAGGTGAATAAAATAACACAAAATACGTCACTAAAGTCGCATTCGGAATTCAAGGTTGTTTTGTGGTTTTATATCGATTTTATGTACGTAAAAGAAGTCATAGTGATGTACAACTTAAATTATTTAAAACTGTTAAACAAATTATAACGAATTTAACTTTTAATTTGATATTGAGCTACTTAAAGGATGACATAGGTAAGTAAATTCATTACAATAATGTCCACGATACAAATTTCGGACTTCTAAACCTCAAAACCATAAAATTATTCAAAAAACAAACAGTCGTTACTTGTTTAAATAAGCTGATACTTACACATTTTTCTCCATGCACATGCTTATGAAAATGAAACATGAAGGTTCATTGAGTCCACGCCTTTCAATAAAAGGTTTAGTTTTATTATTTAACAATAGGATACGGACTTGGTTGCAGCACCATATCCTTTTCAGTAAATTTTTTATTTTTATTTTAGAGCTTTTGCAAAGTTTTACTTTTACGTAGTCCCATACAAAAATATACAGTGTTAAATCACAAGATCTATGTGGCAAATTGAGATTATACCTTGACGAAAAATCACACGGTCAGAAGCATTTTCAAATAGAGGCCCAACTCTATGGAACAGTAACGTGTTGAAGATGAGGAAGTTTTTTAAAATCAATGGTGTACTATCTTATATTTTAAATTTCGAATATTTTCATATTCTTTTTAATGAATCGCTCAAATCTTCATTTTTTGCTAAAATTTGGAAGAGTTCGTTCATAACACCGATACATAAAAAGGGTAGTAAAAATGAAATAAAAAAAGATAGTCCCATTGCAAAACTGTCCGTCATTACTAAATTATTTGAGTCCATTATTTGTAAAGTCATATCGTTTAATTGTAAGTCTATAATTTGTGACAGTCAACATGATTTTGTTCAAAATAAGTCAACAACAACTTCTTTCATTTCAGTTCTTTTTGTTTAGATTCGTTTAAAAAACGGAAACTAGTTGACTGTGTCTTCACAGACTTTAATAAGGTCTTTGATAAATTGTGCCATGAAACATTAATTTCCTAGCTAAAATGCCAAAGCTTTAACGATAATTTTGTTAGTTGGGTTTCGTCGTACTTATAGATCATTCAGTATAGTTTTTAGCAATGAGCGGTGATCATATTTTTATACCAACTCTGGCGTACCACAAGGTAGCCATTTAGGTCCTTTACTGTTTATTTTGTACTATTATAAAACACTCATCTGTTTTAATTTACGCTGATGACATTACAATTTTCAAACGTATGGACTCACTTGACGACTGTTTACTCCTACAAAATGATCTAAATAGTTTTCGAGAATGGTATTTTATAAATAAGCTTTTACTAAACATGGCGCATGCCCCAACAGTGGAGAAAGATGAAGACACCAAAGACATATTCTTCGAGCTCTTGGACAAGACATATGAGCAGAGTAGTGCCCTGGCTATGACATTAGGAGATTTTAATGCCAAGCTAGGAAGAGAAGACATCTTTGGTGGCATAATCGGGAGATACAGCCTGCACGATACTACCTCCGACGACGGATTCAGGCTGGTAGATTTCGTTGCGGGGCGAGACGTTCTGGTAGCTAGTACGCAGTTCACGCATCTTAATATCCACAAGGGGACATGGAAATCTTCTGATCAATAAACCGTCAACCAGATTGACCACATTGCGATCGACGCACGATCTTTCTCAAGTATCCAGGATATCCGAACATTCCGAAAGGCCAACATTCACTCGGACCACTACCTCGTTGTAGCCAAGTTACGGCTACGGATATCCCGATCCAAGCCAAAACAAGGTAGTACTGTGAGAAGATTCAACGTTAGACGGCTACAATCGCAAGAGACTGCCACGTCCTTTTCTGATCGAGTCTCTGACAACCTCTTAAGGAGTCTTATGCTTCCTGCATTAAGCACTGAAAACCAGTGGCAAATGTTCAGATAATTGAACTAGAGCTTCCGTTTGGAGTCACATTACGTTTCATTAAGTTCTTTTCCTTATGATAGTAAAGCGAAACGTGAGGTCGAAGCTTTATTGTGATAGCATTCATTGAATTCCTATGGCTGAATTCGTTAACGTCAGTTGAAGCCGAAGCTGAAGCGTGTTTGTGATTCAGCCATTATATTCTTAAACTTCTTTATATATCATTTGTAAGACCAATATTGGAATACGGCTGCATAATATGGGTTCCTTTTTATTCGGCCCATATAAACAGAATAGAAGGAGTACGAAGAAGATTCATGCGCTTCTGACTCCGTTTCTTCACATAGTCTCATAGGCTCGGACTTCCACCGTACAATCATAGGCTTACGCTCATAAATCTTCCATTGCTTTCTAAACACACAGAGTATATTCAGCTATGCTTTATTATAAAATTAATCAATGAGTCATTCACATCACCATAAATTTTGGAACAATTCAACTTTATTTATAGCCGTTCAAGTATTAGAAGACAAATTCCAGATCGAACTATGGTAAAAACAGTCCCCTCAACCAATTGATTTCAGTTTACAACAAGTCTTACTTTTTGGTATATTCCGTAAGCGATAATTTGAAAAGTAAAACATTTAAAGTAAATTTGTTCAATACTTCTGTTTATTAAATAACTTAAATGTGTCAATAAATAAATAAATAGCTTAAGATTCAGTAGAATTAACTTAAACGTGTCCATTATACGAAAAACTATTTTAAATTAATAGTTCTTTTTTCAATGCTATTATTTATTTCACGGAAGCTCATAAACTTTATAAAATGTTCAATTTTTTGTATAGTGAGAAATCGATTGGTTCTGAAAAATTTTTGGGAATATCAAAATTCGAAACAGGTCATAGTTTATAGTTTTTTTTTAAATTTTGTGCCTTATGTGGAAGGAACTTTACGCTGTCAACCATTCCAATGACCAAATAGCATTAATTAGAAATTACCAAAAATTACAAGCAATTCGCATACAATTTGACTTCTTGAACTGCCATTTAAGTCGTTCTTGTGCGTTTAATATCAGATGACAAAGAAAAGGATCATAGATCTCAACCAAGTTTTACAAATATCAAATCCAAGTGTTTTAATTTTTACATAATGCTGATGTCAGAGTGGGTACAATTTGTAATTTTATGGTTCCATAAAACACTCTATGCAGGTTACCAAGTCTGTGTTTTTGAATATTCATTTGGATTTAGTTTATCATTTAGCATGGGAGCCAACTACCTCGTTTGGCCCAACCCTTGCTACTCCAATGGTTTTGTTGTTGGCGGTGATCGTGATCGTGATGGTCTCAGAGTTTAATGTTAAGGTAGGCTTTGTCAGACGTTGAGACATGGAACTTAAAACTACAGCACATCACTGGACTGGAGAGCTTTTCTTGTTCACATGAATTAAATACCAACAAAATGTGGAATTCAACATCTTCTTCATCTTTTTTTTTTGTTCATATTCTCATAGCTCAAGCTGAAATTGTTAACCTGTTTAGCAGTGGCAAATTGGGTTGTTACTGTTTTGGTGGATTATTTGTTGGGGCTATAAGTGTATGACCTCTGGATCATTTTGAATTCAAGCATATAATGTGTGTGTGGGAAAATTGCACATTGCAAAAGTTTTAATAATGACCAGGGCGATTGATTGCACCTGTATGCATATTTTGTATATATGTGTATTTTAGCAATTGGAAGGCGTACCTGTACTAAACAAACTCGTACTAGACATAACCAAGTTCCATTTATGGCAGCAAAGCTCTCGAAGAAGAAAAAAAGATCCAACAGAAAATAAATACCATATTTTTATCTGGTAGTTTATGTAAAGAACAGAAGTGATTTGCGATGGCTGTAAGTTATGTTGCTGGTATATGTGATTGTCATTGTGCCTATTAAGTTTGTTATTATGAGTGATTTAAACAATTTGTTTACTTCAAATTGATTCTTGTTTTTTTTTCTATGAGTATATTCACACAAAGTTTTGAGCAATTAATTATCCATGTTTTTTGTTCAATTATTTGGACTATGCAGAAAATATGCAGCTTTTTTTCAAAAAGAAGATTTAATACAAAGAAGCAGAATTTTGAGTCAAATGTCATAGGTTGATAAAAAACGAAACCAGACTTACTATTGGGAAGGATTAAGCTTTGTCTTTTTTGGCTTTCTTTATAAAATGTTAAATTTACTTCAGCTTTGTTGGATTTACTAATATGCAATAAGTAATAATACAAAATTTAATAAATTAGAAATAAATTCACACCAACAAAAAAGAGCTGGAAAATGAACTGATATTCTTGACTTTTTTACGATAATTGCACTTATGTTGTATTTAAAAATAATCGAAAAGTAAAAATGGATAATATTTTTGAAATGTTAAATGAGTTATTACAAAATGTCAAAAACGTCATTTTTGTTGTAAATACACAATTATTTTTCGTTGTAAAAATATTCGAGTGAAAATAATTCATTTGATTATTAACAAAAAAACTGTGAGCTGTTTTTTTTTAGATTCGAATCAAAACTTGTTTATGACCTCAAGCCGAGCGCAAGATGTCAAAAGTGTGAAAAATTTCGAAAATTTCGCGGTTCTAAATTGAATACAAATTGAGCCTTAATTAAACGTAACGGTTTTCAGAATGCGGTTGTTTAGCTAAAATACGTTTAATCTCGAGTTAATTCTAAAATAAAAGAAATGAAGTATACCATAACTCCTACGACAAAAGATTGGACCAACAAAAGAAAAAAATGGTATGGGTTCTCAAGTAGCACACTGGTGCATATTTTGGTGTAAGTTCAATAATTTTGGTGCAAAACTGAGAAAATTGAAAAAACATTTAATATTTTGGTGTATTTTTCAAAATGTGCCGGTAATCAAAATACACCATTGACTTTTCTGTGCAAAATTTTACCATTTTTTTAAAATTCGGTGTACAAAATAAACTGATTCTTAGATGTTTTTATAATACACCATTAATGGTGCATAAAGTTATTCGATTCTGAAACAAACCAAAGTTGTATATTTTGTACACTATATTTAGTAGATAAAATACACTATCTGAAATGGCAATTATATTTTGGTGGAAGATTTAAACCCCGTGGAAATTAAATACACTGAACTAAATGGTGTGAAAAACAAATATGAAAATATTATTGAACTTAGACTGAATATATTCAGTCTCCATTGAATTGTTAACGTGCTCACACTACAATTATTGATAATTTACAAAAATGAGTAGCTCAAAATTAAACAATTATTTGAAGTGTTATCCTGAAAGAATATCCTGCTGAGCATTTTAAATGCAAACTTATTTGTTTACATTCATATCATATGGAATGTAGACAAAATAAACAATCTTTTAACGCTAAAAAAGGCGTCTTTTTCCCTTTAATTCACACATTATAATGTTTTATACATTTAGTTGACATTTAGCTATATTTTTTTCACTAAAAAAAAAGTTATTTGAAATATAATATATGTTGTAAAGAAAGATCATCTCGTGCATTGTTTATTTTTTTACAGAGAGTTTGGTGTACCTTAAACACACTCATTAGTTTGGTATAGACAAAAACACCACACATAACGATGGGTGTAATTAATACACTATTTTGATAGAATATACTTAATTGAATACACCACACAGGGAAGAGGTGTAATTTATACTCTTTTTTGGTGAAATATGTACACAACAAAGAGAATGGGTCTAATAAATACATTATTTTGGTAGAATTTGCACCATTCCATACACCGGCAAAATTGAGCGATGCTAGTTAGTGGGAGCCGTGTCGAATGTTGCTACCTAAAGCTTAAAATTAAAACTTAAAAATTACTAACGCAGTTACATACGTACCTTAATATAAATAAATATTTTTCTACTTCATATGTCTCTAAATATTAATAAATATTTTTACTTCTTATGAACCAATTTTGTTTTTGTTTTGAATGAATTTTTAGACATTTCCTACACCATTTAGAATACATTATACATAGCGAAAAATATTCCTGTATATATTTTACACAATGGTGCATTTTTTTCATTTCTCCTTTGACTTGGTGACTTTCTATACCATTTTCTCAAATTGATACACATCAGTGAATATTTTGCACAGTTTTCAGCAAAATAAATGTACCGAAAATAGAAGATGGCATATAATTGTCTCAAGTGGTGTATTTTTTTCTTGTTTTTCTAAATTAGTGCATTTTATTCTCTAGATTCACGAATCAGTGTATTTTTTACACGGCAGCCATATTTTTCAAAAAATATTAAGGTAAACATGAGATTCCACTGGCCGCCATCTTCAAATTGAAGACTATTATTAATTTTTTTATTATATATTTCGAGTGAATAATTCCCCTTTTTTGGTATTTCCGACTCTTTTTCAACAGCACGTATTTAAAAAAAATAAGAACAACAAAAAAACTATGAATTTTGAAAAATTAATTTTCACGAATCCATTTAGAAAGCTTTAGTTAAGTAAAATTATTAAGGCGCTCGATTTTTAGATGGGGTAGGTCCGAAAATCAGTCGACAGAATGTACTTCGTTTTGAAATGAGACACTCAAATTCATATTAATTACTGATTTTATTGCGCACATATTATGTATTAGAATCATAGAAAGATTGGATTTCTTTTATATACATTTTCCATCAGGAAATAAATCATGGTGTAAATTTTAATTCATCAATCTAGTTTCCGATAAAAGAAATAAACTTCGGTGTATATTTTGTTTCAAAATGAATTCTGAGTTTTGGATTTTTTACACTAATGGTATATTTAATCCATCACATCATAGTGTATTTTTCACGCTCTCGGGAAAGATTTTCCATCAAAAGTGGAGTAAATTGTATACCATTGAGGTGTAAGAATTGAGCATATTTTAAGAACATAATATACACCTCTGGCGTATTATTTATTCTAGTTACCAGAACAATTTGCATACCACTAGTACAATTTAAATACCAAAATTCGGTTTACTTTTTGCACAGCTGGTGCAATTTTAAACGGTGACGCGGTATAATTTACACTGAATCGAAATGAAATGTTCAAATATTGCACCAAAAAGTGGTGTATTTTTTATATTCAAAATGTATATCACGAAAGTGTAAAATATACCCCAAATATTTTGGTGTATTTTGGAATTTTGTGCTACTTGAGTTGGGGTGTCTATATCCTCCCAGTTAGTTGGGAGGGGTAATTTTTCAGAAAAACGAGTTGACACCTAAAATCCTTCAACAACACCATTTACATTTATTATGATTGTATTTCGGATAGTATTGGGCATAGAGAGACGTGACGTGGCTCAAATTAAAGAAAATCGAAATAAGAGAGTATATTTATAAGGAAAAAAGTAGCCCATTAGGGATAAAACAGGCTATATCTAAAAAATAAACTAACAGTTTAGCTTATTTGTCTAGTTTTTGTTGTATTTTTATTTTCAGTATTATCTAAGTTGAGTTGTAAAGACTAAGTCAAGATCATATCGCATTAAATTCAAAATGATAAGTCACCAAATTGCAAATACTAACAAAATTATGTTTCTCTTTACAAAAACTTCCTATCAAAAAGAAAATCTAGCTTCTTTAAATATTTATTTTAAGTTTCTTCACTTGGGACTATTTTTAGACGACTAGTTTTGAAGTTTCACTAATTTCTTTTAAATTTGCGTAAATCTTTTCGACCATCAGTTTCAAACAATGTTTACTACTCAAAAATCAAAATAAGTATTCCCAAAGGAATCCAATGTAAACACCGTCCTCGAGGTATGAACATTTAAGTTTAAATTGGCGACATGTTAACAATTCCAAATAACACATTTTCAAGTTCGCGTATCAGCTCTTTTGTTTCATTATAACTTTTGTGTGTATACAAACAACTAAATGATAAAAAAGATAATTTTGCTCAATGGAATTTGCCAATGTGTCAACATTAAAATAATTTCATATAAGTTTGGTGTTAAAAAAAATGTCTAAGTTGAATAATTACAGAAACTATTGTGAAATAAAGGTCAAGCTAAACATTTCAAAATGAGTTTTAAGAGTTTTAAAAGGATCTTTAGTAACTGACGTAGATAATACAAAAATTATTTCTTAGTTATTATTTTTTTTTTATAAAAATATAGTTTTAAGTAGAAAACATTTACATTTGACAAGGTTTAAAGAATAAATGCAATTTAATTTTTGAAACCCGTATCTTTGATATCTGATATTTATTTATTTGTATGTCAGCTGTTCATCCAGTAAAACTTTTAAATAGTACAGGATATAAAACATTGATTTGAGGTTCAATTAACAAAAGTTATATTTACAAATTTGTGAAACCAAAGTCAACAAAAAAATTGTTAAAATTAATTATACATTTAAAATGGACTAAAATTAAGAATTAAAAATGTTAGAATGCAACAAAAAAAACAACTTTTTAATTAAAAGTTAAATAAAATTAAAAAAGATTAATTTAAAAGTATGTTCAATCAAGTTCGAGAAATATTCAAAACAAATTGCTTGAAATTTTCTGTTTGTGATCCTAGATTTTCATATGACTGGGAAGGTTATACCACAAACACGTAAAGGTGGACGAGCGCAATAAAATGGAACGGCTAGAAACACAAACATTAAATCTGTTACATAGATAAATTGGAGTCTTTTTAACAATTAATTTGAAGAGTAAAATACAACAAAGATATTTAAAGAAAGCTACCAGATCGCAATTGAAAAGCTGAAGAGCTTAAAAAGAGTCATGATCGAACTTACGTATAGGTTAAAAAGAAACCGAGCTATTGCATTAAATGCCATCTTAAGTTTGTGAGCTCATTGAGAATCAAGATCAGAAAACAGCTTACACCCATATGTTATTATAGGTAGGACAAGTGCTTTTACCAACTTTAATTTAATATGGGTAGGTAGTACGGATCTAATAACAAATAGAAAACTGTAAAGGTCTAAGGACCGATCCTTGAGGAACACCCTTATTAACAGGGAGGAACGAGGACATTCTACCATTACAAGACACGGCTTAATACGATTGGTCAAATATGAGTAAATAAGTTGTTTTAGTTGTGTCAGAGAAGCTAAGTAGGGTCGTCAATTTATCACAGAGAAGATTATGGCTTACACAGTCAAATGCTTTTGAAAAGTCAAGTAAGGCTATCACAGTTGTAAATTTATTATCTAAAGCATGTCTGATGTCATAAGATAGGTTGAGTAAAGCAGAAACACAACTATTTCCAGACTAAAATCCAGATAGATAGATAGATGATAGGTACTTGCATACTTTATTATTCAAAAGCAACCATAAACTTTATACGTTCATTTCCCTATAAACACAAATTATTTCTTCGAAAACAGAATTTTGAAAATAAAGAAACCACAAAAATATACAAGCGGACATTCCAATATAACACATTAAGGATACGAATAAGTAAAATAAAAAATCTTCAGAATGAAACATACAAAAATGAAGAACCAACAAAACTAACCAAAAAGCTCTTCATTTCAAGTTTAATAATGTTTCAATAATTTAACTTTAAATAAATTATATAAAAAAATCAATTTTTATTGTTATTTTTTCTAACAAATACTAAAACGAGAAATATTATAACGATTTGTGTATTTCCCAAATGAGAAATAAAACCAATCAATATAATCGTTAAGCTTATAGACTAACCCTATAATTTTTAGCTTCTCAAAAAAAAAAAACAATAACTAAGCAGACATTTTCGCATATTATTGACGCACACGCATGACTTTTTTTTTTAAATGTATGTTTGTGCGAAACAATACTAGTTTTTGTTTTCATAAATAATTCATTAATATATAGCAGAGCATTTGACAAGCATTTGTTGCAAGTCGAAGTTGAAGTCGTCTTCGATGTCGTTGTTCTGAAGGGCCAACAAGTCTTGTGGTTAACTACTTTGATTTAAATTTAAATCTAATCAAATTTTTGTATGTTTTAAATTTGAAAAAAAACACATCTCCGCCCAAGGTAGCTTGCTTTTTTTCTATAAAAAAAAATCATAGGCCTTTGTTTTTTAAACCACTTGAAGGCTATGAACTAATTAAATTTTATAGATCAAGCTGTTTTGTTTTTTGGAAGGTGTTTTGTATTAACTCAACCATAAAATGGCCACAATTTCAAACAAATATTAACAAACAAAAAAAAAACAATTTTAAATGAATGTAGAATTATAAAATAACTCCTTTTTTCACAGTATTGTTAAATAAAATTCGCATATGAATTAATTAGTTATTTGTTTGTAAAACGTTTCTGGATGCAAAAAATGTTTAAGAAAGAGTGTGGGCTTTTGTTTTTCGAATTTCTTGATGTGTGTTCCAATGTCCCTCTGTCAATGTCATATTTATTCAGTCTATCAAAAATATGAATCAGTAACATTTTATTTTAATTCATGATGAAATATGTATTTATGGAAATGTTTGGTCTTAAGATAGTCAGTCTTAAAATAGTGAGATGATGCAGTGAATATTGCAAATCCACATTTAATACATAAAGATTTTTTTTTGGAAGTGAAATATGAATTTTAAATTCTAATATTATGTATTCAGCATTATGCTGCCATTCCTAGTGCCTAAAATTCTGAGAAGAATAAAATAATATGTCTTAAACTGTGAATTAACGAAATGGCCATTTTGATGTTTTTCTCTTTATTCCAAAAGAGATTATTCTAAAGGATGTTTTATAATAATCTCATCATCAAATGCAAGTTGCATCTTCGATATTCAAAACTTCAACAGCTAAAAGGCAAAATATTTAATATTATCTTTATCGCTATCCAAGACGAAATTTACGCTGATTCAACACACCAAATAAATAGTCCAAGGTCGCTAAACTCTGCAACGGAGTGTGTGGAACGAAGTGCTAATTGTTAGAAATCACGCATACAAATAAAAGCTATAAAATAATGATAATTTTTTAATAAATTTTTGTTTATAAATAGACATCATTTTTGCAATTGAGACTGAAAGTGATGAATATTGCATAATTCTTGTTTAGAATGCAAAAATATACAAATTAAGTTTTCTCTTTCTCATAAAAGAAATGAAAAGAATAAAGAGTATAAGGAAACAAAGCCTTGTGACTTATAATTCTGTTTGTTTTATATTTGTATGTTATGGCAAAAAATGTAAAGAATACATTTCGAAAGCAAGAGTTTTTCTACCAATGACAAAATGTCAAAAAAAGAAGAAAATTCTTCAAACAAACATTCAATTTATATGACCAAAAGGGTTAATCATTAGCCCAGGAGGTTAATTAGCTGCCTAAGAGGTTATTTATTAGTAGCCTAGGGAGTTAAGTAGCATCCTAAGTGGTTAATTAGTAGTAAGCCTATGTTGGCTTCAATGTTTAAAAACTGGTTATAAAAATAATATTAGTAGAGGGTTGTAAAAGGTTTCAATTTGATATTAAAAAATGAGTAAATTTCAAAATCTGTTTTTAAGCTATTAAATTGATTACATAACATTGGCATATTCCTAATAGAAGGGCGCAGAATTGAGTGAAAAATCATTTTGCCCTTAGTCGGTGTGCTGTGTATATGGAACTGGGAAAAGGGGACGGGTTCTTATTGCTAGCAAAGCCGGACAGACAATAATGCCAGTGATAGTTTGCTATACCAACTTTTTGTAGATGGATCAATTATTATAAAAAGTCTTCGTAAGTGTGGAAAATAAAGGGAACGTGATGAGACCAAGGCAAAAGTAAGAAAATGTTAAGTCAGTTTAATTCTTTGTGTTAGCCTAATGTGGATGACTGACCAAATTTGACTAGCATATTCAAAGATGGGCCATTTTTAAGTAGTATAAAAGGTTTTTCAATTTGGGTAAAAATAAATGTTGGCACCCCTTGGCGGGGTGTTTTGGTTACAACTGTCCAATCTTCTGTTTATAATTCGATTGTTTATGCCAAATCATCATGGCAAGTAACACGATTGAACAGCACGTATTCAAATGATAAGACTTTATTATCAAAATCAGAGTTCGTTAACGCAAACGTTGCGCCCATTTTGGGATAGACGTGGTGGCCGTTCACAGTCGATTCTTCAACGTTTGGTGGCCCAATTTGAGACAATTGGTTCAGTCAACAATCAGCCAACACCCGTCTGGAAGAGGACCCCAATTTTGGAGATCATCTATAGTGACTTGTCGCATTTTTGGATGAATGGCTGTGTTAACAAGCAAAATTGCTGTATATGGCACGGCTCCAACCCACGCGAGGTTTACAAGGTGATAATCCATCCTCAAAAAGTTTCGGTTTGGTGTGGACTTTGGTCCGGCGCGGCGTAATTGGTCCGTAATTTTTTGAAAACGACGTTAGTGAGGCGTCAACAGCCCATCGCTCAAATTCAGCCGGATCTATGCGGAAGAGTCATTGAGAATTGGAGCACTCAAATCCGTACCACCGTAAGAAGCCGAAGCGGGCATTTGAATGGAATGGAATGAAAGCGGGCAATACTCCCCACATAATAGCATACTTACTTACTTACTTAGGTCCTCAGACCTATTAAGTCCGTTGGGAAATCCTTAAGGGGCATATGGCCTCTACTACGCCTACGCGCCATCGTTTACGGTTTCCGAAGATGTGTTTCAGCTCCCTTCAACTCTTCAATCCTTACTCCTTCGTATTATAAATTCTATAGGTTCCTGACCTGTCCTCCTATGATGGACCTCATTTGATATACAGTTTGGCCACAAAACGCTTAGGATGTTACGAAGACATTTATTCACGAAGGTTTCATGTTATGGCTGAAGTAACCTTCTAAGTGTTGCACCCATAAAGAACCACAGGTTCGAAATTTGTGCGAAACAGTCGTAACTTTTATTCCTCCAAATTTTTAACAGCATACCGAACTCCGCTTTTGCGTCAGATGACGTCTTGTTCGGCTCCGCCCTCGATGAAAACGATACTTTCAAGGTATTGAAAGCTCTCCACTTTTTCCACAGGTTGCGAGAAAAGATTTATTTGAGAGGATGGTCGGGTTCCGAGGCTGATCCTTTTTTTTCGTTGCCGGAATTAATTTTCAGCCCCACAACTTCTGCTTCTCTCTCCACACTTGTTGTTATTTGTTGGAGATCCATGAGAGTAAGCAAACATCGTCCATCCATGTACTGTAATGCTGATTGTTCTCATTCCTTGTGACAGGTGGTCCCTAAATTGTTGACGGGCCATGGGATCTAGCGATGTTGAATTTGGGGGCTCGTGTTGTTCCGTTGGATCTTCGAACTGTAGCTGTACGCAATCTTAGGGTAGCTTTCATTAAGTGGTGGTCACAGGCAAGTCCCATATCGGAGCCTCTTTTGTTTCGTACATTCAAGAGACTGTGTCTAAAGCGTCGACCTATCGCGACGATGGGGCTCCCACAAAATAAGGCTTCTGTGTGCCGTTTTTGTAAGGAGTAACCCAACTCAATCCTCTCGAGCGTTTCCTGGATCGTAACCAGAGTAGAGCAGTACAGTGTTACGTGTCGGTGACTTGTATTTGCCCGATCCCAACCATTGCACTTTGCTTAACCCTAAGATATCTATCCTGTACCGCATAAATTCTCTCTCTCATTGGAGGAATCTGGCATTGTGCGGGCCTTCGCTTTCTACGTGCAGAAGCGTAATCACATTCCAGAAACCAATATTCAATCATTTTTCAAAAAAAAAAAAAAAAATTACCAATCTTTGTCCGGGTACAATAGCCAAAAGTCGTGAACGATTTATCATTAACTATCCGAGGCGTAATTTCGGTTTATGTAGCGGGATGGTGTTCAGTCACGTAGAGTGCTAATCTCCGTAACCTATCCTGATTCCTGAAGAGTCAGGAAACTTCGCCCTTGCAATTTTTGGTAACTTATGTATATTGGGCGCATTAAAGGAATGATAGGTTCGAGAAAATGCAGATAACAGTTTACGAAAGAAGAACAATATATTCAAATGCTGTAACAGTAATCGTAGCCGTAATAAATGAAATATCCTTATTTTTTAATAAGTAAGGTCCAATCACACTACCAGCTAAAAAATTATACCAAACAATGACACGTAGAGGAGTGTTTGTTTTTATTTTTAAGTAGTCATCTTCAGTGGAGATTATTCGATGAAAATAAGAGTTATTATAATACATTTCAGAAAACCAATCAGCGAAAATACGACATTGTGGGTGATCTAGCTTCCTTTCTTTTTTTTGTCAACAAATTATAGCTTTAAAAGTCACAGCTGTCCAAACAGTGAGCTACTTAAAACAAAGCCTCTAATGGAAAGCCCTTTAAAATATTTAATACCATCTAAATTAAACAATTTTTAGCAAAAATCGAGACTTATACGGAAATTCACTTATAGACAGTTTAATAAAAAGTTTTCAATTTTAATGACATTACACTTCTTAAAATTCAAGAAAATATTGTACTATCATGTTTCATATTACATAATTTTATTTAAAGCTTAAACTAAAGCTTAAACTAAGCCAATCGAATATTTAAAGTGGATACATAATGGTTGGCACATTCTCATATTAAAAAAAGTTCCTTATTAATATAAGTTTGATTTTTTAAGGTCATTACAATATATTTCCCACATTTATAGCGCTATTAATAATTTTTCTTGTTTTTTTTTGTATGCGTATCTATATTATTTTTGAAAAACAAATCTTACGATTAACCTTTAAAGAAAATTAACAATAATTTTAAATCTTAATTAAAACAACTCTTTTTACACTACATGGGCGATTGTTTATGTTGAACTATAATAATAAATTTTGAAAAAAAAATATCCACAAGTTTCTTCTGACATCAAATTGTTGATTTGAATTATTAGAGATCAAACGATGATGGCAATGGACCTCCGTATATAAATTTATATTAATAATAATTAACTCAATTAAGAAGTTATAAAATGTCATTTAAATCATTTATAGTCTTTAATCAAAATACATACAAATATTACATACTATAATCGATTGGCTAAGAGTATATGTATAAGAAATACACACTCGAATGTTATATTTGTTTGGTAGAAACTCGGAAGAATTTTTAATTAAACTGAGAGTGTTGTCATTAAAAAGGAATTAATACCATACGAGTTTTAAGAAAACGAATTCTTAAAATAAAACAATTAAAATAATTCTCAATCAAAATTCTACCTTTGATGAATGAATTGATTATATTAAATGAAGCTGTGGTCTTTAAAGGGTTTCCATTAAGGATGGTTGGATTTTAAAATGTTATAAAAGAAGCTGAAAGTATTATCAGTTGGTGAATTCGTGTTAAGTTCTAGAGACACTATTTTTGTTATTTTATTCGCTAGAGCTGAATTTGCGTGAAAGACAGGCATTGTTTTTGTATTCAATGGTTTTGCACGTTATAAAAAGATTAAAAAAGGCCAAATGGCATAAGATGGTTATTCTGGTTCAGAGTTAGGATTGATGATTACAAAAACTCAATTATAATTACTTTTAATTAAAATCTACATACACTTTTCTAGTTCCTTAAAAATGAAGTTAAATAATTTCAATTACCAATCAAATGCATTAAAAAAGTTTCAATTTTTTGTAATGATAAAATAGTAGTAGTAATTGCTTTTTCCAGTTATCATCATAGAAAAGTTAAATTAAATAATAATAATTTACATTTTACGCGATATTACAAGAATTATTTCTTTATTTATTTGTATTCATTCAATTGCATTCAATTTAAAAGTAATTCTTCTCTATTCACAATTTTCAATTACTTTTAATTAGAAAGTGTATTGTTTTTAATTAAAACTACAAGTAATCAAAACATATATTTTTTAATTAAAATTACAAGTAATTAAAGTGTAATTTTTTCAATTGTAATTACTTGTATTCTTAGTGAAAAAAGGTCAATTACTTATAACTTGTAATTGAAATGGAAATTGAAATTAATTACTAAAAGTAATCATAATTTCTCTGCTTGAATTAACCGATTAGTTTTAGTCTAAATGGTGCTACTTGTACTTAGTACTTGATTGGGTAGTGCTCCAAATTTTTCAAGATATTGGCAAATTTTACTTATGTTTCTCGCCTTTATTTTTTCAGAGATCACAGCTTAACCGGAATTGGAATCTTAAAAATAGCAATATATAAATATGAGAGTATCAGAAGTTTTGTGGGTGTATGAGTCGTATAGAAAAATGTTGTTCTTAAAATTAGCATACTGTAAAATATTCACATAACTTGAGTAGTTTACCTTTTAATGAGTTAAGCTGCTGAGCACGCATGTTTTTCGTATATTTAAAAATTCGATCTCATACCACACAAAATAAATGAAAGGAATACAGGTTTTTCAACAAAATCAAAAAAAGCTATTGTTTTAAACTAAGATCATTGACAGGCATACATTTGTGCCTATATCATAAATTAATAGAAATAAAATCAAAGTTAATTTAATAATATTAAGATAAATTGGCTAAAATTTTGCAATTTCGCATTAAAACAACACTGAATAGAACTTAATTTGTCAAGGTTATAGTTGAAGAATTAAAAACAAAACTTAAATTCTGGAAATAGAATATGAGCTTAACAATTAGTTTCCATACGAAATCTATATGATTTTCTGGTTGGTTCTAAATCGAATTCAAAACTAAATTCCTTTCGTTTTCAGGGTAATGAACCCTCTTATGTTTGAATTTAAATAAGCAGCCTGGTACGAACTTAAGCCTACACTCAAAATAGGCATTTTTGCAAATCCTAAAAAGAAATAAAGATCTAAATTATGTAATCATAAAAACCATTTTTGGTTTCTTTGAATGCATAAATAATTTTTAGTTTTTTAAGACAAGAAATATGTGTTGGTTAAGTGAAGAAATTTTATGGTTTGACTATTTTTAAACCTTGTTTTATAGGTACCCATATAGATAATATGTAAATGGAATGCAATAAAAATGTAATCAATCTTTGTATACTTTTTTTTATTCTTAGCTGCCTCCTAACGTGAACCATAAAGCTTCCTTGCGATAACCTATAATGTAGATGAAATGAAATTATATAAGCTAGAGCCCTGGTAGGTATAAGCCTTAAAGCATTGTTTCGTACATTTATGTATTGTATAGTGTTTTTAAATTATTGTACATTCTTGCCGCTAAATAGTGTAAATTTCGTAATCCAATTCGTCCTCTTTTCAAAAACACATTTACAATTATTTATTTCTTTAGTTGTTTAAGTTTGTGAATTAACATTTAATAGGTATTTTGACTTATTTATTTTTATGGAAAGGTTTTATTTTTGTAGTAATGTTTCTTATAAAATCTCGTTAAAAATTTAATTTTGAAATTAATGGAAATAACTTGTTTTCTAAAAACCTAAAGTAATAAATTAATAATTAAATAAACATAAACAATTTGAACAGCAAAATAAAAAAAAGAAGGTTTATAATTTTGTATAACAGCTAGTTTTTTTACTTGTAATACTGGATATTCAAAAGATCTTAGTGACATGTTTTAATAATAATAACATTCCATTTGACACAAATTGAACTGTCCAATGGACGAAAATAATATGGGCTTAAATTCAAATGAACAATATGAACGTGAAAGACATTTGCATTCTACAAAACGGAAAGTTTCTTGTGTCACACAACTTGTATGCCAGATGTTAACAAGTGTCAAAAACGTCATTTTTGGTAGTGTAGACATTTTCTAAAAGTAATATAATTTTTTATCTTAGTGTATTTGAGCTGAAAAATAATTTTATTTAGTCCTGTAGATTTCTTTCTTAACAAAATTTGTAGTTGAATTTCTTTGTTATTCTTTTCCACGTTGTAGTGTTCGATTCTTAAGATATTTGAGGCCTACCAATGTTATTTTTTTTTAAATTTTATATTTTTGTATGTTTTTATGTGTGCTATGTTATGTTTTTTTTGTATCTAAGAGTATTTTATTCAAAAAAATTAGGTTTCGGGGTAATTCTGGCAAGGTCCCACGAAAGGTTATTCTTTTTTTGATATCATTTACACTGTTCAAAAATTGTAAACCCAAAAACTGAAATTTCAACACAAAAGCTTGGATTACTTGTAAATTTGTATGCTCACATTCCATTGATCAATTTAAATCAATTTTCAAGATCAAGAATTTTGACAATATGTAGATGTTTGTCTTCTGAGGAAATAGTGTTCGGGATTTGGCGTTAAATAGGACATTTCCCCAGAATATGCCAGACAGACATGACTTCTGTACAGTTGTTTGCATTCTTCGAGAGGTTGATGGAGAGGAATGTTACGCAAATCTTTCACGAATGGATGTCGACATGACTTGGAACTCCGCATATAGTTAAGAATCGGACAGTTGTTTTCGGTATTTTAGATTCCCGTTAAAATGTTTAGGTTGTCTGCAAGGATCAATGTCTTAACTGTATTGGATTGAGCCAAAAAAAGTGCTTTTATTATTGCTATAATTTGAGCTAGAAAACTACGAGCTGTATTTGGGAGTATGCCTTGGCAGAAAGGGTTATATTTTCGTTTGAATATGAAAGTTCTTTAACGGAAAAAGAGGAGTTGTTTTTCTTAAAAGACCCATCCGTGTATAACGTTCTTAAAGACTTGATGGTTTCGACTAGTTCTCGGTGAAGCAAAATAAATTGTTGGCCAGTTTTATTTTCTTTTTTGTAAGTGGACAGCTTGAGGACGGTCGAAGGGCAATAAAAGCCTTTTCCAAAGGAAGAGGTGTATAAAATTGCCAAAAAGTGTAATATCAGCGACTAACAACCAGATAAATTGTTTCGGAAACAGTTTTAAAAAATCTCAGTATTTAATATCACTTCTTTGATATTTTTGTTCTTTATATTCTTGCCTCTTAAATCTGAAAGGTTTTAAGTTTGTTTTTTATAAGTGTAAGCTTAAAAAATATTCTCTCAGCACATGGACTGCTTTGCGGAAAAAGTCAACATTTTTCTTAATAATTCATATAAGTTTGAATACAAAAATTCATTTAAGTTGTTTTCTTTTTTTAACCAACCTTGTTCTGTAATTTAAATTTTAAAAATATTCTCAAAGCCTTTTACACTTTTATTAATATTTTGGGATTTTGGTTCTTTGCGATGAGTTGCGTTCCATTTTTCGAAAAAATTGTTCGTTGTGCTTAAAATAGTGTCTTAAGAGTTGCTAGATGTATAAAAAGTGACCCAATCGATTTATTTCTAAAAAGATGTGTCCTCGTGTCCGACCGCTGAAAAAGTGTCAAAATGACACTAAAGTGCCCGCAAAGGTAAACCTAGTGATGTGCCTTTTCCAGATGAGAATACTAATTTCGAGAAAAACAGCTAGGACGTGTTGAGTGGCATCCCCTAGTGATTTGTTTACCAGGTTAACTGCTCTTTTTAGTCCTAATCTACTAATTGATCTAAAACAAGCTTCTACTGTTAGAAACTGGAGTTGTTTTGAGGGCTCCTGTTGCTCTTCGCAAGCATTGGTTAACAGCGATGTTAATGCTATCCAATTTTTTCTAAGAATTCCAAATATATTGGGTGTTGTAGTGAACCTTCCACCAAGGATTTGGCTTTCTTCAAATCCGTTTCAAGTTGCGGTCCTTAACGTCGAGAACATATCATTTCTAGGACATTGTTCTTATTTTTTAATTAATTGATAGTGTTTTTACATAAAGATCCCATTTCAGATTGCTACTGAAAGACACTCCTAGGGTTTTTAGTTCTCTTTTTAAAGAGACGATGGTGTTGCGAATTACAAGAGGCTTAGTAGAATAGGAGGAACACTTATATTTTCGGCAAAGATGTAGAATTTTGATTATAAGGTGAAACGATTGTACCTGTTTTTTGGGTTCAAGCGACTATGATGTTGTAAGCGTTGGGAAGTATTTTGTTTACATTTGGCGGAGATCTAAAGAAGAAGCAACTGAAATTATATTGTCTGCGAAAACTCCTAGTTTTTGGTTCTGCAAGTTCGGCAATAAGTCCATCAATGTAGGCATTATATTTACAAGAAAATTGATAAGGGGGTATGTCATTTGCAAAATATTTATAACAATAATTTGTGTAAGATGAAAAAATTTGAAGTCAATATTTTTCTGTGTTCTCATAATGTTTGGATCGAAAACCATTTCTTACCAGTTTCTTTTTTCTAGTTTTTGTAGTATTTCTTCTTTTTTGTAAGAAATGTTGTCAATTGAATTTTTCTACAAAATCAACTGAAGTTAGTTACAATATTTTACATTGAATAAAATAAGTTTGATTTCAATATGTATGTTTTTGTTCCCAAGATTTTTATTCGTAAACACACTTTTATCAATTTTAGCAGCATTTTTTGAATACCAATTTGATTTTTCTAAGAACATTATCGTACGATTAAAGCAAAGTAAATGCTTTCATCTATTGTGGAATTATTCGAATCAAACATCAGTTTTTACTAATTTTTCGTAGTATTACTCGAAGATTCTTATTTCTTTTAAACAATTTTAATAAATGTTAAAAATAATATTTTCTATAGGATAAAACTAGTTTGAAGGCAATATACAAGATATTTGTGTCCAAAAGCAATGTTTACCAACTGTTAGTAATGTCAAAATTTTGAGAAAAGTCAAAGTAATACTTTCCTCATAAAAATAATACCTTTAAAAAATAGTTGTTAAAAATTGATTTTTAACCCGAATATCTGGGCAAGATATTGTCTTCACTTTTTATAAAAAATATTGTTTTTAACATTTAGTAAAATGTTAATAAAAAAACAAAAATTATTTTTTTTATAAAAATTAAAATCTACAATAAATTCCATACAAAATTGGTTAAAAATAATGTTTGAATCTTGATATCTCGTGGGCTGGATTTTGTTGTTAACGTAAGATATTTCTCTTAGAAACATCCAATCCGTATTTTTCTATACAATGAGTAATTGATTGATTTTCAACTAAAATTTTCTGGAATATAAGAAGATATGGAAATCAAACTTTTATCAAATGCAAAAAAAAGTTTTTTAGTTAATACTTTATAAAAACTCAATTGACAACTTAAAAAAAAAAACCAACACAAAAAACTGAAAATTGTTTTTCGCTCAAGTATTATGCAAACAAAGAAAGATATTGACTTCAAATTTGTTATCTTATTTAAAATATTGTTATTAATATTTTGTTAAGGTGTTAGAGAAATCGACAGATGGGATTGGAAGTTATTCTCAAGCTTTCCAATAAAGAATTGTATAAGCCCACAAAATATAATAAATGCTATTTTAGTATTGCATACTTATTATTTCAAAGTTCTTCAAGGACAATATTGACTTTAGTAAGAAAAGCTAAAGCTAAGATTATTGTGTGATCAAAAGTTCTGTAACAAGATTTGGCAAGCAAGTCAGACTAACCTTAACGACCGGAATCTAAGAAAGGTGACACTGCTAAAATAAGAACTATCTAGAAGTGAAACTATTTTGCAAAGAAAAAGAATCGGTTTGTCAGTTAAAAGATTTTTTTCTGAGAAAAAAAAAAACAATTTGGTCACTTTGAATTCATTCAGATTGAAGGGTGTGGTCTTATACTTGAATATCTACATTTTAATTGGGATTCGACACGATCCACTAAGTAAATTACGTTTAAATCTTCCATTGTTTTATATTTTAAACAATTTTGAAAAAAACAGGTCATCTTTTTGATTTCAGCTCGAATTTTGTAGTGCATCCGGTTGCCAAAAAAGTAACAATAATATTCCTCTGCTATCTTTTAATTAGCTGTCAATGTACCATGCATTTTTAAATAAATCGTTAAAATTGATGTGAGAATTATTATTCATGAATTGGTTTCTAAACAATTTCACCAAGTATTTGTTGATCGGATAATAAAATAAACAAAACGGTAATAAAATTTGTGTATCTGATGCATCAGTTGACTAATTTGTTTGTTGTACGAGATTTTGTCTACTATGAATTTTTAGTCCGCCTGTCTGTCCATTTTTGATCTGCATTTTTCTTCAAAATTCATTTCCGCCAAATTCCTAATAAGTATAGTCTTACGCATTAAGCACTCATTTATATTTAATTATAATAGCTGCTATTTAAATTATAATACCTAACACGAGTATTTAACTAGTTTTGGTATAATTTGTTTCATATATGGTGGAATATATATGACACTCCGTTCGTATCAAAAATATTTTGAAATAAGTGAATAATAAATTAATTGATAGTTTGACAGATGATATGATTTAAGTGAGGTCTGGGTAGGCACAGTACGCGAACACGATCGCATACTGAAAATAAAAAAAAAAACAAGTTTAACGGCTGTGCGACTTATTTTGTTTAAAGATATTTTTGGATACAAATTACGTACATTTAAATTTCGTTGCATTTAAGGTAGGGCTGCAGGCAGAGAAGTCTTGATTTGTTGTTATTTTACATCAGTAAACCATCAGAAGTGTTTTGATGGTAGATCGCGCACTGGCAACGCGCTCAGGAAATCTTTAAAGGGTTATACTTTACTGTGTCCTTGGGTTAAAATGTTTGCATGCAATGAAATTAATCTTTTATTTTTTCTTTTGAAATTATGGCTGATCTTTTTATTAATGTTTCCTAAATTCTACGTTTATAAGTTGAGACCTTTGCGAGTAAACAAATTAATCTTCCCTTTAATTTTTTCTTTTGAATTTCAAAGAATTCGACTTGTTATAGGTAAAGAATGAATTTCATAACTTAAGATAACCTTTATAAAAATAAAACGTGAAGTAAAAGAGTGAATGCCCTCAGGAAACATTGATAGTTCAACCTTAATTTATTTACTTAATGATAAAGGTTTTTAATCAAGCAGGTCATTGCAATCTTTATGAGATAATTAACTTGAACACAATTTTTTAATTTCTGTTCTGGTACTTCCACATAGGATTCCATCTTTTGCATTTCAAATTACTTTGTGCTATTATCGCTGTTAAACTTATTTTCAAAAAGGCTGCAATTGAGAAAAGCAGACTTAACATTTTTCATACAATATGTTAAATTTCAAATCTTCCAAGTGTTTTATTCAAAAGAACCAAAGTTCTGACTTTTAAGTAAAATGGAGGTATAACCCTCTCAACATTATCATTATCAAAAGTAATTGTCTAAACTATTTAGTAGTCGAAAATATTTTCTTTGAGGAACATATAAAAAGTATAGGAAATATAACACAACCTTGTGGTACTCCATCCACTTTTTACTTAAGGAACAGCATTTCATGTTTATGACTTACGTTTTCTGTTTTCAAGTAACTCCTCGAAAACGCGTAAAATGCTTAAGAGAGAACTGTCTTCAATTCAAATTTGAGGTTTACATAAATACATAGTCTAAAATGCATATTTTACTAAAAATTTTTTATTTAATTTAAGATAACATATCACCGAACTTGAGGCGGTTCCATTTTTTTTGTATAATGGTAAACCAGAGTTAATCTAAACAAAAATGATATAAATTCCAAATCGTGAATCAATTTGAAGAATTGAATAAAGTAATAAAAACCCAAAATGTTGCCCATTGAATATCATTGATTTTTATGACACATCTTATTTATTAGTGCAATAAATGAGAAATAAAATGTTCATCAATGATTATTTTCCATAAAATAATAATTATTCGTACCACCTAGCAAGATCTCAATTAAAAATAAAATACAATTAATTTAATACAAAAATAACACTTCTGCTTCTAAAAGAATGCATTAAAGTACATTTTATAGTTTTTATATTTAATCAGAGACCACACGTCACACGAACTGCAATAAATTAAATAAAACATAAACATTTTTATAAAGTACATGTAGATACATTCTGATAAGAACAAACAAAAAAAATACAAAAACTGAAGACATATTTTTAAATAGAACTAATTCAAAATTAGCATAAATGATTTTTTGATCTTGAAAATATCTAGTTTAGCTTGTTGTTATATTTTGTTTAATTTATTTATTTTATTGTGTTTTTATTTTATTTTGTATTTCTTTTCTTTTTTCAAAACAAAAAAGGATTGACAAACTTGAAATTTGTGTTTTTCAACCAATTTCAATTTCGATAAAAATACCATTGAATTTCACAATTTTGTGTTTTTGGCATTTTAATTGGTTGAAATTATTTCAGCAAATCCAGCCTCTTATAAAAGCTTTTATGCCATTGATAGCAAAGAGGTTCGATATTAATTTTGAATTTTTGATAAATATTTTAAAACAAAATATACTAATTTTATTTATAGAAACCACGGTAGTTTAATTTGTATGCTTTGAGGAAATTATATTATTTTTTAATTTGAATTTTTGTGAAAAGCTTTGTTTTATAGCTAATCATAAATAAGGGAAAGTTATGTTGCCAAATAGTTTACCCATGGATGACTCCTATTAGACCTATCAGAAAAAAGAGGCTGGGATGTGACCTATACCGATAGCTTCCCTGTCGCATTTATCGATTTGTCTTGTTGAAAAGGTTTGTAGGTTATCGAGTTTCGTTAAAAAAAGTTCTTAGTTCAATGATTATAAAGAAGTTGGTGATTTTCAACTTCTTTGTAAGAAATAATATTTTGCATATGATAAAATAGTTTGATTTCAAAATCTTTATTTGCTAACGGGATTTTCAGTCGATAATAATTTTGACCAATTTTAGTAACATGTCATAAAAGTTTGTATTTCTTATTTAAACAAATACTTATTGAATGAATGAAACTAATTTGAAGTAAATATCTTCTATTGTTCACGGAGATATCTAGAACCGAACATCAATTTTTAGCAATTTTGCGTACTGTTTTTTTTAGACTTTGGTTTCTTATGAAAAAACGGACTGGATAGATAGATATATAATTTTATTTTCAAAAAAGATTTTACAAAAAATGGGTATTGCTGGTTTAAAATTAGTTTTGACAGTAACTTTAAGTTAGCTGTCAGGTTAAAAGTTAAATTTAAAAATATAAAAGCTTAGTAAATAGATTAAGTTACATACAAGTGTTATGAAAATACATTTATAATAAGATTGAGATATTTAACTGACGCTTTTAAGAAGCAATAAAAGTTTGAGTAGCATATTTAAGTAAAAATATCATTTGCGAATAGCAACATGGTTTTGTGAAAAAAAGATCAACCGTTACTAATCTCCTCACATTCTCAAACATATTTTCAAACGCTTTAGAACAAGGTTATGAAGTTGACTGTGTATACACTGACTTTTCTAAAGCTTTTGACCAACTTAGCCACGATATTATTTTAATTTAAACTAAAGGCTCTTGCACCCATGATCGTCTTCTTTTACAAGCAGGCATTGATATTTTACATTTTGGTGTGGCAAAAATAGCGTTTCAATCAATCCTTTAAAATGCCAGACGATAACTTTTCTAAAAAACTAATCAGTAACGTATTTTACTACTGTATATCACAGCAAAAACTCTGTCGTGTCTCCACATTTAAAGATTAGGTGTACATTTCTGTTCCAAGTTCTATGCTTGGTTTTATAAAACGCTGGGCAAAGGACTTCAATGATCCCTATGTTACTCTTTCTTTGTATAATCGCCATGTTTGTCCTCATCTTGAATATGACTCCCTAATACGAAATTCATAGAAAACGTATTGAATTAATTCAACATAATTTCATTCGCTTTGCCCTAAAGGGTCTTCCTTGCGAAGATCCTTATGATCTGCATCCTTATGAACATCGTATTCTACTCTATTAAATGCAATCTCTCCATCAAAGGCGTGTTAATAATGAATAAATTGATGCAGCTTATTTGCTTTCTTGTGTAAATTTGAATTACCGAGGCCTAACTCTTCACCTGCGCACATTTGATTTTATACATATTGACTTCCATAGAACTAACTATGGGAAGCTTTAAGTCGAATGAGCATTTTATATAACTTAAACTGTTCATCGATAGAATCAAATTTAAATAAGGTAGGATTAAAATCATTGTTTAGAACCAAAGCTCCACTATCGTAAACGTTCTCATTTTATTTTTTGTCCTGTAATAGTTAAATTTTAATTTTGATTAGTATTTTGTGTGTGTGTTAGGCTATAATTGTATTATTTTTTACCAACAACTAACACATGCACTTATGATGAGCCTCTGATCGTAGTTTGACGCTTGCTAAAAGATAACTACTTTCTGAAATTCTGAAGTGTAAAAAAAAAAATTTGAGAACGTGAAAGGATGCCGCTGCCAAAAAATTTTCTTCTGTACGTTTTGAATACTGCGTAGGTTCCAATGAAGTACATGGTATTTCGCATCTGTATCTCCTTGGAAAGCTCTTCCATTGATATTAAGGATCATCAAAATAGTTCGGTATGCCAGAGTCCATCAAATTGCAATATTCATTGTGAACTGTTGGATTCTTATATAAAAAAAAACTAAACATTTTTTTCAGTTTTTTGATACAATATATAATATACAATTCAATTCAAGTCTCTAGCTAGGTTAGTGAGATATTTAGGGTTAACTAAAATGTTCACCTTTTTTTAAATTGCTTTCGTACAAAAAATCACCCACGCAATTTTGTTATTATCCTTTCTTCATCTTTCTGCAATATTATCTGTATAACAACATTTATTTGAAGTCGATATCTCTACTGGCTCTTGAGCTTTCGACGAAGGAAACGATTCAATTCGACAAATCGGACCGATTACAATAACTTCCTAAGGGATGTTTATAACAGATGAATGTATGTAATTGACCATTACTAAAGACTTAACATCTCAAATGCAGACAACCCTTGGTTGAGTCAACTTTTGGTCAAGTAACATAATGCTATTAGACAGATAATTTATCAACCTTTCATTTAAACAAAAAAAACGACTAAATATCACAGGAGACAAATTGTCTACGCTTAATAAACACTCAACACTTCAAGCACAGGCAACCATTGGTTATGCCAGGTTTTGGTTAGACAACCCTATTGTCCTAACTAGGGTTAAATTGCCTTTAATTTGACACCAAAATCAATTAAATAACAACCTTTAAATAGGTTATCATCACCACTATTCTTCCATCAACCAAAATTGCAGCCAAGTTATCTACCCCACCTCTACGCCTGCAATCATGAACAAATGCTTCACCAGGTTGAGGATTGGACACACCCAGCTCACCCACAGTCACCTACTCAACAAAGATCCCCCACCCATTTGCCACCTCTGCCAACTCAATATCCAGCTGACCATCAACCATTTAACTACAGACTGCCCGAAAATCAATGAAATTTGTAATAAACTTTTTAACTGTAATCTAAAAAATCTCCTTTTGGTTCCTTCCGAACAAAACATACAAAATATTTTCAAAATTTTAAAACTTTTAAATCTTCACCAGAGTATTTAACATTTATTTATTAAAAACCCCTGCGGGGGTGGTCGGAGTAAGTCAGACCTATTACTCTTACTTACTCCGACCGCCCCCTGCAGCTGGCAAATTTAAAACATCATAATATCCAAAAATACTATTTTAAACATTTCAGCTAGAAGCCCTGGTAGCTATTAGCTTTTAAGTATTTTTTTGTACGTTTATGTATAGTTCAATAAATAATAATAATAATAATAATAATAAATAGGTTAAGGGGTAAGTAAGCACCCTAGTTTTTTTACATCCTTATTCCATGGTCCTTATTTCGTTGGTGTGTACCCAATTTTTGTAAATAACAGACGAGGGTAATTGAACTAAAACAGTGCACTCTTATTTTTGAAATATTTTGCACCATACGGTCAGGTTATACCAAGGCAACTCAAGACCAAATTACTATGCCAATTAATATCTTTGGTGAAATTTAAGTCATTATCAAACAAAAAATGAGGGTAGACATTCCTTCTACGTTTCTAGAAGTATTGAAGATATCTTTATATTCAGACATATTTGTATGATAAGCCCTTATCCTATCTCTGTACTCTGTCTCTACAAACTCTATAACAGTTCATAAATGGTGATCATATCTAATGGACATAGCACCACAGTTTAACATTAACTTTTGCTGGGTGCGGGCCCACGGAGACGTTCCAGAATAATTTAAAGCAAATAACCCCACAAGAAATGGTACAATACAACCCATTCTACCACGTTCAGCTGATGCTGGCATACCAATCGAAACATGTAAACTGTTGATAATGCAAGACTCTATATGAAGGCAAACATTAGATGGAATATCATCACCATATGTCAGATCACTTAAAAAACATCTCTAAGCAGGTCCCATATACATATGTAAGCTCGATAATCGGTGTCATAACTAGGCACTGTCTAATAGGAAAACATGCCACCCGACAGGCGTATTGTCAATTGCCTTTTGCAGAAACTGTGCCGATGAAGAAGAGAAGGAAACAATTTTTCACCTCTTTTTTAAATGCCCTGCTCTAGCTCACAAACTAGGGATGCCAGACGTCCAGCTACGCGCGGGACTGTCCCGGAAAACCGTCTTTGTCCCGCAAGTGTCCCGCGGCAAAGTTTTGTCCCGCCGAGAAGATAAATGTCCCGGAAATCCAGCGAAATAACCCTTAATTCTTTCTTGGTCAATACTTTTCTTTTTAAGTGCGTGCAACATGTTCAAGAAAGCAATTATATTATCCAGTTTATGTGTTCGAAATATAACAGCATTTTTAGCTGATAACGCAAATGTAAATTTTGGTAAAAATCAATCCGTTTTAACGATGTAATTGTCATATTTTGAATAATACTTTATAGAATGCTCTGCTCATGTTAAGATTCGATACCGAATCCATTAATACAATTTTTTATAATGAATTAAGTTCAAGCACTAAAAACGTTTCCGTTTTTCTTTCACACAAAAAAGTTCGACCATATTAAAAGAAGTTTTTTGAATTCGAAACAGCCGAAGCTTTTTAGCATTTATATCCAAAGTCGGTTTAATTTTTAATAATGCAATAATAGATCTTGAGAGCGAAGACACATCTTTTGTTAACTTATATGAGATAATGAATGATATAAGAAATTTACTAAAAAAAGAACGAAAACATACGTTTGAATTTAGTTATAATATTAAATGTTTGTCAGGCTTACGTTTTAAAAACAAACCCGATTTTGATAATTGCCTACAAATTGTTGATTGCTCTAAACTGAAAAATATAGACGTTGTTTTATTTTTCAGGAATTCTTAAGCCTCGAAAATGTTTATGAAAATGAATATGATAATGATGTTAAAATTTTTGATTTTGTTTTTTCCTTTGCGGGAAGAAAGAATTAAAATATTAATGTCTGTGTAGAAGCAGAGCTTATGATAGCAAAATTTCGATTTGTTTTGTTAAGAATTTAAAGAATTCTGTTTAAGGAAATACGGCTTTTAAACGAAATAATTCAAAAAAAATTGTTTTATTTTACAGTTTCAACTTACTGTTTATTTTTTCTGATGAATGCTAAGCTTTATTTATTTATTTAATTACAATAAGGAAGTAAATCAACACATATTTTTTAACTAAAAAACAATTTTTTTTTTCATTCACTGAAATATTTGTTTGTCCCGCGCAGACATTTTTCAAATCTGGCATCCCTATCACAAACGCACAGACCTAGCTTTGTTGACATCCACTTTAACCTAACCTAAAAACTTCTATTAAAAAACCAAGATTTTATTTCCAAAACTGTTTGGTAAAATATTCCATTTTGTTAAATTATATAAATTTGTGAAGATGATATTTTCCTGTTAGTTAGATGACATTATGTAAGTAAATAACCAGATTATTATGTTAACAAATTTAGTTTATTTGAAATAAATCTATGCATGCAAATTTAAAATTGATTTATTTTAATTTTTCTTAATGATTATATTTAACAGATCATGAGAGCGTTTTGTTTAAATAGACAAAGACGCACACAAATATCGTTAAATTATTGTCAACCTGATTTGAAATCAAGACTTTCAAAATTTAATAATGTTACTTATAATTAAACAAAACCATGTGCACCCACAAAAATAAAATAATAAATTAACTCATCAAATCAACACTTTTAACAGGTTTTATAAAAATCCTTCCAGAGAGAAAGTTACTTTTAAAGATTTATTTTTAAAGAATAAGAAAGTTTTTAGAAATTTGTTTGTTGTTTTCAACTCATCTGTTAATCTAAAAGAGGTATTATAAGTTTTATGATCTTGAAAAACTTCTTGGATACATATAATTAAAATAACTTTGAACTTGTTTTTTTGTTTTTGTAAGTATTTTTATTCTAGAACAATAAATTGCTACGAACGCCCTCATGGTCTGGTTTTAAATTTAAATTAAAAGCATATCCAGGCTATAAACACTGAATAACTTTTAATATTATTGAGAAAAATATCTACATTTATATTATTTTAAGAAGAGAATTATCATTTTTATAGGTTGAACGATAAGGATCTTGTTTATTTCTTTATAATTTTTTGGGAGTTTTATTTTCATTCTTTAGTATGAATTAACTTTTAAGTACTTACTTGCTCTTATTGTGTTTTTTTTTCAGTTGAGGGGCAAAAACATATAAATACTAAGAATAATAGTAATCAGGGTTATTCCATTATTCAAAAGATAATTTCGACTTTTAAATTAATTTAAAAATGTTAATAGAGAGTTGTGGAAAATTTTGAATACATAAATATACAAGCAGCTAGCTCATTCAAAGGACGTTTGTTAGGAAGAACAAATAGACAGAAACCTTATAAACTTTGCTTACAGCATTTTTTTCAATTGTTATTATCCTTACAGCTATCGTATTATTCCTTCGAAACTAGTTTAACAGCAAATTTAGTTTTAGATTTTTCCAAAATGTATGTAGATTTTAATAAAATCAGGATTCTACTAATTTTTCAAGTAATTTTGTAATAAGTTCAAACTGGAAACGATTTTTAACTAGTTTTGAAGTTGCTCAATAAAATTAGTATTTGGTTGATGTTTAGGATAGGCTCAAGTCCTTTTGACAAAATAGACTGAGATGGGATCATACACACTAATTAATTCCTGTTATGTTTTTCTTAAAACTTTGGAAATAATATTATTTGTAATAAACCAAATTTTCATTTAGGGAACTTTAAAAAGTATGCAATCAAGAATTCTTAGTACTAACAAATTATTTTGAAGGAAACATCCAGTCCTATTATGAGTTTCGTTCACATGTAATATTTTTCCTACCATGAATTTTAAAATTAATTTCACCCCAACAAGATGTTACTTCGAATTTAAAATTGACTTTTCGACAGATAGATTTGTTCAGAAAATAGTTCTCAATAAATTGTTCCATCTCGTTTATGGAAACAGAGAGTGATTTCTGAATCGTCGGTGAATGAGATGTTGCAATTTCCTAATAAATGTATGTCCACTGAGTGCATGCCGTGCTGATGCAAAATGAACAAACCTTAAGCTAAGTATACACGTTTGAAAAATCATCCAATAATAGTCGAACTTTAAAATGTCTTCCAATGGCATCTAAATGCGAATTTTCTGTTGAGTGAAGATGTTCCGTTGATTCCATCCAAATATTAGACAATTTTAGGGTAGAAAATAGGTTAAAAATAACCGACATTTTGTTATCTTCCAATTAAATATTGTCTGTTTACACGGTCAAAAGACTTTGGAAATTGGTAGACTCATTGGAAAACAATTTTCTCGACGAATTACACAGAACATGAATATTTATGTATTTTAGAAGAAAATTCAACAAAAACCAAGTGAAAAAATAATGAAACAGGCAAATAACTATCTTCTAAAAGGTGTTCATTCGTAAAATCTTTTTCAATATTTGATTGTATTACTTCTTCTATTTTGCAAACCGGTGATATCTTATTTCTTTCGATTTTAGTATTTTTAAATTTTTTTCAAAATCCTGTAAATGTTTGTTAATGTTTTTTCTCAAAAACTTCTTACCAATAAAAAATTGAATGATGTTATTCCATTAGTGGACAGTCGTCATACAATTATTTGAATATACAAGGAGAAGGCCAATTTGTTGATACAAAATTGCCCAACAATGGAGTGCCAAAGTTTTTTCTGTCACTTTTGACAGATAAAATAGGATACATGGTTGATAGAAAATAGGTTAGAATGTTTTGTGAAAAATCTGTCTTTATAAGAAGATCTTCCAATCGTGTATACTAAGCTAAACTATCTTAATTTTTTTTTTTTGACAAATAGCTAGGATTAAATCAAGCTACGAATAAAAAATTGTAAACTAAAAGCAATCATACTAACGACATTGAAATGCAAATCATGTTTATTCAATGTCTAATTATACAAACAATTTAGATTTAAAAAGCTGTATAGCTTTAACGTTCAATATTAATTCGAAGCCAAATTTATCTTCTGGGGCCCTACTCTGTAATGCGTTTCGAAAGCAAATATTTTCGAAAACGAATAATTTGTACTCTCTATTTCTAATTCGGATTTTTCGTACCTGACAATGCGTTTCCGAATGTCATTAGCGGTCGGAAGTGGGAATTTTGTTTCTACACCAAGAGAGCTGAGGGACTGCAATTCGAAAGTCGTTTTAAAAGGACATAAAAGGAAAATAATGTTAAGTTAAGTTGTGTGAAAAAGATACAATTTAAGTAAGGAAATAATCATTTTATTCAAAATTTAAGCAAATACATTTCATTACAGGGAATCAGTAGCTAAAAATGTGCATAAAAAACAAAAGCAATTTGAAATTTTGGTTGAATTCATGGGTGCTCATCCCGATTTAGGCAAGGACGTTTGACCACCCCGGACGCCAAACAATTTGTGGGAAAGACTATCGTCATCTTTCAATGGGGAAGGACCACCAATGTGAGACGGTGTCGGCTGGAAAAAAGTAAGATTGTATTGAAACTGTTTTTTTGAAAATGGGCAGATTATAAAGGCCGCATTAAAATTAATTAATGAAAAGCAAAATGAGCATTTCTGGTACAGACGGTGGACCTTCAAGATCATGCTCCTTTATTTCTATGGAAGAGCAAGTAATTATGTTACTCAACTTGAACGAGTCTCAGTTAACTCAACACGTGTATGAACAAAACGCTTTACCAGCTCCTGCAAATGCTTAAGACACTGAAACAGTAAGGGCGATGAGAATGAATAGTACCAAGAACCAGAGGGACGCAGGGCCGTGCCGAGGTACACTCCCCGAAGTAAGGAAAAAAGGAAGTTGAAAATCAATTGGGTTGAAAGAAATCTTATCATATATTCAGAGAGATAAACGAAAATTAAAAATCAATTGCAAAATGCGAGAATAAACAATTTGACTTGAAGGAAAAAAAGTATACTTGGCAATAGAAAAATTTAAATACAAAAAAAAAAACAAGGTGACTATGAAAAAAATCAGCTCAAACTTACTAATCTTGAAATAAAAAGAGAGAAAAAGAGGCAATTGCAAAGCAGTGAAGTGCAAAAAAGTAAATCCGATAATTCTCAAGTGGTAATAATAGCTGATTTTTAACTTTATTTTTTGTATTTTAGTTTAATAATGCTGTAAGGGAATACTGTTTTAAGTTTTTTGTTTGTTTAGAGTGACCTGAATTACCTGTATGTATTTATTTTATCTTTTTCCTTCCTTGTCTTAAATAAAAGACTTAATAAATACATACATACTATGTACATGAAATTAAAATAGTTTTTGATTTCCTCTCGAATTCTCTTAGCAATGTTTGTGCAATCAGTTTTATTAACTTGTGTTAGGAAGTTCATCCCTAGCTAACTCCATATTATGTTCTAAATAAAAATACTCCATTTAATTGAAGTAGCTATGGCCTATTTACTGCTGATACCCTACACTACAGGGTTACAGTTAACTTACACACATCTGGCACAGCAGTGGATCTCATGGAAGTGGACAGTTCCTCTCGAATAGAATTCAATACATAATTGAAAGCGGTTTTCGACAGTCTAAAGTTCTGTACAAAACTAAACAAAATCAATGGTAAAAAAGTAAAATAACTCACGCATTATATTTACCTTCCATCACACATTTCAAAACTATTCCATTTTCTCGCTTATTATTCTTCGTTCCACTCGTTTTTTTCTATTTTCTTTATCCACCCACAGCGCAACCGAATCCATTTTATTAACTTTTGTGATTTATCTTTTTTGTGATTTGTTTTAATTTTGTATTTTTGCTTTGACGCATCTCATTAGAAATACTCGGCAAATCTATTTTATAAATAGAAAAGGTATTAGATCAAAATGCACGCTACTCCATCAAGGTCGGAAAAGATCTCACCGATGCATTTGATGTCAAAAAAAGGTTTTATACAAGGCAATGCACTGTCATGCGACTTCTTCAAAATCTTTCTGGAAAGAATTGTTCAAAACTCACCCGTCAACACTAGAGGCACAATCTCGACGACGTCTTGGACAAAACGTCACCATGGACTGCTATAACTTTGAGTTAGTTAAGGACTTTTTCTTGCTTCAAGGCAATTGAGAAGTAAAGTCCTCTCTCGAGCTATAAGACACTCATTAATGGCGCTGATGCTTGGACCCTGTCAAAGAAAGATGAGAGCGTCTTAGGATGCTTTGATAGAAAAAATTTTCGGGTAATTTTTGGTCCCCTATGCATGGATGGAAAATGGAGGAGAAGATATAACGACGAACTGTACGGGCTGTACAGCGACACTGACTTAGTTAGCAGAATAAAAGTCTAACGGCTTAGATGACTGGGTCATGTAGAGCAAATGAACATCAGCGCTTCAGCCCGAAAGGACCAAAGCTAGCTAGGGACCGAGCTGGCTGGAGACGCATGTTGGTTGAGGCCCAGGTCCGCCCCGGATTGTAGCGCCACCTTAAGTAAGTAAGTAAGTACTAGATGATTGTTTTATTCGATTCGAACATTTTACAGAGTACGAATTCATAAACGAATAGAATATTAGATTCGAATTGGATTGGCTTTCGAAACGCATTACAGAGTACGGCCTCTAGATCTTTAGATATAGAGGACACGATAAGAGTATTCCAAATTACATACATTACAAGAAACTGATAGTTTTAAGCTTATATATCGTTCTTACCGTAAAATTGTGTTTCTTAATATAGTGCAATTCTATTATAAATAAACATATAATCTTAAGTTTCTATTTAGTAGTGAAGACTACATATAAAAGTAAGAATTTAATTTAATTAGGTTTGAACAAGAAGAAAGCGAAGGTTATCTCATGAACCTGTTTTGGACACATTAAATCCTATTTATGTGGTCATTTTTATTTCTATTTCCATATAACACAGCCTTATTCTAAAACTTTTCTGGCACACGAAAAAAAACTTGTTTAATATCATAATACTCCAAAGTTTTACTTAAATAAAATTAACGTTAGAAGATAACTGACACATTTTGGTTTTCAAATCACATCCATTTATTACAAGGCCATTTTTGGAGCATGAGCGTTCACTAATCTTTCAAAGTGAGTTGTAGTACATTTCAATGGTAAATTTAAAAGTTCGTCTATGATGATTTTGATATACTTAATATTCAAAACTATAGTTTTCCAGTCAAATTAGACATTAACGTAGAAAATCGTGATTTAATTCTGCATTTCTGAGGGCGAGAAAAGAAGTTGCTAAAAACGGGCAAAGATGGTTTTAAAAATATTCTGAAAACTTAAAAAAAACATTGTTTTGCCTAGTTTAAGTTTATGTAATCATATTATAAACTTTAAAAGTTTAAACAAAAATCAGGTAACTAGAAATAAAGTACTTAAGTAAAACTAAAACTACTAAACTACGGAAAACAGCTCTTACTTTAATTTATGAATTTTGCAATCCTTTTCAAAGTTCCTTACATAAAAATTAAAAATTTATCAGAGCTTTTTTGTGCTCTTTTTTTAAAACCTTCTGCTTTGAGTAAAAGTTTCCTTTTGAATATAATTAAAAATAGTTTTATTTTATAATTTCATTGAGTGTATTTTTATTTTCCATTCTTAATTATTGTTTTAATATTTTAACTAATTGCATATATACAAAATTTACTTTAGAATTAACAAAACTCGCTTTAGAGATTAACATAAATAATAAGAGTCAAAGTCATACTTATACTTTATCTTACTTTCTTCTTACCAATGTATTTAAATTTTTGTGTTTACTTAAAAAAAATAGGTATAATTTATTTACAAAAATAATATTATGTGTAATCAAACCAGTGTCGAATAAAGTGTCGCCATTATATATAATAATTTCTTATAAGGGCGATTTCTTCGAACTGAACGATAAGTCTTTTACAAAAAATAATATGGTGTCTTTGGGCGGCCGACCGAAGCGGCGATGGCGGCGCTTGCATCGCGACATCACAATTCGGTGGAGTACTCTTCGGCATTAACGGAGAACTTTCGCCAGCAAATGTGATCTCCAGTGGCTACGTCACCAACACCTCCAACTCCAGCTCCTGGAACTTGACCATTCGCTTGAACAGGATGTCTGTTCACACTGTTCGTTCGGTGCGGAATACTGTAGGTGGCATTTAGATTCCTTCCCATGGGATTACGAGTGCCGTAGGTGATGGACTCTTTCGAGGGGGTAATCTCTATTCGAGTCGAGTGAGAGTTGCCCTCGCCATTTGACAGTCTCCGGATGTAGACAACTTCTTTATGGCGATCGGCGGCATTTGGATTCTGTTGATGAGGAACTCGTCGTTCATTTGGTGTTGTTGGGATGGGCTGTCGGGATCTGCTCGAGTAACGCATTCCCTTCCCGTCGTTGCTTTGGAATGCTGTGAATTGTTGGTTTATGCCGGAATACTTATCTACGCTGATGTCCTCTTCTATCGCTGAGTCGCCAAACACTGATCCACTGTAATTGGGTGAACTGTTGCCAGGTGTTGAAGACTTCCAATTGTTTGTGCCGTATTTTGATGTGGAGTACTGGCCCTTCTTTATGGAATGGGTGTAGTCCCGAGTTCCTCGGCGACGAAGAGTGAAATCTTTCCGGCCCGTGTCCTGACACACGGATCGCCACTGCTTCCAGGCATGCCTTGCCAATGGATCCGCTGGTCCCCATTCCTTGGCTGGTTTAGCCGCCTCGCAGATCATTCCAAAGAAATTGTAATCCACCTGCTTGAATATTTCCACACAGGCTATGATCAAAATTACTCCAATAACAAAGAGTATAGGAGCCCATCGAGGCATGTAAGTGGACAGAAGATCACCTTCATCGTCGTCGGCACACCACCAGACCAGAACTCCAGTTAGAAAAGCTGGTCCCAAACACCAAAGGTACACCCATCCTTTGAAGATCGGTCGACCAATGGAGAACTCCAGGTCCGTGTAGATGTTTTTAGCTCCGTAGATCCAAGTGGTGGCTATAAGGTCAAAGATGAGTGCCGTGATCACTAGAGTACCCACAATTCTGGTATCCAAGACGCGAGGAATGATGAATTTTGGTGCGGCCAGAGCTATAACAGCGGCCACAAACCCGATCAAACTTATGACGTAGTTTGGATGACGAGGAACCATTCGTGTCGAAGTATAAATCGCAATGGTAATCGAGATAATCGCTGATATTACAATCAATGCGTAGATTAAGCATGGGATAAGTTTGGCCAACAAACCACTTGGTTCGTTCAAGACTCGATCGTAGATAGCTGTAAGTGGTTTTAATGCCTCGAGGTTGCTCAAACTCCTCGATGCTAAATTATCAAACTGAACCATAAATAATGTTACTGATATGGCGTTGACAAGAAGATTGAAGCAGAGGTACACCACAGATGTACGGACAGCGTCACCTTTGTAGAGAAACTTCCCCGTGATCACGGGCAGAGCTCCAAAGCCGATATTGGTGGCATAGATCACTTGAACGAGGGCATTAAACCAAATGGAACTGTCCAAAAGAAGTGTCTCCTTAAATGGCCACAGCTCAGGAAAGTATTGACGTTCCAAGGAACCATGGACTTCCCATGAAGTAAGAGCGCAGAGCAGAACGAACCCAATCAAACCAAAGAAAAATGATATGCGTCGGTAAACTTTGGCGTTATGGGTACTAAAAAAATAAAAGAAAAACAGTTAAAAGCGGACTTTAGATAATTATCAACAGAACTTACCAAAACATTACAGTCATCCAAATAAATATTAAACCTATTGCTAAAAGTCCAAAATACAATGGGTTTTCCCAAAAAGGTGTTAGAAATGTCTTTTGAATGCATTCAACGCCATTGTTGCCAACCACTTTATATCCATTCTGGAAATAGAGATTAAAAATAATATTTTAAGAAAGATTTTTAGAGGAAACAAGTTTTTTTTACTCACTAAAGCTAATTTTATATCCCCCACACATTCGTTGAATGGCAATAGTTTGGTTAGAAACATTCCGATGTATGCTACGGAAACCACGGCCTGCAGTGAAATCCATACTGACGCTAACCAAGATGCAAATCTACTGACTATGCAGGCTCCTGAAATAAAAGAAAAACAGTTTAAATAATTGACTTAAAGGAATTAAAATGAGAATCAGGGTGGTTAAATTTGAAGGGCCTATGTTAAATGTGAAACACATTTTAATGTTAAAGTTTTTTGTCTGCATTTTATTAGACATTTCTCAATTTCAGACTAACTCAATTTGAAATATGGAAAGATACACAATCGAACAATGCGTTAAAGTAATTCAGGCTTATTATGAAAATGGGCTTTTAAATCAAAATTCATATCGTGATTTTTGTGGGTCAAATAAATCGTCCAAATGTGCATAGAATCGGAAAATGTGAGCAAACCGGGTCTGTAGGAAATTTGAAAACACTAGTACATGCTCGTACAGCTCGTTCTGCAGTGGTCGGAATTGTGGCAAGAAATGGCAACAGTGAACTTTCGAAAATAATCACGAGGCACATTTTTAACTCAGTGGATTCATCCAGAAGCAGAATTGACGTATTTTTGCGATTGATAATCCAAGAGTGATTGTCGAAAAACACAAAGAGCCACTGTTTCGTGCGGTTTATGGGACGCCAGCTTCATTGGGCCGTATTTTTTCCAAAATGGAGTCGGTCAGGCAGCTACTGTGAATGGTATCGTGATATGATAACAAAATTTGTATGACCTGAATCGGAAGGTATGGATGTGGACGATATGTGATTACAATATAGGATTTTGCCACTTGTCGAACAGCTTACGACACAATGGCTCTCTGTGCGACCAATTTAATGGCCATGTCATCTTACATGGAGGCGAAATCAATTGGCGCCAAAATCATATGATTTGACACCTTTAGACATCTTTTTCTTGAGATTATTTAAAAATAATATTGAACGCCGGAAAGCCAGCAACAATTCAGGAGCTAAAAGCTAAGATTATTTGGCACACTAACAGCATAGAACTTCAGTTATGCTTTAGAGACATCAAAAATTTGGACCATCGGATGGAAGTGTGGCCAAAATTTTGTTCCATACATAACTAAACCATACTAACATTCATAATAAAAAGAAATAACAATAATTTATTAAATGATTTGTGTTTTATACAAAATCAACATAATATTCATATTCAAAATAAGCCCTTTGAAATACTATTACGAGTTTTATACCAGATAAAGAGTTTGGAACAAATTGTTGGAATATTAAAAGGTTTCAAGATTTTTATTTCTGATAAATTGTTCTTTTCAAAATAACTATAAGGATGTTTATTTTCAAATATTTGTGCCTTTTCTTACCTTTAAAAATAGGTGATGATCTCCATGTGTGCGCTGCTCCTTGTCCCAAAAACTGACCAATTGATATTTCCAATAATATTGTTGGCAGACCGACTAGAAATAGTAGTACTAGATATGGTATTAAATATGCCGAACCATATCGATCAAGTTCCCTTGGAAATCTTACAATATTGGCATAAGATACATTGAGGCAGATGCACAGCACAAGACCTCGAAATACCGAACATTTTGTCTAGAAAAAATAAAAGACAAACAAACAAATTGAAAGAAGATACAAAAATATAACATACAAATATTAAAGGCTTAATAAAATGAATAAACAATATAGATCATATCAAATTGTTTAAAGGAACTTGTCCCATTCATAAGATAATCTTAAATAAAATATTATTGTTGTTTCGAAACATTCCTGAAGTTGGCGACAATTTTTGCTAAATAAATATTCTGCAATTATCGGTTGGCATTGATATATTTGACTTATTTTATTCTATTATTGAAAATAGTATCAATGTACAATTGTGTATATTAACAATAATATGCTTTAAATGTTCATATTATAAATTACAGAAGTCAATAGATTTATCTCTTTAGAGTGCACAAATAAACATCAATATCAGCTTTCAATGTCAGACACGAATTCACATGGCTTCTTTTTATCTTCTTATCAAACATCAACAACAAATACAGAATTGATTATTAATTCAGTCCTATGCATCACGATTATCTCCAACAACTTAAGCTGCTTAAGATTGGGTGAAGTAGTCGAAGTGTACATTAATGAATTGAAACTTGTTAGGTTTAAATTTGAGTTGTGTCGAAAAAATAATCATCATGTACTTTTCTTAATTTCTTTATTCTTTTAGCTTAGTTGAAAGTTTTGTGAATTCAAATTGACAGGTTTTGCAGGGTTTAGAAATCATAGAAATTCAGAGCTTAGAAGAAGACCTATTTCTTATTTTCAGAAGTTTGCCGATTCAACTATTTTGTTTGCTAGTTGTTATTATAGGGTATTAAGTGAAATTCACGCTACTACACTTGAATATAATAATATTATACAAAAGTTATTAATTGATTTAACTAATCAGGCTTATATATGTTTTTCTAATAATTTGTTCGGCCATTTCAGAAGCATAACCATTTTATAATAGAAGCATACTTCGAGTAGAAGAAGGGTTAATAATTGACGTTTTTGGAGTTTTATGTTTTTTCTTTGCAAAATGATTATGTTTAATGCAAAATTTGATTTCTGTCTTATCAGCATTTCAGGTTTCCTTCAGTGTTTGGTAGAAGATGTCGGAGTCTTTTATTATAACATTTTTAGAACTCAATTTAACTTGTCCTTCTGCCTATCTAGAAGTAATTCATGCATGGACAGAAAAGGCTCGATCTGATCCACAATTCGTATACATCATTTTTGACTTTTATCAAAGGCATTATAAATAAAGCAGATGTGGTTTTATAATTCGGGAATACATGCCATTTCTTTAGCTATTGTATTATAGAAGGTGGGCGTGGTTACTTCCTTATATGAAACTCTCGCAAATGAGCGGCTATTAAAAGTAAAGCGTTGGGAACATAATGGACCTTCCAGAACCGTCATAGTCAGGACGCCAGAAAACATCGAAAGGGTAATGGCGGCAATTTTAAAATCTTCTAGGCGATCTGCACACAAACATTCGGACGCTTCAGGGATTTCTAGTTGCACAGTGAGACGAATTCTTCATGAGGAACTTAATTTTCACCCATACAAATTGGAAGTGGTGCAACAACTTAATCCACGCGATTATGTTGCGCGAAAAAGTGCATGTGAAGCCTTCCTCGAAAACCTGCCTCAGGACGCACTTGTTTTCTTTAGTGACGATGCACATTTCCATATTTCAGAATTTGAGAACAAACAAAACATGTGATATTCGAGCCCCACTAACCGAAAAAAAACTTTATGAGCAGCCTCTTCATACAGAACGTGTGAAAAAGCAGTTACGGTCGATTTTGAACGTTATGTCAGCATGATTGTGGATTTTTTTCTGCCCAAACTTGAAGAAATGAATGTAGGGAAAGTGTGGTTTCAACAGGATGGCACCACAGCTCAAAGGGCAAGTAGGTTATTGAATATTTTGCGTGAAAACTTCATCTCTCTTAGGGGTGATCTTCAGTGCCCAGCCCGATCGCCAGATTTGGCGCTATGTGATTTTTTAATGTAGGGCAACCTAAAATCGTTGGTATACACTGATCGTTTAAAGACCCTTCATCATCCCAAAAATAATATACGTGCTGCTATCGCCGACAAAAGCACAGCACAGATATGCTGCAAAAAGTGGAAAACAATTTCAAATTCCGACTATATCAGTGCATTGATGTTCTCATCAATGGCCACCTTCGAGATGTCGTTTATTTGGTTTAAAAAAAAGAAATTTTAATGTGAAATTAAAAAATAGTAGAGATAGCACTGAGAGGAAGCACTGAGGTGATGAGCGCACTTTCAACATTTTTTAAGCAATTCGAATTTACGAAAATAGGAAGACATTTAATAACGTGGGCAGATTCTTGCTTTATTCAAAACATAACGTATGTTTGATATGTCTTTATAAAGAATATACATATTTTACTTGAGTATATTGCAGTGATCGACCACAAATTTCCAGAAGTCAGACTCACAGATCTGGATAGCGATTGGGATTCCGGATGATAGAAAAGGAATTAAGAAAGCATGAAATGATTTGTACTGCTGAACAATATAGACAAAACAATGCTATTGTGATTAATGTGGGGAATCATTTTCAATCACTATCTAATTTTCAAGACAAACTTTTGTTACAAGATAAATTAAAAAATAAATGATCTTTTTGAGTAAAGAATGCTTTCCTATTTTCAAGAGTATTGATATCAAAGTCAAAAACGATTCCCTACAAAACCCAAGATTTTTATTAACGAGAAAAAAAGCACCTTCATACTGACAAAATTAAAAATTAAAAATTAAAAAGACTTAACGTAGTTCATTCTCCTGAAGCTTATCTGATATTATAACAAAGTAATTTCAGATTCTCCCGAGAAAAATATTTAAAAGGAAACTAAAGGCAAAAAAAGATACAAAATTTAACTTAACCCCTTTGTTTCTTTTTATCAATCAAAAGGATTTTATTTTTAGTTTGAAAAAAGTTGTTAGTTATACTTTTTTGGAGAACATGGTTAAAAAAAGGTACTTTAAACAATTAACGTGATTTAAAGGGTTTATTTTAAGAAAGTATGTTTTCTCCTTTAATTATTAATATTATCACCAAGTTTTAATTCTTAAGGTGAAAAAAGTTATTTTAGTTTAACTTTTAAGCCTTATGTTTCGAAACTTTTAAAATGTCACTTAACCCCTTCTTCTTCTTAACAACAACGCTTCAATTGTATAGGTATGTCCATAGGTGTTGGTATAGTAAAATGTGTCTCAGAATAAGACCCCAAAATACAATGTTCCAAATTTTAAAGTATTATCGAAATATTAATTTAAATCAGAAAGCGGAACAATATATGTGAGTAAAATAACAATCACACTGGTTGTTTAGGAACAAGCCTTCACTATCAAAGAAGCTTAAAATAATAGTTCCTTTACATTCTTTAATGCATTTCTTAATTTTTTACAAATTGAATGAATGAAATTAATTTGCGGGATATCGAGAATTCAACATTTTTACCAAATCTGCGTAATGTTTTTTAAATTTTATTTTTTCTTATGAAAAAACGGACTTTTGGATTTTTATAAAAAAAAAATATTCCTGAACATCGAATACTGAAATATTGTTTGTAAAATAAAGAAAGTTTGAAAACAATATATTTAATTTTTGAAAAGCTATTTGAGTCGAAAATAAATTTCTACTAAGTTTTAATTTTAGGTTTTTATTTTTTGTAACAAAAACCGTCAATTCGATTTTTTTTTCAAAATTTTACTGAATACTGACTACAATATTTTTTAAAGATAAAAGTAGTTTAAAGCCAATATCTCAAAGTGATGAAAAGATATTTGAGTCGAAAATCAATTTTTAGCAACTTTTATTAAATTTTCTTTTAAGTTTTTTTTTTTTTTTGAATTGTCAATTTGATTTTTCTCAAAAATTTACCAAATGTTGAAAACAATATTTCTTATAAGATAAAATAAGTTTGAAGCCATAATCTCAAGTTTTTAAAAAGTCGTTTGAGTCAAAATTCAATTTTTACCAACTTTGATTATTGTTTTTTTTTTAGGTTTTTATTTTTTATATACAAAAATTTCTATTTTATTTCTTTTAAAATTTTACCAGATGTTAAAAACTTTACTTTTCGTTGCACAAATCTGTTTTTGAGATAAAATCGTTTTGTATTCGTAAAATTTTCGAGGTGACAAATTTTTTTTCAGTTTTTTGATTTAAAAAAAAAAACGTTAATTGGATTTTTTTTTTCAAATATATATTGGTTTGGTATCACGTTACAATATATAGAATATAACATTTAATTCAAATCTCTTGAGTCATTGGTTTGTGAGATATTAAGGGTTACCCAAAATGTTTACCTTTTTTTGAAACTGCTATGGTAAAAAAAAACATCCACGCAATTCTCTTGAAGACTCTTTCTGCATATTTCTGCATTATTATCTGTATAACATCGTATATATCGTCTGGTTCTTGAGATAAGGACGACGAAAATAAAGTCGCGAACGTACGGGATTACGAATATACAGACGTACACACGCACGCACGCACAAACATCTTTCTAAAAATCTTTTATTTCGGCTAGGAACCTTGAAACGTCGAGAAATGTCAGAATTTTCGATTCGACAAATCGGACCCATTACAATAACTTTCTATGGAAAGTTAAAAATAAAATTGACCACTGCTATCGAAGTTTTGTTCAACAATAAAAACGAACAATTAAATTTGTCACACATGTTTGCAAATACCAGGAAATATGGTATCGGTAAAATGAACACATATTTCATGATTAACTATTTTTGTTTTAGAAATTCTTATTTAATTTTAAACACAAATCCTTCTAAGGATTACGAAAATTGTGTATTCGAAGATTTTATTGAGTTTTTCAACAACGATTTTAAAACTATGATTTTTTCAAACACAATACAAAATTTGAGTAACTAATCTTATTTATTTAAACTACCGACACGTTTGCAGTGCTGAATTCACAACTTTTCGTGACTTTTACCAAAATTGCTAAAATTGCCAATTTAACATTTTCTCTAAGCTCTCCTTGCCTTATAATCTAAGGGTTTAAAATCACATGTTTCACATTATTCACTTTGAGATTTCAATACGTCCGCTATTACATCAGTTTTGTTGCTTGTGGCAATTGAAACCACTCACCATTATTTTCTAATTCATGGAACAGACAACTTTATAATATTCCACTGTGCAGTATTTTCCATTGATTGTAAATTTTTTTTTTTGAATAAATAAGTGTTTCTTAAAACATACATATATAAGGATTTTCACCTGTATAATATAATATATTTGTTTTTGTTAAGAAAACCTCAAAACTGTAACTAATCACTCAAAACTTTAAAAACATACTTTAATACTGTATTTATAAAAGTTCTTCATTCATTAAATTCACTATAGTGAAATTCTTTTAATTTTATTGAATGTTTTAAACATATCAGTTTGATCATTGGCTGCGTTCAAAAAAGTACAATTTTGGTCCAAATAAAAACTCTTTATTTACCAAAAAAAAGTACAAACATATGGTTTTAGTTTTGGAATTGTCTTTACATTTTCTCTATCTTTTTATAAGTACAATATTATCAGTAACTTTATTTCCTAAAATCTTACAAAGAATAAATTTTGTTTGTTTGCGAGGCACATTTTATTTTTGGTATCGTTTGCTTTCACCTATTTTTATAAAAAAAAATCCAAGACGTTTCACCAAAACACAGTTTAGTATGTTAAAGAGTAATGACTGAAAAACATAACACTGGACTTTGATCAAATTGTGTCTTCAAAATGTTCATCTTGGACACTTTGTAAATGAGATTAAAACAGTTCAATGTTAGATTTGATTAAAACATCAAAACAGCATTTTTGTATTAATTCACAATCATAACAGTTTTCATAGTCAAAAATGTAAAATATTATTTGCATTAAAAAATTTGATCTCTTCATATTCAGTAAGGTGCGATGATACCCACTACCCTACTTGCATTTTAAGTTTAATAAAAATATCCAAATTAATTTTTTGAATGTCCATAATCCAAATAAATTAATAAAATATCAAGGTTGGCAATCACATCACGCATTTAAAAAAAAAAACAGCATTTACATTTTCTTTAAAAATATACGTAGACACTTGATTGGACATAAAACAATGGTAATTTAAAAAAAAACAAGAAATTATAAAAAAGCCCACCTTCCTACCTGAATAAGATACAAAATATAATAAATTTAAAATAAAATAGAAACAAGCAAAATTTATGTTCCTACGTCATTAAACACCTTTTTTTCTCTTTTACTGTCACTGCTTGTCGGATTATTAATATATACGTATGAATTTATCCTACACCACAAATCATGTTCAAATAAATTAAAATCTATTATCTATATTTTTGTTGTTTTGATATATGTATCTGCAGAAAACTTTAATAAGCCACTGAAATATCACACTTAAAATATCGTCATTTAAACACAAAAGCTTCCAATTAACATCCATTAGTTTGATATACATAAATCATTCTATTTTCATTTTGTTGATTGAAAGTTTGAAAGTAAAAGGAAAATACCTGCATATAAGTCATGCAAAATATGCCCTAACATTTATTTGTTAAAATAATATATTAATTATACCTTCATCTACATATTAAAAATACAAAAAAAAAAGTGCGAAGAAAGCGAAACATCGATATTGGAAAGAAGGAGGCTAATAAAAAGAGATAAAGTTCATTAATCACACTAAAGACCAAACCAAACGCAAACACAACACTCAAAAACCAAGCGATTAATAGGTAATATTTTCGAACCGCTACAATTATCGGGAATTTGCATATACCACGCTATAAACCTACTCTGATATTGCTTTTTTTCTCTTGTGGTCTATTAAAGGTATAATCTAAAATACTTGCACTGCAGATTGCAATAAATACAAAATAAAACAGAAATAAACACGAAGAAACCGCAAAACAAACATACTTTTTTTGCCAAAGTTCGACAAACTCAAAACTAATGACTTCACCATTCAACCAAGTCAACGAACAGTGAACACATCATTCATCACCACTTCATCAAATTTTTACAAAATTCGAAAACATCATTCTCAAAATGGAAAACACAACAAGAATCTTTACTTGAAAGGTTCCCTCTCATCAAAATTTTAATAAACGAATACCGAGTACTTACTTTTCCATAGTATCTAAATGGCACATCCTCATGAACGACATAAAGATAATCTGCTAAATACTTTGCTGTCGGTATCTCCATCTTGGGGCAGATCTTGCAACGCTTATATGGATAGCAGAACTTTTCATTTTCTTGCATTTAGTAAGAAGTATAAGTTTGTTGACCGTTGAATCTTTTAGATGTCTCCGAGTGCAGATTTAACAAAAAAAAAAAATTGACACAAGGCAATCAACGACGCCACAACGCGACGTGAGGCGATATCGATGATAGGTTTTCAAATTTATCGACCGATCAGATCGATTGCGCGAATTATCAACCAAAAAGGAAAAAATCGAACGACGATTCTTACAATGATCACATATTGCGTTTGAAGATACTTTTCCTGATGATTATCAAGCTACATGTGCCCCAGACTGCCACCAACGCGCCGCCACCGATCGATTGAAACGATGATTTATTTCTATGACCGATTTCACCCAGAAACAAAAATGGGAGTGAATTTGCAAAATTTTGGCGAAGCGCTCCAATAACTCTCCAGAGCGAAACAAACTTAATTTTTTAGTACATTCACATTTGGGGAACAGATTTCTAAAAATTCTAAATATCATCTACAAAATTTGCACGTTTTGCACTTTAAAATCATTTTCTTCATTTATTTATTATTTTGCACATATGTTGGCGATACAAATTCTACCGGAAACTAAGGAACATATAAATAACAATAATTAACGGTAACCCACTCATTTGGACACTCCAAAAAATTGAACACAATCTGTCAGCAAAATTTCGAAAAACTGACAAACAAACAACGACAGCTAACAGCAAACGTCGAGCAACGCGACGTGACGAGAAACGGCAGCGACAACAACAGTTTTGTGACGTTTACACTTTTGGCCTCTAGCTTACACTGTGAAGCTTAAAAAATACTGTGGGTACCTCTACCACCAAAGTTGAGCGTTGACTTAGTTAAACTTTGATTTGTGATTGCGACAAAATTCTTTAATCAATTCCGAATTCAAAAACACCTTGGGCTAAATGCACAGCACATATGAACGAATATACACGGTTAAATCAATAGATAGATGTAAAACCGTTAATCAAACTATATGTACCAAGTCACTTTTTGAAAGAACTCTTAAGGTAAATTCATAACAAACTGCGGTTTTGTGACAAATAAACGTAATGTAGGTACAAAACAAAAACAAAAAGGCAAACTATACAAGACTACTAAGACCGAGAGGAAACTTCACTTATGGCAAGCGGTCTTATTAATGCAAAACGAAAGACTAAACCTGCCTTCGAAAACGAAAAAATCGTATCTTATAAAATCCATGCTTGGAGATTTGAAGTAAGTACCTACCTAAGTGTTCCCCGAATGTTCAAGTTGATGTTAGATGTTGTTGATGTGAACGTGGATATGGGTGGGAAACACTGGTGTTGGGAAGTTTTACTATACTTAACTATATACTATCACCTTTTTGTTGTTGTTGCTGTTGGTTACGTTTCAGTGAATTCCTCTTTTAGCTGCTACACTAAGGTTTCCCTCAAAATTATCATCACTATCATAATAAATAAAAAGAAATAAAGAGCACAAAGCCATCACCATCATCATCAGCTTTTTTGTTTAAGCGGGGGTGCTCTCGATTTATATATGTATCTATATACATTCTATCAGTCTGAGATATTCGTATATGTTCTATATATATAATTTTATTTTAATTTTATTAAAAATGCAAGGTGCAACATAATAATTACAGTTCGGAATACATTTAGATGGCGGCGCATTATGAAAGATAAAAAATGATAATTTTATGTTCTAGGTTCTTTTTCTTTCAATTTATTTTTTAAGTTATTTGTTTTATGTGGAAGGGGGAGTTCCGCTTAAGAGGATTCATTATAAAGCGTAAACGCATCTTGGTCAATGATAATGCATTCCTTCAAATAAGAACAAATTATTCTTTTTTTCACTTGGAAATTAAGTATGCTGCAGAAATATAAAACTCAGAGGAGTACGTAAGAAACAGAAGAATTTTACTTGATTATCATTGTTTGAAACAGAAGGAGAGAAATTTAATGTAATTTATCCTTGAAATGTAGAAAAGGGACATCGTTTTTTTAAATACATATATATGTATATACATTTCCGGGGTAAAATTCGTTGAGGTTTGTAGCATAAAAAATAAACCTGTTGCTGTAAGATTCTTATCTGGGGTTGACACCAATAACAATTTTTGGGTTTTGTATTTTAAAACTTGTAGTACCCGTGGCATGATGGTTAGTGCGTTGGACTGTCATGCAAGGGGCTTGGGTTCAATCCCTGCCTGTGCCACCTTAATTTAAAAAATTAATTTTCGCGGGTACTGCCTCTTGCGAGGAATTGACAATTTCTTCAAGTGTAATTCTGGTCATGAAAAAGTGCTTTCTCAAATTAGCCATTCGGATTCGGCCTTAAATTGTAGGTCCCTTCCATTCCTGACAACAGTACTCGCACACAGGAATGGTTGAGAGTTGTAAGTCACTAGGCCCTGGTTCACAACGGACTGTTGCGCCACCCCATTTGATTTTTGATTTTAAGACTTACTTGTTTAATAAAAATTCTTAAGCCCGTCTTGGATAAAAAAACATGTGAGATACTGTATCCAATTTAATTTTTAGATGAGCTTAAACAAAAATTTTAATATCTTCTTTATAAAACAACAAAAAAGAAGATTTAGTAGGACCTCGGAATTGACAAGTTAAGAAGCACTATTTCAGAATAAATAGTTTAAGAATGGTTATTTATAGAAAAACAGATATTTGTGAATAAAGTTGGCAATGACAAAATTAATTTAAATAATAATTTAAATTATAGCGAAACAAAGTCAAGGGAACAAAAAATGCGTAGAATGGAATTTAAAAAATAAAATTAAAGCAAGTATACGCCCAAGTGAACCATCAATATTTTCAGAGAAAAAAAGCTTGCAGTATTTTTATAATAAAATTTACATCGCGTATTCCATGAGATTATATTAATATTATTATTATTATATATTTTATATATTATTAAAAAAATATAATTTGTTCTTTTACATTCATTTGATTTTTGCGTTTTAGTTTACGTTTGTATACAATTATATTATAAATTGTTTTAGAAATTTGTAAGTTAATATTTTTAGGAAATCAGAATTAAAAAGGAAATTAAAAGATTGAAAAGCTTTTTCCATAATTTAAAGCATGGTCACAGAACATGAAGAGATTTGTCCACCCAACGGATCCGTTCATTACACCAAAAATTTGTTCTCTAAAGAAAATACTATGTTGAAAATAGATCCTTCGAATCTCTTGTAGTATCGAACAAATAGCTATGAAATGGTAAATATCGTCACGCTCATTTCTGTTACAATAAGGAGAGGTAAATCTGACAGTTGCGGAATATAATTCAAGTTCAATATTTCAACCCTTGCTTTGAAAATTGTACCTATAGCTCTCGCAGAAAGGTATTAGTGAAAGAATTTGTCGTGTTAGTATTTAAAGAGTAGCTTAGATTTCTATATATTTCTGTTGTTGACGATGATGATGCTCTATTAAGATGTTGAAGATATATATTTTCATCAACTTTTGCGATAACATGAGAAAAGTTATCTTGCCAGTTATCTATGTTAAACTCGTTCAGTTCAAGAGAAACATTATGCAATCGGGCAAGTTGAATCCATTTCTGAAATGGCCATGCTTCTGTTCGCAAAAGAACTTTCATGATAGATGTATGAAGATTCGAACTTGGTTTAATCATAACTCTTGTTAGAAAATCTGAATGCAATTTAAAATTTTAAATATAAATCGGCGCAATTCCAGACTCAACATGAATTGCATAGGTTTGAGTCGAATTACGTAACCGAAATGATTTTTTGAAAAAGAGGCGTTTTATCAACTCAAACTCTTCAAATTAGGTGTGACCAAAAACTTGAATACTGTAAGACAAGCAAGTGATAATTGTTGCTTGGAAAACTCGGTATTTAGATCCTAAGTCTATGTTTTGTTTGAGAAGAATGTTGGCAACATTATGTTGAAAGCTACTTTAGCTTCTTTACTCTTGGACATGTTTATTGAAGATACGGTTAGCAGGCATTAACAATCCTAGATATTTTAATTCATGTACTATTTCAATAGGTTGGTTGTTGAGAAACCACCTTTCTCCTCTCAATCTTCTACAACTCCGTGCCTCAAATACTATTATCTTTGTTTTCTCTGAGTTTATTTAAGGTCCCAGATATTGCAGTACGTTTGAACCCTATTGATTTGTAGCTGGAGAGAAGATGGGTTATCCGCTAGCATAACAGAAAAACAAATTTCACCGAGTAAATTATCTGAAATATCATCAATGTAGAAGGCAAACAAGCTTGGTCGTAGGATACATCCTTGAGGAACACCTGCAGTCGTTTGAAACCAATTTAAAACCTCGGCCCCATCCCAAACTGTAGCTTAAGTTTTACATACAAATTTTTCGTACATATTTAGAAATATTCTAGATGTACCAAAAATATGGTCAACCGTTGAAAAGCCCTCTTAAAACCAGCATGAAACATACTTAAGCCATTGTTTGATCCTAACCAATTGATAAGTCTTTTGTATAAGATTCTAGCAAATACTTTTCTAATTGAATTTATTATTGAAATACCTCCGTAATTCTCAGGTAAGCTAGCATCAAATTTCTTAAATATTGCACAAATTAGGCTTTAAAAGTAAAGTTTTGTACATAAGTTAATCTCGAAATAATTCACAATTTGTGTTCACAGATTCACAAATGAAATGTAAGTATTGCTAAGGGGCCAGTTATACCTATCATCGAAATCGATCCGAAAAAATGTTTGAACCGATATTTGACTGTGTTTCCCTTTGATCAGAAATGAATATTATATACTGTTCGATCGGAAATCACTAATAGAATTATTTTGAGAAAAAAAAGTGTAATTACGCTTTTATTTTTCTTTTCTATTTTCCGGACAGGAGTTCATTTTTCTGAAAAGCTGGTACTTTTATATTCAAAAGTGAAACGAATCGTTACACAGGTTTGTGTTCCAATTTTACACAATTCCAAAGACAGATTTCTGTCATTAAAAAATTTTGTTCAATGATAAAATTTTTTAATAATAGCTAAAAACGACCTTCAAAAAATTCCAATGTTTGTTTTCAATGATGAAAACCAATGACAGCCTAAGAGTGCAGATCCTAAAAAACAAATTTGTGAAGATGACAGCATATTGTAACGTTTTTTCAATACACCCCAATATTTTCAGCAGTTTTTTTTTAATCTATCGAACAAAAAAGGGAATTACCATATTTTTGTTCCAAAAAATAAGACTATCTTCTTTTACTAGTTTTCAGGTGACTTTTGTTACTTGCACCCCTTTCACCCTACCCTTTTACAACTTTTGATTCGATCCAAAATAAGACAATTTTTTAGACTGTGCTAAAGTCATTTAAATGAAGCTCTAAACCAAAATTTTGCTATTTTTGTGAACTAAATGGAAAACTTGTGTTCAAGATCCATTTGCAGATATTTCAGAAAAGCAAACGAATCAGAATTCACTGTCACCTACGGCCTTAAGTAATGGCTGAAACATAAACACGCTTCAGTTTCGGCTTCGTCTGTATTACGATGGGCCTGCTTCGAAGTTGCTTTGAATGACATTTCTAATATGACATTTCTAAAATTACATTTTTGTCATTAGCAGCTGGTATTTTTTCTCAAAAGTTTGTTTTGATTTTTCGTGCAGTAAAAGATATGAATTTCAAAGCCGCAAAAATTGAATTTATCACGGAAGTAGCTTACACAGCTTATCGTGGGTATGTTCAGCTCATGGAGCAAGAAGAAGCGCAGAGTGAGAGACGTTGGTGGTTCCGGGAGCTCAATCTACGGAGTTCTTCAATCTATATGGAGTTCTTTTAAACTCATTTTGTGTTCTACGAAAATAAAACGTTTTTATAAAAAAAAATTTATAATTATTCTATTCTTTTTTTAATTTGCAATGGTTATTCCTCCAAATGCGAATGTATTTTATTTGTTGACTTTTTTTAAAGCTGTTGAGCTGTCAGACAACGCAAATGTTCAACAAATTTGAACTAGAGATTCCGTTTTTAGTCACATTACGTTCTTTTCCTTCCTTCATTGTGATTGTGATAGCATGCATTGAATTCCTATGCCTGAACTTGCAAACGTCAGGCAAAGTCGTAGCTGAAGCCTGTTTGTGTTTCAGCCATAAAGCTTATGTTTTTAAGTTTTGAATCAGCAAATGGACTTAAGTATTTTAGTTTTGCCAATTTCAGCCCTATAGATTAATATAGGCTTAGGCATTTTAAATCTGGGGCTAGACTTACTATTCAAATCATTCAAAGCAAAGAAATCCCAGTTCAATAAGGAAAAATTCAAAAAAGTACCTAGAAACTTAAATAACACAATGCTTCCTGAAATCTGTTCATACAAATTTTTTTATATTTTGTCTGTCATAATGTATTCAGAAATAAATCATTTAACCTCAACTCTGAATTTAACTTTAAAAAATGTATTTAGGCCATAAATTAGCATGTATGTGGGCTATATCATCAGCCCTTAGGTAATTCATTATGACCGTCAAAATGTTAACCTGCAAAATATGTGTCACACTTATTGCTGAACAATAAATAGAAAAAAATTAAACTAAATCTATAAATGCCTTAAGCCTATAAAAATGAAACTTGAAGAAATAAACTATTTTTTTTTTCTATTTATTTCTAACGTTAATTGTAGCCACAAACAATCATACCCAACTGTTTTCGGTGGGAAACACCTAAGAAAAAAAAAAATCAAAACACTTCTTAGGTCTATAGATACTAGTGTATAAATAACAAATCACTTTACACTTATACAACATAAAGTGAAGTGCGAAAAGCTTAATCGTGCATTATACTTTATAAAAGAAGAAGTAAATATCTATTTTAGTAAAGAAATGTTGCTTTATACAGCTATTGTATAGTATATCAATACCTGTCTTCTTTCTTACTCTCTAAACGTAATTATTTATTTTTTTATTTTGTTATAATTTATATTTTCCTTTCTTTACTCGTACATGTATTGGCTACCTGTATTTGAAATAATTTAAACATTTTTTTAGGAACATTATGATCGTATGAATACATTGTATGTAAGTGTATACAAGAGACTGAATGTGATAGTCATTCTCAATCTTAAACCAAATCATCATACGTCATATGAATGCTTAATGAGTTTTTTACACTTCTTGCAAATATGTTTAGTAATAATAAACAATCAAAAAGAAAAACACAAAAAACAAAGCTTTGAAAATATGTATGGGGTTTGAGTAATCAAGCCCAGCTTAGGTTCTTTAATGACATTCATTATTTTATGACCTAATCCCAGATTCAAAACGGAGCTCATCACCTTTTCTTTACCTTCAAATCACATAAATTGCTGGTAGAAAGACAATCACCTTGAGTTATGAAATTAAATATTTGAAGTCAAATATAAATACAAAACCAAAATAACCGTCAGAAAGTATGTTGATGATACTGAAGCTAACATAAGGTATCTGCAACATTTGTTAACGTGTGTACCTTGTAAAAGAACTTATTCAAATTTCTAATATGTAAATTTTACTGTTGATATGTTGTGAATGAATACAAAAAAATAGAATTATTTTTGTATATGCGTGACGTGAAAATTAAACATAACTAAGAAAACTTAATTATTTTTTTAATGACTAATGACTGACATTTCCAAACAATTTGAACTCAATTCATTTTTAACTTTCCATAGAAAGTAATTGTAATCGTTTAAACTTGTCGAATTGAAAATGTTGACATTTTTGACTTTTAAAGGTCTGTCTCTCTAAATCATAATTGCAAGTTATACGATTGCACAGCACGTTAAAATGACAAAACTTTATTATCAAAACTGTTGTTTGTTAACGCAAACGGTAGACGTGGTGACGCTTCACAGTCGACTCTTCAAGATTTGGTGGCCGAATTTGAGACCACCGGTTCAGTAAACAATCAGCCAACACCCGTACGTTCAAGAAACGCAAGATCAGCCGAGAACATCGCCGTGGTCTGTGAAAGTGTACAGCGGAACCCAGACAGTCTATTCCTCGCCGTGCACAAGAACTCGGTCTTTCGCAAAGTTTAACTTGGTTAATTTTGCGTCGGTACTTAGGCCTATACCCATACAAGATCGAACTGACCCCGGAGCTCAAAGTTCATGGGCTTCGAATCGTTTGGAAGAGGACCCTAATTTTGGCCGAACAATCATCTTTAGTGACGAGGTGCATTTTTGGATGAATGGCTGTGTTTTTTTTATTATAGTTGACAGGAACTCAAGGTGTTATTAATACCCTTAAAATGTTTAAAGTTTAAACACAGTGCAAGCTTTAGGAACATAATTAAGAGTGAAAGAAGAGATACCGATGCACATTGGTATTAAAGTTTTAAATGTTAAAATGATAGGGAAAAGCATAGTTGGGTAAAGCATTCCACATTTTCGATGTGCGGTTAAAAAAAGAATTTCTATACTTGACAGTACGTCCGAAAGTGAGCTCAAGGTTAAGCTAATAAGCATTCCTAGAAGTACAAATATTACGGCTGAATTGTTTGAGGGGGTAATGCAACTGGCTAATTCAACAGAACACTGTTTATAAAAATATCGGTAGAACAACGAAAGCCATGAAACATTGTTCGAGTGACGTAATTGTTTCGGTTATAGTTCTATCTCCTATCATATTCAAAGCTCTTTTTTGGGTCTTGTGAAAAATACTTAAACTTGTTTTAGGGGCACCTGCCCAAATATGGGAGTTATATTCAAGCTTTGGTCGAATGAAAGCTTTTTAAATTACAGCCAGATCAGAAGGGTTAAACAATGTCTTGCACCGTTCTGAGAAATCCTAAGCATCTAGCAGCATTTTTGGTAATATTGAATATGTGATCATTTAATAAGAAGTGATCTGTGATACACATACCGAGTACTGAAACAATCAAAATTGCCGTATATGGGCAACACTAACCCACGCGATGTTCACCAGGTGATAATGCATCCTTAAATATCTATCGTTTGGTGTGGATTTTTAACAACTTAAATGAGGCGGTCGCCGTCAACAGCGAGCGCTACATAAGTAATTTCTTTTGGCCCAAATTGAACCATATGCACCTAGACGACATGTGGTTCCAGCAGGACGCCTTTATTGAAAACCCCTTAAGCACATAAATCCACTTAAACCTGATAAATAAAAGATTATGATGATAACATGAAAAAGGTCAATCCCCAAAATATAAATTCTTCGCAAGCCGCAGTATGCGTGAAAAGAAACTTTAGCTTTGCTGAATGACTTTTATTAAAAACGAACATCCAAACATATCTAAAAAGTGACAGTTCGTGAAAAACAACTGTGCAAATGTCATATGGATTTAGCAAATTTTAAAATTTAAAGCAGCCATTTCGTGTTTTTAACTAAAGCAAATTGTTAAGAGATAGTAAGAAGTTAAAGCTGTTTAAAATTGGGTAAATCATATTTTAAGCTTAATTAATTGCTAAATATGACTTTAACAAATTACTAAATCGTTCAAAACTTTGCGCAAATATATTTATTTCATCTCAAAGGGGAAGATATCCCATTAACGATGTCAGTCCATTGCCCATCAGGGTACGGTTGCAGTACCATATCAGTTTATATATAGTCGAACCTTTAAGATCTTGAACTGATTATGAATATTGGCGTACACTTTATCGGTAGTAATCACAGGATCCCGGTGAATGGTTAAGTTCATCTTTTTCGAAAAATGACTTGTCTTGCTGTGAACTGGTGACTGCGAAATTTTTAGTCTGAATTTGTGAGCAGTGAATTTAATTGCTTAGTGAAATTATAACAAAACCAAATATTAGCTTGTACCATCTAAAGTTATTTTCACGAGTATTGACTTTTGCGAGGTATCCCCAAAGAAAAATTCTTGTCATGAAAAGTACTTTCTCAAATAAAATTCAGATTCGGCTTAAGACAGGAGACCTACCCTGCACCCCTGACAAACATTACTCGAACAAAGGAATGATTGAGAGTTATAAGTCACTAGGCCTTAGTTCTCAACGGGCTGTTGCGCCACCTAATTTATTTTATTTACGTATAAGCGTCCCTCACACATCAGATGGTCAAAGTAAAAGAAAAATCAATTTCTAAATAGGTACCTAGGTAGATAAGTAAGGTAGGTGGAGCGCGTTGCATTTCTCAATCTGATATCATACCAACTCTTACCAGCAAAGACTCCTTTCACCATGGTAATTGAAGAATCTTCTTTACAGCTCGTCGCACAATGAGGAAAATGTATTTCAATTTCAGTAGTCTGTTGAAAACTTTGTCACATTGTGCAGTCTAATTCAATTTATATAGGTACAATCTTTTTTTATAGCAACTATTAACTTATATAGTAAGTTTCAAATTTCCAACATAGATGACGAAGAAATGTACGCAATATAATTTTATGTCCAAGTCGCACAGTTTCTCCGTATGATATCTAAAGTGTGCGCCTCTACACAATATATGGAATATCCATGGAGCTTATGTATATTATGTTGACATAAGATTGTCATGCATTGTTGAATTAGAAAACACCACCATGGAATTATGGAAGTCCAATTCAGAAGGCACAAGGAAACCGCGCACCACTGTACAGTGTACATAGATCACTCTGTGGATCACTCATATAATTCGCGGCCGGTTGAAACAGCTAAGGAATGCATGGCCGCATAAACCATTATGCAAGCTTGTATGTTCCTATTGAAGACAGAGTGGTTCGCGACTCAGCTCAGCTTGGCTTGGCGGACGGCTGTTCCGAGTGATATATTATAGTATATGGCATTGTTATTGTTTTGAAGCTTCTATATGTAGCGGCAATCTATAACAAAAACTCATATGCTACTTAATTTTGACGTCAGAAACAAACAAGAGCTATCCTCAGAAATCAGTCATATGGAAAATCTGAAGTAATCATAACATTATGGCGGTTATTTTGTATGAAGATACTTATGAAGGTCTCACCATTTGTGTCTCTCCCTTTAGTAAAATTCAAAACAAAGTAAGCAATATTTTACTAAGTGCATGTTAAAATGTTTTAATATAATTTACAATGTTTCAAAAGTCTTAAAAATGCAAAATAAATGCTAAAGAAAACATGCAACTTTGCGTAAGCAATATTTGTATAATTGGAATTGTGCAACACGCATATTGAATTGATTTCTTTAACACTTCGATCTGCTTAATGACTTTATAACAATAAACAAACAATTTCTTAGATACTAAAAATGTAGACAAAAATTAAGGAAAAAGTAATAAACGCATTTTTTATTGAATATCAATTTTGTTCAATCCAAAATGGCATGCGATGTTTTCAATCTTATTCTTATTTAATCAATTCTGCATTCAAAAAAATTCAAAAATAGTTGTGTCCTCTTCACCAAAATAGCTCAACAAATCATATTACAATGATTTTAATATAAAGCACTTTAAGGTTAAAGCTCCAAACTTGTTCAGCCAGAATGGGAATTATTACTTAGTTCTATTAGAAATATAGAAACGTATTCAAAATTGATACATTTATAAATATTTTGACAAATGTCTAAAAACTTTTACGAATATGATATAAGAGAATTATTTTTGTGAGGAATAAGTCATCGATTTTGAAATGCGATAGCTACCGAATTTCACTTAAGTTTGCTGAAGGCTTATTGTTTTATATTTTGTATATGGTAAACAATAAATTATTGTTTTGATGATCGATAATTTAGGAAATAAATCAACCAAGCTAGTTTTTCTTTTCATAAAAAAAGGCGAGGCTAACAGCTAAAAAAAAGAGAACCCAGAACAATTAACGAGGGAAAAAACTTCCAAGACGAAAACTTAGCCGCCCAACACATCATTTATGGTGTAAGTTATAAATCTGCTTGAAATCAATTTAAATGTTGGTTGTTAATTTGAAACGTTTAGAAAGTAAACTTTTAGAGTAATTGTTATTGAAATGTTTGAAGATAGAAGAAATGTTAAAAGAATTAAATATCAAGCGAAGTATTATATACGCTTATAAATTCTTCCAATATTGGCAGATTTTCCGCTAAACTATTTAACTTATTTTTTATCAACCATGTTAACACCCTACATCAAAAATTGGCAGACGACTTCCAATTTTCTATCAAAAAATTGTCCGACTTCTTGCAATCGTTTGTACTTGCCTAAACATCCAAATTTTTGGACTTTCAAATAATTAGACAACTGTCTACTAAGTGGATATTGAATGATATTATGTCCAAACATATGTCATATAATTTTTAACTTTCAGAAAGTTTTTGAGTAGGAAACAACAACAAACATTTACAAGATTTTGAAAGAATTTAAAAATACGAAAATCGAAAGAAATAAGAAGTCACCTTTTGGCAAAAGTACAAAAGAGAAATTATACAAAACAAAGGGTAAAAATTGATTAGACGCTTTACCAAATTTTACAACATAATTGTTATTGCCTGCTTCATTATAGTTTTTTAACGATCTAACAATTTTATTGTTTTCTAAAGTTAAATTTGGAAAAAAAAACATTTCCAAGTATCCATTCCATCCAGAGATGAATGGGAAGACAAAAAACTCCAGGATGACAAAAGAATTCATTTTTATACAAATGGATCCAAGACAAATGAGGGAGTTGGTAGTGGTGTGTACTCAGAAAAGCTTAATCTAAGCATCTCATTCCGCATCCCTAATCATTGTAGCGTCTTCCAAGCAGAAATTTTAGCGATCAAAGAGGTTCTCTCCTGACTAAGAGAAAACGTGGTATCAACTTCTGATATCCGCATCTTCTCTTACAGTCAGGCTGCTATTAAATCTCTTGAAGGTGTCTCAACCAAATCTCAAACGGCCCTCGATTGTCGATCGTCTCTTTTTGAGATGGGGCAGCAATTTAACATTACAGAGACATAATAAGAAATTGTAGAGCCGATGAACTCGCTAAAAATTAAACCGTCATACCTATTGCACCTGAAAGGGAGAAGATAGGTATACCGATAGCTACATGTAAACTTCTGCTAAAAGAACAAGCATTTGCGATAACAAACTCTAGGTGGCACAGTTTACCAACATGCGCAGCCACAAGACTCATATGGCCTTCACTGGACCTAAAGCGCTCTAAAGACTTGTTATCTCAAAGCAGACTTCATATTAGCACCCTAATAGGTGTCCTTACGGGACACTGTCTTATAGGCAGACACACAATACGACTTGGTGTAGCCTCAAATGACTTCTGTAGGGGCTGTATGGACGAAAAAGAAGAGGAAACAATCTCTCACCTTCTCTGCACTTACCCTGCTCTTTCACTAAGACGCAAATGACTTCTGCAGGAGCTATATGGACAAGGAAGAAGAGGAAACAATCTCTCACCTTCTCTGCACCTGCCCTGCTCTTTCACTAAGACGCAAACTTCATCTTGGAGACTACTCTTTTCATAATCCCAATGAACTAGCTAAAAAGGATATCAAATATCGCCTTCGCTTTATAAAAAGCTCAAAATGGTTCGACTAGTAAGATGTAATTCTCTAGATTCATGTGGTATCACAATGGGCCTCTTCTTTTGGCCTAAGTGTGTGTATTCTGAATCTGCAGCCACTTTAATCTAACCTAACCTTAAAGTCTTAGAAACGTGTAAATTTTCGGCAATTGTCAGTCGATTTGCTAATTTTTTCCGTCTATTATTTTTATAAAATCAATCAATCGTATAAACGTACAATTTTCACTTGATAAAAAATTGTCAATCGTCACCTGATTGTATGCGAGTGGAAAATTTTTGACTGTTCGGCCAATATTGGAAGATCTTCCAATTCCGTATACTTCAGGACCGAAATTAACTCTTTTTCTTCATATACATACATACATAAAAACAAACGTATGCAAAATCAAATCAGAAAATCATCAAATAATACAATTATTGTAAGATTGTGGAACGGACAATTTAATAGAAATATATTTGACAATCGTCAAGTCATTGTATTGACAAGAATTTTCAGAGTACTAATAATCGTCTGTACTTATCTTATAGTATATAATTCCCGAAAGTTTCAAAACCAACATTACAAATTTAGAGCTTTAACAGACGTTGCTATACTATACAATGCATCTTAAGCTATTTGAATTTGAATCTTCTGATCTATTACTTTTTTCAAATACATTTAATGCGTTTAAGAAATATAATATCTTCTTTTATAGTATACTTCTAGTAAATTCTTTGGTGTAAACAATACGTTGCATACTTTTGAATAACGATATAATAGGACAAAATATGTTGCTTACTTTTATGCTGATTGATGGAATACTAACAACATAAGTACATAGTTATAAATGATTTTTAATTAATTATTGGTTTTGAATAGTAAAAATAACTACATTAAATTACATGTAATTTAGCACGGGATATTTCTTAAGGGTAAGCTAAATATTTTCAAAAATTTAGAAGAACTAACCTTTAATTTCTTTTTCTTTAAATAACGGTTTTAAACTAAATAATTATCTAAGTATAACGAGTTTCACTATGGTTCAGAACAACCTAAAAGTGATTTTGTTTTACTAAGTGTAAATGCATAATTTGCAACATTTCTGTGGTCAATTTTGGCAATTTGAATCGTGTATCGTTCCATTTTAGGTAATTGCGTAGTTTTGAATAGTCAAATGTCAAAAGATGACAGCTCTTTAGATGAATTTATTTTAATATTTATTAAATTTAATTCCTTTTAAATTAATTTACAATATTCAACTATCAATTACAAATATTTAAAACATTATTAATTAACTATAATTTTGTGTTCAAAATTTTGTTTTTCCATTTAAAATTTTAAAACTGATTTTTTATTTTAATTTTCAACCATCGGAAATGCAAAAAACATTAAACTATTTACAATTATAACAACACTGTCATAATGAGATGTTGACTGGTGGCAATTAAATAACACATAAACTTAATAATATTCAAAAACAAAAAAAATTAGCAAGGGCAATGCATTAATTTGATGCACTTTATTTTGTTTTTATTTTTATTTTTTTTTTGTTTTGTTTTTATATTTTTAGGTTTTTGTTTCATGTTGCAGTAGTCGTGGTCATCATAGTCATGGTCATGGTCGCAACTCACAAGTGTTTAAAAAAAAATAAAACATAAATTTAAATGTTTTATTATTTTAATTCAATTTAATTGATGATACCTACATCATGAATAATTAATTAATAAACTGTAAGGAAAACCTATTATTATCGTTTTCATTCTATTAAAATTATGCACATAAGCGTTAAGAAAATCTAAATATATATAAGATTCAATGAGAAAGCAAAGATGCACTTTAAATTTTAAATACATTCAACATGCTCTTATCTGCACAATTTAAACGTATAAGCCTAGGGGATTCCGTAGAGCATCTTTAATTTGGCAATGATTTTGGACGATTTTTTATCTCCGTTGCTTCATTAACAAATAAAATTGCTTCATCGTAAGACACAAGCAATAAAAATTCGGTACGGATTGTGAGATGGTGATTTTTGTTAAAAAATGAGGCAACGACAACTTATTAGTAAAAACAAAGGCGTTTTTTTTGTATTGTACGACATACCACACAGCCCATGCTACAATCGATCTTTTGGGCAACAATTTGGTTAAACCTCTTTATCAGCCGTCTTTAGGAAACAAATTGGATAACTAGCATTAACGAGTTAACCCATTTGGACTTTTTGAAAAGTGTGTGGTGTGTGTATATTTTTAAAATTAAATATCAGTGTTTGTGAAAAAGAGAGTTTGACAATTTTTTCGATTTATCAAATTCATAATTCGATCAAAACTTCTTTCCACATTGTTTTAACAATCGGAAGAGTAAAAGGGAGTGAGACTTATGATCTCTAAAATACAGTTCGGATATCTTAACCTAAGTAAAACCTTTAAGAATTTTTGGATGTAAAATATCATTCGCTAAACATAAAAACAGCTTGAAACATTTCACATGCTCATTATATTAATCTGATAGGACGGCCTTCAAAAAATCATCAAAAATAAATTCAAATCGAAAGTAAAATCGGAAATTTAATAAATTTAATTAATTTATATTATTATTTATTCATTCAAACCGCTCTATTTAATTCCATTATCATTACTATCATTCACTATATAAACTTCTTCCTTTATTTTGTTTAAATTAACTTGAATATAAACCCTATACACACATTATGTTGTGCGTTAATTAATGCAGGCTTTATAGCTTTATAGCTACTAACAAATTGATACTAATTGAATTGACCTATCTGTCAACCAATTAATCAAACAAACAAAAAACACTATCACAAGCGTATAAGTAGCTTCATGTTTGCTCACAATAAACTTTTGTCAACCATCAACTTAGAATAATAAATGCAAATTTACATACGAGTATATGCATAATGTGCTAGAATAGAATGACTCAACTTTGAAAGGTTATAGAGTTTTGAATTTGTGGTTTGACTTGTTCTTGATTAATACAAAAAATAAACGCACATTCGTTGGCGTAACTAAAATAAAACTACAAAATTTGAATAAAAGCCCACGTATAGATATGTTAGTACCATATCCCGCAGCTTAAATATCTAACCATCATGCAATTTAACTAAGACCCCATCCTGTTATTATCTTGAGGAAACATTTTCATTAAATTCAAAGACACAAATCTCGAAAAAAGCGCCTTCTTGAATCATATCAGATTACAACAATTCAGTTTGACACTTGCAAAACTTGATGTTTATAACCGGGAAGGTGCCAATTTGCATCTAAATGCGCTGCATCACTGCACAGCTGCATTCATCTCAAAGTATAGTCTATCTTTTATTCATTGAAGAAGAGGCCGGGAAATAATAAGTACAAATGAAACCACCACCGAGTTTCATTGGGCTATACTGTGTACACAGTACTTAAAGTTTTGCAAATGAATCTACAATAAAACTCGTGCGAAATTGGCGTGGGTGCGGGTGCGATCTTCACTTCCATCTAGACTCGACTTCGACTATAATCAAAAAGCCTTTATAAGAAAGAAAGACTGCCTTTCATTTGCTTCGGTTTTACTTGTAGATTCCTTTATGCATTGTGCGACTTCAATGAGTTGAATATGATTATGCACAATCATGCGATAATCTGTCTTTTAATTAATTGTTTCTGAGGCAAATAATATTGATTGTTCAGTGAGTCTGAGTCTGAGTCTTAGTCTAGTAGCTGGTTGAATATCCCTGTTGGTGCCTCAAACAACAGCCTTTTGTGGTTTCTGTATGGGAGATGAGTCACTGCATTGAAGAAGCCATTCACCTCTGAGACTCTGTTGAAGGAATCAAAAGGGTCACAATGTGAAGATGAATTCCTCCTATAAGAATAATTTAAAGAAGAAATGAACACATTCATAAATAAATTTTCTCGTATGAACATCTTCCGGGTGATTTTCTTGTTTTGTTTGATTTCTTTGGGTATAAAATAATAAACACTTCGCGTGAAGTGTGATGGAAGATGCATTTTGTATTAAGTTTCATTTAAATATAACAGAAATCCCCCGAAGTAACCATTTTAACCACAAAAACCACTCGATATGTACAAATCATTCTACGAAAACCATAGTTAAGTATCAATTTTATAAGCTTTTTATAGAGATACTGTACTCGGTTGTACCTGGATTGGATGGATAAAGTGTCACACTTAAATGACGACCGATTCCCAACACGACCAGACAAATGCAATCAATGCCACGATAAATGTAACTTTAAGCTATGAAGCGCACTGCGTACTCATTCGTCTGTCTTGTATATTAACTGTACCTAGTTTATAGAAATGATGATAGATTTTGAAGTTCGTGTGTTTACAGTTTACCGGAAACATATATGATTTCATTACCTATACTATAATCATAATGACGTGAGTATAAATAATTATTATAATTATATGAAATCATTAATCCATCACGCGCTTTGTAATATTACGCTATACAGTGTATTAAATAACTGTATATCTTGTTTGTTTTTGCTTCATTTTGTTTATATTTTTTTTTATTATGTAATGAAAGGTAATCGTGTTTAAAACATTGACATCGACCGTGAGTTGTGAAGGCAATTAAAGAAGTGAGTTTATAAATAGGTAAGCAAAAAAAAAACGGTTTGAAAGTTCAATTGTTCTTTTGCAACTTTGAAAATTAAAAAAAAACTAATTTATCGACATCACAAAAAATTGAACTTCACCTCACATGATAATAATGATAGATTGGTTTTGAACAAGAAGGTTTCATTATATTTAATAAGCTAAGCAGGTACCTTTTTTTCCTATAATAATGGAGCGTGTCTTAATAAATCAAGAAAGAAAATAAGGTAGTAGTTTTCATCAGGGAAATAGAAATGAGGTTAACTTAGGTTTTTAAAAACATTCTCAATTCATTTCCATCGAATAGTAATTTTACAAAAACACCAACAGAAAAAGCTTCAATCTTAAAACTTGGGATTGGCACCACTGTTTTCTCTGATTAGTGATTTGAATTTTGACGTCAGTTCGATTTAGTTTGATTTAGTAATTAAGAAGCAAATTTCACACGAAAGAAATTTATAATTACTATAAATCTGAAATTTTGTTTAGGCACATATTTTGTTCGATGCAATACTTTTATCCTTCTCTAAACATTTGACGAATTATTGTTTTCAAAAAAGAGGTTTCATTTTGAATAGCTCACTATTAGGACAGATCGCTGTCAACTTTTGACATTGGACAAGAACAAACAACGCATTTAATAAAAATTACACTGTAAATTCTTTGTCAGTGCATTGTAATTGTTTGAATTCACTGCAGAAATATTCACGGTTCACAAAACTAAAGCTATAAGTATGCACGATTGGAATATCTTTTTATATTGGCAGATTTTTCGCAAAATATTTAAACAAATTTTGTATAAAGCATGTAAACAGGCAATTTTATCTGTCAAAAGTGACAGAAACAAAATTGACAGTCAATCGCCGGCAAATTTTCTATCAAAAAAATTAACCTTCTTGCATTCAATTGTCTTTATTTCGTTTGCCTGGGTTATCAACAGTAAATCCGTCCGTATAGGAGTCTTGTTGGTTCTTCGCAAATTATGTATTTTTACGTGGTCAGTAAGTCACCCCGATAGCACAACTCCCAACCTAGACGGCCAGATCTTTAGCATAACTCCAAGGACGGGGAGCCGGATAAACCGCTCCTTATAGGCCTGGGCTCCGATTATGTCGTAGAAGCCCTATAAGGTGTTCACTAAGTAGTTCAACCTTACTGGAACTGTAGACGCTACCGTTGATTCCATCTCGAGAATTCCGTCCGCTGTCGTCTGGATAAGGAGAGGTGCCTTAGTGCAAACACCTCTCCCCCTCTCTCGTTTGCTGCCCCCAACAAGATGAGAGCGTATTAGGATGATTAGAGAGAAAAATTCTTCGGATGATTTTTGGTCCCGTGTGCATAGATGGAGAATGAAGGAGAACATATAGCGACGAACTGTAAATTAAAGTCCAACGGCTTAGATAGCTGGGTCATGTTGAGCGAATGGACATCAACGCTTCAGCCCGGAAGGTCTTCGAATTCAATCCCGAGGGACGGCGCGGCGCAGTAGAGGAAGACCGCGACTCAGGTGGCGCACTCAGGTGGGTGAAGACCTCAACCAACTTGGTGTGCGAAACTGGAGACAGCTGGCTAGGGACCGAGCTGGCTGGAGACGCATGTTGGTTGAGGCCCAGGTCCACCCCTAACTGTAGCGCCACCTTAAGTAAGCAAGTAAGCAAGTTTTTGTATTTTCAAACAATTAGACGATTATCCAATGGAGAAATGTTCTGAGCAGGAAACAACAACACAATTTTACAAAGTTTTGAAAGAACTTAAGAACAACGAAAATTAATAAAATAAGAAGTCACCGCTTGGAAAAATAATAAAAAAGAAGTTATACAAAAAAAAAGTTGAAAAGGATTAGACATTATTGCCTGCTTTGTTACTGTTTCACTTTTTTATAAAAGTGGAAATAAAACTGACATCAAGCAAAAGAAGAAATCTTTGCCACGGTTTGGCTTCGTTTCTGTAGGCTTCTGTCAAACTTTTAAGATTGACCACAAATATGCGCGTACATTTGGGTGCTTATAATAATGTAGCACAATTTTCAAGACGTCTTTTGGATATAGGAAATTACAATATTTTAAATAATGATGCTGAATTATTAATAGAACCAGCATTTGCAACTAGCGGCGCTGGACAAGACGAATTACTAGCTAATGTTTATTCTGACTGATCAAGATAATGCTATTGATATTCCAATTGGATTTTTGAATTCTTTGAATACATCAGGACTTCCTCCGCATAAACTTGACTTTAAAATTGGGGCTCCAATAATACTTATGAGGAATTTAAATGCACCGAAATTATGCAATGATACTAAATTAAAGATAGAGGAACGTGATTGAAGCTTAAATTCTTTCCAGCTCTGTCCCAAGGTCAAATCGTTCCCAGGATACCGATGATTACTAACGAATACCTGTTCGAATTTAAACGAGTACAATCTCCTATAAAGCTGTGTTTTGCTATGTCTATCAATAAGGCACAGGGACAGACAGTGAAGGTTGCAGGCCTTGACATCACAAATCCCTGTTTTACCCACGGACAATTTTATGTTGCATACTCCCGTGTCAGCTCGGCAAAAAAAAAAGTATTAAAGCCGTAATAGAAATATGTACAGAGATAATTTATAAATTAACAAATAAAAAAGGAACAATATAAGAAAACAGTAGTTTTTTCATCCTCATTTTTTTATATAAAACAGTTGAATACCTCCTGGATGAAGCCAGGCAAACCAGCTAGTATTTTTATTAATGTTTTTGCACGACCTGCTGTTTCTATATTTAAAATAAATTTTTATATTTTCTGTCATCTGCCGAAAAAATTGTCAATGAATCTACCTATTGTGTTATTTTTCTAAGTCTTCCAATGGTGTAATCAGACTATTATTAATGTGAAGATACAAAATTGTCGGCAGTTCTCAGCTGTTTTCCTACCAAAAAATTGTCTAATGTTTGGATAAACGGAAAGTTTCCACTTGAAAGAAAATTGGCAATCGCCACCTAATTGGATGCTTTTAGAAGACTTTAAACAGTTCGACTAATATGGGAAGATGTTCCAATCGTGTATACTCAGCTTTAAATAATTTCGCTGTCGTCGTAAAGTTCCTTCTCGAGAGGTAATAGTTAAATTATGGCAACATTTTGTGCTATTATGCATCGACGCTCAAGAACAACTAAAAATATTTTTGCTAAAGCCCGAAGTGTTGAAGAAATCCTAGGTTTCTCGATTCCTCGTCGGTCTTTCGAATTAGGCATTTCAAAAAATAAATAACAACTTATTTTGTATGAAGAATTCGGTTATAAGAGTCCTTAATCGCTGATTGGGTCCTTTAAATTAATCAGGAAAAGATTCAGTGGTAGAAACATTTTAAAGATGACTTTTTTGGCATTATTTCACTCTAAAACAAACGCATTTTGAGGGTTTCTAAAAACTTTTAATTGTTAGCAACGCTATGAAATAATTTCAAATTTCTTATTAAAAAATTAATCAATATATTAAATATTTTGTTTTGTTAAAATGAATATAGAATCATATTTTTTTTACATTTGAATAAATAAGTGTCTAAAAATGCATTTGTTTATAATTTTTAAAAGTTTAAAATAAAAAAAATAGGACAGTCATTTTGACATTATGTATCTTAAGAACGTAGAATGTAAAATCTGAATTTTAACAAAACTATTTTTATTATCATTTATATGAACACTGTAAAATGTATCAATTTGGAACATTTCAAATGTCCGACTAAATAGCGTCTTTCATTAATTCTATTTACCAATAATTTTTTCACTGATTCAGTGACAAAAATGATTGTTAAGTTTTATGCTAACAAAAATCCACCTTATCAGACCTTAAATAATTTCAAAAGTTTTGAGAACTTAAAATGCGAATAAAAAAACAAGTCTTACCTGTGTGTTTGAATCTTCATCTCCTGCTGGCAATAACTTCACAGTTGAACCACTCTTAATATTAAAACTTCCGCCACTTGATAGATTTTTCGTCGGTGAAGATTCCGCAGCTGTGACAAAATGAAAATCTCCATTGGCCACCTCGTTACCCGCATAATTGCTTTGGCATTCCGATATCACGTCGTTTGTGGTATGACTACTCTCGCTGCCAATGCCATTAGCCGATGACACCGATGACATTCCAGTAGCTGATGAATAACTAGCTGTGTTTTGAGGAACCATATTATTGTTATTAGCGTTGTGGTTGTTGTGCTTTCTTCGATCCATTGTCGAGGTATTACTATTCGTACTTTTTCCACTTATAATATAAATACCACCTTCGACAGCTGAAGGTGTTGTTGTTGCTGTTGCTGTCGGTCTTTCTAACGTTGATGAGTTAGGGAAGTTCTTTCGAGCTCGATTGATAGTTTCATCAGATGATGGCGGATACAAACGTCCACTAGTACGATTTGACTTTAATTGCTGAGCGCCAAGATTAGAATTCGATGATTGTTGTGCTCGAAGATGTTCTGTCAGAAATGTGCTGCTTGTTCTCTGTTTGTACGGCCGATTATTGATGGGATTTTCGTCATTAGAAGGCATATTGGAATTCGGAGAAAATCTGTGGTTTCGACTGGTATCTGTTTGATCATTTTCTTCTTCATACGTCATTAAATTGCTATCAAACACCTGCAAAATGAATTAATAATAAAATAGTATGAATCAGTCAATGATGGTTACTTATGGAATGGATTTTCAGAATGATAAAATATTTATTTCTATTTGTTAAGTTAATTTCATTGTAATTAATGAATATTGTGATGAAGGAAACTGGTAATGATAAACAAATGATATTTGTTTTTGTTTTCTTAAGAATCATCAATTCGAAATAAGCAATGACTCACTCGAATTGGGGAAGTCTTGAGAGTTCACTATACTCGTTATACTCGTAAGTTCTAAAGGAAGTTTATTGATATTAAGACAACTGTTTTGAAAAAAAAGTAAAATCCATAATGAAATTCTACAAGGGAGTGTCATCATAACATTGTATGTGAGCAATTAGGAATGTAAATATTTTTTTTAAACGTGTGGTTTTCAAAAAGAAACAAAATCTATATATTAGTTTATATTATAGCCACGAATTCAGATTTATAAATATAAGGATTTGCGATTGTTTATGGTCCGTATGGCAAAACTTTGGAGTCGTATGTCAGCAATAACATGGCGAATATTCTCTTCCCAGCTGCCAAAGTTCTCAACATATCTGCACGGACAAAATTTATTTAGGAGTAAGAGACTAGGTGATGTTTTTGGAACAGAAGTTGTGTAAGTTATAAACTACCTAAGGACACGGTTTGGCAAGATTAGAGGCACTATTGTCCGTTAACGAGTGTATAGTCAAATGGTCAAACCTCCACACCACCTTCAATTTTGACCCGGAAAAAACGAGAAACGATAATAATCCGACCTGCGGACGAACGACAATGTTTGGAACTCCACACAACCTTCAGTTTTAAGCTTGAACAAACGAGAAACGATAATCCGATCTGGGGACGATCGACAATATTTCGATTTTCTGGAAGACAAATAATCTGATGCTGTTTTTAAAAACAAACATTCTTAATCAACCAAATCAACATCACTGATCTCCAACAAATATGCTGCCAAGATAGTCGTTATTGGCTGCGTCATTATTGTTCCCCTTTTTTATATTTTTAACTTCCCATAGGAAGTTATTGTAATCGGTTCGATTTGTCAAATTGAAAATTTTTATTTATGAGTCGAAATAAAAGATTTTTAGAAAGATGTCTGTGCGTGCGTGTGTACGTACGTTCGCTACGTTTTTTTTCGTTGTCTTTAGCTCAAGAACCAGAGCAGATAGATTTTGTTATACAATAATAAGCAAAAAGATGCAGAAAGGGCTCTCCAGAAAATTGCGTGTGAAGTTTAAAAAAAAGGTGAAAATTCACGAAACAATAACGCTTAAAATTTGAATTAAATTTTATACTACATATTGTAACTTGATACCAAACAAATATACTGTTGAAAAAAAATTCCAATCAACGATTTTTCTTATAAATCAAATAAACTGAAAAAAATTTGTCACCTCGAAAATTTTACAAAAAAATTATTTTATCTCGAAAACAATTTTGTGCAACGAAAAATAACGTTTTTGACATCTTGTGAAACTTTGAGAAAATCGAATTGAAAGTTTTTTTAACAAAAAATTAAAAACGTAAAAAAATAAACAAAAGTTGAAAAACAATGATTTTGGACCTTTTCTAAAAATTGAGATTATTATTGTTTTAAACATTCGGAAAAATTTTAAGAAAAATCAAATCAACAGATTTTTACAAAAATTAAAAACCCAAACAAAAATTAAGAAAAGATAGTAAAAATGTAATCTTTTAAAAAAATTGAGATTATGACTTCCAACTAATTTTTATTTATAAGAAATATTGTTTTCAACATTCAGAAAAATTAAATCAATAGTTTTTTACAAAAAATAAAAACCTAAAAAAACAATACTAAAACTTGGTAAAAATTAACTTTCGACTCAAATAGCTATTTAAAAATTAAAAATACTGGCTTCAAACTTATTTCATCTCACAGAAAATATTGTTTTCGATATTCAATAATTTTTTTATAAGAATCCAACAGTCCGTTTTTTTCATTAAAAAAAATAAACTGAAAAAACGCAAATTTGGTAAAAATTGATGTTCGGTTCTCGAAATCTCCCAAATTAATTTCGTTCATAAAAATTGTATTTGTTTTTATAAGAATAAAAACTCTTGTTTTCGACAAATCTCGTTACTATTAATTTTGATATCAAAGTATTTCTTTAAATGCAAAATATTGTTGGTAATTTTGAATATTTTAAAAATAATTACAATTAATAATACAAACTTTTAAGCAAGACAAATCGACAGACGAGATGGGAAGTTATCAGTGTGGGTCACATCGCAGTCTCTTTGTTTAAATGTTTTTGCACGAACTGTTGTTTTCACTTGTCCAATAAATTTTCATATTCTCCGTCATCTGTCAAGAAAAATTTCCTTTCAACGCGTCAACCAATTCTTTTGTTTTCAAAAGTTCTTCAACCGAGGAAACAGAGAATTTTGAATTGGAAGACAAAAATTGTCAGCGGACTTTCTTCACAAAAACTTGATAGAAAATTAGCAATTTTCACCTATTTGGATACTATTATAAGACTTTATAGTCTTAAATGTTCTTCTAATGGTGTATACTTAGCTCAAGTCTATTCATTGTGAAATAGATAACCAAACTGATCTTAAATCAAGTGAGATCTGCCAAAAAGACCAATTCCGAAATAAGTGTTGCCAGATTGAAAACAACACGTTGAACAATAAACCCGTTGGGGTTAAAAATTCGCGCGACATTGGTCCAAAAAGAATTTTGTTTAACGGCAACATTTTGGGAATTTTAAAACATTCCATAAAATGCTATACGAAAACAATTACCTACTAAAATGGGCATTCTAAACAATGTACTTATGTTTCAAACAATTCGATAGTCTTACTACAATTCTATCTAAAAATTAGGTTAAATTTTATTTTCTTCGTCAATCTTTGTGGTAATTGCTTATTTCATAAAATTATGGGAAATTTTTCACTTAACTAATAATATAGTTATTAAAAAATCAAGTGAAATAATAAGCAAGTTAAATTCAACTTGTTTCAAATTATGTGTTTAATTGTTGAATACAAAAAAAAACATTTGCGTCACTGAAAGGAAATAAAGTGACAAGAAACGAAATAAATTATACTTTCAAATTTAAATCTACCATTCTAAATAAATAAAATCAATTAATTCTAATTTATTGTTTTATCTTAAATATTCATAACTTTCATCAAATTAACGAAAGTTAAACATTTGTTGTTTATTTCATAACAACACTCAAAAACCTTAACAAACAAAAAGAAATTATAATAACCTTACGACGAACATCACTGACGAACAGCTTCAAAACAATGGCAGAATATAGAAAATTAAAATGTACCATAGTAAATCTTTTTCCAGAGCAAGGCAGTTTTTCATAATAAAGTCGTCTTCAACACTCTTGCTAATTCAAGGCAATTATTAAGACCGACGAAAACACTTAAGGCTATTTTTTTCAGACACTAGAAGAAAATATATACAGACAATGACCTGCTACATAACAGCAGTCGGTTAGTATTAAGTCAAGTCGTTCGCAAGTCGTTAAACTATATTTATGAATTTATTAAATTTTAAAATGTCTTTTTTTCCAGTTTATATTTTGAGCTTATTTTGTTGTTTCTAGGTAACAATTAAGCTTAGTTCACACTAAATTCAAAACTAAAACATGCAAGACAACAATTATTAATTCATTTTAAACGACAAAACGAGCCCGATGACTGAAGACAGTTTTAAGTATTTTATTCACATACCTAGAGCATAAAGTTATCACATGAACAAAATCCACCTAATTTAGTTTTAATTAACTATGCCAGGAGCAAATTAAGAAACTTAAGAAACAGAGACTGCATTTTACTTTCTTTCAAATCGTGTCAGAAGGTTTTCACTTTTAAGTTCAGGAATTAAACCAGAAAGAAAGATAAGTTTATTTTATTTAAACCGTTAAAATAAAACTGCTATATGCGACAACTTGTTATAACGGAATAAACATATGAAATATTTGGGTTGGGAACACAATTTACTCATAAACCAGACTTTATTCTTTATTTATTTGCAATAACGTTTGTTTTGGTAAACAGGTTAATACCTGTGGTGTGGAAGTTATTTAAATATGGGAACAAATTTCGAAGTTCAAATTTGTTCTGAGCAACAACCAGAATTTAAAAAATAGCAAGTGTATTAAATTAGAATAGAACGTGACTTAAAGTACAGTGATTAATGTCATGATAAGAAGTTTTAAGTTTATGACACTAGTCAAAAAGTTAGAACTTGTGTTTTAAGTTTAAAGGTTTGAATATGCATGTCTCTTAAAATCGTTAAATTTTCAACGATTGAGTAAAAAATAAAAGACATTTTAGAGAGTCACTTAGTGCAAAACATGATTTTGTGTGAATTTCTAACTTAAGAGGTGTATTGTGGTCACATGGTTTTTGAAAACATTTGATGAAGAAGCTGCCAGTTTTAGATAAATGTCTCTGTTTCCAAGTAACGAAATGTATGTTTTTTATTGTTAAAATAGTGAATTTAAATAAATTGGAAGTGTTATTGAAAACCTAATTAGTCAGCAGCTATGCCCATTTTAGCTTAGTTTACTTGATGACACATTTTTACAACCTATTAAAAGAAGGAAGACTACTGTCATTATTCTTATTTGTTTAAGGTACAAACATCGGAAAATAAAATGCAAGCAGTTCTGAAGATAATATTAATTAACAAACATAGATAACAATGATAAGATATAATGTACCTATACTCCTATAGTCTTCAAATAAACAAAAACACAGCCGCCAATTTGAGTTTTTTTTATTTACTTTTAAAACATTTTTAATGTATACAAATGAAACGATAGCATTGCAAATCCACTGGTTTTTAATTAAAAATTTTAAATGACGCATGGAATTTATTTTCAATGTTTAAATAATATTTTTTTATTTACGTTAACGTGAAAGTAAGAATGTTGGCTTTAGAAATGTATGATATCATATCCGATTACGTCTTTTTCTACGAAGCCTTACATTAGGTATCATAATTATTTTAAAACTTTCGAAATTTATAAACAAAAACATACTGGCGTACGAAATGTTTGTTTTTGTATGCTTGAAATAAACATTGCAGGTTGCATTTGATGTATAATATTTTCTAAAAATTATTATTATTCCGAATGACTTAAAATTTAAAATTCATTGAATGTATCTCTGATAAAAATAATTTCCCTCAAAGACATATTCCAAACAAAACTTTTAGTGAGCCTTCCAATTTCTAAAACTAGTGAAAGATAATTATTATAGAGTTTTTATTAACACAGTTTTGAGCAACTTAAAAACATGATATTAACCGATATATCGTGAATTAAAAAGGAGATTTCTCGGTATGTGTATCACTTGTCACCTCTTATGGAATGATCACATATTCAATATTGCCAAATGCTGATAGGGTCAAGAAATGTTTACCCCTTCTAAACAGGTAGTAATTTACTTACTTACTTACTTACTTAAGGTGGCGCTACAGTCCGGGGCGGACCTGGGCCTCAACCAACAAGGGTCTCCAGCCAGCTCGGTCCCTAGCTAGCTGTCTCCAGTTTCGCACGCCAAGTTGGTTGAGGTCCTCTCCCACTTGGGATTTGAAGATTTTCCGGGCTGGAGCATTGATGTCCATCAGCTCTACATGACCTAGCCATCTAAGCCGTTCGACTTTAATTCTGCTAACTAGGTCAGTGTCGCTGTACAGCCCGTACAGTTCGTCGTTATATCTTCTCCTCCATTCTCCATCTATGCGTACGGGACCAAAAATTGCCGAAGAATTTTTCTCTTGAAGCATCCTAAGACGCTCTCATCTTTCTTTGACAGGGTCCAGGCCTCAGTGTCATAAATGAGAACCGGGATGATGAGTGTCTTATAGATGGTGATTTTACATGCTCGAGAGAGGACTTTACTTCTCAATTGCCTTCTAAGTCCAAAGAAGCAGCGATTTGCAAGAGTTATTCTTCGTTTGATTTCAGCGCTGGTGTCGTTGTCTGCATTAATAGCGGTGCCTAGGTAGACAAAGTCCTTAACTACCTCAAAGTTATAGCTGTCCATGGTGACGTTTTGTCCAAGACGTCGTCGTTCAGTGTCCTTTTTTGATGACAGCATATACTTGGTCTTGCCCTCATTGACCACTAAACCCATCTTCTTCGCTTCCGTCGCAATGCTCAAAAACGCTCCACTGACATCACGCTTTGATCTTCCAATTATGTCAATATTATTTGCGTATCTGAGTAATTGGATGGACCTTTGGAAGATTGCGCCTCTAGTTTGACTGTTGAGTTTCGCACAATTCTTTCTAGAACCATATTAAAGAAGTCGCATGACAGCGCATCGCCTTGTCTAAAACCTTTTTTGACATCAAATGCATTGGTGAGATCTTTTCCGACCTTGACAGAGCAGCGTGCATTCTCCATCGTCATTCTGCACAAACGGATAAGTTTGACAGGGATGCCAAAACTAGACATTGCTCGGTAGAGCTCTTCCCTATAGATGCTGTCATACGCGGCTTTAAAATCGATAAAGAGATGGTGGGTATCGATTTGAAGCTCCTGGGTTTTTTCCAAGATCTGCCGTAGTGTGAATATTTGGTCGATAGTGGACTTTCCTGGTCTGAAGCCACACTGATAAGGACCAATCAGGTTGTTGACGAATGGCTTCAGACGTTCATATAATACGGCAGAGAGGATCTTATACGCAATGTTAAGGAGACTGATGCCTCTGTAGTTGGCGCAGTTTAGAGGGTCTCCTTTCTTATGTATCGGGCACACTATGCTGAGATTCCACTCATCGGGCATGCTTTCTTCCGACCATATTTTGCAGATGAGTTGGTGCATGCTCCGTACCAAGTCATCGCCTGCTGCTTTGAATAGTTCGGCGGTGATGCCGTCAGCTCCAGCAGCTTTGTTTGACTTAAGTTTAGATATAGCTATCTTCACTTCGTCAAGGTCGGGTAGGCGGAATTGTTGATCTGCGTCGCCGAGGTTGAGTGGTTCTATCTCCCTTACAGCGGAATTCGGTTCGTCATCGCCGTTATATAATTTGGAGAAGTGATCTTTCCATATTCTCAGCATCGACTGTGGTTCTACTACGATGTTCCCTTGATCGTCTTTACAGGCTTCGGTTCGTGGCTGGTACCCTTGGGAGGTTTTTTTTACCTTTTGGTAAAATTTACGAACCTCATTCCTGTTGTGACATCCCTCTATCTCCTCGATCGCGCGCTTCTCATGCTCTCTTTTTTTCCGTCTAAGAAGCCGGTGTTCCTCTCTCCTCTTCTGCTCGTAGAGCTCGCGAGCAGCTCTAGTCCTTTTGTGCAGCGCCGTTTTGTATGCCTCTTGTTTCGCTGCGTGAGCTTGCCGGCATTCGTCGTCAAACCAGGGGTTTCGCTGTGGTGGCCGTGTGAAACCTAGCACTTCAGAGGCGGCATCTCTGATGGCTGCAAGGCAATGTTGCCACTGGTTTTCAATGCCTAATGCAGGAAGCATAGGACTCCTTAGGAGGTTATTAGAGACTCGATCGGAAAAGGACATGGCAGTCTCTTGCGATTGTAGCCGTCTAACGTCGAATCTTCTCACAGTACTTCCTTGTTTTGGCTTGGATCGGGATATCCGTAGCCGTACCTTGGCTACAATGAGGTAGTGGTCCGAGTCAATGTTGGCCTCTCGGAATGTTCGGATATCCTGGATACTGGAGAAGTGTCGTGCGTCGATCGCAATGTGGTCAATCTGGTTGACGGTTGATTGATCAGGAGATTTCCATATGTCCCCTTGTGGATATTAAGATGCGTGAACTGCGTACTAGCTACCAGAACGTCTCGCCCCGCAGCGAAATCGACCAGCCTGAATCCGTTGTCGGAGGTAGTGTCGTGCAGGCTGTATCTCCCGATTATGCCACCAAAGATGTCTTCTCTTCCTAGCTTGGCATTAAAATCTCCTAAGACAATTTTAATGTCATAGTCAGGGCACTGCTCATATGTCTTGTCCAAGAGCTCGAAGAACATATCTTTGGTGTCTTCATCTTTCTCCTCTGTTGGGGCATGCGCGCATATTAGGCTTATGTTGGCGAATTAAGCCTTGATGCGGATTGTCGTGATGCGCTCGCTCACACTGTTGAAACTCAAGACTTTTTGCCTGAGCCTAGTTCCAACAACAAATCCACACCCAAATAGACGCTGTCTTTGTTCTCGGTAGCAGTCGCCGTAGTAGATATCGCAGTCTTTTAGTTTGCGTTTACCCGGTCCATCCCATCGCACTTCTTGGATGGCTGTAATATCTGCCTTGCAGCAGTTTAGGGCTTCCGCTAATTGTTCGGCTGCACGTGGTCTGTTAAGGGACCTAACATTCCACGTACATATCCGAAGTTCGTTGTCCTTATTTCGTTTGCGTGGGTTGTCAACAGTGAATCCGTCCGTATCCGAGGCTTGTTGTTGCTTCGAAACTATGATGTTTTTACGTGGCCAGGAAGTCACCCCGACGGCACAACCCCCAACCTGGAGGGCCAGATCCTTAGTATAACTCCAAGGAAGGGGAGCCGGATGAACCACTCCTTATAGGCCTGGGCTCCGAATATGTCGAAGAAGCCCTATAAGGTGTTCACTAAGTAGTTCGACCTTACTGGAACTATAGACGCCACCGTTGATTCTATCTCGAGAATTCGTCCGCTGCCGCCTGGATAAGGAGAGGTGCCTTAGTGGAAACACCTCTCCCCCCCTCTCTCGTTTGCTGCCCCCAACAACTTTCCACTGGGGTTGGAACCCAATCTCCAGTTACTAGGCACCCGATGTTCACCGCGGGGAGGTGAGAGTAGGAGTTGATAGACAGAGGTGGGTTTTGAGTAAAACCTGTGGACGCTTGTGTCCTCTTGAATGCACATGTAGGTAGTAATTTACAAAGCCTTAATTCGTCCAAGACTTGAGTATAACTCAAGTTATTATTATTATTAAGGGAAACATTGACTACAATGATCTTGGAAAAGGGTTTTGAAAACGCTCTTTGGCAGAGACCCGCAATAAGCTAAATTTCACCAAGTGCATGCGAAAAACTCGTCTATACAGAGTACGAGATCTAACGTAAAAATGAATATTAGTAAAAAGTTTACTCAAAAAACTAAAAAAACGATTTTATATGGGTGTGGAAAGCATGATCACATTGCAAATAAATGTCGTGCAGAAAAACTATTTTGTAGAAAGTGTCGCTGCAGTGGTCATGTGATTTTAGTGTGTAAGAAATTGAAGTCCAGAGAGACTAATACACTTGGAGTGTATGAAGGCTCTGACAACGAAGATGATAAAGAGCTGAGTGATGATCCTTACGCATTAAACGTACTTAATTAAGGTCCAAATATCAATACAATCCTTATATCGAAAGTTGAAACTCTTGGGATTAAGTACTACATAACCTCACAAGTCAACGACAAAACCCTGGCCAAGGAGTTCGGCACAAGTGCAGCAGTATCGGTCATGAATTACAGTACATTTATATCACTTTGGCCAAAAGCAAAAATTACACTTACAAAAGTTATTTTAAAAATGTACAACAATACAACATTTCCAGCTTATGGAAAATCTGAAGTAAAATTTGGGTACAATGGGCGTAAGGTTATGTGCGATCTTTACATTGTAAAGGAGCCATATAGTATACTTTTGGGAAGAGAATGGGTTCAAGCACATAACATTTTACAAATAAATACATTTAATATCTTTACAGAGAATAAAAACATCACCAACTTAAAGAAACAAATATTCGAAAACACTCTGAAGTTTTTCAATCGAAAATTGGAACGATATGAATAATATGAAAGATGCGCTCAAACTACGAGAAGTATATCATCGCCTATATTTGTAAAGCCAAGACAGGTTCCATATGCTATACGACCTCTCATTGAATATGAAATAACTCGACTGGAAAATGATGATACCATTGATCATATGTCGTGCCTGTTATAAAAGCAGACAAGTCAATACGTTTATGTGCAGGCTTTAAGGTAACTTTGAATAAACTTTTTGTAAACGATGAATATCCTATTCCCAAATTCGAGGAACTCTATCAAAAACTCAAGTACGGTGAGTATTACTGTACTTTCGACACTTACAAAGCCTACTTGCATCTTAGCATGACGGAAGAGAGCGCTCTATTACAGACAATAAGAACAAACAAAAGGTCTATACAAAGCGAATAGAATGATGTTTGTAGTTAAAACCGCACCCAACATTTGGCAAAGCTTTATGGATCAACATATTATCAATGATCTCGAGGGAACAGCTTGTTTTTTCGACGATATTAGGTATTGTTATGGGACGAAATTTAGAGGAGACTCTTAAAAGATGCAACTGCCTACTTGAAAAACTACATAAGTACAATCTTCATTAAAAAAAATCTAAATGCAGACTGTTTGAAAAAAGCGTCATTTATTTGGGAGGTAAAATAGACAAGAATGGCCTACACAAAACATACGATAAGGTACATGCTCCCAGCTGCGATAGTTTATTAATAGCACAAATTCATTCCGGACTTGTCTACCAAATTGCAACTATTATACAAGCTTCTAAGAAAAGACCAACGATTTAAATGGTTTCTGGGTTGTCAGCATGCGTTCGAAGTTTTAAAAAAGAGTTCATGAGTGAGAATGGTTTTACTCCATTTGAAGAAATTTTGCCACTAATGCTTCACAAATTCGACTTTCGGCAATACTTTCGCACTCAACATAATAATAAGCTGAATTTTCAATAGCCCTCCATTTGGGCAGTTTTCACATTTAAAACTATCACATTTTCTTATTTTACATCTAGCCTTAGTGGAAAAATGGCTAATTTTGTTTTTCATTGGTAATAGCATTTCTTTTAAAAAATATTCTTTTCATGTTATCAAAATGAAACCTAAGATTATTTTTAAAATATCTATAAATCAACATAAATAAGATGAAAAATACTGAACGAAAAAAAAACAAACTATGAACTTTATTTAAGTCAGAGACCTTTGCGATATAAATTTCCAACAACATTCATAAAATAAAGGTTCATTCAAAGTGCTGATGGTTTATTTTACTCTGTAATCATTTTTTTGTCCTCATATGGCCCTTGATTATGATACTTGACCCTAAGGCCACTTAAGCAGCATTGATATTAAAGTTTAACTGAGTTCACCCAAAAAGCAATCGTTGCATAACCAGAAACTGCTAAGTCAATTAAATATATAACATATTATTTATCATATGTAAGACAAATTTTAATAAGAGATTTGAACTTTACACTAAATACGTATAACCTCTTTAATTCAATTATCATAATCATTGTAAATAAGTTAGTAACATAATTTGTCTCTTGTCGGGTAAAATATGATATAAATTATTGTTAAAAAGATTTAATAGTTTAATTTAATTTAATAGTTAGTTAAAGATCAGGTACAGTAAGGAAATACACATTCTATTATTAAGAAAAGAGGTAACTCATCTTTCCTAAAGAAGTTATGATTTATTTTTAGAAAAATTAGTTTTGTTTAACAAGAAAACCATTGAAATTCTTAAAAAAATACAATTCAGGAATTATAAAGTTTCCACTTTGATAAGTGAAATTTTAGATTTTTTGACAAACATTTTTTCTTTAAGTGTAAATAAAAGAAAAATATTTGTAAAATAGTACTCTTCAGGTAAGTTAGACTGTTTTAAAATTGACCGGGTGTGTAATGGCCCATTTTAAGAAATAGATGCTACGCATATACACTTCTTGACCCTCTTTGATGTTCGCGATTTGTATTTTAAACCAAAGCGGAAAACCTTAAATGAAAAACACTCTTCAAAAACAATTTACCACCAGAAGTGAATATTTTTAAACCTTTTTTTTTGTTTGTTGTTGTATTATTATTTAAGCAGCAACCAAGTGTAACGCACACATCATGGCCTGCTTGAGTGCACATCGTAACTTTGGCATTCAGTCGAAAGAGTCAAGTTCAAAGATACATAATTCAGATTTGACATTTTCAGAATGTAAAATAAAAAAAAAACTTAACGTAATTGTTTATAATGTGATGATAACATTTAAACAGAAAAAAATTAAAATTAAGTGGTGCAGGTCATAAATATATTCGTCCGTTGAACTTTGTTTCTTGTATGTTTATTTTGAAAATACGAGTAAATGTTATTTTCATATACAAACGAGAGTAATTGCTCATAAATTTGTACCTGTAGTCGTTATACAATACTCGAAGTTAAAGTTCCGTAGTAAGTAGTTCAAGATCTTTTTTAAGTTTTGAGATATTTATCAATGTTTTTTTTTTAAGATCTTTTTTAGCTTTTTAAGATTTTTATCTTAGAAATAGAGGTAGGTATACAAAAACATAAAGGAGGTTTAATTTTGTCCAACAAGCCTGGCATGGCGGTCATTTTTGATCATTATTTACTTTATTTTTTTAACGCTCTTTTTACTCTTAATGTTGAATATGTAAATCAAGTTAGATTATTAAGGCGAAGATAAAGAGGATCTTAAAGAATAATTTATTGTATGTTCTTAAATGCAGTAAAGTGTGACCATAGCAAACTTGAAAATTAAGACGCATTTTGTGTTTACGCTTGGAATCACTAGATAAAATTGTATGCATTTAAAATTGAGATATTTTACTTGTAATGACTTCGTAATGTTACTTAAATTTAGGTGTACAACTGTGTATGCATATGGAATGGATTTTGACACTTCTGTAGGACGTACAAAAATCTGTGATGTTGTTATTAAATAACCAGTTTTTATAATGTTATTTTCGAACTATTGTAATGCTGACGATCTTGATGTTAAAGCTAGGATCATTCACCCTATTTAAAAAAAAAAAAAAACATTCTAAGGGGTTTAGAATAATTCTGAATACCAAACAAACTACCATAAGATTAATCACTTTTATTATTTTTTGGCTTATGGTTTGCAAATTTTTAACAACAAAGGGTGCGTGAATCATGACTGTTTCCATAATTTGACATTTAACATTTATTTTTGTATAGAAAAGAATTGGAATTCGTCTTATGTTTCTTTTCTATACAGTTTCATAATGTTTTTTTTGTATTGTATATTTATTAAAACCTTTCCAAAAGTTATACGTAATTTACAAAATGGAAAAGAACAACAGCAAAAATATTATACAACAGGTATGTTTACATATTACACACATGTAGATGAAAAATAGAATAATAAAGCATGAAATATTAATAAAGTAGCTATATTTATTTTTCATAACAATGTGTATTCATAATTTAAATAAATATTTTAAGATAATAGGCGTGGTTGACGACCATTCGATTTTTAATTTTTTTTTTAAATCCGATGACATAACATCTTCGAAAATTTTGTATAATCAATTTATACTTTAAGCTGATTTTGAGTTTTTGGCAATTTGAATTTTGTTTAAGAAAGAATGTTAATCTTCAAATTGAATCCGGTATAAATTTAAAATCATTCGACCGTCGAACTTTTTATCAATGCAAAAAAAAGTAAATAATTTATGAAAGCAGTTATATTTTTGCTATCTCCTCTTGTTTGTTTCTTCTTTTATTTGTTTTTACATCATTTAAGCTATTAACAATAGAAAGCAGGTAGTTTTTTATATTGATAATCAAAATTGATTTGGACCAGATCATGAGGATATTTAAAACGTTGTTAAACCTTAATGTGCCTAATTTATTGTTTTTGATTCGCAGAAATAAAAAAACACGCCGATATTTGCGAAATCTGCATATTGATAATGATTTTTAAAATAAATAAAGTGCAAGAATGGGTCGCTCGAACTTACTCTTGTATCCAAAGACTCTGTTTAAAAATAGTATTTATATTAAAAAATTAAAAATGTTAATAGAAAATAAGTCTGTGTTTAAAAACGGTAATGTTTTTTATACATACATACATACATATATACACAATTTTTCAATTCTAGTTTGAAAATATTGTTTTTACGCAGTTATTTAGAGCTTGTTAATATACGTCTTACATCTGATTTTCGTAAAAAACTGATAACCCAATTTCGAAGAAACGATTTTTAGATAGATATCTGTGCGTGCGTGTGTACGTACGTTGGTACGTGGGTCTTTTATCATAGCAGTTTAAAAAAAGGTGAAAATTGTAACCCTAAATATCTCACGAACTAATGACGTTAGAGACTAAATTTGACATTATATATCGTAACGTGGTGCCAAACAATTATTTTTGGGAAAAATCCAATAAACAGTTTTTTATAAATCAAAAAACTGAACAAAATTTGTTACCTCGAAAATTTTACGAATAAAATTTGATTTTATCTCCAAATCGATTTTGTGCAACGAATAATAACGTTTTTGACATCTGGCAAAATTTTGAGAAAAATCGATTTGACAGGTTTTTTTATAAAAAAATATAAACATAAAAAAATATTTCTCAAAGTTGGTAAAAATTGAATTTCGACTAAAACTTCTTTTTAAAAAATTGAAAATTGAGATTGTGGCTTTCAACTAGTTTTATCTTATAAGAAATATTGTTTTGTTTAATTTTACTTTTAGTAAAATTTTGAGAAAAATCGAATTGACAGTTTTTTACAAAAAATTATAAACCTAAAAAAAAATTAACTAAAGTTGGTAAAAATTGATTTTCAACTTAAATATCCTTTATATTTATTTTTTGAGAAATATAAAATTGACAGTTTTCTTACAAAAAATAAAAACCTAAAAAAAGCAATACTAAAACTTGGTAAAAATTGATTTTCGAATCAAGTTTCTTTTCAAAAATTTAAGATATAGGCTTCAAATTAATTTTGTTTTATAAAAAGTACTGTTTTCAACATTCAGTAATTTTTTTATAAAAATCTAACATTCCGTTTTTTCATAAAAAATTAAAATCTAATCCAATTTGTATTTGTTTATATTAGAAATAAAAACTTTTAAGAAATGCTACTAAAATTGGTTTAAATTGGTTAACGACTAAATATCTCGTTAACAAAAACAGATTTCGAAATGAAACTATTTTAAATTTTAATTTTTTTGAATAGTTTAACTGATAACTTTTTTTGGGATGGGAAGTTATCAGTGTGGGTCGCATCCCAGCCTCTTTTTTCAATCTATTGGTCTATTTTGGATAAAATTCGAGTTTTCGATTTTTGATCAAGAAATTTTTATGGGGAAAACTGTTATTTTTAGTCTTAACAAAAATAAATAAAAGGCCTTACTTGATTCTACTTAAAACCTTAATTTCCAACTTTGAACTCAATCGACCGAATGGTTTGAGCTGTAGGGGCAAGGGCAGATAGACAGACGGTCGGAATCAGGGGAACCACTTTTTTGAATTCTCTACCTTGCCTTGTTTGGTTCACATCTCCAGTTCTAATTTTTTAACGGATACAATCCTTATGTCGCAAGTAAAAATGTGAAATTGCGGAAAAAACACATATTATAAACAAATACTTTAATGCATACAATTTTTTCAAAAAATTTCGCGTTTTGTCTTTGTTCATTAGATTGTTTCAAAAGGAAGCGCTGTCATTTGATACCTGTCAAACTAAGCTGTCTTTTGAAGTGTCATCAGATTAGTTAAATATTTACCGTAAAACAAAATGAAATGAAAATTATTATGTTCGTGTTAAACGCAAACAATCGGTAAAATTGTTGGTCAATTTTAGGAGAGTGGATATGTTGCGCTGCTTTTCTTATCGATTTTGTTCCATTTACAGCAGTTGAACGATTCGTACGCCTTCTGATGAAGACTTGGACGATATGTGACAAGATTGTTCAAAATATCAAACAACATTACCAATAATGACTTCATTGTGTGAGGAGTTTCCTGGTCGAGTAATTTCAGATTTTGGTGAAGTCAGTTGGCCAAGAAGATCTAGAAATTTTTTTCTGTGGGACTACGTTACATGTGTTCTTGCAAAAAATCCTGACTCTTAGCACATTAAAAACATAATTCTAATTAAGTTATGAGATACTAACAAAAATCTTCTAGAGTCTTCTATGGCAAACATTATAGGGAAATAAAATGTTCACCAAAAAAGTTACAAAATGTGTGAATTATTAAGTGTATTAAGATTCACTTTTAAAACTGAAAGATATGGTCCCGTATATGATCAGTACAAATAAAAACAAATTGCAACCTTGACAATCTCAAAAATTCTGATAGCTTAGTCATACACTAGTGAGTTGTGGTTCCGATCTGATTTATTTCAGAGATTTGTTGGTTGTCTAAAAGCTAAAACGTCTTGGGTGAGCCACTTTATGATGGAATCTTCTTATTCAATTGTATTTTTAACGGTCCTAAAATTTCTATAAAGCTTAATGGTTTCACTGAGTACATTCTGTCATTTCCACAACCTTGTGAAGTATCACATCAGCTAAACCTGCAGTTTTTGTCCTATTTCAGCTTGATTCTTTTAGCTAGTAATCTACCCTTCGACTTAATGCTTCAAAGTCAACTTTTACTTGAAACTCAATTTTTCGACTGTTTTTGCAAATTCTGCACAAACTGCTTTTATTTCCAATAATTTCAACTTTGCTTAAGTGTAAAATTCGTCAAAGCTTTGTTAGCAATTTTACACATTTATTAGACGTAACTCCCTAAAATGCAAAATAATCAAAGAAATTCGATTATAACAAATTATCCACACAAATTTCTTTTACGTTTTTATTTTTAATGTGGGTCTTTGATTGTGCATTTTTGAGTTCTTCTTTTTGCAGTTTTCACATTTGATTGCATATAATTTGTTCATAAACATAAAATTAGAAGTAACTAGACCTTAAATATAAATTAGTACTCACTCATAAGAGAGGCGTGAACGAGTACGAGTATAAATATCATCTTCAAAAGTACTCGTGATCATCTCATAAAATCTTCAACATAGGTACATATATACATACTTATACGTATATGTTAGGAGTGTTGCATGATATTGTTTAATAGCTTCTACTTTTCTATATAGCTAAGCTCTACATTAAGCTAACTAAAGATAATTATGTTACATTTATCGCAAGCCCAATAATAAATAAATTAACCTTATTCGGCATTACGCGATACGATGTCAAGTGTAGATTCTGCTGACTTAAATAGGTGAACGTTTTTTAGCTTTAAACTTTTTGATTTTTCATTGTTGGTACTTATACCTACTTTTAATTGTTTTTTCATTATATGTGCATTTATTTATTTTAATAGTCCAGCAAACATTTAATGTGACTGACTCTTGATGGTAGATTGGATTTCACTCTCAACGCTTCATTAGTTTTGAATTTCATTTGTGCCTATTGCTGAACCTAGCCCAAATTAAAATTATTTACTTACTATAGTTTATAATCTCGTTAGGTTTAGCTGTTGTTCAACTTTGAGTAAATATACGACACTACACGGTATAGCCTTGCAATAATCTGTTTGCTGTTTGTTTTTCCATGATTTTGATTGTTTCGAAGTAATATGAGTAGGTTTTTAAAAATGTTTGTTTTTTTCGTTTATTGCGAAATAGCAGCGATTTTGTTTGTCGTACATCATGTCATACATCAATAGATTGCAATCCACATTATACAAATATTTATAATGTCATTTAGGTACAGTACATGGTAATTATAGTTTATTTACAAAACTTCCGTTTGCGTTATGAAATGAAATGTGTATTTGAGTCTCAACTAAAATGTATGGTAATTATAGACATTTTATAGAGTTGGAGATATGACTAATCATTGGCGACGTACTTAAATATCCTAAGTCTAAATCTGTTTATAATATTATGATTACCGAATATTAGTATGATATAAATATTTTGATATGGATTTTTGTGAGAAATAAATTTTCCGATACAGAAGTACAATTTTAAAAAATAGTATGTTTTTCCTGGATTTTACTTCAAAACACATTAGAGATAAAATTAAAATTGCATTCTCTAAGAATTGGAACATTAAGACTCCTTAAGTTTTTCAAGAGGCTTTAAGTTTGAAAAAAAAAATGTTACACCTCTTATACATAATTTATTTAACAATTAATGGTTTAACATTTTTGTTGATCAATCGGTTTTTTGTTTTAAAACTTGTATTTGGTATTCCATAAAAACGCATCAAGTAAGAAGACCATGATAGCTTAACTCGAACTCATACTAAAAACTATGCTTGTTAAAATACAATTATTAAGAAAATGACGTCCACGCTTTAGTGTCCCACGCCGGATAGGGTGAAGAACGAATAATCCTGAAAAGGCTATAGCCTGCTTTATGACTTCTCTGCAACTGGAAATAAGAAGACCCAACCTCAAAAGGTAAGCAATAGATGTGAATTTATTATTTAGTGTATTATTTGTACTTGCTTTACGTTTTTTAATATCACGACTGCAAATGGATGAATACCATTGATTTTGAGTTGTTGCTAATGGTCCGATCTGTCGAATTGAAAATTTTGATATTTCTCGACGTTTCAATGGCCCTGGAATCTAAATCAAAGATTTTTAGAGCGATGTCTGTGTGTGCGTGTGTACACACTTTGAAACGTTAGTACATCCGTAAGCTCAAGACCCAGTAAAGATGACAACTTCAATAACATACATAATAACACAGTAAGTACTTTTAAGAAAAATTAAGTGAAATCAATTTAAAAAAAGATGCTGGGATGCGACCCACATTGATAACTGCCCATTCCGTCTGTCAATTTGTCTTGCTTAAAAGTTTGTAGGTTTTCGTGTTGGATTAAAGAAGTTGTGAGTTAAATTAATTTTAAAATTTCTAACAATATTTTTCATATAAAGAATATAAATAGATTTTTAGTCGAAAACAATTAAGTAGAATTTCTTGAATTTTTACAAATTGGATGAATAAAATTAATTTTACAGATATTAAGAACCAAACATCAATTTTTACTAAATTTGCGCACAATTGCGTACTGTTGGATTTTTATAAAAAAAACTACGGAATATCGAAAACAATAATTTTTGAAAAGCTTTAGAGTCGAAAGTAAATTTTAACCAAGTTTTAGTATTGTTTTTTTTTAGGTTTTCATTTTTTGTAAAAAAGCTGTCAATTAGATTTTCTCAAAATTTTACTGAATGTTGACAACGATATTTTTTAAAAGATAAAAGTAGTTTAAATCCAATATCTCAAAGTTTTGAAAAAAATATTTGACTCGAAAATCAATTTTTACTAACTTTTATTAATTATTTTTAGGTTTTTATTATTTAAAAAAAAAACAGTCAATTCGATTTTTTTCAAAACTTCACTGAATGTTGACAAAAATATTTCTTATAAGGTGAAATAAGTTGCAAGCCATCATCTCAGAGTATTGAAAAGATATTTGAGTCCAAATCCAATTTTTACCAACTTTGAAAAATGTTCTTGTAGGTTTTTATTTTTTATAAAAAAAAAATTTCAAGTCGATTTTTCTCAAAAGTTTACCAAATGTTAAAAACGTTATTTTTCATTGCACACAATTGTTTTGAAGATGAAATCATTTTTTATTTCGATAATTTTTTTTTCAAAAAATATACTTGTAATACACGTTACAATGTATTCCATACAATTTAATTCAAGTCCGTAGAGTTTGTTTCGTGAGATATTTAGGGTTTACCAAAATTAGACTGCTATGGTAAAAAAACCACCGACGCAATTTTCTCAAAAGACCCCTCTCTCCATCTTTCTGCATTATTATCTGTATAACAAAATTTATTTTAAGTCCATATCTCCACTGGTTCTTGAGCTATGGAAGACGAAAAAACGTAGCGAACGTACGGACGTATACTTTAAATTCTTTCGATAAGATCGTCAATTTGATAAATAGAGTAAGGCTTTTTTCAAAATCTTTAAGATTTAAAAAAATTAAGGAAATCTACTTTTTGAAGTGAACTTCCTTTGGATACTCTAGAACTGAGATTTCAACATGAATTTCAAGAATTTAAATATAATTGCTAATTGAAAAACGATGAACGTTTCATATCTATTAATTTAATATAAAAGCTTTGAATCTCTCGAACTGAAGTAAAAGAGATTATGCATCGTGTAGTTTGTAAGTGGCACACTGAAGTTTTTTTTCCAACTTATTTGTTTACCTTAATTTGTTTTTAATTAATTTGTTAAAGAAACTGTGTACTTCAAAGCACCTATTTCCTTAAATTCAGGAATCAAACATTTTTCTCTCTACAATTGGTAAGTTTTGTTTACGCAAAACACAAATAGTTAAGAATTTAAAAGCAGACTGATAACGATAGTAATAATAGACTCCCTCAAATTAAGCTCGAAAAAAATACGTCAAAAAAAGCAAACAACATCTTCTTGTTTTATTTTCCTACGAAAAAAGATCAAATTTTCTGGGGAACATTCTCACTGTCTGAAATTCCGCGTGGATATATATTTTTGTAGCTTTCTTCGTACTTATCTATAGAAATGTCGACAAAAACAGAATATATTTTTTTGGAAATGTTTATTTTTCAACACAATTTCTAACATTTTTGCGTGAAATGTACTAAAAACCCTCTAAACTATTGTGATTTAGCTCTTAAATATTGGTGTATTAAAAATACTGTTTGGGTCTTCTCATATACTTTCATATGTAGGGCGAGTCGTCCATATTTAATATGAAGACCATATATCTTGCTGAACAATAGTGTTTTAAATCTTATTACTAAAGCTGTCTTTTTACCCCTTGAAATATGAAAATGTAAGATATACATTTTGTTATTTAAACAAAATTAAAGACAATTTTTAACGGTGCTTAAAAGTTAAGTTTAATTTTTTGTTAAGTGTTAGAGGTGTGACCCCCCCTCATTAAAAGTGTGGAGCCGCCTTTGTTCCTATACTTTATTTCCTGCACATTTCCTTTTACTTTATTAATCAGTACTCTACAAAAATATTAATCAGCAATTATAGAAATAAGTTAATATTTTGGAAAGTCAAGCAAATAATTTAGTGGCACAGTCTAGTCACTTATAAACTCACTAGAAAAGAGTAAACATCTTTTTTTTACTTACACGCAAAAGAACGTATAGAAATCCTAGTCACATTTAAAAAAAATTGGACAGCAAATAAGTTATTTATAATTATGTGCAAAAAGAACGAGTTTACTAAAACAATTGACTTCGTTATATTGGTCTATGTTTTTGAATATTACGACAAAAAATGAAACAAATGAAATTGGTAGAAATACTTCTCATAAATATGGGCAAATCCTAAAGTTGTCGAAATATTAATTCATCATTTCAGGATTGTCTATTCTTTATTGGACTTTATTTTAACAAAATCTATTAAATATTTAAAAATAAAGTTAGAGTTAAACAAAAAGGTATGACAGGTTGAGTAAAGCTGAAAGTGTGATGTCTGGCATTTATATTTTTGCAATATGAATATTTTTTTTTAGCGTACCATACCATTCGCCAGTATTGGGATAGATACAAACTTATTTTCAACACCATACTCCTTGGAAACGATAAGAAAAATACCTGTCAAACTTCAATGTCCCATATCAATTCGCTTTTTCCTATGACCCAAAAGTTGCTGTTGGCTGTAGCATTACTAAATATTATTATTACTTTTATTAGATTTATAGACTATTTTGATATTGATGGAACGATTTTTTTTAAATTAAAACTTTAACACTTTTAAAATGAGGAAGAGATTTTTTTGTTATAATCTTTATTAAAATCAATCTTAATAAACTTCTTAATACACAAACCATGTAGACTGGCAATTTTAATTGTCCATTAAATCCTTAAACGTGAATGTATCACGTTCTAACTGTAGCCACAAACGTGCATTTTCTAGGAAACAAAATAATAAAAGACCGTGAATACGTGATTTTTTAAAAATTCTCTATAAACTTTTATAGGCAATGTTTACTCTTGTATAAATAGGAACCTATACAAAGTAATAACTACTTTGTGTACTTAGGTTTTGTTCCTACAATTTTTAACTGATTCTTCTTAATCTTATCGTTTATCATGTTTGGTTGCATTTAAAAGATGTTAGCTTATTTTCGTATGTAAATAATATTAAAAGCAACAAAGAAACATTTTTATAATTTAATATTTTGTAAAGAACTTATTGACATTCCTTTTGTGTTTATTCAAGAATCTAAGCAGAAACAGTAAATAAAACATGGAAATATGTACATGGTTCGTACGTATACATATATGCTTAAGGAAAAATTTGAAGAAAAAAAAAGTTAAATGATTATGATACAAGTTGTGCATGAATATTTACTTTTATTTATTTATTTCTACTTTTAATTGCTTTGTACATCACTTCATGTTAGTTGTGAGTTAGACTTCCTGGAAAAAAATGTTGATTACAACTTTTCTGTTTGAATTTAAAACGCAATCGTTATTTATTAAATTTTTCTTGAACGGATGTTTACCCGTGTAATACCTACAACATTAAGACTTTGTGTACCGTGCGTCGATTAGATTTTAATTTAATATGAAGCATTTTAGTTTTATTTTACTAGGTTAGGACTTTCGAGTTTCTTTAAATTATCCGATTGTTTCATAATTTTTATGTTCATCTTATGTTGATTAAAATTTACAAATTTAAAGTTTATTGATATATTACTGATGCGATGAGTTAGTTAAATACATCCCTTTCCGGCATTTGATTTTTGTTAGAACACCTGAAGTTATCAAACCCAGGCTCGTGTTCAAAATAAAGTTTATAATTTCCAATGCAAACTTAAGACAGCATTTTAATTGTTGCTTACGTTTCAAAGCTAACGATATTTTGGCGGTTAGGGTTATGAATTTATGTCAAATTATTAAAGCAATAACTTATTAAATAACTTTTAGAAATCTAGTGTTAACATTGCCATCGCTTCTCTGATTTTTCTAAAATATAAAATACAAAATTCTGTACAACTTCCTTATCTGTAATAACGTTCGCGGGAAATAAAATAATGAACCGTCAAATGATATCAATTCAAAAAGGTCCCAATGTGAACACCGCATAACGTTAATTGTATACACATTACAATATTATACACATTTTACTTACATTTACATTTACTAATGCTTTTATGTACTTCACCGAGAAATTTCAATTTCAATGACAAATTGGAACACAATATAATAGCAATTTTCCACTGCAATAATTTTGTATGTTCATTTTTCTACCTTTCAATGACAAAATCTTTCTTTAAAGTTATATTTTTGTTTTGTTACATGAACAAGTTTAATTAAAGAAATTTTCAACTTTGACAGTGCAACGAACTGCAACTTTAGCTATAAAGCTACACCTACATCCATTTTTCATTGAAGCAGCAATGCATGGTATGAACTCATTTTAAAGGAAATAAACAGAATGGAACCGTCGTAGGTAGAAATTATTGAAAAATGACGGTATAAGCGCTTATTGTGTCATTTCATTTTCATCTGTGCATAAAGCTGTTTCTTTAAATATTATTAAAGTGGTGTACTTTAAAGAGTTTATTAACAGCGTTCATACATTAGGAAGTATTCCACATTAATCCATATAGTTTAACTTGCAAATGTGATACTGATAACCATAACATGGCCTAAATATAAAAATTAATTTCACTTGAGACTGAATGTTCCAGTTAATGCATACAGAATAAAACTTAATTTGAAGAGATTTTCATTCTGTTCTTAAAAGTCTAAGAAATAAGAAATTTAATGTGTTCAACTTATTTACCCTGAGCTACTGATGAATAACATACCCTTAATTAATAATTGTTTATATATATTGTGATTGAATTTTATATTTACCTAACCTACATCAGGACAATCTTAAATTAAATGTAAATAAATTTGTACCTACCATTGCCGGATTAACCACGTAGCAAGAGTAGGAATTGCTAAGGGTCCCGCGTGAAAGGGGCCCGCATATTCAAACTCATTTCATTTTTTGAGTGAAACTTATTAAGATGTGGGATGTTGAATTTTGTTGATGACAAAAACGTGAAACGTTAAAACTTTTCCTACTAAGACAATCCACGTCAGACACTCGGTACCCGACTATTTCCTTGGTGTAAATAAAACACCGATTTTCATTCGGTAAAAGCACAAGTTCTACAAAAAGTTGTTTGTAGCATTTTAGTCGGCCTGATAATCAGCTCTACAAAAATTTTGACATATGCAAGCAATCTTACCCGACACATAGTGTGGTTTTGTAGCAGAATTGAAATGGCTCGATTTAAATTGTTAAAATTATCTATTTATTTGTAAGATTAACAGTACATTATTTTTAGTATAATTTAATAACCATTTACCAAAAATCTATTTTCTACAATATTAGTATATTGAGTTATAAAAGTTATGAGTACAAACACTCCTCCATTTGAATTTTTCATAACCATGTTGTAATCCTGATTATAAAAAGATCATTACCAAATGCATAAAAAGCAATGCATTCATTAATAAAATATTGCCAGAACTAAAGAAATTTAAATTAAACACACGATAGTCTCCCGCGTGTATTTTTTAAAACTAATGATCTAAGATTAACTTTGTAAGAAGATCGGAAACTGACACTCTCTAGATCCCGCAATTTAAATTTTATTTTCGTTTACATTAATAAATGTGAGTTACAAAAATAAAGAGATGACTTTTTAATACAAAAAGTGAAAACCAAAAGTGAAAAAAAAATTGTGTTTTCTTTGGGTTTTACTTTTCCAATGTTACAATGTTTGTAAAAATGTTTGTGAATATATCAATTTTCTCACCTTTTTTTCAAACAAAATTCAATACACCTTTGGTGAATAGACGGATTGAAAGAATGTATTATTGAAAACACGCACACATCTTTCCAATCCGTAAATTTTAGCTTGTAGGCATTGTCCTTTTTAAAACTTTGTTTCCCATCTTCTTACTTTATTTCATCCCTGCTAATGATAGGTATCCTATCCCTAATCGGTACAATGGGAAAGAAAGTTCTCTTGGCTACCAACGAATAAGAGATTGATGAATATTTTTTTTGCATTTTTTCGATTGTTATTTTCCTATCAAAATAATTCTAAATTGCCAGAAAATCTCATCTCAGTCTTTTTTTACTTGTCAGAACCTAACAGTATCTATAGTCATTTGTTCACTTTTAATTAAAAACAAAATTGTAATCCGAAGATAGCAAATAAACTTATTGAGTATTGAATTATTTTGTTTGCACTTTATACTTCCGAATCTATACCAGATCAAGGGCTCTTTGAGAGGCCCCGCGCTTGCTTAATCCGGCACTGGTACCTACCTTAACGTACACATATGTATGTATTTCATAGCGACCAATAATCTTTTCAATAAAATATCAGATTCAATTTGAGTGTATCAATCAAAAGTAACCATGCATTATCGAAACTACCTTATATTTTGTATAGATTTTCAAAATAAAAAATGTATTTAAAATATTCGATTTCGCAGTTTTTTGTTCCTTAAATTTGTAAGCTATAAAATTTGGCTTGAATTTATTTAAAGGAAAAAATTGGCAATTCTTTGACATAAAGCAAACAAGTCTTAAGTCAGAAACTGGTCACACAGAATTTTTCTTTCTTATTCTCTAAAGACTAAATTAATACGATATTTAGAAGAATTATTATTAAAAAAATCTTTTAATTTGAACAATATTTTATAAGTTTTAAGTCACAAACCTTTTTTTTCAAATCGAATTGTTTGACTAAATCTTCTTCATACCATCATCATAGGTAAGAGGTTATAGTGGATTCTCAGCGTCACTTTATTTTTACCATCTGATCTGAAAATAAATAATATTGTTATCAATATTTAAATATTTAACTCTAGAAAAAAAAACTACAACATTTATCAAGAATGTTCTGCAGTACATTGTTTTAGTCAAACATTTCCATGCACTTTTGACATTGTAAGATGATTCTTTTTTGTTTATTTATATAAAGCAAACTTTAAAGGTAAAATAAACCCAAAATCCACCACCAGACGACAGGTAAATCTAATATTTACATACATCGGAAGTTAGGATCAAATTTCACATGATGGATGGACTAAAATAAATTTATATGGCTTCTCCATTTTTTTCCTTATGATACTGAAACTGATGACCCATGGGTAGAAAGACAGTGGAAACCCTTGTTGTTTTTGTTTTTATCTTACACCCTAAATTCTACCTTTCCTCATGTGACTATTTGAGGAACTGGTTTTATCCTTCCTGCAACTGCGATTGTTTTCACCAAGTGCATTTTTCTTGTTGTCTTGAATTGGAGAAACCAAACGAAGAAGTACAAACGACCAAAGTCATCATGATGGTCTTGACAAAAGAAGTAAACACATGACGTTCCACTGCACGCTGTCTATGGATAAAATATAAATTACCTGTTTTGTTAGGGCCGGTGGATAAAATTCATGAGAGATGTGAAAAGTTAAATATACCTTTATATAGGTGTATTTGTTTTCCATTATTTACAAAATGGGAAAACCGTTTTTGATTTTGTGTTTCAATGAAAAGAAAGACAGGTTGGAATTTTCGAAATCTCCAAATAAAACACTAATGCAAATTACAGGTATCAAGAGGTTTTTATTATGATTTATGATGTTGTCAATTTTGACTATTTATGGACATAAACACTTCAAAAATTGGTTATTTTAAAGGAAACTGACAATACTAATATACATAAATAATTTTATAATATAGTAAAGACTAAAATAAACATGTCAAAGAAAGCTAAGGGATTTTATAATGTCTTTCAGCAAAATTTTATAATAAAGTACTCAAATAAGCATTTTTTTTTAGAAAAGAAATGCAAAATAATAAATCTTTATTTATTTTAAATTTTAACAAAAACTATTAAAAACCTTAGAACTTTATTAATTTTATGTAGTAAAATTTTTTGAAGACGCCGATGCGTATAGATCTGTCACTGAAGAATTGAACAAAAAGAAAATTCAGTGGCACTCGTACGAAAATAAAGCTACAAGATCGATAAAAGTAGTAGCAAGAGGCCTTCACTCTTCATGTGTTGCCAAAGAAATTGTCGAAGACCTTATACAAAAAGGCTTTCAAGCTCTCGATGCCAATAATCTTATTAAAAATGAGATAGTAAAAGACTCCACTGGGGTATCAACGACAAAAAAGAGATCTCTACCTTTATTTATGCTCACGTTTGAAAATAAAGAAAGTCTCGATAAGATTTACAGTATTAAATCAATTATGGGCATAGTTGTCAAAATTGAACCACTGCGAAAGTCGAAAAGTGTTCCACAATGTAAGCGCTGTCAAGCCTTTGGGCATACACAAAAATACTGCAATCGCGAGTTCGCTTGTGTTAAATGTGAAGGCAGACATGCAACCAAAAACTGTACCATGGGCAGAGAACAGAAAGCAAAATGTGTTAATTGTCAAGGCAATCATCCTGCAAGTTACAGAGGATGTCCAGTAGCAAAAAAGTTCCAAGACACAAAAAGAAAAAACAAAACTGGGAACAAGTTTAGAAACTCAACCAACACAAAACCAGTAGTTGAAAGCAAAAAAGTAACGGTCGATAACATTACTAAAAATCAACCGGGAAAAGCAATTGCACTAAGCAAAAGTGATGAAAATAAATCCTATTCCCAGATTGTAAAAAATGTGCGGAAGAATGAGGAAACTTCTATAAAAGAAATGCTGGAACTCATCCTGAAAAGGATTGACCAACAAGATTTAAACATAAAACAGCTAAGCGAAGAAGTCGCTCTTAAAAAACAATGATGGACAGAACACTCAAAATCGCAACATGGAATGCAAACGGTCTCTTACAGCATGTATCAGAACTAAACATCTTTTTAGACATAGAGCATATAGACATTTGTTTGGTGTCCGAAACCCACCTCGCTATTGAACAAAATCTTGATAATAAATTACCAAACTATACATGTTATCACGCTCCGCACCCAGCTGACAAAGCTAGGGGAGGATCAGCAATACTTATAAAAAAGTGCTTAACACACTTTGAAGAACCAAAGTTTACTAAAGAAAACATGCAAGTAACAACAATTAGTATTGGTATAAAAAAGAAAGAATTCAAAATAGCAGCTATATACTGCCCTCCGAGGCGCTCTCCAACTGAAGAAGACTATGCAGAACTCCTACATTTGTTAGGACATAACTTCCTTGTTGGTGGCGACTTCAATGCTAAACACACCCAATGGGGATCTAGGCTCATAACAACAAAAGGTAAACGGCTATACCAAGCAGGCCGAAAATACAACTGCGAATTTTATTCTTCTGGTTCGCCAACATATTGGCCATCTGATACTAACAAAATACCAGACCTTATAGACTTTTTCGTAGTTAAAGGTATTAAACGAAATCATATAAGTGTCGAAGGTAATTACGATTTATCATCAGATCATACTCCAGTAATTTTATCACTGAGCGAAACAGAAATAATAGAAAACAGTAATCCCAAGCTCGTGAATAACAGAACAAACTGGAACGAATTCAGAGACAAACTTGAAAATTTTATAAACCTAAGATCCCCTATGCAAACAATTGAACAAATTGATCATGAAGTAGAACAATTTATTGCTGATGTGCAGCAGGCTGCAGAAGAAAGTACTCCAACTATTTCGAATGCGAGAGAAAAAGAAATAAAATATCCTATCGAAATAAAGGAGTTGATATTGGAAAAAAGAAGAGCTAGAAGAAAATGGCAATCCACGAGATTCCCAGATGATAAGGTAGTTTTTAACCGTCTTAACAACGAATTAAAAAAAAGAATCTGTGAGTTTAAAAATAATTCACTTAGTAGATTCCTGAAAAGTCTGACGACGGATGCTTCTACAGAATACTCCTTATGGAAAGCAACTAAGCGCCTAAAAAGACCTCAGACACAAAACCCGCCGATAAAATCTCAAGATGGTAAATGGATCGGAAACCCGAAACAAAAGGCTGATCTCTTTGCTGAACATCTCGCGAATGTTTTCAAGCCATTCCCAGCAAGCACAGCTACAGATCCCTTACAGTTTGTTGACAGAAACGACGAATGTGAAATACCTTTTGTCACGCTCAAAGAAGTAAGAAGCATGTGTCAACATAAGCTGTCAAACAAAAAATCACCAGGGTACGATCTTATAACTGCTCAGGTTCTGAAAGAAATGCCTCTTATAGCCTTCAAGAAACTCCAATTTATAATAAACGCATGCCTTAAACTAAGATATGTGCCACATCATTGGAAAATTGCGGAAGTCATTGTTATACCTAAACAAGGTAAGCCACCAACAGAAGTTACATCTTACAGACCAATATCGCTTATACCAATCATGGCAAAAGTTTTTGAAAAACTGCTACTTAAAAGGCTTAACAAAATAATTGAAGAAAGAAGACTAATTCCGAGCCATCAGTTTGGATTTAGAAATAAACATTCCACGATAGACCAAGTGCATCGAATTACGGATGTTGTGGAAAAGGCACTTGAAGAAAAACAAGTATGCTCGTCTGTATTCTTAGATGTTGCTCAAGCTTTTGACAAGGTTTGGCACTTGGGACTTGAGTACAAACTGCATAGGGACTTCCCCAGGCAGTACTACGAAATACTGAAATCCTACATTACGAACCGACTCTTTAGAGTACGGTACGACCAAAATTACTCGGAACTTAAGAAAATTGAAGCCGGTGTACCACAAGGAAGTGTCCTAGGACCAACCCTGTATCTGTTATATACAAGGGATATTCCAGTGGACATCAACGCTATCATGGCCACCTTTGCTGATGATACTGCAATATTGGTGCCAGATAAATCCGTTACGAAGGCTACACAAAAATTGCAAAATGCAGTCGATAAAGTTAGTGATTGGACGCACAAATGGCGTATCAAATTAAACGAAACAAAATCGACGCATATAAACTTTACAAACAAAAACATAAACAATGTTCCAATTTTTATAAACAGTACAGAAGTACCTTACTCCAATACCGCCAAATACCTTGGAATGAATTTGGATGCAAAGCTTAAATGGAAAGAACACATCAAAAAGAAAAGAGAAGAACTAAACTTGAAGTACAGAAAAATGTACTGGTTAATAGGAAAGAACTCTGACCTATCTATCCAGAACAAACTAATGTTATATAAGCAAGTATTGAAACCCGTTTGGACATATGGCATCCAACTATGGGGCTGTACAAAGAAAACAAATGCTGAACCCATCCAAAAATTCCAAAGCAAGGTCCTTCGTGGAATAATAAATGCCCCTTGGTATATAAGAAATAGCGATCTACATCGTGACCTTCAAATTGAAATGGTTACAGAAGTGGTTAAGAAACACGCTGTATCACACAATAAGCGGCTGCAAAGTCATACTAACTCTGAAATGGAGACCGTATTAAATGTACGAGACAATGTTCGGAGATTAAGAAGAACCAAGCCTCATGAGCTGATGGGCTAAAAGCTACGGGAAAGTGTTATAACCTTAAACTTCCCCCAATGCGATTTTAAAAATTAAGAAATAAAAATCATTTGTCGATCTTTCATAGATTGGTCCTGATTCACCGGTGGTTTTAGTGCGGTAAGAGTCCCACACTACTCGGTACCGATTCTTACCGAGTGTCTTTTGAAGATTTCCATCGGATATAAAAAAAAAAAAAAAAAAAAAAAAAAAAAAAAAAAAAAAAAAAAAAAAAAAATGTAGTAAGCAAAGTTTTCTGTGCTTGGAATTTTTCTAAGTTAATATCACACCTATTACGATTGTCAACTATTAGTTGCAATGGCAGATCATGGGGCGTCCGCGTCGTAGGGGTAATAAACCCTAAATAAAGTGGTTTGTCTACCAAAAACAACTAAAGTGTTTTTAGTTATTTTTAAGATATTTACACATTTTTAAATTTGTAAAAAACTTTATTAAATGTTTGTTTATGAGAAAGTGCAAATATTAAGATTTTTAAGCAGAAACCATTCAAGGTCAAGAGATCGTCAATTTTATATTATATTCTGAGCAAACAGCATTTTTCATCTTCTAAATACAAACTGAAATGGCCTTTAAATACCTGAAACTACTCTTCAATTCCACCTTATGTATTTTGACGCACATAAACAGTACCCAAATGCATCTATTTTCTTTTCTTCAAGAATCATACATTTTTCTCTCACAAATTTTTAATTTTTGTTGAATCCTTTTTAAATCAAGAGGTTCTCCAAAAACATTAATTGTTTTAGAATTTGACTTCATCAGATCTGATAAACGACACCGAAATTGTAGGAATATTGTGTCAGAAGAAAATACGCAAAAAAGGCAGACAATTTTTCACATCAAATTCTGTTTTATTTTTTTTGGAAAAAAGACAAAAATTTTGTTAAAAAATTGTCTTATTTTCTAGCTTTTTGCTTTTAATATTTCTGGCGTTATTTTTGGCAAAATTCTTAGTTTCAACTTTTCCAGTACATTTCTTAAAAACACAAAAAACTGTTCTACAATACAGAATTTAAAGTATTATCTTATTTGTTAAACAAAAAAGCAGTGAACGAAAACAATTGAAAACGAAAACAAATAGTATGCACCTTCGCGGCTTGGCACACCATAGGATTTGGGGTAAGTGCAAGGTTTTGGAAATAACTTTTTGATATTCTTTCCTTTTTGCTTTCTTTTCAGTCTGACACAATTTCTTACATTTCTGCAAAACCTCTCTAAACTACTGTATGTTACCTCTTAAATAGGGAATATTTAGAAAAGTGTTGGAATTTTGGAATATAAAATCATGTTGAGTCGTCCAAATTAAATTATGTTAGACCACGCCTTACTGAATAACTTTATATTTTTAAAAAAAAGTGTATAACTTTTGCCCTTGCAATATATAAATGTTAGGTTAAGATTCACAACCACAATCATCGAGAACTTCTTTTTCCAAGGATTTGTGCCAATACAGTAGACTCTCGAAAAGATGAACAGATATGAAACAGGCCCCGTTCATCTTTTCGAATTTTTCATCTTTCCAAGCATTGAGAGTTATTTTAAGAAAAATATATAGCTTTACATAAAAACATTGCATCTAACAAAATAACAATTCATTTTATATTTAAAAAAACAAAAATAAAAAAGTTGTTCATAGGAGTTAAACAAAACGGACTTATGTAGACTGTCGCCCGGAAGAAAGAAGTCTCGGTTTTGCTTTCTCTCGTAAATTTCTTAAGCTTAAAAGTGTCGATACATCGGCCTCACATTGCTCTGCAAACTTCAGGCTGGTGTTGATAGCTGAAATGGCCTCTGCTGGTTTAATTGCTTCTATAACCTCGACTACACTATCTTCTGAGGAAAGTTCTTCTTCATCAGAAGGCAGCTGAACTACATCTTCATTCCATTCTCTTATATCGTTAGAGGAACATGGAACCTTTAAATAAATTTAAATGTTGACAGTTGTTTCAATAAATAAAAAATTATTGACTTACGTCAGGAAAAACTTCTTGTAGCATACTCAGTGCTGTGGTTGAAACCTGGTTTATTTCCTCCAGTGGCATTCTTTGTTGTAGTACAGCAAGAGGGACATCTTCGTCCTCGTCACTAGAAACAGCTTCATATGCAAACAGTTCATGCCAACACTTTTCAATAACTTCCGGTGTAAGTTTGTCCCAAGCTCCTTGAAGGCATGTCAGAGCGTCACGTAAATTAAATTTTTTCAACATCTTTTCAACATCTCGCCCTTTAGAGATAACATCTGACAAAAGGCTTGTTCGGTAGTGCAACTTTGTGAGCCTTATTACATTTTGATCCATTGGTTGAATAAGTGGTGTTGCATTTGGAGGCATGAACATTGTCCGAATGCAGCCATCATCGCTTTAAAGTTCATTTTCAGGTGGATGACTTGGGGCATTATCAAGAATAAGCAATGCCTTTTTTGAAAGGTTATTATTCTTCATAAACTCCCGTACCTTTTAAAGAGATCTAAGATCGCAAACTTAGTTTTTAAATCATAACTAGTACCTGTGGAACAAATTCTGAATGAAACCAGTTTTTAAAAATTTCTTTTGTCATCCATGCAGTCTTTGAGTTGGTGTATGTCATTGGAGGCCTAAAATTCTTGAAGCACCTGGGATTTTTTGTCTTTCTAATGGTCAGAAGTTTTAACTTGTGCTCACCAGTGCTGTTCGTGCATACCAAAAATGTAAAGCGATCTTTTGCAATTTTTCGTCCGGGAGCTCATCTTTCACCAGAGTGGACAAATGTTTTGCTTGGGATCATTCTCCAAAATAGGCCACTTTCATCGTCATTATACAATTGTTGTCGGCTGATACCGAAGTCGGCCATAGTCTTCTTTAATTTCTGTTTAAAGGGCAGGACAGCGTCTTTATTAGAGCTCAGTTTTTCTCCACTGATTGCTAGAAGCCGAACTCCAAATCTAGCTTTGAAATTATTAATCCATCCATCACTCGCGTTAAATGAATTTGTCTGCTTGAAAATAGCGTGCAATTTTTTGGCCTTGGTTTTTATCATTATCCCTGACACGGGAACATGTCGGTCTCGTAGCTTCAGGAACCATCTATATAAAGCCGCTTCCATTTTCGGCATTTCTGATGCAAACATTATGCAATGTTTTGCGTTTTTCCGCTCCAGAAATTGATGTTTTACACACTCTCGAAGTGATTGCCTTACCTTTTTTTTTATTCCAACAATCGTGGATATAGCGATTCCATATTTTGTTGCAATGCTTCGATAAGATATTCCATTTTGTATGTCATCTAACACAGCACACTTTTGTTTGAGGTTTAAAAACTTACCTCTACCTTTCACGGGAGGCATCTTTCCTCTTCAAAATTCACTTTTAACTGAAGAATTTACACAAACTGTGAGCAAACCACGCCCAAAAGAACCGTTCCCAAAATTTAATACCAGTTACTAAACAATATGACGACGAAATAAAGGGTGAAAAGTAGAAAAAAATCGTATAATCTTTTGGAACACTGCAATGGTGAGGAAAAAAGCGTTCATCTTTCCGAACTGTTCATGTTATAGAACCGTTCATGTTTTCGAGATTCTACTGTATTCGAAAATTGGTATCGGTAATTTTTAGAAATTGAGAAAAAAATTCCTATGGAAAAAAATCTTTCGGCGACTTTTTTTCATGGCAAAATCTTGTGTTTTTTTCTTTGAATATTTCCCCCGTTATTTAGTTGTCGATATTGAAAGCAGAGCAAACAATGTAAGCAATTCTCAAAAAAATAATAATGAAAATATTAATAAAAATTTATCTTTTCAAGGTCGAATTCAACCATAAAAACGAGTCAAAATTTTGGACACAAGTAGAAAAAGAACTTAACAGTTCTGGTCCACCAACAAAATCTATTTTTGAATGGAAAAAAGTAGGTGGTAAGTTAATAACTATGATTTTTTTTTGTTAAAAAAATTATTTAAGGTATAAAAAAAGCACGGAAGGAAGAAAATGTCTGAAAACAAAAGACAAAAAAAGCAACCGGTGGAAGCCCAATTAAGGAGTATAATTAAGTGCGTTAGAGGAAACGATAATACGAATTTGTGCCGTAGAATTGGTGGAAAAATGCTTAGATACTTTAATTTTCGGTCTCCCAGCTGAATATTGAAAACCGGACTACAACTCGTCGTCCTACAAAAAAGGCATAACTTGTAACGTCACTTTGGAACGAGAAATTGAAATCAAATCAAAAAGAAATGGAATACTATTTTTAAAAAAAACATACAGGTCCAATCACAAAATTAGTAAGTTTCAGAAGAAAATGTTGGATAAAACCTCAAGGCACAACCTTGAAATGGAAGTGATGAGAATGGAGGAAGTGAAAGCAAAGCTCGAGCTCCAAAAACGTCTACACAACAAAAACTTCGTTGTTCTCGTTGTATGTCATCGATTAATAATAAAAATGATGTATTCGAAAACAAATTTATTATTTTCATGTTGGCTAAATTCGTGCCGAAGGAAAAAGAATTCCGTGAGGAATTCTCGATAGTAGGACATTGCTCCCGGGAATGGAAAAGTTCCTAGGAAAAAATATTTCCTAAGGAATTCCCGAAAAGGCTGTTATTTTATTTTGTTCAGCCTACTTCACAGAACATTTAAAAAACATTTTTAAGTCGTGAACAAGAACTCGTATTAATACTAAGTTCATGACTCCCTTCCCCCAATTGAAATCTGGAATCTGGATTCGCTCTTGATTTTTTGATAGTTTATAAATAATGAATTCGTTGCTTGAATCTTTATTCATTTACAAATGTAGAAACTTTTAATTGATGAAATTATACACTTTGTTGTAATTGAGAATACCTGGACTTTGATATTTGTCACCTCAATACCAATAGTCAATACCGCAAATAAGGATGTGTATTTTGGAATGTTCAAAAACAAGCACTTTCGTTAGCAACTTGTAGAGGAATCAAGAATTGTTCACTTCACTATTATTGAAAATGGAAAACAAAAAAAACCACAGCTAAGTTTGCAAGAAAAGTTTGCTGATTCTATTATTTTTCGAGGTGTTAATCACAATAAGCCATCGAGCTCTTATGATTTAACACTTCTAGGCAATCAACACCTTTAAAATGTAGTTCCAGTATTCACAGCAAATATGAGCATTGGATATGTACATTGTAATGAAAAGTGTGTATATAGCTTATAAAAAGGATATTTCTAAGCCAATGAGTTAACTCTGAACAATCAATGCAATACTAGCCTATTAACTTTTGTGCTATATAAGTTGGATCGACATAAAATACTGCTATCAATTTTATCAATATTTTTCTATTTTTGTAAGATGATCTAATGAAAAACTAGCGATTAAATAAAACAGATACTTATCCAATACTTAAGAGAAAAAGCAACTATATGAAGGGAATTGTTAAAAGCTCATTGCGATTGTTAACGTTAACTATTTCAACACAATTTTAATTTTACAGATAACCTTTACTTAAAAACTTCCACTCTAATTTCTGAAGGGTTTTTGTAATAGTTGCACAGAACGCCATCATTTGCTATTTCGAGAATCTTTTAAAAAAAAAAAAATGTGGTGACCATTTAATTTGTATTTAATCTTATCTCTATCATTAGTACGAGTACTATATGATTTTTCATTTTAATTATCTCTGGTGAATCTTCTTCATTATAAACAAAAAAAAATTATCTTCATTAAAAACAAAAGAAAGATACAATGCTTTGTTCAAGAGGTATCTATTAATTGTTTGATGTTAATTTCGACAAACAATTATTAGAATTTGTTAACTTTACCCATTAAAACATTATTTAAAGTTGTTTTTTTTTTATACAATGATAACCTTGGAACATCAATGATGATGGTTATTTATAAGTTAAGTAGGTATAAAGTCCGTCTCTATGAGATGAGTACATAGGGAGGTACCTATTGAAATACCAAGATAAACAACTAATTATTTTCACACGATCAGGAAGACACAACATTGAAGTATTATTAATTTAGCTTTAAAATAGCAACATTGGATGATTGGATTGTATAAAATCTTTAAACATAGGAATTTGTGTATAATGATGAGTTCATTTATGCATCATTCCTACCTACAAAGTGAAATCTTTAACTTTTATATTATTTGTTTATCACGAAACATAAGCAGCTGCAACAGCAAAACTCTCGGATCTTTACGATATTATAGTGTCGAATAAAGTGAAACTCAACCGATTAATTTGTTTAAAATAAAAGAAATGAAATAAAAAAAAACATCATCAAGTAACTTAATCTGTAAAGGCTATAGCACATTTTGTTTTGGATTAACGAATATAATTTGCTTAACAGAGTGTTTCATGTGTGTCGCTTTCAACAGTTTAATGCTGCCATCACAGTTTCACAGAATCCGGTTGGACACCTTTTGGATCCGTATCGTTTACCTCTATCTATGCTTTGGCTACATTTAAGCGAAAACAATTTTGCTACATCGCACAGAAAGCTAGTTTTAGTCTACCTCTAGAACGATTACATTTTTTTTTAGTTTTCTTGAATTCAAATAAATTATTTTTAATCTTAATTTAGTAAAATAAAACAGTCATTGACTACCTTAATGGTTAGTTTTAAAAATTGCAAACGCCTTTTGGAGTCTGTTTATTTTAAAGCTTAGGCTTGTTGTTAGGCGATACGATTACAAAAAGTTATTGATAGAGCATTTTTAGTGGAGCATTCCATTGCATATACAAACGTATATGGTAATGCAAGACTATATTTATTTAGTTTTACTATTTCTTGTTAGTCAAATAATAACCAGAACTATTATACATGACGGAATCGAAGCAGGCAACGCTAGGAACCCTCAAAGTCATTTTAAATTTTGTATTTATGTTGATTAGATTTGGAACTTCTACGGTTTCGGTTTTTCACAACATTACAACTTGTACATTTTAAGATAGCTTACATTTGTTTGCTAGTTTCCAAATGTGCTTGAGTTTTGTTAGCCGTTTTTGAAACATTTTTATAGTGAGTACTTTAACCATTTTCATAAGTTTTTAACGTGATCGAATAGCAGTCTAATGAAAACTTTAAGTAGAAGCTCCGGTTTCTTCGTTTATAGACATAAAAAAACTTGGATCTATTTTTACATTTATTGATAATTTTTAATTTATTGATAATAATTTGCATAAATAGAAAATTTCCTTTGAACAAACATTAGCTCTTACAGCTCGGTTTAACCCAGTTTGATTTCTTCAAGAATTAAAGATATTAAATTTAATTTATTTCAAGGAAACAACGTCTTATTATACTTCTTTTTGTATAAAATGTCTATGTTCGGAAATATCGCTTATTAGTTAATTGAAATGCTGTTCCATGAGAAAAGTATTAATACCATTTCCTTGACTTAAGATTCTCACTATTTAAGTTGTCGAGTTAAAAGGGGTTTCATAGTCAACTGAGTGTGTTGATGTCAAAAGGGTGTAATGTAATCCAGATAACTTGGCTGGAAACTACAAATTTAATACACATATATGTATAAAAATACAAAAGTTATTTGACTTATACTAAAATCTAGAGACCAGAGCATACATTTTGACAATTTGTTTTTAAGAAGGTCAAAAATCTTCAATTCTCAGCAAGAAACTGAATTTGGTTGAATATCCGCTATTTTGTATATAAAACTATGGCAGTTGTTTTCCAATCTTTGATTTTGTATGTCATCTCAGTTTTCTGAAAAACCTGCCGTCTAACAGGAGTCGATATACACTTACTATCCCTTTTTATTTCTGTCTATTTTGGAACAATCTTCTCGCTTTTTAAATATGATATACTTTTGAAGCATTGTCTATTTTTTGTTATTTCAGTATTAGTTCGTCAATTTTTTGGAATAAAAAGTGTTTTATCTAATTTTTGAACAACTGGATTCTAAAAACCCTTAAAGACACAATTTTAGGCTCAAATTTTAGTTAATTTAATTTGTCCGATTTGTCGAAATGAAAATGTTGACATTTCTCGACTTTTCTAGGTCCCTAGAGTCGAAATAAAAGATGTTTAGAAAGACGTCTGTGCTGCGTATCTACGTATATTCGTGACATTTTTTTCGTCGTCCTTATCTCAAAAACCAGAAGAGATACCGACTTCAAATAAATTTTTTTATACAGATAATAAGGCAGAAAGATGCAAAAAGGGCTCTTAAGAATATTGCGTGGGTGGTTTTTTATCATAGCAGTTTAAAAAAAAGGTGAACATTATGGGTAACCCTAAATATCTCGAACGAACCAATAACTCTAGAGACTTGAATTAAATTTTATATTATACATTGTAACGTTATACCAAACATTTTTATATTACATATTTTTGGAAAGAATTCCAATGACTGTTTTTTATAAAAAATAAAATATTATTTACCTCGAAAAATGTACGAACAAAAAACGATTTTATCCCCAAAATAATTTCATGCAACGAAGAACAATGTTTTTAACATCTGGTAAAATTTAAAAAAAAATCGAATTGACAGTTTTTTTTATAAAAAATAAAAACCTATAAAAAAAACATTTCTCAAAGTTGGTAAAGATTAATTTTTGACTTAAATATCTTTTCAAAACTTAACCATTATCTTATGGGTAAAATTTTGAGAAAAATCTAGTTGACAGTTTTTTTACAAAAAAATAAAACTAAATAAAAATTACTAAAAGTTGGTAAAAATTGACTTTCAACTAAAATGTCTTTTCAAGACTTTAAGATAGCATATATCTTTAATTTAACTTTTAAAAACTATCGTTGTCAACATTTAGTAAAATTTTGAGAAAAATCGAATTGAATGTTTTTTACAAAAAAAAAAAATAAAACTAAACAAAAATTAATAAAAGTTGGTAAAAAATGATTTTCGACTCAAATATATTTTTAAGACTTTAAGATATTGGCTTTAAACTATTTTTTTGTTATAAGCAGAATTGTTTTTAATATTCGGTAAAAAAATCGAATTGACAGTTTTTTTACAAAAAACAAAAAAACAATATTAAAACTTAGTAAAAATTTACTTTCGACTCAAATATCTTTTCAAAAATTAGAAATATTGTCTTCAAACTTATTTATCTCAAAGAAAATATTATTTTTAACGTTCAGTACATTTTTTTATAAAAAAACTAATAATCCAACAGTGAGTTTGTTAATAAAAAATCAAAATAAACAAATAATAGTACGCAAGATTGGTAAAAATTGATGTTCGGTTTTTGATATCTCGTGAATAATAGAAAACATTCGTTTCAAATTAATTTCATTTATCCAATTTGTATTTGTTTATATAAGAAATAATTTTTTTAAGAAATGCTTCTAAAATTGGTAAAAATTGGTTTTTGACTAATATTCTCGTTAACAAAGAAATAATTTCAAAACAAACTATTTCATTAGATGCAAAATATTATTGGTAGTTTTTAAATTTTTAAGAATAATTCAACTGAGAACTTTTTTAACAAAACACCAAAACCTACAAACTTTAAAGCAAAACAAAGCGATAGACGTAATGGGAAGGTATGAGTGTGGGTTGTACCCCAGCCTTTTTTTTGCCTTCAGGTCTTAGAACAACATTGTACCAAAAAAAAGTTCTGCTACAGGATAAAAAATACCAATAAGCGACAAATGTTCACCTTTTTTTCTGGTTTTTGAACATCTTGCTTTTTGGCGATCAAGGTCGGAAACTTGGATTATTAATCAAGCCAATATCATAAACAAGTAGCCAAAATCACAACGCGTTGTTTAATGAATATAGTTACTGTGCTATAGCTTTGCCGCTAGTTCTTTAGGCTTTCAAACTAGCCCAACATGTTCAAGAAATTACCGTATATTTTTCACCATGACCCTACACTTTGTCAGATTATAAATTTAAATATTTTTTTAATCATCTTCATTATTTCATTAACGGACCGACTAGTTTAGTTGAGTGTATATCAAATTATTACGAAACACAATAAAGTGTGTTTTACATAATTGATAACAATTATCGGACTAAAACTGCAAATTCATAGCCATTGGAAGATACAAAAAATCAAATGTAAATGCATTTATTTTAATTTTGTCAAAAATTCTTACATTAAAAAAGAAAACAAGTTAAAATAAATATGAATCCTATAAAATTTCTCCGATGTTGTCACCTTGAAAAAAAACTTGCTAATCGCAGAAAAAAATCGAACTTTTTTTTTGTAAGGTTGACATTTTCTTAAGACATACGACAAAGTTGCAATGTATACGCGTTCATTAACACTCTGCGGGTAAATAACCTAGCCTTATCCATATCCATACGACAGCTTTTTTCTTCTTCTTAAATATAGTAAATGGAAAGTCTGTGCTAACTGCACAAGGCTTACAATTTTCTTCTCCTTCTATTTACGATTTTTATTTTTTGAAATTTTCTTAACATTTTTGCATCTCATCTTAAAGTTTTCGAGAAAAAAAAAGAAATCATAAAATTTGTTTTACAGGTTTGAACATCAGGAATAAATAGATAGATGTCCTATTGCTATTCCCAAAACGGGTCCAACTAGGTATGTAGCTTGTTATTAATTCAAATCTGGGTGTCAAGTCGTTTAAATTTTAAGTAGACAACATAATCAATATGTAAACATATCTCTAGACATACATACCGTTGATATCTGGTTTTATCATAGAAGTTAGGTAGGTAGATATTCCAAAATTTTAATAAGTTAAAATTCGTTTTGAAATCCAATTAGATAAGTTAACATACGAATTGCATTTCCTTATAATCACAGGAATTGAATAAGCATAAATTCACTCTGTAAACTATACTGTAAAACTCTTGCCTTTACTCTGTAATTTTTTTTGTATTGCATGTAGAGTAGTAGGAATATTGTTAATGGGAGGAATTTATGCGCGAATTGCAGTTACCTACCTCAAAACAAGCGTGTGACACGATGACGGCTGATAGCTATACGACGAACGCCGACAACCGAACGATGGCTTTTCTCACACTTAATTATACTCGTATAGCATATAACAGAGCTTAGTATTCACAATAGACGAAGTTACGTTCACAAGCAAATATATCACATAACACGGGTTTTCAAAAAAAAAAATACCTACAAAATTAAAACATCAGCACTATTTCGCAATTTCCGAATTAACGGTGGCTTGGAATATTTTTATTTAATTTTTGTAGTTTGTTTGTTGCTAAGGTAGCGAGGTTTTTTTTTTGTTTAGTTTCCCTTCGAGCGGAGTGGAAAATATGAAAGTAGGACGAAGTTTAACCGATTTATTTCTATTGGACCAAGTTCAAGATCTTAACATACAGAGAGTAGTTGCAGAACCGTTTGAACCTTTATTGGTAGGTTCACCAAAGAAACAAACAACACAAACCAAACCAACAACAATTGTTCACTGCTTTTTCACATTGAGTCACGACTAAGCACGAAGACGAAACACACACTACACATTGGAAAGCACAAACAGGATTTAGGAACTAAACACCCTGGCCTTCCTAGGTAGATAAAAAGGTAGGCAATAAATTGATGCGGTGCGGGTGTAAAGGACAGGTAAGCCACACAAACGTTATAAGAACTAGAGGTAGTCACTTTCTATAAACACACATGAATTTTGGTAGAAATTCGGGAAACTAGGTACTTGGGTTTCAATATCATTCTTCCTTCCTATCTTTTTTTTTAGAACACAAAACAAAACAGAAGTAGGTACCCAAAGTCAAAGCTATGATTTCTCCACTTTTTTCTTCCTATTATAGGTATTTTTGTAATCGTTAAAATATTGTGCACTTGAATTTTAAATCAGTGCTACAAGACGAGGCCACGATCGTTTATATTATATTCACTTTTCAGTCTCACCTCACGAAAACGAAGACGGCTTCGGCGCTTCAACAACCATCAAGACACAACCAACCCTACCGACTACTTAGCTAGCGAACGAACAGAATTGCACTGAACCAGAACCGGTAGACGACAAGACAACCACAAGCACAACACAACTCCACATTTCCATCCACAACAACGGTGATAAAACTGGTTATTTCAATTTTTCAACTTGCGTTTGCGTTTGCGTTGCATTTGCAATGGGGAACGGACCACTAAATAAAAACAAGTGGTTAACATGATCTACACAAACCTGTGTTGTTATACAAAATATTATAATGTGCGCTTATTTAAAAAAAAGTGTCCAAATACAATTTTAGAGTTTATCCCAAGTTCGGAAAAATGAAAAACATTCCTTTAAGAACAAAATAAGTTAAATATTTAGGAAGATAGGACGAAGTTGTCTCAAAAATTATTTTGAATATAAATTCGATTTCCAATTATTATCTTTTTTTAAATTATTTAATAACGACAAATAAGTTTGAAAAAGTTTTTTTCGATATATTAGGTAAGTTTAGTTTTATTTCAAAATTCAAGCATATCTAGCGGATTTTTAAGGTCCATCTAGCGACTTTTTTTTGGCTTGCGGCAACACTGCCTACAAACCTTTTAAGCAAGACAAATCGACAGAAGGTTTGGGAAGTTATCAGAGTGGGTCGCATCTAAGCCTCCTTTCTTAATTTTAAGTGGTGATAATAAATCCTTAATGGAAATTCTTTTATCAGAAAGAAGATAAAAGAAGTGACATTACTGTTTTAGCAAGTTGGAATAATTCCTCATAAGTATTGACCCCAGCTTTGTTTTCATAGCGTGAAAATTCTCCCCAAAACTTAACGCTATCCTGAAGTTTTTGCCACTTTACAAAATTAATATTTGTCTATTTTGTTTTTCTATTTCGTCGTTCTGAAACCCTAAATATAATGCAAGATCAATGATAGAACAATCTTTTGCAAAATTCGCTAGTAAAGTAGATAGTATTATATAGCGACAAAAAATAATTTGTTACCAATTTTAGTAGAATTTCTTAAAAGTTCTTATTTCTTACATAAACAAATACAAATTGGATGAATGAAATTAATTTGAAGCCAATGTTTTTTTATTATTCACGAGATATCGAGAACCGAACATCAATTTTTACCAATTTTGAGTACTGTTTTTTTTAGATTTAAATTTTTTTATGAAAAAACAGATTGCTAGATTTTTATAAAAAAAAATGTATGAATGTTGAAAACAATATTTTTATAAAACAAAATTAATTTAAAACCTATATCTTAAATTTCTGAAAAGATATTTGAATTTTTGTTAGATATTTATTTTTTTGTTGAAAAACGACAATTCAATTTTTTTTCAAATTTTTATCGAATGCAATGGCGGATCCAGGGGGGGTCATAGGGGTCATGACCCCCCCCTTGGAGATAAATTGTTTGCTTTTTCCCTTCAATTGAAAACTAATCGTATTGCGTTAATGGATATGACCCCCATTATATTTTGAATTATTTATTTTTTGTATATGAAAACAACATTTATATTTTATTCCTTAAACTTTTTTGCTAAAAGTACTACTTTTGACTGAACATTGGACCAAGAACATAATATGAATCGGATATTTATTCCGATTTTCCGAAGAAAACAACACAAATTCATCAACTTTTGACCAATTGACGATCCAGGGGGGGGGGTCACATGAGCCAAAAAGCTTATAACAGTTAAGTTGTATAAGTAAAGATTTCATTTAAAGATTTATTAATAATTTAACGACATTCACCAAAAAGTGATTTGCGGTCAAAAACAATTTAAATTTTGATTTTCGCTCAATTTAGAATTTGAAAAAACTTTAGTCATGCTTTAAATTATTTTCATAAAAAAAAATTCTAATAAAAAGAGCAAATATTCAGGTTCTTAAGAAGAAACTTTAAATAAGAGATCATGAATTGTATATTAAGTTGCCTTTGAATTCCTTAGCTTAAACTAGCCTACATTTTTTTGACACACGTAAATAGTGATTATTGAAGTAATTTTTACTGCGACATATAGGAGTTATATAGCGATTTTTGCATAAGTAAACAATTTCAAAGAGTTTTTAATCAAATATGACATTACGACGGTAGAGAAACTTATTTTGCAGGTACATTTTTAAATCTTAAATATGGGAAATATTTTTAAACAGATTTTTGGAATAAATTATCAAGTTCTAGCGACCCAGTCGTGCGTTTCATTTCTTTCATAATTTGTTTTCTGATTTAATAGATTTTAAAAAATTAAATAAATCTACTTTTGAAGTGAATTTGCTTTGGATCCTCTAGAACTGAGATCAAACACGAATTTCAATAATACAAATGTCCCAAAAAAATCAAGTGACACTTTTGTTAAATTAATGGCTAAGTGAAAAACATAATAAACATTTCATATCTATTGATATAAAAGCTTTGAAACGTGTAATTTGTGAGTACTACAAAACTTTTCTTCAAAACTTATTTGTTTACTTACCTTACTTTGTTTTGATCTAATTTTCTTAAAGAAATTATGTACTTAAATGCAGATATTTCCTTGAATTCAAGAATCAAACCTTTTTGTCTTTACAGTTTTTAAGTTTTGTTGACTTTTATAAGATCAAAATACGAGTAATCAGATTGATTTTAAAAAAACTACATCAGAAAAAGCCCGACATTTTTACAAATCAGATCATCTCACATTTTCTGGATTTTTAAATTTTTGCATCGTTCTTTGCATCAATATAAATGAAAACAAGAAAAGTGTGTTTTGTTTTTTGGTAAAAAGCAATTTCCTACATTTCTGCGCGAAATGCACCAAAAACCCTCAAAGCATATTTAAAAACTGTTGGAATCTTGGAATGCTTTCATATGAGTCATCCAAATTAAATAGTAAGACCTTACCTTGCTGGACAACAGTGTTCTAAATAATTTGATAACTAAAGTTGGCATTTTAGCAATTATTAAATTTTGTTATCATCCTTTACAAAACATTTTTTTTCATGAGTAAAAACTCATCTAAGTTTGTGAACAAACCCCCCCCCCCCCCCCTGATGAAAAGTCTTGATCCGCCCTTCATCGAATGTTCAAACAATATTTCTTATAACATAAAATTAGTTTGAAGCTAATATTTTTGAAAAGATAATTGAGTCGAAAATCTGTTTTTACGAACTTTTATTAATTTTGTTTAGGTTTTTCTTTCTTGTAAAAAAAAACTGTCAATTCGATTTTTCTCAAAATGTTACTGAATGTTGACAACAATACTAAAAAAAATAAAAAATCAGTTTAAAGCCAATTTCTTTAAGTTTGGAAAAGATATTTGAGTCGAAATTAAATTTTTACCAACTTTGAGTTTTTTTAGGTTCTTATTTTTTATAACAAAAGAAATTTTACCTGTTTCAAAAACGTTATTTTTCGTTGCACAAAATTGTTTTGGATATAGAAAATTTTCAAGGTGACAATTTTTTTTTCAAAAATATACCTGTTTGGTATCACGTTACAAAATATAATAACAAATTTAATTCAAGTGTCTAGCGTTATTGGTTCGTGAGATATTAAGGGTTCTTAATCTTTTTGCATTATTATCTATATAACAAAATTTATTTAAAGTCGATATCTCTTCTGGTTCTTGAGCTATGGAATAAACACGCACGCACAGACATCTTTCCAAAAATCTTTTATTTCGACTCTAGGGACCTTGAAACGTCGGGAAATGTCAAAATGTTCAATTCGACAAATTGGACCCATTAGAATTACTTCCTATGGAAAGTTAAAAAGAAAACATTCCTTTAGGAACAACATAAGTTGAATATTTAGGAAAATTGGACGTGGTTCAAGCTTAACTTTTTTAAATTATTTAAAAACGACAAATTTGTACGTTTTACATTTTTTTACATATTCGAAAAGTTTAATCTAAGAGAAAAATTTCAATACTGATAACTTTCCGTCAGTGCCCGTCAATCGATTTTTTTAAAACATTAACATTAATATTTATAATGATTTTTTTTTGTAAGTTTTCGTGTTTTGTAAAAAATAAGTTGACAGTTGAATTATAGAAAAAAAAATATGATAATAAAATGATAAATGATTTCAAGATCTGGGGCCTAATTATGGCATTCACGGCGAATCGTTTTGCTAGAGTGTTTGCTATTTTAGAATTATTGCTTTCGCTTTCGCCGTCTTCGTTTTGAATTCGACGAATTAACGATTTCGAAGGCGAGTTTGAAATGTCTTAATGTTTGTTGGCGAGTTAAAATCCGGCAGCTTTTTTGGCGGGTTCATAGGCGAAAGAATGTTTATTATTATTCACTTTTCGATTTCGTGGATTCTTTCTTGATTGAAATCATATAAAAATGTGAGTTAACCTTATTTTAATTTTCTTATAATTTATCCACAATCCAAAATTAAATATAAAATTTTGAATAAATTACCTCAAACTTCAAAATTTCAATCAAAACAAAACAAAATTTGTGGAAAGCTGTCAAATGGCTGGAATATAGGAAGAAAAGTCAAACCAAAAGTGTCAAATCACTGAAATATAAGATGAATTCGCCGCGAATTCGTTATTAATGAAATACGACGCGAATCGAATTTGAAATGTGAATTTGAAACTATCCCCCGTGAACCTTATAGTCAGGCCCCTGTTTTTATTCCTGCGTTTTTTTTCGAAATCCCATTTTTATCAAGTTTAGCATAATCTTTTGAAAGTTTTTATTTCTTAAAAAAAATAACCGATTGGGCTTTTCTAAGAACTTTATCTTAAGTTTATAATTAATTTTCATTTGATGTCTGATGCCAAAAACGTTATTCGTCGTTGCATACAATTATTCTGCGGCAAATTTTTTTTTTTCGTAAAATATTCTAAGTGAAAATATTTTTTTTTTAATTTTTTGATTTATAAAAAAAATCGTTCATTGTTTTTTTTTAATTAAACTTATTTGGTATCAAGTAACATTGTTAAATAGGAAATTCAATTGAAGTCAGTAGCGTTATTGGTTTATGAGATATTTGGAGTCAACCAAAATGTAATTTTTTTTACATTGCTATAGTAATAAAACGACGTATTGTTTTTTTTTAAACCCCTTTCTGCATCTCTCTGTAAAACAGAATTAATTTGAATCCGATGTCTACTGGGTTCTTGAGATATGGACGACTAAAAATGGTATCCCGAACGTGCGAACCTATCGAAATATTTGATTTAGATTCTAGAGTATTTGAAACGTCGAAAAATTTAGAAATGTTCAATTCGACAAATTGAATTTCTAAAAAGAGCTAGTTGAACATCTTCTAAGTGAACAAGGACTTTCAAGGCTATATGTGTGGTCGGTTGGAAAGGTAGCTGCACAAAGTCAAAAGTAAAAAAAGCTTTTTTTACATGTCTTAGACGTACAAAGTGTGATGAATTCCTCAATTTAAATATTCTTTTACGATATTCCATATAATAATAATGTTTAATAAAATAACGGATAAAATAAAACGATCACTCCTCTTTTTAAGGTTTGCATTAAAGTAATATTTGTTCTTCATTAAATTATCGAAAAGATAAACTCGATTGCAATAGAGTGAGCATATTAGGAATTTTTTGAATCCGAGTTTTTGAAAATTTACAAATCTTAAGAAGTATGCTCTTCGTGTGTCTAATTTTACTTTTTGTTTGGATTGTTTTACGGTGTTTTTTAAAAATGTCTCTGAAGTTCATCATATAGTATTCTCTTTTCTCTTAAATTCGTTAAAAAGAATACTCAATTAAAATAGTGGTGGACATTATTTAAGATTAAACTATTATTCTCTCGTTTGATTTATGCAATGTTATCCAATAGGATGTTTGGTTTTAAAACTAAAAACTACAATTTTTAAGGGAAATCAATGGATATTTATTTCTTTGTTATGCCATTATGTATATCCTCCATTGCATAGGTTAACAAATTCTGTCTTTTAGGCCTTGAATCGATTGTGGAGTATCAACATAAACTTTATATTGTACTTGTCCCCAAAGAAAAAAGTCGAAAAAAGACTAGTTTGAGAATACCAAATAAAAACATTTTTTGTAATTTTTACTCGTCGAAAGGTAACAGCTTTTGGTTGGGATCAAAATACTGTATGGATCATACTACTGTATTTAAAATACTGTATTTCAAAATAGTCTACCATGCTGTATCTAAAACTTCTGTATTTCAAAATTCTGTATATCAAATAATAAAAAATATCTGTTAATAAAGCTAAAAAAATAAAAATGGATTGGGATTGCAATACTGGATGAATCTAAATACTATATTTAAAATACTAGCTTTCAACATACTGTTTGTACAAAATACTGCATGATCAAAATACTGTATTTCAAAATTCTGTGTATCAAAATTCTGTAATTTTAAATTGCTGTAAATAAGGCTCAAAATATAAAAATCGTTTTGATAATGTAAAAAAGTGCGCACTCTTTTAAATTGTCAAAATGATTTTTATTTGTTGAGCGTATTTTGAGATACAGTATTTTAAATGTACACTATTTTGAAATACAGAATATTAACCATACAGTATTATGACCATAGAGTATCGTACAATATCATACAGAATTTTGACCATACAGTATTTTAAAAAACAGCATTTAGACCCGCTCCCAATAAAAATCTTTTTGATATCAAAACTAATTGATCTGTTAAAACCAGCCAGTATTTTACAGTATTATGAGATACAGTATTTTAACAATACAGAATTTCAAGATACAGTAGTTTTATGTACAGTATCTTGAAATACAGAATATTAATCATACAGTATCATACAGATTTTTGACCTTACAGTATTTTAAAATACCGCATTTTGAACTGCTTCCAACAGCTTTTCAAAAGTATCAGCTGCCCAAGTACCGGACTTTTTAAAATGAGACCTCTTATTGAAAAGCTCTGTATGTGCATGTAACAGTTGTATGTTTATATATCTTCTTATAAAATCATTTGAGGGAATATTCAATAAAAAGTAACAGGCATTGTTTTTAGGTGAAACGAAATAAGCGGTTCAGTATTTGATCAATATTAAATAAATAATGCTCAAGATATTTTTCTATACGAGTCTTTGGAGCTAATTAAATTATTTCACTGTTTTGCTTGTTCTATTTACAGGCTACAGACATAATATTTTTTTAATATTTTAATCTTAAAATACATTTAAAATAGCTTAAAGAATCCTTTTTTCGGACATTGACGTATACTTTATTTTTATAGAAACTATTAAACTTTTTTAAAACTGCTTTTAATTGGAACGCGTCTAGATGAATAATTTAATCGAGTTTCTTCATTTTTGAAGGAAATGTAAGTTTATTAAATAATTTCAAATAAATCAACTGTATTAATCTTAATTCATTGTTCACTTAGTAAATTATTTTATATGACTTCACTTTTGGTCTTAAATCTGAATTGAAATGCAAATTACTGCAAAATTTAAAATAAAGCAATCAAATAGGGAAATTTATATTTTGTGGTACCAATTCCTCAAAAAGGATTCAAATGTTGATGTGCAGAATATGCCTTAAGTTTTTTTTAAAATGAAGTGACATTTATACCTGAAAAAATAAAGTATACGAAAGTTATACCTTACTTCGTTTTGCATGAAAATAATTAATTAAAACTCATTTACAAAGGCTATCATTTTGAACAATAACCTATTAAACAGTTTTCGAAAATTTTCACTTTTTCTTCTCAATGTTGGACTCATTTAAAATTAAACATATGTACGTTGGCAGCCAATTTCTACCTAATATTCTTATTGTTGATGAATCGAATACAGTGGTGACCAAAATAATAAGAGTGGATCATTTTTTTTTTAATAAAAGAATCTATGCCTTTAGCCTTTTTATTTGGAGCAAATTATCCATATGAATTTTCTTTGACTTGACTGTAAAAAATGTCCAGTGCTACCAATCATTAATGATGGTCACTTGCAATGTTAGACCTGTATTTAAGTGTTTGAAGTACATTTATTTTTTAAATAATGGGACGCGAAAGGCACTCCGAGGAAGAACGCCGTTTGATTTTCCAACTAAGAGATCAAGGCAAAATATATACATATGTAGTTTCATTGCAGATGGTCTATACCGATCTCAATGTGTTGTTGCTAGGGTGGTAAAGAAGCGAAGTCTACCAACAAATTTAACCGAAAAAAGAGGAAGCCCAAAAAAAAAGAGGTGCTTAAAAATCCCTTTACAACATCAAGTGGTATAAAGGCAAATCTATTATTGTATATCAGCTCTCGCACAATCCGCAGACGTTTGCAGGATAAAAATGTACATGGTCGAATTGCGAGGAAGGTTCCGTTACTTAGTTTCCGATTTGCAAAAGTAAATCTATCACAATCGATTTGCTGATATTGGCGAAATGTTCTTTTTAGTGACGAAACCAAGATAAATTTATTTGGTTCCGATGGAAGACTTTATGTGAGAAGAAGGATCAACGAAAAACAGTTAAGCACGGTGGCAGCAACATCAAAATCTGGGGTTGTTTTTCTTTTGCTATACCTATATTGGATAAAAAATAATATCACAAAGGAAACCTATGTGGACATTTTGCTTCCATATGCCGAAGAAAATATGCCTTTAGTGTGGACCTACCAGCAAGATAATGACCCCAAGCACACGGCTAAGGTGGTGACCAGGTGGAATCTTTGGAAAGATTTGAAGAATAGGGTCTTGACAAAATAAACCACTAATCAACAGGCGTAATTGACGGTCTATTGTCTCTCACTGACAAGGTTGGTCACATCCCTTAAATTTTGTACACCCAATACAATGTACGAATATTTCAGTGCCTAAATATATCTGATTGTCTGTCATTCTAGAGGAGGAACTTATCCAGCCCCTCATGATCCGCAACCCTGACTCGTAAATGCTTACACGGGCCTCTGTCTCTGCCCAGCATTAGTCTGTTGTCTGCCCCTAAAACCTGACCCACACTACTTTAGTTATTTAGATGGTTGCACTCAAACCTCCCTTTCATCGTTTATAATAACTGAAGAAATGGTATGTACTTGCCAAAATCGTAAGCCTCAAAGAAAACTTTAGCCCTGGTCCTGATATGGCGTCCCATCAGTTGTTCTAAAAAAATGTATGCATTCTCTGTCAAAGCCTCTAACTGCACTCTTTGAACTCTCTCTTTCCCAAGGTGTGTTTCCTCATATATGGAAAGATTAATTTATATTTCCCATTCATAAACAAGGCAATAAAACTGAAATTAAGAATTATAGACCTATTGCTAAACTTTCATGCATTCTAAACTTTTTGAAAGCTTAGTTTATGATTCCGTTCCAAAGTTATTTCCATTGCAAACCTTTATTCTCCCCCGCTCAACATGGTTTTCTTAAAGGTAGATCCACTACGACTAACTTAATTGAATTTATATCCAAAGTTTTGTCAGCCCTTGAGAATGGCAAAGAAGTTGATGTTGTATACACTGATTACAGCAAAGCCTTTGATAAAATATCCCATAACATAATTTATCTCAAACTAAGAGCTCTAGGCTTTCCATCTATATTTATAAACTGGATAAGCTCCTATCTTGCGAATAGAACTTATAGAGTCCTTTTCCGTAACTCAGTCTCCAGTCCTATACATGCAACTTCTGGAGTCCCACAAGGTAGTCACCTTGGCCCCCTTCTCTTCATCTTATCTGTTAACGATGTCTGTCTTAAATTAAAAAACTCAGATATCCTAATGTTTGCGCATGATAAGAAAATTTTTAAGATTATCTCTACTCCATCTGATTCCTTACTTTTACAAAATGATCTTAATATCTTTTTTGTTTGGTGCATGCATAATTTCCTAGAGTTAAATGTAGGTAAATGTACACAAATGACCTTTTCGCGCAAACAAATCCCATCTCATAGAGTATACTACTTCCTTAATGACGCCGTCAACGTAGTCGATTCAATTAGAGATCTTGGTATTATGTGTGACAAACACCTGAATTTCCATTCCCATTTGGCCAAATTATTAATAAAGCTAATAGATCTCTCGGTTTTATTAAGAGATGGTCAAAAGAATTTTCCAACCCCTATGTAACTAAAGCGCTTTACATTTCCCTAGTCCGTCCTCATCTTGAATATCCATCCCTTTTATGAAAACCATTTACTCAGAATAGAAAATGTTCAAAGACGTTTCGTTCGATTTGCCTTACGTGGTCTCCCCTGGGATGATACATCCAACTTGCCTCCTTATACCGATCGACTAAAACTGATAGGTTTGCAGCCCTAATATATTAGACGCAAACACGCTGATATATTATTTGCTCACCAATTGTTAATGGGCAATATAGATTCCCCGGCACTCCTGAGTGATATTCATCTTAACACCAACCCTCGAAATCTGCGATCTGTTTCCCTTTTCTATATCCCTCATCTCCGCACTAATTACGGGCACTTTGAACCAATGTCCAGAATTCTTCGTCACTCCAACGCTGCTATGGTAGTTTTCGATTTCAACATTTCCAAATCCCATCTGAAAGATACCCTTTCCTTTTTTCCTTTTTAATTCCGCGTCCCTTGTAATTTTAAGTTAAATAAAATCAAAATTGTTAGTTCTTGTACATTATTTTATGTGGGCCTTAGGGCCCACATGAATTAATGTTGAAAACTGATAACAAGAACTGCAAAAAAAAAAAAAAAAAAATGTTAAGCTAGTGTTAAGTTAAGTTAAGTTATGATAGCTTGTATTAAGCTAAATAAATAAATAATAATGGAAAGAGATATAGGAAGCATGGTATTCTACACCTGCGGAAACATGCCGAAAATGCATCGATTCTATGCCATGAAGATGCGATGTGGTACCGTGTTATAAAATCCGTTCGTAATGGAAAATTGTATGAGATTTTCCACTAAGAACGTATTTGGTAACAATTTTTTCGTGATAGGGCTGATTTATTTTTGAAAACACAAGACTTTTTCTTTTATCGAATACATATATGCAAAACTACTGGGAAGATAAAAGCAATAAAAGAATTTACACGATGATGAATCCGAAAAATAATGATAATAATGTGCGAAGTGCGAACCAAAGAAACGCCATATTTTTCGTTGCAATAATTTTAATATACATATATTTATTTTGCTATTGCACTTAACAGTAAAATATTTGTTTAATTGTTTTGTGTTTGTTTGTTGTATATAATATAATTACAGTTAATGCTTTAAGCACTAATACTATGGAATTGTTCCTCCATGGCATAACGGTATAAAATTATGTTCGATTGAAAGAGAGAGAAGATAGAATCATCGATGCGGTTAAATTTCCATTCAATGTGATCGAGCGATATCAGAAAAGAACGTCAATATATCGTGAATACTGAATTCCAAATTAATCATTGCCCCAGCATAGCATTTCTGGATGCGCTCTTCAAGATAATTATATTGTGCAATAAATTCCTCCTGCATTGCATGCCACACAACTTGCAGAAGATTCTCCTCTTCGCAAAGATGTTTCTCGACTTTTTTATAAAGGTTTTCCAATCCTTTCTTCACTTCTCTCGCTGGATATTGCCCAATCACTTTGCGTAGTTCTTGTTTAGAGAATGCCATTTGATAACTGATTTCAGTCTCTTTAACACCTTGAGCGACTTTTTGTTGGACACCTTCAAAGAAAAGCTAAAGAAACAAAAGAAGTTAATTGAATCGAACGCGACAAAGAATTTCTATGACTAATTACATTAAGTTTTTCTAATGGACGACCAAAGTATTTTGTTACATACGCTTTAAGAGCATCATTGTACTTAGCCTTGCCGTCCTTCTTGAGGGGATCTAAGCCGGGCACTTTAAGCTGAGCCAACAGCGAATACATGTGATGGTAGTTCTCCATTTTGACCACTTGACTCGGAGTTTTCGGATGTTCGTTGGAATGAATTGATATAAAGTCGAATATCGTATTGACCAATTGCAGGTACCATTTCTCCATGTCTGCTCGTCTGTCCGATTTGCGGAAAATTCCCTCACACGTTTCGGCAAAATCTTCGAAATTCTCCACGTACGGTAGTATTCCGCACTTTGAACGTTTTGGCATTTTTGCATCTTTAATTGACTGTATTTGCTGTTGCATGAATCGGTCGAAGTTTCGCTTGACATGAACCAAAGCCGAGGCAAAAGTCATGCTAAGGAATGAGTGGGTGTCTTGGGCCGACATCACATGCTGGGTTAGTCGCACCAAAACGTACAGTGAGTAACTGAAATTGGAACTTGTATAGCCCTTGAGAAATTTTTAATTTTTGATTTGAACTTACAAACTATCCATCTTTTCAAAACTCTGTATAAAGCTTATTAGTTCAGGTTCCAGACATCCGAATAAGGCTATCATTAGCTTCCGAACCTCTTCGTTGATTTGCCGGTCGATTTTTTTCTGAGGTAAGAGATTACCTATCAAAATATACACATTTACAAATAAATTTTGAATTAGTTTGAAATTTATGAGAAAGAAAAGACAAAATAACGACTTGAATCTTGTTCCTTTGGTTCCGGCTGACTCTCTAGGGCATCCAATGTTGTTTGAGTATTTTTAGTCGTGGGACTTATCACATCCATTTGGAAGAAGTTTATGCAAAAGAGTTGTTCTTGTAAGGCGACTGGCTCCAATTCAGCTAAGACTTTCTCAAGAATCATGTCGAATTTCTCCCGATCGGCGCTTTCAATACCACTTGCCCAGGATTCTTTATTGACACCTAATGTCCCATAAGGCACTATAACTGCTGATTTTTTCGACGAAGTCGAACTATCTAAATCTTCTCGAGACGTTCGCAGCTTTTCGGAGATTTGAAGTCGAGCCTGCGGATATACAAACATCATTCACTCATTTGATTCCGATTCAAAAGAAAACCACAAATACCCCTACCAAAGTGAAGAAATTCCGGATATCTCTTTCATAGATTTTACTTAACGATGTTGTGTACACTCTGGTCAAGCCATCGTACGTTTTGCGATCCATTGCTTTTGTCCAGTGCATCAGTTCTGTATAGGCTACTAGCTCCTTATGAACCGACGAATGTTTAGGAAGAACTAGCTCAGTGGAGGAGAGTGACGTGTCTCCGAATTCGTTTCCCAAATGTATAAATAAATTATTTACATAACGACTAACGGTAATGGAAAACTTTGCCTTCCATTTTTCGAAGCGTTTTCGTTGGTCTTGAACCGCTTCGAGACGCAGCAGCGAAGGATCTATGTCGCTGTTCATTGCTTGTTGTAAGCTCTTGGCTGCTGCTATGGCAGCTTCTCTGCCAGCGGCAGTCTTCAGGTCAGGCTCGTCCAGTGCTTGTTGGTGTGAGTGTGGCAGATCAAGTTGGGTCTGTAATTAAAAGTCAATTCAAATGAGAGATAGAGCTAGAGAAATGGTAGCCAACTTACTATAACTCGGTTAAGTTCCTTCAGCAGTTTAATGTTGTTGTTGTTTGCGATCTCGATCATCGCGTTCTTGCCACCAATCTTTTCCATAGTCTCTCGAACGTGTCCCAGAATCTCTTCATAGGCATCTAGACGTGTTTCGAACTTCTCAGCCTCGACAACGGCGGTTTCAATGTGCTGCATTAAAATGAACACTTGCTGCTCTGACGCCAAAACACTTTGGACGTTAGCCTGCATATGAAACAGAAATGTTAAGGATTATATGAGTTAGAAGTCAAGAATTTAAGTCTCACCCCATCTAAGTCATGCAACTCTTTGCTAAGCTGCTCTATAAAAGTCTCCGCATCCTTGATGGCAAAATCACACTCTGTGAATAACTTCATCAGCTCCGTGGCTTCTTTGTCGGAGATCATTTGGAACTCGGAGCTCTCTCCGTCTTCGTCTTCCGTGTCAGCGTTGGCCTTGTTTCCGCCTCCACTCGCAGCCATCTTCTCTGGTGACATCTCCGTAAGCCAGGCCGCGGGGACATTGCGGAACTCAGCCCGATTGGAACGGACATATTTGTTTACTTGCTTATACAGCACGGCTATGAAGTTCTGTCTTTCGTGCAAATTGATGGCATACCACTTGTAGAGTTTTTCCACCTGAACATCGAATTCGTGGGTCTCGAATTCTTCGCTCTTCCCATCGACTAACTTGATTTCGTCCAACTGCCAGCATCGTTTCTTTTTGTACTCACCTTCTTTTTCGGGGAGTTTTACTAAACATACTGTTACCACGGGAATGGGAGGAGGAGTTGTGACGATGCAGAGATAACAAACCTTCTTCTTTTTGTAGGTTTTCGTGACTGTGGCCACAGAGAGAACCCTTTCGCCGGTGCTGTTGAATAGGTCTTTTTGCAATATGTGCTTTATGTTGGCTAGAGTTCCAATGGTTAACATGTTTGATATATTTGCTTATTTAATAAATTTAAGTTAATGAAAAATATATGAAAAAAGGGTTAAACCAAAACCATCGATTGAGATTTTTTTTCCAATCAGAACAATAAAAACAAATGTCAGTTTTTGAAGTTTAGATGACATTCGAAATAACAAAGCTGCTCAAACTGTTTGTTGATGGGAATTTCCTTGGAGGGAAAAAACTGTGGAGGATGAATGAATTCAGCACTTACGCCAACTAACTAATGTCGAAATATTTACCTGTTGTATTTGATTTGTCCCTGATGGCTTATAGCCTTTTCACACCAAAACCAGGTTTTGGCAAAATGTTTTCGAAAACCAGAAAATCGTTCACACCGAGCATTTACACGTTTCAAATTCAAATTGATTTTAACTAGCTCGTCTAGCAAAAGAGTTTCACGACATGAACCAACAAGAACTAACTACAAGCTCGCTTGGCTGCATTTGTCCTCTTAGTTCACGTCAACCGGTCACTAAGGAAAAGCTAATTGTGTAGAAAATATATCATAGAATCAACAACAAACAAAACTGTTACAATAAAAATTAATGTTATTTTAAACATTTTCTTCTTCTTTCATAACAAACTCAATGCAAAATACTGAGCTTATGACTATTGCTGCTGCTGGCTAAATGTGCCTTCAGAATCGCCATATATTGTGGCCGTCCGAGCAAATTATTGGCTGGGTTGAGAAGATTCTGAATGATTTCGTCTAGGTTCTTATGGCCAGAGCAGAAAAGGTCGATTCATAGTTCCAGATTCGTACCAAAATCACACTCATCCAAAGCGATCACTGAAACTGTTATGAGTGGCTGCAATTTCTCCATGAATTTTCTTTCATACTTGGAGGAGAATAACTCCACAAATGAACTTATCGCCTTTCTCATATCTCCCAAATCCTTGTGACTGAACGGAGTCACCGGAAAGTCTTTCTCCAGGTAGTAAGCGAAAGCGTCGTACATATTTGTGGCGACGAGTGTAAAGACGCATCCCTTGGAAACGTCATTACGAACTATGAGCAAGTCTTCCTCGTCCTTGGGGTCGTCACGCCAGTAGTCATATTGAATTCCGGTTCCTCGCTTAATAAAGAGCGTTTGAAACTCTTGAGGATTGGGGATTTTATTCTCAACGTTGGCAAATTTTCCAGCAATTTTTTGTATACCCACGCAGCTCTCCCAAAATTTAATTTTTTGTTTTCCATATTCTGTAAATAAAAAATAAAATGGAATAAAAAAAAATAAAATAATAATACACGACCAAATTTATTTCAAAATAAAATATTTGTTTTGACAGCAGCCATCAGCTGTTTTGTTTAAATTAATTTAAACGCTGAATGTTTCGAAAGGTTTGTTTGTTAAGTTCAACTTTGAATTGCTACTAGTTTTCGAGAGGTTTTATATAAAACTTGTGGTTTACGAAAAATGTATGGGAAAACTTGAGTTTTCGATGTAGGTTTTCGGGGCAAACCGATAATTTCACGAAAACCTGGTTTTGGACTTTTCTAATTTAGAATTCAAAACTATGACATCTTAAAAGAACTCATGGCTGCGGTTGCAGCATTTTCTACAAATCACAAGATCTCGGTTGCCAGTGTTAATTTTCGTGAAAAAATATCAGCCTGGAAACTTATCTTCTGTTAGATGTTCACCATTTTTAAACAATTTCAATTCTTTACTGAAGCTTCTATTGTCCCATTTGTTTATGTTTTTGTTTATCAAATTTTAAAGGATAAAGCTTAAAAGTGACCGCTTTTCTTGTAATGCGAAAACTTAGATGTAACAATAACTCATTTCATTTAATTTTAAAAATAGTTTTCCAAATTTTAAAATACAATTCCTGATTAATTACTATTAAAACAGTTTCATTTTGTTTTGCTAACTATAATCATGTTATGAAATTAGTACTAAGGCCAGAGGTTAAAATCAAAATGTTGACAGTTTCTTAGTTGTAATAGAAAAGATAAGTAAACAGACTCATAAATATTTTAAATTAAATAGGAATTGATTCTGTTCAACATGCAAATTTATTAATTGTTTATTAAATAGTTATTTATTAACACTTCTGTGCAAAATTAAGTTTACATAAACCTGAAACAAATAATATTATTCCAACTATGCTCTGAACTTAGCAAATCGCTGTGTTCCCAACCTAAGAATTTGTTCCGAATTAAAGAAATGTCAAAATAATCCCAATCGATAGTCGTCCATCGTGACTTCGATACTCGTTCTGACCGTGTGAAAAATCCCAACTTTTTTGATTATTTTTCTCCACACACTGTCAAGTCGAGGCGATTGTGAGTAGAAATCAATCTTCAAATTACTCTAAAAAATTAATTATCAAATTAACGCATTCTTTTAATTTTATTCAAGACATTATTCCATAAACTTTGTCAACATGTTGGTCAAACAAATTGCATCCCAAGCCCTTTTGTTGAGAAATGGTAAGATAAAAAAAAACCTAACTACATATCGTTGGTAACCTTACATTACATAATATTGAATCATTTCCCTGAATAAAAAAAAATTATTTCCTTATTTGCCAGCTGGTGCATTGTCTCGTGCTGCCTACCATGCCGGTGGACACCACAAGGTCACAACAATGAACGACTTACCAGTCCCTGAGGGAGATTGGCAAGAACATCATTCTCGTCAGAATTCCAAATACAACGCTGTTCTGCTTACTGGAATTTTGGTTTTGGGTGGTACTATTGGATTTGTAAGTTTTTAAAATTGAAAATTGTTTTTTTTTTTATTTAAATCAATCTTTAATTGTTTTTAGGCCAAATCATCAGGAATCATCTTCTTGAACTCAAAACCACCAAAGACCTACGAATAAACAACACACCATTTCCAGGAGAAGAATGTAGCAAGTTGTTAAATAGTAAAATAAATGTTTTGCAATTAAGCTAATTGTAAATTTTTGGCATTTTTATTGTTAATATTCAACTTTTAACATTATAATTATTTTCTATTATGGGGACTTTTCCTTACTGCAAATTTTTGTGAAAAGTTCTTACTAATTTTCTGCACGAAAAATATTATGAGTCTACGGAGTGACATAATTTTTGAACATAAATATCTATCTACGTAGATGTAGTCTCTTTCCCTAGGTAAGTAAGAGGCAACAACATAATTTATAGAATGATTGGAAAACGGACTTCGCAAAAAACTGGTGAAACATATTGATACATAAAACTAGAAACGACAAGTAGCTCCCCTTAAAAAATTGTTGATTATGTTTTCCTTTGGGTGCAAAAGTATGTCGCGATTTTTCATAATGATTGCAATTTTCAAAGGGTATAAAGTAGGAAAAGATAGGTAGGTGATGAAATGGGATAGATTTCGAGAGAATGGAATTTAGGACAACTTAGCTGCTAAGGAGAAGGAGGAGCACATAATAGCTCATCAATTGTTAGAAAAGGGGCCTGTAATGTATCCTGTTGGAATAAATATTTCGGTAAACGAGAATTTGTCAATTTTTATCAATATTCAATTTTTTATACATAATCTGAAGTGAATTATTTGCTGAATTTTATTTTGTAATGAAGTGTTTTTTCTGGATTTATGATGTTTGCCAGGCTAATGGGAGGAATGTTCAGAATTTCCGAAAGTAGTAAAGTTCTAGTATCTTCTTCTCTACTTACTTTCCAATTACTTGAAAAATTTGTTTAGTGTCTGTTTCATTTTAAAATTCTTGATACCAGCGGGTTGAAGGCTTTGCCTTGCATATTCTTAAACTTTAAACCTCCTTTTTAGACGCTAGAAAATTAGTTAGCGAGTAAGCTAACAAGATGCTATGCTAGGCTAGGAAATTATTTGCGCTATAAAATCTTAAACATTAACAACTGATTTTTTTAAAAAAATGTATTTCTTAAAGTTTAGATCTTAACATATTTTCAATAAACTGGACCATCATCCAAATTGTCATCTTCTTCATTATACGCTTCTCCATTATCAAAGTAACTGTTACCATAGTCGTTTTCATCGTCCATTTCATCATCAGCTCTCAAGTCCTGCTTGAAGAAAACAAGTAAATTCAAACAATAATAGTTGCCTTAAATAACAAAAGCAAAGCCTTACCTCTTCTTCTTCCTCTTCGGCTTCAGAGTCGGATGCTTTCTTTTCATTTAAATCAGGATCAACATCAGTCTTTTCTTTTTCTTCAAGTACTTTTAGTGTATCATCAATATTCGCTGCTTTTGATTTCTTTGCTGGTACAGTAGTTTTGGCACTCGTTTTACGTTTATTAAACATTGGAGACAATTCACTGGGCATTAAATTCCATGGAATATCCGCTTTTATTTTGGTTTTTGAGTTTTCAAGGGCATTCTTTTGGGTTGAAGAGATTCAAATTAGTACAAAAAAATATGCAATTTAAGTTTTACTTACAGCATATTGATCTGAATAGCGCAAAATATTAGCTTTTGTGACTTTTGGCGTGATATAGTAAGGAGAGTCTCTCATGTGATTTAAAAAATCTTCCTTCCAGAGGATTTGATAGTTTTGTGAGGCAGTTGTCTGTGGATTTAACGATTATAAGGTAGAAAACTTTGTTTATTTATCATTTATATATTTCACCTCCATTGTAACAGGCTTAGACATAAGTGGGGGGAAAGTTGGTGGAGGTGCTAGTTGTACTTGAGGCATATCCTTTCCAATGCAACCCATAGCTTGAAGTTGCTCTTGAGTTAACGAGGATGTCTTGCCACCTCGTCCTCTGCCAGCCATTGTGTTGTTTTATTTTATTTTGTTTATCACAACTTTGAATAGGTTGTTCCAATTAAAAAGTAACCAACAATTTTAGGCACATGAATAGTTTTGTTTAAACCTTAAAGTTAAAATATAAACAGAACACGGTGGTATTTGGCATTTGGCCTTGAGATTTTTTTTTTCATTTGACAGTCATTTGACATGGGCGCGTTCTTCTTCACATTAATTCAGGTCAATTCTTAAGGGCTTGATCATTAGGTCTGGGATAGTGTGAGCGCAAATTACCAACTTTTGTAAATTCTTCACTTTCGTCTCTATCTCTAGCACTATCATCGTGGGTTTTTATGAGGGCGGCAATGAGTGGCTAAGGTGACATTAGATATAACAGTTTGTTTACCTAACTTTTGTATACAACACTTATAACGCCATCTTGAGGCTACTTTGCACATAAACAAAAACGGCTCCATGATAATAATATACATTTTCGTGTTTATACCATATAGGATGTCTAGAACGGCTTTCAATATTCACACAAAGAAGTTGATTTGTTAGACAACGTTTTCTTCTTCACGGTTGCACAAACGTTGCTCAGTTTTAACTTTTTTCGCAAAACATTTTAACCAATTTTCTATCAACCATGTAAACGCCCAATTTTGTCTATCAAAAGTGACAGAAAAAAATGCCAGTCAATCGTCGGCAAATTTTCTATCAAAAATTGTCCGACTTCTTGCAATCGTTTGTACTCGTCTAAACACGAAATTTTTCGTATTTTCCATTAATTGGAAATTGGATGATGTTCTTTTCAAATAACATAATCCAATTTTTAACTGGCAGACAGTTTTTGAAAAGTTCTACAAAAAAGGTTGAAAAGGATGGGAAGCATGAGAAAGACAGTAGATATTGTCTGTTTCATAATTGTTCCACTTTTTTGTATTTATTATTTTATTTAAATGTTCTTGCACGACTTGTTGTTTTCACTTATAAAATAAATGTTCATTTCTCTGTCATCTGTACAGAAGATTGTATTCCAATGAGTATACCAAGTTTTTAGTTTTCTAAAGTCGGGTAAACAGACAATTTTTAATTGGAAGATACAAAATTGTCGGCAATCATTGTCAGTCGATTTTCTACCAACAAATTTTCTAATATTTGGATAAAATCAACCATCCGTATAAATTGGGAACTGTCGCCTAATTGGATGCTATTGGAAAATTTTTGAGAGTGCAACCCACTTTGAAAGATCTCTTCAAATAACTATCGCCATTGAACCAGACCCTCGGACAAAATTGTCAAATAAGTCATTAATAGGCGTTTTTCTTTTATTGTTTAGAAAAGGGTTCTGAGAAAAGTCCGAGCATACGGAGCATGCTCATTGCATTGCTGTTTTGTTGACAACCTTCTTATTACAACATTCAGTGGTACACAATATACAGATTAAACTTCCTTATGTGGCCTTAGGACCAGCCAAATTTTGTATGTTTTATAGAAAACGGCATGAGTTACACATATTAACGGTTTTGAATCTCGTCTAAAGTTCTTTCGAGGTTTCATTCTTACATTTCATATCGCTGACACTAATTCTTCAAAGGAAACAAAATATAACAATTTCATCATAAGAAAATCACTATTTAGACATAACAAACCTAAATACTATAGAAAAAATAACTAATGAAGTATTTGAAATGACATTTTGGCATCCTGCCATTCGTTTGAAAACGTCAAAATTACTCTTCATCAAATTTGTTTTTAGTGTGAAGAGGGGCTTAATTCAACAAGATCACTTAAAAATCGAAACTGGCAGTGCTAGCTCGATAATTCCAACTTGACATTTTAAAACGTCAAAATTGTTTGCTTAGCCCTTGGACGTAAGCAATTTGTAAAATATAAAATTCTTGTAATGTTTTAACTCGATCTTATCTTCCGGCAAAATATTAATTATTTATTAAAACAAACAACAACCAATCTTTATTCTTATTTATGCCACAACATCATGTCTGATAAATTCAACGGATTTAGTCCAGAAGATATTAACAAGATCACTTCAAATTCTGTAAAAACAAGTAAGTTACAACTTGTTGCTTCCATATAATCATTAAACACTAATCGAGTTAAACACCTTATTTTATTATTTTTCCCAAAGTGAAATCTGCCACAATCAGAAGTCATGGAATCCGAAGGATGCCGGAAAAAAAGGAACTGGCAAGATCACAGGAGAATCTTAAAATAAAGAAGCCGGTTCAAAAAAATAATCCCAAGGCTGTCGTGACGACCTTATCACAAGCACAGGAGGATTCAATGGATGAAATAAATCTAAACAAAAGCATGTCCAAGTCCATTGAAGGTGCTTTATTCTATCAACCTATTCCTAAAGCACAACACACAATCCAAAAAGAGCCTTCCGATATCTCACGGTCGCCTGATGTTCCAAATGATAACAATGATAATTCATTTAATGACTCCTCCATATTACCAGAACCATCTGAAAATATTGAATCTCCATTTAAGGGAGTGTCACTAAAAGATTTTGAAGTTCATCGAAAACTAATCGAGGAACAAAATAAGCAGAAGAAGGATTTGCTTCACAAAGCCATCGAAGCTCAGTATGAAAAAAAACTCCAACACTTAAATTTTTTTTTTTTTTCATTATTCCTTTTTTTTTTAATTATGTAGTTCACAAAAAACTGCTGCCGAGGCGAAAAAAATCGAAGAAATCAAAAGTGAACTGTCAAAGCTTGATAATGAACTAGCTACCGACGTGGCTCTCTTAAGAAAGCAAATTGATGCCGCGTGCATTCAATATGCTAGCATTGAGTAAGTTTTATCTACTAAATATAATGTTTGTTGTATGTCCTTATTGCGTTTATGTTCAGAAAACAATACAATAAAGTTGAAGCACAATTTTTGAAAGCCAAAATAGATTTGCACAACGCCTCTGAGAAGAAGGAACTCCTTACCGAACATTTATGTACTGTAATTGCTCATAATGAAGATCGAAAAGCCCAAAAACTATCTGAGTTAATGCACAAAGTGGGACTTACTCCATCGGGAGATTTTGCAGAAACCACAAATGGATTTCACAATACTGATTCTCCATCATCAACATAGAAACTTAAATAATGCGCCTAACTGCAGGCAGTTTTATGAGTTTATTGTTGTTAGATTTCTTTTTAACTATAAGTCGATATTCAATACTTAAAGTTCGTGACAAAATCTTAGCCAGTTTAATAATATTTTTAGTAATTGTAAATTTAACTGTTAAAAGTGCAAAGCAATATTATACCTAATTTTTAATCTCCCACCAATAAAGTGGTTCTATATTTTATTTATAATGCTTTAATTGTGTTATGTATGTATTACAATTATTTTTATATACTCACCATTGTATTTTATAAATAAAGAGATTTATTATAAAAAATATATTTTGTTATAAATTTAAAATTTAACTTATAAAATTTTCAGTTAATTGTTATAAGAGGCCGTTAAGCTATTAAAAACGTCTTTCATTATTTCTACTTTTTAATTTAATAAACCAAACTAATTACTTTCTTAATCTCGCCTTTTTAAATTATATTTGTTTTTTTATTTGATTGTTCCCACGCCTATTATTAAACAAATCAGTATTTGTCACTGTATGAAAAAGGTATCATAGCAGCAGAAAGCTAGCATAGAATTTACTTGCGTTATGCTAATCAAGTAGGATTATAGCTACAAATCATTTCCACTTGAAATCAATTATTATAAAGATGATTTGCATCATTCAGATTTTTGAGAGATTTTCAACATTCATTGCGTGGTGTAAATAAATATTTTAATCGTTGTGTAAAGAGATGTGATTTTTCTTTCTTAACAAATGTTGTTGCACCAAAAAGCTCTGTCTTAAGCCAAAACGAGAAGACTTAGATACGAATATGTAGTATGTATGCATGTATATGTTGTTCAATATCTAGATGTGGTAGTGTGGTTTAAAAAATTGGGTGTTTTGCACGTACTGTTAGGTACAGAGATTCTTTATTTAGCCGCACTACTCGAATGTGGAATGCTTTACCTAACTAAATATTTCCAACTCCTAATTGCTCGTACTGTGTTTAATTATTATAAGGGTATTCATAACCCCTTTAGTGCGAGCAAAATACCCATGTTTTTTTGGAAAATCTATCCATACCCGTGTTTTGTTGGAAAATATATCAACAGTACAGTAAGATTTTACACGAATAACAAAAACAATATCCGCAGTATGAATACTACCGATAAAAGTTCAAGTAGAATCTTACTACGGATGGGTATTTGATATTTACAGGAGTCTCGAATGGATATTATGTGATTTCGTTCTCAAATGTTGGTACGATTGAATATAGATTTGTATCTCGATGGCTGTGTTCGTTGAGTAGTTGTGGATTTGTGTTTTCCATTGGGGAAAAAAATCAATCGATTCCGGTCGGGGAATCAAGTTCATTTCAACTCGATTCAGGTATATAAAGAATTGAGGCGGGCTACCTTCAACACCACATTTTTATATAGTAGTCTACGAACAAACGCCCTTCTTGAACTTTATATTTGATGTCAAAGCTGCAATTTTTAAATTAACTTTTTTTTAGAACATCAATTTCCAGATGTTTTCTTACCATTTCTTTTCGAAAATTGTTAATTTTATTTGTTTTAGTTAATTTTTTTGGAAATTTAATTTTAACTTTTTTTTTATTTGAGTGTTTTTTTTTTTTATTATTATTCTGACCGATCTTCTTTCAGTTGTAACAATTTTTAAATACAAAAATCTGGCTACTGCCGATGCGTTTTCTTGAGAATTTTATAGAACGCCAAAAAACACGAGTAGTATAAAAAAAACTGCATTCTTCGAACGAACATTTTGACCAAGGCAACTACTTACTTTTTCAGCTGTCATATATTTCAAACTAGGAACCTTACTTCACAAGTCCTACCTTATGTTGAATGTAGAAAAACTAAGGAAAGCATTATTGTCAACCAATCACTCCTCAGGCAAGCTACGAGTCCAACACAATTTGTATTTTGTATTGTAAAGAAATTAAAGTTATTCCTCTTCTAATTTGATAAATTACTTTTTTACAAAAAACATTAAATGCAATTGCGCATAAAATAAATATTTCATATAGTAATAAAGTTCAGCTTTCATTTAATTGAAAAATCATAATAAGATGTCTTTTTGACATAAGTCGACTTGAATTGATACTTAGGGATATTATTATGTTTATTATGTTTATTCATTCATTATTCTCTTTTACACAATAAACTAACGTATATACATAGTTACAAAATCATACTTTTTACAATTCAGAATAGCTAGTGACATTTTGTATTTTGCTTATAAAAGCTATAAATAGTGTTAGATGTCACTTTAAAAAAGACAAAATTAATCAAAGTGGGGTGACAGTCATTATTGTTTTTTTTTTTTTTTTCTTTGTTTTTTTCTTTTTTTCAAAATTAACAATAAAATTTACAAATATAATTAAAATTTTAAAGATTTTAAACTAATATTTATGCAACATAGGAGAGCAAATCTTCTATCTCATCGTGATCAAAATCAAGAAGCCATGATTTAACATTCTTTAAAAATTTACTTTGGGTTCTTATAACTCTTATATCATGAGGAAGATTATTAAAAAGTTTACAAGACACAACTGGGTAGGAGTTCCTATAATGAGTAGTGCGGAAAGCTGGAATTAAGACAACATGACGGCTAATGCTACGTAAGTTACGTGAATCAAATATAGGACTTTGCATATAGCCACCTCTCATATAAAATATTTTAGAGACCCTAAAATAAAATAAATGCCTAACTGGAAGAATTCTCAAGGATCTAAACAATGACATAGAGTGAGCAAGGCGATGAGCGTTACTAATTTTTCTTATGGCGCACTTTTGTAAGATGACGATTAGCCTTAGATTGGACATGTAGGCACCTCCCCAAACACTAATCCCATATTGCAGTTTTAAATGGAAGAATCCATGGTAAACAGTAATGAGTGTTCTATTAGAACAACACTTTCTTAACCGATATAAACACCTAATAGAAGAGCGCAAGTACTGTTTCAAACTAGAAATGTGTTGCATCCAACTCATGTTTTGATCGACCGTAGTACCAAGATATTTAAAGTTCCTGACCACTTCAATTTGAAAACAGTTCGAACTGCAGACCTCATTTTCATTAAAGGTTGCTTCAGACACAGATGTACAAACACAACCATTTAAGCTGAAACGCTGACAGTCAAACGAGTGGAACTTGACATCGACATATGGTGGCTCAAGTGAACCTAATCTGAAAAACATTAATTTGGTTTTTCCACTTACAATTAACTTATGTGAAGCAAACCATAATCTCAATAAGTGAATATCGTGGTTAAGTTCAGCTGTCAGATTCAGTGGGCTCGTTGAGCCATATGCGATTCCAAGATCATCTCCAAAAGCTGTAACTCTACCTGCAAACGGTAGGGAAAACAGAGAGTTAATGAAAATCAAAAACAGAACCGGTCCTAAGACTGACCCTTGGGGGATACCTAACCTTAGCACCTGGGGGCTACTTAAGAAATCGCCGATTTTTACTCTTAGTTTACGGTTCTTTAAGTAAGAAGCGAACCAGTTGTATATAAAGCCACGAAAACCGACATTATATAGTTTATCCAAAAGAATATCATGAACAACCATGTCAAATGCTTTGGTAATATCCACAAAGAGACCAGCGCAAAACTTCCTTTCATCCAAGGCTTTGTTAATAAAAGAGCAAAAACATAAAAGAGCATCCTCAGTGGATTTTTATATACTAATTTTCCAGTCAACTTTCCAATATAATTGAAGACAAATTTTTGTCAGCTAGCCAATCAGAGACCCTGAGACAGCTTCCCGTATTTAGACCATGAGGCAGCTTCCCGTATTTTGCTTAGACTCGTGCAGGCTGTCTGAGAGAGTGAAACTTACTCAAGGGACTGAAAGGATGGAGTTATTGTAAAGTTTCCAAAGAAAGGAAACCTCAAAAACTGTAATAACTTGTAACACAGTTCCGTCCGTTTCTCCGAAATTAATGCAACTATTATTCTCGAGAGGATTAAGTCCAGCATCGAGTCTACCCTCAATACCAAGCGGGGTTTCGCAGTGGCCGATCGTGCGTCGACCACATCAACATCTTGCGAATCATATTCGATCAATCATCTGAGTACCAATCACCGCTGTACCTAATGTTTGTAGATTTTGAGAAGGCGTTTGATCGGGTCAATCGTGAATGCATCTGGAGATCGCTTATTACGCGAGGAATCCCTGAGAAAATTGTCGGGTTTATTAAAGAATCGTACAACAAGTCTGTTTGACAAGCTTAGCCACATAGATTATGCTGACGATATATGTCTCATGGCAAACAACACGGCAGGCTTAAATCAGATGTGTGAGAGTTGATGGCTAAAGGATTAACACAAATAAGACCAAAGTAATGACCACGGGCCAAAGCACAAGTTATTCTAAGGCAGGGGACCATAGGGGAGGTCGAGCAGTTTAATTATCTGGGAAGTTTTATAGCTCTCGATGGCGGAACGGACCTGGATGTTAACAGTAGAATAAACAAAGCCCGTAGTGCATTTGGAATCCTTTCTCCTGCGTGTAACTCTAGCAACATATCGCTACGCACCAAGTTGAAACTCTTGATATCCAACGTCAAATCAGTTCGTTAACCGTTGTCTCTGTTCTGAGAATGTTGTTGAGCTGTGGAATAGGACCGGACGGAAAAAATTGGACGTAGATATCATGCAACGGAAATGGCGTTGGATAGGCCATACAGTGAGGAAACGAAACGACAATATAGCAAAACAATCCGTCCAATGGAATCCCCAGGGTAAGACGCGTTGGAAGACCAAAGACAACTTGGAGGTCATCAGTTTTGAAGGAGGCTCGGTCTCAAAGTATTCAATCGTGGCCACAGCTGAGGTCAGTTGCGGTGAATCGGGATAGGTGGAAGGATCTGGTTGCTGCCCTATGCTCTAAGGGGAGTTAAAGCGCTGCTGTACTTGTTGCCGGACTACATATGGCCAATCAGATACTTGAAACTTGGCTTACTTTTAAGTCCTCTATGACGTCTGAAACTAACAATAAAATGTGTGCGAGCAATGTTGTCAGAGATTGAAGGGATCTACAGTTTGAGAAAGCACTTTTAATAACAAGAATTGCTCTCGGAGGATTTTTCAATTCTTAGCAAGAGGCAGTACCCGTGAAGATACTTAAAATTTAAAAAAATGAAGTTCAATTCATGTTTTTCCCCCTCGAACATCTTATGAATATCACAAATCTCAATTTTAAGCCAGATTTAAATTCAAAGTAAAGTGACTCTTTTCTGAAGTTTATGTTAATTTGGACATTTAGTTTTACTGAAAAATAGTCAAACAAAACTCAGACACATTTTCTTTTCTATAGATTGAAAACTTAGAAATTTTATTCAGAATCAGAAAACCAGAATTAAATTTAAAAATACGTATGTACATACATACAGATACGAATTAAATTTTGTTTAAGATATTTATTTGAATTGTTTAAATTAATAAAAATACATACTTAATGGACTTTTAATTCTCAATCTAGAAGTTTAATGCCTAATTCTTCACGCAGTTGAGAAATTGGTTGTTTCCATCTTTCTTCCCAGTATACGGCCATAAGTGGCTTGATTGATTTTCCGTTTTGTATCGACCATGGAAGATACCTTGAAATATATTCTTTTCTTTGTCTACAATGAGAAAAAAATTAAATTACAATAACAAGAACACTTTGAAAAACTATAGAAATTTATATCACATTAATCAAATTGTCTCCAAATAAGAAGAAACTGTCCCTTAACTCAATGTTTCTCTAAATTTAAGTCCACATTTTGTTTTAAAAAAAACTTATAACTACAAACATTTCACAGCAAATTGCACAATTTAAAATTAAAGGAGAAAATTTATAATTTTATCTAAAAGTCGTTATTCAGACTTCAAGAAACATTTGCAAATAAAAACACCCATTACCACTTGACCACCCTAATGCATACTATGAAACAAAGGTATAGTTTGAAATTAAGTTTTTAATTCTTAGCAAACTCTTTTCTCTCTAAAAATGGTAAATGAATTTTATATTTTTACACATTTCGAACCTTACCAGTAGTTGAACAAATGTATGAACATTTTGTATCTACAAACACATGTAGATAATGTAGAAGCAATTGTTCCATTTTAATTTGTTGATAAGAGTTGCGATAAGAAAACTGATGTATCACTCAAAACGACAAATAAAATTAATAATAACTACTCTAACCTCTATATATCAATCTAAGACAGACAAAATTATTATTTATAACCAGCATATTTATACTTACTTTGGCCTTAACCGAGCAGCTCCGAACACAGCACCTCCATAGCACATTGGCAAGCCAGTATTTAATGCTTCAACCCATTTAACAGCCACTTCACCCAACATATTAGTTGGCATACCTAAGATCGTATGCACTAGGTCATGGCATTCTCGATAACGCGTCATAACATAAGCCAGCTGTGCATCTTCAATAAAACGAACCTCCATTCGTGAGTCCGGTGTTACATTCTGAAAGATGTTTTCTTGTAATCTAATCTTTGTTTTTTTTTTTTGTATGTTTCTTAAGCAGAATTTACATTATCGTCAAGAAATTTCACATAAGATCTGCCAAAACTTTCTTCAGGCAAACTTCTTAGATAGTTCATGTCAACAGTTGTCGTATTTATACGCGGCTTATCAGCTAAAATACGCAGTCCCTCTTCGGTGGCTTTCATAGTTGCAAGCATATATTCGAGAGCATTTGTGCCAGTGGTTTCCCCCAAACATGCGATCATATCATGACTAAGATAAAGGCATTATTAAAATTGATTAATAAATGATGGTTGGTCAAATGAATCAACTTTTCTTTTATACAAAATATAACCAGAAGAAAACCTTTTAAAATATTAGGTCATATTTTTTATTAGTTAGATTTGGAATCTAAGTTTATTATTGTCAATTGTTTGATAAACATATGATACACAAAAGAAAAAAAAGTTATTAAGTCTGACCAACCTTCATTTGTATTTGAAAATAAATAATTAATTTTATATAATAAAATTTAAACATACCGATGAGGGTCAACTATCGATGCAATCGAAGAACCTGCACTTAGTATGAATTTTTGAAATGGTGTCACTTCAATGCGGTTGCTCATAAATTCTTTTGTGAATTTATCCATGTTTTCTGTATTTTGATGTTGAGACTCTTCAATAGATTCAGCCTTGAATGATTCATTTTTAAGAATCGCAGAATCCCCTGCCAAAGAAAATTCAGCACGCAAAAGAGATGTTGTAGGTTTTTGGAATAACCCACCAGATAATTTTCTTAACATATTGTCTGAAATTTGTGTAAAAATAAAAGGAATTAAGTTAATTTTCTAAGTTAAAGTGGTATGAGATAAAAAAATGTGAGCAGAAATTTAAATTTTTTTATAAACATTTCGGAGCTTTAGATTTTGATAAATCTAAATAAATATTTTTTAAATTTTTACGTTATTTTAATGAACTATGATAAGGGAAAAGGCCAGCCGCATTCCTCCCCTTAAACAGTTCAACCGTAATACTGATCGCACTTCTAGGAACGGTTATCAGTAACATTGAATCCAACTTTGGCTGTACTGTTAAGTATGTGTCTTTAACGCTGCCATTGTAATGTTCAAACTTTCAAAATCCATGTACTAAAATATCTCTTTTCTAACCGCTCCCTTCTTTTCGAATGCTCACATTGTATCACAAGCATATTAAGGTATACAGAAGATCTTTCGTGTGTACGCTGAACATAATAGATTATATTAAAAATATAGAAACATTAACATTCTAGATTTCTTTTCAAGACCTTAACCATTTTTCCCCTAAATAAAGTTAAAGGAAAACACCCTGTTAAGCAATTGGGTACTTCTAATATCTATATCCGTACTTAATAACTTTCAATTCGAATCAGATCATCGGATAGTATGCGCGGAGTTGTTAATTAACCATAAAACTAGGCAACTTCATAAAACTACAAGAAAAGTATTAACAAAATCGATAAGTACAGATATAATCAAAAGTTATAATGCTGATCTTCAACAACGATATAACATTATGTCAAGGTTAAATGAACCTACTCAAATAGCATATAACAAAATGGAAAAAACTATAAAAGAATTTGCAGACAGGTATATTCTCACTGCTGTATCTCAAAAACAGCAAAAACTATCGAGTGACACTCTAAATATGATAGCACTTCGTGATAGTATTCGAAAAAAGACCAATCTAAATGCCCAAGAAAAACAAGATATGAAAAATATACGGAAGAACACCAAAAAACGTTGTCAAGAAGACATCCAAAAATTCAATGACAACCTCTTAAAGACAGTAATCGAAGAAACGAGATCAATAAAAAAGGCAAAGTATTCAATCCAAGATTATAAAGAGTGGATAACAGCAATGGCGGATAATGATAAAAGAATTCACGAAAGGAAGAATATTAACCAAATAGCTACAAACTTCTACATTGATCTATACAAAACACGCATAGTAGACACTGATGATATATTTCTAGAGCGACAAAACCAGGAAGAAGATTTTCCACTATTTCTTAAAAGTGAAATAGAGCGAGCAATAAATAGTTTAAAGAATGAAAAGGCGCTTCTCAATCAACGTGTAGACGAAAAAATAGTTCGAATCCTAAAGAAAATGTATCACAGGAGCACATCCCACATAAAAACGGAATGCATCGGATCAGATTTTAAAATATCGCGAGGTGTTAGGCAAGGAGATCCAATTTCATCAGCACTGTTTTCCGCAGCCTTAGAAGGAGTATATAGAAAGCTAGACTGGGAAGACAAAGGATTGAAGATAAATGGCAAATGTCTCTCAAACCTCCGATTTGCCGATGACATTATAATTATCGCAAACATCAGTGAAGAACTTCAAACGATGCTAAACGAACTATGCTCGGAATGCGGAAATATTGGGTTGTCAACAAATCAACAGAAAACTAAAACTATGACAAATGGTGCTTATGATCCAGTAAGTGTTAATAACAATATATTAGAATACGTTGAAGACTACACATACCTTGGTCAGATTATCTCATTCAAAGACAAAGAAAAAAAGGATATAGAGCAGCGAATGACGAACGCTTGGAGGCAGTTCTGGAACGTTAAGCATCTTCTTACATTGAATATTTCGAATAAAACAAGGAAATATGTGTTTGACTCAACAGTTATTCCAGTCCTCACCTATGGGTGCCAAACTTGGAAAGTCACGAAAAACACTGAAATTAAACTCCAATCATGTCAGAGAGCAATGGAGAGTGCTATTTTGAACGTTCATATTGCCCAGCAAATTAACCATCAGAATATAAGAAGTCAAACTAATTTTGAAGACGTTAGACACAGGCTTAAGAAACTCAAATGGGAATGGGCAGGACATGTTTTACGTACACCTGATAATCGATGGACAAAATTAGTAACCGAATGGATACCCTTAGAAAGCAAAAGAAGCGTAGGTGGACAACATAAACGCTGGAAGGATGACATCCGAAAAATATGCCCACTTTATTGGAGAGAAGCACTAGATAGAAGAAGATGGAGAAGTCTGGGGGAGGCTTATGCTCAGATAACCTAAAATTATACCTCTCTTTTCAAATAATGTATATTTAAATTAGTTTTAAACCTTCATTGAATTATTTGTTTCTTGTAATTTAATTAATTTTACGTACACATACTTGTTTAAATGTAATGTAAATATATTCAATCAAATGGTAATTATAAAATTATTGTAAATTTTAAAGTATTAATGAGCGAATAAAGCTTGGAATAATAATAATAATAATATCTATAATAACTAAAGCTATTTAATGTGTAGTATTGAGTTGAGAAGAGAAATGGGCAGGTTCAAAAAACATGAGGGACTTCATTTGCAGTGAACTGCATCCTTTGAATGTATATTTTTACCAAAGCAACTAGTTAGTTTTCTAAGTGGCATACATTTCAAACACAGATCTTTACTGCACTAACCTCCACCCTCAGTTCATCGTACAAAAACTACCAAACACATTTATTCAGGGCGGATTTAGGGGAGGGCAACCGGAGCGGAAACCCCGTTGCCTCCACAAACGGAGGGCCTCCACAATCGAGACTTCGAAAAATGTTTGTTTCAAATTCCAACTAGTAAACATCTTTTCCTTTTGTCCATCGGCTGTTCGATTCTTTGATTTCGTGCAGAATTTGTAACCAGCAGAAAATGAGTGGTCTCGAAACCGCTTTGTTTGTAACATTTTGGAAAGATATCTTGGAGCGATTCAACGCTAAAAACAAGCAGCCAAAAACATATCCCATACTGATGAATATGTACAAACACGCACCTGCACCAGAATGAGAAATATGAGGTTGAATCCGCTCGATTACGGGAAAGCACAAGACGCAAATCTGTCACCCAAGGAAAAATACAAATTATCCTCCTTAATCCCAGCGATTAAACAGCTATCCTTTTCTCTTACTGAAAGATTGCACGCCTATGAAGCTGTATTTGGTTTTGATGGTAAAAAAATGCACTGGAGAGCGCTCATTTTCAAAAATAAAAATTATAAAAAATATACATTGAAAGCGATTTACTCCGAGAACTAGATTTCAACGAAATGGTCAACGATTTTTCGGCGAAAAAAAGCTCGAAAGGTTCCGTTCGTTAACATTTAATTTCAGATAATCCTTTTTTTCGTTTATATTTATTCATATGTATGTGTTTGTTTAATACTAAAGGAATCTACTTGGTTTCACAATAAATTATTTATTGAAAAATTCGAGTGAAAAAAAATGTTTTACTTTATTTTGAAAATAATTTATTGCCCCGAGGCCTCTGGACCTCTTAATCTGGCCCTGCATTTATTGTATTCAAAACACTCCTCGGACAAGCTAAAAGTCCACCACGATTTTTATTTTGCATTGTAAAGAAAAATAATTGATTCTTCTTCTAATTTGACAAGGAACCCTTTTACATAAAATAAATCATAGAGTTATAAAGTTCAGCTTTCAGTTGAATGAAAAACATGATGAACTGTCATTTTGACATAAGTAGATTTGACTTGATAGTTGGAAAGATTTGTCTTGACTAACTTTCCAACAAAGTTGCCCTAATTGGAAGGCAATTTTTCGGCAGCTTACCATTCAGATACTAGAAACTTGTCTTACTTTCAAGTCCCTTATGTGTCGTCTGAGCCTGCCTTATTATACAACATCATTAAGTTAAGTTGAGAAGAAATCGTGCCTTAAAAGTAAGAGATCTTCCACAATTATACAATGTTTGAAATAAGAGGTTATTCATTTTGTTGTTTCAAAAGTATAGGGCTATAATTCGACATCTGTCATACTAAGTTGTTAAGCCAATTTTTGTTTTTACATAATCGTCCAACTAAGCAAGCAATTAGATAAATTGTGAAGAAATTTGAAGAGACTAGATTGGTTACAGATATTGTAAAGCCTGAGGTTATGTGATAACCGACTTTTTTTGCCTGTTATTGAAGTAAACAACTTGGAAAATATGTGGTTTTAACCAGACGGTTACACATGCCACACAACTCGAGAGGCCGAGTCGTAGCATTATCAACTGGCCACCAAAAGCATGCCATTTGACACCGCTGGGCTGTTTTTGTGTGGCTTCGTGAAAGACCGTGTTTATGCAGATAAACCTTTAACCAACATTCGTCAAGTTTTGGCTGAGATACCGTGCAATGTGTGTCAAAAAAGTGGTAGAAAATGATCTCAAAAGAGTCGATACTTGCAACAATTTACGTGGTGTTCATTTAAATGATGTAGTGTTTTACACGTAATACCCGTGTTTTGTTGGAAAATCTATCCATAGTATAGTAGGATTTCACACGAATAACAAAACAATATCCATATAGATAGACTCCGATCTCCGACGGGAATTGAGTCAAATCAAGCTTATTTCAACTCGATTCAGGTATATAAAGAATTGAGGCGATCTTCAAGCTCGCTTCAATACCACATGTTAATGTAGTAGTCCACGAACAAACCCCCTCCTTGAAGGAATTGTTAAATGAACTTTTTTTATAGAATCTCAATTTCCAGATGTTTTCTTATCATTTCTTCTTGAAAATTGTCCATTTTATTACTTTTAGTTAGTTTTTTTTTTGCTAAGTTAATTTTAACAATTGATTTTCACAAAACTATCTTATATTTGTGTTTTTTTTATTATTATTCCGACTGATCTTCTTTCAGTTGTACCAATTTTTAAATACAAAAATGTCGCTACTGCGGATTGTTTTGTTGGGAGTTTTTTACTGTACTATATATGGAATACCATTACCATACCATGATTTTTTTTAGTAGTAGTATTTGATTTTCGACATGCAGTGACTGCCATTAATATTCGGTTTTTGTTAATTTTTTTTTTACTTCGACTTGGTGTTTAAAAATAATATATATACAACTATTTCTTGCTTGTGAAAAAAGAATTTATTATTTCTTATTAAATGGTATAATTTTTGGTTACCAAACTAAAAGCTAAACAAAGAAAAAAATTTGAAAAGGAACAAAACTTAAAAAAAACATAGTTCATTAATATTCGTTTTTTTTCTAAAAACACAAATGCATCGTTAAGAAATTCGTTTTTTAAGAAATGATTTAATATTTTGTCGGATAACCTTGATTGGATATGACTCCTTGAAGTCTTTAAGGCATGTTTTTTTATAATTTTGGAAAGATATTCAACACTAATCTTGTTCCATTCTTCTTGGAGTCGAATTTTAAGCCCACTTATTGAAGTAACGGGGTTTTCACGAACTCTTCGATCCAATTCATCCCACAAATTTTCAACGGCGTTTAAGTCTGGGGATTGCGCAGGCGTTTTGATAACTTTTGGACAGTTATAGAGTAGCCACTCTCTAAAAACATGAGCCTTATGTTGTCCTGGTAAAACTTGAAACGCAAAACACTGAGAGAATTCTCAGCACTTTGTCTCAAATTTTCTCTCAAAATTTTCAAATATTGTTCTTTATTCATTATGCCGTCGATGAAAACAATATTCCCCATGCCTTTTGCAGATATGCAACCACAAACCATAACGTGCCCGCCGCCATGTTTGACAGTTGGTTTTAAATTTTTGCCCTTTCCGTCTGAATCAAAGAGATTAAACTTACTCTCGTCGGCAAAAATAACGTCGTCCAACCAAAACAAAATTCAACAGTGAGTTTTTTTTTTTATAAAAAATAAGAATCTACATAAAATATAAAAAAAATGTTAAACACTGATGTTCGATTCGAATATTTCGAGAATAAATGAAGGTATTGAATATTTCATTATATGCAAACATTTTTATTAAAGTGAGTGTTTTTAGAAAATTCAATCGGTATTTTTCTTATAAAAAATAAAAACTTTCAAAAAATTCTGCTAAAATTCATACGAATTGATTTCCGACTAAATATATCGGGAACAAAAACAGATATTGAAATTAAATTTATTTTTTGTATTTGGAAAATATTGGTGAAAATTCTTAGTAATTTTTGTAATTGTAATTAAATTGACAACTTTTTTACAAAACACACAAATCTGCAAGAGTAACAACAAAATAATAAGAAATGGTTTTCGACTGAAGTATAAAGAAAACAAAGAAAGATATTCTAATTTTTGGATTTTATTTTGAATTCATTAGGTTTTGGATATAAATATTAGGAGATTTTGTTATTTAAGATTTTTGGGTAGGAGATTTCTTTTTTTATTTTTATAAATTATGCTCATTTGATATTCTTTTCATCATTGATATGATTTATGATCTTTGAGTAATAACAAATTAGAATGGTTGTTCTAAAGATCAAAATAATGTATATACAATTAATCTAGTCCAAAAAAAAATCCTTTAAAAATAGTACGTCAGTATTTTATTACAAAATCTAATAATCAAGCCTGTGAATCCATTTTAAACACAAAATTCAGATATTCATCGAAACTTCGACTATTTTATTTACTTTTCTTTAAATAAGTTTTGAAAACTGATTTCAATCTTCTTAAGAGCATCTGTTAAAATTGCTCAGAGATACATCCAACAATTTGTTTAACATACTATTAAAATCGACAGTAAGTCTTGGCACGACATATCTACATTCATATGTTCGTAAGACAAAAGTAATTAATCAAAATCTTTTTTTACTAATTTACATATGAACATATCAAAAATACCTACAGATGATAAATGCCAATGACATTGAAAGTTAATGATCAGCTAACAGCATTTACTCTGACGGTATGTACATAACAAAAGTCTGTATGAGAATATCTTTCAATCATGATTACTTACACACGATCCAAAGTTTGAAACATTAAATCTAAGATCCCAATAACTAGGAAACATTGTTTTGTATTAATAAACTTAAATTGGGTATTAACTTTCCGGCAGCTTGTGTTTTTTCTTTGGAGCAATGACTTCATTGCTTCTTTTTTATTCTAAGCAAACTCATTTTTATTTGTTTAACATACATACAAATGTGTGTACATAATGGGGGTTTATGTACAAGTGTTTATTTATTTTGCTTTTGTCATAAAATCTGAGAACATTCAACTCAACAACAACAACTGTATACCGACGTACTACATATACTGCAAGAAGTACAATCAAAATGTAATACAATAAATGGAAAATAAATAACAAGGGATTTATAAGGTTCGCATCTTAAATACATACAGTGGTGGACATGAATTAAGTACACATATAGGAGAAAAATGAAACTAAGCTGTTGGCTCAACTTTCCCTTATAGGCCCCATACACTACACATGCCTGCATGCGCAAGCACAAAAATGCGCAAACACTCTTTCCCCATACACTACGCATGCAAACTGTACAAAATTCAGTTTTGTGTTCACCGCTGAACAGAAAACTTTAAAAAATGTCAAGCTCCGACTTCGCTGCTGCGGCAATTTTGATTGCTTTAGCCCTTGACTGAGCAAATGTAGCACACACACCACTCATGCTTGCAGTACTTCAGCACGAATTTCGACTCGCGGTTTTTTTATTTGATAGATATGTGCAAATAAATTGCCTATAGCAATTTTAGGGCGAGGATACATTTATTTCTATTTTAAATTAATTTTCAAAGTTCACTTTTTTACATACAAAACACGCAAAATTGTTGATTTTGACATTTCCTCCATGGTTTTTGTTCAGTGTTTCCATACTTGCTTTTTTTGTTGGGGATTTCTTTGATTTTAGTGCTCAAATGCAAAAAATACTCTGCATATACTCAAACTCGCACCCATCCCAAATCCTATAGTGATAACAAGCAGGGGGGTTCTTAGCTGTTAGTACGGGCGCCACCGTGTTATCAATCCAAAAAAACTTGTTTTAATCTCAAAAAATGAAATCAAAAAAAGTAGGGTTAAGTCTATGACTTAAAGGTGTTTTCTCGCCTTAAAATTTAAAACATGTTCTATTGAGACCCCTTTTTAACTTTCCATAGGAAGTTATTTTAATGGGTCCGATTTGTCAAATTGAAAATTTTGACATTTCTCGACGTTTCAAGGTCCCTATAGTCAAAATAAAAGATTTTTGAAAGATGTCTGTGCGTGCGTGTGTACGTACGTTCGTACGTCCGTACGTTCGTACGTCCGTACGTTCTCGACGTTTTTTCGTCCTCCATAGCTCAAGAACCTGAAGAGATATCAACTTCAAAAAAATGTTGTTATGCAGATAATAAGGCAGAAAGATGCAGAAAGGGCTCTCAAGAAAATTGCGTGGGTGGTTTTTTTTACCATAGCAGTTTGAAAAAAAGGTGAAAATTTTGGCTAATATCTTACGAACCAAAAATGCTAGAGACTTGAATTAAATTTTATATAATATATTGTAATGTGATACCAAACAGGTATATTTTTAGAAAAAAATCAATATAACGGCTTTTTTATAAATCAATAAAACTGAAAAAAAAATTTGTCACCTCCAAAATTTTACGACTGAAATATGATTTCATCTATAAAACCATTTTTTTGCAACGAAGAATCATGTTTTTGACATCTGATAAAATTTTGAAAAAAATCGAATTGACAGTTTTTAAAAAAAAAAATAAAAACCTAAAAAAACATTACTCAAAGTTCGTAAAAATTGAATATCGATTCAAATATCTATTCAAAACCTTGAAATTTAGGCTTCAAGCTTATTTTATCTTATAAGAAATATTGTTTTCAACATTTTGACAAATGTTGAGAAAAATCGAATTGACAGTTTTTTTACAAAAAATAAAAACCTAAAAAAAAATGTATAAAAGTTGGTAAAAATTAATTTTCGACTCAAATATCTTTTCAAAACTTTGAGATATTGGCTTTAATTTACTTTTATCTTTGAAAAAATCTTATTGTCAACATTCAGTTAAAGTTTGAAAAAAATCGAATTGACAGTTTTTTTTTACAAAAAATTAAAAACCGAAAAAAAAATTAACAAAAGTTGGTAAAAAATGATTTTCGACTCAAATATCTTTTAAAAACTTTGAGATAATAGCTTTTCACTAATTTTTTCTTATAAGAAATATTGTTTTCAACATTAGGACAAATTTTGAGAAAAATCGAATTGACAGTTTAAAATTAAAAAATGTATAAAAGTTGGTAAAAAGTGATTTCCGATCTTATATCTCTTCAAAAATTTTAAATATTGCCTTCAAACTAATTTTATCTTATAAGAAATATTGTTTTCAACATTTGGTAAAATTTTTCAAATAGCTCTTCAAAAATTAAAAATATTGGCTTCAAACTTATTTTATTTCACAGGAAATATTATTTTCAATATTCAGTAATTTTTATATAAGAATCCAACAGTCCGTTTTTTTCATAAAAAATAGTATGCAAATTTGGTTAAAATTAATACGAGTACATATAGACAAACTTTTAAGCAAGGCAAATCAACAGACGGGATGGGAAGTTATCAGTATGGGTCGCATCCCACCCTCTTTTTATATTAGGTGGCGCAACAGTCCATGAAGAACAAGGGCCTAGTGACTTACAACTCTCAACCATTCCTGTGTGCGAGTTATGTTGTCAGAGATGGAAGGGACCTACAGTTTATGTGCCCAATCTGAACGGCTAATTTGAGAAAGCACTTTTCTTGACAAGAATTACTTTTGAAGGATTTGTCAATTCCTCGCAAGAGGCAGTACCCGCGAAAACTGTTTTTATTTATTTTTTAATTAAGGTGGCACAGGCAGGGATTGAACCCAAGACGCTTTGCATGACAGTCCAACGCACTAACCATTACGTTACGGGTACTACTTTAGACCCCTACTTAACTGTACAAAAAAAATCAAAAGGAAATTCGTTTTTCATATTTTCATATTTTCTCCTATTATTTTATATCACTTAACATACATACGTATAATTAATTAAATAATTAGCTAATAGAATGAGTGTACCAAAATGTATATGAAAAATCTAGAGTTTAGAATTGTATTTTCTTTTATAAATGTGGTTAATTTATTTCCACCACTGTTCATAAGTACAAAGATATATTTATATGAAGGAGATACACAATTTCAATTCTATTAAAAGATATCATATCTACATAAGTCATAATTATAGTTCTTTAACTATAGGTACCTAGATCTACATAAGTACATAATATGCCCGTTATGATTAATTGAAGTACATATTATCATAACTGTGATATTCATTTCATACTCGTGTAAAAAAAGTAAATTTACTATAGAAATGTTTAGATTAAACACTTACGAGGAACTGACACAACATTTATATTTTATTCAAACTTTTCAAAAAACTACAAGCACAACTTTATAATTTAATAACCTGCCATTTAGATTCGATTATTTGCTTTTTACAAAAAAATCATTACGAAAATAATGATAATCCAATGCAGACATATTAGTTAAGTTAAATGCATATACACAATTGGAAGATTTTCCAATATTAGCAGATTTTTCGCAAAACTTGGGACATGAAAGTAAGGCAAGTTACTAATATCTAAGCTGCCAAAAAAATTACCTTCCAATTAAGGCAACTTTAATGGAATGTTGACTGCAAAGTTAGCCAAGATAAATCTTCGTAATATACAGTCAAGTCTACTTAGGGGTCAGTTATAGTTATCATTGAAATCGATCCATGTTTCCATTGGATTAGAAATACAAATTATATACTGATCGATCGGAAATCACCCAAAGAATATTTTTTGAGTGAAAAAAGTATAACTGGATGTTTGTTTTTGTCTAAAAATTTATTTTTTTATTTTCCGGACGGGAATTCATTTTCCTGAACAGCTGATACTTTTATGTTCAAAAGTGAAACGAATTGTTCCACTGATTTATGTTCCAATTTCACACAATTCCAATGACATATTTCTGTCAGTAAAAGTTTTTCGGTGGACGTCAATTAGGAAATTTTGTTCAATGACAGAAATTTTAAATGATAGTGTGTTATTACACTCAGACTTTCTATATGCTGCGTGTTTTGCATATTTTCTTTTGAACGCCCATCCCGTCAATCTCGCATTATTACACTAGGATGTTTTTCGGTTGCGTGTTTTTGACACTGCTCTTTCATTTTTTGTTTTCATCCACAAAGTCGAAGTGTGAAAATATTTAAGGAAAACTGCACTTTTTACTACAGCAATGATTATTGAAATCATGAATACGGATAATAATTCCAAATAATGTAAAAACAGGAATTGGATTGAAATCTGGAGAGAATCCTTTTTTTTTCTTGACAAAAGAACTTAAAATACCAAGCTAGATTCCTTCAATCATTCCTTCATTTAATTTCATTCTAAGGTCTTTGCTCCACTTTAATTTCCGGCGGAGTATTTCTTGTTAACTCGGTAACAATAGAAAGAATAATAAAGCAACGCCAAGAAAAAAAGAAAGTCAAAAAAGAGAAACGTCAAAAACCATCCAAGAATCCTGAACCCATAACTCTGCGGGTTGAGATTTTTTAAAGTATTTCTATTTCACCTACTTTCTCTTTCGCACTTATTTGCGTCTTTCTAAAAACGTCTGAGTGTTATTACACACACAGCTATAAACGACCTGTCAAGGAAATTCCATTGTTTGTTTTCAATGATGAAAACCAATGATAGCTATAACTGGCACCTTATGCAAAAATGAAAATTGATCATGTTTCTTCATTCAACTGAAAGCTGAACTTCATAGCTCTATGGTATATTAAGTGTAATTAAGTTCCTTGTCAAATTGTAAAAGAAATAAGTAGTTTTACATTACAAAATACAAATCGTAACTTTCATGACGAGTGTTTTGTAGACAAAAATGTTTTGAGCAGTTGTAGTTCACAGCAAATCAAGTCCCTTATGTTGTCTGAACTAGACCATTTTAACCAATTTTCTACCAACCCTGTAAACACAAAATTTTATCTGTCAAAGTTACGAAAAGGATATTTAGTCAATCGTCGTCAAATGGCCAGGTTGAGACGACATAAGGGACTTGAAAGTTAAGCAAGTTTCTAATATCTGATTGGCTAGCTGCCAAAAAATTACCTTCCAATTAAGGCAACTTTAATTGAAGTTGACTGGAAAGTTAGTCAAGAAAAATCTCCCTAACTATTAAGTCAAGTTTACTTTTATAAAAATGACAGCTGATCATGTTTGTATTACTCTTTGATTTATGATTTATTTGTTTTCTGCCCAACTTCATTTAATGTTTTTTGTAAAAGGGTTCCTTGTCAAATTGGAAAAGAAATAACTAATATTAATTTACAATACAAAATACAAATCGTGGTGGACTTGTAGCTTGCCTGAGGAGTGTTTTGTAGACAATAATTTTGTTGGTACTTTTTGTACTATGAACTTAAAGTAGAGGTTTGTGAAGTAAAGTTCTGAATTTGAAATTCATGACACTTAAAAAACTAACTACCTAGTTGCCTTGGTCAAAATGTACGTTCAAAGAATGAAGTTGACTGCAAATCAAGTCCCTTATGTTGCCTGAACCTGCCCAATGTTATATCAAAAAAAGGACTACATACACAATTTCTTGGGTGTTTCAATTAATTTGAAAGTTGTCCACTAATTGGATATGGGATGATTTTCTTTAGAACAATATCATCCAGATATAATTGACAGACATTTTTTGAGCAGGAAACAACAACAAGAATCTACAGAATTTTTAAAGTATTTAAAAACTAAAAAAATAGAAAGAAATACAAAATCACCGTTTTGCAAAATAACGTAAAAGAAATTATACCAAAAAAGGGGAAAAAGGATGGGACTCATGAAGAACTTTTATAAGACAGACATTATTGCCTGCTTCATTATTGTTTCACTATATTTTATATTTTTTTTAATGTTTTTCCACGACCTATTGTTTTTACTCCTAAAATAAACTCTCATATTTTCTATCATCTGTTGAGAAAATTGTATTTCAATGAAAAAATTGTTGTCTACCAAAAAATTATTTTCTACCAAAAAATTGTTGTATATTTGGATAAATTCGACCAACCGCATAAACAGACAATTTTTACTTGATAGAAAATTTGCAATTGTCATCTAATTGGATGACTTTTGACAGTTCGGCCAATATTTGAAAGTCTTCCAACCGTCTATACTTATAAGAGTTTTCATTGGTAAATTCAGATTTCCTTCAAAGATTTTTTTCGTTGCGTCGTTTGTCACTGTATTAGTGCAAGAAATGTTTTATTTTATTGATTGTGCAAGGTTTAAAGTAATCTTTGGATAACTAACTAAACTTGCTTTGTTTAACATAAATCACATCACAAACAAAAACTATTTTATTAAATTTGAATTTAATTTATAAGAATAAAATAAATTCGATTTTAATTGAAAAGTGACAAAAATTATCAATTTTGTCAAATTAGAATGAAACCATACCCCACTGTAATTTCAATAAATATAAATTAATTCATGATAATTGTTTTATTATGTAAAAATCTATCGAATCTTATCATTATTATTCTTTAAGAATTAATATCCATGAATACTCCACTTTAAAAAAAAAATAACTTTCACTAAATTTGGGTTCATTAAAACCCTGTGAAAACTTTTGGTTTTTGCAAAAAATAAAAACTAAATTTAGATATTTTATATTCTAAAAGAAACATAAATATATATTGTATGTGTCACACGAACGAGTTTAAGTGACCCAATTGTACATTTTATTTAAATTTCGTTAAGCCTAAAATACCGGATTTTTGTAGGTTTTGAGTAAACATAACATTTTTAGTATATCAAAACAGTATTCACCTGTTAACCGGTATTTGCGTAAATATTTTTCTTTTTTTTAATAAAAAATAAGAATGCTTTTTCCCATGGAATATTTATTTGCAATAAAATTCGCATTACCGATATTTGAGATAGGGAAATATTCCCAGCAATGGCGGATCCAGGGGGTCGTAGGGGTCATGACTTCTCCTTGGGAGATAATTTGTTTGCTTTTTTGTAAGAATTTCTTTCAATTCAAAACTAATCGTATTGCGTTAAGGGATATAACCCCCATTATATTTTGAATTATATATTTTTTGTATATGAAAACAAAATTTGTATTTTACTTCCTTAAACTTTGTTGCTAATAGTACTACTTTTAACTGAAGACTGGACCAAGAACATAATATGAATCGGAAATTCAGCCTATTCCAAAAACTCAGCACAAATTCTTCAACTCTTGACCAACTGACGAACCAGGGGGGGTCATATAAGCCATAAAGCATATACAGTAAGTAAAGATTTTATCTATAGATTTATTAGTAATTTAACGACAGTCACCAAAAAGTGGTTTGCTGTCAAAAACAACTAAAATATTTGTTTTCACTCAATTTAGAATTTGAAAAAAAAACTTTAGTAATGCTTTTAATTATTTTCATTAAAATTGTTTCTAAGAAAAAGAGCAAATATATATTCAGGTTCTTAAGAAGAAACCTTCAATAAAGATCATCAATTTTATATTAGGTTGCCCTTAAATTCCGTAAACTAGCCTTCAATTTTATTATTAATTTGTTTGCCACACATAAATAGTGAAAATTGTATTGATTTTTACTGGCGACATTAAAGAACTATACGGCAAGTTTAGTAAAAATTTCGAACTAGAGCGTTTACTAAAATATGACATTTCGACGGTAGAGAAGTCGAAAAAAGTGTGTACCCCGATTCCATTCGTCTGTCTGTCTTTCCTGGCTCCTACAGTCTAAGCAATTGTGTTGATTGAATTAAGGTTTTCAGCCAATTAGCGTAAGGCGTTTTATTAATTTTATTAATACGAAAAATAACAGCAGTCCTCATACAAATTTGTTGGTTAAAACATGCGATTTTTCTAAAACTTTCTCTAAATTTTGTGTTCTTAATTTGGCTTTTTTCTACAAGAAAAATATATTTTGCTATTGCTCCAGAAGGGTACCCCTTAAAAACCTTTATTATGTTTTTAAGTTTTCTTAATAACTAATGGACCGATTTCAATAATCTTCTCTTTCTGTGGAAGCTCTTTTTGATGATCAAATTGATGATGATTTTTAATGATCAAAAATGTATTTTTTTTTTAATTTAAAGAAAAATATTAATCTTGTTTACAAAAGTCGAAATCTCAGAAAGAGGTCAAAATTTGTTGACGAAATTTAAATGTAAATTGTACATAATTTATAAGCTCTTTATTTAGTGCTTACCAAAAAATATTTTTAAGAAGAAATTTCAAATTTAAATGGTTTTCGAAAAAAAAGGTAATCTAGATTTTTTGACAAATAAAATGGCATTCAAATTTTTAAGAAAAACTTATTTTGCAGGTACATTTTTAAATCTTAAAATATAGGAAACATTTTTAAACAGACTTTTTGGAAGAAATTAGCATGTTCTAGCGACCCAGTCTTGCATGTTATTTATTTCAAAATTGGTTTTCTTGTGAATACAAAAGATCTTAAAAAATTTAATGAATCTACTTTTAAAGTGAATTTTTTAGATATAAATTTCCTCAGATTAGCCCACCCAAGATTAGAGGAATACCATTAAGCTTAACCGATCAAGCTAAATATTTGGGACTTATTTTAGACAAAAAACTAAATTGGAAGGGCAATATTGATGAAAGAGTCAAAAAGGCTAATGTAGAGCTTTTTACTTGTAAAAAGGCCATGGGATCAAAATGGGGCTTCTCCCCAAAAATAACCCACTGGCTATACACTTCGGTAATCAGGCCGATACTCATTTATGGAGCCCTCGTATGGTGGACCGCACTGGACAAGATGGTAAATCTAAATAAGCTTATCAAAGTCCAGCGATCAGCAGGTATGTGCATCACAGGAGCACTTCGTTCAACACCAACCGCAGCACTGGAAGTGCTTTTAAACCTAACACCACTTGACATCTTCTCTAAAAAAGTGGCTGCCAACTCATGTGTAAGGCTTAGAGCCACCTCTCAATGGACCAGTAACAATACTGAACATACTACTATTCTAGATTCCATGTGTCCATCCCTTCAAGATCCTCCTGGGAAGAAGAGAGACCCCTGGAAGACGATGCGGTACACTTCAATACTGACGGTTCAAAGACCGATCACGGAGTTGGAAGTGGTATCTTTTCAGAACAGCTGAATCTCAGTCTATCCTATAGACTTCCAAATCAATGTAATGTATTCCAGGCAGAAGTAATGGCGATTAAAGAAGCACTATCCTGGCTCAAAGAAAACGTTAATCTTGTAAGGATATACGAATCTTCTCAGACAGCCAAGCTCTCACGTCTGTTTCCACAAACTTTCAAACAGACCACGATTGTCGATCATCTCTGAATGAGATGACGGAACAGTTTAACATTCACCTCATTTGGGTGCCGGGCCATAGAGACATTCCGGGAAATTGCAAAGCCGATGAGCTCGCCAAAAACGGAACACTTCTGCCTTGTGTTAGACAAAAACACAACATAGGAACACCACTTGCTACATGCAAATATCTTCTCAAGCAATATGCTCTAGAAACAACAAATGCTAGATGGTCACAAAGTACCACCTGCCTAGCAACCAAGCAAATATGGCCAAGTATTGACTTAAAACGGTCAAAAAGCTTAATATCACTAAGCAGACAAAGTATAAGCTCTACAATTGGAGTAATAACGGGACACATGCTCTGATGCTAGGGGTCTACACAAAAAACTTCTGTAGAAGCTCCATGGACGAGGAGGAAGAGCAAACGGTCTTACACCTTCTATGTACATGTCCAGCACTCTCCATTAGAAGGAATTACTTTCTCCGTAATCCCTTCTTCGATAACACCAGTGAACTGGCAACGATTGGCACAAAATGTCTCTCTAACTTTATTAAAAGTACAAAATGGTTTGTTTAAGTTCATTATTCTCCCATGAGTAACCTCATTTACTCATTAGTGGTATCACAATGGACCCTTGAGGTCTACGTGCGTCAATGACATCTGTACAGCCACTCCAACCTATGTACTTCAATGCAACTATTTCCTTAAATTCAAGAACCAAACATTTTTCTCCCTAAAATTTTTAAGTTTTATTGACTCCTTTAAGATCAAATTACGAGTAAGCAGACTGATAGCGATAGTAATAACAGACTTCGAAAAAACTTCGTCAAAAAAGCCCAACATTTCTTTATATTAGATCCTCTCTCATTTTCTGAATTTTTGATTTTTTTTAGCGTTCTTAGCATAAATAGAAATAGATACAAGAAAAGTATATTTTATTTTTGGGAAAAAAGCTACGTTTAAAAACAATTTCTAACATTTCTGCGTGAAATGCAGCAAAAACGATTGTGGTTTACCTCTTAAATATGGCATATTTAGACAAATTTTGGAATCAAAATTTCATATGTCATCCAAATTAAATAGTTAGACCATACCTTGCTGGATAACAGTATTATAAAATAATTTGATAACTATAGTTTTCATTTTAGCAATTGAAATGTGTAATGTTATTTTAATCTTGTTAGCTTCCTTTACAAAACATTAAAGAACATTTTTAAGCGGTGAGTAAAATCTCATCTAAGTGTGTGAACATCCCCCTCCCCCTCATGAAAAGTCTGGATCAGCCCTTGATTCCTAGATAACCCCTAATATCGTTGTCAAACTTTGTCTTGGATTCATTACCAGTTGGATATTGCAGAAAACCATATTAGTGGTCCTTCATTTTCAACATAACATAAAAACACGATCGTCGCTTAAGCGCAAATTATTGTATGCTCTTTGTTTCGGTTCAATAACTTCAAAAAACTTTCTTGTGGCCTAACATATTTTTTCTTAACATTTCTCTTATAGTGAAACAATTTATAGTTTAGACTTTATAAATGGAGAACGTGCTATTTTGCGTTAACTGTTTACATTTAAAGTAAATAAGAACCACAAAATTCGACTACCAACTTTTTGTTTGTGTTTTTAAACAGAGGTATCTGCATGATACTTACAAACGCTAAAAATAGAAGCAAAGTTAACTATGACGAACAAATAACAAATGAATAATAATAACCAAACTCGGTTCAAGTTTAGACAGAAACGTAGAGGCGCTTGAATCAATAAATAATTAGTTTTTTATTTCTATGATTGATAGTTGAAATTTGGTTAAGGTTCAGAGTATCATATAAGTCCACAAACACTATTTATTTTCTTCAAATTTTAGGGCTCATTGTTATAACTATTTTCTCGGCATTACTATCTTTGCCTACCCACATATTGTAAACAAACACACACATGTTACTAAATAAACACAAAATCAGCATTGACCTTGTCGAATATTATTTTTTTTAACGGACGAAGTTATTTATCCATTTGTGTAATCAACAGTCATGACGGCCAAGATATTGTAGTAGGTTTACAAACACCCGACTCACGTGTACCACACATGGTTTTGTTTCACTGCAAGTTTTTTATTTTATCATAATGCAATACATTTGTTCATAGCACATAAATGTAAATTGTATCGTGCCACAAACAAAACAAATAGAAGAAGGCAAACAATAATATGTACCTAAAGTTGGTTTTGCTAATGAACTTTTTGTTTTGTAATGATAAAAAGTAAAGATAAGACACAATTATGTATTCTAAAGTAGTTTCTTTTTATTATATTTATATTCATAAATTATATAATTTATTTTTATACAAATTCGTTTTTTTGTTTATTTCTTTCTCGTTTAACTTTTTGTTCTTAAAGTTAGTGATAAAATTAACACTTCAAAATATTTTTCTTAAAGCAACAATTAATATATAAATAAAAATTCTAATAAATAAAGCACTCAACAGGAACAATCAAGCCGTCTTTAAGAAAACAAAAATATAAGAGTGCTATTTTTTTTATTACCGAGTTTAATAAAAAACAAAATTATCTTTTTACAAAAATAAAACTTACATTTCTAAATTACCTAGTTAATCAAATTTTTAAATTATGGCTTTGGTACTCTTAATCGTCATTCGTCATCAATTTTTGTGTGTGTTTCAATAACAAAGTGGTATGGTTTTTCTTTTTGTAGTTTATATAATTGAATTTACACTTCATGTTCTTACTCTTATTAACCTATATGTCTACGTGCCGCAGACATTTCTTAATTCTATGCTATACAGACTCGACTTTAGTTAGAGGAACAAGCGATTCCTTATCGGGGGCTTCCTTTCTCTTGAAAGTCACATACGCATAAAGTAGACTAGCGAACACACTTATATTTATTCCAATACAATTAACCCAAGAGAATATGTAATCGCCGCCGATAAACATTCCCAAGTATGTCACACATATGTTTTTTAAGCAGCCGGTTATTGTGGTCGTCAGGGCTGAGTTATATTGTGTGCAAAGCATTGTGCTGTAGGTGAGGACAAAGCCCATGAAGCAGCTCATGAAGAACTGTACAACGAAGAACATGTTGTTCCAATGTGGGAAATTTACCGATTGCTCTAGATCCCCAGTAAATAGGGTCACCATAAGGGCGGGAATGAACATGAAGAGCGAGTTGTAGAACATCAGGCCGTACTTTCCCATATCGATGGTGTCCAATTTCTTCTTCACAAATACTCCATTGGCTGCTGTAAGGCTGTTTGTGATCATAACGTATGCATAGCCTTTCATGTTGAAGGAGAGATCGTCACTGGCTGCGAGGAGTGCTCCTCCGATCATGGCATAGACACTCACTTGGACAGCTGTTGACGGGCGTACCTTGAGGATTTTTAGTTCCAACAACATGGTCATTAGAATTGAAAATCTCCGCAGAGCAGCAAACATCGGGAGGCTAAGTTCTTTTGTTCCCCCCAGACCGAACATCATGTTTCCCAGGAAAATCAATGGCAGAGGAAAAATCTTCCCAAATGAGTCGCGTCCTATGTCGGGAAAACTGACAAAGCGGAGGCGTTTTCCCATGTAAAGCACCACGATGCTGGCACAGAGCTGACCCAAACTTAAAAATAGAAACGATGGAAATTGATAGGACGTGAGGACTGTTTTATTGACGACTGTGATCATGAACGAAGCGAGTCCGTAAAAAAGTGCACTGCCGATTTTTTTTAAGTACAATGACCCATTTTCGCGCGAGCTCTCCGAAGAGTTGCCTCCTCCACCACCACCGCTACCGTTTGCCATAGCGATTACGCGTTACCTTAAGTAATTCGATGATTGTTCTTTTTATTTTATTTTTTTTTCTTAGAAACACGAACAGGAAATGAGAGATATGATTTCACTTGATTACAATTTAAAAAAAAAATAAAAGAAAACTACTGAGTTAGCACATTTAAAAAAGAAACGTTCTGGGAATAGATTTGATAATTTTCGAGAAGAAATATATTTCCTCAAATGTGGATTGTCTAGCTAACAAATTGATTTTTGCAGTTAGCCGGTGGAATATTAGAAAAATTGGTCAGAGTTCCACAGAGAATTCCGACGGTGGTACTTGGCAGAAGCCATTTTGATTAGAGCTGGAGCTGTCGCTGTCACACTTCACGCGAAAATGAGAAAGGCAAAAAAAGAATAATATCCAAAAACAACAACACCGCAAACTGGACAAAGCAGAAAGATTCGCCAAAAAATCTAATATAATGGCAAGACAATGTTTTTTACTTAGAATTAATTTAAAATAGAATTTAACTTACTTTTGGTTTTGGTAAATTACTTTAGTTTTGTATTTATTTCACTTAAAAATTGAATTTATTTTAATTTTTCTAAGTTGTTTTGAAAAGTAAGAAAACTGCACAGCGCAGCTGATAGCGAAATGTCAGATTAATTGTTCGAAAACAGCTGAGATTTATTCGAACATTAGGCTCCGAACACATTATAGATTTAAGCTACAACCATAGTTCGAATGTATGAGGATGAAAAATAAGAGGATACAAAATATGAAATGTTTATATTTTAGGTAGTGGCAATACTTGTCTTAAAAGTTTTTGTTCAGTGGTATTGCCTCTTGCAAAGATTTGTCAAATCCTAATACTTGTTATCGCACTAGTCGTTTAACTTCGTCATAATAACTAACATTACTAGCACACAATAATCGCTGAGATTTGTGAATTACTTGGTCCTGGTTTTCTATGAGCTGTACTGTCACAAAATGTAATTATTTGATAAAGATGGAAAAATAAAGAATTGCAGAAGCCAAGATTTGTTTATTTGCCCACATGTTGTAAATTTTTCACTGTCACATTTCAAAAAGAAGAAACGGAAGGTAAGTAAGATTTTTTGAAATAATTTGATTATTTATTTGGATTGGTTACAAACTATAGCTGTTTATATTGTTATTGTTTGTTTAAAAATGTTCCACTTCACTGTGGAGAGAATTAAACCATAATTTTGGAATTCATACGTAGTAAATTTATTATTCTTAACACATTTGTCAGGCACTGTGATCGGTGTTATTAAATACCGAGTTATATTAGTTAATAACAAGTGGATACAATATTGAAAAGAATGCTAGATATGCCAACTTTACTTTGTGGTTATCTATTCCTTAACTCTAGTAGCTGTTCTGCAGATTCAGCGGAAATACGGATACATTTTTTAATTTGATTTGTATATTTTGTTTATTTAGTCAAACTTTATAATAATAATTTGTTCTTAAGAATAAATAAATTTGGTGGCACAACAGTTCGTTGAGAACTAGGGCCTAGTGACTTACAAATCTCTACCATTCCTGTGTGCGAATACTGTTGTCAGGAATATAGGGACCCTATAGTTTTAAGCTGAATCTAAACGGCTAATTTGAAAACTACTTTTCATGACAAGAATAACTCTTTCAGAATTTATTAATTCCTTGCAAGATTCAGTACCCGCAAAAAAATAACTTTATATGGCATTGACAGTTCAAAGCACTAACCATCATGTCACGGTTACTACTATTTGTTCTTATTTTCTTAAAAAATATATATAATGGTATTTAAAAATGAATTATAATTTCTTTCACCGAACCAAAGAGATGGAATCACTTTTAAGTGATAACAAAACAAGAAAAAAAGTCAGTTATGCAAAATATCTTATAGAAAATGCAAATAAATGGTTTTAATTAAACCAAATAAACTAAATGTAAGCTCAACATATCAGGTATTTCAATGGGTAGGAGATTTTACTTCCTTTTTAAAATTAGTATTATTATTTCTTTTATAATTTATCAAAATACCCTGGTCCTAATATTTTTTCAAATGTTAGAAATTCGCAATATTATAACTATTTGACCAACAAAAAATTAATAAGTCGATTATGTGTACAACGCTTAATTTGCCTAGTGCAGATTTGGCCATAATCTACTCTTCGATTACACTGCCATCTAGATCCTCATGCGCATCTACTACGTTGCCGTCACAACAAAAAGAGACAGATCTATAATCGAAGCGTCTCTCGTTGTCGTTCGTTTTCTTTCACCATTTCCATTTCTAAATTCTTTGATCCATTCGTTTCGTACGCAACGGCACGTGTTTCTTCGTTGTAAAAAATTAAAAAGGTGAAAAAGTGCTACAAATTAGTGAAAAAATGTTAGAAACCGATAAAATAATTGATGCTCTTGTTCTGGGCTACTTGGTGAAAAAAGATAAAACTTTTGCCCAAGTTTTTCAACAAAAGACAAAGGCTGTAAGTAAACAAGCATTTTAATTCAACCGAACCGCCATGTGGTTTCGTCTTGAAAGATAAATGAAAAATCTTAAAAATCATTAAAAACTGTTTTGTTTTTCATAATAGGTTAACCTTCCAAAAGGATGTGCGAAACTAGAAGAGATATTTAGCTATTATCAGACAAATTCAGGCAAAAAAATAGCCGCCCCAAAAGCTGCAGCTTCGAGCTCAAGCGATGACAGTGATTCTGACGAGGATGAAGTGCCCAAAAAGCCGGTGATTGCAAACGGAAAACCTGCGGCAGCGAAGGCAGCCGCTGCCAAAAAGGATTCATCCTCAGATGACAGCAGTGACGAGGATGAGAAGCCAGCAGCAAAGAAGGCGGCAACACCCGCTAAGCCTGCTGCTGCAGCGAAGAAACCAGAATCGTCAAGTGATGATGATAGCAGTTCGGAGGAAGAAGCTGCTCCAAAACCAGCTCCAGCAGCCAAGCCCACCGCAGTCAAGAAAGCCGATTCTTCAAGTGATAGCGATGACAGTGACGAAGATGACGCCAAAACTAAAGCTAAGCCAGCTGCTAAGACCCCTGTGAAGCCAACTCCCGCAAAGAAAGCCGACACAGAAGACTCCTCAGATGACAGCAGTGAAGATGAAAAACCAGCTGCCAAGAAGCCTGTTGCAGCACCCAAGACACCAGTTGCTAAGAAAGCTGCTTCATCCAGCGATGATTCCTCAGATGAGGAAGAGGAAAAGAAACCAGCTCCAACCAAGACTCCGGTAAAAGCTACCCCCGCAAAGAAGAAGGACTCGAGCAGCGACGACAGCAGCTCCTCTGAAGATGAGAAGAAACCCGCTCCCAAACCGGTTGCTAAGACTCCAGTTCCAGCTGCAAAGAAACAAGCATCCAGCAGTGATGACAGTTCTTCAGAGGAAGAAACAAAGCCTGCTGCTAAGGCTGCTCCTAAAGCTGCCGCTAAACCAGCAGCAGCAAAGGATTCATCCAGCAGCGATGACAGCTCCGATGAAGAGACTCCCGCTGTTAAACCAGTTGTAAACAAAGCAGTCACCCCAGCTGCCAAAAAGAAGGCTGATTCAAGTTCAGATGATTCGTCGTCGGAAGATGAGAAACCAGCTAAGAAAACTCCAGCTAAGCCGGCTCCAATTGCAAAGAAGAAGGCATCTAGTTCTGATGATTCCTCTGATTCTTCTGATGAACCCCCAGCCAAGAAGGCTGCCGTTTCAAAGCCTGCCGAAGCGAAAAAGGCACAGAAATCAAGTGATGATAGTTCATCGGACGACGATGAGGAACCAAAGTCAGTTCCAATCAAGAAGAAGGCCGCTGAAAAGGACGAATCATCGGGTGACAGTTCAGATTCAGATGATGAAAAGGAGAAGAAGGAAGCTCCTAAAGCAGGCAAAAAGCGCAAATTCAGTGAATCTGCTGCCGCAGAGAAACCTAAGTACAGCAACTTTATTAAAGCTGGAGAGAATGGAGATGCGGTAAGTTTACTTGCTTTTTTTAAATGATAACGCCTATTATTATTATGTTTAGTTGCAACAAAATATTGGTTTTATAAGATCTTATTGGTTCCTAACCAAAAGTGAAAACAAATATTGGCGCCATCGTTGAGATAAAGTTTTACATTTTATTTTTCCTCAAATTTTTGACACATTTTTCTTAATTTTGAGATGGAAAATGCTCTTTTTCATATTGGCCTTAAAAATGTTGTCCAAATTGACTAAACACCTATAGTCCTAAATTTTGCAATTGACATTTCATAGTAGAGGCGAAATTGCTGACATTTTTAAACAATCTTCGAATGACTCAAAGACACGCCATATAAAGACCGGAATCTTTCGTACGTTTTACCCTCCAACACCCATTTGTTTACATTTTTGTATTTGTAATTTTGAAATGTGAAACCCATCAACAATTCGATGCGGTGTACCTATTTACTTGTTTTGACAGATGTTTTTGTTTTTTTATTTAATTGTTAATCATTTAATTAATTAAATGACCAAATGAATTCCAATGTTTGCATTTTTAAACATTTTTGATAGGAAAATACGAACATTGGAACTTACTTGGATGTGTTCTTATAAGTTTTTTAGATTTATACTAAAAAGTGTGAATGCAACGTTCTTACTCACACTTCAAGGATTCCAGGAAGGTATAAACCAGTCGTGTCCTTGGTACAATAGTGTGCATACAAGAATGGTTTATACCATCCTGGAATCCTTGATGTGTGAGTTGAACACATATAAGAACACGTCCAAGTGAGTTTCAATGCTTGGATTTTCCTATCAAAAAGGTATTAGCTTTTTTTTGATTCAAAAAGTATAACGCAACCAAGCGTTTAAAAACTATTGCACTTAATCATTATTATTAGATAATGAAATGTATCCCTTTTAAAAGTTCCATATCCAATTTTTAACGTCTAAAGAATGTATGAATATATGGCAACTTCGAAGACGGTATGAGCGACGAAACGAACTCAAAGAATCCACCTTGTGGCATGAGGTGTTTTTCGGTGATTTCTTTGCCAGCAGCATCCTTAAGCAGATTGACTTAAATCATGTTGGACTTGTATTGCTGTGATTATCTGAAAAGGAAGATGAAGCAGCAAATGTACTGCATGAAGGTGATTTTCTGGATTGAGAATGACAATCGTGTTGTTCCTGAAACGATAAAATATCTTTTACCCATAGAACTTGCTACAAAGTGTTGTGAATTACAAACCCCTTACGAATCCCTCGGTATTGGCCAATACCGCTTTTATGCATCCAAAATAGTGAAAGTATCCAACGATGTAGTGTGACAAATTGATTTTACTCTTTGGCGAGAAGATTTATATGAAATTTGTTTCCTATCGAAATGTTTAAAAATGGAAAATTCTATTTGAGATTTAAAGAATCAAAATTCTTGTAAACGTTTTCAAACTCACCTCGATGAAATAAATAATTATTAAAGAAAAAAATGTTACCACTTTTTTGAACATTCTTCGATTTGTTTAAAAACAGTAAAAATGAAAATTTGGGGATGGCCGTAGTTCTGGACGTAGACAAGTCCCTAAAGAAGACTCAAAATTTCAAGTAAATCGGTTCGGCAGAACCTGAGAAATCGTTGGTATCAGATTCAAAAAGACAGTTCTGAGAAAAACGCGTTTAAAGTTTCAAGTACAATTTTTGCAGTCTAAGTCATAAAATTATATTTTTAACTTATATTTATTCAATCTGCCATTCCTGTTGCATACATCCGACCTTCCTCGACTTCGAAAAAAACTACTTTTGGGGTTTTTGTTTTCTATTCGAGCTGTTCTGGCCTCCTTTGATGTGCTGGATGCTCGTATCTCGGAGCGATCAATCCGGACGTTGTCTCGTCTGATAGCAAATGCATGCGCTTCTGGACCAATTTTCACTCCCATAATCGTCATCATCTTCAATATCGGTATAAAGCCTTCATTAAAAATACCCGGAATGAGACCCGGAATGGATATGCTTTGGAGCGAATGCCCATATCAGCGAGTTTAGAGATTCATTATTATTTTGAGTTTCTAATCCCAAACATCGAAGCAATAACTCTTCTGATGATAAACTCTCGTAAATTGGCTTTATAGTTTTCAAAACTTTATTACACAGAGGATTTTCGTGGTCAAACTCGTCTAATGTTCCTTCAGATGCAGCTTTTTGCCACTTACACCAACTCACCGCACCAGGTGGGCAATACATACGAGTATGGTAGTACGTTGCCCAAATTGCATTTCTCATGTTCTCAACAGAATCAGGATGCCGGCGAATCGCTAAGCCATAGTATAAAGACAATTTATTGATGCCTTTATTAGTTAATTTTGGTGGAAAAGGTGAACTTTTCCACCAACCCCAGTATTATCTTTTTTCGCTTTTCGTAGCCTCGCACCCATTCTTTTTTGGACGTGTCCGTCCTACGCACTCTTTTTTTTTGCACAAGTGGGTCACTATCGTAAGGATCTATATCAAGTATACCCTTGAACGTCTTAGTGTCACCATCTCCAATATACTTTACGTATTTTCGACGAAAGCATCAACTTCCATTTTGCCTGCACTTCCTTTATGGTTTATTCTACAGGATTCTTCATGATCTTCATACCAATCGTTGTATGCAGAAATATCGGAATTTTTCTTATTTTTCCAAACATTGCAGTCTTGACAAAAACTGGATTTGACCACGGTATCAACGACCTTCTTACAATATTTTGCTACAAGTGTATTTACTCCGAATAGCGAATTAAAACCTCTTTTTTTCCATGTGCCATCGCCGGATACAGTGAAATCCGTTGGACTGTCATTAGAATCGGAAGCTGAAATTAACTCTTTTTCTTCATTCACAGCTTTGGAGATAATGAAATCATAAACTGTAGACGCGACCACGTGTATGTTTTTGACACAAGCGTAATAAGTAGATATTGATATTCCTTGACAAATATCCATTATGCTGCAGAACATATTTAATCCTTCCTTGCCAACTCCCAAAAGCCGCATAGCAAATATCACTCGTCGGTTTAATTCGAAGGTTTTGTCAACGAATGGACATGATGGAATGTAGCGTAGACTATCGCAACTGCATTGTAATGCAATTTTGAACCCGAGTCCGCGTTGAGCGGTTCTTGAAAATCTAATCTCGTTGTTGCATGTAGTACACGAAACAAACGAAGAAAGCCGTAATCGGAACTCTTTATTACAAATTAAAAAAAAAACATCAATTTTGTAAATTTTTGCTAATACATATATTTCAAGTTTTCTTTACATAATACAACAAATGCCTTGTTCAGACAATTATAGATTTGTATTGAATTGAACACTTTTGAATATAGTGAAGTTAAAAATTAACAATTTCTTGCCACTTTCAATCACAAAGTCTTCTAGCCAAAGTTTATTTTGCATTTAAATAAGCTGGATTTAAGAAAAAATAATTTAGTCCGGGTATACCTATATCCATATTCTATTATAACTATCAAAATAAGACTACGTAAATACTTAAGCAAGGAAAAAATAATTTAATTAAAATATTTTTTTTGGTAATTTTCTGAAGAACTAGAAGACATAAAATCTTGTTTTCAGTTTTTGGTCAAAAACAAATATGAGCAATGAATTCTAAAAACAATAGTCAAACAAAAAAAAAAACCAGGGCCTAGTGACTTACAACTCTCAACCATTCATGTGTGCGAGTAATGTTGTCAGGAATGGACAATACAATAGTAAATAATCTTAAAGTTTTAAAAATCACAGTTTTTTTTTCAAAAACTGCAAGTTAACACACGTCTGTTCAATTAGTAATTAGAAAATATGAACCAAAATATAACAATAAGCAATTATATATTTGATGACAGTTTACAGCAAAAATGTTTTTCGATGTTAGTTAGTTGGCAACTGAGATGATCGGATTAATAAATATTTTTTAAAAATATAATATCTCAACAGACTATTTTAATTTGGCAATGATCACTGATAAAGCTTCGGTCCCCATCGATCACCGAAATCAAGCGTCAGTAAGCGTGGTTAGTCCTTCTGTCTTGTATCAATGTCTTGTGTTGTTATCACCTTACATAGTCTAGTTGCTCAAGGTGCTGTGTTCTCTACTCTGTAAATTTATGTGCTGAGTAGTGTGAAATGGAATGTAATGTATTTTAATTTTCATAGTTTTGAATTGATTTAAAAACAAGCTAATAGCCAAAAGTGTGGGCTTTAAAAAAATGTATAAAACTTAGTTGTAAGTATTACCTTTATTTTTTCCATTTAACGTACATATTTTTTTTAATTGCCCTATCTCCTAAACGGGGGGAAATAGACCCCTCCCATAGTAAAAAATGCTTGTTTTTAACTGTTCTATACAAATCCGTCATCAAACTTTGTCGCCCGAGTTATCGTACTCTTCCCAAAAAATGCAATAGCTAATGTCACCGAAGCCACTAGGTGACTCCTCTAAAGAATTTATAATTACTTTATTTTCGTGGTGAATTGACTTTAGAGGGTGGTGAATTGACTTTAGCTGTGGGGAATTGATGTTAGACTAAAAGGTGTGTGACTTTTCATCTTGTAGGCAAACCAGAATGACAGATTAGTTTCCGGTCTTTATATAGTGTGTCTGCCCATGCCGATGGTCGAACTCAATTTTACCGAATCTTTGCACTTTTTTTTTTAAGTTAAGAATGATGATGATAAAAAATTAATAAAACTCTTAACTCTAGGATAACACATCGACTCCTAATGGTCAGTTCAAAAAGAACAAACCCAACTTAAATGGTAGTGGCCCAAGAAAGAACACACCATTCCGTCGTGTCATCACTGAGGAAGTCGAAATAGATCCTCGTGTAATTGACAATTCGTTTGACGCTAAGGTAAGTGCCCCAAAAAAACACTTTTTCTCGTTTGAAAGGACAATTGAGGCACAAATAAGCATTTAAATAGTGTTAAATACTTCCTCATTTGGGGCACTTACCCTTTGGTACATGAAAACAAAATTACTTACACAATATTTAATCTTATATTTTGATTTGATAAAATTTACAATGCTAATTTGTGTTTCAATTCTCCTCTCTTTTATTTTCATACTCAATTCACAACAAAACATGAACCACGATGAAACAAACAAAAATTCGCAACTTTGTCAAAACTTTGGATCGTAAAGGAAAATAAAGAGGAAGATGGAGGAAACAATTGGAAGAACAAGAATGGTGGTGGATTTAGAGGAGGCAACAGGGGTGGAAATAGGGGAGGTGATCGCGGTAGAGGCCGTGGAGGTGGCGGTTTCAAGAAGTTCGATGGCGAAGGCGGCGGTTTCCGAAAATCATTTGGAGGAAATGATAACAGAGGTGATGGAGGCGAAGGCGGAGAGGGCCGTAAATCGTTCGGCGGTGGTGGTGGCCGTGGACGCGGTGGCGGCGGTGGCAGAGGACGTGGTGGATTTGGTGGTGAAGGCCGTGGACGTGGAGGTGGTGGTGAAGGTCGTGGTCGTGGAGGTGGTGGACGAGGTCGAGGTGGCTTCGATGGTGGACGAGGCCGAGGTGGTGGTGGATTCAACAAATCCTTCGGCAACAAAAGTTTTGACACACCGAACAATAAAAAAATTAAATTTGACGATTAGGCATATAGTTGCGAATTTTAGTTGTTTCATGTAAATTAACCTCAATTTAATAGGTAAGTTATTATCTTCACAAATAATTTCTTTTTTGTTTATCATTAGTAAAAAAAAACATGCCTACATACTATACTTTCAGCCTATAAACAATATTTTATTTTCTCTTTTTTTCTTCTAATTGTCTTTTAGAAAAATGCCCACGGATCCTGGGGAGCGAAAGCGAATCAAGACTTAAAGTTTACACGCGGTAAATCCTTCAAACATGAAAAGACCAAGAAGAAGAGGGGTAGCTATCGCGGTGGACAAATCGATATGGGAGTTAATTCTATTAAATTCGACTAATTTAAGCATAATAGTTTATAAGATATCATATAAAATATTTTAACTAAAACAAAAACTACATTAGCATTTAGCGTTTGTAAATACAACCCACAATGACTTCAATTATAACGGAAACGTTTTTAAACAAAAAATAATTCTGTATCTTAAAAATCTTATATAGATTCCAAAATTCTGACTAGGAGTAAATACATAAAATTATTAATTATGTATATGTATGCCCTTAGTCGTTTAAGATGAATTTAAGTAATTTTAATGAAATGTCAAGAGTTTCATAATGATACACATTTTTTTGTTTTATTATTTTAAATACTTTTATTTGTATTTCAACAAAAAGAAAGAAAAAAAACTATAAAATTACATGCAAATTTTATAAAATACGTATTTTATAAAATAAATAAAAGCCAGACTAAAGTGTAATTTCCAAACGGAAGCAAATTGATCTTTTATTTTATTAAATTTTTTCTCTGGTTCGTAAGTTTAAAATGATTGCCTCAAAACGGTTGATTCATAAGTTGAGCGCACAACACATAAAAATAGTGAACGAAAACCTAGAAATGAAGCTCGCTAGTGAAGAGTTGCGAGGGTCAGTAGGCATTAACTTGTAGGTGCGATAATATGAAATTCTAAATGATGAACATTTCCGGGGAAACATTTGCTTTTTTACTTCTCTCATTCTATGTAGAAAATTCTTCGGGATTTTTTTCTTTTATTTTAAACAAGGTAGAAAATGCGAGGAAAATACTCCGGGAAGTGATATTCAGAATATCAAAAAAAAAGGGTGTGAGTTTGTTCGAACTCGGGCCATTCGGATTCGCCATTTTTAACTTCCCATAGGAAGTTATTGTAATGGGTCCGATTTGTCAAATTGAAAATTTTGACATTTCTCGACGTTTCAAGGTCCCTAGAGTCGAAATAAAAGATTTTTAGAAAGATGTCTGTGCGTGCGTGTGTACGTACGTTCGTACGTCCGTACGTCCGTACGTCCGTACGTCCGTACGTCTGTACGTCCGTACGTCCGTACGTTCGCGACGTTTTTTTCGTCGTCCATAGCTCAAGAACCAGAAGAGATATCAACTTCAAATAAATTTTGTTATACAGATAATAAGGCAGAAAGATGCAGAAAGGGCTCTCAAGAAAATTGCGTGGGTGGTTTTTTTACCATAGCAGTTTAAAAAAAAGGTGAAAATTTTGGTCAACCCTAAATATCTTACGAACCAAAAACGCTAGAGACTTGAATTTAATTTTATATAATAAACTGTAACGTGGTCTCAAAGAAATATATTTTTTGAAAAAAATCTATTTAACGGTTTTTTTTCTAAATCAAAAAAACTGAAAAAAAAAATTTGTCACCTCCCAAATTTAACGACTTACATATGATTTCATCTCCAATACAATTTCGAGCAACGGAAAATAATGTTTTTGAAATCTGATAAAATTTTAAGAAAAATCGAATTGACAGTTTTTTTATAAAAAATAAAAATCTAAAAAAAACATTACTCAAAGTTCGTAAAAATTAAATATCGATTCAAATATCTTTTCAAAAACTAAAAATTTAGGCTTCTAACTAATTTTTTCTTATAAGAAATATTGTTTTCAACATTCAGTAAAATTTTGAAGAAAATCGAATTGACAGTTTTTTTTTTTTAAAATAAAAACCAAATTTGACTTCAAACTTATTTGATCTTATAAGAAATATTGTTTTAAGCATTCTGAAAGATGTTGAGAAAAATCGAATTGACAGTTTTTTTACAAAAAATAAAAACCTTAAAAAAAAAATTTATAAAAGTTCGTAAAAATTGATTTTCGACTCAAATATCTTCTCGAAAATTGTAGATATTGTCTTTTAACTACTTTTATCTTTCAAAAAATATTGTTGTTAACATTTAGTAAAATTTTGAAAAAAATCGAATTGATAGTTTTTGTACAAAAAATTAAATACCTAAAAAAAATTTAACAAAAGTTGGTAAAAATTGATTTTCGACTCAAATATCTTTTCAAAACTATAAAATATTGGCTTCAAACTAATTTTATCTTATAAGAATTATTGTTTTCAACATTCGATAGAATTTTGAAGAAAGTCGAATTGACGGTTTTTTTACAAAAAATAAAACTCTAAAAAAAACAATACTAAAACTTGGTAAAAATTTACTTTCCACTCAAATAGCTTTTCAAAAATTAAAAATATTGGCTTCAAACTTATTTTATTTTACAGAAAATATTGTTTTCGATATTCAGTGATTTTTATATAAAAATCCAACAGTCCGTTTTTCATAAAAAATAAAATCTATTAAAAATAGTACGCAAATTTGGTAAAATTGATACTAGCACATATAGACAAACTTTTAAGCAAGACAAATCGACAGACGGGATGGGAAGTTATCAGTGTGGGTCGCATCCCAGCCTCTTTTTCAATTATTGCTTTCGGTTTCGCCTTCTTCATTTTGAATTCGACCAATTAACGAATTCGAAGGCGAATATGAAATATTTGTTGGGGTCTTAATTATACAAAAATATGAGCTAGCTTTATTTTAATTTTCTTATAATTCAATATATCCACAATAAAATATAAAATTTAGAAAAAATCACCGCAAAATTTCACAAATTCAATCAAAACTAAACAAATTTTGTTTGGAAAGCTCCCAAATCACTGGAATATAGGCAGGAAAAGTCAAACCAAAAGTGTCAAAGCACTGGAATATAGGAAGAACTATTTTCGCTTCTCCGCGAATTCGTTAATAAGGAAATACGTCGCGAGTCGAATTTGAAAGGTCGAATTGAAAACCATTCGCTGCGAACCTCATAATCAGGCACCTGCTAAAGAGTTAAGAAAATAAAATGCAAGTTTTTCACTTTTTATTTGGTAAAATTTTATTGATAAAATTTCAATTATTTTTGAGGTCAGGAACAACAACTAGGGTCAGCTGCAAATGCTTTTAAATTTAATAGAGACTTAATGCAATATTGCGTGTAACTTTTACAAAAAACAAATGAAGAAGTGGTATTGTTTTAGGAAATGGTGGAAAATGAGTTGAATTCGTATAGACCACCAAGAAAAACAAGAAAAAATGGAAAGAAACACGACACTCGTCTGCGGCTTTTGTATCCATTCTGGACATAGTATGCGAAAATGCGTGCTTTTGGTATTGACGAATCTCTTCTTTGTTGGATGAGAAATTTTCTTCGAACCGTTCAATACAAATTGCTTTGGACGGATTTAATTCTGAAACCCATAAAATCAATGGTGATGTGCAACAGGGCTCCGTTTTGTCTCCGACCCTTTTCCTCATTTTTATAAATAATCTCCTGTCTGCTACTTCTAATCCAATACATTGTTTCGCTGCCGATAGCACTCTTAGCTTTTCATAGTCGTTTCCAGATTCACAATCCTCCTCTTCGGAAGTGTAACTGCAACGGCAAAATATGATAAGCTCATCAAATTCCGATATACACAGCATTGTACAATGGGGAATAAAAAAACCTTGTGGAATTAATCAATGCTGTCTTGTATCGTTAAAGCGAGATATACCCTTTTTGCCACTATCTATGAGTGGCACTTGCATCAACGAAACGGAAAATCTTGACATCCTCGGAATGTGCTTCATCAACCACCTTTTGTGGAGCGATCTCATACGCGATGTCGCCAAAAATCTCGCAAGATGTCTAGGTTTTTTGAGAAAATGTAAGACATTTTAATCTCCGTCTAATCTGGCTACAATCTAAAAAACCTATATATACATCCAACTTTACTATAACTCTCATCTCTGGGCTGGTGCTCCAGTAACTTTTTTAAGCCTCTTGGACAGTATTCAAAGATGTGCTTTTAAAACGATTGATGACATTAACATCATCAACACGATTTCGTCACTCAAACATCGTCGTAAAGTTTCTTGTCTTACCTATTCTCAGTATACCCTTGAGCCGTACTATGAAGTACAAAAATTAATTTTTACCCGTACTACGTGAATGTGGAATGCCTTGCCAGGAATCCAAAATCAATGAACACCGGTACCTCCTATCTAACCCTTCCATGCTTTCCTAATGTTCACACTATGCTTTGGCATATTAACGGTATACAAATTTCTTTTAGTGTTCGCTTATTATAAAAAAACACTCAATTGTATTATTGGTGAAATTGCAAAGGTCTTTTTAACTGGGTCAGAGGATATAGAGAGTACATCCAGCAAATACTTGAACACAACCTTCTTAACTCTATAATATTTTTGAAACCTAAGAATCAAGTTAGATAAATGATACTAGAAAATAGATTAAGAGTATACCTTTGTGAATTGAAGAGTACTTATAATTAAGGTAACTACATAGGGTTTAAACTGTCCCTCAAGGATATTCTAACTTCTCTTCTAAATCTTCTTTAAACAAAATTCTTAACAATATTCAATACCGAACAGTTCTTAATTTGAGCTACCTAAAATGTGCATTTATGCATGAGTTTCAATTTCAAGATGCTGCTATCCTCTTCTGAAACTTTTTTTCAAAAATTACAAATCGAGCACAATTAGTAGGACTGGCTAAGTTCTGGCTGGTGTACATCCAAAACTAGAGACATTTTAAATGGGAACTTTTATAAACTTAATTATAACGAAAAAACAAGAACTTGTTATTATGAACTGTGTAAAATGAACGTATTGCTTTCGTTTTGGTTTTGGAAGCAAGCAAAATAATTAAAAAAAGGGGATGAGAACTTTAATTTTGATGTATTGTTCTTTATTTTGTTTTTAACTGAAAGAAATCGTTTTAACTTAAGTTTTTTTTTTTCAAAATACAGAGGGTATCCAAAAGTTTTATCACGCAAGCTATTAATTGTTTGCGTTCATGTTCTCTTGGCTTTCGAATCTCTTTTATTAAACTACAAGACTAGATCGCACGTAAATTCTCGATGTAATAGTTGAAGATTTAAAGATTTTTAATACTAAACATTTTAATACTTAAATCGCGAAGGGTTCAGAATCTATAAAAATAGGTCTATAATAATTTATAAAACAAAAGCAATAAATAAATGCTCTCAGATATAATGTGATTAAAGACAATAGTTGAGGCTTACAAATTAAATTGTGTCACACTGTAGGTAGATAATACCTCGAATTTATTTATTTAACTTTATTTCCAAAAATGCGTATTTTTTCTTTCTAAATTAATTTCATCGTCAAAAAAGTCCCCCGGGATGCATATTCGAAACGTGTTGCAAAATCCTCGTCCATTATATTTATAATATTCAATTCCCAAAGTCTCGGGCTATCAATCACCGATTTTTGAGTGCTTCGTCTTTAATATTTCCCGACCCTCTTTGAATAATTTGTATAAATCAAAGACTATGATAGATCTTCCTCACCTGGTCCTCTGTAACAATTTTAACGTTTTGGAAACAGATATTTTATGCCGTGTTCAAAATTGCAAAGGACAAGTCCTTAACTATTTGATATTGGGCAGGTTCAGGCAACATAAGGGACTTCGTTTGCAGTCAACTGCATTCCTTGAACGTACATTTTGACCAAGTCGATTAGTTAGTTTTTCAAGTGTCATAAACTTCAAACTCAGAACTTTACTTCCCTTACTTCTACCCATCCATCGCAATTTGCATTTCGTACTGTAAAGCTATATTACTTATTTCTTTTCCAATTTGACGATAAACCATTTTACTAAAAATATTAAATGAAATTGTGCAGAAAATTAATAAATCATAGAGTAATAAAGTTCAGCTTTCAGTTAATTAAAAAAAACATGATGACCTGTCATTTTGATAGAAGTAGACTTGAGTTGATAGCTAGGGAGATTTTTCTTGACTTACTTTCCAGTCAAGTTTCCAATAAATTTTCCTTAATTGGAAGGCAATTTTTTGGTTGCTAGAAACTTGCCTTACTTTTAAAGTCCCTTATGCCGTCTGAACCTGCCCATTTTGATCTGTAAGTTGGTATATTCACCCAAGTGATATCATTGTATATACATATGTAAAATCTATATTAGTATCATCTTTTTTGACTTAACATTTAACACCACATTGCGGCTAAGGCGAACTTATAAAAAACATCTTAATGTACTTTTTTTACCGTGTGGTTTTCAAAAAGAAATAAAACGCAATGTTCTCTTCCAATTCGTTTGCGTAGATAAATATTCCAGCGAGATTGTACGCTGCCCTTCAATAAATTGATGCGCTGGCGCTGTGCGAAACAAATGTAAAAGGAGCCTTTCATCTTTTCTTTATAAACAAATTCCTATATTTTACAAAAAAATTAAAAATATTTGTCTTTTATTTTGTATTTATTACACTCCTTTTAAATTCTGCATATTTATGTTGTCAATAGAAAGTTTTTTTTCGATGCTAGAATTTTGTTTTCCTTCGTAAAATGAGAGTGTACTAAAACTTTTTACCTACAGTGTGAATTTTCACGTAACCGTTAAGAAGAAAAAAAAGCTGTGAGTTTAAACAATAAATTGCGAAAGTCTTCACAAATTGGCAACACAGTTTCTTTTTAACTTAAATTAAGTCTATCAGAATGATAACTCTAGTATTTATGTAGTTACAGGATATTTTTTCTTTAATTTCCAGTTTTAGGAAGAAAATTCATTTATAACGGTAGGTGGTCATTTGAAGATTTGTTGGTTTGAAAATGCCTTGAAATGCTAAATTTCTAGCTATATTGAAGTTTATAATGTTAAACGCTATAGATTTGATACAAACATCATATTAAACCAATTAGATTTGTTTACATTTTAAGTTTTTATATTTTAATGTATGATTATAAAATGAATGTAAGTTGACTTTAAAAATATAGAGAACCATCTTAGCCAACCGATTCACATATTTCTCACAGTTGACTAAGACGAAACCATGTATAACGTTGAGAAAGTAAACATAATGTAAAGATGTTAGCTCGTTGATCCATAAAAAATAAATGAATTATATTTGACAGATCGATGTTTAAATTGACACACAAGTCTTCAAATTAAATCCACGAAGCATACCATGACATATCCAACAAAAGTACCTTACCTACCTTTATATATCATGGCGCGGCATCAATTCTACCAGCGGAGCCCATCCAAGCCTCAGCGAAGTCCAAAGATACAAGAACTTACTTATAAAAGCCATCAATTTTTTCTTTCACTTTAACTTCGCAAAGATTGCTTCGTGGCCAATCATGCTGATGCTTTACTCGTACTAGATCATAATACCCAACCGATCGCTAGTTCCATGCCAATGATAATCACGTTCACGATGTTCAGTTCATACCTATGGATACGTCGTCGTCGTCCAGCTTCGCTTTTGCACCTCTACCAAGACCAAGACCAACAAGCAACGAGAACGATGAAGACGATGACTATGACAACGACGATGTTATATACCCGTCTATAGGCCAAGAAGACGGTTAAGGCAAAGTAGATGCTACCGCGATCGCCAGTCCAAGGTAAGCAGTTGACTGGTTCGGTAGTTTTGAAAAACAACGTCCTCCGTGTGTTGTTCGCTTCTCCCATCATCAGAATTCCAAAAAGAAAGAAATTTCTATTTTATATCTATCTGTTCGTCTTTCAAGGTGAAGCACAAACACAAAACGAAGAAAAGAAGTCATAAAATTAAATAAAACAAAAAGAAACAAAAAAACAACACACACACAGAACAAACAAAATAAGAAGTGCAAAGGAATAAAAACGAGAAGAAAATTTCTTTTCTCGGGAAAAATTCTCAGATTCAATCCATCAGAGTCTCGTTTTTGAAAATAGAAATTTTATTCGGTGTTTCAAGGGTTCAAGTGTAAACCAAAGGTGTTTTTAGTTCTTGTAAAGTTTTGAAACCAATAAAGCACTCGTGGTGAATTTCGTTTTCAAAGCAAATATATAACGTCGAAAACGGTTGAATTACATACTAACCGAAATCTTCTAAATTAAGGCGGACTTAATAACAGTTCTAGTAAATAACCTACAAAACAACTTAGTTATACACTTGCCAGGATCAGCCACAACCTAAACTCGACGAAACAAAAATGGAATACCGGTGCTATAGGTGGAGTTCGTCCAAAGTAAGTGACCTCATTACAAAATTATCATCACAGTTTTTTTTCCTCTTCTCATCTTTCAGAGCTGCGCTAATGTAAGTCTTATTTTTTCGCGTGGGCTTAAGGTAGTTTTACTTTTTCCTTATTTCAATTGTTAACTACAAATTCGGTCACTTATTTATTTGACCCGGAAGGAATACTCGTACACACAGGTGTTTACGACGTATATTGAATACTGATTTTTTGTTATACTAAAAGATTATAACCATGAACAAGTTTGACTGGATGTGTCTTTAACAATTTTTTGTGGCATCCACTTTCTACTTCACCATGTGCTGTGAATAGTGAATAATTTTGCGGATTCAAGTATAAGTATAGTGAGTTCGTTCTTCTTTATAGAGGTACACATATTTTGAAAGTCGTGTTAGGTACCTGATTGATTTAAGTACCTATAGGTAAATATTGTTGTATTTATTGAGATTATACAGCCTAAGAAAAAATTAGAACATTAAGATTTGTGGAACAATAAATTGTACTCTATTGTTTCTGTGAAAAATTATCGAGGTTGACATGTGTTCAAAAAGAAGTTCAATATATTTCTCGGTATGGAATGAACTAGTATTGTCTTTATTAATGACTATGACTAACGTACATAACGTACAGCTCTTTTCTTTGATAATCAACTTCTATAAAATTCGTCAATAAAAAAAGGGTGCTTGTCAAAATACTGTATTCTAAATAACTATAATTCTGTATGATTAAATTTTATAAACTTCTTCCATACCAATACAAATATGGAACAAATCAATATAATGTGTTTCAGATTTCCAAAATTTTGTACGACACAGTTTGGTCATAATACTGCATTACTTAAATTCTAAATTTCAAAATACTGTATGAACAAATCACTGTGTCTCATTAAATTTTGTATTTAAAAATGCTGCATTTATAAAAAGTGCATTTGTGTAGATTTCCGTTAAGTATATTTGTTTTTAAATTATTAATTGAAATCTTGAATTCTGACTCACAGTATTTTGACCGTACAATATTTTGTATATTTTTCCAAAATTTTGAAATACAGTTTGTACATTTCAAATTCGGCATTTTATCATATTGGAAAAGCAAACACAAATTCGATCAAATTTTAGGTAAAACAAGTTTATTTTAAATTTGTTTAAGGTATTTTTTTAAACCAAATAGCTTTTAGAATAGCGTTATATTTCTTGATAAATACTTTTAAGATTTAAATTTTCAAAGTTGGAAATATTTCACAAATTTTAATTTCTGCTTCTAGACAAAAGGATTCGTAAGTTTTTCATGCGTCTCTTATCATGTATTAAAAAGTATTATATATATAACCAGTATTAAAATTGTACAAGTGCTCATTTTATATTAACTATTTGTGCTACCGGTAAACAATTTAAAAATATTTTTGAAGTTAAAAATATGTAGTTTATTTTTAATTTAAGGAATTTATGAACTGTCATTGCAAAATGTTTAATTTCAATGCGATGTAAATTTTAACAATTCAAATGCGGTTTTGAAGCAGGCATCGTCGCAGTAGTTAATACTTGTAAAATAAAAAATGAGACAATTTCAAAAGTTGTAAGAAAGCCTAATGCGAGTTAGGTATCATCGGGATGTGCTTAGGATGGCAGAAATGGACAGTGGCATTTATACAAATTTTGAACTCACTGTCAGCAAAAAAAATATATGCACTATCTGATGTTCCACAAGGGAGCCATCTTGGTCCATTGTTTTTTTTTTATTTTCATAAATGAATTACCATTATACTTGAATTTAACAAATGGTCTATTATTTGCGGATGATTTTAAAATATTTGCAACTGTTAAAAGTATCAATGATTCTGTAATGTGTATTAATACAGAATTATATTGATACTATAAACGATTGGTGTGAAAGTAATCATCTTTCGCTTAACATCAATAAAAGTAGTTGTATGTCTTTTTCTCGATGTCATACTATTATCTATATATATAAAAATCAATGCCACTTTTCGTTGTAATTTTATAACTCAACAATGCCTTTACCGATTTGGCTAATTTTGGTCTTAAATTATTCGTGGAAGTGCAGAGAAGGTTTGTACGTAGAGAAAATTAAAAAAAAAAATATCTTGAAATGTGTAAAATCAACATCTTTCTATACTCCCATATACAAACAATTTGTACAAATACTTAAAGAAATCCCGATTTGTTGATTACCTTGGAAATGTAGAACGAAGCCATTGATTTTATCGACTATTTGATCGGAATAGAAAACTGAATTAGCACTTGCATCTTCGGAAATTGCTGCTGCATTTCCTATCATTCCTCGATAAATTCCTACTGATGAAATAAACACCTGTTGTTAGAAATTGGTGATGGCAAAATACCAACCGACAGTACCAACGGATTGATCACTTTACCTAACAATTTTTGTATACAATTGTGCAATCTATAGATTGGTTGAGAGAACGCACCATTTTAGCACCGAAAAACATTCATACCAATGCTATTAATTTTTAAATTCAACCGAAACTGCCAGGTGTCGTCACGACATATAAATCAATTGACAGTGTTATGAATCAAGATGAGGCAACGAATTTTCCAATTGAATTTTTAAATTCATTCGAACCGACTGGTATACCACCGCATTGCTGAACCTAAAAATTGGTTCTTTATTAATCAACCCAAAACTGTGTAATGGCACCAGATTGGTAGTGAAAAAGTTATTTCCAAATTTGATTGAAGCTACAATCTTAACTGGCAAATCAAAAGGAGAAGGTTTTATGATACCGTGTATTCCTCTGATTCCAACTGATATGCCATTTGAATTCAAAAGATTACAATATCCTGTGCGTTTATCATTTGCAATGTTCATAAATAAGGCCCAAGGACAAACACTTCACGTTTGTGGTGTCAATTTGGAGGAATCATGTTTTTCATATGGCCAACTTTATGTTGCCTGTTCGAGAATCGGTATACCTAACTGTTTATTTATTCATGCTCGAAATGGAAAAACTAAAAATATTGTTTATCCAACTGATTTAAACTATCAAATATAGACCCACCATAGTAAGAGTACCCAATTCTTTTTATTTTTTAGTTTTTAGTCTTTGCTAATAAATACAATATGAACAATAAATCATTTGGGTCATTTGGACTTTTAAATAGCTAGCTGTTTAATTTTTTTTTGTTTGAATAAATGAACTTCATACTATTTTTTTTCATTACTATGCCTTATACGTAGCGAAGCACGTACCGAGCCGCTAGTTATTTATAATTATAATATTTCAAACGTCGTCTTATGTAGAGTTTCGGAGATTAAGCACCTCTGTATAATATTTAATGACAAATAAAATTCCTCTGGGCATATGGATAATGTTATTGTTAAAGCGGATTCAATGTTTTGCTTTCTTAAAACAAATTGTGCCGAATTTTCGAATCCATATGCAATAAAATCCGTCTATATGTCTCTTGTACGTCGTCATTTGGAATATGCTTCATTTGTCATTATATAGTTTCAAAAAATAGTATTGAGAAAGTTCAAAAGTTTTTTACAAAATTTGTAGTTCGACAACTTAAATGAAATTTAGATTCAATGCCTTGTTATTCTACAAGATGTGCTTTATTTGGTCTTTAACCCGTAAGATTTAACTGGATAGATGAAGTAAATAAATATATGATCTGCCTGAAAATTAAATTACAAATATTTAATTTGACCCTTTTTTTATAAGAGCTAAAGAATTGTATTCTTTTTTAATTTCTTGATAACTCCTTACAGACTATCACAATAACGATCAAAGAAAGTATACATTTAACATAATGTTAAATGGAAATGGAAAATAATGGAAAAGTTAAGATAAAATTTGTACTTCAATTTATATTATGTTATGAGTTCAGAAACAAGAATTTTCAGCCCTTATTTTAAATAAGTTTTTGCTCTCAGAAATACAATATTGTTTTGAAAAGGGTTCTCTCTCTCTGTTATTTTTTAAGAAGTTATGCTAATGAAAACGGCAAATTTTTGGAGACATTTTTTTAATGCAATACAATTGTGTGTATCAAAACTTTAAGTGAAAAAAAACATCTTAATACAAAAATGTAAGTATTCGGATACCTATTATTGGGTTTACTCTGGAATAATAGAATTGCATTAATGAAATCAATTTTTTGATTTCTCAATGATAAACTTAATTGGTTGACCCGTAATATAAGAAATAATAATGAAGGTCATATACCTACACCTAGTCCAAAAAGTCTCCCTACAGCAGCTTTCTTTTTGATGATTCGAGGTAAAAAAATTTACTATAACTATATATTAAAATCAAACGTTTATTTAAACGTTATCATTTTCATTTTTACATTTATTCCTAGAATACTTTGAACCAGAATTTAATTACCATCCTTCTTGGTTTTATAATTTAATTAAATTAGTAAAAATCATTTTTAATTATTTTTGTGACTCTTTTTCTATTATGAACAAATCTTGAAACTTTTACTATGTTTAGAACTCATCATTAAATTAGATAAATGCAAAACAAATAATATTAGTAAGTTGCTTGAGATATCAAACATTTTCTTTCTTAAAACTTTAAATATAAGTATACGAAATCTAATCTGAGAAGAACTCTTAAAAACTTGTATTTGCATTTACTACTGATTGTTCTTAAGCGTTAAGTCTTTCAATCCGTTGAAAAAGTCTCTAGACATACAAATGTACAAATTTTCGTTGAATTATGAAAACTCATTTGAAGATTCAATTAATATTCAATTCAAATAATATTTTAAATGATGTATTTTAATTATATCTATGACTGTCGGCCAAATCAAAGGTTTATTTCTTTTAATAGAAAAAAAAACAATTAAAATCAGTCACACATTTATCACGTCCCTAAGTCTAAGAGATGGCCCATAGCCAACAGCTTAAACATTTTTCCAATCTACCAAAACAAATTTTATTGCTTTTTATAATCATGTGAATGAATATCAATAGTTTATTCATTTTTTGTTTATAATAATGTATAAAATACTTTCGCTACCAACAAATCAATTCAACAATATTCAAGTGAAAACAACTTTCTCAGGGATAGTCTCAGCAGCGTACCAACGTATATGGTTTTTGCACAAAAACAGAACAAACATGAATCTTAAAGAAAAATGTAAGTACCTATCTACCTATACTTTTCGTTCTGGTCTCGACTCGGCTCGCATCTCTTTGGTTAGAGACAAGAGTTTGTTGAATTTTTAATAAGGCTTTGTTTGCTTTGGAATTCGGACCAAATTTATCTTTCAATCTCACATATTTTTAGACATGCCTACCTGTATCCATGTATATTTTTTTTTGTTTTTGTTAAAATCAAAAAGTCATATTAGTGTGTCGTATAATTTGGGTCAACAATATAATAATCCCAATTTTATAATGAGGTTTGAGATGGGAACAGCAAAAAATAATATAATTTTATTTTTTAGAATATAAAATGGTATACTAGTTGTCTAAAACGGAAACTGATTTGGTATCTTATGATTGTTTTACGCGCCGTAATCTTTCTAATGAAAGAAAAAGCTTTGTGTTTTGTTTTCTTTTTATATCTTATGAGTGGGTGGTTCTTGTCCAAATAAGATAATTATGTCAATTTAAATCGCATAATGCTAAGAACCCAAATCAGAAAGAATCATGTGAGGGGGAAGGAGGGGCTACAAATATTACCGTGGTGACCTCAATCACAAAATTACTCTCCAAAAGTAGGATTGTCCGCATGAATATGTTTAACCTACTTTTGCTGATTATCATATTGACTCATCTGACTGAGAATACAAGTTGAATATTTACAATAACAACAACAACAAAAACAGCCAGAAAAAAATATCTACAACCTGGCAGCATAAAGAGAAGTAAGAGAACATTGTATATTTATTCACATTTTTATCTTTTCAATAAAAGAACCTTGGCCATGGCTGATAAAAGTATTTGAAAGAGAGGAAAGTGCATAAGTTTGTCAAGTCTGAGAAATGTGGTAATTTATATGACAGTCACATATTTTCAATATACCGTCTCCTCAACTTAAATCCCGTATGGTATTCGTATAAGCCGTACATACGAGTACAATACATTTATTTTGATTAGAGAGTATGTCTTTTTCTCTGGTACGTTATGTTTCCAAGGAATGCGGAGGCTAACCGACCAAATTTAGGAGTGATAAAGTACCTCTACATATATAACATACATACACATATGCAAATCGTTTGTCTTAGTATGAGTTATGTGAAAGAAAACCGTTGTCGAAATCAGATAAAGCACACCTTTTGAAGTTAGAAGAAGTGGCATAAGTGAAAAGTGAAAAGGTTTTTAGTTTGTATCTTCTGCATTGGCTTTTTTTATTACATCGCAAATTGTGTTTGTTTTTAACGTTCAAACTTTTTCTTTTTAATACTAACATCGCTTCAACCACCCTTTTTGTTTACAAATTCGGAAGGAATTAAAAAGTTATTTGATATTGTCAGTATACAAAAATTCCATACACAATGAAGTCAAATTATAGTTTTAACAGACTCTCATTCAATTATCTTAAAACGATCCTAAAAATAATCAAAAATGTATTAAAAACCTTAATCAATCACTTCCAAAAAACGTAATAGCCTAAAGTAGTGTCCATGTTGGCACCCTTACCAAACATAAAATGCAATAATATTTTCGAGTTTTAAGCTCAGCTCTTTTGTTTACTGAAGATTATACAATATTATTTTTAATAACACACCAAAAAGTTAACATGTTTTGGGTTCCTTAAATTGTATTGTTAATTCTTAAATCCAAAAAATGAAATATATTGTAATACTATAAAATTAAGAAATGTTCAAAAACGGCGGCGTAGGTATAAAGTTACATAATTTATACACATTGTTAGAATTCTTAACACATAATGACAAGACATAAGATACAAATTAACTTCATATAAGTAGCAACATGTAATACGTTGTCACTTGTCAGTTGTCACCCGTATATGTTTATGTTTGACGTGAGTTAAAAGAAGAGCTACTGGGGTCAATGTCTTTAATTTTATAGCTATATGTATGTATGTACTATCTTGTAGTGATTAGTCATTTAAATTATCACTTTAACACAAGTCTTTTAAGACACAACATCCATCAATCTTCGGAACACAGGTAGACACAGAAAAGTGCTAATTAATGAATGTTTTAAAAGTGCATACACATATTATTGCGCTTACGGAAGTACCAGTTTGGTTTGAAGTAGTTAGCACGTGTATGTGAAAATATTAAGGGATACATTCAGAATGTACTCCTTTAGTTTTGTACATTTCAAAAAGTGATTCTTTTGAGTTGAATTGTAAGATTGCAATATGCGGGTATATTTTATGTATTCATCATAGATTTTGGGAGTTCGTTTTCTCCACCATAAAACAAGCCTTTATTTACATTACAGACAGTGGATATGCTCATATGTATATTCTTTGTTCATAATTTAAGAAAAAATAAGTCGCACGTGTGACCTTACGTTGATTTCTAACTTAAAAAATGCCGCTCATGATTAATATTGCCATTGATTTCTTCAGACGATTTTAAATATGGCAAGACGAATTTTTAAACTCACTTTTTTACAAAACAAAAAAAATAGCTTTTTGTGCCTTTGTTTTTAAAAAAAGAACATTCTTTCATCCAAAACAATAACAAACACAACATTATATAACAATAATTTCCATAATCCGTTGAAGTTGAGAAATTTTAAATAAAATTCATAAAATGATAGAAAAGAAAAGTTACAATAAATTTCCTTTGAAAACAAAAGAAACGTATAAATAAAAATTTGTGTTATTAAAAAAAAAGTAAAATTATTTTCAACCTTTTCAAAAATTCTTCATCAATCATTATAGTGATTTATTGCAATTTTTTTATTGAACGTCAATAATTTTCGATTCTTATGTTCCGCCGGATAAGCTATTTCAATAAATTATTCATTTTGTCATAGGATTAAAAATGTAAATTTTTGCATATATTATGTAGTTATTTTGAGATATGTGATTTATCAATGGAAACAATGGTTTGATACTACAAATATTTTATAACAAAAGAAAATTTTCTTAAGAAATTCCATTAAATTGAAGCAATTTCTGTGAATTATTACAGCTTCATATTGTATAACTTATTTCTTTCTCATAAAAAATTACAATTATAGTATAATATTTTTGAATTTAATACTTTCTTAACAATATTTGTTTGTTTGAGGATTTTTTATAAAAAAACACAAATTTAATACACAATCGTCAATAGTTTTCCAGTAAGAGGTTTTATTTTGAAATTTAAGAAACGAATATTTTATAAGAAACATTTGTAGATGTTTATTTTATTGTAAATTAGAAGATATAATTTTTTAAAATTACCTTTTTCATCATCTATTCGTATATTTGCGGCTCCTAGATAACTTCATGAACTCCAGCTTTACGATCTTGAATCGATTGTGGAGCATTCGCATTGAGCTTGTCTTAATTCTTGTGTTAATTCGTAAATTCTCGTTTCCCAATTCTGAATACCTCTTTAAGAAATTAAAAAAAAAAAGAGGTTGGGATGCGACCCATACTGATAACTTCCCATCCCGTCTGTCGGTTTGTCTTGCTTAAAAGTTTGTAAGTTTTCGTGTTGGGTAAAAAAAGTTGTCAGTTGAATTAAAAATTTAAAAACTACCAACAATATTTTTCATATAAAGAAATAGTTTAGTTTGAAATCTTGTTTTGTTATACATTTTTTAGTCGAAAACAAATTTTTGCCAATTTTAGAAACATTTCTTAATTTTTTATAAATCGGTTGAATGACATTTTCTGTGAAATAAAAAAGTTTGAAAACAATATTTTTAATTTTTGAAAAGCTTTTTGAGCCGTAAGTAAATTTTTACCAAGTTTTAGTACTGTTTCTTTTTTATGTTTAGGTTTTTATTTAAAAAAAAACTGTCAATTAATTTTTTTTCCAATTTTTTCTGAATGTTGAAAACAATATTTCTTATAACCATAAATAAATTGGAAGCCATAATCTCTAATTTTTGAAAAGATATTTGAGTCGAAAATCAATTTTTACCAACGTTTGTTTAATTTCGTTTTAGTTTTTTTATTTCTAGTAAGGAAAACTGACAACTCGATTTTTCTCAAAATTTTTCAATATTTTTGATTTATAAAAAAAAAAGTTAAAAATATATTTGTTTGGTATCATGTCTAGCGTTTTTGGTTCGTAAGATATTTAGGGTTTTCACCTTTTTTTAAAATGCTATGGTAAAAAAACCGCCCACACAATTTTTTTAGGAGCCCCTTCTGCATCTTTTTGCATTATTATCTGTATAACAAAATGTATTTGAAGTCAAGCACGCACAGGCATCTTTCTAAAAATCTTTTATTTCGACTCTATTAAACGTCAGGAAATGTCAAAATTTTCAATTTGACAAATCGGACCCATTACAATAACTTCCTATGGGAAGTAAATAACACTGACAAGTAACTTTTTTTTAAAACTGAAATCTGCAAACTTTAACTTAAAATTTTTCATAATTTTTAGTGAATTTATTTACCTCGTTGTTAATGTTAATGGCTTAGTTTTTAATGTCAAAAGATTGAAGCTTTAAAAGTGATTGCTCTAATAGCCGGCTATTTAAAACCAACTCTTATTGAAATTAGTAGGTATATTTCTCCTACCAGAAGTCAAATTTGAATTTTTCGATAAAATGATTGTTTGCCTAAACAAGAAGATCTTCTTCTACACGTTACCCCTTTGTCTTGTTTTTCTTTGAAGAATATTTTTAAAATTGTACAATAAACAAAAATTTCAAGAAAAAATTAATTTGATTACTTCCTTGTAAGACCATCATTTTTTCAAAGATTCATTTTGCAAGCATCAACTATTTATGCCAATTTTGGTCATTTTTAGCAGTGCTCTTAACTTGTGGCTTTTATTTAATTATTTGCACTTGCTAAAAATTTACCATGCGATGAACTTGTTCGTCATTTCATATGAAACCACCTAAAGATTTGTAATTCTTTGCGCGTCCGTTGTCGTATAAGTACAACCACGAACCATCACTTTGTTCGGCATAAACAAGATAAACAGGTTACAAGTTCGTTTATTGCCTTAACCATAACCTTCCTGAGGAACAAAATCATAAAAACTGTATCCATGTTTCACACACATTTAACAATCTTAGTGAAACGCACAACCATCGGCACTCCAGCAGAGAATTACCCGATGGTACTCTGAATCTGAGTCTCAAGTTTAATTCTCAAGCCTGAAGCAGAAAAGCAAAAGAATCATCAACTTAAAGCTATATAACATTATTCTCTTTTTTTATTAACTTCATATTGATTTAAAAATATAAAAAAAGAGTCTGAAAAATATCTGGCAAAGTTCCAGCCAGCCAACAACGTGAATTCCGCACGAGGCGCACTTTTATACATCTCTGAAGTCTGAATCTGATGGCTATGCTGAGAGGCTAAGACGAAGAGTCTTAGTTAAAGTTTTCTTAACCAATGTGTTTGCTATATGGAATCTATAGGTTTGTTTATGGGCATACAAAAAAGTGCATAATGCAACAAACCAACGTAAACGAAACTCAACGTTCATGCGGTCTTCAACGTCGTCATCGTCGCAGTCGCTCGTCGTTCGCTGTCTCAAGGATGGAAAAAAGTATTGAAAAAAAAGCCACTGCAAGCAAACAAACGGGCCACCCCAATTTCCAACAACAACTAGAAAATCTATAGACTCTTGGAACGTTGCGTTGTTGTCATAAACGGAAAAACGTTATTATACCTTTGGCCTACATTGCAGTCCAGTGTCTAATGTTTCGTGTATAATGCATATTGGCTCTTGGATCTTGATCTTGAGTGTTGACTGTTGAGTTCCAGAGAGAGAAAATCTCTGTTTATGTGAACTTGACCAGCAAGTAATCGAGGGGAATTTTTCCTATTAAAATATCATCGCGGTGTGTTGCAAATGGATGTACACAAACCCGGTGCCACGGTAGTCGGTCGGTGTGTTGATTGTGTCTAGATGCGGTGAGATGTTGGCTTACATAAATGAATTGATTAGAAGTGGCGGAAAAACGGTTAGGTTGATGGCTAAATTGATATTGATTGCAGTTAATTAATTGAAGTAAACGGATGGCTGTGTACACCTATATTTCTTCGTGGATACTTGATTTTAAAGATTATAATGAAATGGGTTATACTTAAAATATAAATTGCACTTGACCTGTGGAGTGTTTATAATTCTTTTGAGGATATATAAGTTTAAAGCTCTAGTTATTTTTAAATGTTGTAGCCATATAACTATCCAACGATAACTTCCTTAATGATTCAATGAAGTGGAAAAATGGTGAAATGTATTCTTTATATTTTACTTTCCGTAATATTGTTTCTAAAGCAGAAAGTGATATGTAGAACTGCATCATTGTAAAGTTGTGAATTATTTAAATATTAATGCTTCGAAAACCTAACTATGTCTTGTATCTTTAAAACGGACTTTACCTTCTATCTATGAGTGGCACTTGCATCAATAATTGCAATTTTTTGGTATACCATAAAAAGTAAAGTGAGAAATTGCCAACAAAACGATCCGCAGTAGCCAGATTTTTGTATTTAAAATTTGGTACAACTGAAAGAAAATCTGTCAGAATAATAATAAAAAAACACACAAATGGAAGAAAGTTTTATGAAAATCAAATTAACTTAGCAAAAAAACTAATTAAAACTAATAAAATTTAGACAATTTTCAAGAAGAAATGGTAAGGAAACATCTTTAAATTGAGATTCTATAAAAAAAAATTCATTTGACAATTGCTTCAAGGAGGGGGTTTGTTCGTAGACTACTACATAAACATGTGGTGCTTGATGATCGCCTCAATTCTTTATATACCTGAAATTAGCTTGATTTGACTCTATTTCCGTCGGAGATCGGAGTCGAGTCAAAATTTGTAAAGAAAAACCTGTGCTCTGTTTATTTACATTTTTATGAACAAAAAATATAGTTTTCCTTTAATCAAATCACAAAAAAAATGGGCATGAACTAATCAGTTCTTCATTGTTTAACACTAATCAAACTGTCTCACTTGCACTTCACACATCGAAAACATCGAAACACCATTTTCATTTAAGAAAGTGCTGTCAAACTTAATCATTTTTAATCTTCTTGTGCGGTGGAAACACCAAAAAGGTTTATTTAATCTAAACTGAGATAAACCTTTGGTGAAAACAAAGCAAAATTCCATTTTCTTTTCTATTGTTTCTCTGGCAAAATAAGGCCAGTTAGTCCATTTTCATTAACAAAACTAAATAATAACAACAGTAACAGATTGATGGAAAACACATAATTCCAAATGCAACTACGCAACGAGCACAGCCATCGAAATAAGAATGCAATATCAATCGTACCAACATTTGAGAACAAAATCACATAAGATCCATTCGAGACTCGTATAAATTTCAAAAACCAATCCCTAGTAAGATTCTACTTTAACTTTCATCGCTAGTATTCATACTATGTTTTTATTATTCGTGTAAAATCCTACTATACTATGGATACATTTTCCAACAAAACACGGTTAATGATACTGAACGATATTCTCGGTATGTTCATCACCAACCAGCTCTTTTGGAAAGATCATATGCGTAATTTAACCAAAAATGCCGCAAGATGTTTGGTTTTTTTGAGACTTTGTCGGTAATTTATCTCTTGTTTTGATTTGGTTTATCTGAAAAACCTACACACTAACGTCCAAAGCTTGAGTAGAATTCCCACCTTTGGGCAGGTGATTTAGTAACTTACTTAAGCATCTTATGGACAGTATTCAAAGAAGAGCTTTTAACATTGTTGCTGACATTGACTCATTTAAGCCTTTCCAACATCTTTGATATGTGTCATCCTCATCTAGAGAAGAAGCCAGTTGTTTTCGCAATACTCACACTTCTAAAGATGACCATCAGATCAACTTTGGTTGCACTTTAAAGTGTAGTGATTCGTTCCTTAGAGGCACTATGAGAACTTAAAATGCTTTAAGATGCTCTGTTTTCTCCGTCACTTCGATGTTCAAGAATTAAAAACCAATGTACATCGACAATTTGTTTCTATCTTTCCTCCTAATTTTAGAGGTGTAAGTAGCCTTTGAGTGTGCCCTCCTTCATTTGATAATAAGTTATATTGGATGGATTCAAGTCTGAAAACAACGTAATAAATACTGGTGTGCCCCAGGGCTCTGTTCTATCTCCAACAATCTTTCTGATTCTTATTAATGATCTCCTGCCTGCAACTTCTAATAATACATACGATAGCACCCTTAGCTTTTCATATTTGCTTTCAGACTCACATTCCTCTTCTTCGGATGTGGAACTACAACGACAAAATATAATAAGCTAATTGAATTCTGACCAAAACAGCATTATTCAATAGGGAATAAAAAACCGTGTGGAATTTAATGATTCGAAAACCCAATGCTGTCTTGTTTCGTTAAAGCGAGATATACCCCCTTGCCAATATCCATAGATGGCACTTGCATCGAGGAGACTGATCATCTCGATATTCTCGGTATTTGTATCACCAACCACCTTTTGCGGAACGATGTTGCGATGTTGCCAAAAATGACGCAAGAAGTTTTTCTCCCCCTTTGATCTGGCTGTTATCTACAAGCTTTTATATACGTCCAAAGTTTGAATATAACTCCATATCTGGGCTGGTGCTTCAGCAACTTATTAATTAAACCTCTTGGACAATATTGAACGAAGAGCATTTAGATTGATTGGTGATATTACTATCATAAGATCATTTTTGAACATTGTCGAAATGTTTCTTGTTTACCCTCTTTTACCGTTATTTTAATGGTTTATGCTCTAGAGAAATAGCCAGTTGCCATTCCTCCCCTTTAACAGTTCAACTGTAATACTCACGTTTCTAGGAATGCTCATCAACATACACTTGAGTCCAGCTTCGGTCGTACTGTCAAGTACTGAGATTCGTTCTTTAGCCGTACTATGCGAATGTGGAATGCCTAGCTACACTTTGTCTTTCCTAGCCAATATTCAGGAATTCAAAACCATTGTGCACCGACACCTCCTTTCAACCCCTCTCTCCCTTCCTAGTGCTCACACTGGGTCTACGTAATAAGGGTAGTATTATCCCCTTGAGAAACATAGAAAAATTACATGGTTCTAAGATCAATTGCAACTGTAGTCTGCTAATAATAAAAGCCATTTCTGGCACTTTTCTTGCAACATAAAACTGAGTGTTAAATCAATTGTACAATTGTAAGAAGTTTGGGACGGCCAAACTAATATGCACTACTAATTTTTTGAAGTCAATGTTTATTTACATAATATATTTGAAAATTTCGTCACTATCGCATCTTCTGCGATTTAGAAAACCATCTAGCAATGTAACTGAATTTTAATATTAATTAATTTTTGATAGTTTTCGAAAAACCATAAGTTGCTGTACAATTATCTATAACTATATGTGGTATTTGATATAATCAAATATAAAAATATTATCAAAATTATGAGAATATAGAAACATCTGTAATGATATACAAGTCATTAAGTTTATTTTTAAAACTTTTGTAGAAAGTTTTTATTTTTAATATTCAGTTGTTCTAGTTGCAAGTTGTTCTATTTTATATGCTGGTTAATTTTTAAAATTTGTATTATTTTAAATTGAAAAAAAACGTAAACAAATTATGTATATTCAATGATTAAATTATTGTGAAAGTCGGAATAAGAATACATTTTTAAAAAAAACTGTTACTTTCCTTTCTAAAAGCTTTAAAATGTTGTAATTTAAATCTTTAATGTTGCGCCTAAATTAATTAGGACCCAAGATAAGAACAGTAAAAGTTGTTGTTATATTTACGTGTGAGATTCATTTCATCTTTTACTTCATTAGGTAAAGTTCTACATATGTAAATTTAAGCACATCCAGGGTTGGCATTGATTTCGATTATTTTAAGTTATATTTCTTTCTTTTACGTTTAATTGAAAACAACTAATTAATTCAATAATTTCAGACGATATCAGCAATACTCTTAATCACCCTTAACACGTATATTGTAAATGCTGCCCTATGGTCAAATTATGCGAGTGAAGAAAAATGTAGTGGGCCTTCGGGATTGAAATACTTATCTGGCGATGCATTAAGGGATTCACCAAATTGCTTAGGACCAAATAATGCACCTTATCCAAGGTAAATAATTGATTTAACAATTATAGAACACATGTTTTATTTTGTCTATAAACAAGATGAATAAAATATTTATTATATTCTCTAGAATTAATAAATAATTATATTTTTAGTGCAGCTGTCGCGAGAACGTTTTCAAATTGGAATGGAAGTTCAAGACGAGGTAGACAAAATAAAATTCCTACAACACTTGATCCAGCAATTACAACAAGTGCTCTTCTAAAAGCCTATGATGATGCAAATAATGACGAGCTTCCTAAAAGTCGATATGGTAAGTTCTAGAATTAGAAGAATAAATACATTTACATTACAATTATGTTTGATTAGATATACATGCTTAAATTAACTTTATGTTTGTTCTTCTTTCACATTTTTGTCATTTACAGAAATTCAGACGAATGATTTTCTGGCAATACTTTTTTCGTAGTTGTTTTTTTTTTTAACAATTGTCTCTTGATTTAGGCTCAGTGTTAAAGCATTGAAAGAGATTATTCGGGAACTTATTGCTGACATACAATTGTAGCAAAAAGTGGTCGAAAATTGGACGTCTGGCCTGGAATTTATTTAACTATGCCACGTTTTGAAATCATTTTTAAAACATATTGGCTAATCCTGGTCATTATAATTAAGCTGAGATCTTGGCCATAACATTAAATCATATACGTTTTATTTCTTCTAGAAAACCACACGTCTAAAAAATGTTAAATTAAATAGATAAAAATGTGCATGGTATCCAATTTTGACAGCTGCCAAAAATAAACACATAGTCCAAAAAGTCTCCGTACAGCGATTTCTTTTAGTTGATTCTGAGATAAAATATTTACTATAATACAATAATATAATATTAAAAACAAGTATTTTGAAAATCACAATCACAATTTTTTTAAATTTGTTAAAAAGGTGAAGGGGGAAACTAACTTTTTTCGATGTTATCACTTTGGTTTTTACATTTATTCCTAGTACTTTTTTCAAAAATAAAAACTGTAAAATTAGGCTGCTGTACGGAGACTTTTTGGACTAAGCGTATATTTATTTAAAGGGGCAACCAATTAGTTATACGATTCTTTTTTTTTTAATCCGTTAAAATATTGGTTTTGATTGCAATTGTCTTGCATTAGGTAGTAAAAGTTGATTTTCTTTTGTTGATTATAAAAGGATCTGTTTCCCACAACTTTTATATTCCCTGCCTCTCATAAAACTTACTAACTTACTTAAGGTGGCGCTACAGTCCTGTGTGAACAAGGGCCTCACCTAACAAACTTCTCCATCTAGCTGGGTTCCTAGCTAGATGTCTCCAGTTTCGCGCTCCAAGTTGGAGAGGTCACTTTCGACTTGTGCGCTCCACCTGACCCGCGGTCTTTCTCTACACCCTGTGTATTGGTTTCCATGAGCTCTACGTGACCCAGCCATTTTAGTCGTTGGACTTTTACCCTTCTGGCTACGTCTACGTCGCTGTACAGCCCGTTCAGCTCGTCGTTTCATCTTCTCCTCCACTCCCCTTCGAAGCATACGGGGCCCTAGATCAAACGAAAAACTTTTCTCTTGAACCGACCCAAGGTTCTTTCATCCGCTTTTGTCATAGTCCATGCTTCTGCACCGTATAGCAGGACGGGGATGATAAGGGTCTTATATAGCAACAATTTGGTCCATCGGCAGAGGACTTTACCACTCAATTGCTTTCTTAGTCCATTGAAACAGCGGTTAGCAAGAGTTATTCTGCGTTTGATCTCAGCGTTGTTGTTGTTTTCTGCGTTTACAGCGGAGCCTAGGTAGACGAAGTCCTTGACTACCTCAAAGTTACGTCTGTCGATGGTGACGTTTTGACCATGTCCTTTGTGGTGTTGTATGTCCTTTCTTGACGACAGCATGTACTGTGTTTTGCCCTCATTAACAGTTAAACCCATTATTGCCGCCTCTGCCTCAATACTCACAAAAGACCCATTGACATCACGCTGAGTTCTTCCGATTATGTCAATGTCATCAGCCTATCAGGTTTGTTGACGATGGGCTTTAGACGTTCACATATTACGGCATAGAAGATTTTATAGTCGATGTTAAGTAGACTGATTCCTCTATATTGGTGCATAAAAACACCTTTTGGAAAAAATCAATCACCAATCGAAAAATCAGTTTTGTGATTTTTTAGATCAAAGACTTTATATTATATTAGAATGTAGCTACATTTTGCACGAAAATAATATTTGAAGCAAATGTAATTTGTTTTCATTTTTGTAGCTTTTGATTGAAAATTGGTAAATTTTATATCCAATTTCCATAAAATTTTGTTGATTCACAAGAATCTTTTTGCTTTTTGCTATTTCTAAGATAATAACTGTGTGGGAAAATATTCTCATTATAATTCATCTTATTACATTAATTCGATTTGTAAGATTTTTTTCCTTCTATAGAATAGAATTTGTAGACTGTTTTGCTTAATGATCTTATAATTATCTCAAGAGCTAAAGAGTTAAAAAAGTTTAATCATAAGACAAGTTTTGGGAACATGTTGATTCAAAATCTTGTATTTATAATTTCTTAGACGATAGATTCACGATAGATTGAATTTGAATATTCATTTAGATACATATGTACGTAAAATTAGCTGTACAAGCAAACAAGAAATGTTGTTAGTTATTAATTTAATCTACAAATAGATTGGAATTGCAATTCATTAAATGTATGTATCGCTATCTGATCGGGTCATTAAACTCTAAAAATATGCGTTTTTATTTCATATACGATTTCACACCTGGTCATTAATTAAGACTTGTTCTCCATCAACTAGTATTGAGTGGTGACTTCTTTAAACCGGATTTCAGTCTCTGTCTATATGTACTTAGTTCCTATAGAAATTTGTCACGCATAAAAGTGATGAATAAGATAATAAAACAAGCTTTTGAAGTTGAATCAACTTTATTATCCTCGTCACATGCAAGAAAATATCTTTTCTTTTTCTTTTCTTTTGATTTTTGTTAGTTTTTAATTCTAGAAAGTGAAACTTGCTCAGAGAGCCAAAGCATCACCAACTAAAACATTTTATCGAAAACCAGTTGTTGGTAAAAAGTAATTTGGCTAAAACCAAACATTCAATAGGCACCCTTACAACTACAGAGGACACTCTTTGTCGTTTGGCAATCGTTTTTATTGTTTTGCTATTTGCAATGTGCCAAAAAATCAAACAGGTTAACTTAACTTCATTTATACCAAAAGTGAATTTGAATTTTTGGATAGTAATTGCAAATAAGAGAAAGCAATTGGAAATTTGCTCTTTTTTGAGGGATATTTTCTGCATAGTTAAAAGTGCATTGAACTTGTTTTTATAATTTTAATTAATTTCAGTCACGTTTTACTTGTTTTAAAAACACGTACAATAGTGGTATCGAATATATGAAACCAATCCTTAATTTTCTATTTGAAGATGAGGCTATTTTTTGACTGTGCTTTTTATTTTTACATATTGGACGTATCTACATATGTTTGTAGTATTTATTATTTTAATGAAAAAATGTCTTCCATTTTTTTTGGATTTTAGGTAAAACAAATTACTCTTAACGAAATAAATAAACCTGTATATATACGTATTTAACATTTGTACATATATCATGAGGTTCACTTTTTGATAAGCAGCAACGATATAATAATTATATAGTTAATATAAATTTAAAATAATTTAGTAAAATTCAATTAATAATTTTAAACCATTTTAGTAAAGTTGCTAAATTTAGAAATAATTTTGTTAATTTTAAAAGATTTTAGAATCTTACTGCATATTAATATCTATAACTTAACTTCAATCAGAAAAATTACTTTAATTTTTAGTGCATGTGGTTTTCCAATATAAGATTTTCTATTTTGAGTGGCCCACTATTTGTGCAGATGCCAACATTTAGATTTTTAAATTTAAAAAAAAAAAAAACAAAAATCTTGAACATTTAGTTAGCAGTTTTACAAGAAAATTTTCCTGACCGTGTAATTTCTTGAAGAGGTGATCAGAAATTGGCAACTAATATCTTGTGGCTTAACATCTCTACACACTTTTTTTTTAGGCCACCGGAAAAATCCTTTACACATGTCTCTTTTGTTTTAAAATCGGCATATTTTGAATATTTACCTAATAACTGTCAACAAAGAATTGACCTTGGTTTGATCAATTATACGTTAAATTAACTGAATGACGAATCCTCACTAAGACCTGATAGTCTTCCTGCCATTTATTTATTTATTTCTTAAAAACTGTTTCGATTCGTTATCTTTTCCCCTCTTACTAGTTTTTATCTCTATTTTGTAATAAAGGGGATTTTTACATGCTTGGAAACAGAAATTCAAGTCTACTACTACCAACCTTTTGTTGAATTCGTGTCCTCTACGTTCTCGGTGCTTAAAAAATTAAACGAAGTTGACGTAATCTCCACTGACTTTAGCAAAGCCTTTGAAAAAATATTCTACAGATTTATACTCTTTAAGCTTTCTACTCTTGGCTTTGAACCGATTATGTTGTAAGGGATTTCTTCTTACCTAGAAAGCCGTTTATATAATGTTCAATTTAGATGCGCTCACTCCTACCCTTTTCTTATTACCTCTGACGTGCCACAAGGTAGCCACTTAGGCCCTCTTCTTTTTATCCTCACCATTTATGAAATTAAGTTGATTTCTCTATATATGTATATCCATATCTCACTTTACGCTGATGACGATGCATGATTCTTACTTTTTTCAACTAGATCTCTACAGTTCCTCAGTCTGATGTAAAAAAACTGCTTAGAGCTAAATATAAATAAATGTCAGTCAACTTCTTTTTCACGAAATAGAGTAAGAACTTCACAGTGTCAATATTTTCTAATAAACAAACCATTCCCTCTGTTGGGGTTATTCGTGACATTGGGTTCTTATGTGACCAAGAATTAAATTTCCGTGCTCATATTGTTGGGGTTATTCGTGACCTTGGGCTCTTATGTGACCAAGAATTAAATTTCCGTGCTCATATTGATGGTAAAATATAAAAGCCAACTCAGCGCTAGTTTTGTAAAACGTTGGTCAATGAATTTTCCAACCCATACATTTTCCTATCTTTTTCCTTCGATTTGCCCATCGAGGCCTACCTTGGCGTAATCCCCAGATATTTCCTCCATTTCAAGACCTACTTTAATTAACAAATCTCAAAACTCTGGAAAAACGTAGACAATCCACTTTCATCTTGGTTGTTCATTGTCTGCTTTCTGGGTCTAACTGTCTTCATTTTTATAACTCTATCTTCCTTCATTATCTCTAACGGAGATGGCACAGCAGTTTAATATTCACCTTTGCTCGGTGCCGGGCCATAGAGACATTCCAGGTAACTGTAAGCAGATGAACTCGTCAGGAACGGTACAGTGCAGCCCATCCTACAACGTTTTTCACACACTGGCATACCAATAGCTTATGCAAGAAGCTTTAAAGAAGGCAAACATCAGGTGGAAAAACATCAGCACATGTCAGGTCACGAAAAACATCTGGCCAACACTAGTTTTAAAGCGTTCAAGGTATTTCCTATCTCTAAGCAGATCGCATACAAGCTCGATAATAGGTGTCACAACCAGACACTGTCTAATAGGAAAGCACGTCACGCGGGTTAGGCGTATTCTCAAATGACTTTTGCAAGAGCTGCTTTGACGAGGAAGAGGAGGAAATAATTATTCACCTTCTCTGTACATGCCCTGCTCTAGCTCAAAAACGCAAGAATTACTTAGGAGAATTCTTCTTTAACGATCTAAACGATCTAAATCATTACAGCATAATCAGCCTCTCACGTTTCGTAAGGGACTCAAACTGGATCGAGCTAAGGAAGCCTCAAGATTCATGTGGTATAACAATGGGACACGAAACTGGCCTAAGTGTGTCCGTTTTTCATCATGGACAGCCACCTAACCTAACCTAACCATCTTCCTTAACATTAACCCCCATTATTGGAGAAATACTCACCTGTTTTTATATTACCACACACCGAACCTCTTATGGCTCGAATGAACCCATTACTCTCATGCTATAAGCCCTTAAAGCTGTCCCTTTCACCAGCCTCATCATTAGCTATAAGTTAAGTTTAAGCCGAATGTAAGGGCGTTTTGCCCTCCCAATATAAATTATCTAATTGTAAATCCCTATAATTCAATACCTATAACTTTTCTGAAATATATTTTGAAATAGTTTTACGGGATTGTTTCCTGCGAATATGTTTTATTTATAAACCGTTCTTTGTCTACACAGTTTGTAATCTAACAATTTATGCCGGAATTTTATTTGACTTCACCATCTTTCAGTTAACATAGAAATTCCTTAACTCGGATAGTAATCGAAGCATTCCTTAATATTTTTCCTTTCTTTATTTCAGGTCGAGCAATTAACGATTCACCATCACCATCTCAGTGCCGGGGAACACCGGCTAGGCTATGCAAAACACGCTACAACACCACTGCTCCAATGTACGGAGTAAGTCTTACATCAGGTCAACCAGTTACCATTGTCCAAAAGTTCCCAGATCTTTTACAGCAAGTTGTCTTCGAAGTATGCGAGTAAGTGTTGGGTATATAAAAATATTTCAGATACAAACAAAAATATCATCAATTCGTTTACAACACCGCACCGCAAACTTTTCATCATCCGATGAAAGTTAATCGTGTCAATTAAATAAGGCCAACACACTGTGTGCACACACTTTCATTCACATTCTACAAAGCATCTTAAGCACTTGTCAATAGCACCTGCCTTTATCCGTGCTAAACACAAAACATGCGTCTTTCACGCTGCGGCCGTATGACTATAGTGCATACATTCTGCAATTTGGCTTACTTCTCTTCTCAATCGGTGACAAAAGCGCCATTAATCTAAGATTGCGGTCTATTTTGTTAATGCAAAGTCACGTATTGAATAGGATTGATTTATCTAGGCAAAGCACATATGCACCGCACATCGGCTTCGCTTCGGAGAAATTTAGTACATTTCTCTTAAGATACAGTCTATTGTGTTATCCGCAATTACTGTCGATGGAATCTGATTTCAATTCAAATAATGTTTGTTATTCGCATTTATTAGAAAATAAAGAAAACTAATTATGAGAAGATTTATTGGAAGATAATGTATTTTTCAAATTATAAAATCATCAAATTTTGGGATTTGCGGTTGTTTATAGTCTTTGGGCTTGTCCCTCATAATTAATAAATTAACATATCAGTGAGAAAGATTTAACTGTACTCGTATAAATAAAAGTGACAGTTTGTAAGCAACATTAAATACAATACGACAAAAAAATAATAATTAATTTTCTTTTCTTTTAAAAGATCTTTTATATAACAAAAGAACTCGAATCTGCCATTTGATGCTTTCTCTACCTGGTCGGTGGTAGGTAAAGCATGTCGTTTTATGTATTCTTTTATATCAGATCACTCTTTTTATTCATATCACAGTTTTCCCTTTTTATTTTTGTGTTTTCTTTATTTTTTTTTTAAACAGGTTTAATTAAAAATCGTGATCAAATATATACTTGTTAATTATAATTAGCGGGAAAAGTGAAATTAAAATTCATCAACAGAAAGTGATATTTTAGTATGGATTTATTTGAATCATCAATCTAATTTTTATTCAAATAATTCCCGCGTTTTGTTGGAATATCTATCAATAGTATAGTAGGATTTTACACGAATAACAAAAACAGTATCCATAGTAGGAATACTACCGATAAAAGTTAAAGTAAAATCTTACTACGGATGGGTTTTTGACATTTATGTGTGTTCTCAAATGTTGGTACGATTGATATTGCATTCATATCTCTATGGCTGTGTTTGTTGAGTTGTTGTGCATTTGGAAACATGTGTTTTCCATTGGCGAAAAAAAATCAATCTGTTACTGTTGATATTATTTAGTTTTGTTAATAAAAATGGGCTTATTTTCCAATAATAGAAAAGATAATTAAGTTTTGCTATGTTTCCACTAAAGGTTTATCTCAGTTTAGATTAAATCTTTTTGGTGTCTCCACAGCCCAAGAAGAATTGAAAATGATTTAGTTTAACAGCACTTTCTAAAATGTAAATGGTGTTTAAATGTTTCTTATGAAGTGCAAATGACATAGTTTTATTTGTGTTAAACAATGAAGAACTGAATTAGTTCAGCAACATATAAGAATACGCTACGTACTACATAAGCAATTTTTTTTTTTAAATTTGATTAAAACAAAAATATATTTTTTCTACACAAACATGCAAATAAACAGACCATTATGCATTATCTGTAAAACCAACTCCTCCACACAAGTTCTTCTTTACAAATTTTGAATCGACTTCTATCCCCGACCGGAATTGAGTTAAATCAAGCTCATTTCAACTCAATTCAGGAATATAAAGAATTGAGGCGAGCTTCAAGCAGGTGTTTGATTTTTACAAAGCTTTCTTCTGTTTGTTGTTTTTTTTTTATTGTTATTCTGACAGATCTTCTTTCAGTTGTACCAATTTTTAAATAAAAAAATCTGTCTACTGTCGAAGCGTTTTATAGGGAATTTCTACTATACTACTATACTATTTATAGAATTGGTAATGACTGAAATCACTGAAAGTTAGGCTGCCAGTCATTTTTTTTTCAGCTGAATCATAATTGTCATGTTTCTTAAGGTGTGTTCACAGCAAAGAAACCTTTCCGCAAACGCTTTTTAAAAACTGTTTATCATTTGTTTAAAAAAATATTTTAGGAACATTGCATAAACATTTTAGAAATGTTTCTGATAAATTTGGCGTAGCTGCTTTGAGAAACATTTTCCCATTTGAAATGAGGAACGCAGAAACATTTCATAAATACATATTTCGCGAGTATCCAGACCTGACCTCTGTTTCAAAAAAGTTTTTCCAATGTTTCCAAGTGTCCTTGAGTACACCAAATTAATACAATGTAGAAATCTTTTTTGAAACCCTTACTATAATTTTTCTTCTTTACTATGTTGCGAGAAGATTGTTTTGTGCACCGTGACGTATGAGTTATATTTTGTTTAAATACTTTATAAAATTACAAAAGTTTGTCTAAATATATTTTTATTTGCAGGTCTTCTGAATGTGATGTTGTTCGTGGAGAATGCACACAGACGTATGTCCCATATTTGTTTTTGGTTATACCCCTCGGCCCTGTGACGCTCACTGGACAGGATTATGTGCTAGTTGAAAGTGGATGTGTATGCAAACCTAAGTACTCAACGGGAGCACCACAAGAACCAAATATGATACCATAGTTTCATTAGGATTTAAGCTTTATTTATTTTGATTTTAATTTAAATAAAATACGTCCATATTATATTTATTTCTTGCTTAGTGAAACAAAAACAAAAAACATCAAAATGTATGAATTTTTCGATTTTCTCGAATTTCGATTCCAGTGTGAATTTAATAAAATTGAATTGCAATATAATATTCCTGTCACATAATCTGGCATATAAGGGTAGTTAAGGTGGGTAGTTATTGATTTACATATCATAATTAAAAATAAGAATTTAAAATTTAACGTTTGTTAAAACTTTTATAATTTTTTAGTTAAATAATTACCACCCTTTAGACCGAGCATTAAATTATTAAGATATATATACATCATATTAAAACACAAAAAAATATTTAATTTAAATGATACAAAGTATTTCCTTAGCAGATCATGAAAAAATATAGCTTTTATTACTTTGAATGTAAAATAAGTAAAAAAAAGGAAATGGAATTAGAAGCAAAATTATTATAAAATTATAGACATGTATTTGTATATTAGAGTAAGAGAAAACTTATTTATTGTTTAAAATATTCTTAATGATTGATTATTATTAAATTAAATGAAATACGAAATTAATTGCGTAATAATATTAGTAGTTGTGTATAAATACAAATGACTTGCTTTAGTATAAGATAACTTAAAAAATTATGTTGTTAATTCATAATATTTTATTATTAAAAATAAATTTTAAAAAAATAAACTAAAACCCATTTTTCTAATCGGTCTGACTTCTTTGGTATACTTTGAATATACAAACAAAAATTATAACCAGTATTAATCAACCAGCTGAGTTATTACATAAAAAGATGTTTTTTGGTAACGTAGTCCTATTTTTTAAAACAGAACTAAAAAACTTCAAACTCAAAAGAGAAAACCAACAAATTCACTCTAAGACGAAAAACCTTTTTAAAAGGTTGTTTTTGAAAATCTTTTATTAATAATAATAATAATCTTACAGATTGTAGGCAATCACGAAAAATGAAATAAATAAAAATAAATAAATAATAAATAATAATGAACTGTTATAAAGGGTTCTTCAATAAGGGGCACGCAGTGCTGTCCTGCTGAAACCACATGTCGTCTAGTTCCATATGGTTCAATTTGGGCCATAAGAAATTACTAGTTATCATCGTTATGTAGCACTCGCTGTTAACGATGACTGCCTCACTAACGTCTTTTTCAAAAAAGTACGGACAAAGTACGCCGCTGTTGGCCCAAAATCCACACCAATTGGTAACTTTTTGAGCATGCATTATCACCTGGTGAACGTTGCGTGGATTGGTGCCATTTCATCCAAAAATGCGCCTCGTTATTAAAGATGATTTTTTGGCCAAAAGTGGGGTTCTTTTCCAAACGATTGTCTATTGTCATGAACTTTGAGCTCCTGGGCCAGTTGGATCTCGTAGGGGTGCAGGCCCAAGTTCCAACGCAAAATTCGATTTGAAGTCTGCGAAAGGCCGAGTTCTTTTACATGGCGATTGAAAACCCCTTTAGAAAGAGAGTCAATCACCTTAAACATTTCCAATTTGCATGTGAAAACAAAATAGTTATGTTATCTTAGTAACGTCGAAAAGTAGTTTTTATTAAAGTTGAAAAATGGGTAAAACTATTTTGAGAACTCAGTACACAGACACAGGACATTTTTTAACCAAATTGTTTTTGTTGAAACATAAAAAACAACACATCATAGGATCACATCGATCATTTATTTAAATAATTTTAAAGATTGCATTCATTTAATTCACCTTAATATTGGGACTTAAAATTTTACATTCACAAATCATTTGTGTCAAAGTATCATACACATTATCTGATTCGTAATTTTAGCAGTTTCTTTTAAATAACTTTTATTTTTTACATATTTGATATACTTATTTTTAGTTTACTCGTGCCATTGTCTTTTATATGTTTGATTTTCTTATTTTTTGAATATTATAACCGCGTCGTAAATCTGTTTTTAAATCACTCAAAATGATCCACAAAAATGTTTTTTGTAGACAGGATATAAATATGCAGAGTTTTTCTGTCTGCTTACTATCTGTAGAAATTAGCTGCTGCCAAGATTAAATCTTGTAAACTAAATCATGAAAATAACCTTTTTACAAACCTTAAGCTTAAATTAATGTTTGAACTTAACAAGCTTAGTGCTCACGTCTGCATGAAATGCACCATCCAATACAACTGGTTTAGTTTCGTTGAAGAAGTGTTAAGGTGTTACATGTTTTAGCACCACAACTAATTGTAATAAATTAGTTTGTTATTTTTCTAATCGATAATCCCATTAAAAATAAAATGTACAGATCAGGTGGCGCAATAGTCCTTAGATAACCAGGACCTAATGACTAATGACAACTCTCAATCATTCCTGTGTGCGAGTCATGTCAGGGATGGAGGGGACCTACAATTTTGAATGACGAATCCGATCGGTTAATTTGAGAAAGTATTTTTTATGGCTTAAGATTATGACAGCAATGTTCTCTTGGAGGACTTGTAAATTCCTCAAAAAAGGCAGTACCCGTGAAAAAAAACTTGTAGGTAGCACAGACAGGGCTTGAGCTCAAGACCCCATCGAACTAGGATCTGCTCGAATGATTTGTGTGCAAAAATTATTGGTCTGTCAAAGTTTAAAGAATGGGGATGAACTTATCTGAGAGATAGGAAAACTGCCAACAAAATACGTAACCTTTTTTTAGCAAACATTTTCTGCAACTTAGTCAATGCTTAGCGATCCTAACGGATGGTGTTAATAACAGTTAATTTACGTCACAATATGACATTTGATAGATCAACAATTTCTACCTAAAGAAAATTCTTGCACAAAATTTGTCAGGGGGAAGTTATTGTAATCTTTTGTAAGCGCTCTCTAATGATCAAATTTGTATGGAGTGGAACAGCATTTGGGCAAGAGTTAGCAGGTTTGGCAAGGTTGGGAACAGACCTAATGTATTTTTCTATGTATTTACGAACCAAAAACGCTAGGAACTTGAATTAAATTTTATATAATATATTGTAACATGATACCAAACAGGTATATTTTTTGAAAAAAATCAATATAACGGTTTTTTTAAAAATCAATAAAACTGAAAGAAAAATTTGTCAACTCCAAAATTTTACGACTGAAATATGATTTCATCTCTAAAACAATTTTGTGCAACGAAGAATGATGTTTTTGACATCTGATAAAATTTTGAGAAAAATCTAATTGACAGTTTTTTTTATAAAAAATAAAAATCTAAAAAAAAAATTACTCAAAGTTCGTAAAAATTGAATATCGTTTCAAATATCTTTTCAAAAACTTGAAATTTACGCTTCAAGCTTATTTTAACTTACAAGAAATATCGTTTTCAACATTTTGAAAAATGTTGAGAAAAATCGAATTGACAGTTTTTTTACAAAAAATAAAAACGTAAAAAATAAAATTATAAAAGTTGGTAAAAATTGATTTTCGACTCGAATATCTTTTCAAAACTTTGAGACATTGGCTTTAATTTACTTTTATCTTTCAAAAAATCTTGTTGTCAACATTCAGTTAAAGTTTGAAAAAAAAATCAAATTGATAGTTTTTTTTACAAAAAATTAAACTCTAAAAAAAAAACAATACTAAAACTTCGTAAAATTTACTTTTGACTCAAATAGCTTAAAAATATTGGCTTAAAACTTATTTCATTTCAAAGAAAATATTGTTTTCGATATTCAGTAATTTTTATATAAAAATCCAACAGTCCGTTTTTTCATAAAAAATAAAATCTACAAATAATAGTACGCAAATTTGGTAAAAATTGATACGAGTACATATATACAAACTTTTAAGCAAGACAAATCTAATGAAAAAACACGTTGGTTAATCTTCACAGACTTCTTTATTACAAGTAAGGTTAAGTATTCATTATAATAGATATAGGTATTTACATTTGGTATAATACATAAGTTGGTATAAGTTGGTAATACTGACTGTAAGTTTTACATACATATTTGATACATAGATGGCTATAAATAAAATAGGGTATTGTGGGGTAATTTTGATATAAAAATAACACCCCCACTATATCAAGATTACAATTCAATAATACCTAATTTTTCAATAAAATCATAATGTTTCTGAGTGCATAAACTTTTTGTTAATAAATCAGCGGGCATATCAGCTGTAGGCAAATAACTAATTTCAATTATTTTGTTTGCAACAGTTTCTCTTACAAAATGATGTCTTACATCTATATGTTTAGATCTATTATGAAAGATAGGATTCACCGCCAACTTCTGTGCACTCTGATTGTCATTATACAATTTTATAATACATGTTTTTTGTGTTATTTCAATGAGTAAATTTCTTAAATATATAGCTTCTTTAGAAGCTTCAGATATAGCCATATATTCGGCTTCAGTACTCGATAAGGCAACTGTTTTTTGCTTTCTACTTTCCCACGAAATTGCAGAATTATTTAACTTGAAACAATAACCAGTATATGACTTCCTATCTACTGTGTTACTTGCCCAATCGGCATCTACAAATCCTTCCAAATCTGCATTTCCGTTTACATATTTTAATCCAAAATTTTTAGTTTTTTGTAAATATCTTAATATTCGTTTAGCATAATTCCAATGTATTTCTGTAAAACAATTATTAAATTGACTTAAATAACTTACTGAAAAAGCAATGTCTGGCCTGGTCAAAACAGATAAGTACATTAGGCTGCCAATAAGTTTTTGGTATGGAAATTTAGATTCACATTTATCTCCTTTAGATATATCTAATTTTGCCTCCATTGGAGTTAAAGCAATCTTGGAATCAGACATATTAAATCTATTCAACAACTCATGCACATACTGTTCCTGATCTAATGTTATAACACCTTGTTTTTTATCAATAATAACTCTCATTCCTAGACATTGTTTCACTTGACCTAAGTCTTTTATATTAAATTTAGTATTCAAAACATTTTTCAAATTATTTGTTTCACTTGAATTATTTGAGAAAATAAAAAAATCATCAACATATAATGCCACAATAGTTTTAGAATCTTTTTCAATTTTTGTAAATAAACATGGTTCTAATTTAGACTTTTTATAACCTAATGCTTCAAGATTCTCGTCTACCTTTTTATACCACGCTCTTGAGGACTGTTTAAGGCCATATATGGCTTTTTTTAATTTTAAAACCTTTTTGGAACTTGAAACTTCAAAACCTTCCGGCTTATACATATATACATCTTCCTCAAGAACACCATTTAAGAAGGCAGTTTTTACATCTAAATGTCTTATGTCAAAATCTAATTTAGTTGATAAAGCAAATAATAATCTTAATGTTGAATGCCGAACTACTGGCGAAAACGTCTCATCAAAATCAATACCTGGTTTTTGGGTATATCCCTTCGCCACCAATCGTGCTCTAAAGCGAATCTCGTTCTGACAGTCTACTTTCTTTTTGAAGACCCATTTACACTGCACAATTGTAGCATCTGTAGGTGCATCCACCAGCTCCCAAGCATCGTTTTCGTCGAAAGACATCAACTCGTCTTTCATCGCTCGCATCCAATTTTCCTTATCTGGTCCATTCATAGCTTCACTCAACGTTATGCAGCCACCTGTGCCTGGAGAATTTGCAACACACATATTTGTATAACCAAAACGTTCAGGTTCACGCCTCGTTCTAGTTGGTCGCGTTTCATCTGTAATAGTTGCAGGTTCCGGGATCTCAGAGGAATCTTCTGAATCGCTTGCGTCATTCGGTGAATGCTGTGGCGTATTGAAATTATAAGCATCTTCTTCCTCCTGCTCTTCGTGTTGGAGTGATACATCGTCTTCAAGCTTGACATCAGATTTGTTGTTTTTTGGTTCTAAGTCCCCCACTGAAACTGAATTTTCTTCGTTCGGGATTTGTTTTTCGTCAATGTATACGTTTGCAGTTTCTTCAACAGCAGCTTCCATTATGATAACATCTCTGCTTGTAGTAACTTTGTTGTTTTGAGGATTGTATACTCTGTATCCCTTAACACTTTCTGAGTATCCAACAAGGATGTGCTTTTTGGATTTCTTGTCCCATTTAAGTCTCGTTTCTTTTGGAACGTGCACCATCACACAGCTACCGAAAATCCTCAGATTACTCACATCTGGTTTACAGCCAGTCCAAAGCTCAAACGGGGTCTTATCTTCTAGACCAGAGGAAATTGACCTGTTCCTCAAGTACACTGACGTGTTGACGGCCTCCGCCCAAAATCTCTTCTCAAGCTTGGCATCAAAGAGCAAGCATCTTGCTTTCTCTACGACGGTACGGTTGAGCCTTTCACAAAGCCCATTTTGTTCTGGAGTATACGGGTTGGTTTTCTGATGAATAATCCCTGTGCTCCTCAAGAAAGCATCGAATTCCTTGCCACAGAATTCACCACCATTATCCGTTCTAAGCACCTTAATCCGTCTGCTCTTCTGGTTTTCAACCATTACCTTGAATTCTTTGAAACAATTAAACACTTCGCTTTTCGATTTTAAGAAGTAAACAAAAGCCATGCGACTATAATCATCTACAAGGAGAAGAAAATAGATCGATCCACTGATGGACTTTGTCTCCATTGGACCGCATACATCTCCATGTATTACATCTAGTACGTTAGTACTCCTAGTACCAACATGGGAAAATGGCAACCTTGACTGTTTTCCCTCACAGCACACCGCGCATGTCATCTTACTTATGCAGGCCTTGCTCGAGTATGACATACCTTCAACAGCCCCGCTCTTCATCTTATTCATATCTACTGTGTTTATATGTCCTAATCGTCTATGCCAGGTCTCGGCAGTAGCCACAGTCGAAGTTAGTAAGCAATTATAAGAGCTGATATTTAGTTTGTACACACCATTTGATAAATTAGCTGAAGCAACAAGTTCATTTTGCTGGTTGTAAATATAACAAGCATCACATTTAAAACTAACTTTGTTTCCATTCTTTATCAGCTGACTAACTGATAACAGGTTGGTTGTAAGTGATGGAACACACAAAACGTCACGCACAGTGATATCGTAAGAGCATTCATTGCCTATAGTGGTAATTTTGACATCTCCAGCACACAACACTTGTACCTTTGATTCATTCGCAACAATTATCTCTCGCATGTGACTCTGATAAGAGGGATTCTCAATCCAGTCTTTATTTGCAGTCATGTGCGCGCTAGCACCGGAGTCGACGTACCAATCGTGCTTACTAAATCTTCCACTTAGAAACACAGCACTAAAAGCATTGGACTGTTTTCGTTTGCCGTCTGCGAACGAAGAATTTGGACATTGACTCTTGAAGTGCCCTGTTTGCTTGCACTTATAGCATTTTATCATTTTGGTGTTCGAATTACTGAATGACTCGTTCTTTCCAGTCTTCTTACCCCGCTGCTGCCAGCCTCTACTCGCAAAAGCACCACCCTTAGCCCCACCGCTTTCTGGTTCCATATCCAAGAGCTTTGTTTTTATGGAATCCGTGGTGTAAATTGTTCCTGAGTGTTCTAGCGCCATTATCATTGGAGCAAATCGTTCTGGCAGGCCTGCTAACATCAATGCTGCTATCCACTCATCATTGATATCGAACCCAGTACCTCTTAGCTTCTGTCCAGTCTCGATGATTTGAGTGACGTAGCTGGTCATAGAATCAGAGTTCTCAAGTCGAATTGAAATGAGATTTCGCAATAAACTGATCCTTCGAGAAAAACCTGAGTCATCGAACATGGTTTTTAATTTTTTCCAGAGATCTATGGATTTATTAGCATCTTTAATGTGAACATATAATGAAGGATCAATTGTTAAAATTAATTTGGCCTTAGCTTTTGCATCATCGGCGACCCCAACAGTCTTCCCAACTGTGATGCAGTCTAGCATTCCTTCTAAGATAAGAAAATTCGCGGCAGCAAAAGCCCACTCATCGTAGTTCTCGCGTCCCTTTAGCTTAGGAACGTTTAATGCGTAATTAGTAGCCATTCTTGTGAAACTCAACTTTAATTATTTTATTTAATCAAAAAAAATTGGGTCTGGGCCCATAACCTAATGAAAAAACACGTTGGTTAATCTTCACAGACTTCTTTATTACAAGTAAGGTTAAGTATTCATTATAATAGATATAGGTATTTACATTTGGTATAATACATAAGTTGGTATAAGTTGGTAATACTGACTGTAAGTTTTACATACATATTTGATACATAGATGGCTATAAATAAAATAGGGTATTGTGGGGTAATTTTGATATAAAAATAACAAAATCGACAGACGGGATGGGAAGTTATCAGTGTGTGTCGCATCCCAGCCTCTTTTTATTGTAAGTTATGTGCCTCTAAGTAGCTCACTTGTTCTATATCTGATAATTTGTGTGTCTTAGGTGATTTTAATCTATCTAAATGTTATTTCCATTTAATATTAAACAAGATTGATTTTTGTATATTCTTTAAACTTAGTGCAAGTTAATCATATCGATAATTCTTTAGGAAAAATATTAGACTTGATTTTTATATGTTGTAATGAAATCAAAGTTAATTAAAGTAATGCACCTTTTTCTCTTTTAAACAAATCTATTCATCATTTAATTTTCAGAGGTTTTGAATCGTCGAATTTAGACTCCATAGTTGAATTGTTTGCTAATTATTTCAGATCCGTTTATTCTCATTCAGGATTTAATAATAGTTCACTGAACAACATAATAAGTAGGTTTGATATTGGCTCGATCCAGTTAAGTATTGAAGAAGTTATTTCCGGACTGAAATCACTTCAGTCTAATTATAGTTCTGGACCTGACGGCATTCCTTCGGCAGTGTTAAAAAATTTTTGTGATTCCATCTGTGCTCCTTTACTAAGAATATTCAACAAGTCCTTACAAGAAGGTATTTTTATTGATGAATGGAAACTTTCTTACTTGGGTACTATACACAAATCAGGTTTTGAAAATGATGTAGAAAATGATAGGGGTATTTGAAAAATCTCCGAAATTCCCAAATTGTTTGAAAGAATGGTGAAAAAAAGCTTGATTTTCTTACAAGTGAATATTTATCAGAAGTACAGCATGCAACAAAAATTTCAAGTGGACGCAGTACGAGTATACACTGACTTTAGTAAAGCCTTTGATTCTGTGAACCACCAAATTTCTGAAAAAAACTTGAGATTTTTGGATTCCATTCTCACTTTCTTCGTTGGTTATCGTCATATGTATCTAACACCACAAGTTAATATTAGAGATAAAAGGAAATTCAGTATACATCAGGTGTCCTGCAAGGCAGTCACCTAGATCCACTCCTTTTCATAATGTTCTTTTGTTGGAGTCTGGCAATTCCCTCTCCTTTGACATTTATTTTGCGCCATATGCGCCCTCTTGTATTCATATCTTGTATTACTTTTTATATTCAAAGTTCAGACATAAAGAATAAATTCTTTACTTCATTTTGTATTTTCAATCCAAGCGGACGCATTTTTTACTTATAACTCTGATATCTTTAACGATATTGTTTCGGTCTTTAATTATTATTTCTTTTTCCAGAAAATCTCATATTTTGTTATTCAACTATGCAATTGAATCTGTGGATTAAGATAAGGTTTCAAGTATTAAAGACTTAGGAGTTATTCTTGATTCCCAACTTTCATTTAAAAGTCATTAAGATTATTTGTGCCTAAGACCAACGCCCTGATAGGTTTCATAAAACGAAATGAAAAAGACTTTAAAGATCCTTTTGGAATACGCAGATGTTATTTGGAGTCCTATTTATATAGATCATTCAGATCGGATCAAAAAGATTCAAAGACGGTTTACAAAATATATATTTAAGAAAATGGGTTGGAACTTTAATCCTACTTATAAGGCTAGATGCCAATTACTTGGAATAAAGTCGTTACAATCAAGAAGAAAAATTCATAGTGTAATCCTTATTAGAGACTTGCTATGCTACCATAGCAAGAAGAGATGGACATTTAATCTCTTCTTGCCTTGGTACCAATCTATGTTCCCGCTAGGTCTAAGAGAGCTAGAGTCTCCTTATTCCAAAGAATTCATATGACAAATTATGGTAGTAATGAAACTTTATCAAGATCTATTGAATATTTCAATGAAGTGTCTTCAAATCTTGACTTTTTTAATCTTAATCGTAATAAATTTAAAACTGAAGTATTATATATATTTGTAGCGTTGTTGTCTGTTGTTTTGTTTGGATGCCGATGATAAAACACGTCTTATTGATTTGAATATCTTTATTTAACTAACTGAACTCTGGTATTAATGAGAGTATTTGATAACTCCGTTTTGGTATAAAAGTAGTGCCAAATACTTCAAACATTACATTTTCTCCCTTGCTTAATAATAAAAATAAAATAAATATTTACATAAGTTTGTTTTCTTAAAAAAATTATTCTAATATGTAATCATTAAAACGCATCGGTTTCTTCGATCTAGTACTGCGCTTGTGTTCATAGCTTAACTGCTGTGGTGAAATTGGTGGTGTGGTAAAAACTTCAACTTCCTCAGCTTCATCTCTGTTGTTTGTATCTGTGGCAATGTTAAAATCAGCTGGTGTTGATATTGGAAATTGTTGATGATTTTCAGAATATTCAGGATTCGTTTCAATTTGTTTTTGGTGCTTATAATTTATATAATTTTTATTTACGGGTCTTCTTGGTATGCTTCTTATTTGCTCAATGTTAGACTTAACAAATTTCTTGAAAAATGAAGAGTTTCTTACCAATATTTTGGTCTCTCCTTCTCTTCTGGCCCAAACTTGCGAACCGATGATTTTGATGATATTCATTGGCTCAGGATCATACGGAGGAGTAAGTTTATTTACTTTTCTCTGCTTGCAGAGTACCTGATCGCCGACTTTGAATGCTGCTGGTTTGGTGTGTCTTCGTTTATCTGCGTATTGTTTATTTTTGAATTTATTGTTTTGTTCTTTGTTGACAATTTTTGTTGTTTCCTTGTTTAGTGTTGGCAGAAAATTATTCATCTTCCTGTTGAACATCAATTCGAACGGAGATACTTCAGTTGTTGCTTGTGGAGTGGACCGATAGTCCATCAAAAACATGTCCAGTTGTGACAAACAATTATGGTGTTCTAGCTCGGATGATATGAGTGACTTTTTGATTGTTTTTACCATGCGTTCCGCTGCTCCATTTGCCTCTGGCCAATACGGAGTTGTTTTGTGGTGGTTAATGTTCTGGATATCCATGAAATCCTTAAACTCGTGACTGCTGAATGGTGGTCCATTGTCGGATTTCAAATTTAATGGAGTACCGAATGCAGAAAATATTTTTGTTAAAACTTTCTTCACGTCCGAAAATTTTGTTGATTGTATTTGTTCGATGAATGGATACTTCGAATACTCATCGACCAAAATGAGTAAGTACTTCCCATTCGGAAGCGGTCCAGCGAAATCCATCGACACTTTTTCAAATGGTGTTGATGCTAGTTCGACAATTGCAAGTGGTTCACGATGGTTTTGATTATTAACTACTTGGCAAATGTGACACTGTGCTACGGTTTCTTCTACTTTTTTGTCGAGACTTTGTATATTAATTTGTATAGTACTATCATGAAGCATAAAATTTTGGTACGAAAGGCGGACCATGGGGGCGCTGCCTGTACGAAAATTAAGTGTGGAATCTAAGAGCGATTGGAAGTATAAAAATATTGAAATAAATTAATAAAATAAATTACTCAAATGTAAACAAAAATCAGTCGTTGCCAACGTTACCTGAGATTTGTTTTATTCATACTTATCAATGTATAGAAGGTATGCATATACAATACATTTAGTTGTATGTGTTTTAGATTTGTTAGCAGAAAATTGTATTCATTTGATTTGCTATTTTTGTGAGATCTGAAAATTTAAAAGCAACGTTTTCAAATTTAAGTTTTGATACAATGCTTCGTTGTCATATTTTGAATGTTTCCATAGCAAATACATTCGATGAAGGTATTTTTTAAATTTGTTTTTTTTTTTTTTGTATTGTAACATAGTGGGTGGGTAGATATGTAGAAAAGTAAGTATTAAGGAGGTTGGTGTGTATTAAGTTGAATTGTAAGGACTTAAGTCGTTTCGTAATTGGAGTTAAATCATGACTCAAGCTAGAATTAAACAATCAACTTAAAGTGCCAACGCGTTGACTCTGTGACGTCATAAAAACATATAAATATTCTGTGTCAACGCACGCACCGTAAACGTTCACAGCGTCAATACTTTAGATGTTGACTATCACACTATTAGACAAAATATTTATTAAAGCCAACGTTATTTTTATTTTTTTTTTTCATATTAGGGTCTGAAAGAATGTTAAAATTGGTACAGTGTAAGCATATTACATAATTATTGTGTGGTTTTTAATTATTGTAGATCTGCAAATGACGACTTTTTTACGTCAAAGAGTCAACGCGTTGACCGTTTACTTTTTCCTGTAATATTTTGCAGTGCGAAACAACTGTTTTAAAATTGGAAACAAATGAGAATTTATGCATTTTTACCTATTTTAAGACATGTTTTTCTATATTTATCCTTTTGAAGTTAAAAATAGGTACATGAATAAGTACGGTAGTATGTGTTTAGGTTGGAAGGATTAATTTTGTTAAATTTATGTATTAAACTAAAAAGGTAACAAAATTAGTTTAAGAACCTACTATACCCCTCACCTTCATTTTGGTTGTTTCAAAAAATGGACAAATTGCTAAAGATTACTACACTATCTTCTTCGTGCTTCTTGCGTTCTTAGGAAAAAGGGCAAATGGTTTTGGTTTGTCAGGTGTAATTAATTTTTTAAGTAATCACGTAACAAAAATGGCATTCTAATTTTAAGGAATTTTATTACGGAATAAAGATTAAAAAACCTTAACATTGAAGAAATACTGATCAAATTTCAAATCAAAATTAAATTAATTTTTTATTTCTAACTTAATCTTTGTCAATTTTAATTTTCACCTGAATTACTATTGATTTATTTGTATGGTGCTAACATCACATCTACTAAAAAGAGTTTTTAAATAAGTGACCATTAAAGCTGTTATTTGAACAGCGGCTGGGATGCAACCCACACTGATATCTTCCCATTCCGATTAATTACTTAACTGTTGGATCTTAATAAAAATTAGGTAAATCTCGCAAATAGTATTTTCTTTGGGATTAAACTAATTTAAAGCCAATGTTTTTAATTTTTGAAAAGGTATTTGAGTTAAAAGTACTTTTTTACTTTAGTTTTAGTATTGTTTTTTTTTTATATATTTTATACAAAAACTGTCAATTCGATTTATCTCACCAGATGCCAAAAATGTTATTTTTCGTTGCATACTATTATTTTGAAGATAAAATAATTTTTTGTTCGTAAAATATTCGAGGGGACAGCTAGTTTTTTTTAGTTTTTGTATTTTTTTACGAAAAACGTTTATTTTCCAAAAATGTATTGGTTTGGTATCACGTTACAATGTATAATATAAAATTTAACTCAAATCGCTAGCGTCATTGTTGCACCTTTTTTTTAATTCTTTTTCTTATTGCAATGGTGAAAAAAGCACCCACTCAATTTGTTTGAGAGTCCTTTATGCATGATTCTTCATCATTATCTGAAGTCAATATCTCCATTGGTTCTTGAGCTATGGAGGACGAAAAAAAGTTGCAGAACTTACGGAAGTACGGACTCACGGACGTACGTATACACACACGCATATACATCTCTCTCTAAAAATCGTTTATTTCGACTCTTGAAATGTCAACATTTTCAATTCGACAAATCGGACCAATTACAATAACTTCCTATGGGAAGTTAATAACATTTGAACTTTCTCAAGAAATTTCTGAAGTAATGTACATTGTATAAGTCATTCTTTTTATCTCTAAAAGAAAACTAAACAAAAAATGTTCCCACTATAATTAGCATGGTTTAAAAACATGTGTCTCATTTAACCTTAATTTTTCTAATTGGCAACCACAAAAAATTTATATTCTAATTCTTATTTTTTATTGTTGTGTTTTATTTTTTTTATTTTCTTCATTCCCAATCAACCAATCAAAAAACAACATTATACAAAATGTAAATAATAAATTATAACAAAAATGTCTTGCATTGTCTCCCTCGAACTTTCGCTGAGTTTGTATACATTCTTTTCTAACTTCTGTTTTTTTAATAATCTGGAAATTTATTATTTTATATTGGAATTCTCACTCATTTTTGCAACCACCTCAATACATTCCACATGCAAAATATGTGGAACGAATTGTTTAGGAAGTCGTAAAAAGATGTCAGGTCGAGCGTTCCTTCTTCATGATAGTACTATTAAAATATATATACAAAGGTCGAGATCAGGAAACCAAATTTTTGTTCTTAGCAATTGTTTTGTTTTGACTATTCCCATGTGAGATTTATGTGCTAAAGCGATGGCACATTGAACTAGATTTTGGGGCAAGAGTATCTGTGAACCTTTAAGTACACATCCCTCTGCTATGGATAATTCTTGACGTACACCTTTATATCTGGATATTTGTTTGCAGTTCCATTCGCTGTTGTTGTTGGATGTTATTGCTTTGATGAGAAGTTGGGTCTTGTTCTGTTTCTTGTTGTATTCTTTGTAGGGAGATCGCTTTCGGTAGTGAATTATTGATGATGAAATTTACGTACTGCTCCATTATGTTGTTTTTGTTGATGTTGCTGTTGTTGTTGGGGTGTCGGGAAAAGTAGTCTGCTGGATTTGAATTGCCTTGTTGATGTTGTATATTGAAACTAAATTCTTGTGTTTTGAGTAATAGTCGCTCAATTCTGCTTGTTGGTTTTCACAGAGGATTTTTGAAAATGCTTATCAACGGCAAGTGATCTGTATGGAGCGTGAACTTAGTCCCATGCAGATAGATCTTGAAATGTTCCATTGCCCATGTTGCTGCTAACATTTCCTTCTCTATTTGACTGTATCTTTTCTCGACCGCAGTAAGTGCATGGCTTGCATAAGCCACGATCTCATATCTCTTGTTGTGGTATTGCGACAAAATACCGGAAAGACCTTCAGGACCAGCATCGACATGTAGATGTGTTGGCTTGTTCATGTCGTAGTAGGCAAGTTTTGATGCATCTCCCATGAGCTTCTTCAGGAAAATTAATGCTTCTTCGTGCTTCTTCTTCCAAACGAACTCTGTGTTTTTTTTAATGAGTTCCCGTAATGGTTGGGTGTGTGTTGCTAGTTCTGGAAGAAAAGGCAAAGCAAAATTCAACATACCAAGGATGCTGCGTACTTCTGAAACGTTGTTGGGTGTTTCGAGTTGTTCAAAAACTGCTACTTTCTCGGGGTCAGGTTGGATGCCGTCCTTTGAGAAAACGAAACCGAAAAACTTCAGCTGCGGTTGGCTGAACACACATTTTTTTTCGTTGACTGTAAGGTTGTTTGCACTAAGTCGTTGGAATACCTCTTCAAGTGCTTTATCATGTTCGGCTTGCGTTTTCCCATAGATGAAAATATCATCACTCACTTTTAGGACGTTTTCGATGTTGTTGAGCGTCTGTCGGATAATATCTTGGAATTCTTCTGCTGCTGTGTTGACACCGAAGTTGAGTCTTTTGTATCTGTAGACTCCACAGTGTGTGCTGAAAGTCGTGATGAAACGAGATTTTTCATCCAACTCGATTTGATGGTATCCTTCGTTCAGATCTATTTTGCTGTAGACTGTTGTGCCATTAAGAGATGTTATTATGTCTTGCAGAGTTGGTGTTATTTTTCTGACACGTTGAATGGTTTTGTTAGCTGCTCGCATGTCAATGCACATCCGAATAGCTGATGGGTTGTGCGGTTTTGGTACAATTACCACTGGTGATACCCAAGGTGTTCGACCCGTTGCTTTTTCAATGATGTCTGCATTGAGTAGGCGGTTAATTTCGTCTTCAACTGATGGTCTTAAATGAAATGGAATCCGACGGAAACGTTGTGCGACTGGTGGTACTTCTTTGTCGATGAAAAGATGTATACTTTATGTTTGTTGTGTTTCCCGATTCCTCTGAAAACTTCAGGGTATTTGTGTTTGATGTTGAGATTGATATTGTTTGATAACTGTTGAACTATGTGGATTATGTTGAGTTGTTTTGACACATTGTAACTAAGTATGGATATTGCTTGGCTGTCTATTACGTAAACTGTCTCGGCTATGGAATGTTGTTTAAAAGAAAGACTAACAGTGAATTTTCCTATTATCGGCAGTGAAGTGGTGGAGTTATAAGGAATTATTTGTCCTGTATGTTTTGTTAATGTTGGTCTGTGTATTAGTTTGTTGAATATGTTGTTGCTTATTATTGTTGCTGTTGACCCTGTATCAATTGTGAAGTTCGTTGGTGTTTTGTTGATGGAAACTGTTATGGTTGGCAAATTGTTATTAGTAGCGTCATTTATGTTGAATATAGAATCTTGTGTTTCATCATTTTCTGTTTGTTTCAAGTTGTTTATTTTCAAAGAGTTTGAAGAATTCGATTTCATGCAGACTTTAGCAAAATGTCCCTTCTTCTTGCAAAAATTGCAGAAAATATTTCTTGCTGGACATTGTTGAAGTCCACCAGAATGCCAGTTGTTTCCACAGTTCTTACAGTTAGGATTCTTGTTGGAATATTTTTGTGTTTGCGCGCCTTTGTTGTTTGAGTTGGTGTGCTTTGTGTTATGACGTTGTCTCGCTCTTGCAACATGATTGCATTGTTCTGTTATATGTTGCTGTTGCGCTTCTATTTTAATTGAGTGTTCCTCAGACATTTCAATCGTTTTTGCCTCTTCTAACAACTTTTGAAGTGTTGGCTTTGTTTGGAAGGCAAAATCTCGCAATCTATGCGAAGTTGTTGTGCATATGATTTGAGACTTGATTTCTTTGTCTCTGTCTGAGAATTCGCAATTGGAACTCAATTTCAAAAGACGTGCATAGAACTGTCCAACTGTTTCGTTGGGAATCTGTTTTGCCTGCCGAAAAGAAAATACTTCGAATTCAATGTTTGTTTTGGGCGAGAAATAATTCGATAGCTTTTGTTTCGCTATCTCGAAACAGTCCATCTCGACTGTTTTCCTCACGCCATTTTTATCGAAGGTTTCCTTTGTTGTTGTAGTCGGCTCTGGCAAATTATGGAAGATCTCGAAAACATCTTCACCCGCATAATGCAACAATAATGCCTTTTGTCTTTCAACATTGTTAATATCGCTCGCTATTAGGAAATTTTCAAAACGAGCAATCCATTTCTTCCAGCGATCGCCAGCGTTGGTTGGATCGTCGTTGAGGTTGAAAAATGGAATTCTTCCACCCTCCATGTTTTTATGTTAATAAACTAAATTTATTTGCTATAAACTCGTACCTTTTATTCTCGTCGCCAAATGTAGCGTTGTTGTCTGTTGTTTTGTTTGGATGCCGATGATAAAACACGTCTTATTGATTTGAATATCTTTATTTAACTAACTGAACTCTGGTATTCATGAGAGTATTTGATAACTCCGTTTTGGTATAAAAGTAGTGCCAAATACTTCAAACATTACAATATTCACTGTTTAATTTGCTCTTGGAGTGTTTATATCTGTTAGCTATAATATTGCTTGTAGATTAAATAAAACAAAAAAAAAGAATCATTCCCAAATAAAGTTAAAATGTGATTTTCGAGGTTTCTATTCTTAAACGTTGGTAGGTTTGACATTTTGCGTAACTTAAGATTAAGTTTAATATTTCCATGTAACTATTTTTAATTACTTGTGTGTTATTGAAATCAAATGACGTATCAACTATCGACTATCGAGGCCCCGTATGGATTATTGCCTATTAGAATAAAATTTCAAAAGTATCTTGCTAAAAGGCCTTGCACATGAAAGCGAACAACGATTGAAAGAAGGGACGAACAAACGTGATTTTATACATTTCAAAAAGTCAATTTCAAACAAAAACACATTTAAATTATAAGAAACCAATTGACACTAATGTTAGGATAATAAAATTTGCATTTTGTTCTCTAAAATAAAAGAATTTTGTAAAAACAATTTGGTAGTAACGAATTACACTGAGGTTGCTACGAACTGTCAAACTCTATTCGAGTTCCACTTACTATCCACACTGCAACGAATAAATGGTTGAGGAAGATATGGAGAAAATGGTAATTCAATTCGTCGCTGTATGCGACGAAATAAAACCCATGTGAAAGAAAAGTCAAAATATGCGAACATCCACAGTTCGCATTCGTAGTTCGTAGCTTATGTGCAAGATGATTTAGTCTTCCAAAAAGGATACTAATGCAAAATTCCAGTCATATTTCTTAGTTTTTTGTATGTTGCTCAGCGTTAAATTGATCTTTGATTTCCCTGCGCTTCGTTGTCTTATTTATTACATATTGTAAACTAAATACAAAATTGTAGTTTTATTTTGCTGGCTGATGAAAACCGGGCTCATCCTGATTTTTTTGTTGCAATTTCGCACTGTACTATAAATTAAATTCCAAAAAAACACGGGTATAAATTCAAATAATCTTACAACAATCGCTGTATTTAATTCCAGTTGTGTTAACCGCCTTAAGAATACATAAACGAGTGATCACATTTGGCAACAAGCTTGTTACATATCGAAATGACAGGTGGCGTGCACATCATTAAATAGCACATAACGAAACCTTGTCGATTTTCTTCGTCAAACCGTTTGTCGCGTCTCCATTTTGCACTGCTGTAGACCGCATGAAATAAAAATCGGTGTGTCGAAAAAGTGGCTGCAAATATTTATTATTTAATTTTTATTACTCAAAAATATAAAAAACTCAAAATACAATAAGAATTGTATAGTTTAAAACATTAACATTTAAAATGTAATGCATAGTTTACAGTGAAAAACCTTATAAAAGATAAACTTTCTTCTCGATATACCTGCTACATTTGCACGGCAGCGTTAAAAAAGCTTGTGGAAAACCGATAAGAGGCGATTCGAGAAAAGGACGTGTGTTAATTTTTTCTTCACTTTTTATTTTAAGACCCCGACATCTATGAAAAAAGGCATAGCATATTCATAATTTCTGCATAAAAATGAAGGGATTCGTATTGATAAATTATTAATTCACGTCGCACTTATTTAATACGTTATTGGTGAAAAATTCTGACGAGAGCCGGGAAGAGTATTGAATTTTTATTGTATCATCGCGCGACACCAAGAAGTTGAAAATACACAATTGCGATGATGTTCACGGTAAGATTAATTGGATAAAAAATATTTTTATTACCGGCATAATATTAATAAAAGAATAGTTTTTAATTTTAAATAGCTGCATAATATTTTAATAATTTAATTGAAATACTCAAAAGTGCGCATGAATTTTCATGTCTCTTGTTTTTTTTCCTTTTACATTTAAATGGTGGGTTTTTTTCCTACTTTATTTTTCTTTGAATTTGTTCGTCTTTTATTTATTTTATTCTATTAAGTCGACGAAAATACGTTTAGGATAGCCCGTCATATCTTTTTGAGCTGTGACGTCTGTCGAATTTTTTAGCGCGCATTTATCTTTTTAAATTCACACAATTTCTGATGATATAAATAATAACGTTGAATAATTGAAAGGTGCCTGGATTAATTTACCTACATTATGTGTATTTTATATCATAATTGTACCAAAATATGATTAAAATGGTTTTAAAGACAAGTTTTAGTGAAAAAGCTTGCTGTAGGCCTCCAGTCCGTGTAATACTTTGCCAGCTTTTGCCAAAGCAAAAGAATACACACACAAAAACTTGCTGTTTCCTTCTGCGTTATGTTCGACACCACATGGCACTCTTTTGTATTTATTGTTTTTTAAAATGTGTATTTTAGGATTTGGGCCTATACTAATTGCATTGGTTCTTCTGTATTCGTTTTGATTGGATAGATAAATAATTGTGTGATGCTTGAGTGCACTGTAATAATTTCATAGGGATTGAGGCTTGTTAGGTGCGTGTAGGGAGTTTATTTTTGACGACTATGTTGGGTTTGTCAAACAAGTACTGGTGCACCGGTTGAATGATTTTTTGGAAAATCAACAACATACCATTGACTTGTTAAGGAAGGTATACATACCTATCTAACTGTATGTAGGTGCATACTTTTTAAAGGAAGGGTAATACCTACCTACAATAGTTTTTTAATAAAACCAGTTTTTCCAAAAAGAGGATTGAAAAATAAAGCTTGTTTCAGGAGCTGAAAATGTTTTGGATAATTGCTATACTAAGTGTAATATCCGTGGCGTACTAGTTAGTACATACATACAGTTGTGTTCATAAAAATAGCAATGATGGTCACATTTTATAAGATAGTCAATTATTTAAGTAAGGGAAATTCTTACAAAAAAATTACCATGTTACTTGCATCTAACGGCCTTTCGTTTTCATATTAGACTTTTAGCTTGAAGTTATATCCTAGTTTTCCCGGTGAACATCCATTATTTCAAACTCTCTGGATATAGAGTGGTCATAAAAATAGCAGTGATTTTGATATTATAATTAAAAAGTGTTATAAATTCAATTTTTTTTATTTTTCGTTAAATATTTTATTATATAAAGTTCAAAGTATTTGTTACATACTAGCATATAAAAAATTAATAAATATTAGGACAGTCAAGATACTGCACCGAAGAAATTCGAAAACCAAACCAACCAAAATATTCAAGACATCCTAGGCTGCTCAGCAAAAAGGGTCAGTAAAGCCTTAAAAAGGCAAAATAAACCGGCCCCAAAAAGGATGACTACTGAAAGAACTGTCAGAAAAATTGTTAAGTTAGCAAAACAGAACCCTTCCATAGGCTCTAGGAAAATAAGAAATTGTTTTCAACTGTCTGTTAGCGCTGTCACAACACGAAGACGTCTTTTATAAGCGAAGTTACCAGACGAAAAGGCATGTGGCAAAGAGAATGGAGTTTGTTAAAACTCATAGAGATTGGGCAAAAGAGAAATAGAGGAATGTTCCGTGGAGCGATGAAAGCAAAGTCGTCCTTTTTGGGTCCCAGGGTCGTCAAGAATATGTGAGAAGACCCTAAAATGTAGCATACTATCCACCTTACACTATAAAAACAGTGAAGCATGGTAATAATTCCACGGGGTCGGGCCTATTTATCCCATTGGGGTCTAAGGTATGCAACCGAGTATGTGAAAATTCTCGAAGAGGTTCGATGTTAAGAACGCAGTTCATAAAGCACAACCCAAGTATTCGAAAGAATTGTGGAAGCAGTGCGTGATTCGTGGAACGCAATACCAGTCGAGAGGTGTCAGATTTTAGTGGACTCGACGCCACGTAGATGCGAAGCAGGCATAAAAAACAATGCTTATGTAACAAAGTACTAATTGTAAGCTAACATTATTTGTATATTTACTTTCATATAACTTATTACATTTTTTTTTACTTCTAACGTAATAGTTCTAGTACTTTGAAGGCCTTTTTGTTTTATTTGGAAAGCACTGCTATTTTTATGAACACAATGCCACTTAATTTTTTTTAAGGGTACTGCCTTTTGGGAGCAATTGAAATCCTCCAAAACTCTTTCAGTTAAAAGTTATACTCAAATTATCCATTTGGATTCGACATAGAAATTGTAGAATCTCATTTTTCTAAAATTACATTTGTATAGAAATGGTTGAGAGTTCCAAGTCACTAGTCCTAGTTTTCAACGAGCTGTAACGTCACCAAAATTAGTTATTTATTTTATGGTTAATCTACAAAAAACTTCAAGTATTTGGGTTGCCGAATACCTGCCTAATTTTTGAATGTAAAGGATTTTTTAAGCTTTTTAGAAGTACAACCGGTATCTAAAGCAGGGAATGAAAATACAAAATTGTCTTAACGGGTTAGTCTGCTTCGCTGTATTTACAATTTTAATGACTTTCAATTCAAAATGTTTACCTAGGACTGTTTTAAGGCAATGTTAGACAATTTTTATTGAAATAAAGCTATCGATTGTTTCTATCTAGGTTTTCTAATATTTCTAACTTTATTACCTAAATTATATAGCTAAAAGAGTTAAAAAAGGTTTTTAAAAAAGCCTTTAGAACAGAGGAGTTTCCCAGATCATTTTTTCCACGAAGGAATACTACATTGTTTTGTAAGAGTATGTTATTAAGCAAGATCTTGGTGATATTTATTCCGTCATCCCCTTGAAATTATTCAACGAAAAGGTTTCATAGATCCATTTTGTATTTCTTTTGTTTGCTTCTTTTTTAAAAAATATCCCTACCAATAATATACATTTTTATGATGGGAAACAATTTTGTCAAATAAAACATCGACAATAAATCCCGCACAACCTTATGATGTGTACATTAGTCTTATCATAACTAAAAATTCTTAATTTTTCAAATTGTCTTTTTCTTTTCATATATAAGTAGATATAACCTAATTACTATAACATAACAGAAAAATAACTATTGCAATTTTGAAGTCACAGGTGCCAACTATGTTTCACATATTTTTCATTAACTTTTGCATTAATGTTTCAGGAAGGGAAATAAACATTGTTTATTTGGTATAAATAGTCATATAAATTTTAACTTTCAGCAAAATTTACATTTTAATAATAAACATATAGGTTCCCACTACCATTGTGTATTTAATTCACATAGGTACACAATATATTTTTACCAGAAAAACAAACCATCAAGAGATCATATTCTCGGACCATACATTATCTTCGCAACTAAAAATTGCTCCTGATTAATACAACTCCTCCATTCACATAAAAAAGGAAACCACTTCGTATAAAACAATTAAAAAAACAACACCCAAAGGATAATAAACTAACGCCTCAGTTAAATAATTCAACAAGAGAAACATCATCGACAACATTCGTATGAACATACAAAAAATAAATATCTCATAAAACAACAATAATTCCACAAGGACTACATTTTCAACAACATCATCATCACCCAAGCATATTTATAAAGCTAAGAAAAGCTTTATAGGAATTTAATATAAGATATCAAATGAAGTTACAAAGAGTTGCTTCTTATAATGTTATGTTAAATTTTTAAAACTGTTATTTAATCTTTTTATTTCTTTTTGATTAAGTTGGGCAATAAAATGTAAAAATATAAATAAAAAAAATATTTGAAGAAAAAAAAACATGTAAGACCAATTAAGTTTATGTATTGATACTTTATAATCACATTAATACTCAGATCGGAAAATAAAAATATGTAATTAATTTTCCTATCCATGTCATTAAAAAAAAAATGAAAAAAGCAAAATGTTGTAACAAACCTGTTGGAACTTACTTAAGAAAATAAATGGAATTAAGTCCTGATTTTTAATCTACGCATAATTAATAATTTAAAATTATGTTACTGATCGCAAATGAATGGTACAGAATTGTCAAATCTTAAAAAGTCCAAACATTAAATTGAAAACTTGGAAGTTCACCTTTGATAAATTATTTGTACATAAACCTTGCGTTGAATTGCATATTATAGAAAAATCGGTGTTAATAAAACTTTTCAACTATATTTTTCTTTAAGCCTTAAGATTTAAGAACAACGTGGTGTATTTTAACTGGAATTTAGAATCATACGCAAAAAAATTATTTCCCTCCATTTTAGATGGCAGTTGCTCTATTTTCACTATTTGCTTTATTAAACCAAATCTTTGCCAATTGTTTTATGTTGCGCAACTTTAACATTGCTTCAAATAATAGAAAACTAGGTAGCTTTAGGAGATTTGTAGACCTATTTAAAAGTTTACTATTCAAAACGTACCCGTGGCATGATAGTTAATGCATTGGACTGTCAAGCCAGAGGTATTAGGTCCGATTCCATATAAAGTTTTTTTTCACGGGTACTGCCTCTTGCGAGGAATTGACAAATTCTCCAAGAGTACTTCTTGCCATGAAAAGTGCTTTCTCAAATGCCGTTCGGATTCGGTTTTAAACTGTAGGTCCCTTCCATCCCTAACAACAGTACTCGCATACAGGAATAGTTGAGAGTTTTAAGTCACTAGGTCCTGGTTCTCAACGAACTATTGCGCCATTCAATTTATTTTATTTATTTAATACCCCTATTATAGTTCGCGACTTGAACGTTCGAAGTGCGATATTTTCATTAGCGAATTAACACATTCGACATACCAAGGTTAGCGAAATTTACAATTCGAGTTCGAAATTCAGTGCTACCATATACAAAAAATGACAGGCATAAATAAACGAAAATCATGAAATATTTAATAAAAATGCGTAATAAACCAAAATCATAAGCAACATAGATTGTTTTTGGCGAAAACTAAAATTAGAGAAATTTCAAAACAACTCTAGCTCCCTAATCTTCTATAAGTAGAACAAATATTTTGTACCTACTGCAAGTTCTTTTAATTCTAATTAACTTCTTAAGTTTCAGATCATATTTTCGACTGAATAAGGAAGCATTTATATTCGTATTAAACAAGTTTGAATGCCAATTTAAAAATGCAAGCACCTCCTTAATCCCTGCTATACTAAAATTCGCTTCTGCCCTTAGATGTTTTGCTAATGGGTGTTATCAGAGCAGCGTATTAAAAGATTTTGACTTAGGCCTGTCACAATCCTCGGTTTCCTTAGTATTAACAGAAGTTGTGTGTGCTATTGAAGACAAATTATGTCCAACCTGAATCAGAATCAACATGTCGTCCGAAGAGATACAAAATGCACGAAACTACTTTTTTTAACGGCCAGGTTACCAGGAGTAATAGAATGTGTTGACGGAACTTTGCTTTGCTTGTTGCTTTTGTTTTTTAATACAAGTTTTTAAGGCGTGTGACCATAAAATGTGTTTTCGTTATGTTGACGCAAGATATCCTGGATCGACCCATGATTCCTGTATGGAACTGCAATAATCTTAAGTCAGTTCTTGAAACGTGATACCAAAGAGGAGAACGTTCAATGTTCCTTGTTAATAATTTTTCTTTTCCATCGCGAGTAGGTGGCCCAAGTGAGTTGAGGGTTGTAGCAAATTGGTCCCAGTATTCCTTTTGGTTTTTTTTTTTTGAAGAACCAAAGTTTGTATTTAATTCTCTTGCAGCTGAATAAAAATGCATTGATTCATGTTATTTAATAGAAGAAATGAAATATACCTATGAACTTACATTGATATAGTTTCCGACATTTCTTTTGCATAAGCTTCGACCTTTTCTCGTACAATATGAACGTTCGAAAAATAATAACACGAATGACGTTCAAATCAATCAATCTTCAAAAAATGTATGACATTTAAGTCGAATCAACAGTTCTCAATCCGCCAACGGTAATACAAATTTCTCACACTCACACGTTTATTCATTCGACTCGTCAATGGTAATAGGGATATAAAACTTTACTGCAAATTTACTGGTTGGTGATATATTCCCCCAATCTAAAATCCCCAAGCCCTAAATCTCAAGCGCCGATACCTCCAAATGAAAAATCTCATGTCAGAAATCTCCATAACATCAAAAGTCATTTAAAAACAAATTGAATTTAACTATTAAAAATTTTAATTTAATTATTATCATAATTTCCAAAAAGCTTAATGTGTTGTTTTTGATCCAATTTTAAAAGGTTATATCTCAAAAAAGCGTGATGATATAAAGATTTGTATGTCATATAAACCTGGGAAGCGCTATTACGAGTATGTTATTACAGTTGAAAAATTAATATGTTGCTTTTGATATTTATAACGTTTAGAGGGAACTCTCACAGAGATCTTGAGAAACAATTACAAATATATATTTGCCTTTATCTTCATGCTTTGCAAATAGCTGTTTACTGAAAAACAGTAAACAAAATGCAGAATGATTTATTTTTCATAAACACGTTTTACTTCCTTGCATTCAAACACAACTAAAAATTAACATTCCGAATAAAAATGAGTAAAACGAAAAAGCTCAGTCCTTTGATTTGTTTCATTTTAAGAAGTTTCCCTAAAGATTTTCAATTGGCACTAATAAGTTGCAATTAACAAGTTAAAAAATCAACTTTCTCCTAACGCTGTATAATGTTATATATTTATTATTAAGGCACAAATATGATGGTGAATTATTAAAAGTTTGTTAATTGTATCATCGAAATCTTAAGAGACTTTATAAAAGACATGGTTTGAATATTGAAACTTAATAGAAAAAATAAATAAATTTACCTACTCACATATTGAAAAACTCAATTAAGTTTTGTTTTACATAAATTGTTTTTATTTTGTTGTAGTTTAAGTCTTAATCGGAATTTTGAAACTATTAAACATAAAAGTTCATGATTTGTATTTTATACAATAAAACGTATGCTATTGTAAGTTCTTACTTTCCTCATGTTAAAATAAATGAAGAAGTAACGGCCTTGCAATTATTGATAAGACAGAATTAAAGTAACATTATGTGAAAAAATATAAATATAAATATAAAATAATATTTAAAAGCTTCTGTGAAAAGTAATAATAAGGCAAAGTTTTTGTTTTTATAATTTAAACTCGTTATAATTGAAAAATTTATACATATTTTACACAATTAAGGTATCACATATTTTTCAAAGAGAGCAAACTGTGATAGAAGAATTATTTAATAGTAATTAATATTATGTAAATTCTTATAAGGAGAATATATGTTTTAATATAAAAATTGTAATTGTTATTTTTGATAGCTTATTTTTTGTTTGTTCTAGTTATTTATGATTTAATATAAATAATGTTAAAAAAATGTTATAAAATAGCTTAATAAAGCAAGAATCAAATTTTCAATAAAAAGGATGAGTTCTATGTTTCAACGAAATATGTTCCACTCTTAGTAGACATTGCGAAGTATTCTCAAACTAATGTTTTGTTTTAAACTATTTTAGTGGCACTCTAGCAATTATGTATTACACAAAAACATATTAACTTTCTATAGTTTTTCCATTTTTTTTATTCTTTTACTTCGTACCACATTTCTATGAACTTCAACACTTCTAAGGTTAGTTGTTAGCTTTTATCAACGACATCTGTTAATGATTTCTCTTCGTTTTGGAGTGAGTGAATAAGGAGTAGGGGACCGGTTATAGCTATTGGTAAAAATCATTCATTAAAATTGAAACAGGGGGGATCTGCAATGTTTTTTTTATGAGCGTTTGAAGAAATTAGTAAATGTATGTCATTCTATTCTTTTTGGTGTTGATTTCATCAGTAATATTTTCTAATTGGAACAAGTAAAAATAATTTGTATAATCAACATTTTTTGAAATGAATGTAACTTCGTTTCTTTAAAAAAAAAATAAATGAAAACAATATTCAAGATTAGAATTCATCTCATTGCATTTATCTTTAGTTGAAACTAACAGCCCTATTTTGCTATTTACGTGGATCGTATATTTTATTCACCCATTCGTCTCCCTTTCACACTGCCTTTGCATTCTACTATCCATCGGATGAACTACATTATCCCAAACCAATTTGACAATCACGTAAACGTAAATTAAATTTAATCAACAGAATTAATTGTTTAATTTGTGTAATTTTTGGAAATGGACAGTATTTTACTTTTAATTCCAATTTTAAGCAGATGAATAAAAGAAACCTCAAATAGAGAGTTTCGAAGAAATGTTAGAAAAATTGTTCCTCGCGTGTCGTTCTTCCCCTTAAAATGTTAATAATCTTTTATTTGTAAAAAAACCAATATTCTAAATCAAGCAATAAATTAGTTTTTACTTACATTTTGCTAACAACAATTAACAAACCAGACATCAAATAAATTGTATAGAGTAAATGCGTTCACGTGAATAGAAGAATACCGCGCAGTATTACCGACGTAACCGATATACACAGATTCACTTCGAATGAATAGCGGAATAGTAATTAGTGAACATTCAAATAAAAATTCCCCGATGAATAGCAGAATAGGGCTGTAAAGCTGTTACAAATTGAAAAATATGAAATAAAAAAGTACTGATAGCTTTAACCGGACCCCAATTATTCGTCCTGGGAAAAAAGGATAAGGATGTTTGAAAAAATGAGATACATATTTCTTTGCTTAATACCATTTTCCTGTTATTGCCAATCTGTTAAAAATTAATTTTTTTTCAAATTCCAGAAGCGTAAACTTATTATACACTCCAACAACAACTGCTGTAGGTTCATACCTATTCCGAGAGTCAAATCGACTTACATGATTTTTAATATTTGTTTTGATGATTATTTTTAAACATATGAATTACTGAGCGATCGTTATAGACTAAAGAAATATGTGCATAGGGTTTTTGATAATACAAAATGTAAGTGTATTTAATTGTAAATTGTAATGACTACGGTGCAATTCCAATTCAAACATTTGCGTAACTTCACGAATTTCATATTCTTTTATGTGGCGCTAACACCAAGAAATATAGTTTAAAGGTCTTAAATCACAACATCTTGGTGGTTAATTGTGATCACCACCCCTTCTAGAAATAACACAACCAGGAATTTTTTTTCAAAACTTTAGCATTTTTAACATGTTTCTAGTGAATTTATAGAATTTCGGTGCGTTGTGAAAGGGTGCATCGATCCATTTTAAGTAATTAAGTAGTTTTTACTTGTCAAGATGACAGCTACAAAAGTTTCAAAATGAAACGGCTAATTGGTAACCGTTAATAGTAAAGAGAAGAGTTTGGAGTTAAAATGGAAGAAGTAATATGTATTACAACAGCTCTCTACAATACATTTTTAATGTGCAAAATAAATTGAAATTCATATTTTTCGGAAATTCAACATTTTGAAACCTTAAGGTTTTAAGGTAAAAGACTTGAAAAGTTCAACGAAAATCTAAATAAATATCTGTTTTTAATAAAAAGGGTATAACAACGCATGCGCAGTATAAACAGTCTTGCTATGTGATGTAATTTGTCGAGCTCTCCATAAACTTTTATTTTGACAGTGCTAGACGTTTTTTTATTCCTTAACGGATGTTGATTATCACTCACACTTCGTTGCATAATAAAATAACTCTGAATTTAAAGAACAAAAATATTAAGTTTATGGTAAAAAAGCTAAAGAAGCTTCATTTGTTTTTGTTGAATTACTGTGCTTCCTATAGGATTTTTGGTTGTGATTCATAATCTGCAAAGTTACTTGTAAGAAGGGGGAATTATATAAACAGAGGTAATATGTTTGTTTTCTTAAAATTGATAGCCACAACGTGTATGCAAAGGCTACTACAAGGATCGGGACAATAAAGCACACATAGAACATGGAACAAGAACTCTTCCAAGAGGAAAAATCATCAACTACTCGTACCATAGAACTTCAACACTGATCATCAAACTTATTTCGCATCCTTGCAGTAACAACCGATTCAACTTATAGAATGACATATAAAATCAGTTAACAACATACAAATCAACTCTATTGGATCATTGACATCTTTACTAACAAAAAGCAAATGGACTTTTCATCCATGGGAACGGGACATACGAGTATGTACAAAATACACACTGTCAAAGTGAAAAGTAACTGGATCTAGGTAATATGGTAAATTCGATCTTCAACAGTGGGTAACATTTCAAAAGCATGCTACTGTCACAGTATTATATTTATTTTCTTGTATTATACTTTTATTGCCTATTTTTGTAAAAGCTTTATTTCCATTTTATTCCGTAAGTATTAATGACTTTTATTAATTTCCATTTTAGGGAACCAATCAGCAGCAGGACACGCGGTTCAGCGACAAGGAAAAAAAACTAATGAAGCAAATGAAGTTTGGAGATTGCCTAAGCAAACGGGTGGACATGTCCAAAGTTAAATTGGACGTCCTCCGACCATGGATAAGCAAAAAAATCACCGATATTCTTCACATCGAAGATGATGTTGTTGTCGAGTTTGTGTATAATCAATTGGAAGAGGAGAAATTTCCATGTCCGAAAAAAATGCAAATCAATATGACGGGATTCCTGAATGGACGTAATGCAAGGCAATTTATGGAAGAACTCTGGGCATTGCTGCTATCGGCTCAAGAAAGCGAAAGTGGAATACCAGCTGAGTTTATAAATCAGAAAAAGGAAGAGATATTAAAACGCGAAGAGGAGGCACATGGAAATTCATCTTCGAAACGTGATCGTTCTGGTGAGAGAGATAGGGATTTCAATGATAGTCGCAAGCGAGAGCGTTCAAACGACATTTCTTCGAGTTTGCCAAACCACAGTACGATTGAACAGATTAGGTCACACTTGAAAGCTAGATCTAGATCTAAGTCTCCTGAAGCAAATAATGTAGGTGGCAACTCTAAAGATACTACCGCCGAGTCTAGTGGTGGAAAGGCGTCATCTACCACGACTGCAGCAATAGTCAAAGATCGCTCTAAGTCACCGACAAGAGATCGAGGTCGATCTCCACGTCCAAAATCAAGGAATAGATCGCCAAAGAAGTCATCGAGGGAGAGATCTGCAAGGCGTTGGGATTCATCGAGGGATAGAAGGCGTTCAAGATCTCGTCATAGGTCCCCAGAGAGGAGACGACGTAGTCGTTCAAGAGATCGCAAACCACCGCCACGTGGTAAGTCACCCAGTCGAAGGCGTTCGCGCTCGGTGTCTCGACCTAAACGAGCAAGCTCTCGAACTGACTATCGGGTATCGGAAAGAAAGTCTAAATCTAAATCTCCGATTAAGAGGAAGGAAGTATCGCCTTCGCCGAAGCCTGCCGATGTTTCTCTCAACGGACACGATGCGGATGGTTCTAAGAAATTGACCAAAGTACAAGCTAAGCTTCTGGACTTAGCAAGTGCACCTAAACGAAACGACAAGAGCCGCTCCAGGAGCTCTGATTCACATTCATCTGTAAATTCTAGAAATAGAAAACCTGATTTAAATAAACGACGCTCCAGATCAAGGTAACTACATCAAATATTCATTCTAATTTGGTTTCATTAACTTCTTCTCTCGCTCTGTTTCTAGGTCTATAGTTAAAAAAGGAAAATCTCGTTCGCCAAGTTCCTCGTCGTCATCATCTGCTTCATCGGTTGGCCGGAAGAAGCCCCGACGATCACGTTCCGAAACAAGTTTATCATTGTCACCAGCAAACGGTAAAGATGACTTTGAGATTCGCAAAAATCAAAATAGTGTTCAGAAAAAACGGCAGTACAGAAATAATCGTGAGTCATCGTCGAGCAGTTCTTTGGACAAGGGTCCACCGAGAAGGCAGGAAATGCGACGCTTTGATCAAGGACGCCGATCCCCACGAGGCCGTAGTCCGCCACGAGGAGGAGGTGGTGGACGGAATCGTTCACGATCACCAATGCGCCAACGATCGCGTTCGAGGAGGCGATCTCGCTCACGCATAAGATCAAGGTCAAGAAACCGTTCCAGATCACCAATGAGGCGCTCAAGGTCTCCAAGAAGGTATGCAAATTATAATTTATTAGATTTTGAGTTTCAGCAGAGAGATTCTCATTAAAATTGTTTACTTCAGGTTTAATAACAGACGTCGATCACCAAATAATCGAGGTCGTGGGGGTGGACTAGGTGGTCGAGGCCGCGGAGGAGGAGGCGGTGGTCGTCGCCGAAGCATGAGTCGAGACCGCATGCGTCGCAACATGTCTCCGCGTCGTTCTCCACGCAGATCTCCATTCGATCGAAGGTCCCCGATTAGACGGCAATCGCGAGATCGTAAATTCTCACCTATGCGTGACAGAAGATCTTCACCCTTCCGGGATAGGAAGATTTCACCACCTCCACGTCGCGTCTCACCTTTGCCAATGTTGAGGAGGTCACGTGAACGTCGCTCGCCAATGTTGAGGACTTCAAGAGATCGTCGAATGTCACCCATCAATGCATCCAGAGATCGGAGGAGAATTTCCCCATTACGAATGTCCCCACGCCGTCCTTCACCTCCAGGACGTATGTCGCGTGACAGACGTTCTTCACCTCCACGCTCCCTACGTGATGGTCGACCAGGATCCCGCGATAGACGTCCATCGCCTTTGCCGCGTATGCCGTCTCGCGAAAGTCGACCTATATCACCAGTCAGGCGTGGCAGCTTCCGTCGTTCCATACCTCGACAAATGTCTAAACCATTGCCGGTACGAAATGAAGAACGATGGGAACCTGCACCGCCGCTAAACAAGGCACGGTCTCGATCAATCAGTCCAAATTGGGACAATGAAGATATTCACGAGGCACCGATTCGAAGAAGGAGCATTGAAAAACCAGCCAGCCCTGTAAGGAAGATTGTTCGACAAGAGATAAAGATGTCAAGAAAATCGAGCAGTAGTTCAGAACGGAAGAGCAGTCCTGAAAAGAGAGTAAAACAACCTGTATTCGACCGCAAACCTAGTCCAGTCCGAACCAGAGAACGCAGTATTGATCGCTCATCTGACTATCCTCCCAAACACTTAGATCATTTGTTGAAAGAGAAGAAAGAAGTTATTTCGCGCTCCAAGGACAAGGTTGAGGAAGTGCGTCACATTGCCCCCGTTGTGGTGGAACAAATACAAATTAAAACTGCACCGATTCCAGCTCGAAAACCTGTCCCAAGAGATAAATATAGCACAAGTTTATCAAGGACCCCGTCCCCATTCCTGAAACCCCACGAACGTGAGAAGGGCAAAGAAAAACCATTGGCTGTTCAGAAGCAAGCCCCCGTTGTGGCCGCTCCTGCAAAAGTCGCTCCTAAAAAGAGCAAACCCAACAGTGACTCTAGCTCTTCAGATAGTTCTGACAGTGATGACAGTGAACCAGAGCAAGAGGAACGTAAGGTTCAAGGTAAGTCTCGCCGCGGACGGTCATCTTCCTCTGACGACAAAAGTGACCACGAAAAACAGTCCAAAGCCCCTCCCCCGCCAGTCAAATCCCGCAAAGACATAGAAATTGAACGCAAATTAGAAAAATCTGCAGAACCTCAAAAGCGTAAAATCTCCACTGAAATAAGAGAACAACCAGACAACAGCAAACGTCTGCGTGTGCCAGAGAAAAAGGAGAAACCCCGGAAATCTAATTCCGACTCCGAGGAGGATGTTCGTCCTGCAAATAAAATCAATGATCGAACAGCTTCACGCAAACGAACGATATCTGCATCCAAAAAGCCCCCGCAAAAAATTATTACGACCGCTAACGATGATTCTTCTGACTCAGATCAGCCCAAAAAGAAAAGAAAGAAGAGCAAGAAGACACGACGTGATTCAGATAGTGACAGTTCTTCATATTCGGAAGCCGAATCCAAGAAGAAAAAGCACAAGAAACACAAAAAACACAGCAAAAAAAGCAAGAAACATAAGAAACACAAGAGGAAGAGCAAAAAGGCTGATAGTAGTTCAAGCAGCGATGACGATGGGCCAGCTGTTGTCAATGAAGATTTGGAAAAACAGCTTCGCGAAAGGGCTCTAAAATCAATGAAGAAATTAGACTAGATACCACATCCCTTTTAATTGTAGACAGCTATTATAGACTTGAGCCGAAATTTCCATCAGAAAAGCATTCTGCATTCGCATTCTGCCGTTAAGATATTTTGAATCGTTGCCCTATATTCTTGTTTATTTACAAATGATTCCCATTCCTTTGCTGTTTGTGTGAAATATCATTTCCTGGCTTTCTGCTGAGGCTCCATTTTTACAACATCCCCGAATTTCTCCAATTAATAATAAGAAAGCAATTTAAAACTAAAACAAAAAAAGGAAAGATTGAAAGAAAGAACATTTATAAGTTTACTTTAAGTTTGATGTAGTAGACTTTCGCGTATGTTGATGTTTTTTTTTTTAATAATAATAATTATTATTACACCCATGTTTTTCGTTTCGATATAGTAGCACTTTACAATTTTATAAATTATAATAAATTATCTATTGAATATAGAAGAGGACATTTAAGATACTAAGGACTATTCATACAAATAATACACAAGAAAAAAAAAACATAATATAAACAATAACTTATGTAAGTAAGTACACACTTGGAATGTGAAATGAAATAATTTCAATAAAATTGTGTAAAAATTATCATAGCAGAGTTTAATTTGAATGAAATAAAAATAAATCGAAAAAAGTATTTTGATCTTGGCTTTTTCAAATGTCTGTTTTTTTTAACTTTATAAGGTTTTATTCGGCACAGAATAAAACGGGTTATTCATATAGGAGTGGAATTCGACATATGTCAAACTAAGTTGTTATACCAATTTTGTCTGTCAGTTGAAAGTCCGACATTTACGAAAATGGATCGCTTAACTATCCCACAACTTATACGAATTGTTAAAACTGACTACAAAAATGGTAATTCTGCCACTGCCATCTATCGAGTTTCAAGAGGAGACTATCGTTCAACTACGCAAGCAATTGACAAAATTGTGAAGAAATTTGAAGAGAATGGATTGGTTACAGATATTGTAAGGCTCGGGATTCTGATTATGGGATTCGCGTGGAATCGTTTTGCTAGCGAGTTTGCCATTTTTCAATTATTCAGTCCTATCATGAATTCCATCGTAATCGGAAATTTGTACGAATCCCGAAAAACTCTCATGAAATCCGTTCGTAGTGGAAAATCTCATACAATTTTGAATTACGAACGGATTTCATGATAGAGTTTTTCGGGATTGGTACAAATTTCCGACTACGATGGAATTCATGATAGGGCTGATTGCTTTCTTCCTTCTTCGTTTTGAATTCGACAAATTAACGAATTCGAATGCGAATTTGCAATGTCATAATGTTTGTTGGCGAGTTGAAATTCGACAGTTTTTTTTTGGCGGAAGAGTATTTATTATTATTCACTGTTCGATTTCGAGGATTCTTTCTTGATTGTAATTATATAAAAGTGTGATCTAGCTTTATTTTAATTTTCTTATAATTTATCAACAATCCGCAATAAAATATAAATTTTTAAAATTCATTCAAGGAACGATAAGAACAAGCAAACAAATCGACATCAATTTTTGGCTCTCGTCGAGCTTACGAAGAAAAATAAGGGCATTGCAACGGGAGCACTTATCGGGCTGAAACAAGTTTAATTAAAATTAAATATTGTTTATCGAAAAAATCACCGCAAGTTTCACAAATTCAATCAAAACAAAATTTGTGGAACGTTGTCAAACCAAAAGTGTCAAATCACTGGAATATTCGAAGAAAAAGTCAAACCAAAAGTATTAAATCACTGGAATATAGGAAGGACTATTTTTGCTTCGCCGCGAATTCGTTAATAAGGAAATACGACGTGAGTCGAATTGAAAACGATCCGCGGCGAACCTCATAATCAGGCCCCTGTAGATCTTACGCTCGTACCACTGAAAATATCGCTGCTGTAAGTGAAAGTGTTGCCGTAGACCCGAATGTGTCGATTCCTCATTGTTCTCAGGAATTTTCTTCAGCGACGAAGCACATTTCTCACTCGGTGGGCATGTTAATAAATAAAATTGTCGTATTTGGGGTTCTGAGAATACTTTAAGTAATTAAAGAGAGACCTTTACATCTACAAATAGTCACTGTGGAATGTGCTCTTTGGTGCGGAGGTGTGATTCTTGGACCTTACTTCTTCGAAAACGACGATGAAATGACTGTCACCGTCAATTCGCAGCTTTATGGTCATATGGCTTGGAAAATATGGTGTTTCAACAAGACGGTGTAAGAGACATTTCCTTTAACTCTTGGGCACTTAAAAACCAACATTCGTCAATTTATGCCTGATAACGCCTAATATGTGCCAAAAAGTTGTCGAAAATTAACTCAAAAGAGCCGATGACAATATCGTGTTTCACACATAAATAATAACAAAATTCAAACTTTATAATAAAAAAGAAATATCATACAAAAAAATATTCGCTATGTTATATCTACGTTTACTTTTGAAACCGCAAAATGAATAACCCTGTACAAGTATGGAAACAAGACTGATTCGAAAATAATTGTTTTCAATTAAAATGGTTTCAGTTGCGATCCTGACATCCTTGTTTTGAAGATTGAATAGTGATCGAATAGATTCTTTACGTTTATTACACTTTTTTAATTCTTTAGTGTATAGATAAGATCGCTCCGGACTTGTGACCCGGACTTCTGGAAATTTGGAAATATATACTTGATAAAGACATATCATACAAAATGTTTTGTTTAATATAGACAAGAATCTATCTACATTATTAAGTGTTTCCTTGTTTTGTATAAATTCGTACTTCTGAAAAAATTTGAATAGTGCGCTCATCCCCTCAATTCTTATTATATCCTCTCCTTGTCATTTATAATATGAGACATTTCAACTTCCGAAGAAATGACATCTTTGTGTATAAAATCTATATTATTATCATGGAGCTGTTTTTTTACGTTCGTTGTAGCCTTAAGATGGCGTTGAAAGTTTTATATACAAAAGTTACGTAAACAAAACTATAACAGCCAATACCACCGTAGCCACTAGGTGCCGCCCCATAAACACCCACAATGATAGTACTATAGATTTTATATACAAAGATGGCATCAGTGAAACAAAATATTTATTTTAAGGGGCCAGTTAAAGTTATCATTGGTTTTCATCATTAAAACCAATCAGTGGATTTTTTTTTGACAGTTTGGTTATAGCTTTCATTAAAAATGTTTATCTTGGATGCTAATTTATGGATTGGAATCAAGCATTTTTTATGGGAATCTAGTATTTAAGGTTGATCACTAAAAGGAAAACTGACTAATGGAAAGCAAAAAAATAATTCAGATGCCCCTGTTTTAATTTTTACTTATGGATTTTACTGATAGGTATAACGTGACCCTTAGTTTGGACCAGGGGATAGTTTGTTATAAGTAAAAAGTGATACGACACGATGTTTGGATCTGATCGAGCCTTTTCGCTGCGAATTTGCTGTTCTTCGAAAGAAAGCAATAATATCAAAACATAACTTCAAGTCTATTCGGGTATCGCCATTTGTGATCTGTAATCGGCATGGTTTATTCAGAAGTTCAGCAAATCTCTTTTTTGGTGGATTGACAGTCTGCAGACGAAGAGGATGCAAAGTATTAAAATCAAACTGGTTGGACAGAGAAAAAAGATCAAAAATGTTAACGTTTTAAAAAATGCAGATTATATTAAATCGCATGAAGATTACAGTGAAAACGAGCATGTTCATCTTTACTCTAGCATTTTCATCTGCATCAGTGTTGCCTCAATGTTGCAAATGTAACAAAAGCTTTAAACTTATTCTTTATTTAATTTTGTTTGCTATGTTCCTTCTTTTAGTGCTGTTTCTCCCACTTTCAGGTTTTGACATACATATATATCTTCCTTTCTCTACTTTATATGTAGATGCAGATATATGTAATTCCACTTTTAGCAATTGACAATTGTCAATGTAAAAATATGTTAAAGTTTCTAGTTGCTGTTCACGATTATCATGTTCCTGATTGATAATCCGGGAGAAGAAATAAAATTAAAACGATTTAAATAAGTCTTATGTACTCTATATTCAAATGTCGTTCTACAAATCGAAAAGTAAAACTATCGCATTTACAAATATTTCAAATTAAAACACACAACATTCTTCAACCAAAGAGCAATTTTTATCGTAGTGTAATAACAGCCTTTTTGATGCTGACTGTCCATTAAAGTCTATCAAAATTTACTCTTTTCTATCCCACACTAGGAAGCGCTAGTATCGTTTAAGAGCACTCCGAAAAAATATACCCACTGAACTGAACTGTCAAATTTCTTTCTACACTACAACATCCGGCCATCTTCCTTTCCTTTTTTAATTCTCTTGCAAGATGGTGAGTGGCTTTTAAAATTTGTGTAAAAATTCGTTTTCATCGTGTTAATATCATAAATTAAATAAAATTTAGTCAATTGAAAATGAAAGGAAAAACTTCAAGAGTTCTTTTAATGCTAATATTTCTTTGAAAAGTTATTGTTGAATCAGACAAAAATTGCTTTTTGTTTTGTGTGCCGGGAGTTTTGCGAAGAAAGATGAAAACGAATTTGTGCGCGTCCAAGTGTTTTCTTGAAGGCTTATAAATTAATGACGATATGTTTCATATTTGCAATAGGCGCGAGGACCCAAAAAACATTTGAAGCGTTTAGCAGCACCAAAGGCATGGATGTTGGACAAATTGGGAGGAGTTTTTGCTCCTCGTCCATCAACTGGCCCACACAAATTGAGGGAGTCCCTGCCTTTGATGATCTTCTTGAGAAATCGTCTAAAGTACGCTCTTACTGGCTCTGAAGTCACCAAGATTGTTATGCAGCGTTTGATCAAGGTTGACGGCAAGGTACGCACTGACCCCACTTTCCCAGCTGGATTCATGGGTAAGATTTTCATTTTGTTTTTGTCTTGAAGGAGTTTTTGTCTAAATGAGTTCCCTTCTTTTTATTTTGTGTAGATGTCATCACCATTGAGAAGACTGGTGAATACTTCCGTTTGGTCTATGATGTCAAGGGACGTTTCACCATCCACCGCATCTCCGCCGAGGAAGCTAAGGTAAGTGCTTGTAACTTGTAACGATACACTGAGCAAACTTGGGGCTTGTTCGAAGACCATTTTAATGATACCGAAGTAATTGAATGGTTCAAAACAAAATTAGCCCAGATCAATCTTTGTTTCGACGGTCACTGGTTGTCTTGAATTTTGTGGCAGCACCAGTAACTTTACGTTCAATAACAAAACCTTAACCAAGTTGCAAACCTCTTTAAAGTTTTTTGTTTACCGCCTTTTACTAATAATCTTCTTTTTCTTTGCAGTACAAGCTGTGCAAGGTTCGCAAGACCCAGCTCGGTTCCAAGGGAATTCCCTTCTTGGTTACACACGACGGCAGGACCATCCGCTACCCTGATCCATTGATCAAGGCCAACGATACTGTCCAAGTCGACATCTCCAACGGCAAAGTTACTGACTACATTAAATTCGACTCAGGTGAGTGTCAATTACAATTTCACTAAATTAAGAAAGGACACAACGCTAACGTGTGAAGCTGAGGGCACAACGCTATTGTATTAAGTTGTGACTTAACCAGTGTGTGTTTTTAGGTTGTTAGAGAATTGAGCAAAATGACATTCTTCTGCTCAGGGAGGGATAAGGCTCGTCGAAGACCATGTTCAATGAAAATCTCATGGCGTGGTTCAAAATGAAGCCTAGAGTAAAATTTTGTTTCGACGGTCATTGAATGCCTTGAATTTGTGGTAGAATCAGTAACATTTTACGTTCATTACAATTTAATTATAGTTAAAGAGAAGCTTAAGCATTTCGACAGGCTCTTCGAAGACCGTATCTACTATAAATTCTTCGTTTTGCGGTTCAAAATGTAGCCTATAATAATTTTTGTTTCGACGGTCACTGGATGCCTTGACCTTGTGGCAGAATCAGTAACATTTTACGTTCATTACAACTAAATTCTATTTTAAGTGAAGCTTAGGAATCTCGACAGGCTCTTCGAAGACCGTATCTACTATAAACTCCTCGTTTTGCGGTTCAAAATGTAGCCTATAATAATTTTTGTTTCGACGGTCTCTGAATGCCTTGATTTCTGTGGCATAATCAGCAACTTTTTACGTTCATTACAATGTTAATATTCTTCTCTGTATAATTTAATTGGATTGTTTAAACTCCTGACTTTGATATGAATACGCTTTTTAATAAATTATTTTTTTTGTTTTTTTTTGTGTGCAGGAAACTTGTGCATGATTACTGGAGGTAGAAATTTGGGACGTGTCGGCACAGTCGTCAACCGTGAAAGACATCCAGGTTCTTTCGATATTGTCCACGTTAAGGACACACAAGGTCATGTGTTTGCCACCAGACTAACAAACGTTTTCATCATCGGCAAGGGCAACAAGCCATACATTTCTCTGCCAAAGGGCAAGGGTGTTAAATTGAGCATTTCTGAGGAGCGTGACAAGCGATTGGCCGCTAAGACTCATTAAAGAACTTTTTTTTATTTAAGAAATGATGAAAAATTTGTATTTTACATGATGAAAATATAAGAAGAAAAAAAATTAAATTTATTGTTTTTTTTTTGTATGCATTTTGTTTATTCGTATTCGCTATAGTTTTTCGATTAAGAAGGAAAACTGAAAATCACAGCACGCATGAGTGGTTAAGAGTTGTAAGTCATTCAACGCTGGTCCTCTACGAGCTGTTGCGACGCCTAAGCACCCTTATTTTGAGATTCGTTTGCGATCGAAAGTTATACGAATTCGAGAAGATTTGATTTTGAGATTCGATCGATTCGAAAGTTTGCTGATTCAATCGAAAGTTCATTTAAAAACAAAAAAAACTGAGTAAACTTTGCCTTTCGAATGATTCGAATCAAATGTCGTTTTTGTGTCGTTCAGATATTTTCTGGTGAATAACGTAATAGTACGTTTCCACCAAAAAATAATCCAAGATTTAAGGCAAATGATTAAAATAAATCATGAGGTGTTTCCACCAAAGAAAAGGAGATTAATTTGACGTTGTCATAACAGCCAATCGTAATTAGTTTTATGTTTGATTTGAGAACAATTAAGTGGTGATTCTCATCGGCTTTGTTGATCTTTCTGATGATTAAATGAAAACAATTTTCATCTGATTTTTCCCAACGTTTCGACGGTGATTGCCGTCTTCTTCAGGGGATGTATTGATATAAATATTACAAAAACATTAAAACAAAAAATAATTTAAACAATTAAAATTTAAAGCGCTTCCGACTTTGAAGACTTGTCACTGTTAAATGTAAACTGTTGAACTGTTTAACAGTGTCAAGTCTTTAAAGTCGGAAGCGCTTTAAATTATTTTTTGTTTTAATGTTTTTGTAATATTTAAATCAATACATCCCCTGAAGAAGACGGCAATCACCGTGAAAACGTTGGGAAAAATCAGATGAAAATTGTTTTCATTTAATCATCAAAAAGATCAACAAAGCCGATGAGAATCACCACTTAATTGTTCTCAAATCATGCAAATATTTTTTGTCAGATAAAGCCAATGTCTTTTTTTATTCTCCTAACACTTGAGTTGGTTTTCGTTTTTAAAAAAGTTGTCAGTTGAGTTTTTATAAAACGCTGTTCTTCGCTGTATTCGCATTGTCCTTTCTTATAGTTCTAGAGATATGGACGACAAAAAAAACTTCGCGAATAAACGTACGAATGTTCACGCACACACAGATATCTCTTTTCAATTATTTGATTTAGATTCTGGGGAACTTGAAACGTCCAGAAATGTCAAAATTTTCAATTCGACAAATCAGACTTATTTTATTACAATAACTTCCTACGGAAAATTAACAAAAATCATTTGTGGGTAGGGTTATTGAAACACCTATTAAGAGAGGTGTTTTTTTCAATTTTAACATCTGCTACTCGATTTTTAAAATTTTAGAAAAGAATAACATCAACGAACAAGAGGCTGAAACTTAATTCGATTGTTATTTCGAATATATTTTTAATAGTTTAATGAGGGTTTAAGCTAAAGTTCATGTTTAATAAATAAAAATGACCGTATAATAAACAATTTTTGTAATTTGATTTCAAAAAAGTTGAAAATTACCATTTTCAAAAAAAAATCTTATGCCTCTAAACCGCTAAAATTATATGAACACAGGTATTCATATTTTAGGTTTGAAACAATTGAAACCAATTAAATTCCTTTTACTGGACTTTTAAGTTTTTCATTCCGTAATTTTCAAAACGATAATCGTCAAAACTATTATCATTAACGATATCGTCAGTAATTTGCTTCACTTAACTTTATCACTATCGTCTCGTCTATCGTTTTCAGTATAAGATAACTGAAATGTCAAAATGAACTTAACGAAAGATAATGCTTGTTCGATAACTTGCAAATGTTATTAAACTTGGTTTTTGTCTATGGGAAATTGTGAATTGCAACAAACTGTTTTTTTACCAAACTTACTATTTATTAATAAATATGATTTAAAATCATGAAAAATAAAATTTGTACATATTTTTAAAATCATGAAATGAAAATAAAAATAAAAATAAAAATAAACCAGCATGGTGTTCAAATATGCGTTTCGCCCCGGTGCAATGGTTGGGCTCATCAGAAGATGACCATTGCACTTTGTCTTGACGCATATTTTCTCGAATAAATCGTGATTGCATATAATATGAGCTACATAGAGCTACATAGAGAAAATATGCGTCAAGACAAAGTGCAATGGTCATCTTCTGATGAGCCCAACCATTGCACCGGGGCGAAACGCATATTTGAACACCATGCTGGTTTATTTTTATTTTCATTTCATGATTTTAAAAATAAAAAAAAATATTTTTCATGATTTTAAATCATATTTACTAAAAATAATTGGTAGTTCAGGAACAAACAATTCGACTGTTAACAGTCAAACATTTCAACTTACTATTTATTGTTATTGTTACTGTTTTTATTTTTTGCCGCTGACGATGTAACTATAATTTCAACATGTACATACATAAGTTATTTATGTCTGATATTATTGTAATTATAACTATAATTTTGTATACATGCACATACATAGGTCAGTAACACAAAATTATCTGCAAATGGGTGTGGATGAGAAAATAAGGATTTAGATAAGGTGATTCGCTGTCATGTAATTTTTTTAACGTACTTGAAGAATAGTGCACAAGTTACACGTCCACACTAGAGGCACTATCTTTCCAAAGTCTGTCCAATTACAAGCATATGCTGATGACGTTGACATAATCCGAAGAACTCAGCGTGATGTCAATGGTGCGTTTGTGAGTACTGAGGCAGAGGCGGCAAAAATGGGTTTAACGGTTTATGAGGGCAAAACAAAGTACATGCTGTCGTCAAGAAAGGGCATACAACACCGACGTCTTGGTCAAAACGTCACTATCGACAGACGTAACTTTGAGGCAGTCAAGGACTTCGTCTACCTAGTCTCCGCTATAAACGCATAAAACAACACCAGCGCTGAGATCAAACGCAGAATAACTCTTGCTTTCCGCTGCTTTTTTGGACTAAGAAAGCAATTGAGTGGTAAAGTCCTCTCTCGAGGGACCAGAATGTCGCTATATAAGACCCTTATCATCCCCATCCTGCTATACGGTGCAGAAGCATGGACTATAATAAAAGCGGATGAAAGCACCTTGGGTCGCTTCGAAAAAAAAAGTTCATCGTGTGATCTACGGTCCCGTATGCATCGAAGGGGACGTAGACTTAGCCAGAAGGGTAAAAGTCCAACGACTAAGATGGCTGGTTCACGTCGAGCGCATGGAAACCAATGCTCCGGCCCGGAACATCTTCCAATCCACACCCACAGGACAGCGCAGTAGAGGAATACCATGGATCAGGTAACGCACCCAACATGGAGCGCAAAACTGGAGACATCTAGCTAGAGACCGAGCTAGATGGAGAAGTTTGTAACCGAAACTATTTTGGATAATGTGTTTCTTGCAAGAGATATGTTACCCTCCGCCACCCAAAGTTTTAATAGTTACAGCAAACCGTCGCTGGGGCAAATGTATTGTTCCCAGTATCTTTAATATATCTTTCGAAAAACTTTGAACAAAACTATAATGGTTTAAATTATTTAAAAATTACAATTAAGAAAAAACAAAAATGCTTACATATGGGTTCGAAGAGATAGAGGACCTGATTTATCTCTTATTTGTCTCCACATTTAATTTTTTTTGTAGCAAAACTCAATTACATCCGCCGAATGATAGACAAGACCTATTTAGCTATCGTGCAAACGCTATCAAGTAAGACGGTAATCGTCAAAACGCTATCGTTTGACTCTGACGATAATCGTTTTACGGAATGACCCCCAGGATTATTTTAGTTATTACGACTTCGGTGCAGATGAAACGATTGTTTTTAATTTTTCATACTCGTCTGTAAAAATTTTGTATTTTAAACTGTTCTCAAGAATTTCGTTTAATTTTCATTTCGGAAATTCTTATATTGATTTTGTAAAGCTTCTAGCTAACTTATGAATGATACAGATTCCTTTTTCAATTAAGCTTTATTTTAACAACATTTCACATAAAAATTAATAAATTTATTTCAAAAATTGTGTAAATTCATGCTTATTTTGAGATTCGAACGAAACGTTGATTCGAGTGACTAGATCTATTCAATCGAATGAATTTTGTTTATTTTGAGATTCGAAAGAAAAATATTTATTGCAAAAAAATTAACCAAAATGAATTTTATTTTGGAGATCATCTGTTCTAAATGATTTGACATTTTGCTTTGATTTAGTGTTACCAACCTTACTTTTTTTGCAGCCTATTTAATATTTGTTAAAAATGTTCGGAAAATTAATCCTACATATTCCAAAAGTATAAAGCGAAATGATGTTTTGCTAAAAGCCGGGATTATTTTGAAATGCATTAACGAAAATATAAATTTTTGTATATACCTACAAGTTTATTGATATGAAAGAGTATAAAATAAACTATAAAACATTTGTCTAGTGAAATACTAGAGTTTGATTTGACTAATCGAGTCATTTTTATTGAATGTTAATATTGCATCAAAGACTTTCAATTATTCATTTGGAATCATCAAAATGACGTTTGCGTATTAATAATTCCACTATTTATTTCACACACTTCTGGTCACACCTGTGAATTTTCAAAAAACAAAAGAAAACCATTTTTAATTTGGTTCAACAAAAGTTAATTTTAGCAGTAAAATGGCAATTGTTTTATTTATGAGTAGTGAAACAAGAAGAAAACAGACAGAAGAAAAATAAGTGATGCATCAAATCCATTCGAGTTGACTATAAGCTTCACGGCAGCATCCACAGGGTTTACAGAAAACCGTTTGCTACCTGCGAATTCTCCTCGATCAACCTTATCGGGACTTCTTTTTGCTCTCTACTTTTCCCTTTATAATATAACAAAAAAAAACTCGTCATTATAACCAATTTCGTTTAATTATCGTATACAAACTGTTAAAACTTATACTACGTTTCCACCGGGCACTAAACCGAGATTTAGCTAGATTTGTCACAAATCTCCTTGAAATCTCACAGATTTACAATAGAAATTTTAATCTCCTCAAATCATTTGCCTTAAATCTCGGATTATTTTTTTGGGGGAAACGTACTATAAAACTCATTGAAATCTACTTGGAAACATTAGTTTGTCAAATCAAACAAACTTTTGTTTCGGAGAATAATTGTTGAACCGACAATAAACAATAAAAAACTCAAAAACGAAAGAAATCAAAAACGAAATAAAATGTAAGTATACAAAAATAATAAATACATAGGTACAAGAATAAAATAAAACTAATTACAATGATTTATAATTTTGACCAAGTTGATGTTTATGTTTGATTTGAGAACAATTAAGTGGTGATTCTCATCGGCTTTGTTGATCTTTTTGATGATTAAATGAAAACAATTTTCATCTGATTTTTCCCAACGTTTTCACGGTGATTGCCGTCTTCTTCAGGGGATGTATTGATTTAAATATTACAAAAACATTAAAACAAAAAATAATTTAAAGCGCTTCCGACTTTAAAGACTTGACACTGTTAAACAGTTCAACAGTTTACATTTAACAGTGTCAAGTCTTTAAAGTCGGAAGCGCTTTAAATTATTTTTTGTTTTAATGTTTTTGTAATATTTAAATCAATACATCCCCTGAAGAAGACGGCAATCACCGTGAAAACGTTGGGAAAAATCAGATGAAAATTGTTTTCATTTAATCATCAAAAAGATCAACAAAGCCGATGAGAATCACCACTTAATTGTTCTCAAATCAAACATAAACATCAACTTGGTCAAAATTATAAATCATTGTAATTAGTTTTATTTTATTCTTGTACCTATGTATTTATTATTTTTGTATACTTACATTTTATTTCGTTTTTGATTTCTTTCGTTTTTGAGTTTTTTATTGTTTATTGTCGGTTCAACAATTATTCTCCGAAACAAAAGTTTGTTTGATTTGACAAACTAATGTTTCCAAGTAGATTTCAATGAGTTTTATAGTACGTTTCCCCCAAAAAAATAATCCGAGATTTAAGGCAAATGATTTGAGGAGATTAAAATTTCTATTGTAAATCTGTGAGATTTCAAGGAGATTTGTGACAAATCTAGCTAAATCTCGGTTTAGTGCCCGGTGGAAACGTAGTATAAGTTTTAACAGTTTGTATACGATAATTAAACGAAATTGGTTATAATGACGAGTTTTTTTTTGTTATATTATAAAGGGAAAAGTAGAGAGCAAAAAGAAGTCCCGATAAGGTTGATCGAGGAGAATTCGCAGGTAGCAAACGGTTTTCTGTAAACCCTGTGGATGCTGCCGTGAAGCTTATAGTCAACTCGAATGGATTTGATGCATCACTTATTTTTCTTCTGTCTGTTTTCTTCTTGTTTCACTACTCATAAATAAAACAATTGCCATTTTACTGCTAAAATTAACTTTTGTTGAACCAAATTAAAAATGGTTTTCTTTTGTTTTTTGAAAATTCACAGGTGTGACCAGAAGTGTGTGAAATAAATAGTGGAATTATTAATACGCAAACGTCATTTTGATGATTCCAAATGAATAATTGAAAGTCTTTGATGCAATATTAACATTCAATAAAAATGACTCGATTAGTCAAATCAAACTCTAGTATTTCACTAGACAAATGTTTTATAGTTTATTTTATACTCTTTCATATCAATAAACTTGTAGGTATATACAAAAATTTATATTTTCGTTAATGCATTTCAAAATAATCCCGGCTTTTAGCAAAACATCATTTCGCTTTATACTTTTGGAATATGTAGGATTAATTTTCCGAACATTTTTAACAAATATTAAATAGGCTGCAAAAAAAGTAAGGTTGGTAACACTAAATCAAAGCAAAATGTCAAATCATTTAGAACAGATGATCTCCAAAATAAAATTCATTTTGGTTAATTTTTTTGCAATAAATATTTTTCTTTCGAATCTCAAAATAAACAAAATTCATTCGATTGAATAGATCTAGTCACTCGAATCAACGTTTCGTTCGAATCTCAAAATAAGCATGAATTTACACAATTTTTGAAATAAATTTATTAATTTTTATGTGAAATGTTGTTAAAATAAAGCTTAATTGAAAAAGGAATCTGTATCATTCATAAGTTAGCTAGAAGCTTTACAAAATCAATATAAGAATTTCCGAAATGAAAATTAAACGAAATTCTTGAGAACAGTTTAAAATACAAAATTTTTACAGACGAGTATGAAAAATTAAAAACAATCGTTTCATCTGCACCGAAGTCGTAATAACTAAAATAATCCTGGGGGTCATTCCGTAAAACGATTATCGTCAGAGTCAAACGATAGCGTTTTGACGATTACCGTCTTACTTGATAGCGTTTGCACGATAGCTAAATAGGTCTTGTCTATCATTCGGCGGATGTAATTGAGTTTTGCTACAAAAAAAATTAAATGTGGAGACAAATAAGAGATAAATCAGGTCCTCTATCTCTTCGAACCCATATGTAAGCATTTTTGTTTTTTCTTAATTGTAATTTTTAAATAATTTAAACCATTATAGTTTTGTTCAAAGTTTTTCGAAAGATATATTAAAGATACTGGGAACAATACATTTGCCCCAGCGACGGTTTGCTGTAACTATTAAAACTTTGGGTGGCGGAGGGTAACATATCTCTTGCAAGAAACACATTATCCAAAATAGTTTCGGTTACAAACTTCTCCATCTAGCTCGGTCTCTAGCTAGATGTCTCCAGTTTTGCGCTCCATGTTGGGTGCGTTACCTGATCCATGGTATTCCTCTACTGCGCTGTCCTGTGGGTGTGGATTGGAAGATGTTCCGGGCCGGAGCATTGGTTTCCATGCGCTCGACGTGAACCAGCCATCTTAGTCGTTGGACTTTTACCCTTCTGGCTAAGTCTACGTCCCCTTCGATGCATACGGGACCGTAGATCACACGATGAACTTTTTTTTTCGAAGCGACCCAAGGTGCTTTCATCCGCTTTTATTATAGTCCATGCTTCTGCACCGTATAGCAGGATGGGGATGATAAGGGTCTTATATAGCGACATTCTGGTCCCTCGAGAGAGGACTTTACCACTCAATTGCTTTCTTAGTCCAAAAAAGCAGCGGAAAGCAAGAGTTATTCTGCGTTTGATCTCAGCGCTGGTGTTGTTTTATGCGTTTATAGCGGAGACTAGGTAGACGAAGTCCTTGACTGCCTCAAAGTTACGTCTGTCGATAGTGACGTTTTGACCAAGACGTCGGTGTTGTATGCCCTTTCTTGACGACAGCATGTACTTTGTTTTGCCCTCATAAACCGTTAAACCCATTTTTGCCGCCTCTGCCTCAGTACTCACAAACGCACCATTGACATCACGCTGAGTTCTTCGGATTATGTCAACGTCATCAGCATATGCTTGTAATTGGACAGACTTTGGAAAGATAGTGCCTCTAGTGTGGACGTGTAACTTGTGCACTATTCTTCAAGTACGTTAAAAAAATTACATGACAGCGAATCACCTTATCTAAATCCTTATTTTCTCATCCACACCCATTTGCAGATAATTTTGTGTTACTGACCTATGTATGTGCATGTATACAAAATTATAGTTATAATTACAATAATATCAGACATAAATAACTTATGTATGTACATGTTGAAATTATAGTTACATCGTCAGCGGCAAAAAATAAAAACAGTAACAATAACAATAAATAGTAAGTTGAAATGTTTGACTGTTAACAGTCGAATTGTTTGTTCCTGAACTACCAATTATTTTTAGTAAATATGATTTAAAATCATGAAAAATATTTTTTTTTATTTTTAAAATCATGAAATGAAAATAAAAATAAACCAGCATGGTGTTCAAATATGCGTTTCGCCCCGGTGCAATGGTTGGGCTCATCAGAAGATGACCATTGCACTTTGTCTTGACGCATATTTTCTCTATGTAGCTCTATGTAGCTCATATTATATGCAATCACGATTTATTCGAGAAAATATGCGTCAAGACAAAGTGCAATGGTCATCTTCTGATGAGCCCAACCATTGCACCGGGGCGAAACGCATATTTGAACACCATGCTGGTTTATTTTTATTTTTATTTTTATTTTCATTTCATGATTTTAAAAATATGTACAAATTTTATTTTTCATGATTTTAAATCATATTTATTAATAAATAGTAAGTTTGGTAAAAAAACAGTTTGTTGCAATTCACAATTTCCCATAGACAAAAACCAAGTTTAATAACATTTGCAAGTTATCGAACAAGCATTATCTTTCGTTAAGTTCATTTTGACATTTCAGTTATCTTATACTGAAAACGATAGACGAGACGATAGTGATAAAGTTAAGTGAAGCAAATTACTGACGATATCGTTAATGATAATAGTTTTGACGATTATCGTTTTGAAAATTACGGAATGAAAAACTTAAAAGTCCAGTAAAAGGAATTTAATTGGTTTCAATTGTTTCAAACCTAAAATATGAATACCTGTGTTCATATAATTTTAGCGGTTTAGAGGCATAAGATTTTTTTTTGAAAATGGTAATTTTCAACTTTTTTGAAATCAAATTACAAAAATTGTTTATTATACGGTCATTTTTATTTATTAAACATGAACTTTAGCTTAAACCCTCATTAAACTATTAAAAATATATTCGAAATAACAATCGAATTAAGTTTCAGCCTCTTGTTCGTTGATGTTATTCTTTTCTAAAATTTTAAAAATCGAGTAGCAGATGTTAAAATTGAAAAAAACACCTCTCTTAATAGGTGTTTCAATAACCCTACCCACAAATGATTTTTGTTAATTTTCCGTAGGAAGTTATTGTAATAAAATAAGTCTGATTTGTCGAATTGAAAATTTTGACATTTCTGGACGTTTCAAGTTCCCCAGAATCTAAATCAAATAATTGAAAAGAGATATCTGTGTGTGCGTGAACATTCGTACGTTTATTCGCGAAGTTTTTTTTGTCGTCCATATCTCTAGAACTATAAGAAAGGACAATGCGAATACAGCGAAGAACAGCGTTTTATAAAAACTCAACTGACAACTTTTTTAAAAACGAAAACCAACTCAAGTGTTAGGAGAATAAAAAAAGACATTGGCTTTATCTGACAAAAAATATTTGCATGATTTCTTTTTTTAAGTTTGAAGCAAGAAAAACAAATTGACAGACAGGATGTTTTCAGTGTGGACAACAACACGAAATATTATGGAAACCACCTTTAAAATAATGAGATCTAAAATAAATTTGGAGCAGATGTATTATTCGGTATAAGCATTAAGAACCAATAGAATCCATAAGCTTGGGGGAGTTCAAAAATGCAACTAGTTGCACAAGCCATGTCGACAAAATTCATGCAATGCATTTATAAACAGAAAAACTACTGCCAGAATGCGGCACATATACTCGTACAATATCAAAAGCCTGCTCATACATAAATGTCATCAAAGTAGGCGCCTATAAAAAAGTATGACCAAAATAATTAAATTTTCTTTGAGTTACGCGAGTTTTGCGTTTTTAATGTCTTAACCAAATTTTTTTTAAATGTTCAATAAAAATGTTTTATTAGAAATTATTTTAAATGTTTTGAATGGAACAAATTCATTCATTCGTTCATTTCTATGAAGTATAAATAATATATTTGATCTTATTATTAACCAATCATTTTATTTTTTGACAAACATTTTATAAATATTCAATTATTTTACCTGCTCATCTTGTTCTGACTTTTTCCTGCAGAGCGGCATTAGAAATAAAATGACTGCAGGTTTGATCGCATTTCAGCTGTCAGATTGTTTTTTTGAACAGAGTTACCGACCTCAGTAATGCAGTGTATTTAGATTTATGAACGAAAATCTTGCATTACTGCTGCATTGTTACATTAATGAACTTACCCCATATTTGTGATCAAAGGATGTTGTTTTTTTTTACCGTGTGTAGCATAATTGTCATGCTATTTTCCAATGAATTGAGATAAACGGTCCCTCCAAATAACTTTTTTTTTGAAAATGATATGAAAACATCGAGTGTAGTTTCGGCTGTGTGGCACGTAGCAGCGTCCTGTTGAAACCAAATGTTGCCAATATCCTCCTCTTCAATTTTTGTAAACAAAAATTCGTTCAACAGGCCCGATAACGATCGCCATGACTGTAACGGCCAACTGGACCGTTTCAGTCACTCGTTTTGGATATATCGGCTTTTCAAAGTATGCGGGTTTTCTGTGCCCCAAACGCAATAATGTTGGTTGTTTACATACCCGCCAAGATCAAAATGAGCTTCATCTGACAAGATGTTTTTTTTGCAAAATCGGCATCTTCTCTTAGCGTTGTTCAAGCGTATAAACTAATTATTATCTTTCAAATGAGGCATAAGCTAAGTGTTACCATTCACGAAATAAGCACTAGATGAGAAAAAACGTTAGATAGCGGACCCTATAATTGCTTAAAATTTTTCAGTTGTCATGGCAACACCAAAAATCAAAAGTTTCGATTAAAAAAAAAAAATAAATTACATAGGTGACGCATCGTTCCAGTGACTTACAATTTAAAAAAAAAAATTTGTCTTGGTTAAATGTGTACATACATGTTGCACATGGTCTAAGGGATTTGTATTAGGATTTGTGTGGTGACGTGTGTAGTGGGTGAGGGAGTGAGGCAAAGGGATGTAATTCTGGCTGAAAAGTGGTAGACAATCCAGGCCGATTAGTTTCAGCACCATCAGAATTGCAGTCCGCCCCAAAATGCCTGTTAAAAGTTATTTGTTGTAATTACAAAAAGGGTAGCTTAGATCGCCAAATCCTTTTACGACCGAGTTACAAGTAACCTCTCTCGAAGTTCACAGCCGCCAACACAATGTATCGAAAACCAGTGGCAACATTGCTAAGACGCAATCAGAGAAGCCGCATCTGATGTGCTGGGTTTCAAGAAACCACCAACAAGAGAGGTGGTGAGAGGTGAGAGGTTCAAAAGCAGAAATAAAGTTCGAAAGTTTTATGAGCTGAGAATATGGAAGGACCACTTCTGCAGACTGTATAACCCCGACGACGAACCGAATTCCGCTTAGACGAAGTAAAGATTGCCATATCTAAGCTGAAGTCTAATAAAGCCGCTGGAGCGGATGGTTTGAATGCCGAGCTCTTTAAAACAGCTGGAGATAAGTTGGTTAGGAGCATGCATCAACTTATCTGTAAGATATGATCGGAATAAAGCATATGCCCGATCAATGGAAACTCAGTATTGATTGCCCGATCTTGAAAAAAGGACACCCTCTTAACTGCACCAACTATAGGGGAATCAGTCTACTTAACATCACCTATAAAATCTTCTCTGCCGTAATATGTGAACGTCTAAAGCACATCGTCAACAACCTGATAGGTCCTTATCGGTGTGGTCGTAGACCAGGAAAGTCCACAGTCGATCAAATATTCACATTACGGCAGATCCTGGAAAAAACCCAAGAACACCAAATCGACACTCACCATCTTTTCATCGATTTCAAGGCCGAATATGAAAACATCTACAGGGACGAGCTGTATAGAGCCATGCCTAGTTTTAGCATCCCTGCCAAACTCGTCCGTTTGTGCAGGATGACCATGGAGAATTCACGCTGCTCCATAAAGATTGGAAACAACTTAACAGAACCTTACGATGTCAAAAAAGGTTTTAGACAAGGTGATGCGTTGTCATGTGATTTTTTTAACATCGTGCTTGAAAGGATAGTGCAGAGCTCAAACGTCAACTCTAGAGGCACTATCTTTCAAAAGTCTGTCCAATTACTAGCATATGCTGATGACATTGACATTATCGGAAGAACTCAGAGTGATGTCAACGGGTGTTTGTGAGTATTGAGGCAGAGGCGGCAAAAATGGTTTTAACGGTTAATGAGGGCAAAACAAAGTACATGGTGTCGTCAAGAAAGGACATACAACACCGACGTCCTGGTCAAAACGTCACCATCGACAGACGTAACTTTGAGGTAGTCAAGGACTTCGTCTACCTAGGCTCCGCTGTAAACGCAGAAAACAACACCAGCGCTGAGATCAAACGCAGAATAACTCTTGCTAACCGCTGGTTTTTTGGACTAAGAAAACAATTGAGTGGTATATTCCTCTCTCGACGACCAAATTGTCGCTGTATAAGACCCTTATCATCCCCGTCCTGCTATACGGTGCAGAAGCATGGATTATGACAAAAGTGGATGAAAGCACCTTGGGTCGCTTCGAGAGAAAAGTTCTTCGTGTGATCTACGGTCCCGTATGCATCGAAGGGGAGTGGAGGAGAAGATGGAACGACGAGCTGTACGGGTTGTACAGCGACGTAGACCTAACCAGAGGGGTAAAAGTCCAACGACTAGGATAGCTTGGTCACGTGGAGCCGGCCCGGAAAGTTTTTGAATCCACACCGCGCACAAGTGGAAAGTGACCTCACCAAACTTGGAGCGCGAAAATGGAGACATCTAGCTAGGGACCGATCTAAATGGAGAAGTTTGTTGGGTGAGGCCCTAGTTCACACAGGACTGTTGTAAGTAAGTAAGTAAGTAGCTTACTCTGTCGCACTATGCGTTTAAAATGTAATGCAATCAACACGGAAGAAAACAAAGCTTTAAACTTTCTCCAATCGGAATGCTAAAGTTTTCTTTAAATTTTGTAATAATTTTAATGTAGAATTTACAAACGTTTTCTTTCAACATGCAGACCTACATACATACATGTCCAAGCCCCCGACCACACAACCTCACCATAACAGGGACATTTAACCATTTTTGCTTTAAACATAGTTAAGTATTAAAAAACGACAAGACCATGCGGAACATGTACATATTTAACCAAATTTGTGTTTGCATCAAACTTTAAAGATTTAAGTGAAATATCAATTATCATTGCTTCTTTTTAACTAAAAATTAATTTTCGTGACATTTAATTATTTAAAAATGACAAAGACAAAAAACATTTGTTTAGAAGCTGAATGAAAAACCGAATAATAAACAAATTACTAAAATCTGTCTATCACCATATTTAGTTCTGTATATAAAATTTAATGCTAATGTAAAATTTAATGCTAATTTTTAGTTTTACTCACACCTTGACACCTTGCTTTTGCCAGTTTATAAATACAAAAGTAACACTCCTATTTTCATAAGTCTTAATCAACAAGAACAGTTTCCAATGAACTGTTCTGTCAATTTATATGTTGATATTTTTACATGTGTAATTTCGATAAAAAAAATCATATATGTATGTACATATGTATGCTAAACAATGAAAAACAATAAGCTGCATTTATTGTAATTTCCCAACCCACGTGGTAAACACATTTCTATAATATCTAATTCCTACACAATTTTCAATGAGAGCAAAACATGAACATTATATACAAAAAATTCAATGTTAACCTGTGAGTGAGGTTAAATTAAGTCATTGATCATAATAAAATTTAACTACAAAAACATATACATAAATAGAATAAAATTGTTCTAAATATGTTTTTTTACAACTACTTGTAAGCAGGTGGTGATTTCATCTAATGTTTTGTTAGGATTTATTGTTTTAATACCGCAGTATGAACTTGTAAGCTATTCTAGATCATTTGAAACTGTAAAAAAGTTTTAAGCGGTCGACGTGTACACATTAGATTAAATAAGTCTCAATTTCAATGAGAGTATGCAAATTAGGTTTGAAGAACTTTGAGACTCAAACAGGTAGTTCAAGAACTTTGACTAGAAGCAATAGAGTTATAAATACATGCACATATGTATGTATGTTGCTTTAAATGTAAGTTGCATTAACTTTTATATTTTGGAAACATTGAATTTGTTTTTTTCTTTAACCAAACATAAATGAACTTTATATCGAAACAAAAGAGCTGACTAGCGAACTTTATTTTACAAACATCCTTAATTCTAAATTGAATTCAAGGTGTTTGTTATTAATTTGGTTATTAATACGTCTAATTCATTTTAAATGCTGAACTTAAGTTTTGGCAAGAATTTGTAACGGAAAGGAATTAATCTAAAAGAAACTGTTATGAGTCCTATTTAAAACGTTGAAAGGTTTATCTATCGATTGCACGACATATCAATAGTTGTTGCATATTAAGAGTAGCAGTTGAGCAAGCTTTTTTGGTTTTTGTTATTTATGAAGTTGAAGACATAATATTATAGAGGCATTAATCAAAATGAGGCTTAAAAAGTGTCATAAAAATGGGCAATAAAAACAGCTTTGTCAATTATTATTATGATATCTTTTACATTTTAATTTATTGTGTCGTGATTTTTCATTTATACAAATTTATGACGCAAGACACTTTTTTTATCACATTTAAAAAAAAATATTAATATTAACAATAAAATATTATTTCTTTTCAAAATGTGTTTTTTGTTTTGCAAAAGTTTTACACATTCAATACATTTCAATATGTTCCCCACCGCATGGTAAAACATCCATGTACATGTAACATTATCTTCCTTATTTTTAAACTAATAACAAGATTGCCATTATTTTGCATTTTTTTCTCATTTTTATGTTTTTGTTTTAAATAAATATTATTTACATTTCATTACAAATAATTTTATGAGCATTCACGATGATATAATTATATAAAAAAATAGAAGAGCTGGTGACAAAAGCGATCATTTATATGAGATGTGAAAATTATTCTACGAGTATTTTTTTTCTGTTTAAATTATTATCTTTCGACCGGATATGCATTTTTTTGTCAAAACATAAATTATAATATTATTATATTAAAAGAACTAATAATTTTGTTTAAGTTAATATATCCAAAAAATTAAAACAAGAAAAACGCGTTTTTAAAAAACATTAAAATTTAAGCTTTTCTCGTATTCCGTTTTGCAATAACTTTCGCATCTCGGCTATTAATTACTTCAGCATGGAATCCAGTTTCCCAATCGGCGTAGTATTTGACTGTACGAACATTTCCATCTGGTTCCACTAAGGAGTATTCACCTTTCACAACATCACCGTCACGTTCTTCCTTTTGATGTTTAATATCACCAGTACTGGGATCGTTTACTCCATACTCGAACGCATATCTTGCGTGATCGTTCTGTTAAAAAAATAAACAATTCTAATAAATTATTTAATTTTAAGTAAAATTATTTTAAAATATTGAAACATGGTAACAGACATTTTGGATCTTCTGAAAAACAAGATTTTATGAAAAATGTAATAAATTCAGAGTAAATACTTAATGATTTTAATTTTTAAAAAAATATTTCAATTGACTCACAAATTCAGTTAAATTTTCGAGCTACACCACAATACAAATTTTCCGGTTTAACCATTTTCTTAAATTTGTGCTTCGAGAGTTCATGACCTTAGTAAAATCGATGTATGTATGTTTGGTTTGTGGGAATTTTATTTTTATTATTTTTTCTTTTAAAAATTAAAAAAATTATCGCATTTGGAATTATAAGGAACAGAAGTTTTGGGAAGTAGAAGAAGATACCCGCATGAAGAAAACATATTTCTTTATTTCATCCACTTTTCAGTTGGGTTAAATAATTTGAATTCAACAATCAGTTTGATAAAACTGGTCGACAAAATTACCTTACGTTAAAAGTATTTATTAAAATGATTAAGATGTCCTGAATTTGAATCTCCCCATCAAATTTTGTCTACACAAACAAGTTTTTTAAGGTTAACTTAAGATGGGTGTCCATTTGAGAGTAATGGCTGAAACACAAACACGCTTCAGCTTGGGCTTCGTCAGCGTTACGCTGGGCCTGCTTTGAAGTTTCTTTGAATGACACTTCTTATATGACATTTCTAAAATGGCACTTCTGTCATTAGAAGCTGTTATTTTTTCTCAAAATAAAAAAGGTATAAGTTTTAAAATCGAAAAAATTAAACTTATCGCGTTATTAGCTTACGCAGCCTATAATGATCGATGGAAATCCCTTTAAAAGCAAATGTATTTTGTTTGTTGACTTTTGTACAGCTGTTGAGCTGTCAGACAAAGCAAATGTTCAGCAAATTTGAACTAGAGCTTCTGTTTGGAGTCACATTACGTAACATTTTCCTTACGATTGTCAAATGAAACGTGAGGCCGAAGCTTCATTGTGGTAGCATGCATTGAATTGCTATGGCTAAACACGTATACGTGAGTCGAAGCCGAAGCTGAAGCGTGTTTGTGTCTCAGCCATAAACGTGCTGCGAGTCGCTCTTAAGCTGCTATAGAGAGCGACCTCGCAAGTGAACATAGTCTGGAGAGTAGCTCGCGGAGAATTGACTACTTACTCTCGACTTTTTCGATCTTTTTGAAAGTCACTCGCAAGTGTACACATGTGTTTACCACTATCCGAGATAAGCTCGCGGAATACAATACAGTTCGTATTTTGCGAGTAGCTGTCGGGAGTAAACATGGCAAAGCAGTGGACATTGGAGGAAGGCAATCAACTTATTAAAAAATATGAATCAGTTGAATTATTGTGGAGAACTACGGGTAAATCATTTCGTGATATAAATAAAAAAGTGTAATATTAACCGAATTTGGGAAACAGTTCTCGCCTTTTGTATCAAAAATTCAATTTCTCCAACTGCAAAAATTTCGAAACTGTTGAAGATCTTCAGTTTGAAGCTCTCTTGAAAGAGCAGACCCCGCACCGAACTGGTAACGACGATTTACCCACGGTTTGAACCAACATTTTTTTTTTAAATTCTTTTTTTAAGAACAGTGCCGATAATTAAATGAGCTGCAACCTTTCGCTTGTAAAAAATCTATCAAGTGGACACGATTATGAGAGTACCCTTAACAAAAAAACGCTCAATACTCTAGCAGAAAGCTGGCGATAGCAAGCTTTCTAAAATTTGGCTATCAAATGGACAGTCTCACGAGAGTTGCTTTCAAGAGTTAACTAGCAGAAGTACCCTCAAATGGACTTTTAATATCAAAATATCTTTGAACAATTAATTGTAAGATGATTTTGCAAAGTGTAAATATTTCTTATTTTCTGAAAATACTCATTAGCCTTAATTTGACTCTATATGAAGTTTTGAGTACACCTTGAATTTAATATTTTCATGCTTTGGAAAAATACTTTTTGGTGTTAAATTGTTGGCACTGAATTAAAACCGACAATTTAGTGTTAACTATTTGCTCAATTTGAAGCCGTTTTCAACATTAGTTTTATATTTTTTAATACATTTTAAAAACTCGATATATTAGAATTGTAAAGACATAGATTCGATAAAAGAACAAATATATTATATGAAAAATATAAATATTTGAAGTGAATATTGAAGAAAATTATTAAAGATTTCGAAAACCATCACTGATCTTACTAAAAAAAGCTACCTTATAAATTTAGATAGCTTTAAAAAGCCTGTTTTTTTCGAACTTTAAAAAGGAATGTCTCAAACACCTGACAAAATATATTTATTTTTAAGTCGAATTTGAATTAAGTCCATCGAAACCCATCGAAAAAGTGTACCTATAATTTTATTGCCAAGAAAAAAATCTTGCTAAAATTCTTCCTGGCAATAAAATTACACTATTCCGATGGGTTTCGATGGACTTAATTCAAATTCGACTTAAAAATAAATGTGTTATGTCAGGTTCTTGAGATATAACATTTTTGAAGTTCGAAAAAACACGCATATAATGTGTATTGTAATACCCGTAGCGTGAAGGTTAGTGCTTTGGACTGTCATGCAAGGGGTCTTGGTTTCAATCTCTTCCTATTTTGCCTCTTAATTGAAAAAAAAATTTCACGGGTACTGCTCCTTGCGAGGAATTGACAAATCCTCCAAGAGTAATTCTTGTCATGAAAAGTGCTTTCTCAAAATTAGCCGTTCGGATTCGGTATTTAAACTGTAGGTCCCTTCCATCCCTTACAACATTTCTCGCACACAGGATGGTTGAGAGTTGTAAGTCACTAGGCCCTGGTTATTCATGGACTGTTTCGCCACCTAATTTATTTATTTTATTTTAATGTGTATTTTATTTATTTTTAAGGCTAGTACTAACAATTTCAAGGTCACTAATTTTGTACAACTAATTGATTTAACATATGACGAAATACAGTTCTTTTTTAAACTTAATTAAATGTAATGAAAGCAAAACTAGATACCTGTTACATAAAACGAGGAAGTAGGTTCCTAAAGTAAAATTTGTAAACCTATTTTCGAAAGTAGAAAAAAGAACAATCCAATTGATTTCTATAGTAGTCGTGCCATAAGTTCTGTCCCAATTATAAACCACAATAAATTTTAAACTTATTACTAATTTGTATTCATTAATTTAGCCATTAAAAATAAGTTTAAATACAAAAATTGTAATATAAATGAGTTAAGCCTATGGAGTTCAATTTGCTGGGAGTGACGTCATCACAATCTGATTTTTCCCATGTAAAACACAAACCAGTGGGAATAAAAAGACCAAACTGGTATTTTTGTTTGCAAATTATCTCATCTTTAATGGAATGGTATTTTTTTAATTTATTTTTTCAAAACGTCGTCGGGTACAGAAATTCTCCACAGAAAATTTATTTTAAGTTTCAAATTTAAAAATTGTTTAAATTTCGTCAGAGTAATGCAATAAAAAAATGTTTAAACTTTTGAAATTAGTTTTTAGGGGAAAGGGTTTTTTGAACCAAATCGAAGTAGGAGCACTTAACTAGCATAAAATGAGCCCTAAATTACCCCATCATTAGATTTTTATAATTGTGTTGGTTGAGAAAGTCTCCAAAAGATTTAGCTTTATGACTTTAGTTTGGGGATATGGGCTTAAAAGAACAATTTGGAGTTCTGCGAACTAAGGAGCCCAAAAACAGGACTTAATGACCCCATCATTAGTTTTTTAAAATTTTGTTTGGTTAAGAAAGTCTCCAAATATTTCAACTTTGCGACCCAATTGGGAGGGGGGTAAGGGGTGGAGATACTAATTTGGAGTTTCGCTAACTCAGGAGCCCAAAAAAGTCCTAAATTCCCTCATCATCAGTTTTTTGAAATTATGAACCTAAAGGTGTGGTGTTTCCAGCTTGACGTCGTTACAAATTCGAAATTCGATTGTGGTGTTTCCAGCTTTACGGACCTCAAAATGACCGATCTCCGCTTCAATGCGAGCCTTTAAACCTTGTGGTCAATGAACTATAATTCCATGAACTATGTACTTCTATTGATATTTTTGACACTGCTTCAGTCAACTTTATCTTTAGAATTTCAAAATTGCTGTGAGAATTCTTTCACGCACCAAAATTCTGACCAAAATATTATAAAGCATTCAAATATCCAATTTGAAGCTTCTTTAAAACCTACGATATTAACCCAAGGCACTTTTGTGTTGTATTGGCTTGCCTAACCAAAGTCCTGTAGAAGGATCGATCAATCTTTATTGAAGGGAGTACTAGTTAAACCCTTTACTCTTATAAATCAACAGTACAATTTTCTGATTTTTGTTTCCAAAAATGGTGGAATGTGACACTTTTATGTGTGACTTTCAATTAAACAATTTTCTTATAGGTTCTTGGACAATATCTCTTGATGCCTATTAAGCGGCATACAATTATTTTACTGCGACTATAAGTTAAAGTAGGAAGTATATGCATATAAACATAACAGGGTTAAAGTTTGAATCACACTTCAAATAAGAAAACCCTATTTATTGATTTTAACCCTGTATAAGACAAATATCAATGACGTTTCATAAGGCATAAAACCTTCTTATTTTTCTCTTAAAAATGTCAATTGAGTTATTAGCCATTAGCCACCACTTAAATGCAATGGGATCATAAGTTATGGTAAAAAACATATGAAATTATTAAAAGTGTACTTACGTAATATTCTAGGTGTTTGGAAATAACTGGCTTGACGACAGCAGTGGGCACTGCTTTCACATATGCGGCAGGTGCAGCTGCATAAGATGCAACTGAAGGTGCCCCAAGGGCATATCTAAAGAATGGTCGGCCATAGGCATCAGCTCCGTGTACTCCTGGTCCATGTGCCCCAACTCCCAATGGACCAACCCCTAATGCACCAATACCCAATGATCCAACTCCTATTGCACCAACTTTAACTGCCCCAACTCCTAATCCACCTCCACCACCCCTTAGAGCATGACCAAGTCCCGTGCCACTTCTTCCAGCAGCTTGAGCTAAAGCACCATGATATGTAATCGATGGAGAGACAGAAGAATGTCCTAAACTGATAGCACCATATTTTCCTATCACACCACCAGCCACTCCAATGCCTCCAATGCCACTAATACCACCTATTTGACCGCCATGAATTCCACCAATAGCTGGTCCCGTGGTATATGCTCCAATTTTACCTACTGCAATTCCTGAAGAAACTAGTTTGCCTATTCCAGCGCTTCCACTTCCGTGATACGAAACAGATCCTGGAGAGCTATAGCCTGCTACTTTTCCCAATGCAAGGCCAGACTGATATACAGCAGGACCAGCGATTGTACCTATGCCGCCAACAGAACCGTGTCCGGTGGAATAAGTGTATCCAGCAGACTTGGAATAAGCCCCTCCTGACTGAATGATTCCAATACCAGCACCACCCTTGGCAATTCCAGTTGAATAAGCAGGTCCCGTTGAGTACGAGGCTATAGCAGGTGATGCGTATGAAGCAATCTTGGATACGACAGGTCCTGACGAGTAACCCGATATCGCCGGGGAGGAATACGTTGCAATTTTGCCCAAAGCTGCTCCGCCGTAAGCGTGTGACCTCAATGGAGCAGATACGTATTGCGATGAAACAGCGGGAGCTGAAGAGTAGGTTGCGATTTTTCCCAAAGATGCTCCAGAATAGGAAGCCGAATGGCCAGCAGATGATAAATATTGAGTTGCAACGAGCGGCGTTGTTGCAATTTTGGCAACTGCGGGAGCTGCATAGGCGACCTTAGCTGGGGCAGATATGTATTGCGAAGATACTGCGTGTCCTGATGAATAAGATACTGAAGGTGCGGGATAAGCTGCAAGCTTTGTAACCACCGGAGCTGAATAAGTTGCAATTTTTGCGACAGCTGGTGCACCAATGGCAATTTTTGACGGTGCTGAAATGTATTGGGATGATACCGCAGGAGCTGAAGAATATGTTGCAACCTTTGCCAACGCTGGTCCAGTAGAATATCCAATCTTGGCTCCCGATGAAATATACTGACTTGCTACTGCCGGAGCAGCGTACGATGCAACGGCTGGGGCAGCATATGCCACCTTAGCTGGTGCAGATATGTAAGAAGTAGATGGGGCAGAATATCCGATTTTCGATGGTGCTGATATGTACTGCGAAGACACTGCGTGTCCCGATGAATATCCAAGAGATGGGGCTGCATAGCCGATCTTTGCAGGTGCTGAAACGTACTGCGTAGCAACGACTGGGGTTGCAATTTTTGCCACAGCAGGGGCGGCATAGGCAATTTTGGCACCACCAGAAATGTACTGGCCTGCGGCAGCATGTCCTGCGGTCAGAACAGGTGCTGGTAAAGAATAAGATGCTATTTTCGATAACCCCTGAGATGCATAACCAATCTTGGAAGGAGCCGAAATGTATTGCGAGGAGACTGCATGTCCAGACGAGTAGCTCACCGCTGGAGCAGCTGAATAAGCCACTTTAGCTGGTGCCGGAAGGTATTGGGCTGAAATAGCTGGAGCTGCATAAGTTGCTATTTTGCTCACAGCTGGAGCAGCATATGCAATTTTAGCTGGTGCGGAAATATATTGACTGGAAGTAGCATGTCCTGAACCTGTCGAATAAGATATGGATGGAGCCGCATATGACGCTACCTTTGCTATTGCAGGTGCAGAGTAAGTTGCGATTTTAGCTGGGGCTGAAATATATTGACTCGACGTCGCATGTCCCACTCCTGCTGAATAAGCCACTGCTGGAGCCGCATATGTAGCCACCTTTGCCACTGCCGGGGCAGAGTAAGTCGCGATTCTAGCTGGCGCAGAGATATATTGACTTGATGTTGCATGTCCCGCTCCTGCTGAATAAGTTACTGCTGGGGCAGCATACGCTGCCACCTTTGCTACGGCCGGCGCAGAGTAAGTTGCGATTCTAGCTGGCGCCGAGATATATTGGCTTGATGTTGCATGTCCCGCTCCTGCAGAATAAGCCACAGCTGGAGCCGCATATGAGGCCACCTTTGCTACTGCTGGGGCAGCGTAAGCAATTTTTGAGCCTCCAGATAAATACGAGGACGACACTGCTGGAGCATATGAATACGATTGCAATGGCGTAGCTTGAGCATATTTTGCCACAATAGGCTGCGCCGCATACGAATACGAAGCCGGGCTTGAGTATGACGAAGCCTTTAAAACTGCTGGGGCTCCATACGAGATTGCAGGGGCGTACGCCGACACTGCCAACTTCGATCCTCCTGAAATATACTGGTGCGAGACATCGCCGGCAGAAGAATAAGCTATCTTACCAATAGCTGGAGCTGAATAAGAGTAACCCGGTGAGGAAATAGTAGCTAACTTTGAAATTGCTGGTCCAGCTTGGGAGTAGGAATATCCGGGAGAGGAATAAGTTTCTATTTTGGAAACCGCCGGAGAAGCACTTGAATACGAATAGCCAGGTGAGGAGTATGTGGCGACTTTCGACAGACTTGGTCCATAAGAAATGGCAGGCGATGAATACGTGGCTATTTTTGAAACCGCTGGTGTGGCTTGTGAGTAGGAGTAGCCAGGAGACGAAAAGGTAGCAACCTTTTGCACTGATCCCGGGCTCGAGATGTAAGATGTTGATAAGCCCGCTGAAGATGAGTATTTCGTAAGTGCTGGAGCTGTGTACGCTACTTTGGCGATAGCAGGCTGAGAGTATGTTATTGCTGGTGCCGGAGGAAGATACGCACCTGAAGCCTTCGAAATGCCTGAAGTGACATATGATCCAGATGGTGGGATATAAGCAGGTCCTGTTGATATTTTAGTCAGAGCTGGAGCTGTGTAAACAGTCTTACTTACAGCTGGAGCAATGTAGTTCGATACAGCTATACCCGATGGGTTAATACCAGCGTATTTTGAAGCTGGCGATTGATCGGCGTAACTAATGCCATCAGGTTTGGCATATGTGACTGCTGGTGAATATGATGATAATTTTACTCCTGGCTGTAGGCCTTCGATTTTGACTGATCCTCCGCCAGAGGAATAGCCTGAGTAGCCTTGTGATGACTCATAGCTACTTCCAGACTCTCCCACTGACGCATATTTAACGCTGCCACCTTCTGAGTAAGTTGAAACTGCGGGCGATAATTTAAGTGAACTAATCGCTGGTCCAATAGAGAATTTCACCTCCGGAGCTGGGTATGAGTAGCCGGCATGCACACATGGTGGTAATTGTGCAGGAAGTTCTGTTGAGCTAGCAAGATTTAAGCTGAGAGCGCATAGAAGTGTGATGAATTTCTGTATCAATAAAAAAAAAAGAAAATCAACATTAAAAAACGAAAACAAGAACATTATAAAACTTTGATCACATCTTTACTGCACTTTACGGACTAAATTCATATTCATCGTTTTGGAAACTCACTTCTGTTCACAAATTGACACAATGTCTACACATTCATGTAGAAAGTATGGGATTTTAAAATTCCAAGAGATAAATCGAAATTGAAATTTCATCAAAATCGGTCCAATTTTAATAGAAATTTAAATTGTCTCGCTTTAAAATTTGTACGAAACGAGGTATCACCCTTTAAAATTTTGAGCAGCATTTGATGAGGATTCATGTCAAGGTCAAAAATGACTTCTTTTTATTCGTCGAAAATTTACTCCCATAGAAATTATACAATAAGTTTGAGCTCTAGATTTGTAGTGATCAAAGTAGAGTTAAAACATTTTACTAACAAAATGGGTTCGGCAAATCTGTTTTTCTGAACTTTAGCCTGCAGCCCAAACTACATTAGCCATATTTTTAAATCTAAATAAGTTTTAAAACAATTCTCTGAGTAACCATTTAATTTTAAAGTCATTAAGCCATGATACAAATTTAATTGCAGTCTTTAAGAACGGCTTAAGCGATTTTTATAACGAAACTTTAACTAAAATATTATTATTTACTAATAGAAACCTTCATTGAAGTGAGAAGGCCATGGAACGGTTATTAACTTCACATAGAAAGTTATTGTAGGCGGTCCTATTTGTCGAATTGAAAATTTTGACATTTTTCTCGTTAGCAAAAATAGATTTTGAAATCAAACTATTTCATCATATGCAAAATATTGTTGGTTATTTTAAAATTTTGTTGAATAATTTATTTGATAACTTTTTTAACAAAACACGAAAACCTACAAACCTTTTAAGCAAGACGACAGACGGGATGGGAAGTTATCTGTGTGGGTCGCATCCCAGCTTCTTTTTTAACTTTCAATATTCTTTTCGAAGGCTTATAACATTTGAAAAAAAAAAAACTTAAGGGAGTCTTTTCGATTTTAAATAGAAGTAAACATGAAAATGTTTAAAATGTTATACTCTCATTTCTGATTCATGACGAAGGCAGTGAATTAAACTTTCCTCGGATTTTTTTTTCCGATTTTCGAACAATTCAGTGGAATTAATTTATCAATACGAGTTATAGAACGGAAGAAATTTTGATAAGAAACAACTATGACCAAAGACACCCTCTCCCGGTTTTTAATACTTTCCTTGTAAAAAATTATGTTTAAAAAACTTCGCTCGATGTTTTGGCTTCAAATCTTTTTGAAATTAAAACAGGTTAGAAAAATTTTAAATTTATATTTTACTCATGTAGAACATTAGTACTTTTGACCTGTATGGAAAAAAAATCAAACTCGACATTACGATGGTCGAAAAAAGTGGGTCTCCCGATTCCGTCCGTCTTCTGTGTGTCCTGGCCCCTGCATTCCAAAGTTGATAGATTTCAAATTTAGAAATTTGGGTTTTAAACTGATTGGCGTTAGGCGTTTTTTTTTCTTTTTTTTAAGACTAAAAATAACAGTAAAAATTTGAAAATGCCAATTTCCTCAATAAATGTCCGCAAAAATTACTTTTTATAAATTTAGCTTCTTTCAATATAATCAAAATATTTCCGTTCGTTTCGCGGAGAGGGGTATCCCCTAGAATTGTTATGTTGTTTTTAAGTTTTCTCAAGAACTAATGAACCGATTTCTTTTCTGCACGAAATATCATTGTTTTTTTTAAATATTATTTATTTGAAATTCGATATCTCAAAAAGGGTCGTTACTTTTCTAGGAAAATGAAATTTAAAAAGAGGCTGGGATGCGACCCACACTGATAACTTCCATCCCGTCTGTCGATTTGTCTTGCTTAAAAGTTCAATTTATACCAAATTTGGGTACTATTTTTTGTAGATTTTATTTTTTATGAGCAAACGGACTGTTGGATTTTTATATAAAAATTTTTTATATAAAAAATAAAAAATAAAATATAAACATACAAATAAATATATAATAATTTTATATAAAAATTACTAAAGTAAGTTTTTACCAAGTCTTAGTATTGTTTTTTTAGAGTTTTATTTTTTGTAAAAAAACTGTCAATTCGATTTTTTTCAAAATTTTATCGAATGTTGAGAACAATATTTCTTATAAGATAAAATTAGTTTGATGCCAATATTTAAATGTTTTGAAGAAATATTTGAGTCGAAAATCAATTTTTACCAACTTTTATACTTTTTTTTTAGGTTTTTATTTTTTGTAAAAAAAGCTGTCAATTAGATTTTTCTCAAAATTTGTCCTTATGTTGAAAACAATATTTCTTATAAGATAAAATTAGTTTGAAGCCAATATTTAAAATTTTTGAAGAGATATTTGAGTCGAAAATCATTTTTAACCAACTTTTGTTAGTTTTTTTTTGGTTTTTATTTTTTTGTAAAAAAACTGTCAATTCGATTTTTTTCAAACTTTAACTAAATGTTGAAAACAAGATTTTTTGAAAGATAAAAGTAAATTAAAGCCAATATCTCAAAGTTCTGAAAAGATATTTGAGTCGAAAATCAATTTTTGCTAACTTTTATACATTTTTTTTAGGATTTAATTTTTTTTTTTAAAACTGTCTATTCGATTTTTCTCAACATTTTTAAAAAAGTTGAAAAGAATATTTCTTAAAAGATAAAATAAGTTTGAAGCCTAAATTTCGAGTTTTTGAAAAGATATTTCAATCGATATTCAATTTTTACGAACTTTGAGTAATGTTTTCTTTAGATTTTTATTTTTTATAAAAAAAACTGTCAATTCGATTTTTCCCAAAATTTTATCAGATGTCAAAAACAATATTCTTCGTTGCACAAAATTCTTTTAGAGATGAAATCATATTTCAGTCGTAAAATTTTTGAGGTGACAAATTTTTTTTTCAGTTTTATTGATTTATAAAAAAACTGTTATATTGATTTTTTAAAAAAATATACCTGTTTGGTATTACGTTACAATATATTACATAAAATTTAATTCAAGTCTCTAGCGTTTTTGGTTCGTAAGATATTTAGGGTTAACCAAAATTTTCACCTTTTTTTCAAACTGTTATGGTAAAAAAAACCACCCACGCAATTTTCTTGAGAGCCCTTTCTGTATCTTTCTGTTTTATTATCTGTATAACAAAATTTATTTGAAATCGATATCTCTTCTGGTTCTTGAGCTTTGGAGGACGAAAAAAACGTCGCGAACGTATGGACTTACGGACGTACAAGCCAAAAATATTTACTAAAACTGACAAATTTTATGCATACAAAATTAATTTAAAAAAAACCGCTGTAATAATTTTTAAATAAAGATTTCGAAAAATTAAGATTTGTTTTTGAGAAATGAAATAAAATTGAAATTTTTTGAAAACAAACGGTTTTTACATTTTAAAAAACTGGAAACAGACAGACTCTTTTAATGCATGAGCAAATTCGTGCCACCCAGTCAAGCGTTTTATTTTACATACAGTCCCTGGCCATATTATTAGACGCACTTTAAATTTTATGCAAAATCTCTATTTTTTAGCTATTTTAATCAGGGGTGGAATCGGCTAAGGTGATTGTTGACAGTCAAAATAATCGAATTTGATGTACGCAAGGTGATAGGCAAATTAAAAAATTACCTAAAAAGCTGTCACTAGAAAAATTTAATAATCATTTTCTTACAAATATGTCGTTTCTTAATAGAGCTACCAGACGCTTACAAAAAACGAATGAAACATTTTTCATTTACTCTTTTTAGCTACAAAAACACATTTTTCGGCCGACAAAGCGTACGTAATTCGAAAAAAAAACACAATAAAAGTAAGAATGTTATATAAACAGATATAATTTGAAACTTTTATTTAAATATTTTAAAGAAATCTTTTTAAAATTTCACCATTGCAACAATGAATTGTGACATTGATATTCTGAAATTGTTCAATCGAATTGAATTGAATTGAATTGAATCAGGTTACACAGACGGGAAACTCGGTGATAGTGGATTTGACTATCAAAAATTTATAGTCCTTAGCCGATTCCACCCCAGGTATTCGAATATTGTAATGCATTTAAATTATTTTGTAGGCAAAATATAAACTATTTTCTACTTTTTATAAAAATAAAACAACAGATTCATATAATTTTTTTTTCTATAATATTTAAAACTATTGCGTATAGCCTAATAGTTATAAAAATTCTGCATTGCGTCTAGTAATATGGCCAGGGACTGTACAGTTTAGCAATCAAGTGTTTTAATCGAGTCAAAATTTGAAGATGAGAAATTAGATTGTGCTAAATTAATGTTTCGATTTTTCTTTACATTATAAACAAACTTAGAATTTTCAACCTAAGTGGGAGAAAAAAACGGTTGTAAAATTTTCTTAGGACCTAAACTACTTAAATGGAAAAAGAAAACTTTCTTAAATGTTTGAAAAGGGAATTAGAACAAACTCAAAATCTATACACATATAATCAAAAAAGTCTCCGTACAGCAGCTTTGTTTTTGTTTATTCTGCGATAGAATATTTATTATAACAATATACTAAAAAGTGGTTTTGAAAATCACAATCACAATTTTTTTTAAATTTTGTAAAAAGGTGAAGGTGGAAACTTACTTTTTTTCAATATTACCAGTTTGTATTTTACATTTATTACTAGTACTTTTTTTCAAATAAAATACTAAAATTAGTTTGCTGTACGGAGACTTTTTAATATGCATATAAATAATGGACGTTTTTGGGAACCAATAGAAAGATACTTATAACTATTTTATTTCCATTTAATTTTTAGATTTTCTTAGTTCAAAATTATCGAATTTCGATCGAAATACTCGTCTATTCAGATAAAATTTTCTATTTTCAAAGTTAAAATTCTAGAATTATTTGCTTTTTTGTTGTATTGTATTTAAAAAGAACTTTCTATTAGTTTTTGGCAGCGAAAATTAGCTTAAACGTTCTTACAAAACACTAAATGAATTCAACTGATAAAGTTTCCATGAAACAATTTTATTTTTATTTTAAGTTTTCTAAGAGTTCAACAAAATATAAATTACAACATTTTTGTGCGAGATCAACAAATTTGAAGTCAATATCTTTCTTGGTTCTCTTGTTTTTATACTAATTGAATCGAAAACTATTTGTCGGTTGAAATTTTCTAAAAAACTAGCTGAAAGTTAAAAAATAAGTTTTATTTCAAAATCTGTTTTTCTTCACAATATTTTTAGTCAAAAACGAATTTTAACCGATATTAATGACATTCTTTGGAAGTATTTATTTTTATGTAAAAAAAATACAGCTTGGATTTTTTAGACCCTTTTAGAATTTAGCACAGAATTAAATCATTTTTAAGTCAATACCTTCATTTATTCACGGGACATCGAGAATCGAAAATCAATTTTTACCAATTTTGTGTAAATTTATTTTTTATAAAAAATCTGAATACTGGATGTTCAGCTTTTTTTGATTTATAAAAAAAACGTTAGATGATATTTTTCCAAAAATATACTTTTTTGGTATCACGTTACAGTTTATTCTATAAAATTTAATTCAAGTCTCTAGCATTTTGGATCGTAAGATATTTAGGGTTAACCAAAATGTTCACCTTTTTTTCAAACTGATATGGTAAAAAAACCACCCATGAAATTTTCTTGAGAGCCCTTTCTGCATCTTTCTGCCTTATTATCTTTACAAAAAAATTTATTTGAAATCGATATCTCTTCTGGTTCTTGAGCTATGGACAACGAAAAAAACGTCGCGAACGTACGGACGTACAGACATCTTGCTAAAAATCTTTTATTTCGACTTTAGGGACCTTGAAACGTCGAGAAATGTCAAAATTTTCAATTTGACAAATCGGACCCATTACAATTACTAAAATTGGTAAAATTTTTGTTTGACTAAAAATATCGTTAACAAAACTAGATTTTGAAATAAAACTATTTGATTATATGCAAATAATGTTGGTGGTTTTTAATTTTTAAGAATAATTCAACTGACAACTTTTTTAACTCAACTCGAAAACCTACAAACTTTTAAGCAAGACAAATCAACAGACGAGATGGCAAGTTATCAGTGTTGGTCACATCCCAGCCTCTTTTTTGTAATTTTATTTAAAATATGACCCGGCTTGCAAATTAAATAATGTCAATATTGGCTGTTAGTTTAAAACAAAATTTGTCAAATTATTTTCTCAATTATTTTTTCAACGAAGAAATTCAAAAAAAGTCTTTGTCCTTTTTTAACTTTACAATGGTGTTAGTTCTTATTGTTTTATAATAGTTAAAATTTTAGGAATCACAAATAAGATAGTTAGACGGTAAATTGATATTCTGTTGTTTAAAAAGTTAACTCTTTCAAACATTTAAACATCCGCTGTGTATCTGTATTTTATAGTAGTCCATAATGTTTTGAATGCTTGTATTCCATTTGAAAATGCGTTTACATTCACAAAAGATTAAATCATCATCTTGGATGTAATTTTAATTTATTTTTTTGTAGTTTTTTTTGTGTTATTGTCCTTTGACTCACCTTCATTTTCACACTCTATGTTTAACACACACACACTACGGATAGTCTTTGAATGGCAATAAAGCCTAATCCTGGTTTATCCTTTTTTTATGTTTTTGAATGTTGAAATGTTCACTTTCAGATATTCACTTAGATTACGTAACAATTGCGAAACGAAACCGAAAGTAATCCTTTAGCGTCCGTCAATAACGTTTATTTTTATTTTGGTTCTTTTTTTTTGAATCGATGTCGTTGTTTTATAATATCGTTAGCTCTGAAGCCACGCAACTGCGCTTCAAAACAGGTAAGTAGTTATAATTTTAAAAATTGAGCTCCACCAAAAGTAGAGCACCACGAGATACTGATGGCCGGCCTAGCCCTATAGTCGTTTATATACGGTCAATCGAAACCGATATCGAGTAAATGTATGAAATGTTGCCCCGTTTTCGGTGCAGCCACTGCTCTAGCAAATCATAAAACAACCCAAAAACTACAACAAAAATAAATAAATGATCTACCACTGTTCACCACAGCATCAGCATCAACTTCAGCATCAGCAGCAACATATTATCGCAGCACTGCAACGAAGAACCACTTTGACTCTGAGATCGTACGGCCTATATACTAGATGGATTTTAGGCTTTGAGACTTGTCGTTGGGGTTTTATTTTCATTTTCCCAGGTTGGCAGTGCCTTAACTCTTAATACATCAAACTGCAGTGCACCCAGCAGCCCCACCTTCATCATGCCAATGCAAAAAGAGCAAATGCTATCAAAAACGCTCTCAGATCAGATACTCAACGAACGAATGACGATCGACGCACGACGACGACGCGTCGCTAGGCGACTTCGACGAAAAATAAAAACGCATATTACTTCTGCCCAGGTGATCCATTGGCTCCATTATTATTGGTGCATACTGCATTCTGCATGCATGCATGCGTTAAATGCTTTTACTTAACATATCAAAAAGTATCGCATTTGCACTTCACGCGTAGCTTATAGCCGTAGCCCATAGCCGAAAGCCGAAATTGTATCTAAAGTTGAAAAAGGTGTTTGAAAATCTGTGAGTTCCTTTTTTTTGATCGTGTGTTCTCTTGTTTCTAAGTAGTTACCGTTAGCTTTAGCGTTTTAATATAGGTACAGATCTCGTATCTAAAGACTAAAATAAAATTATTAGCATATTGAAATTAGTTAGTGTGGTTGGTAGTGCGTGCACATGGTTGTCGTCGTATTGTACACACTGGGCAATGCATAGCTGGAGGCTAGCTAAGCTAGGCTGGGCTAAACTGTGCTGTGGTTAAGGACGAAGGTGAAATTCACCAGAGTTTAGTCATATTTTAATTCAATCATAACATTTTATAAATAAGGAATGTGCATGATTTGTAAAATTATGATAAGTATATGAATTTTTGAAACGCTTATGTAGCACATACGCGGTTGGAAAATTAAGTAATGAGACTGATTCCATAAAAACCTCCTTAAAGATGTCCTCTTGAACAACCTTACAACGATTTCAGTACCCGTGTTTTGTTGGAAAATCTATCAATCAATATCCGTAGTATGAATACTACCGATATAAGTTAAAGTAGAATCTTACTACGGATGGGTTTTTGACACATTTATACGAGTCTCGAATGGATCTTATGTGATTTCGTTTTCAAATGTTGGTACGATTGATTTTCCACTTGTATCTCGATGGCTGTGTTCGTTGAGTAGTGTTGCATTTGTAATTATGTATTTTTTATTGGGGAAAAAAATCAATCTATTACTGTTGATATTATTTAGTTTTCTAAGTGAAAATGTACTAACTGGGCTTATTTTACAAAAGAAAACGATATAAAAGACATTTATGTTTTGCTATGTTTCCACCAAAGGTTTATCTCAGTTTAGAATAAATAAATCTCAACTCGATTCAGGTATATAAAGAATTGAGCAACACCACATGTTAATGTATTAGTCTACGAACAAACCCCCTTCTTGAAGTTTTTATTTTATGTCAAATTGATTGGTTAAAATCTTGAAATCGACCGCCAAGTGTGAAATGGAAAACAAAAAGAAAACGGGAAAAGGTAAAGCTTATAAACTACCTGATTAAACAATTAAATATTCTTTAGAAACAAAAAGAAGAACTAGACTAAGAAGTCTACAGGGACATGTTTATTATCTTATGTTGAGTCTTCGAGACTAGTATGCTCTTCAAAAAACATTCCTGGGTTAACTCATTCCCGCGGGTACTGGACTCGATCAATTCGAGCAAAAGCTGCAATTGTTAAATTAACTTTGTTTTTGAAAATCTCAATTTTCAGATGTTTTCTTACCATTTTTTTCTTGAAAATTGAAAATTTTATTAGTTTTACTTAGTTTTTTTTGCTAAGTTGATTTTAACTTTAGATTTTCACAAAACTTTCTTCTATTTGTGTGTTTTTTTAAATTATTATTCTGACAGATCTTCTTTCAGTTGTATTAATTTTAAATACAAAAATTTGTCCACTGCCGATGCGTTTTCTTGATAATTTTCTACTATACTATTTATAGAATGCCAAAAAAACACAGGTAGTCAATTTTCCATGCTTCGTAACACTTCTGGAACGCTTGAACTGGGATGATTGAGAGTAACCTTGTTTTTCAGGCAGGGGCAGTGCGGAGACAACCATTGTGAGCTTTGGCGTTTGGTTTCCAGGTCGTATCGGAAAAACGAGCTCTCATCATCTGAAGTAAGTCAATCAAGCAGAGTGGTATCATTTTCACTTTTTTTCACAGTCTTATGCGGACGTCATTTGATGCTGTTTTCACTTCTCAGAAATGTCCTTTGGAACCATCTTCGAGCACAACTTTTCCATTACAAAATCGTCGGTTAAATTTTGTTTGACTCTTTCACAGTTCATACTTAGTTCCAAGGCCGACATTCGAACTGTTAAACTCCGATCTTCACCAATTCGCACCTCAACTGGTATCTCCCTGCGCGCCTCTTCTATATTCTTTATGATATCAAAACGCCTGGGCACGAATAACGGCAGTATCATTTTGCATTTTTACCATTTTAGCGTACGTTTTTGAAGCTATTTCGTCCAATATGTCACAAAATTTTAACGCGAAACGCCCTGCTCTTGATTTCGTTTCTCCATTTTCTTGACGAGGACCACGACCCCACTTCTACTGAGCACAACTTATTACTCGAAATTAACAAGCTAGAGCTGTGGTAACTATGTATATATCAATGTATAGGGGATACTGGCATACCAATCGCTACTTGTAAACTGCTACTAATGCAAGACGCTGTGAGGAGGGCAGGCACCAGGTGGACCAACATCACCACGTGTCAAGCCACAAAAAACATCTGGCCAACACTGGATTTAAAACGTTCAAGGTGCTTGCTCTCTCTAAGCAGATCGCATATAAGCTCGATTATAGGTGTCATAACCGGACACTGTCTAATAGGAAAGCACGCCATGAGACTAGGCGTATTCTCAAATGACTTTTGCAGAAGCTTTATGGACGAGGAAGAGGAAGAAACGGTTCTTCATCTTCTCTGCACATGCCCTGCTCTAGCTCGAAAACGCAAGAATTACCTAGGAGAATTCTTCTTTAGCGATCTAAACGATCTAAATCATATCGGGATAATCAGCCTCTCACGTTTCGTAAGAGACTCTAACTGGTTCCATTGAGCTTAGGAGGAAGCCTCAAGATTCATGTGGTATCACAATGGGCCATTAAACTGGCCTAAGTGTGTCCGTTCCATCTTGGACAGCCACTATAACCTAACCTAACCTAACCTAATGTATAGGGGAAGAATGCCGGTGAAGGGAATTTCTAGGTCACAAGCATGGAAATAAAGTCAGTATCATTACTTAGTTGTCATATCTCGTATTTGTAGATAAAAAATTCCAATTTCCAAGTTTGAATTGGCCCTTTAGGTTAAGGTTTCTAAGTTTGCATAAGTACTTTAAGTATTTGGGTTAGGCACTTTCAAGTGTTTTCTGGTGTAATTCAATTAATAAAGAAATAATATATAATATTAAAAGACTACTCAAAAGTACTTGTCAAGTACTCAAATTCTGAAATACTTTTGTGCCAGTAAACTTAAAGAACTACCCAAACGAACTCGATGTTTTCTATTCGTGACAAAGTACTTAAAATAGTACTGGTAGATTATTGGAATAAATCGGTCTAGTAGAAGTAAAAGATTATCAAAGTACAAGTATTGATACTCGTGGTGATCCTGCTGGTAAAAGTACTTACAAATTTTCAGTAATACAGTAAATTATGTTTGCTACTGGTTTTGGCTTACCCTTTTTCACATAACTTACCCCGTAAGTTACATTATTAGAAAAAATTCTTCATTCTCATACTTGCACTCGTAAAACTGTATACTTGTACTTGTAATAGCGGGAAAACTAAACAAGTTAAAGCGATAGGAAGTATATCAATGGTGAAGGGAAAAGGACACCAGGGAGGTCACATATTTACCAAAAGTGGCAATAAAATCAGTCTCATTTCTCAGTTGTCGAATTTGAATTAAATCTTAAAGTCACGATTTTTGAGCTTAAAAAAGTACATTAAGTACTTGGCTTAAATAATTTCAAGTGTTTTGTGGTCGATTTCAATTAATAAAGAAAAAATGTATGATGAACTTTATTAGAAGCTCGAGTACTTGAAAGTAATAGTCAAGTACTCAAATTCAGCAATTGTTGTGTGCTTGTGTACTTAAAGAAATACTCAAAAAAACTCGAATTTTTTTACTCGTGACAAAGTACTTAGAAAAGTATTGGTAGATACTTGGAATATATAGGCCTAGTAGTATAACAAGTTTCGATACTCGTAGTGCTCCTGCTCGTACAAGTACTTACAAATTTTCAAAAAAAAGTAAATATATTTTCTACCCTATAAGTTATCTTTTTCGAAAAACTCTTCATTCTGATTCTTGTGCTCGTAAAACAGATTTAAAACTATACTCGTACTTGTAAAATTCATATTAAAGGCAAATTGTCGTTGTCGTCTGTCGTCGTTCGTCGCTACAGATTAGCTCATATGCAAGTAGAGCAAAATTACGACTTTAAAAATATTTTTCACATGGCATATCGGATCGAATCGAATCGGCCCGTTTACGACTATACATCTATACATCAGGATATAATGTACCTAAATGTGGGGTTTTGGAGGAGGTTGATCACTTGTCTTATGGCTTGCGGCTATCTATCGTGGAATTTAAGACGCATTGCGTGTATTTATGATATATCCAAAGCAATTAAATAAAATTTGTTAGAAGACTGGAAAATTAAAATTGGATTTTATTATTATTGGTGATCTTGTTGGGTTCGATCGGATTTTGTTTTTCATTATGAAATATCTGTTTAATATGCGTACGTGCATCGTGCATCGTGAATATGCGTTATGCGTTATGGGAAGAAAAACAAAAATAATCTAACAACAAACTCTGATAGGTATGGGTACATATTAAGAGTGAAGTTGCATTTCATGTGAATAAAGTTGCATTTGATAAATTGTATCGGTTATTAAAGCAAAAATAATGTTTACAAAAAATAAAAGACGAAAAGTCGAACCCAACACAAAAATAAAAATCCAGTAGGCTTACAGGCTTATGGATTACACAATAAATTTCTGAAAGGAAAATGAATTATACTGTTGTTGAATATGTCAAGTTTTGTTTTTCTTTTCATTTTTTTTTTAATTTTATTTTTGAATAAGTCTATAATAAGAGATGACGTATTATTTTTGTGACAATTTATTAAGGAAATATTGAAATTATTCGTATATGTATGTATATATATTTAATATATAGGCGATAATAGCCAACAATCCCGTCTTTCGGCCTAGACGAAGTAAGGATATCTATATCTAATCTGAAGTCTTACAAAGATGCTGAATGTTGAGCTTTTCAAAACAGCTAGAGATAATTTTGTTAGGACCTATCCGTAAAATATGGTCGGAAGAAAGCATGCTCGATAAATGAAACTTTAATAATGTTTGCCCGATACTGAAAATAGGAGACCCTCTAAACTGCACCAACTATAGAGGAATCAGTCTCTATAACATAGCTTACAAAATCTTCTCTGCCGTAATATCGTCTTAAACCCACTCCTACTCCTCAGGTCTGGTTCCGAACGGATGGAAATCTTCCTCAACCTCTATTACCGACCGATTGCACTTACCTTCTTTCTAATGTCATGGAAACGCTGATTAATTGTCAGCTTAAGAAATATCTGGAAGATCGAAAGCTTTTTAGTGACCGTCAGTACGGCTTTCGAAGCCGAACAGTGGAGCAAATCTTTACACCGCTTTGGAGAAAGTAAGATGATTACATTGGATATTTCAAAAGCATTTGAAAGGGTCTGGAATGAATCCCTGCTTCATTGGATTAGTAATTACCTTTCGGATCGTTTAATACAAATAGTTTTGGATGGATTCAAGTCTGAAAATCATAAAACTGTTTCCAACACTGTTTCTCATTTTTATTAATGATCTCCTGTCTGCAACTTCTAATCCAATACATTGTTTCGCTGACGATAGTTCTCTTAGCTTTACATATTTGTTTTCAGACTCACATCCTTCTTTTTCGGATGTGGAACTGCAACGACAAAATATGATAAGCTCATTAAATTCCGACCTAAAAAGCATTATTCAATGGGGATTAAAAAACCTAGTGGAATTTAATGCTTCGAAAACCCAATGCTGCCTTGTATCGTTAAATGGAGATATACCCCCATTGCCATTATCCATGGATGGCACTTGCATCAATGAGACTGAACATCTCGATATTCTCGGTATGTGCGTCACCATCCACCTCTAATGGAACGATGACATACTCGATGTCGATGTCGCCAAAAATAGCGTAAGGTGTTTGGGTTTTCTTAGGCGATGCAAGAAATATTTTTCCTCTTCCGATCTGGCTGTTATCTACAAGACTTATATACGTCTAAATCTTGAGTATAACTCTTGGATAGCATTGAACGAAGAGCATTTAAATTGATAGATGATAATACCATCATAAGGTCATATACTTTGCTTGAACATCGTTGTAAGGTTTCTTGTATGACCCTTTTTTACCATTATTTAAATGTTTTTTGCTCTAGTGAAATAGCCAGCTGCTTTCCTCCCCTTAAACAGTTCATATATACTCGCGCTTCTAGTAATGCTCATCAGTATACCCTTGAGCCCACCTTCGGCCGTACTGTCAAATACAGAGATTCGTTCCTTAGCCGTACTACGCGAATGTGGAATGCCTTTCCACACTCTGTATTCAGGAATTCAAAACCAATGTGCACCGACATCTCCTTTCAAACCCTCTCTCCTTTTCTAGTGCTCACACTGTGTCTGCATAATAAGGGTAATATATCCCCTTGAGTGTGTGCTTATTATATTAAAAAAAAAATGGTTATAGCAGTTATTGAAGGCAAAAGTACCTGCTGTTCTCAAGAAACTGCCTTAAACACCAACGTTTCTTTGAGGTAGTTAAGGACTTTGTCTACCTAGACTCCACTATGAATGCGGAAAAAAGCACCAGCGTTGAGATCAAACCAAGAATTTCTCTTGATAACCGCTGTTTCCTTAAGCTTAGAAATCAATCGAGTAGTAAAGCCTTCTATCGAGTGCTGCTATATAAGATCTTATTACCCTCGTCCTGCTATACGGTGCAAAAGCTTTTACTATGACAAAAGCACATGAATGCATAAAACGGTCCGTACAGCAATGTGGACTTAGCCAGAAAGATAAAAGTTAAACGACTGAGTTAGCTGGGTTACGTTTAAAAACATGAAAACCAATACTACAGCCCGCACAGTCTTCGAATCCACCACCAAAAGGTGCAACTTTGCAACTTGTGCTCACTATAAAGGGTATTTTATTAAGAGTTTTAATTCTTGAAGCTGTCATATTTTGACATTTGGCAGGTCGAAACTATGTTATTACTAAAACTAGAACGATAAATTCTTTAAAAATGCATTGAAATTCATTATAAAAATATTAAACATTTTTTTATTTGCCAAACGGTTGATCACAATTTGTCATACAGATTTGGGATTTAACATTATTACTCATTAGAGTTTTTTTTAGAACACACGAAAGACCTTAAAGGTTATCGAAAACATATACTTTCAATGTGCATAAGTGAGAGTGCTGCAATCGTAGCCGTAGCTACCATACGGCTGATCCAATTATTGATGGCAAATCTACCTCTTAACAATTATACAAAAATACATTGATTACTTTGTATATCAATATATAACCTTCACTGGAAAACCACATATTAAAGATTGTTTAGGCAACTTACTTCCTTACTTACTTAAGGTGGCGCTACAGTCCGGGGCGGACCTGGACCTCAACCAACATGCGTGTATAGCCAGCTCGGTCCCGTACCTCGGGATTGGATTCGAAGACCTGCCGGGCTGGAGCGTTGATGTACTTTTGCTCTACATGACCCAGTCATCTAAGCCGTTGGACTTTAATTCTGTTAACTTGGTCAGTGTCGATGTACAACCCGTACAGTTCGTCGTTATATCTTCTCCTCCATTCTCCATCTATGCAGACGGGACCAAAAATCACCCGCAGAATTTTTGTCTTGAAGCATCCTAAGATATTCTCATCTTTCTTTGACAGGGTCTATGCTTCAGCGCCATAAATGAGAACCGGGATTATGAGTGTCTTATAGATGGTGATTTTAGATGCTCTAGAGAGGACTTTACTTCTCAATTGCCTTCTAAGTCCAAAGTGCCTCTACTGTTGACGGTTGAGTTTCGCACAATTCTTTCCAGAACGATATTAAAGAAGTCGCATGACAGTGCATCGCCTTATCTATTTTTTTTTTGCCATTCAATGCATCGATAAGATCTTTTCCGAACTTGATAGGGCAGCGTGCATTCTCCATCGTCATTCTGCACAAACGGATAAGCTTGACAGGGATTGCCAAAACTAGACATTGCTCTGTAGAGCTATTCCCCATGGATGCTGTCATACGCGGCTTTAAAAGCGATAAAGAGATGGTGGGTATGGATTTGAAGCTCCTGGGTTTTTTCCAAGATCTGCCGTAGTATGAAAATTTGGTCGTTATTTGACTTTCCTGGTTTGAAGCCTCACTGATAATGACCTATCAAGTAGTTAACGAACGGCTTCAGAAGTTCGCATAATACGGCAGAAAGGATCTTATATGCAATGTTAAGGAGTCTAATGCCTCTGTAGGTGGCGCAATTTAGAGGATCTCGTTTTTTTTAGGTAACTAGGTTTAGGTAACTAATTTTTTTCTAATTACGATTGTGCACTTCAAGTAGAAATATATTAAATAGACGTTTATAATTTGTACTCTTTTTTCTGTTCAAACTTTTTCAACCTTAAATTCCACTTACACATCAGTTTATTCCCAAATCACCCTAAATTAACATGATGCATATATAAGTGAAATAATTAAGCATAATGCCACTAAATGCTGCATTCATTTTACGGACTTCTTAGTCACACTGGTTGATTCGGGCTTAGATTAATTATATGCATGCTCACCGCAACTTGGTTGCAATTAATCAACTCACGATAATCGCATTCACTTTTCTTTATTCCTCATATTCACCACCTACAACACTTAGTGCATATATATGCAAAAAAACAAAAACCACCGAAGCCAGAATGAAGCAGGACGGTTGAAAATAATTCTCCAGACTTTATGAGGATGCAGATGGTCCTCTGGCGAGTATTTTGTATATATGCTCGTGAATACGTACGTCCTTAGCGATATGATGATGATGGTCGAACTTATTGAAGGGCATGCACCCAACAAATTTAAAATACTTCCAAAAGATGCACGATGATGAAGTATTGAACTACTTTTCATGGTAAAAAGATACTCTTGTCCATAATTTACATACATACGTGTATTTTATATCAAGATGTTTCATATTAATTTGACCTCCAAAGTTCACGTATACGAGCAAAATTATGCATCATAACTCTTGAATATTAAAGAATTGACATTTTACACGCATTCGCATTCGCATTGTTCCGCTTCGGCTGGCGCTGCTGCTGCTGCTACTCTACTCGCAGTTTCTGAAATAACGTCATAATGTCCGAGCAAGCGAGTGAGAGTCTCCATGCTTATTGCTTATCCCTGGTTAAATCAAGGTCTTCCATTGGCACTCATACTGAAATCTGATGATGCCAATAAAATGCTTGACTCATGTGGGAATCGAAATAACATGCGATCTGTTCCTTTTGTGGAGATACAACTTTATTTTGAAATCATAAAACTTTGAGGTGGCACACAGGAGTGCCTGTTGTACATACATTTTTATTTTGTTAACAAAACAAATCTTTTGAAAAATACAATTGAATTTGCTATTTAAACAAACAAATACAATCTAAACACTTTAGTAACAGAAAACAATGTAGAAATATTACCTGCCAATCTAATTATTGTTCTTTTCGATTTACTGGCCATTTAACATTGATTACACATTGTTTGATTTTGAGGTTGATGATGGGTGTAATTTCGACCATTTGCAGATTAAGGTGATGAGTTAGATTTGGGAGTTTGGTTTGTTTTAAAGGTTATAGTCTCAAAAAATATTTGTATAGGAAAATACCACTTTAAATTATACCTTTTTATTACAATACATATTTTAGGTTTGATCTTTTCATAAACTAGTATTCAAGAAGTTCTACCTCCCCTTCTCCCTTCGCAACAGAACTCAATCTTTGGAGTAAGCAGTTAAAATGTATGACTTGGTTATAAGAAACTGGTATTATGGTTCAAGTCTTCTAGTAACAATCATTATAGGCTATTTAATTTTTGCTGATATTATGTAAAATAAAAAACGGCTGGGATGAAACCCTCACAACTTTTTATTCGTGGTCGTCTGTCGATGTTTTTAAAAGGCTTACAGAATTATTAATATCAATATTTTGTGTAACATTTTCATAAGAAAAAGTTGTAAATAGGAATTTTCTTTAAAAAAAAATTATTAAGAGCTAACAACAATATTTTGTAAATGATAACTATCAAATTAAATCACAAATTTTTAGTAGAATTTGTTGAAGGCTTTTATTCGAGTCCAAAAACAATTTTTCCCAACATTTAAATAGACTTGTTTTTAGATTTTGAAAGAAAACTGTTACTTCGATCTTTCGAAATACTTCCAAGGATGTGAAAAAAAAACGTTATTCTTCGATAATATAATGTGATGTAAGAAATAATAGAAACAGACTTCGTCTTCATAAAACACCTAAGAAGGTATTAGTGAAGAGTTGGGAAATAAAAGATAGATTTTTAATAACATGTTGCTTTAATGCAAGAATTTAGTAGACATGTGATTATGTTGTTTCATTTTGGAAAACACCATAGCAACGAAATTAATCAAATTCTTTGATTATTTAGATACATCTAATATATACAATTTTCCTGTCACAGTGTTAGTTGCCATACTTTCGTCTTTTAAAATACGTGTTCCGGATTCAGTTTTCCATGTACTAAACTCGCCTTCGTTCTGGCCAATTGGTGTAATAATACACGAATTTGTTCATAAACAGAATAATCAAGGAATACCCCAGAACCCTTTTCGTCAAATTCGGACAAAGTTGAATCAACATCTGAGCAGCTTAAACAAATATTAGTCTACTACCAAAATGTAAATGGACTTCGGACAAAAACTAATATGGTCTATAAAAATGTAAACAACCTTCCCCACGATGTCATTATACTAACAGAAACTTGGCTGAACTTTTCTATTCTTGACTCGGAGCTTTTTGATGCATCTTATCAAATTTTCAGACGTGATCGACATGATGAAGAAGACTCTAATGTTGTCGGAGGAGGAATTCTTTTTGCGATCAAGACCTCACTTACGTGTTACCTGATAGATGACTTTCGAGCCACAGGTGTCGAAGCTCTATGTATCAAAATCAAGTTGAAATCTGGCCATTTATTTATTATCTCTGCGTATATTCCTCCAAGTTCAAACAATGAGGCTTATGAAAAGATTAATGACTGCATAGAAAATATTTATGTACTTATGGAACCCGAAGATGAAATTTTGATCGTAGGTGACTTTAATCTACCAAACCTTAACTGGACAAAAATTGATGACGACAACTTCCATGTTCCAATAAATGCGTCCAGCCTTAATGAACTAACATGTATAGATGGTATGTCATCGTGTGGTTTAAGTCAATTCAATGGAATGAGAAATCGTTTTGGAAAAATTCTTGACTTAGTGTTTTTCGTCGATACAATTAACAACGAAATTGCTGTTTTACCTGCTACTGTAAAACTAATAGACGAAGATCGACATCATCCTGCATTAGATATTTCACTAGGTTTAAACATGTCTTCTCCTTACAATAACAATAATAACAACAAACTTGAATTTGACTTTTCTAAATGTAATTTTGTAGATCTTTTTGATATGTTAATAACTGTAAATTGGAATCAATTATTTTGTAATTGTAATATTGAGGATATGTGTAATAATTTTTATAGAACTCTTTTTAACTGCTTTTACGAAACTATTCCTTTAAAAAGATCACGTTTTGCTTCAAATGCACCACCATGGTTTGATACGCGTATTAAAAACTTAAAAAATAAAAGGAACAAAGCTTGGGTAAAATATAACATAACTAGAACTGACGATGATTACAGAACTTTCTTAATTCTAAAACAACTCTTTTCTGATTATTCTAACATTCTATATGACGATTACATTTGTAAAATAGAACATGGTATTAAATCTAATCCAGATAGTTTCTGGAATTTCGTTAATAATAAAAGGAAAACATGTGGCTATCCGAATTCGATGTCAAATAATTCGTCAACTAGTCATGATCCAAAGATTATTGCAAACATGTTTGCTAATCAATTCAAAGTAGCATTTGAAGAATCAGACTTTAATAATTCCTCTTCTTTTTCTTCTTCTTCTGACAGCTTTACTCATTTAAACGCAATTAATTTTGAAATAAGTGAAGACACAGTTGCTCAACATATTTTAAAACTCGATGAGTGCTTTACTCCAGGCCCCGATGGTGTTCCATCTTATATATTAAAAAAATGTGCTTCTTATTTGTCATATCCGTTATGTGTTCTCTTCAATGCATCCTTAAAAAGTTCAATTTTTCCTGTTATCTGGAAAAGTTCATTTATTATTCCCATACACAAAAAAGGCCCAAAGAATGAAATAATGAACTATAGGCCCATTGCGAAACTATCTGTGATACCTAAACTGTTTGAGTCAATTGTGAGTAATGTTCTTTCTTTTCATTGTAGTTCTCTTATTTGTGATAACCAGCATGGCTTTGTCAAAAAGAGATCCACTGTAACTAATTTATTTAACTTCGTGTCCTTTTGTCTAGATGTATTTGAAAAACGCGGGCAAGTTGATTGCGTATTTACTGACTTTAGTAAAGCCTTTGACAAGTTATGTCACAATACACTAATTCAAAAATTATACCATCTAGGATTTAACAACAATTTTATAAATTGGATTTCTTCATACTTAAAAAATCGTCGTTATTCTGTTTTGTTTCGTAATGAAAGTTCAATTCAATTTGTTGTCAATTCTGGCGTCCCTCAGGGCAGCCACCTAGGTCCTATTTTATTTGTTTTATTTATTAACGACTTGGTTTCAAACTTAAAAAACTCGTCTGTCCTTATTTATGCTGATGACATTAAGCTTTTCAAAAGTATAAAATCCTCCTCTGACTGTTTATTATTACAAGAAGACTTAACAATATTTAGGGAATGGTGCAATAAAAACCGACTTGTTTTAAATGTTGACAAATGTAAAACTATGAGTTTTACACGTAAAAAAATTCCGTTTTTGTACGACTATATGTTTGATTCTTGTCCGGTATGTAAAGTTTCTATGTTTTCTGACTTAGGTATTATTCTAGATCCCAAATTATCATTTAAAGATCATTTAAGTTATATAATTAAGAAAGCCAATAGGGTTCTTGGATTCATTAAAAGATTCGGTCGTGATTTTCGGGATCCTTATGTTCTTAAACTTCTATTTATTTCGTTTGTTAGACCAATTTTAGAATACGGCTGTGTGGTATGGTCACCTTATTACTCAATACATGTTTCAAGAATTGAAGCGATCCAAAAAAGGTTTCTGCGTTTCTGTCTTCGGTCTCTTCCATGGGCAAGGGAAAATCTATTTCCTCCTTATTCTCAAAGACTAGCTTTGATCAGCCTCCCTTCTTTGACTAACCACAGAAAGTATTTACAATTTTGTTTTATTGTTGGGATTATTAATGGTTCGATATCATTACCATCAGTTCTAAGTAAATTAAATTTCAGTTTCAGTCGTGCAAGTTTAAGGCGACAGCAACCTATTATTCAAATATTTAACAGATCAAACTATGGTGTATGTAGCCCTCTCAATCAGTTAATAACAATTTATAACGAATTTCATTTTTGTTTAGAATCTGTAAATGATAATATAAAATGTAAACAATTTAAACTTATGTTTTTCAACAATATTGTATAATAAATATAAATTATGATATTAGATATTATTAGATTATAAGAATTTTTTTTAAATATTGTTAACGTTAGATTTTAACGAATTAAATAAATAAATAAACTTCTCCAAAACGGCTTAACCAATTTCAATGAAATTTGGCATACACATTCAGTAGGTCTGAGAATAGGTTTTTATCTATTTTTTACATTTCTAAGTGCTTTGGTTTAATTGCATCAAAATCGTAGACGGTGCAACGATCTTACGATTGTATTCAGTGATGCTATGTACAATGAAGCTTTGATTGCAATTGAGGATCTTTGCATTATCATTGCCAACTTACCAGTCATTTCGGTATACATTCACCAAATCAAAATGCGTCTTATTTAATTAACACACGTGAACTACAATAGAATACTGTAGATTGTCGCTCGCAATGTCCCTCTAATGAATGAAGAACAAAGAATGGCTGGACAAGGTGGATTGTTTTTTTTGGATGCACCAAGTGGAACTGGCAAAACATTTCTTATTTCGCCAATTTTTGCTAAAATACGATCAGATAATGGTATCGCATTGGCTGTTGCATCATCTGGTATTGCGGCAACTTTATTGGATGGAAGCAGAACAGCTCATTCAGTATCTAAACTGCCACTAAATATTCAAAATAACCCAGACACGTTGTACAATACAAAAAAAAACAATCATCCATGGCCACAGTGCTGAAACAGTGTAAAATTATCATCTGGGATCAATGCACTATGGTACACAAACATTTCGATTGAGGCGTTGAAAAGGACTTTGAAAGATATACAAAACAATCACAGACTATTTGGCGGCACTCTGTTACTCCTTTTAGGTGATTTCAGACAAACACTTATAGTTATTCCGCGTTCAACGTATACTGATGAAATCAATGCGTGCTTAAAATCATTGCCAATGTGGGGAATGTTGAAAAAGTACAAATGAAAGTAAATATGCGTGCTCAAATGCATCAAGATCCATCATCTGAAACATTCTTAAAACAACTGTTAGATATAGGGTACGAAAAAGTTAATACAAATAAAACTGCATGCATAAAATTATCAGTTGATTTCTGCAAGATTATTGATTCACAAGATTCTTTACAAATATTAGACATTCTTGCAAACAATTTTGTTTAGCGATGCAGCTAATTTTTGAATGAATCATTGACCAGATATTTCCCGATGTACACAGACAATATACAAATCATGAGTTGCTGGTAGAAAGAGCAATTTCAGCAGCAAAAAATGTGGATATCAACGAATTAAAACTCAAGGTACAACATTTGTTACCAGGAGACTTGGTGTCATACAAATCTATTGTGATGCTACCGAAGCTATAAATTATCCGACTGAGTTTTTGAACTCATTGGATTTAAAAAGCATGCCACCGTATAATTTAAAACTGAAGGTTGGATCTCCGGTAATTTTGATCGTATTTTGATACAAATACGGTTGTATAACGGCACGCGAAGCCATTTTCTAAATGGCAAATTCCGAGGTGAAAATATATTATTAGCGCGAATCCCTATTATACCCACAGATGTGGCAATTCAATTTAAACGCCTTTAATTTTCAATTCGATTAGTATTTGCAATGACTATCAATAAATCTCAAAGCCAAACGATGTCAGTCTACTGCTCAGATTTGAGCACCTTATGATTTTCAAACGGACTATTATACGTCGCGTGCTCTCGAATGGGCAAACCATGCATTTTGTGTGTATTGGGGAAAGATTGGATCACAAAAAATATTATACACTCTGTTGCATTAAGGGATTTATATTGTTTTTTTTTTTGTAGTATTGTCATAATTAGCGATACGTATATAATTTTAAAGAATTAAACAAATTTGTTTGGTGATTTGTTATTATAATATTTTGGCACCGTTTACAGTGCTGTATACCTCTCCCCCACTTACATACTACATCCTTTCACACTTACTATAAGTTATCTATTTCTAGCAAAATATTCTCTAGAAATTATTTATCTGACAAAACAACGTTTGTTGGATCAGCTAGTAGATATAAATATAATTTTATTTTCAAAAAGATTTTACACAAAATGAGTATTGCTGGTTATCTTCCCATAGGAAGTTATTGTAATGGGTCCGACTTGTCAAATTGAAAATTTTGACATTTCTCGACGTTTCAAGGTCCCTAGAGTCGAAATAAAAGATTTTTAGAAAGATGTCTGTGCGTGCGTGTGTACGTACGTTTGTACGTCCGTACGTTCGCGACGTTTTTTTCATCCTCCATAGCTCAAGAACCAGAAGAGATATCTACTTCAACAAAATTGCGTGGGTGGTTTTTTACCATAGCAGTTTGAAAAAAGGTGAACATTTTGGTTAACCCTAAATATCTTACAAACCAAAAACGCTAGAGACTTGAATTAAATTTTATATAATATAATGTAACGTGATACAAAACAGATATATTTTTTGAAAAAATCAATATAACGTTTTTTTTTTATAAATCAATAAAACTGAGAAAAAAATTGTTACCTCTAAAATTTTACGACTGAAATATGATTTCATCTCTAAAACAATTTTGTGCAACGAAGAATAATGTTCATAAAAAATAAAAATCTATAAAAAAATTACTTAAAGTTCGTAAAAATTGAATATCGATTCAAATATCTTTTCAAAAACTTGAAATTTAGGCTTCAAACTTATTTTATCTTATAAGAAATATTGTTTTCAACATTTTGTAAAATGTTAAGAAAAATCGAATTGAATGTTTTTTTGCAAAAAAATAAAAACCGAAAAAAACCTCTTCAGTTAATGGTAGCATGACTGAATTTAAGATGTGTACATAATCCTCAGCGTACATTTTATCTTTGATCTAAAATATTGGACCTACACCTGTTTCTGAAAAGTACCCTCAAATCATTATAATCACACCATCATGTTTCGCTGTCTCCTTTGTGTATTTTGGGTTAAATTTCTTGTTCTTTGGCCGTCTAAAACACATCGAAAGTAAGCAAATTGATCTTTGTTTCATCCGACCACTAAACGGCATAAGAATAAGAACGGTGCAAGTTTTTGTTTTTCTTGTTCAAAAATGGCACTTTTCGTTTATTTCTTTTAGGAGGACTTGCTTCTATTAGTCTGTTTATTATTGTTTTAGCTATCACTAGTCCGTCTAAATAATTTGTAACGAAAGAAATGGTTTCTTTCTGACATATTCTTAAAATGGTGTATCAAAACGCGAAGAAGTATATCTTTTTCTTTATCTTGTTTCTTAATTTGGGCTTGAATGTAGAGCTTCAAATACTTTTTCCTTCAATTATTAAAATATAGAAAGACTAACGGGACAAAACGTATGTATTAAAAATAATGAGGAAACTCGTTAACTTCATATAGGAAGTTATTGTTATGGATCCGATTTGACGAATAGAAAATTTTGTTATACAGATAATAATACAGAAAGATGCAGAAAAGTTTCTCAAGAAAAATGAGTGGGTGTTTTTTTTAATTTAATAGTTTTAAAAAAAGTGAACATTTTAAATACCTCACGAATCAATAACACTAGAAAATTGAATTAAATTTTATATTATAAAAAAAAAACAAAAAACGGTTTTTTTGTAAATAAAAAAAACTGAAGAAAATGTGTCACCTCGAAATTTTTACGAACAAAAAATGATTTACTAACGTTATTAACATCTGGAAAAATCAAATTAACAATTTTTTATAATAAAAAATAAAAACATAAACTTATTTAACAAAAATTGGTAAAAATTGATTTTCGACTCAAATATCTTTTTAAAAATTTGAGATATTGGCATTAAACTACTTTTATTTTTTTAAAAATATTGCTGTCAACATTCAGTTAAATTTTGAGTAAAATCTTATTGACAGTTTTTTTACAAAAAATAAAAACCTAAAAAAACAGTACTAAAATTGAGTAAAAATTTACTTTCGACTCAAATAGCTTTAAAAATATTAAAATTATTGTCCTTAAAATATTTGTATTTCACAGAAAATGTTGTTTTCGACATAAATTAGTTTTGTTTTTTTATAAAACTCCAACAGTCGGTTTCTTTCATTAAAAAAGTAAAATTTGGTAAAAATTGATGATCGATTCTTGATACATATCTCTCAAATTAATTTTATTCATCCAATTTGTAAAAATTTAAGAAATGCTTCTATTTTTGTTTTCGACTAAAAATCCATTTAACAAAACTAGATTTTCAAACTAAACTGCATTTGTTATGAAATATATTGTTGGTAAATTTAAAATTTGTAAGAATAATTCAACTGACAACTTTTTAAACCCAACACGAAAACCTACAAACTTTTAAGCAAGACAAATCGACAGACGGGAGGAAAAGTTATCAGTGTGGGTCGCATCCCAGCCGCTTTTTTAAGGTTTTTATTCTATATAAAAATAGTCAGTATTGAATTTAAAATTTGTTTACTTATATTAACACCAAGCATGTTTTGTATTTAATGAAATCCTTTTAAAGTCAATACCTTCAATTATTCTGGACATAATCGAATCAAAAATCAGTTTTGACGAATGTTTTGTACAATATAAAAACTGTCAGTTGGATTTCTTTTAATATTACTAAATATTAGAAACAATATTTTGTACAAGTCTACGATAAAAATAAATTTACTGTCAAGATATTCGAGTCAATAAACAATTTTTACCAAGATTTTTCTAAAAAATTTACCAGATGTGATATGATGCATAAAATATTTTAGAGGTAATATCATTTTTGTTTTAAAAAATAAACAGATATTAGTTAAAAAAACAACCACTTTATTTGTTTGAAATTCCTTTCTGCATCTTTCGATGTTTTTGTCCGGAAACAGAATAAATTAAAGCCGATATCTCTGATAGTTCTGGAGATATGCTTGATTAAAAAAGGTTTTTCCAAGGCACGGACGCTCGGACGTACACACGCGCTCTAAGAACCTTTGATTTAGATTCTAGGAACCTTAACGTCGAGAAATGTCAAAGTTTTCAATTTTAAAGAAAATTTGAACTTCATAAGACGGTAATGGAGTGTCTATATATAAAGGGTGATTTTTAAAAAGCTGTATGAAAGTTTTTCAAAAAAAAACAAAAATGAGCTTGAAAGGCATCACACCTTAATCCTTCCCCAAAATTTCAGAAGTTGTAGAGTAACAGAGATAATTGATGGTCATCATTAAGACTGGCCGATACAGCTGAGATATTTTTTCAGTTCGCACTCTTCGTAAGCGTGTTGGTGGTTTAATGTCCAACAATGTAAATTTGGTGCAAAGTTTATTCACAAAAGTCCGAATATCCGCTTCAAAATGTGGATTGAACTGACCATAAAATGGAAGAAGCGTACGATGAACTTTCATAACAAAGCACGCATTTTGATAATAAAATTCTATAATTTTACAAGCGTCGGTCGTTCGTTTGTAAGACAATTTATTGTTAAATTATAGACCAAACTGAAGATGTTTGACAGTGAAACAAAACACGAAACGTGCGTCAGCTGTTTAAACAAGTGTTGCCAAAAAGGTAATAGCTAAAAAATCACCATTTATTTTAAAAGATTGAGTGGTTTTCGAGATACTCGAGACGTTGACCCATTTCAAGCAATTTTCGTTTTTATTGTTAAAGGTTGTTGGTTTGAGTTCTATTAGGATGTAAGAAGATGTTAACAACAATATTTTGTATGAAGTCAACTTTTTTACTAGTCTTTAAAATATTTGATTTAAAAATAAGGTGTGTTGTTTTTTAAAATCTTATTTCAAATGTTTACTTACTTCCTTAACGCACAAAATTCGCAGCATGTAACTATTCTGAACGAATTATTGTTTCTTGTTTAATATTCGAGATAAAAATATTTTCGAGAGTTAACGTTTTCTCGTATAGTTTTTAATTTAACTGAAAGTTTCTGAAAAACCAATTATTTCGGGCAAATATTCAAGAAAATAAAACCAAAATTGGAAGTTAAAAATTGTTCTACATGACCTTGAACTAGTTGCATCCTTGTATTTAAACAATTTAAATAATCTTTAGAAAGCAAATTCAATGATGAAATACATTTCTTAATTCAACAAAGCCTTATCCTCGAAATTCCGTTCGAAATAATTTATTGAGGTTTTTCAGTTTTTAGATTATTTAACTTTGCTTAGTTTTTAAAATTGAAGCTATTTAGTTTATGTCATGTTATGGTGACCAAAGGTGCTGAAAGTCAGGTAGCAATTGAAATTATGAATTCATTTTAATTTTTTTTATATATAAAAAATATTATGGCAAAAGAAGAAAAGTAAGGACACAAAATTAAAATCTGCAGAAAACCTTATATATCCGAAACAACAAACACGATTTGTCACATCGGAAACCTCCAAACTGGGAAGACTTCAAATTGATATGTGAAAGTCAGAAATTTTAACTGTTCGCTGCAACATGCCCAGCAGTTCGATTCAATGCTAAATTATATACTATGATCCCTTGTTTAAGGTCCTTTAAAAAAAAGATGGCCAACATACTTAAGTCAAATGTTCAGCCCCAAGTTAAGCATATCCAAATCTTGAGCGTTCATCCAGATCGGCTCGACCAGATACTGCAAAATAAATTAATTCGAGCAAATTGAAGTCTACTTAAAAAAAATAAAACTTCCTCGCTGCAGTGGAATGTATTCAGTGATTAAGTGTAAATTAGTTCGAGCGAGAAGAGAAGTGAGTTTGTTCATTTAAAAACGAAGTGGTATTTAAGAATTTGGATGGGTACTATCCATCACTTTTATACATAATTCATAGTTTCTCTTACAAAAGTTCATATCTGGGTTTATAAAAGAATTTCGTCTAAGATTGTGGTTTAAGATTTTTGAATTATGAAATACGGTCACCTTATTAATGGCTCATCATATACCAGAGGCAAAGGAGTATGACAAATTGTAACGTATTCTGGCTTCCGGTCAGTCGAATCGAATTGAATCGACTCGTTTCGACTATACCTACATAGTGTGACAAATTAGTTTCTTAAGCTCGCATAAAGCGAAAGGAACTGCAATTATTTCTTGAAAGCAATTGTAATAACTCGGCCTTAAAAATTCTACACATTTAACCCAATTAAAAATCCGAAGCGAATAAATAAGAAAGAGAATTACCAATTCGACAAGCCATCGGCATCGGTACTGGCACCGGTACCGATGTACACTTCGGATCGGAATTGTAACATAAACCTTATGACCTCGTCAACATGCTGCAGATTGTGATGGTCAGTGATCGCTCCGATGTGATCCCAGCACGCATGCGTACGATATAATTTTATACGAAGACGAGGCGGGACGGATTGTGGCTTGCAATTTTATTGGAACCCAAGCCAGAAGTATATCTTTTATATTTTGACAACGATACATACAAAGTTGGGCTTTTAGTACCTTCAAAATGCGTGTCCATGTTTATTCGGGTATAGGTGATACCACGAAGTTAAACCCAGAGGTTTTAATCGAATGTGTTATTAACCTAGCCACAAGAAGAACAACTTGGCTTTGCTGGGACTGGTGCTGCTGCTGCGCTGCTGATGCTGGCTGTTGGAGCATATTCAGAGAATTTGTTTTTTTATTTCTGTTTAATAATTTTTGTAAATGTGTTTGTTTTACTGGCTTTTGAGTTTTTGAGGACACCTCACTGCACTGAGCCAGGTTGTTGTGCGAATAAAGTTGTCGCCACAGATCGGGTTTATGAGATACAGTACTCTCGTGCGAGTTTAAGTGATTTTGCAACGAAAGTGAAAGGTGAGAGAAGGAATATCCACCCTGAAGGCTTTGAGATTGTTATTTTTTTGTTTTGTTATTTTTGGTACCTACGTTTTATTGGTTACTTTATACTGAAGCCAAAGTCGACCTACATTCGCTTATGTTTGGTGTTTTATTAAGACTAACCAACACCATCAGAACCTCCGTCGTCGTCGCGTCACCACTGCGTCCGTTTACCACTAGCCACAGCCGAAGGAGACACCAAATAGTTAAAAGGAATCGAATCTGAGAGTACGAATGGCGATTTAAATGAACTCACCATAGATACGAGTATACCTGAATTGTCTTTATATTGAGCTAAATTATACCGAACGTTAATTGAACGAGAAGTAGGTATGCTTGCTTGATTTTATTGAGACTGGTAAGCAAGTCACATAGACTTAAATGCCTAATTTACTAACATGCGTAGGCATTTCTGCTATGTGGTGCGTATGAATAAACAAAACACTACCCGTTTGTAAAGGCTAGAGCGCATACTGGTAAGTAATTGTGTTTTGAGTTTTGATACAGAATTTAAATGGACCACATATTACATCGTGAAATTGCACAATTTTTTATTTTTATTTAAATTGCTGTATAAAAATATAATTGAACCTAATAATTCTGGGTTTATCTTTGAAACTTAGTCTTAAAAATATTTAGTACTCTCGAACATTTCTTAACTTTTAATTTTTTAGAACGCGTTGTAATAATATTTTTGAATTTTAAAGACTTTCGATTTTCTGTTTAATGAATCAAAATTGTGACTAAGAAGTTGTTGCTTTTTCAATCACGTTAATTTGTGACATTCTATCAATGAATATAAAACTAGCGTGTCCTTGTTTCAAAGTTCAAAATTAAATATACATATGTATGTTTCAAGTTTTCTAAAGTTAGTTTTAGCTGTTCTTGCAATTTATTAAGTTAGAACAACCGTTTTTAGTGTTTGGCCATAAGTTAATCTTGTATGCAAACAATATCTTCCGAACCTTTACCCCCGTTGACGAAACTTTATAAATTAGGTTAAATTAACCCCAAACGGGAATAGGAAATAAGCAAACCATCAATCTTCGATAACATTGATTACCTGTGTAACATTATTCTTGGGATGAGTTTTTCTTCCCGGTTTGAGGTGTCCCAGAGGGATGGACTTGGATGTGCAGCGATGATACCACCTACATGGTTCCTCCAATTGCTTTGATCATTCTATTATCACTCATGACTTAAGACAGAACTCATCCCAAAAAATATGAAATACTGGGAATTTTATTTTTCAAAGAAATGGTTTATGCATTCGATTAGTTTGATCAAATTCACAAACCATTTTTCGTTGCTATATTATTTTCCCAGTATTTAATATTTGTGTTATAATAAAAGAAAAGTTTGTTTTTTTAACAAATTACAAATTTGAATTCAATAAAAGTTTAATTCTTATAGTCAACAAAAATCCTCTTCCTTTTGACACATTATTAACCTCCCTTTCATCGTTTACAATAACTGAAGAAATGGTACTTGCCAAAATCGTAAGCCTCAAAGAAAACTTTAGCCCTGGTCCTGATGGCGTCCCATCAGTTGTTCTAAAAAAATGTATGCATTCTCTGTCAAAGCCTATAACTGCACTCTTTGAACTCTCTCTTTCCCAAGGTGTGTTTCCTCATATATGGAAAGATTCATTTATATTTCCCATTCATAAACAAGGCAATAAAACTGAAATTAACAATTATAGACCTATTCCTAAACTTTCATGCATTCTAAAACTTTTTGAAAGCTTAGTTTATGATTCCGTTTTTTATTCCATTGCAAGCCTTTATTCTCCCCCGCTCAACATGGTTTTCTTAAAGGTAGATCCACTACGACTAACTTAATTGAATTTATATCCAAAGTTTTGTCAGCCCTTGAGAATGGCAAGAAGTTGATGTCCTATACACTGATTACAGCAAAGCCTTTGATAAAATATCCCATAACATAATTTATCTCAAACTAAGAGCTCTAGGCTTTCCATCTATAGTATTTATAAACTGGATAAGCTCCTATCTTGCGAATAGAACTTATAGAGTCCTTTTCCGTAACTCAGTCTCCAGTCCTATACATGCAACTTCTGGAGTCCCACAAGGTAGTCACCTTGGCCATCTTTTTCTTGTACATTAAAGAGCTTTTATGTGGGCCTTAGGGCCCACATGAATTAATGTTGAAAACTGATAACAAGAACTGCAAAAAAAAAAAAAAATGTTAAGCTAGTTTTAAGATAAGTTAAGTTATGATAGCTTGTATTAAGCTAAATAAAATAAAATAAAATAAAATAAAAATATTTTAGTAAAATTCGAACAGTTTGCTGGCCAGAAAAGGGCAGATTAAGTAACGAATTAATATATGACGATTCCATATAAAGGGCATCAAACGAATACAAATTGTCAATTATTTCACACACTCACTTACATTGTGTTTTATTTTAATTAATAATAAGGCAGATATTTATAAAAGATCCCAGAGGGGGGACAGAAATCTCTCTAAACTTGATGGTTTAAGATTCCATAAAGTTTAAACCTTTATAATATCATAAGCCCAATGACCTGCTCCCAAATGTAATTGCGAACAATATTTGAAATCTAACAAAATAAATAAATGCCCCTCCATATGAGGAGTTGTTTCATAAAAATATAAGTCGTATGGAGATCTCAAAATATAAACAAATAAATTTAAATTTAAATTAATTCAAAAATTAAATTGCCATTAAAAAAAGAGTCATTGACATAAAAACTGCTCGCATAATTCGCCTAAGTCTGGACTCTTTTTCTTGAAAGAATTATTCTTATTTAAATAGAAAACTATAACTGATCCACCAGGAAAGTAGTCCTTGTAGCAGGTATTGTTTTTGGTACCTGTTTTCTGTTTTTGCATTCATTCTTTCTACCCTAAACTCTCGATCAACCTTTTTAGTCTTTTTCCCTATCAATGAAAGCAATAAATAAAGAAGGAGAACAAAAAACAACTACACGCACAGCTGAGCATATTATAAATACGAAATGTCAAACAAAACGGAATAAAAATAATTTTTTTCTCTTTCATTTTTTTACAGAGTGGTCGTCCAAAAAAATCCAAGAAATCCATAAATAAGCATTACTTTTTTTTAACGTCATCATAAAAAGGTATAGGCATGTTTAAAAATATTAACATACAATTAATTTACAAGATGTAAACTGTTAGAAAAAGTGGTGGCCGTGAGTGTGAACATACTCTTCAGAGTCATAAGAATTTCTTGAACGAGTTCTTGAAAATTAAATCTGTCAAACCAGGTAACCATGCTGCGTAGAGATAATATTTTCGACATCTGTTCAACACATCTCTCTTTATCCTATTCAGTAAGCTTCCATCAATACAATCAAGAACTTCTTTCCTGCATTGGCAACGCTATTTTAAAAATGACTACTCTCTTCTTTCTCTACCTTTTTAAGACAGTATTTGTGTTTTAAAGATCACCCTTCTGCTCCTCACCTTCCATTAGTCATTTCAATACAAATTATTCCCTTCTCCATAATATCTCTCTCTTTTCTTAATCATACAATTACTATCACAAAAATTTGATACCCCACAACCACCTTCTTCAATTTGTTTTAATGTTGGTGTACCTAATACAATGGCCAGTCCTACAGTAGTGTTGGTGATCATGAGTGTATAGTAATAAAAATAAACTAACACAACACCCGTATTTTTTACCTTTGTTTTATTTTCCTTTGGAAGTATGGATGAAGGACCGAATGTAGACCTAAAAAGGGAAAAAAATACCTACTGAATATAATGATCGCCTAGTACAAAGCACTAGCCACGTGGACAGAGTGGGACAATTCTTAAACAATTAAGAGACAAATTGTATTAGAAAGAGGCAAGTAGCTCTTTTTCTTATAAGTAAATAGATAAAAGAACAAGATATGCTTTCTACAGATGCTAGAGATTTTAACTTTCCACAACTTAAGTACGAACTTTTCAAGTTAAAAAAAAAAAACAAAAAAGCAGTAGGTATGTTATTATCGTTTCACATTTTTTATTTTCATTTTAAGCTTAACTTATTTTACTAAATTATATTTTAATTAATGTTCTTATTTTTACTTCACTCGATCAGTCCATATGGTAAGTACTTTAATTTATGGTTTTAGTTCCTAGAGCTTGAATAGAAACTCGTTTCCATATAGAAAAAATAATCAAAGGTTTAGAATTAATATACTCTTACACTTACCTACATGGATGAGAACGAGTTCTATTATATCCCGTCAAGTCATTTCAATTATGCGTAATAAATTACTTAAATACATGAAGAACTTTAAACCCCTTAAAATCACTTTGTTCCAGCAGTCGTCTTCAGTTTGGCATTCCACGAGAGACAAATACAAAAATTCTAGGATGTAAGCAGAACCGTCATCCTAATCCCGCAGATAGTTTATGAAAGAACTCGTCCCAAAAAATATGAAACACCGGGAAACCAACTTACCGAAAGAAATGGTTCTTTCATTCAATTAGTTTGTTCAAATGTGGAAATAACTTTTATTGATGTATTATTTTCCCAGTATTTCATATTTATGTTTTAAATTAAAGTAAAATGTTCGGAATTAAAATTAAATTACGTTATTAGATTCAAGATTTAAATAGTTCTGCGCACGATTTAAAATTGAAAACTTAAATTCCCATATTTCCAAAAAAGTGGAATCATTGATATAAGAAATGCTCGTAATATTTCCCTGAGTCCTAACTCTCTAACTTTCATCTTGTTTAGAAAAATTATTTTTATGTAAATATAAAACTTAAATGCTTTGTAGCAGGTATCATTTTTGTGAACTGTTTTTGCATTATTTCTTTGATTCTTTATATCCTACAATCCCAATCACCCCCCCTTCTGCTCAGAGAGTAAGCACTCTTACTTCTTGCAATCAATAAAAGAAATGGCAAAAGAAGAAGAAAAACAGAAATAAAAACAAAACAACTTACGTACAGCTGGACACCTTCTATATACGAAGTGTCAAACAAAACGGAACAAAAAAACGTTTACTCTTTTTGTCGTGATGATGCATAGAATAGGGATTCTTTTCTTTCCAGAGTGGTCGCCCAAAGAAAGAAAAGTATGTTAAAGCAAAACGGAAAGTTAAAAGTTTTATTTTTGTAAAACTTCATCATTCGTTTTTAGACTTGAAAAGGTATAGGGACATTTTAAAACATTAACATAAAATAAATTTCCAAGATGCGAACTGTTGGGAAAAGTGCTGAGTTTAAGGAATTTTCCTTATAGAATTTTTGAAACTTGACATACGAGGTTTACATGCTGTGCCATAAATAATTTATAAGCACATCTCTCTTTTAACAATAAGGAACTTCTTTCCTGCATTGGCAACACTTCTTTCTCTACCTGATCAAGACAGTATTTGTGTAATTATTAATTTCAATACAAATTATTCCATTGTACATTTTTCTTTCTTTTTCTATTCATACAATTACACCACCTTCTTTAATTTCTTTAAGGAAAATTTTATATGTATACGCGTTGGGAACCATGATCGCCTGGTACACAAAATTGAAAACAATTGGTAACTGAATGAGATTATTTTTCGTCAACACCTTCAAAGAGAAATGAACAAAACAAACGTCATTAAAGAAGGAAAAGAATAGCTACATATGGACACAGACAGAATACAAAAGTATGATGAAATGCAAAAATAGCTTCCTTGTCATCATGATCGCCTGATAAATTATTTCAACATTAGAAGTATATGTGTATATTCATATTTTTCTCTTGCAAGTTGGAAGTGTTTTTTCATGACGTACCCACAAGTCAAAAAACACTAAATTTGTGTTGAGTTACCAGGCGATCAGGGCTCTTAGGAAGGTACAATAATATTTTTTGTGCTTTCTATTCATATATTCTTTTTGAATTTTGTTTCTCCTAAATTACTTATGATAAAAGAAATTGAGGATAGTGGGCATGGTCAATCCTACAGTAGTGTTGGTGATCATAAATGTGTAGTTATAAGAATAAACTAACACAACACGCGTATTTTTTACCTTTGTTTTGTTTTCCTTTGGAAGTATTGATGAAGGACCGAATGTAGACCTAAAAAGGAAAAAAAAAATACCCACTAAATATCATGATCGCCTTGAGCAAAGCACTAGCCACGTGCACAGAGTGGGAAAGTTTTTAAAAAAGTAAGAGACAAATTGGCTTAGAAAGAGGCAAGTAGCTCTTTTTCTTGTAAGTAAGTAGATAAAAGAAGAAGATACGCTTTTAACAGATGCTACAGATCTTAACTTACCACTGGAAAATTTAAGTACGAACTTTTCAAGTTTGAAAAAAAAGCGGTAGGTATTTGATTCTTATTACCATTGTTTATTTTAATACATTTTGATTTATGTATAAACTTAACCTATTTTAATAATTTGTATTTTAATTAATGTAGGTTTTTTTAAATGTTTATTCGTTGATTGAGATTAATTTCAGTGGCATTTGTAACCTATATGAGCACTGGATCAGTCTAAATTGTAAGTACTTTATTGTATGGTTCCTTGTGTTTAGGAATCCAAATAGAACCAATCATCAAAGGTGGAGAATCCATCCATAAATTGTGTTAAAAATTGCTTCAACACAAGCAGAACTTTACACCCTTCCAGTCACTTTGTTCCACCAGTCGTCTTCAGTTTGGCACTCTACAAGAGACAAATATAAAAATTCTAGGATGTATTAATTAATAAATGCGTTTTAGAAGGACTAAATTTATAAAAAGAGTAAGTGATAGGTTAATCTTAGATTCACAGAATTTTAAATGACTGAGTACAAATATAATAATTGAATCCAACAGCTTATTGGTTGCCAAAGTTCTTAAATGTGGAGTGTACATCGCAGAGCGAAAAAGAAAAAGAAATATCTTTCAAAAATGAAAAACTGTTTTAAAAATATATTCAGAATTAAAACTCATTTTTAGATTTAAGATTTGAACAACTCCGGGAATGGTTTAAAATTGAAAACTCAAATTACCATATTTTCAAAATGGCCATTCATATAAAAAAACTGCTCGTAATATTCCCCTGAGTCCAAACTCTCTCTCGCATCTTATTTAAAAAAATTATTCTTATTTAAATAAAAAACTACATGTATTGATTTTGTTACATGGTTTTGAATAAATGTATGGGTTCTTATAAAATCCCGATCACCCCAACTCCTGCTTAGAGAATAACCACTCTTAATTTTTGCAGTCTTTTTTGCAATCAATACCCGTGTTTTGTTGAGAAATCTATCCATAGTAAAGTAGGATTTTACACGAATAACATAAAGAATATCCATAGTGAGAATAACACAGATAAAAGTTAGAGTAGAATCTCACTATGGATAGGTTTTTTGACATTTATACTAGCCTCGAATGGATCTTATGTGATTTCGTTCTCAAATGTTGGTGGTTGGTACGATTGATATTGCATTTGTATCTCGATGGCTGTGTTCGTTGAGTAGTTCTGCATTGGGAATCATGTGTGTTTCCCATTGCGGAAAAAACGAATCTATTACTGTTGATATTATTTAGTTTTGTTAGTGAAAATGGACTAACTGGGCTTATTTTGCAAGAAAAAACAATTGAAAAGAGATTTATGTTTTGCTATGTTTCCAAAAAAGGTTTATCTCAGTTTAGAATAGATAAATCTCAACTCGATTCAGGTATATAAAGAATTGAGGCGAGCTTCAAGCTCGGTTCAACACCACATGTTAATGTAGTAGTCTACAAACAAACCCCGTTTTTGAATTTTTTTATTTTTATTTTGACAGATCTTCTTTCAGTTGTACCAATTTTTAAATACAAAAATTAGGCCACTGCGGATCGTTTTATTGGGAATTTCTCACTTTACTATACATGAAATGCGAACAAAACGCACGTAATAAAAGAAATAGCTAAAGAAGAAGAAAAACAAAATAACTATTCGTACAGCTGGTAACTTTCTATATACGAAGTGTCAAACAAAACGGAACAAAAAAACTTTTACTCTTTCTGCGTGATGAGGCATAGAATAGAAATTCTTTTCTTTCCAGAGTGCTCGCCCCAAAGGAAGAAAAGTATGTTATAGTAAAATCGAAAAGTTTAAAAGAATAACAAAAAAAGTTAGTATTATATTTGTAAAACTTCATCATTAGTTTTTAGACTTGAAGAGGTGTAGGGACATTTTAAAATATTAACATAAAATAAATTTCCAATATGTCTATTGTTAAAAAAAATGCTGTCCCTGATTCTGAACATACTCTTCAGAGTTTTAAGAATTTTTTTAAAACAATTCTTGACTTTTTTTTGTAAATCTGTCAAACCAGGTAACAATGCTGCGTAAAATATAATATTTTTGACATCTGTTAAGCACATCTCTCTTTTTCCTATTCAGTAAGCTTACAACAAAAATAACTTTTTTTTCTGCATTGGCAATACTATTTTTAAAATGGCTTCTCTCTACGTTCTCTACCTGATTAAGACAGTATTTGTGTTTTAAAGATCGCCCTTCGCCTCCTCACCATCCATAAGTAATTTCAATACAAATTATTCCATTGCCCGTTTTTCTTTCTTTTTCTATTCATACTCGTACAATCGTCAGACATTACACTCACCTTCTACAATTTCTTTAAGTGGTGGTTTAATAAAATATGTCAGTATTCGATGCATAAACAAAATGGAAAGAGTAAAGCGCAACTTAAACCATAATTATTACGAAACGAAAAGGAAAAGAAAAGAAAATTCTATATGTTCCTTGTTTTTTATCATGATCGCCTGATACACAAAATTGAAAATAAATGTACGTACTTTCATGAGAAAGCAGTTCTCGTTAAAAAAATAAAAAAAAAAAAACAAAATACTTTTGATGTATCAGGCGATCATACTAGGTAGCAGGTTTTGCTTTCTCAGTCTGTTCTTGCTGCATTCATTCTTATTGTTCATCAAAGAGAAAAAAAAAAACAAATGTCAATAAAGAAGAAAAAAAAAAAAAACAACTACATAGGCACAGAGAATAAAAAAGAATAGAAAATAATGGTGAAATGCAAAAACACAAGAAAGCTTCCTTGTCGGCATGATCGCCTAATGAATTATTTGAAGATTAGGAGTACATATTTTTTCTGTAAGAATGTGCAAGCGTTTTCATGATCTTTTTAATGACGAGGGTGGAGGGAGATGATATCACAAGTCAAAAACCATTCAGGCGGTCACTCAACTCGATTTGATGTACCAGGCGACCATGGCGCTTAGGAAGGTACAGCTTTATTTTTTTTTTGCTTTACTACACAATACATACGTATTTTCTCTTTTAATTTTGTTTCTCCTAAATTATTCATACTGAAAGAAATTGAGGTGAGTAGGCGTGGCAAATCCTACAGTTGTGCTGGTGATCGTGGTTGTATTGTTAAAAAAAAACTAACACAACACGCGTATTTATTACCAGTGTTTTGTTTTCCCTTGGAAGTATTGATGATGGACCGAAAGTAGACCTTAAAACAAAAAGGGAAAAGAATACCTACTACATATTATGAACGCCTAGTGCGAAGCACTAGCTTGTGGATACGTGGACTAAGTGTGGTGGGGAAAGATTTAAACATGAAGAGAGCAAGAGTGAATTAGTAAGAGACAAGTGGGTTTTTTTTAAGTAGGCAAAGGAAGAAGATAAGAAAAGTTAGAGAGTTCAGACGCAGTGAAAGAAAAATAAAGCACTTTTTAAGTCATCGAGATTTTAAAATATAAACTTTAAGGAACATGTTAAAATAAAATTATGATAATTTTATTAAAAACAATTAATAGAAGTAAAAGTGAGTAGAAAATGAATAATAAAATGCTTTGTATCTGAAAAGTTAGAGATTTTAGCTTACCACTGGAAAATTTTTGTACGATCGTTGCAAGTTTGAAAATAAAAAACAAGTAAGCAGATTTTTGATTACTATTGTTTATTTTAACTTTAATTTAATACATTTTAATATATGTGAAAACTTTTTTATTAGTTTATGTTTTGATGATATTTGGTTGGTTCTTTTTTTTTGTTTTAGGAGAAGAAGTCATTGATTAAGATAAATGTCAGCTGGTTCAGCACTCAAATGCTGTCGTTAATCCAGGAGGCCATGTAATAGTATTTAGATGGCATATGTTCCACGTCAAGAGCATTTGGAACTTGAATGAGCACTCTATCAGTCCAAATTGTGAGTACTTGAATTTATGGTTTCGGTTCCTCGAGCATTGAATGACATCTAGTTCTTAGGCATCCCGATAGAACCAATCAGTAAAAATATGGAAACCATTCATGAGAACGTGGGGTTGTGGTGGATCAAATAATAAACTGCTTGCATTACTTGAAGAACTTTGGCGCTCCTTAACTCATTCACTTTGTTCCAGCAGTCGTCGTCTTCAGCTTAGCTATAAGAGACAAATATTAATAAATAAATTGTTTGATTTTTTTTTTGGAAATATTTGTTTGCATATAATTAAAATAATATTTAATGTTGAATAGCGAAAAGAAGAGTATGTGAAAGATTAAATTTAAGATAACAGAGTGGTTAATCGTTCACATAACATAAGTATGTACTAGCTTTCCAGTGAGGGAAATTCCAAAATTCAAAAGAGATTATGTGTCTCAAGTTTTCTGTAGTTAGTTTTTCTGACTTCTATAAAGTTAACTGAACCGTTTTTAATTTTTGGTTAAAACTAAGTCTTAAGTATAAGCACATTTGTCTTTATTGCCGTTTTCAAGCTGTGAAAAACAAAAAAATTGGCTACAAGTTCATCTTAAGTTGACGAAATATTTAAAAACAGTTTTAAATCAATCCCAAAGTCGAACCGGAATTGGACAAACACACACCATTAATTTTTAATTACCAGTGTTACATTTTTCATAGGATGAGTTTTTGTTTCTGATATGAGTTGTCCTGGTGAATGGGATTCTTTTACACTGCCTACAAACATAATTCCGTAAGGTTATTCCCCTGGTTAAGTTCATCCTTAAACCAAAAATATGATATATGGGGAAATTAACTTTTCAGAAGAAATGGTTCTCGCATTTGATCAGATCGTTAAAATACACAAACCAATTCTTTTCATTTATTATTTTCCCAGTATTTCATTTTGTTTGTTATTATAAAAATGGACATTTTTCAACAAATTATAATTTTGTATCTAAAAAAATGTAATCCGTATACTGTACAAGCAATTTTTTTGTGAGAGTCGTAAGAGTTTGTCATTTTTGATTTGACGGAAATTTGATTTCAGTAGTTTATTAAATGAAACTTTCAATTTGAATTAATTTTCATTTAAAATATGTGCGTTTAACCAATTTGATAGGGATGTTTTATTTTTATGTTTCATATATTTTATATTTTTAACTTCCCATTGGAAGTTATTGTAATGTGTCCGATTTTTTAAAATTGAAAATTTTGACATTTCTCGACGTTTCAAGGTCCCTGAGTCGAAATAAAAGATTTTTAGAAAGATGTTTGTGCGTGCGTATGTACATTGTACATACGTACGTCCGAACGTTCGCAACGTTTTTTTCGTCGTCCATAGCTCAAGAACCAGAAGAGATATCGACTTTAAATAAATGTTGTTATACAGATAATAATGCAGAAAGGGCTCTCAAGAAAATTGGGTGGGTGGTTTTTTTTTTACCATAGCAGTTTGAAAAAAGGTGAACATTTTTGTTAACCCTAAATATCTTCGAACCTAAAACGCTAGAGCCTTGAATTAAATTTTATATAATATATTAAAACGTGATATTAAAGAAATATATTTTTTGAAAGAAATCCATTTATCGGTTTTTTTATAAATAAAAAAATCTGAAAAAAAAATTTGTCACCTCCAAAATTTTACGACTAAAATATGATTTCATCTCCAAAACAATTTTGTGCAACGAAAAATAATGTTTTTGACATCTGATACAATTTTGAGAAAATTCGAATTGACAGTTTTTTTACAAAAATAAAAACCAAAAAAAAAAATGCATAAAAGTTGGTAAAAATTGATTTTCGACTCAAATATCTTTTCAAAACTTTGAATTATTGGCTTCAAACTTATTTTATCTTATAAGAATTATTGTTTTTAACATTCGATAAAATTTTGAAAAAAACTAATTGACAGGTTTTTTACAAAAGATTAAAAAATGGTAAAAAATGATTTTCGACGCAAATATATTTTTAAAAATTTAACATCATAGCTTCTTACTAATTTTTACTTATAAGAAATATTGTTTTCAATATAAGGACAAATTTTGAGAAAAATCGAATTGACAGGTTTTTTTACAAAAAATAAAAACCTAAAAAAAATGTATAAAAGTTGGTAAAAATTGATTTTCGACTCAAATATCTTCTCAAAAAAAAATAAATTATTGGCTTCAAACTAATTTTATCTTTCAAAAAAGTATTGTTGTAAATTTTGAAAAAGATCGAATTGACTGTTTTTGTACAAAAAATTAAAAACCTAAAAAAAATTTAACAAAAGTTGGTACAAATTTATTTTCGACTCAAATAGCTTTTCAAAACTTAAAAATATTGGCTTGAAACTTATTTTATTTCACAGAAAATATTGTTTTCGATATTCAGTAATTTTTATATAAAAATCCAGAAGTCCGTTTTTTCATTAAAAATAAGATCTACAAAAAATACAAATTTGGTAAAAATTGATACGAGCACAAATCGACAGACAGATAAGGTTTATGAACTTAATGTCTCTGATAATGCCAGTTTCATCAGTACGAGTATAATGTATGCTTATCCAAAATGTATAAATTATTATGATGTGTAAAAGACGAAATACAATGAAATGTTACAAATGTTAATCTTACAACATCATTCGTGTTAAATACTAATAAAAAAGATAAAGAAAATCTTCAATATGAAATTTCTAATTTAGCCGATTTGATGTAAACGAAGTGATCTTACTATAAAAGTAAATTATTATTATCTAAGCTCAATAAATAAATACTTCCTACTCTCAACGACACTTTCCTATCAAATATGTCAAGACAAAACCATCATAAAATTTCAACTAACAAAGATCACATGGCACACGTAATCCTTTTCGCTCTGAATTTTAATTGAGTATATTTTAACTATTCCGGATTTGAGATAGTTTTCATACAATAACCATGGGTACTCTGGAGCAATCAAAGTATGTTTTAAGTGAAAGTCTATCTATCTATCAAATTAACCAGCCACAAGCCTTTTTAAGGTATTTCTGTTATTATGGACTTAAGTCCCAAAACGTAATTATAAAATCTATAGATCACGGAAGACATCCAAAACCAATGCTCGTAGGCCTCGCAAGAAGACTATGATGCCAAAAGGAAAACATTGATGCTATGCCCCAGTCACCTATTATTTGAAAAATAAAACTTAACTCGAGGGGCAAAATATTAACTATAGTGAAGTGTTTAAGGCAAACTGAAGTGTTTGAGGCAAAAGTCATAATAAAGCTGTCCTCACATCTTGTCTTTGACTTGTTCGTATAATAAATTGATTCGATTAAATTTTTCCATTGCTAAATATAGATGGTGTTGGTGTAGTTCCTTTTTATATTTTTAGTATTATTAAGTGTTTGGTAAGAAAATACCATGTCTTGATTAACTAGACTAATGATTGGGGTACGAAAGTGAAGTAGAATTAGTTCGAGAAAATATAACATGAATTTGGAATAATACGAAATTGAGATTTTTTTACTTTTGTTAGGTTATTGCTCTACCAAAAAACCTATGTTTTATATATAAAGACGTCATTTGTTTCACAATACAATTATTTTGGATTGAATAAATTTGTTGAATAGAGTTTTGAAATTTAAGCAGAGCGCAGTTGTTAAAATCAAACAGTCCGTTGTGAACCAGGGCCTAGTGACTTACAACTCTCAACCATTCCTGTGTGCGAGTACTGTTGTCAGGAATGGAAGGGAACTACAATTTTAGGCTGAATCCGAACGGCTAGTTTGAGAAAGCACTTTTTCATGACAAGAATTACTCTTGAAGGATTTGTCAATTAATCGCAAGAGGCAGGACCGCGTCCAACGCACCAACCATCATGCCACGGGTACTACGCAGTTGTTAGCCAAACTTTTTTAATGTAAGAAAGATCTGTAAAACGTGATAATTTTATTTTGTCTTAAGATTTGGTTTAAAAATCTGCCCAAATAATAAAAAATACTTAAAAGCATACGAACATTTGTTATATAAGTAAATTTAAAAAGAATATGTTGTTGATCCTTAAAAATAAGCACATAATTGAACTAAATTTCTTTCTTTGTTTGTGAAATGCTTGAGTTGAAAACCTTTTCCTACCAATATATTGTTATGTTTTTCTAAGTTTTCGTGTTTTGTAAAAACAGTTGTCAATTGATGTTTTCTAAACTATGAACCAAAACTTAACAACAATATTTTACACATTTTAATATAAGATTTATTATAATTTTCGTTCTCGATTTTTTAGTCAAAAAAACAATTTTCATAAATTTTAGCAACATTTTTTGAATATTCTTATTTCCTATATTATAATTTTGTATCTAAAAGAAGCAATTTTTTTGTCAGAGCCGTAAGAGTTTGTCATTTTTTATTTGACGGAAATTTGATTTCAGTAGTTTATTAAATGAAACTTTCAATTTGAATTAATTTTCATTTAAAATATGTGCGTTTAACCAATTTAATTTCCTATAAAAAAAAATACCGATTAGATTTTTCTAAGAAAATTATCTTACGTTCATAACAAAATTTTTAAAGAATGAAATAATTGAAAGTCCAAACATAAATTTTGAACTTGTTTTTGTATCCGAAGATTGTGTCAAACAAATAATAGGCACTCAACTTGATTTATTAATTTTTGTTTTCGAAAACCATTAAAACATTTTTTTTAAAACTAATTTTGTACATATAAAATTTTTCAATTTTATTTTAAAAAGTATTTAAGGTATGCAGTTATTTATAACTTTTTAGTATAAGGATTACATTTTCGTAAAGAAATTGATGCCCCATTGATTTTTGTATCATTATTAATAGTCTGTACAATTATTGAGAAAACCTAAAAAACATAATATCGATTCTATGGGCGGTACCCTTCTAGAGCAATACAAAACTATTTGTTTTTTTTATTGAAATAAGCCAAGGTAAGAAAATACTTCTTAGAACAAGTTTAATAAAAACCTATCGGTTCATTTTTGAAAAAATTCGAATTTTCGATTTGTCCTGAAAAAAATGCCTGACGCGAATCATCTTAAAACCTTAATTCCCAAGTTTGAGCCCAATCAACTAATCAGACACATTATATAATATACAATTTCATTGAAGTTGCTAGCGTAATCAGTTCTTGAGTTGTTTGGGGTCAAACAAAATATTTAGTTTTCTTTAAAACTGATAAAGGAGTTCAAAATGAATCGTCCAAATCAGTTGGGATAATCTTGAGTTTTACGAAATTTACGCACGATTTTTTTCTACCTTATTCTATTTAAAGTAATTATTTGTAGATTTTTGGAAACTAGATATTAAAACATAAAATATTATGCATATAGCCGTAACAGTTTTTTTTTTAAGTAATTTAAATGACCTTCAAGATTTTTAGAGAGATGTCTGTGCGTCCGTGTGTACGTACGTTCGTACTTACTTTTCCAACGAGGTCCTATACAACGGCGGTGCTCGGATCCACAGAATTGACAATTTCGTGATAAAACTCGTTCGAGGTCACATTGCAAGAGCTATGTCTTCGACCAACAATTTAATTTTCGGGGCGTTCTATCTGAACGACGAGTATTTTGGGCGTGCACGCTTGAGCGGCTTCATTCCACCAGAGGCATTCATCTTTTTAGACAAATGCGGTCTGATACAGGATAGATTGGCAGTTCCGTTAATCTACCACGTCAGACGAAGAACCGTGGATAGGTGACTCCCATACAAACGCGACGTCATGGCACAAGGCGGAGCAGAGCTCCTTCGGTTCAGTAGGGCTGTGTCCGAATGGGACCGAACTGATAGGGTGAAGCAGGAGAACCAGTTTTGGTGGCTTCAATCGGCACTTGATAGTGGGTAGTCGGGATGGTGTTTTAAGACTTGGCCGGCTTACATACTTGTTTTATAGGTTTAGGGTTTAGTTTTAAGTAGAATAGGCATGGTGGCATAAAAAGAAATAGAAAAAAAATACAAAAAAAAAAAAAAAAAAACAAATACAAAAAAATAAAAAAAATAAAAAAACATGGAATAAAAAAAAAGACAACAAAATATGAAAACAAAAATGTTAGATAGTAAGATTTGCTGCTGTGGTTGTTCTAGTTTTAAGTACTTTATAGGTAGAATAGATAGTTTAGGTTAGCTTTAAGTTTTATATTAAGGACATTATTTTAAGTAGTTTTTAAGTAAAAATAAAAAAGGACCTTGATATAAGTTTTTTCTCAAAATTTTCTAATAAATACAAAATAAATTAAATTTAAATTGAAGTAAAAATAGATCTTAGGGCCGAAAGGCATTAGTAGTTAGTGTTATAGTTTAACTTAGAGTGTCCGTATGGGACCATTAAGTTAGTTGTAAGTTATGGATAATTAGGCTAGTTTTATGAATTTTTGTCTAGCTTTGAGATAGGTTTAAGATTGAATTAATAAAAATGAATTTAAAAAAAAACGTACGTTCGTACGTCCGTACGTTCGCGACGTTTTTTTCGATGTAACCAGTAGAAATATCGACTTCAACACACAATTTTTTATACTGATAATAATGCAAAAATGTGCAGAAAGGGCTCTCAAGCAAATTGAGTGGATGCTTTGTTTACCATAGCAATTTAAAAAAAGAGGCTGGGATGCGACCCACACTGATAACTTCCCATCCCGTCTGTCGATTTGTCTTGCTTCAAAGTTTGTCCATATGTACTCTTACCAATTTTTACCAAATTTGCGTACTATTTTTTGTAGATTTTTTTTTTAATGAAAAAGCGGGCTGTTGGATTTTTATATACAAATTACTGAATGTCGAGAACAATATTTTCTGTGAAATAAAATAAGTTTGAACCCAATATTTTTAATTTTTGAAAAGCTATTTAAATTGAAAGTAAATTTATACCAAGTATTAGAATTGTTTATTTTAGAGTTTTATTTTTTGTAAAAAAAAACTGTCAATTCGATTTTTTTCAAAATTTTATCGAATATTAAAAACAATATTTCTTATAAGATAAAATTAGTTTGAAGAAAATATTTCAAATTTTTGAAAAGATATTTGAGTCAAAAATCAATTTTCACCAACTTTTGGTAAATTTTTTTTAAGTTTTTAATTTTTTGCACAATAACTGTTAATTCGATTTTTTTCAAAATTTTACTGAATGTTGATAACAATATTTGTTGAAAGATAAAAGTTGTTAAAAGCCAATATCTACAATTTTTGGAAAAATATTTGAGTCGAAAATCAATTTTTACCAACTTTTAATTATTTTTTTTAGGTTTTTAATTTTTGTAAAAAACCTGTCAATTCGATTTTTCTCAAAATTTTTCAAAATGTTGAAAACAATATTCCTTATAAGATAAATTAAGTTTGAATCCTTAATTTTAAGTTTTTGAAAAGATATTTGAATCGATATTCAATTTTTACCAACTTTGAGTAATGTTTTTTTTTAGATTTTTATTTTTTATAAAAAAAACTGTCAATTAGATTTTTCTCAAAATTTTATCAGATATCAAAAACATTATTATTTGTTGCACAAAATTGTTTTGGAGATGAAATCATATTTCAATCGTAAAATTTTGGAGGTGACACATTTTTTTTTTAGTTTTATTGATTTATAAAAAAAACCGTTATATTGATTTTTTTTCAAAAAATAAACCTGTTTGGTATCACGTTACAATATATTATATAAAATTAAATTCAAGTCTATAGCGTTTTTGGTTCGTAAGATATTTAGGTTTAACCAAAATTTTCACCTTTTTTTCAAACTGCTATGGTAAAAAAACCACCCACGCAATTTTCTTGAGAACCCTTTCTGCATCTTTCTGCCTTATTATCTGTATAACAAAATTTATTTGAAATCGATATCTCTTCTGGTTCTTGAGCTATGGACGACGAAAAAAACGTCGCGAACGTACGGACGTACGGACGTACGAACGTACGTACACACGCACGCACAGACATCTTTCTAAAAATCTTTTATTTCGACTCTAGGGACCTTGAAACGTCGAGAAATGTCAAAATTTTCAATTTGACAAATCGGACCCATTACAATAACTTCCTATGGGAAGTTAAAAAGGTGACAATTTTGGTTAACCCTAAAAATCTTACGAACCAATAACGCTGCAGACTTCTATCAAACTTTATATTATACCTGCTTACTTATTCAAGGTGGTGCTATAGTCCGGGGCAGACCTGGGCCACAACCAACATGCGTCTCCAACCAGCTCGGTCTCTAGCTAGCTGTCTCCAGTTTTGCACGCCAAGTTGGCTGAAGTCTTCACCCACCTGTGTGCGCCACCTGAGTCGCGGTCTTCCTCTACTGCACCGACCCTCGGGATTGGATTTGAAGGGATGATGAGTGTCTTATAGATAATGCTTTTAGATGCTCTAGAGAGGACTTTACTTCTAAATTGCTTTCTAAGTCCTAAGAAGCAGCGTTGGTTTCGTTGTCTGTGTTAATAGCGGTGCCTACGTAGACAAAGTCCTTTACTACCTCAAAGTTAAAGCTGTTCATGGTGACGTTTTGTCCAAGACGTCGTTGTTCAATGTTTTTTTTTTAATGACAGCATATACTTGGTCCTGCCCTCATTTACCTCTAAACCCATCTTCTTCGCTTCCGTCACAATGCTCAAAAACGCTCCACTGACATCATGCTTTGATCTTATAATTATGTCAATATCATCTACGTATCCGAGTAATTGGATGAACCTTTGGAAGATTGTGCCTCTAGTGTTGACGCTTGAGTTTTGCATAATTCTTTCCAGAACGATGTTGAAGAAATCGCATGACAATGTATCGCCTTGTCTAAAACCTTTTTTTTAATCATATGCATCGGTGAGATCTTTCCGACCTTGATAGAGCAGGGTGCATTCTCCATCGTCATTCTGCACAAACGTTATACCAATCAAATATATTTTTGTAAAAATAACAATTAACTTTTTTTTATAAATCAAAAAAAAAACTGACAAAATATTTATCACCTCGAAAATTTTACGAACAAATAGTGATTTTATCTCCAGAACAATTTTGTGCAACCAAGAAAACGTTTTTAACATCTGCTCAAATTTTAGGAACAATCGAATTGACAGTCATTTAAACAGAAAATTGATAAGAGTTGGTAAAAATTGATTTTCGACTCTTTTCAAAACTTCGGGGTATGGGCTTTGACCTAATTTTATCTTTTAAAAAATATTATTTTCGACATTTGGTACATTTTTGAGAAAAATCGGATAGAAAGTTTTCTTAACAAAAAAAACCTAAAAAAGGATTGCTTAAAGTTCGTAAACTTTGATTTTCGACTCTAATATCTTTTCAATAATTTTAATTATTGGCTTCAAATTTATTTTATCTCACAGCACATATTACTTTCGACATTCAGTAATTTTTTTTATAAAAATCCAACAGTTAGTTTTTTTATAAAAATTAAAATCTACAAAAAAATACTACACACAAATTGGTAAAAATTGATGTTCGGTTTTTGATATCTCGTGAACAATAGAAGATATTGACTTCATTCATCCAATTTGTATTTGTTTATATAAGAAATACAATGTTTTAAGAAATGCTACTAAAATTGTGAGAAATTGGTTTTCAGCTAAAAATCTCGTTCACAAAAATAGATTTCAATGCAAAATGTTGTTGGTAATTTTTAAGAAGTTATCAGTGTGGGTCACATCCTAGCCTCTTTTTTTATTTAAGTTTTTCAGTCATAAAAAAAGGTTGATTGATTTTTAATACACGCTTATTAATTTTTGTACAGTTATTGTGTTAAGATTCTTGATTGAAAATATCATAAACTTAAAATTGTAATTGCTTATTTTTCAAAGTTTTTTTTTTTTTTAAATAAAGGCTAGGTTAATTAATGGGTAGATATTAGTGGGAGACTGTTCAAAACCTTTTTGGTAAGGAGCTAGTATTATATTTGCTTAAGATTAACATTTTTAAGTTGCATGCAACTTTAGCTATGAAAGCAAGATTGAGACACCCATTCACTGTATTTTTATTGCTGATTTTAATAATTATTTAAAAAGACCATGCTCCACTAATTATATTCTAATGCATTACTTCTTTTTCAAAGGTACCATATCTCACTTTGCGTTACTTAATTGATCACTAATAATAAAATAATAATATTTAAACTCACCCACTTGAGACCAAATTATACTCGTAATTTCGTCAAGCAACTATCGGGAATATTTAACTGGACAGGCAAATTTATTACACATTCATCCTGTTTGACAACTTCCCTTAGATGGAAAATTAATGCTGCATTTTATATCTTGGATAAACTCGAACTAGTTGACAGAATATTTAACCGGATCTTCTGGCTTGTAGAAGTTGAAGCTGAATTAGAAGTACAAGTAGAAGTGAAATGTGAATCACCATGTTGGCAAATTTGATTCCCACATCATGTTGCTGTTAATGTTGATGCAATATTATAGCAGATATTCATAGTTTAGCAAAAACAAACAACACTTGTGCGGACGGCTATATTTTTGTAGGTCGGTCGCCATGAATTTTGAAGTCGCCCCACCCAACCCCAAAGAATTATTTTATATGCCTAATAATAATCACAAACTCGACGTGTCGAACCTATATAATTTATATGAGTATACTCCACTAACTGGGGTTTGTCCTCAAAGTCGAAGTCATGCATGCATTATGGCAATAGACAGCGACATAGGCGCAGGTATTAGCTATAATAAAAAGTATCTATCTATCTTCATATGCGTCAACTTTTGTGCGGACAAGAATGTACATAAGTGCGTGTCAGTATTTGGGTTTACCTCTCAATATTTTTTTTTTTTTGAAAAATAAAATATCTTGAGCTGGTTCTGCAAGAACCGTGGGAGAAATATAAGTTCTTATTTTTTTTTGTTTCTGTTTCCATCATAAATTATTAAGTGAACGACTTTTTTAATTGACTGTCGTACTCGTAGGAATAAAATGCGATTTGTGTGCAATTTACGAACGGTGACATTATAGATCGAAAAATATGCAAAGAAAGAAGTGAGTCAATGCCAATAGATAGTTTATATCTTTTTAAAAAAGTGGTATAAGTGTTTCTAATTAACTTAAACGATCAATGTTCTTGAATTCAAATAAAACGCCGCGCCGGCATGCATTGAAATGGGTTTCTTAGACGTCCACGATATCATAAGTTCAAACCTATAAAAAGTGCGTAAAATTAACATGTAATTTTCACCTCTCAGTAAGAAATTCAGTGTTAATAATAATTTTTTTGTTCGAATACAAGTAAAATTCTAGATTAGATCTTTTTTTTGTCAAGCAAAAGCAATATTAATTAATTGTCATCTAGTTTTGATTAATTGGTTTACGAGACTCAAACACGCTATAGAAATATTACTCATACGTTTTTCTACTAAAAAAACCTTATATAGCCACAAGTATCCATTTTACGCATGACCAATATTACTGCAATAGTTTGAAATAATTGTGTTTGAATGTTTTGAGATCAATTTGGTTCTATTGTTAAGGTGAAAAACGAAGGCATGCCTGACACTGACATGCAACGGCGCCTTACTTGAGTTTTTTTGGTTCAAAAACCTTGAAAACAATTAATTGAGACATTTAAATAAATTTAAATGGCGATTTGACAATAGAACTACGATTAATCCTTACTTTTATACAAAGCAACGTGAAACATGAATGTTTAATAAACCAAAACGTCTAAACTACAATAATTTTTGTTGAGCAAGTGGCAAATCCTACAATAAAATGTTAGGAATGTGAAAAACGCTAAGCAGATTGTCATGTCGGAGCAATTATATTATTGAAACAACAGTTTCTAGGGAAAATTATATTTTAAAAAAACTACTTGGGGTTTTAACAAATTTGAGTGAATTGAAATAAAACAAAAATCAATTCTTGAGTATAAGAATATGAAATACCAAGTGTCAGGGCTAAGATATAGCTACATCCTGGAGTTTAGTTTCATGCATGTTCGTCAATATTGTAAAGGGTGATTTTTTAGCAATTATCTTTTTGGCAATAATGGTTTAAACAGTTGACGCACGTTTCGTGTTTTGCTTCACAGTCAAACATCTTCAGTTTGGTCTATAATTTAATCATGAATTGTCTTACAAACGAACAAGGCTTGCAAATTATTGAATATTATTATCGAAATGCGTGCTTTGTTAAGAAAGTTCATCGCGCGATTCTTCCATTTTATGGTCAGTTTAATCGACAAACTAAAGTGGATATTCGGGCTTTTGTGACTAAATTGCGCACCAAATTTACATTATTGAACATTAAACCACCAACACGCTTACGTAGAGTGCGAACTGAAGAACATATCGCAGCAGTATCGACCGGTGTTATTGATGACCATCATTTATCGATTCATCACAGTTCGCAGAAATTGGGCCTCTGTTACTCAACAACTTGGGAAATTTTGCGGAAGGATTTAGGGGGGCCTTTTAAAATACAGGTGGTGCAAGAATTGAAGTCGAACGATCTATTGCAACTTAAAATTTTTGGTGAATGGGCTCCTGGAAAGTTGGTCGAAGATCTCCTTTTTTACCGATAAATTGTGTTCAGCGTCGAAGCTCATTTTTGGCTCAATGGGTATGTAAATAAGCAGAATTGTCGATTTTGGAGTAAATATCAGCCAGAAACATTGTAAGAGCTATCAATGCATCCAGAAAAAGTCACAGTTTGGTGCGATTTATGGGCTGGTGGCATCATTGAGCCGTACTTCCTCAAAGATGATGCGAATCGTAACTTAACTGTGAATGGTGAGCGCTACCGTGAGATGATATCCAACATTTTTGTTTTTGCCCAAAATGCAAGAGCTTGACTTCCATAACATGTGGTTTTAACAAGACATTGCCTAATGCCACACGCACGCGCAACAATCGACTTATTGGTCGCCTAAATCGTGCGATTTAACCCCTTTAGACTGTTTTTTGTGAGACTATGTTAAAACTCATGTCTATACAGACATTCGATTGACTCATTGAAAGACAACATTGATGCATTTATTCGTGAGATACCGGCCGAATTGTTTTAAAGAGTAAGCCAAAATTAGACTTAGTGGATAGACCATTTGAGGCGCAGTCAAGGTTAACATTTGCATAAAATAATCTTCAAACATTAAATTATATGAACCGTACTATCGATTCACATAAAGATTTCATGCATTTTTCTGAATTGAATGTGTTTTCATTTTTTGAAAAACTTTCCTATAGCTTTTAAAAAATCAACCTTTATAAATATTTTAAATATGTCAGTAAGCGATATGACTTATCCAACTCTGCTTTCCCCTTAAATTTTAAATTCCAAACCATCTTGATTCGCAGTCATTTTCTGTGAAGTTTGGATGTGTAATAAATAAAAATATAATAGTACGTATACGCCTCGGTGTACCAGATTGTTTTTTTAATCGTCTAAGACAGGACAGCAAATTAAAATTTGCATGAAACTTAAAATAGAGTTATATATTAAGATTAAGGTGACTCATACACTAAGGCTTTTGGAATCGAATCTCAACTACGAATCAGAATCAAAGATGTAAACATTTTGAAAGGTTTTTCTAAAACAATTTTTTTTGTCGTTTTTGGTGAACATTCTTAAAAAAAGAAGGAAAATAAAATAAAATATTAAGGTTGCTGCTTCAAAGCTGAACTTTTTCCAGATCTTTTGTAACCAAATATTTTATGAGGTGTCAATAAGGTCTTATCGTTATTTAAGAACGCTATCATCAACACTATGTGTGGAATATTACATCCTTTAAATGGCTACCATGGATGGCTTCGCTGGGTGGATTGCGTTCGATATGTCAATATTTCAACGACTTTGACGCATAAATCATGATGAATTTGACCGATGGATGGATTATGTTGTCTTTGACGGCAGGGGTAGTTTGGAGCTCATTTGCATAGATCTGTTGCTTAAGAAAACCATACGATTTAAAGTCTAAAGGGGTCGGCATGAGATAACCCATGCCATGAAATAACTCGCGTAGAATATCAATTGTGTCTTGAGCTGTGTGGCACGTAGCGCCATCCTGTTGAAACCATATGCCTTCGGAATTCATTTCATCCAATTCAGTCCACAAGAAGTTGGTGATCATCGACTTATAGGGATCGCCGTAGACGGCTGGACTAGCCAGTAACATTTTTCGATGAAATACGGACTACTGACGCCTCCAGTGACAGTGACTTTATTTGGATACATTGGCACCTAGTGAATTTTTCGTGGATTGGTGTCGTCCCAAATAAGGAAATTTTGTCTATTCCCTTAGCCATTTATGAGAAAATGTGCCTCATAGCTAAAGGTGATTTTTCGACAAAAAATGTTATCAACTTCCAACTGCTCCAAAACAAAATTAGCGAACAAACGACGCTGATTATAGTCGTTAGGTTTCAGCTCCTCGGTCATCATGACGCAAAATTTTCCATATTGTGATCTGGATAAGTGAAGTTGTTATGAGCTACGCACACTTCACTAATAGCGGCATTGACAACCAGCGGCGGGAGGGACAACCATACACCCCATAAAAAAGGCGGCACGCGCTTGATAATCATTTAATCGTGTTACTCGACCTGTTACTTCCCATAACAATATGAATAAAAAAGATATTTTGACAGATAGTTAAAGAAACAATATGGCCGTCACTAGTTGTCAAAATCGGTGCCGTGCAATTACGCCGAGCGAAATAACTCGGCGTTATTTCACTTTAGCAATGCCAATTGGGAAATAAAGCCGAAAGAGAGAAAACAGAGAATTCGGTTTAATTAAATTTTTGCAAGGATAAACTAAGCGGGGCTTAGTAGCTTCAGTGAATTGAGTGCAGTGTAGTGTCGGAGTAATATTTGAACAATTTATATTTATTAAAAAAAATAAAAGATGAATAATAATCATTCAGATTCGGTGTTTTCCTACGAAATGTATGAGAGCTTTCAAGAAGGCAGTAAGCTTGTTTATGTACCAGAAACATAACAATCGTACAAGGTAAAATCAAGCTCCTTCTTGTGTAAAAGGTACACGTGCTACGCTAAAAATTGCAAAGCAATTGCAGTGATACATTTCGGGAATGAAAACCTGTTGCGAATCCCCAAAGTAAGTGCTCCTCACAACCACACAACACAAGATACAATTTTTGAAAAATTAAAAGTTGTGAACCATATTAAAACCGAATATGCTAAGGCCTCGATTAAAAGAAGCGGAATTCACGACATCTTCGATGAAGTTTGCAGACGCGCTGAAAAAAGTAAGCCCTTGGTACAGTTTGGGAAAATGAGAAAACAATTAATCAATATTTGAAATAACGAATTTCCGAAAACACCAACATGTGCAACAGAAATTTCTCGTATGTTTAAAGATCAAAGTTTAATGCGTAGGTTCAGAATGTCACTTTATGATAGTAGTCAACAGTTTTATAGGTGTACTGTAATAGAGCCTACGTTTTCGTACACTGTTGTCATCTCACCTACTATAATTGCGGAAATAAACAAAATCCAAGGATCTAAATTTATAATATACGGAGGTATGCTTAATAACTTTTACTCCACAGACATTTCCTTTCATCTATATACTGATGAGTAATAAATGTGAAAATATGTATTACCATGCATTTTAATACATTGAAGCTAATTTTTTTAAATTGAAGCCCAGTGCTTTTGTAACAGATTTTGAAAAAGGCTTGAGGAATTCATTAAAAAGAATTCATGCATCTGCTGCAAAATATACCACATGCTGGTTTCATTTTTGCCCAGCAATTAGAAAAAAATCTGCGCATTTCACTGGATTCAAGCAATATTTTTTTACTCTTGCAAGACCAAGCTCAGCAAAGAGAAGTCAGACGATCGGTATAGAGAAATCATATGAATTGAAAGTTTCAATATTGATAATATTAAAAAGTATACACACGATGCCTATGTATGTACATCTACAACATCAAAGTTAATGGTTAAATATTTCAGTTTAAGTTTTTGAATGAAACAGAAATATTTAATTATTAGCCTTGATGTTGTAGATGTACATAATTAGGTATAAGTTCTATACTTTTTAATTTTAATCAATACTGAAACCTTCACTTTACGTTTCTTCTCTTAACTGATATTGGTCTTACCAGAATCAAAAAATGTAAACAATTTTAAAACAGAAATAGTAATGTTAACATATTAATAAAATAACAAATTTATTTTAAATGTGAGGAGAAAATGTTTTGTTAGTTCAATTTTGTTTTGCAAGAAAAATGAATTATGTATTATTCATTTTGGATAAAATAAAGTTTTTGAAAACCAAAGTTTTGTTAGAGGTCAATGCTTCCTAAAACACTGTTTTTTTTTGTATTTCAAAGTATAGAAAGTGTCATTGACACCTGGAGAAATCTAGATCTCATTTTTTTTTGGATTTTTTCTAGTTAAAATGCCAGCAAAATCTCAAAATACTTAGATTTGAGACTAAGATGTAATCAGTATTTTGCATAGGACCAAAAGTGAAATAACGCCGAATCGGCATCATTTCACTTTCAGATAGTAAAATAAGGCCGAATGCTAAAATTCGGCGTTATTTCACTTTATTAAAGTCAAATAAGGCCAAATTTCAGAATTCAGCGTTATTTCGCTCGGCGTTATTGCACGGCACCGTCAAAATCAACCCGTCCTTATTCGAAAACCCTTTATATTTAATTATCGTGTCACCTCGACAAAAAGTAAACTTTTTTTGAGTCATAAAACAAAACATCTAAATATTACTTTTTTTTAAACATTACCAAAAGCTTTCCCAATCTTAAATAATTGAATTACAGAGTTCTTAAGAAGATTACAGAGTTCTTAAGAACCAACTTGAAAACATTCTCTTGGTCAACTTTGACAATTTAAAGACTCTTATTTCACGACCTGATTTCCTTCAACAGAAATTTGTTACCTAAAAACTCATCACAAGTGCTGACAACAAGACAACAACGGACTTGTTATAAGTCCAAGAATAAATCAATAAGGAGAGATTGCGATGCTAAGGTCACCTAATTGACACATCTGTAGTACAATCATTACAGAGAGTAAAAAACTGTTAAAGCTTCGATATTTTTTCAAAAGCGTTTCCACTCAAATAAAACAAAATTTTAATTGCTATGCAATAAGTAACTAAGTTCCAGCCTTTTCATCATAAGTCTTGAAATGATATGGTACCGCACAAGAAAATCCACGCCAATTCTTGAGATTTCCACTCGAATGAATTTCCCCAAGGCAAGCTTATATCAATAAAGACATTAAAAATTAACTCTACAATATCATTGATCTGATGAAATGGGCGTTGTGGGCAGACACATTGCAATTTAACAGCACTTGATCCATACCCAATACTCGTACCTAAATTGCTTATTGAATTGATTGTCCGCATATCGGTCCGTTTGGTCGTCCAGAGCTCTATGATGTGGATTTTTCTGCTCTTTATTAAGTGTCAATAAATTAACAGCGCGCGGCAATAGCAAGTTAAAAAAAAAGCAATTTGATTGAGTATTTCATCAAAACCCTGTCTAACCAAAGCGATATTCAATAGAAATGTTATGTTGTATGGCTTACGTATGGAGTGTACGTAAAAGGCTTGTTGACAAGTTCAATCATTTGTTGTTAATACTGCATACATAGATTCAGGTACAAATGGCGTGGATAAATAGGTGACTTATTTTGTTTTATTTTTAATTTTTAATTTTTAATTGTGGATATTTTAAGGTCATGGTAAATGTTAAGCTTTGAAAACCTTGATTTTTAAAGATACTTTTAAGGTGTTCTATGATTTTAATTGCAGTTCTAAGATTTAGCCATAGCTGTGGTCTGTGGAGCTGTTAAGGTTAGTCACGCGATCACGAAAATAAGTATTTTTTTTAAGTTTTTCTTCTGCACACGTCTCGTCGGTCGTGTCAACCTTAAGACATCAGGTGATGATGTGTCCTTTCATATTGTCAATCTTAGAAGAAATGTTACATATTTTTTTGTCAGAGATCATGAAAATAAAACCGAAACTATCCAATCTATAATTTAATAAAATTAATCAAACAACTTATAAAATAAAAATAAATAAAAAGATGCAATAGTACAGAAATTCCCTCGACATTGTACAAAAAAATGGAAGAAAGTCGGAAATTGAAAAAAAGAAGTCTTAAAGGAATAATCCTCGCTTAAATGCATCGGTGTTATGTCTAGCGTACATCGGCGCCATATACTTCTTATTGTCCTTCTTGATCATTGACTGCACCAATCGAGCTGATGCGGCCGTTTGTTCGTCTTCACTCGACGGTGACGGAAAAACTACGGGGCCTTCAACTTCGGATGAAGGTTTTCGATTTCGGAAATTTTTCGGCTTGCGTTGGAAATAATTGGCATAATCATTTTGAGGTCTATGATGTTGTTTACTGTTATATTGTTTGGGGAATGTCGAGTAGTTTTTCAGTCCGGGTGTTGTGTAGACTCCTTTCTTTAAAACACCACCACCACCTCCTCCTCCACCATTATTATAATTATTTTTGAGATACTCTGCGTGGTGATTTCGCAGAGCTACTGGCTTCGAAGATATAAAGTTCGTATGAAGAACCTCGGTTTGAGGTTTCTTATTGGGATGAAGTAGTTCAGGGCGTTTCTTTGGTTTCTGCAGATGTGGGAGTTGTTCTTCGATTTGGAGATTGTCATTGAGATAAGTCTGCTTTTGGTAGTATTGATGTGGTATTGAATCGGCAGTTGCAATTGCCTTCCATTCGGTCTCATCAATATCATATGGCACTGCCTTGGGTTGGAATCCATATTCACTTTCCATATTCGTATGATATTCCTCCCTGGGGCTCTTCGGGTTGTCATTCATTCCTTGCATAACCATTTCCATTGGTATCTGTTTTATTCGTGCTTGAGGACGTAATTCAATCAAACTAGGCACTTTGGGATGGGAGTGTGTTAGATCTTCTAAGGGCTTTTTACCTGGGCTCAAATCAGAACTCAAGACTATGTGTTCTTGATCTTTACTGTAATGATTGATCTTAGACTGTGATGAGTCGTCGTTATTTCCCAATTCCGAATGAGGGGAATCAGTGATGGGATGAGAATTTGCTCCAACTGTCTTAACGACGGCATTGAATCCATTCTTAGAATCGGCTGTATAGTCAACCGTTCGAATTGATCCATCAGGCTCGAGAACACTATAGTGACCCTTGATCGTATCACCTTCCCGTGACTCCCATTGTGACTTAACATCACCAGTGTGCAAGTCTTTTACGCCATAGCTGAATGCATAGCCTGGATGATCCTGAAATAAAAGAGAAAAACAAAAGAACTATTAAGTTTAAAAGTTAAATTTTCGATTTTTATAAGACCTGTAACTTTCGAGAAATTAAGTTTTCAATAGAACAAAACTAAGAGTAGAGTAAAATAGCGATTTGAAAATGGACATGGATTGACAATTCTTTATTCACAAGTTGCCCTAAGTGGATGTATTAAATACTAGGACTTTTTTAAGTAAACGATTTTTAAAGGATAAATGAAGTAACACAGAATAGACAAAAGTCAAAAATAGTTCATATTAGAAAACTGCAATGAGGAATCGAAATGTGGAATTGGACCTCATCACTCAAGATATTACTAGTCGGAAAGGTTAACTTCCTGGAACCAATGGATGTGGCTATTTTTAATTGGCTTAATAAATGTACAACGTAATATTTTTGAGATTTTTGAGGCTATCTAAATTTAAGAAGTAACTTTTTTCAATAAAATCCTTGATGGTTTCCCAAATTTATATTCTTTTTCTTCAATAGTCAGTTTATGTACAGGGTCCGCTTAATACCTTTTTTTTGTAAATTCTATAAAAACGTTGAGTGTAGCTTCGGCTGTGTGGCACATTTCGCCGTCCTGCTTAAACGAAATAGTGCCATACCCGTCAAGATCAAAATGGGTTTCATCTTAAAAGATGATTTTTTTTGGCAAAATCTTAAGTCTTAAGCGTTGTTCATATATTTTTGTCATGCAGTTGTTTATTGATTGAATAGAAATCATCATCATACATATATATATTATTTCGTTTGCATGTCTCCCTTTTTCGGCTTTCATACGGAACTAATTTCAACAAATAAGGTGTCAAAACAAAGAGAATTTTTCGTAGACTATGCGAAATGCATTTTATTAAATATTAATTTTTATTTTATTGAAGAAACTTAATTTTTTATTAAAATAAAAATATGAAATACTCTGAAAATATTATGTTAAGGGAAATGGTTTGTGTATTTGAATGAACTTATCGAATACACAACATTTTTTGTCGGTAAGCTAGTTCAATCCCAAGACACAACTCATCCCAGAAATGAAAAATACTCTTAAGCATACTCAACGAAAACAATTGTATGTGTATTCAACTACTTCGTTCAAAGCTATTTTCTTTTTACAGCTTTATTTTAATTTCATATTAGAAGAACCAGGATGAAAAATAAATTATCTGAAGATGAGAAAGAAGCAGAATATGTATGTTTAAATTGTTAAGCAATCGCATAATTGGTTGTGTAATTAGGTAGGTGTCTAAAACGGATAAAGAATAGTTCATTGCCCTGTACAGTTTTATGCAGATAGATAGATAAAGACATGTTTATGATGATAATGAAGGAATGTTATTGGTAGGTAGAATGTACTTACTACAATCCAATCACTTTCCTTCTTTAATACAAGTTATCAGCGCAAACATGGAGCTATTACGTTCAGTTTATTTTTTTCGTTAAAGCTATAGTGCGCCGTTTTGATACCAAAAACTCGTTTGACCTTTAATTGAAAGGGATAGATTTATAGAGAAGCTTCATAGCGATTATATTAGAGCCATTTTGTCGCATTGCTTTGCCAAAGCAGGACATTTGCAGAGGAAATGGATTATCGTTTCACTTTCTCTTTGGTCACTACAGCTACGGCAAAAGGTGTTGTAAGAGATACCCAACTTCTCTTCATGAACACCTATAGGCCAATGTCCGCTACAAACCGCAACAATCCCGGCTATATCTTGTCTTGGCCTGCATAGAAGATCGTTTGTACGGGTTTTATTATAGGTGGGCCATATCTTCCTAGATATAATGGAGTTGGGTAAATTGCTCCACCTTCGGTTTGATTCAGTTTGGTAGATAGAAAAGATTTTACCCTTCAAAGCACCAATAGGAATGTTAACCATTTCCGCAAGTGAGCTATGAAGGGCCGATTCTTGCCTGGCTAGCTCGTCAGCCCGTTCATTTCCCACGATACCACTATGTCCCGGAACCCAGATCACGGTGACACCGAGGTTAGTATTCAGGCTCGCAAGCTCATCGCGACATTGCTGGACCAATTTAGATGAAGATATGGCCAAGTAAATGGCTTTGACAGCTGCCTGAATGTCTGTAAAGATAGCCGCATTTCGGTTTTGGTTTAGTTTTTGTTTAAGTATCTTACATGCCGCCCTTATTGCCAGCAGTTCAGCCTGAAAAACGCCAGCAAAGTCAGGAAGCCTAAAAAATTTGGCTACATTTAGGGACTCAGAAAAGATCCCAGAACCAAGTGGCAGTGGCGCTACACGGCCATCGTTGGTATTTATAATAGCTTTAGTTATAAAACATAAATACTCGTACGTACCAAATGCATTAATTCGGATAAAAGATGGGAATGTAATTAAAATTTTGTCAAAATAATGCGCTCTTTCGGGCTCATGCAGAGTGAGATGGGAGGGGGTTACATTCGATACAAGTAAAATAATTTAAAAATAAATAATTTAAGATTCAAAATTTTACCTGAAAAATAAGTTTTTCTTCAAAAATTTAAATGCCATTTTATAAATCAAAAAACCCTTGATTTTTCAATTTTTTTTTCGAAAATCGTTAGAGAGGTTTTTTAAAAATTAATTATTTATTTTGCTCTAAAAACATTTTTGGTATGCAGGTGTTAACATACGCTCTACATTTGAATTTTGTAAAAATAGTTGAACCGTTTTTGATATATAGAATTTTGAAACAAAAAAATCCTATTTTTTAAAAATCCAAGCAAAAAAATTCAATTTTTGATAAATATTGTTAAGGCAATAAAAGAGCTCATTAAAAAAAATTATTGAATTTGGAAAATTAAAAAAATCTATGGGTTTTTTGAGAAAATTTAAATTTTCGTTTTTTGGGAAAAAAAAATTGTATGAGCGTGGACAGACAGGCAGGACAGACGAGCGGAATCGCGGGACCCATTTTTTTCGACTACTCTACCATCGTAATATTATGTTTGACCTGTCTTACAAAAATCTAAAAGACACGCTTGACCAATTATGCTAAAACGGTTTTCAAAAGGAAGAGCGTTTTAAAAGTAAGTTGTTTTTGTAACTTATCTGTTGTCCAAGCAATTCTGTTAACTTGAGAGCAAATAGAGAACAAATTAATCAAAATCAGCACTAAAAATTGAGTTCATTTTTCAAAACTATGAAAAAGTTTTTTCAAAACTTTATCTTAATCATTTATAATATTTAGTGTTTTGTTTGTGAATAAGAAAAACTTAATTTTGCCGACCACTAATTTAGGGATGCAAATCTAAATCATTTCGTATGCATTTTACTAACCCAGCTAGCGAAGATACGGCATTTCTGATGATTTACCGGTTTGAAATGACGTCGTAAATGAACTTTGAAAGCGTTAAGACCTGAGACTTGATACAAATGTGGTTTGTAGAATGCCTTAAAAAACATCTGTGAGGAATCGACGAACCATATGAATTATTCCAACATCTTAAATTTATCAACAGTTTCATTATTGCCGGTCGAGAAAACAAGAAGATCCAAAAGTGATTTAGTTCTGCCAGCTGTGATTGGAAAATGTTTCCAATTCTTGTAGTGAATTTAAACGATTTCAAAACTTCAAATAGCGAGGTGTTCGAAATTAAAAATTACTTAATGGAAATCTCATAATAAAAAATACTGCGTTGTACAAAACGTCTTTGAGGTAGTTGAGGACTTTGTCTACCTAGGCATCGCTATAAACTCAGACAACGACACTGGTGATGAAATCGAACGAAGAATAACTTTTGCAAATCTCTCCTTCTTTGAACTTAGAAGGCAATTGAGAAGTAAAGTCCTCTCTCGAGCATCTAAAATCATCATCTATAAGACACTCATCATCCGGGTTCTCATTTATGGCGCTGACGCCTGGACCCTGTCAAAGAAAGATGAGAGCGTCTTCGAGAGAAAAATTCTTGAGGAATGGAGAAGAATATGTAACGATGACCTGTATAGGCTGTACAGCGACACTGACATGATTAACGGAATTAAAGTCCAACAACTTTGATGGACAGGTCATGTGGAGCGAATGGACATCAACGCTTCAGCCCGAAGGTCTTCGAATCCAATCACGAAGACGGCGCAGTAGAGGAAGACTGCCACTCAGGTGGTGCTTGCAGGTGGGTGAAGACTTCAAACAACTTGGCGTGCGAAAGTGGAGAAAGCTTTAGCTAGGGACCGAGCTGGCTGGAGACGCATGTTGGCTAAGGTCCAGATCCACCCCGGAGTGTAGCGCCACTTTAAGTTTAGCAAGCATTAAAATATATTTGGAACAGTTAGATCAGTTAAGCTCAACTTTGAAATTCCGTAATTTGTTGGTTCTGGGTTTTCCGGAAAGAAGATTTTAAAAAGCCTTAAGCGACTTCTTACAGGGAGCTACTAAACCTACAAAATTAGGTAACCACATAACATGTGATACTAAAAAGTTGTTGGTGCTTGTTTTGAACCCTGGGAGAATAACCCGCTGTCCTGTCAACTTATGTTCATTGATTGATTTAAAAGCGGTTACACCGCATCAACAGTTATATACAATTAACATCACTTTCAAAATAGCCGACACATTTGTCATCGCATATACACTCGTAGCTACATATCCAATGCAGCTCTTAATTTAATTCAAGCAACTTGTGTGATTTCGCTTTCATGTTGAGGGTCACCGAAAAAGCCAAACATAATGCCCATAAAAGCTTAGTTGTTGTTACGAGTTACGAGTACGTTAAAATATAAAACAAAACAAACAACTAAATAAAACAAAAATAACAAAAAAACTAACCTGTCGATTGTTCCCTGAGCGTAAAGCTACCAAATTAAATTCAGCCTTTCATGTAAAAATACCCAGAGATTCAAATTACATGTAAAACCCCATGCTGCTTATCTCCATCTTAATTCAGTCTTATAGTCGTTTCTGTGGTTAGGAGTATGGGGTTACATATTGCTAACACGACATTATCTTTTATGCATTCTAAATTTTGTGGAAAAAATAAGGCGTTATCGCTATTGAGTGAAAGGAACTTCTCGGTGCGTACACGCAAATGCTTCAGATAATTCGTTCGACTCCTGCTGCAGGCCCAAAACGAAAATGGCTTTTGTATGACTGCGACGCACGGACGTCAACCTGACTGCATGGTTTTAGTTTTTGCCATAAACCAAACGACATGGTAACAGAGCAAGATCGTCGACGACTACGACAACGACGACTATGACGACCCATAATATCATTGAACCGATTTAGAACGAGTTCCATGGATAAGCTAAAAGAAAAAATCAAATTTTCCGTCACCTTTCGTTAATAACATGCGAGTAAACTGCACACGACTCCCAACTCCCATCATGAACGTACCACACCGACCGACATGTTGCACGTACTCGGAGCACGTAGGTGTGGGCACAGTGCTGGGCTTGCCAAAATATCAACTGAACTGTGATCTAACATAGATTTATTAACTTCTAGAGACAAAGTCGGGAAAAAATGCTCCCATTTTTATTTTTAAACTCTTACCTTCCACGAGTACTTAACTCAAGCTTATGAGTTATACTTTTTTTCAAATATAGATTCAAGATTCAGAAAAAAAAACTTTGAACTTATTTATGGTCGATATACGAACCATTACCATTGCGATGAACGGCAGTTAATCTTGTTTTGTTTTGCTTATCAGAGAAACGATCTATCAAAAATCCCGTTGCGAATCTATCTTGAACGATATTGATTCGCTCAGATGCGTGAAAAATGTATGGCAACATAGCTCTGCAGGATATTGCATAAACGACTCAAAATGATGCTGTGACTATGAGCTTGGACATGTCTTTCAAATATAAATCGGTCAACGATAACTTTAAAAATGCGTGATTTTCGAATTCGGACATCGGTCGGGTGTGGTTTCATGAGCTTGGCGGCGAAGCACGGTTGAAAGAATTTTGAAAGTAATATCTATTTTTAGAATTAATAAAGAGATTTTCGATTTTGTATGATTGTTACTTTTAGATTCAAACTTGTTTGGTTTGATGGTTCAACCATTTTCAAAACCTTCTATAGCTTTCAAGTAAAGTCGTTTATATTGTTATGAATTCTTAATGGATTTCCTATTTGCAAATCTTCTCAACTCCTCTACCAAGCGATTCAATGCCCAGTAATCCAACAAACGGTGTCATCTATGGTTATGAACTTAGAGTTCCTTGGTCAATTGGATCTTGTATGGGTGTAAGCCTGAGTCCTGACCTAAAATTCGTTAAGTTGAAGTTTGCGAAAGGCCGAATTTTTGTGCACGGCGAGGAATAGACTGCTCTCGGGTTCTGCCATACACTCTTACGGACCGGATGATGTTCTCGGCCGATCTTGCGTTCCTTGAACGTACAGGTCGGCTGATGGTTTACTGAACCGGTCATCTCAAATTTGCCCCCTAAACGTTAAGAGTCGATGGTGAAGTTCCACCACGTGAACCGTAAAATGGGAGCAATGCGCGCAACGTTTGCGTGTACGAACACTAATTTTGATAAGAAAGTTTTATCATTTGAACGTGCTTTTCAAACTTGTAAATCGCCATGATAATTTGGCATACACAACCGAATAATGAACACAAGATCTGACAGATGTCACCAAAACAAAATCGCAGCCACGGGGCGCCAAAATCTACCCGCGCCAATTTAAAACCCCCATATAATAGGGTGAGCCATGTAGAGGCTTCAATTTTAACATTGACAGCTATTTATTTCAAAAAGAGTACTCAGTAGCCCAAACAGTGAAGTTTTGGTCAAAATGAACCCTCATGTTTTATGCAAGTTATTGCAAACATTTGTGAGACCACAGTCATACTAATGAACAACTTTTATAGTTCCCGTTCGGGGTACAGCGGAGGGGAATATGCCTGTTGTAACCGATACATGTGTGATGCTCAAATCACGAACGTCAAAGCACCATATCGATCTCAGCATATCAACATTTCACGACCTAGCCTCATTAGAATTCTGAATTTTGATGGATTCAGCAATTGAAGGTTGCAAACAATCATACGCTTTATTATCTCTTCGCAGTTGGTAGCCTACGGAAACTGACAATTGATAACGATTTTGGTGAAAAATCATCTTTATTAACGAACGTGAATTTTTTCTTTTAGTCAGCAACGTCAATTAGCAAAAACACTCAAGTTAAAACGTTTCTCGTCAAGGTTGGACGTTTCAGAGGACTGTAATTCACCTCCATCTTTGAAACTACTCGAACACAGAAATGGTTGATAGTTGTAAGTCACTAGACTCTGGTTCCACCGCCTAAATTATTTATTTCTGTATTTGTAAAAGTGGTCAGTCTATTATCATTATATTCTTTAATAATTATATTAAGTATTTTTGAGCTTCATCTGAAAAGATGATTTTTTTTTGGCAAAATCGGCATCTTCAGTAAGCGTTGTTCTCAGCGTTGTTCAAGCGTGTACACAACCATATTCGTTCAGCGGAAGGATAAAACTAATTATTTGTCAAATCAGACATGAGCTAAGTGTACCATTGACGAAATAAGCACGGGTTGGAAAAAAAGTTAGATGGGGACCCTATATTATTAACTTCTCCATTTTCAAAACGGTTTATTTATTTCTACTTGCGACTTTTAGCCAGCGTATGGCAAATATTGCATTCGTATAAAATTTGGAATTCGAGATTTTGATCAAACACGCCATTACGATGGTCGAAGTGGGTCCGTACCGATTCCGTCTGTCTGTCTGTCTGTTTGTGTCACCCCTACACCCCAAAACTAAAAATAATAGTAGTCCCCAAAACAGTAGTTGTCAAAAACGAATCGATATATTTTTATTGAATTTTCTTAAACATTCTATTTACATTTTTTTTGTTTTAAATTGTTTACGACATCTGTAACCAATCCAGTCTCTTAAAATTTCTTCACAGTTTTGCCAATTTCTTGCGTAGTTGGACGACTATGGTAAACCATTATCTCCTCTTAAAGCATGATATGTGGCTGTGTCAGAATCACCATTTTTGCATTAGGTTTTAACAATTTGTATGGGTTGTGTGATAGTTAAGCGATCCATCTTCGTAAATGTCAGACTTTCAAATGAAAAAAAAAACTGTTTTAACAACTTTGCTTGACAGTGATCGAATTTCAGCCTTATATTTAAAAAAAAATCTAAATTTAAAACCTGTTATTTTTTTAACTAAAATTGACTTTTTTTAAAATAAAAACGAAATGGGCTAAAGGTTTTCGAAAAAAAATTTAATAAGTCAAGGCTGTTTTGATAAATGAAATGACATTTATATTTTTTAAGACAAACTTATTTGATTGGTAAACTTTTAATTTTTAAAATTTTAAAATATAAGTTATATTGGTAAACAGAGTCTTTGGATACAGACGTAAGTTTGTGCGATCCAGTCGTGCACTTTATTTTATAATTTGTTTATAATTTTATTATTGATGAAGAAAAAGCAGTACCCATGGAGTGATGGGTAGTGCGTTGGTCTTTCATGCTAAGGTCTTGGGCTCAATACTTGTAACAAAAGTGGCGTAAATTCATTTGGGGCTAATGTCATAACATTTCTTTAATAATTTAATACGTTTTGTTATGACATAAAATCGATGGCCTGATTTCTATAACATTTAACATTATTCTTAAACACTTACAACCCGAAATTCTTAAATATCTTGAAAAGACGACACAAATAACTATCAGTGTAGGCTAAAGATTTATTAACTTCCCATAATAAGTTATGTATTTTAATGGGTCCGATTTGTCGAATTGAAAATGTTGACATTTCTGTACTTTTCAAGGTAGAATCGAAATATCTATATAAAATCTATATAAAAATCGTGCGTCTCTCACGAACCAATGACGCCAGAGACTTGAATTAAATTTTATATTATATATTGTAACGTGATACCAAACCAGTATATTTTTGGAAAAAATCCAATTAACGATTTTTTTTTAAATTAAAAAAACTGAAAAAAAAATTTGTCACCTGGAAATTTTACGAAAAAAAATGGTTTTATCTCCAAAATAATTTTGTGCAACGAAGAATTACGTTTTTAACATTATTATGGTACAATTTTGAAAAAAAAAAAACAAATTGACAATTTTTTTTATAAAAAATGAAAACCTAAAAATACCTTACTCAAAGTTGATAAAAAGTGAATTTCGACTCAAATTACTTTTTAAAAACTTGAGATTATGGCTTCAAACTTATATTTTTTTTTAAGAAATATTGTTTTCAACGTTTAGAAACATTTTGAGAAAAATCGAATTGACCGTTTTTTTTACAAAAAATAAAACCTTAAAAGAAAATTTAACAAAAGTTGGTAAAAATTGTTTGTCGACTCATATATTCATAAATGATCTTATGTCTGCCACTTCTAATCCATTAACCTGTTTCGCCGACGACAGTACCCTCAGCTTCTCATACTCGTTTATAGATTCACATCCTTGTCCTTCGGATGTGGAACTTCAACGGCAGCGTATGATAAGCTCATTAAATTCTGATCTTGACAGCGTTGTACAATGGGGAATCAAAAACCGTGTAGAATTTAATGCTTCGAAAACTCAATGCTGTCTCCTGTCGTTAAAGCGTAACATACCCCCGATGCCACTATCTATGAGTGGCACTTGCATCCAAGAAACTAATCAACTGTCAGTACTTGGTATGTGTATCACAGATCACCTTTTATGGAACGATCATATATTTGATATTGCCAAAAATGCTGCCAGGTGCTTAGGACTTCTCCGACGGTGCAAGAAATTTTTCACCCCTTCTGATCTGGCTGTAATTTACAAAGCCTTCATCCGCCCAAAGCTTGAATATAATTCGCATATCTGGGCAGGTGCCCCCAAAACAAGTTTAAATCTCTTGGATAGAATACAAAAAAGGGCTTTAAAAATGAAAGGCGATAGAACTATAATTGAAACATTTACATCGCTAGAACACCGCCGCAATGTTTCATGCCTTTCGTTGTTTTATCGATATTTTTACAAACAATGTTCTGTTGAACTAGCCAGTTGCATTCCACCCCTTAAACGATTCAGCCGTAATACTCGCACTTCCAGGAATGCTCATCAGTTTACCCTTGAGCTCAATTTCGGGCGTACTGTCAAGTACAGAGATTCTTTCTTAAATCGCACATCGAGAATGTGGAATGCTTTAGCCAACTCTGTTTTTCCCTCCCATTTTGATGTTCAGAACTTTAAGACCAATGTGCACCGGTATCTCCTTTGTAATCCTTCCCTATTTTCCTAATGCTCGCACTGTGTTTAAATATAAACATATAAAGGGTACTAATAACCCCTTGAGTGCCTGCAAATTATAAAAAAAAAAAAAAGCTTTTTAAAAATTAAAAATATTGTCTTCAAACTTTTTATTATATCACAGAAAATATTGGTTTTCCATATTCAGTAGTTTTGGTAAAAATTGATGTTCGGTTCTTGATATCTCTTAGTTTGTAACAACTAATTTTATGATAATTTTGGAAAAGAATACAAGTTTTTCTTATTTTTAGTAGAAATTCTCATTAATATGTACATATGTGTCTTCTTTCGATTCTATTAAGCTTAGGAAAAGGAACAATCGTTTATTTTCAGAGTTTAAGAGTTCGAACAATATTAGTTATAGAGTGAAATTCTGATGCGTGTACAAATTTAAAAAAAATATACACCCTTAACGTTATTCTGATATTTTTTCAATAAATTGCAAAAACTTGGTTTAAAAGCCTAAGTTGAAAAATTGGTTCGTTATCAGAAGAAGCAATTACTTTTAAAACGTTTGTGACTATTTTTTTTGTGAAGAAAATTATAGGCATAAATTGTCGGTGTTTCTTTTAAAGCACTTTATAAAATAGGTGAAACGTTTTGAGGATTTTTCAAAAAATGTTATGAATTGCTAGAAACATTTAAACGAAAAACTGAAGATGGGACTATATGTGGATAAGGAAAACCAAGAATACTACTTTTTAAAAAAGTTGATAACTTTAATTGATAAAGTGATTTTGATGCTTTTTCTTTGTAAGTAACGGGCCGTAAGGGGTTATTAATACCCTTTACATGTTTAAAGTTTAAACACAGCGCGAGCTTAAGGAAAATAGTGTAGGATAACAGATAAGATACCGATGTACATTGGTCTTAAAGTTTTGAACATCAAAATGATAGGAAAAAACAGAATTGGGTAAAGCATTCGACATTCTCGATGTGCGTTTAAAAAAGAATCTCTATATTTGACAATGCGTCCGAAATTAAGCTCAAGGTTTAACTGACGTGCATTCCTAGAAGTACGAGTATTAAGGCTGAATTGTTTGAGGGGGGAATGCAACTGGCGAAAGGAATGAAACATTGCGGCGGTGTTCCAGTTGCCTATCATTTTCAAACAAAATAGTTATAACAGCCAGATCAGAAATGGTAAGCAATTTTTTGCACCGTCGGAGAAATCCTAAGCACCTATAAGAGGTGATCTGTGATGTCAATACCGAGTACTGAAAGTTGATTAGTTTCTTGGATGCAAACGCCGGGAATGGCTTACGCTTTAACGACAGGAGACATCATTGAGTTTTTGAAGCATTAAATTCTACACGGTTTTAGATTCCCCATTGTACAATGCTGCCGAGATCAGAATTTAATGAGCTTATCATACGCTACCGTTGAAGTTCCACATCCGAAGGACAAGGATGTGAATCTAGAAAAGAATATGAAAAGCTGAGGGTACTGTCATCAGCAAAACAGTTTAATGGATTAAAAGTGGCAGACAAGAGATCGTTTATGAATATGAGGAAGAGAGTCGGAGACAAAACGGAGCCCTGTGGAACAAGAGCGCTTATTTAATGAATTTGAAACAATCCAATACAACTTATATTGAACGGTTAGAAAGGTATTTTATAATCCAATGAAGAAGGGATTCATCAATTACAAAAGCAAGAATTTTCGATAAGAGAGCTTATTGCCAAACTCTATCAAATGCCTTTAAAATATCAAGAGCGATAATCTTAGTTTCTCCCAAACTATGTAAAGATTTGTTCCACTGTTCGGTGAGATAAACTATGAGATCACCAGTAGAGCTATTGCTACGAAACCCATACTGCCAGTCATTTAGAAGCTTTCGTTCTTCAAGATATTTCCTAAGCAGATAATTAATCAGCGTTTCCATGACCTTGGAAAGAAGGGACGTGAGTTCTATTGGGCGAAAGTTGGAGGGGGAGGATGATTCGCCTTTTTAGGAACAGGCTGTTCAAATGCTGTTTTCCATCCGCTCGGAAAGAGACCTGTAGAGTAGGAAACATAGAAATACTTACTCATTCGTTTTGCAAGCGTTTAAGAACACCTCTTCAAAACAATAGAGGCACGCAGTTAAGGAAACTCTCATAATCAGTACTTGAAGTCAAAACATTACGAATAAACATGACAGTGACACTATAAATTTTTCTTCTAAACTCAATAGTCTGTGTCCCAAATAATAGTCATTTCAAATTATAAGAATGATGGAAACCTAAGAATAATAGGAATAATAAAGGACACATATGACCGCCTTCTGGAACACCAGAAGTTACCTTAATTTCTTTTGAGGAAAAGTCTCAGATCATTTCATCAGAAATCTTGATGACTAGTGAATCAGTTAAAAGTTTAAAAAACACTATAAATTAGTTCTTTTCTGACGTAGCAGTGTCTACAAAATTACACGTATGATCAAAAAAGCAGGTCTACTGTTTAAAATTGGGTAACTTGTACTTATAGAAACAACATTCATTTTTGCGGCATCAAAAGCTTTGTGGGCTTGTGCAATAATTATGTATACCCTACATAATAATTTTGGTCGTTAGACAAATGAAAAACAAAACAATGAAATAAGTAATTTTAAAGACTCTTTTTGCCTTACTGACAGTATTGAGGGGCTTACCGTTTTAGTCTTCTAATTTCTATAAATTGCATTAGAACAAGTTCTGGTCGTTACAAGTTCATACATTTCCATAAAGTATATGTGTGAGACACGATTCAATTATTCTGCTCCTTCAATAAAATATCACAGCAATGACCAAGATCACGAACTTATCAGCCACATAGTCCGATATACTTTTACTAAATATAAGGGACCATAGATGTATAAACCCACCTTTAAAATATAAGAATTAATATAAATTCAAAACTTTTCAAGCCATTGTTGTTGCGTAACCAAATTTCAGACATTTCAATACTGTTTTGAAAAATATTAACATAAGATTTTTGAAAATTTCCATATTTCCCATGATATTAATAATTTGTATGGACATATTACACAATAAGCTATCTTTATGCATACGAAGGGATCTTAAAGTAAAATAATAAGTATAACGCAGAACACCTTCCCTCTCTAATCGTCGTATCGTACATACCAACATACATGTCAATTAAAAAGTTGTACATATTTTAATTTGTTGGCGCCTACAATTATGTTCAACAGCAACTCAGTGCACGTTTATTGAGTGCAATATGATTTATATTCCAACTCTGCCATATCGATAGAATTTATATTGATATATTAGCAAGCCGAACACGCTTGTTCTAGCTCCTCAAATCCCGGCTATTATTTCCAAATCTCTTGATTTATTCTTGTTCTTTATGCAAGTAAGTTCTATCTATTATGTATTTGACTTGACTCAAAAACTCGTACGCAACAAATCGTCAAATTATCATTCCTATTCAATTCTGATGTGTTTTTTTTTTTGTTTTTTGAAACCTCAAGAGACTGTGACTACTTAGAAATTGTTATAAATTATTTGCTGCGTGATGCAGAACAACACAATTCTGGGCCAAAATTTACACACTTTTATACAAGTACAACTCATGATAGTGGTGGGCGGTGGGCGGTGGACAGGCAGTGGATGCAATTGGGCCGGGGGCAATTTAGCTACATATATGGACCTACCCAGAAAAACGCATTTTCAAAATTTTCTCAATCAATAAATCTTTGATTATGTGCTAAAGCAAAGCACGATCAAGGCGGTGCATGGTGTGGCCGTGCTGTAGATAGTATCCACGAGTATTGTCTGTAGATTAAGCTCTTTGATATACTTACACATGCTTGCAACCTTGGGAGATCAAGATTTCGATTACTATTGTTGCATTTAATGAGTCACTATATTGTTGGCTGCTGTAACATGTCAAGCTTTTTGGTCGGTGACCAGATCATAGCAAACCATACAGTGGTTCAGTTCTTGTTAATTAACAGCTCATAGAAAGAATCATTTATCGGAGTTAACTGATCCAAGAAACAGAAACAGAAATAAAAACAACAAACAGAACGAACAATCCAATTGATCGACATAGATCCGAATCGACTCGAAATCCAAGCCCTCGCACAATCTATTTTAATTAATCGGCTTATCAATATCGAATAAATCAATTTTCGCCGCTCATACCGATCGGTCAAGTCTCTGGTGCCGAAACGTGCACCTGACAAGCGACAATTATTCAAAGCTAATAGCCATCAAGCACTTTGAATTTTTTGACTGCATACGTATGTTTGAAGATATCGGTGGGTACCTATGGTGGCAACTTAGACGGCCAGCGGCTTGAGCAGCGGCTTGGCGTTCTCCAAAGCAAAAGACAAATGAACGTAAATCCGTAGTTTGAACGACAGACAGGTCGATAGAATCGTGATGAATATTTCGTTTGCGATTAAAACGCATTTTAGATTTTTTGTTCATTAATTAGCTTCACAAAAAGAATATTCATTTACGCGAACATATGTATTTACGAGTAGTATGTAGGTTGGGTTTAGAGTTTAGATTTATTGTGGACAGAACGAAATATTGGTCAATTGTAATTTGATAAAAGCTTTATTGTTTTAAATTAAATTTAACCTACAATTTCGCATTAAGAATTGTTCATTTTATAAAACTTATAATTGACAAACATAAACTGCTTTGGTTTAGTTTAATTGCACTCTTTAAAATTAAGATCAGTAAAAATAGATTTATCGTATTAAATAGTTTTTTTTTTATAAAATGTGTTGTAACCATTTTTTGTTTAAGTCAAAATTATTGTATGTTGATGTAATATACGAGAAATTAGTTATATAACCTTATTTTACTTACATATTTTGGAGCATATTCTTGTAATTCTTCCTCAGCTTGGGAACATTCAAAATGTAAAATGTAAACCAATATTATGATTAATCTTAAGCCGAAACAATGCGGCCGGATCTGAAACGAATTACAAACAAAAATATTTTATTTTAGATATGAATTAGTAAAATTGGTTTATATATTTTATAAAATACATTTCTGGTTATAAATACAAAAATTAACAGTGGCTTCATTTTAAATCTTAAGTTATTTTGACACTAACCCACTTGAAAACAACAGACAGTCAATAGCATGTCTCCGCGAAACAAAATGAATCGTTTTAAATTTGAAAACATTTGGAAACTTGTGTAAATTCACAAACGCATCACTGCAGATATGATTTGCTATCATCTCTGTAGCACGTGCATAAATACAAATAATTGGCATCACTTTAAATGTCAATTTTTCATTATTTCAAAGTTGGATAAACTGATGCGCAAATATATAAAAAAGCATCAAGAATTTTCTTAATAGTTGCTGATGCCGACGCGATTTGAAGCAAAAAGTGCGCAAAAAGACAATGAAAAGTATTTTAACAAATTCTAAATTGTTTATAAATTAATAAATTTGATGAATCTTATCATAAATTAAACTATTTATAGAAAAAAGATTAAAATATTAATTGCCGGCAGAAAAACAAAATCAGTATTGTGGAGAAAAGCTCTAGAGGAGATAAAATGTGTGGTTCCAGATTTTAATTACAACAAAAAACAAATCCATCAAAAGTTCTTAAATATTATGATAACCTTCCAAAAAACAAAAAAACAGAAATAAGGAAACTGGAAAAGATGCGACAACTTGGAAATATTTCGATAGATTGGACGAAGTGTATGGAACCATTCAGCCTCCTGTCCAGGACTTGCTCTCCTCAATACCAACCAAATTTGTATGAATGTTTGCATTCTCTTCAGACGTTTTACTCTCGAAATCATCTCTTATGACGAGGTGCATTTTCATCTTGGCAGCTACGGTAGGATTAGAAAATTAGGGTCTCATTTTTGTGAAATTAATTTCATTCCATAATTTCAAAAAAAGCACTTGCTACTGGACTGTAACTTTATTTTGAACCAAAAAATTGTAGAGTTTACATATTTTAGCTTGGAAAAAACAGCCTAAAGTGCTGTGGGCTTTTAGTCCACCCGCATTTTAAGAAAAAGTATGGTCATACTCGTTGGTTAGTGTGATGGACTGTCATGCGAGAGGTCTTGGGTTCGATCCTTGCCTATGCCACCTAAAGTTTTTTTTCACGGGTACTGCCTCTTGCGAGGAATTGACAAATTCTCCAAGAGTAATTCTTGTCATGAAATATGCTTTCTCAAATTTGCCGTTCGGATTCGGCTTAAACAATGCTCGCACACAGGAATGGTTGAGAGTGTCAGTCACTAGGCCCTAGTTCTCAAACGGACTGTTGCGACACCCAATAACTTCTCTGATAACTTCTAATTTTTAACCGCTAAACATTTTGAAATGGTATTTTTTCTAACGAGTTAATTTTATTATTCAGAAAAACTATTGAAAGAGTAGATATGCAATCTTGAACTTAAGTTTAAACTGTTTTATGGATCCAAGTATCACGTTCTGCACGATGCATGAAAGGTTGTCAGATGATTATGAAATACGAAGCGGAGTCAGACAGGCCTGTATTCTGTCGCTAATATTGTTTTGCTTATAAGCGATGTATTGCGTGCAGCTTTGTCAGGTAGCGGAGGGATCCCATGGACTTTTACATCCTATTTAAAGCATTTGGATTGCACGGACGATGTTTGCTTACTCTCTCATAAAAACATGGATCTCCATTAAGTGACAACAAGTGTGGAGAGAGAAGCCTAAAAATCTATTGTGGCAAAATACAAATTATCACCTTCGGATCCCGACCATCCTCTCTAATAAATATTTCCTCACAACCGGTGGAGAAAGTAGGCAGCTTCCAATCAAAGTATCGTCTTCATCGAAGGCGAAACGGAATAAGACGTCATCTGTCGCATCGGTAAAGCAAAAGTGGTGTTTGGTATGCTGTCAAAAATTTGGAGGAATACTCCTATCAGCTTAAGATCAAAGCTGACTGTTTCACACAAATGTCGAATTTGTGCAGCACCTGGAAGGTGCATTCTTCCATTACAGGGAAGCTTGCATACCTCCGTGAATTGATGTCGTCGCAACATTCTAAAGATTTTCTGCCCAAACCGAATATCCCATAAGCTTTTTTATAGAATGACAGGTCAGAAACCTATAGACTATAATATACGAAGGTGCAATTGGCAATGGTTTGACATACGTTTCGAGAAGGTAACGACTACATTGAAGGTTAAGCTATGCAGTGAAATCTGCTAACATAGGAAAAATTGCTGGACGACCCAGAAGCATATGGGGCAGGACAGTCGAGGAGGAATCAGCGTCACTATGCAAGATTTGGAGGAAAAATGTAAAAGTAATTAAGTAAGTTGTTGAGGAGTTGAATCAATATGTTTGTTTTAAAAAAAAAACACTGTGATTAAATATTACAAAATTTAAAGCCTACATATATCTGTATGGCATGAAACAACTTAGAAGTCAGTATCTTCTTTTATTCTCAAGATATTTTACTAAAATTGTAAAGTTCAGGAGCCCTACTATGTATCTCAATTATACTTTTGATTCTATTCCAAACATATTTCCGATTCTACTTTCAAATCGTACTACGTATAAAAGTAGAATCGTACGCTTGTTATACCAACTTGTTTTCAAAAAATTCTTTACTTTCGAAAGTGTATGGAGGTGTTTGACGGTTTTAAAAACAAAACAAAAATAAAACATCAAATTTTTGGGCAAGAATAATTATTACAAAAATGGACACCGTTGGAATTTGGTTTAATTTTTAAGGACATGAAGAACAGTACGAGCAAATTGAACGCAGAAGAATAAGAAATGATTCCAACATAATGGAGATGAGTGAGAAAAGGTTTGTACATACATATACATATATGTATGTATATGGTAGAATATTTGGACGCATTCTTAATGAAAAATATATATTTTTGTTTTGGTTTTGATAAGAACTATCGATTTTCTAAAGAAGGATTTATGTTCTTACTTAAGAGGCGTTCAATATATTCTCGGTATCGGGGTGAAGCTGTGGTTGTATATATAAATTGACTTATTTATCAAGTAATACTATTATTTTAGTGCATTCATGTAAAATTTCATATAAATGTGATTATTATTTACCGTTAAATCTCTATTTAAACAGAATCATAATGGCAACTGAGACGATGATGGTGAAAATTGAGCATCGCGCTGTAATTAAATTTCTCACTAAGCAAGGAAAAAGTCAAAAAACTATTCATGAAGAAATGGCGACAGTTTACCAGGGTTCCGCACCTTCATTATCAACTGTGCAAAAGCGGTCAAGTGAGTTCAAGAGAGGCAGAGAGAGCATTGAAGACGGCACCCGCTCCGGCGCCCGGCTAGTGCTTGTACGGGAGAAAGCATCAAAGAAGTCGAAAAACTTGTTCTCGAGGATGCCCGAATAAAGGTGAAAATGATGGAAAAGATCACCAAGCTTTCGACGGGTACCATTTACACCATCCTTCATGACCATCTTAACCTTTCAAAGGTCAGTGCAAGGTGGGTGCCATGAATGCTCACAGCGCCTCAAAAAAAAGTGAGAATCGCATGCTGTAGAGAGCTTTTGGAGATGTGTAGTGAGAACGCGGACGGTGTTATGCATCGGATTGTTACTGGGGACGAAACATGGGTTCACCACTATGACCCTGAAAGCAAACAAGAGTCCATGCAGTGGCATAAAAAAGGAACAGACCACCCGAAGAAGTTCAAAGTCACTCCGTCTACCGGGAAGCTCATGGCCACTCAAAGGGAATCTTACTCATTGAGTACAAAAAAAAAGGTGAAACCATCAACGCCAAATCCTACGCTTCCACTTTGCATAATTTGCGAAAGGAAATTAAAAAGAAAAGACGGGGTAAACTCGCAGCGGGTGTGTTGCTGCTTCATGACAACGCTCCTGTTCACACGGCGTGAGTTTCCAAGGCTGCTGTGCGAGATTGTGGTTTTGAAGAAATTTAACATCCACCCTATAGTCCAGACCTTGCCCCTAGTGATTACTTCCTGTTTCCGGATTTGAAAAAATGTCTTCGTGGAAAAAGATTTTCGGATGATGAAAAACTCAAGTCGGCAATAAATGGGTATTTTGAAGGGAAAGAGGAAACTTATTTTTTTGAGGGTTTAAAAAAGCTTATCTCAAGATGTAACAAATGCATTGATGTTAGGGGAGATTATATTGAAAAATAAAAACAATTTAAATTGAATTCGCATTTTCCTTCATAACGATACCGAGAATATATTGAACGCTCCGTAACACAATATCATCCGACATGAAATGAATGAGGAAGAGAAACAAAAGTCCAAACGCTGTTTTTGAAAAAATCACGAATTCCAGGTGTAATTGGGGTGGAACTTATATTCAACATTTGAAGTACACCTTGAAAAAAAACTCCCCTCGCAAACACATTTGTTGTAGAGTGATTATTTTCGATTTTTCCTTGTTTTGAATTCTACTTTCGAGTTACGTAGTTTCTCGTTTATTCGAAAGTTCATAAGAATATAGTTGGCACTTCTAGAACTATTTGATTCTCGTTCGATCGAAAGTAGTCAAAAAGATAAATAGTACCAATATTTCGAATTCGAACAATTTCATTAAAAAATAGAGTTGCATAGTAGGGTACCAGTACTTTTAAAAATTTGTATGTTTCAGGTTTTTATTTTTCCCCCAATTGGTAATAACTTTACAAAATTATAATACTTTTTTTTATAAAATGAAGAGAGTTTGACGTCAATAATTTGTTTTTATTAAGGTACAATAGTCGAAAACCAACTTTTACGAGTTCTTAGTTGTTTCTAGCACGCTTTTATTTTTGTAAAAAAATAACAATAGAATTTTCCACAAAAATTAAATAAATGCTAACAACAATCAAATAGTTTTTAAGTTGATGCTCTTATTTGTTTTCAAGATATTAGAGCTGGAAGTCAATGTTAGCTTGATTTTAAATGTATTTTTGCAGGTTTTTATATATATAAATAATGTTGTTCATTGCCTTTTTTTTAAATAATTTTTCAAATGGTAGCAACATCATTTGTAAAGTGAAACTATTTAAAGTAGACATTTATTTATCTTTATTTTTTCAATTTTCCAAACATTTTTCAGTTTCTTGGAACATAATTTTTATTATTTTATATTATGACTCAATACCGAACAAGTATATTTTTAGAAAACAATCGAAAAACAGGTTCTTTTTTATAAATTAAATCTAACTATAGATTTTATTTTTATAAATAAGAAAAACTGAAAAAAAAATATTCTCCTCGAATATTTTACTAACAAAAAATGATTTTATCTCCAAAATAATTGGCAAAAATAACAACGTTTTGAAAAATTTTGAAAAAAAATCGAATTGACACTTTTTTACAAAAAATAAAAACCCACAAAAAAAATACTAAAACTTATTAAAAATTTACTTTCGACTCGAATTTCTTTTTAAAAATTAAAAGTATTGACTTCAAAATAATTTGTTTATAGAAAATGTTGTAAAATGTATAAAAATCCAACAGTCAGCTTTTTCATAAAAATTATAACATATAAATAATAGTACGCAATATTGATAAAAGCTGAAGTGCGGTTGATGTCTCTTGAATAAATGATGTGATTGACTTCTAAATAATTTAAGATATAAAAACTTTTAAGAAATTATTCTATTAATATTGGTAAAAATTTGATTTCGACTAAAAATCGCGTTAACAAAAATAGATTTTACAATCAAACTATTTCATCATATGCAAAATATTGTTGGTAATTTTTAAATTTTTAAGAACAATTAAACACACAACTTTTTTAACAAAACTCGAAAATCTACAAACCCTTTAAGCGAGACAAATTGACAGACGGGATAAGAAGTTAGCAGTGTCGGTCGCTTTTAAGCCTCTTTTTTAAATTACTTTTGTAAAAAACCATAAACTTAATGATTTTAAAATGATTTTCTACATCTTTCGACTTATTATCTGTAAAACAAAATATATTTAAAGTTAATACTCAATGGCTCTTTAAGTTTTTGAGATATAGACGACGAAAAATAGTATCCCAAACATACGTACACAAGTTTAGATTCTAGGGATTTTGAAACATCAAGGAGTTAATAAGATGCATATAATTTAATGTTATGGCTAAGAACTTAGTTTTATTGCAAAGATAAGGGTTTGCCATTATGTTCAAAAGATGTTATTGGGTGAGTAGCTGACGCGACTGGCCCAATACAGTCGAGTCCCAATTTTGAATAATTTTTTTTTCTGCAATCGGATCCGTATGTCAGCAATAACTCGCCGAACAATCTTTTTCAAAGCATCAATCGTCTCAGTTTTATCCGCGTAGACAAGCGACTTCACAAAAAATACCCAGTGGTATAAAATCGCATAATGATGAGGCTACACCAAAACTCACCAAAAGTTTCGTCCAAGAATTTTTTTGGATGGATGGTACATGGTACATGGTTATGTTTTTCTTTTCTTTATTTTCGACAGTGTGATTGATTAAACACAGCGGTTAAGCAAATGAAGAAATGTTTCAGGTAAAATTTGTAAAAATTTTTAATAAAAGGTGTTACCATCATTGCATCTATAGATCCGGGGATAATATTGTAGAATAGTGATCTTTCATATTTATAATTTAAAATGCAGACACGTAGTACTTTTTAATAAGGATAAGAATACTTAAAAGTACCCCTTGGCTTTGACTGAATTGATCATGACCATTTTTCTCGCATTAGCTATTTAGAACTTATTTTAAAAATAAAAACAAGTATACGCCCTAATCCCCATCTAGGATTTTATGTTTAAACATCACTATCGCCCCTTACTTCTTTGACTATAAATGTTGCGAAATCATTTTAAGGGTAACATTTTTTTACAAACAAATTTCTTAAGAAAACTGGTGGTAAAATTTATTTAAAGGCCTTCAGTACAAGTGATTTCAGTATGAGTAATTCTGCATCACTTAGTCACCACCACAATGTTTGTTATCTTAACTAAAAAGGAAAGTCATCTTTTATAAAGTGAGAAAATTATATTAATATAAATTTTTTCACTTTGAATTCGGATTGGGATTTGGAATCTTGTTAAAAAATATGGCATTTTAAATAAACTCAAATTGCCTAAGGAGGATGAATAATTACGAAGTATAATGTCATACGCATGTTATTCATTCATCTGTTATTATTTCATGATTCCTTTTTGATAAATGACCGCAATAAAAAGTGGATTGCGTTCACTTCCTTGCTTTTTAACATACATATGCCTCGCATAATATATGGATTGCATACATATACGAAGTCGTATACAGTGTGTCTTTTGCCAGGAGCTAGGCTTTACCTTGTTTAATACTCTCCTACAACTTAACATGCGAAAACTAGTTAAAAATATACATATATATACTATACAAGCCAATAAACTATATCTCTAAATAGTTTATAGAAAACATACGACGCTTATTAAGTCCATGCCCAATGCGAACGTTTTTCAATTGGATATCTAGTGGATAGTGAATAGTGGCGTGGATATACTGGACATTCAAAATCAGATGACAATTTATTTCATAACCACTCGCTGTCAATATATCGGTTACCTTGCATTTGCTACTAAAGAAATATATCAATCTTTAATACAAACATACATATATAAAAAATAAAAATAGAAACAAATCAAATTGAAAGAAATTGTGTCGTTAAATTGGTCTCAAAGCTAAAAGAGTAAAACCAGAAGCCGGGCTGGGGACTCTTAAGTGATACTCGTAAATGATCAAAGATCCGACGTGTAATTTGTTTCCAGTTTGGTCTTTGCCCAGATGTTGGTGTACCAGATATATAGGTACGACTATGAAAACATACCCTACCTCCTCCTGTTATACATTAGGACGGATTTCTTGAACGCAAGCTTAGATTGGTTTGGCGACACAACGCATGGTATGGATGTGAACGGACCACGGACGGACTTTCAATTCAAACCCTCACCTCCAACTCTCCATTTATATATAGATAAGTGCGTTTCGTTCGTCCATCGCGTCGTTGCGTCGCGTAGCGTTACGGTCGTTCGCTTACGCAGTGCGCGCGGTCTCTCTATCGCTAGTTTGGAGCAGCTGAGATTTGTAGTACAGCATGTTTATATTAATTAAATTGTACAACGCTAGAATGTGCGATTTGCGCGTGAATTTTTATTTCATATGCCAGCAAACTTTTTGTCTTCTTATTTTCTATCCCAACTAGACTTAAGATACAGCTTCGTATATTTGTATAAATAAATTTGAATATACTTCACTCGTACTTTTGCATCTGCATCTGCATCCAGTTGAAATCGATCGTAAATCTTTCTTGCTGAAGTACCAATGACTTATCCTTAGTCAATACCTTTCACATATTTTTTAAAACTCTTGAATTCGCTGAATTTAAAACAACAACAACAACAAAAAAAGGAGCAAAAATAGAATTAAATGTCTTGTGACTTAAAGGTAGACTGAGTTGCACAATTTAATAGACAAAAGTTTAAAGTGTTAAGTGTTTTTCTAATCTGGTTTTAATTTAAAACAAATTTTCCTAAGGTTGCTATAATATAGAAGTTAATTGAAGCTAATATCTTAACAAAATGTCGTTTTGAAGAAGCGGGATGTGTATTTGTTAGTCTTCAAATTACATAAGTTTTTTGTGGTTCTACTTTAAATTTTGATATAAGTTAGATGCGTAAGTATCTATTTTTTAATTCTAAGGAGTTTTGTAGGCGTTTTGTTAAAATATTCTATAAGAATCACCATTGATAGTTTCCATTCTATTTTTCTAACTTTTAGAGATTTGCTAAATCTTTATGACATCTGTATAATTATTTTTAAAAGAGCAGTGGATGGAATGGTCCGTCAACAGTTGGGAATTCCAATTAATATGTCCATTTAATCGTGCTCTGTTTATGTTCACGAACTGTCATTTTTTTGACAGGTTTGGGTGCTCGTTTTTTAATAAAAGGTAATTAGCAATTTACTAGTAACGAAATGAAAGGTTTAAAATTTTGGACTCCCTTGCTAAATATTTAGCCAGTTGTTAACTAGTTAATTGTTAAATTCTTAACAATAGGTTGTTTAAAATTTTGTGCCTCTTTTTTTTGGAGAGACATGCAAATATAAGAAAGTTAATAGGGCTAGTTTTAACGGCAGCGTCGATTAAAAAATATTCAGCCTTGAGTTTAAGAGTTTTCAATTGGTTTTTAATGTGTGCACTTTTTTATAATTAACTGGCACTTAAGGGGTTTTTAATACAATTTACATGTTTAAAGTTTAAACACAGTGTGAGCTTAAGGAAAATAGGGAAGGATTAAAGAGAAGATACCGATGCAGCATTCAACATTCTCGATGTGCGATTAAAAAAGAATCTCTTTATTGACAATACGTCCGAAATTTAGCTCAAGGTTAGACTGATGTGCATTCCCAGAAGTTTCAGTATTACGGCTGAATTGTTTAAGGGGGGAATGCAACTGGCTAACTCAACAGACATTGCGGCGGTGTTCGAGTCGCCTACCATTTTCAATGCTTCTTTTTTCGATCCTGATGTGCAAAATACTTAAACTTGTTTTAAATACAGCCAGATTAGAAGGGTTAAAACATTTCTTGCACTTCCTAACCGCCTAACAGCATTTTTGGCAATATTGAATATGTGATCATTCCATAAGAGATGATCTTTGATACACATAGCGAGTACTGAAAGTTGATTAGTTTCTTGGATACAAGTGCCGCTCATGGATAGACACATGATCGTTTATGAATATGAGGAAGAGAGCCTGAGTTATATTGAACGGTTATAAAGGTAATGTTTAATACACCGATGAAGGGATTCATCAATACCAAAAGCACGCATATTAATAAACGATGCAAAGATTTGTTCCACTGTTCGGTGTGATAATTTATAAGATCACTAGGAGACTTATTGCGACAAAAACCATTTGTTATGAATTTGAAATATTGAGTCTGGTTAAGCACTCCACAAAAAAAAGAATCCCTGTACTTAAAAATACGTTAAAAATTGGGTTTAAGGGTAAACTTATAAGCATAGAAGTATGAGTATTAAGGTCCCATTGTTTGAGGGATGGAATGCAACTTACTATGTCATAAAAGTATTTCTTGTGAAAATATCGATAAACAGTGGTATTCCAGAGAAAATGTTTTAGGAAGAGAACGATCGACTATCATTTTTTAGACTCTTTCTATAATTCTTTCGAAAAAACTCAAGTATTTTATTGGACCCAGCCTTGATATAAATCTATAATCGAGGTTTCGACGAATAAAACCTTTGTAAATTGTCTTTCATTATTCAAGATAACTCTACAAAAGATGGTTTCTTATGCACATAACTAGAACTGAAAGTTGTTCAGTCCCCTCCATGAAAGTATCATCAATGGGTAATAGCATTGAGGAAGATTTACGCTTTTGAGACACTAAACAGAATTGGGGTTTTGAAACAATAAATTCTACACGGTTTTTAATTCCTCAATGCTGTGAAAATCAGAATTAAATAAGCTTATCATACGCTGCCGTTGGAAGTCCATATCCGAAGGACAAAGATAAGAATCTAGAAACGAATATGAAAAGCTGAGGGTACTGCCATCAGCGAAACAATTAAGTGTGTTTAAGACTCAGATAAAAGATCATTTATGAAAATAAGGTAAGTTTTGGAGTAAAATGTTTTTGAAAAAAAAACGTTGGGAAAAACCATAAGATCATCAGCAGACTTACTGCTTCGAATACAATACTACCTGTCATTTCGAAACTTTCTTTCTTCAAAACGTTTCTTAACCTAAAAATTATGCAGGGTTTTCATGACTTTGGAAAGAAGAAAATGAAATTGGATGATAGTTAGAGGGGCAGCAAAATAGCCACTATGCAAGCGATTGTAGCACCATATCTTTTGCATGTAATTTTTCATGTGGAAGTTATACATTTGTTGCTGTATATCCTCGATATTTCTTCACGAAACTAATTTGTAGGGTCATTCTCAAAATTTTTGAGCCTTAAAATGCTAAAATACTCTGACGTGAAAATGTAACATCGCAGAAGACAATTTTTCAATGATAACAAAGAAGTATTTCAATAATTAGCGAAGATACAACATTGCTAGTGATCAAACAAATTGATTTCTTGAAGTAACTAAACTTTAAAACCTTCACACCTAAATCTTTATAAAAAAAAGTATGTCGTTTACGATATTGGTAAAATCGAACAGGATGCAATATTCTTAACTGCTCTTGAATGATGCACACGCTCTCAATTATTTAAATCAATAACTTGTCCCAGAAGAAGATTCATGGCGACTTTAAAGTTATAGACTAAGTTTTGTAAACTATGACTGAAAATTTTAACATATTCCATGCTTCTTTGAAATGTATTTTGTTCTTATTTTAGTATTGGCGTCAAATGTCAAAAGATGACAGCTACAAAATTAGCTGATTATTCGAATTAAAATTTGTTGTTGGAAAGTAGTTTATACAATATATTTTAAATGTTTAATGAAATGTTTAGAAAAAACTAATCGGAAATTTTTCAATGAAAACCCAAAAGAAATATCGATAAACTCTTCCTCGACTCCCATATCTTAAGAACACACAATGATATTTGCTTAAAGATTATTTCATTTGATACAGAACTACAAAGTGTTAGAACGGTTGGATCCTTTCTTGTGACAGTTTATTTCATTTTGCATTGATACCGTTTTCACAAATACTTCGCCTTAATAGCATTCTCCATTTTCGACAACTAAATAATGAAAATAGAAATTATCAAAACTTTAGCAAAATATCCACTCGAAATAGTTGCTGATGGAAACCTAGCAGCTTTCTTTTTTTTCATTTCAATTTTCATTTCAAACTTTCAATCGAATTATTTTCTTCAATCACATAAATTATCAAAACAAATGCATTTGTATATTTTTCAAATAGTTCATAACGATCACCTCGCAAAGTGAGAGTATCCTTGAGAAAGTGAAAAGAAAGTTAAGCTTTCTCTCTCAATATTTAACATCAAATCAGAAAAAATATTTCGACACTTACAAAATATAACATCTTGTCCTTCAACAAAAATTAATCCTTTAATAGTTTGGTTTTATATAACAAAAACACTGAAGTTAATCCTTGATAATTTCGTACAGTTGTGAATGTCTTAAAACTTGTCCAAAGCTTCAAGGGAAAGCTTGGCTATAAAAATGTATTTATGTAGTCACTTTGTTGGTTTTGATTTTTCACTATAATATGTTAACGTTATAAAAATGGTCTATGTTCACATTTCAAGGACAACTTTACAATTAGATTTGACGCTAACCAAAGCGCCTCTATTTATAGTAAATGCTCTTTACTATTCGATGCTTCTTTATTAAAAAAAAAAAACAAAAAGAAGACAAGTTTCCTGTGCTGTCGGTTCGGATCTTAAGACCATCAGTTTCCAATGATTGCCGGTTTTCTATTTTCTATTTATCCGGTTAGTCTAGCGCGCTGGCTGCACTGTTGGCTAGTTGGGTGGTTATTTTTGGCAGGAGTTAGAGTAGAGATTCAAGCAAACTTAACTTAGCTACCTAACCTATGCTATACATAAACGATGCATTTCTTTCAAACACGACAAAATGTGTAACTTGCACTTTTTTCTCTTCACAATCATATTGAGTTCAGGGTCGTTGTCTGAGTTAAAAAGGAGGAAGGCGCTAAACAAAAGAAAAATAAATTAAGCTTTTTAACTTCATCTCGAGCTGTGTTCCTCATAATAATTGTTTTCAAAAATCAAAATTTAAACTGATTAACTGATTTGAATAAAGGAAATTCTAGAATTTTGGTTGACATTTAGAACGAAATATTTTGCTTATGTCAAAATATGGCTTAAGACCTCGATAAACGTCATACTTGTCAATTGTTGACATGAAAACTGATAAAGAGATACAAAAATCACAAGACCAAGACCAAAACAAGAATGAAGTTTTATTCAGTTATACAAAAAGTTATACAAGAAAGCAAATGTTTGATCTTACAAGACTGGACAGCCCTGACTAATGCCTTTTGCATTGGCTGCCAGTGAATGGACCCTTTTCAGTATTAGTTAAATTTATTCTAGTGAAATAATTTTTACTTTAGATACAAAATAATCACTTTATGTGGAAAACAAAACAATTGTGTAATCGGAATAATAAAGTTGACTCACTGAATGGTTTAAAGTTTTCAGAGTAGGCATTTGACACCTGTCATTTAAGATAATGTACTTCTTAACAGTAGAACAACATTCTAAAATTATTAAAACTTACTGCAAACGTTCTCGCTACTTTCCATGATATTGATATAAGAATTCTGTAAAACTTTGAACAAATTTGAAAAGATTGGAAGCGTTACTGATGTCGTAATACACTTTAAGTCCAAACACTGCTATAGGTGTTACTGATGATCCGAATTTATCGATTTTCTGATGTTCGTGTATGTTATGCACGTCCCTATATCGCATTTGGAACTAAAACTATGTTTACAGTCAATATGGAGCGATGAGGTCTAATGACAACTGTTTTTATTTTGTTAAGTGGGGACTGAAGATCATGAAGATATGTGGTTCGAACAAGATGATCATGTAATTCGACAGTTTCGCCACGACGGAAATCAGACACAAAAGCATGTCATTTGAAACCCTTAGTATTTTCATGGTGTGGCTATGAAAAAATACGCATTTACTTAAAAAATCCTCGATATAAATGCGAAATTATACTCAAATTATAGACGAGATATCGTCCGAAATGTTTGTAAAAGAGATTCGAAATTATAATTCGTATGATAGTGCTTTTCACACTTAATTATTTTATGATGGAATTAGACAATATTAGAGGAATTTTAACATATGTACTATTTTAAGGGAAAAAATCATTCGAACTCCTTCACAAATTATTAAAAAGATTGTGCTGTTGAATTTGTTTTCACTTTTAACAAATCGCCCCTTTTAACTAAGACCCTGTTTCCTCGCACACCTGATTTACTGCATATTAAATTGATAAAACAAACTAAAATGAAAAGTTAAAAGACAAGTTTTTCCGCAACACTGAACATACCCACTATAGTCATCGCGTGGTACGGTAAGGAATATCGGAATTGGGAACTACCATGACCGGATTCAGACAAAAAAACACTATATAAATTAGTGAATTACACAACTTCTAGAATGAAAGCTGCTTTGAAATTGATTTAAAATAAATACTTATATGTTAATTATTGTTATTAATGCTAAGATTTCTTTAAATAATTTGAAAATCTCCGAAAGCATTTCGTTTTATAATTGAAAATTAAATTGACAATTAGTTGACATAAATACTATTCGAGTGGTCCTCCCCTATAAATGCTGAGATTTTAACCGGCTTTCATCCCAATCACGGTTAGGCATGTAAAAGAATGCAGTCTTTTGGGAATGCAATTTTGTATGACCTCAATATAAAGATTGCATTCATTGAATTTACCTAAAGATTGTGACTTCAAATTTTACAGTCACCAATCATTTGATCTTAAAAAGACTTCAGTCAAGTAATTGCAGTTATTTGAGACTTTGGGCATTTGCATTCACTTTAAGTCTTTGCATTCTTAAGTATGAATGCAATCTTTTAGTGAATTCAATAAATGTTTTACTCGTATAATCGCATTTTTTTACAAATCTGCACTGGCAAGACCAATTTTGCTGCTGTTTTACGGAAAAAAATTGTAAAATTTTGGTTTCTTCTAGACATTTTGTTTAAATTCATAAAATTTGTAACCAACATGTAATGGGTGATTTATTTGATATATTCTTTTTGGCAACAATGACAGCTCACGGACTGTGTTCTGCGTCACTGTCAAACATCTTCAGTTTGATGTTTTATTTAACCATGTAATCGTTTTACAACGAAAGAAGGCTTGTAAATTATTGAACTTGTTTATCAAAATCCCCCTTAAAATCATTTTCAACCGTTCTCTCCGTGAAGGTTACTTTTTAAAACAATGGAAGAGTTCCTTTAATTATCCCGTTTTTAAATCAGGATCCAAAAATGATGTAACCAACTATCGTCCGATTTGCAAAATATCTGTGATCCCTAATTTATTCGAAAAAATTATTTATAAAAAAATATTGTTTTCTGTGAAAGAAATAATCTCGCCTTTGCAGCATGGTTTTATCAGTAGAAGATCAACTACAACTAATCTTATAATTTTAAGTAATAATGTACTCAAAGCTCTAGAACAAGGAAACCAATGTGACGTGGTGTATACTGATTTCGCGAAAGCGTTCGACAGAGTTGATCACTAAATATTAATTTCCAAATTGCATAACATCGGTTTTCATTCCAATTTATTGACATGGTTTAAATCTTACCTTATTGGCAGAATTCAATATGTTCGTATTAATAATGTTACTTTCAACCCTGTTTTTATTACTTCCGGTGTCCCACAAGGAACTCATTTGGGTCCTATTCTCTTTCTCTTGTTTATCAATGATATTCTCAGTTGTCTAAAAAATTGTTCTTGTTTGATGTATGCTGACGACCTTAAATTATTCCTGCGCATTAGTTCTATTTCCGATTGTATAAAGCTGCAGAATGATCTTAATAATCTTTCCGTTTGGTGTTCTAAAAATGATCTTCATTTAAATGTTTATAAATGTCATAGTATGTTATTCTGTCGCGGCACCTCTCCAATTATGTTTTACAGTTTATTTGGGTCAACCTTAACATAAGTCACTAAGAAAAAAGATTTGGGTGTAATCTTTGATTTAAAATTCAAATTCGCTAATCACATTGACTATATTATTTCTGAGGCCAGTTCTATGCTTGGATTTATTTCCAGGAACGCTAAAGACTTCTCTGATCCTCTTAGAGCCTTATATTTTTCATATGTTCGTTCAATTTTAGAATACTGCTCATCTACCTGGAATCCTATGTATGTATATAACTTATTCGGCGAGAATTGAACGAATTCAGAAACGGTTTACTAGAATTGCAATTCGGATATTGCGTATTTATTTCGATGTAATGCTTGTCACAGATTTAATAAATTATAAAATCAATTGCCCTCACTTGCTTTCGTTGATTGGCTTTCATGTTCCTTGTCGTGAATTACGTAATAATCGTTTATTTTGTGTACCCTTTCATAGGGTCAATTATGGAATCAATGAACCCTTAATTCGCTGTTTAAGACAAGCTAATTCTTAGTAGTCTTTAAGAGCAGTGTCTCTGCTTGATGATAAATAAATAAATAAAATGCGTACTCTGTTAAAAAAGTTCATCGCGAGCTTCCTGCATTGTATGGCCAGTTTAAATTAACTTTTGAACATTAAACCACCAACGCTCTTACGTAGAGTGTTAACTGAGAAAAATATCTCAGAAGTATCCAACGGTGTTAGTGATGACCGTGAAGTATTAATTCAACGCATTTCGCAGTAATTGGGCCTCTGTTACTCCACTATGCAGAAAATTCGGGCAAGGATTAAGTTTGAAGCCTTTTAAAATACGATTGAAGTGAAGCAAACTTTTGCTTGTGCTAAAAAGAAGACCTTGATTTACATAACAGGAGTGGTTTCAACAATAACATTCGGACCGAAATTGTGGAGGATTATGCCAAATTTAAATTAGGTAGATGGACCATTTGAGGTGCAGCCGAGACCAATATGTGCATGAATTAGGCTTTAAACATTGAAATATATCGATTGTACTATCGATTCAAATAAAGATTTCGTAACACAAATTTTTAAATATTTAAAACCTCCTCTTTAAAAATGAGTTTTAGAATGAGGGTTGACTCTTTGGTAATTTTACACGATATAAAGTATACTTTAACGCTAAATCACTTCTTTAACTTTAAAAGCAGAAAAATGCTTTTTTAACTTAACATACAACTTATTGTAATTGGTCAGATTTGTCAAATTGTAAATATTGACATTTTTCGACGTTTCAAGGTCCATAGAGTCCAAATAAAATATTTTTAGAGATATTGTTGTCTGTTCGTACGTCCGTACACTCAGGAAGCTTTTTTCGTCGTCCATATCTTTAGAACCGGTGCTGATATTGACTTCAAATGAATTTGGTTTTACAGATAATATTGCAGAAAGGACTCTCAAAAAATGAAGTTGTTTTTTGACCATTTCAACTTTAATAAAATACACGAACTTGCTTCTGTATGCAAAGAGTCTGTTTAAAAAAGCACCTTTATAAGATTCAAAAATATACCTGTAAAATAAGTTTTTCTTCTTTTGACAAATCAATGCCATTTGATTTTTCAAAAAAACCTCCACTTTTATAAAAACAAAATTACACTTCCATGAGCAGTGCCCTCCTGAAACAATACAAAAATACATTTTTTTACTAAAAAAAGCCAAGTTAGGAAAAAAAATAGATAAAATTTAATACTAATCAAAAAATTACAACACAGTATTGATATGGTGTAAATTTTGTTCAGGTGCAAAAGCAAATATTGCGCTTATGGGGGAAGAACATTTTTTTGTCGAGAATAGAAATTTAGTTTGGACGAATCATCACCATATACATATATATTATTTTGTTAGCAAGTCTCCCTTTTTCGGCTTTCATACGGAACTAATTTTAACAAATAAGGTGTCAAAACAAAGAGAATTTTCCGTAGACTATGCGAATTGTATTTTATTGAATATTAATTTATAATTTGTTGGACGAACTTAACTTTTTATTATAATAAAAATATGAAATACCTACTTGGAAAATATTATTTTTGTATATGAAAACTTTCATACACAATTTTTTTTTGTTAAGGAAAATGGTTTGTTTATTTGGACGTATACAGACAATTTTTTGTCGGTAAGCTAGTTTCCCGGTACTTCCTTTGTATTTACAAAGGCGCAATTCATCCCAAGACACAACTCATCTTAGGACAACTCATCCCAGAATTGAAAAATGCTTGTTAGCGTACTTAACGAAAACAATAGTTTGTGTATTCAACTAGTTCGTTCAATGCTTTATTTTATTTTCATATTAGAAGAACCAGGATGGAAAATAAATTATCTGAATATAAGAAAGAGGCAGAACATGTAAGTTTAAAATGTAAAGCTATCGCCTATTGGTTGTGTAATTAGTGTCTAAAACGAATAAAGAATAGCTCATTGGCGTGCTCATCTTTATGCAGATAGATAGATAAAGACATGTTTATGATGATAATAAAGGAATGTTATTGGTAGGTAAAAGGTACTTACTACAATCCAATTAAATTCCTTCTTTCCTACAAGTTTTCAGCGCAAACATGGAGTTATTACTTTCAGATTTTTTTTTTTAAACAAGCATACAAACAGGTACAAAAAAATCCTATTCATGTGTTGCTTACAGTCAGCTTAAGGAATAATATTTTAAAATCATTTACACAAAGGTACCAAGATATTGCTTCTTGAAAGACATTTTAAAATAGATTGTTGGTTAAACATATCCTTTTCGTTAATCCGATGCAGTGGCGCTACACGGCCATCGTTGGTATTCACAATAAAAAAATACATAAATATGTACCAAACGCGTTAATTTGGATAAGAGATAGAAATGTTATTAAAATTTTGTCAAATCTCTTTCGGAAATTTTACATAGGTTTTGATCTGGTGGGATGGGAGAGGGACACATTTAATACAAGTAAAATAATTAAAAAAAAACTAACTTAAGATTTAAAATTTCACCTGAAAATAAATCTGTCTTCAAGAATTAAAATGCCATTTCGTAGATCAAAAACATTTGATTTTTCAACAAAAAAAAATCGAAAATCGTTGGAGTGGTTTTTTGTTTTTATTAATTTTGTATATTTTTTAATTTTGTTTTAACAATATTTTTGGTACACAGTTGTTTAGTGATTGTAAATATACGATCTGCATTTGAATTTCGTAAAAAAATGTTGGACCATTTTTGAGATATAGAATAGAAAAAAAATTCAGTATTTTTTTTAAAAATCAAAACAAACGAATTTCACTTTTCATAATCAAATATTGTTGAGGAAATGTAAGAGCTCGTTCAAAAAATTATTATTGAAATCGGTTCATAAGTTTCTGACAAAATTAAATAAAATGCAAGACTGGGTCGCATGAACTTGCTCCTGTATTTAAAGAGTCTGTTTAAATAAGTTTGTCGTCAAAGATATAAATGCCACTTGACTTGTCAACAAAACCGCGCGATTTATCCCAAGACACAACTCATCCCAGGAAAACTCAACTTTGGTATTTACAATAATTATTGTTATAAAAATACATAAATATGTACCAAATACATTAATTTCGATGAAAGATAGGAATGTAATTACAATTTTGTCAAAATAATGCGCTCATTCGGGCTCATGCACAGTTAAAATAATCAAAAAAAAACTATTTTAAGATTCAAAGTTTTACATGAAAAAATGCCATTTTATAGATCAAAAACTACTTGATTTTTCAAAAAAATAAATTTGAAATCGTTAAAACGGTTTTTTTTTTAATTAATTTTGTATATATAAATTTTTTTAGTTTTGTTCTAAAAATATTTTTGGTATGCAGTTGTTTAGTTATTGTAAATATACTCAATGTTTGAATTTCGTAAAAAAATGTTGAACCGTTTTTGAGATATAGAATTTTGAAAGCAATTTTCAAAAATCCAAAAAATAAAAAATTACACTTTTGATAATCAAATAAGTTAAGTTAAGTTAAGGCAATATAAAAGCTTATTAAAAAAAAATATTTAAATCAGTTCATAAGTTGCTGAGAAAATTTAAAAACAAAATAACGGTTCTATGAGCGGTACCTTTTCGGAGCAATACAAAAATATGTTTTTCTTACTAAAAGAAGCCAGGTTAACAAATAAAATTTTGAGAAAATACGAACAAAAAATTATTTTATAACCAAAATAATTTTTTGGAACGAAGAATAACGTTTTTGAAATCTGGTATTTTGCGAAAAATCGAATTGACAGTTTTCTTGTAAGAAAATAAAAACTTAAAAAAAAAACTAAAGCTTTGTAAAAATTTACTTTCGACTCAAATATGTTTTCATTAATTAAAAATATTGGCTTCAAACTAATTTTACCTTTCAGAAAATATTGTTTCGAAATACAAATTTAAAAACGTTAAAAAAACTTAGATAGAAGAGATGTTAAAATTAAGAAAAATTTCAACAAAGACTTTTAAATAAAAAAACCTTTACCCTTTCGCCTTTATTGCTAAATCGAGAATTTTTAAAAATTTTGAGCCCACGATTTTTTCTAAATTGTATGCTTTTTTTCAATTTCTGATAGTTCTTAAGAGATCATTGTTTTGGTTGAAACTAGGAACTTTAGAACCTATGATAGTGACTTCTTCGTATACTGGCTCCATGAAGCGATTCTGCCAAACGTTAGTTTGGTTTTATTCCCATTCTTCTTCGAAAACTCACCAATTTTTTAAAGTCAATTAAAAATTGAGATATTCATATGAAAAGAGACGCCCGCAGAGGCCAAGGCCTCTCTGTAGGCCTAAAACGGCCATGAATACTGTACAATTGCCAACTACACTGATTGCGGTTACATTGCGTGTTTCTTTTTTTTAAAACTCACAAATGGAAGAGTATCTTTCGTTGTAAGTACCTCTGCAACAACAACAACAGCAACAACAACGAAAAAATCCACATTAAATAACTTTGACATTGAAAGTGAACATGTTATAAAAAAAATTGAAAGTAGATAGTTACCTTGATGAGAGATTTACGATAAACGGGGACGATGGACGAATAAAAGTATTAACAACTTTTTGTTTTCTTTCCAAACAAACATCTTCAAGTGATTTTCATGTATCATAGTAAATTTCTTTAACACATTTGATGTTGGCGGCGGCGGTAAATGGTGGCGTTGGAGGTGGCAGCAGCACTACAGTGCAACATTGCAAAAGTGATGTGGTTAATTGGAGAAAAGGAAACTCTATGCGTCGATGTCTGATACCATTTGTGTATATAAAAGCAAATTTGATTTAATTGGTAGAAATGAGACTTGTTTGTGATACTCATTTAATATTAATCAATCATTTGTTGATAATTTATGTGAAGTTATTTGAAGTGTTGGATGGACTGGACTTTTCCTATAAGTAACCGATATTAAAGAAACAAAAAATAACAATTAAGTTTCCTTGGACAATAAATTCAGGTTTTAAGTTAATTAACTTAACTTTAAAACTTGTAAGATTAATTAGGGCATATGTTATTGAAAGGAACTACTGATACAGATTGTTCTTTTTTTCAAAAAATTAAAAATAATTCAAGTTTTTTGTTTGTGGAATGTTGAAAAGTAGAGTCCTAGTATTTTGGTATTTTCTTGCGTGTATGCATTTTTACTTGCTACATATAGGAACTACATATATGGCAAGTTTTGCATTCGTGCAAAATTTCGAACTCGAGATTTTAATCAAACATGATATTACGATGGTAGAGAAGTCGAAAAAAGTGGGTCCCGCGATTCCGTCCGGTCGGTTTTGTCTGTCTGTCCACGCTCCTACAGCCTAAACCATTGGGCCGATTGAGGTCAAACTTGGAAATTAAGGTTTTGAGCAGATTCGCGTTAGGCGTTTTTTTCATTTTTTTTTTAAGATCAAAACTAACAGTGGCTCCCATACAATTTTTTTGGTCAAAGAACGAAAATTCGAATTTTCTCAAAAACAAACCGATAGATTTTTTTTTAATTTTCTCTAAAATTTTATTTTTTAACTTGGCTTCTTTTAATAAGAAAAACATATTTTTTTATTGCTCAGGAATGGTACCGCCCATAGAACCGTTATTTTGTTTTTTATTTTTCCCAGCAACTTATGAACCGATTTCAATAATTTTTTTTCTGAATAAGCTCTTATATTGCTTGAATAATATTTCATTATCAAAATTGCATTTTTTTATTGTTTGCAAGCAACTAAGCAACTGCATACCAAAAATATTTTTAGAGCAAAATTGAAAAATTTTATATATACAAAATTAATTTAAAAAAAAAACCGCTCTAACGATTTTCAAAAAAAAATTGAAAAATCAACGGTTTTTTGATTTATAAAATGGCATTTAAATTTTTGAAGACAAACTTATTTTTCAGGTAAAATTTTGAATCTTAAAATATTTTTTTTTTAATTATTTTAATTTAATTATTTTTATTTTTAGTAAATTAATTTGACAAAATTTTTATTACATTCCTATCTTTTATCCAAATTAATGAATTTGGTACAATTTATGTATTTTTATAACTATAACTATTGTAAATACCAACTATGGCCGTGAAACCATTATGATATGTTTAATCAACAATCTATTTTAAAATGTCTATCAAGAAGTATTATCTTGGTACTTTTGTACATTAGATTTTAAAATATTATTCTTTAAGAATAAGGTTGGTTAGCACATATTTTACTTGCTTTCGATTATATAAAAGAATAAATACTTAGTACTAGTTAAAGAAACGTACAACCTCTACAACTACACCGTGTCACTTCATAACTTAAATTCAAAACGCACAAGAGCCTGACTGTAACCAACACATGAATAGCAATTTCTTGAGCTTTAATGAAAAAAATAAACTGAACGGAATAACTCCATGTTTGCGCTGAAAACTTGTAGGAAAGAAGGATACCTACCAATGACATTCTTTCACTATCATCATAAACATGTCATTATCTATCTATCTGCATAAAGCTGAGCACGCGAAGTGAACTATTTTATGTTCGTTTTAGACACATACCTAACTACACAATCAATAGGCGATCGCTTTACAATTTAAACATACATATTCTTCCTCTTTATAATCTTCAGATAATTTACTTTCCATCCTGGTTCTTCTAAGATGAAATTAAAATAAGGCTATCAAATTGAACGAAATAGTTGAATACATAAACAATTGTTTTCGTTAAGTACGGTTACAAGTATATTTCACTTGCGGGATAAAATGTCCTAGGATGAGTTGTGTGGATGAATTGCTGGTTTTTTTTGACAAATGAAATGGCATTTATATCTATGAAGACAAACTTATTTTACAGATATATTTTAAAATCTTATATAAGTACTTTTTTAAACAGACTTTTTGCATACAGTAGCAAGTTCGTGCGACCCAGTCGTGCATTTTATTTTAAAACACTACGATAGTATGGAGAGGTCCAAATAGTTTATTTTGTCATACCTTTAGTTAAGTCTCTACCATATAAGACTCTTTCTACAAAAACACTATATTTTTTTTGAGGAAGAAAATAAATAAAATAAAATGGGAAAATGGAGAGACTTTTTAATTTTTGTCCATATGATTGATTTGGGTGAGCCCTTTTTGTTTGGTTATAGGCATCTTATTATTATATACAGACACAATTTAAAGAAAGATTTGATTTAATTATTTGTTTATTAACTTCCCATAGGAAGTTATTGTAATGGGTCCGATTTGTCAAATTGAAAATGTTGACATTTATCGAGATTTTAAGGTCCCTAGAGTCGAAATAAAAGATTTTTAGAAAGATGTAGGTGCGTGCGTGTTTACGTAAGTTCGTACGTTTGCGACTGTTTATTCGTCGTCCATAGTTCAAGAATCAGTAGAGATATCGACTTAAAATAAATTTTGTTATACAGTAAATAATGCAGAAATATACAGAAATTATATATTGTACCGCAATACTAAACAAATATATTTTTTTTTTTAAATCGAACAAAATATTTGTCACCTCGAAAATTGTAGGAACAAAAAATAACTTTATTTCCAAAACAATTTTGTGCAACGAAGGATAACTTTTTTAATATCTGGTAATATTTTTAGAAAAATCAAACAGACGGTTTTTTAAACAAAAATTAAAAACTTAAATAAATATTAACAAAAGTTGTTTAAAATCGATTTTCCACTTAACCATCTTTTGAAAAATATAAAAAGTGGCTTCAAACTAACTATATCTTATACAAATATTGTTGTCAACATTCATTAAAATTTAGAGACAAATCTAATCAACAGTTTTTTTTTTCAAGAAATAAAAACCTAAACAAACTTGGTAAAAATTTAATTTCAGCACAAATAGCATAAGATATTGCTTACGATATTCAGTAGATTTAAAAAAAAAACACAGCCTGTTTTTTCATCAAAAAAAGAAATTCTACAAAAAATTTTACGCAAATTTGGTAAAAATTGATACTCGGTTTTCGATATCTTGTGAATTCTTTTAATTTTTATTTGCTTATATAAGATATAAAAACTTTTAAGTAATGCTACTAAAATTGTTAAAAAATGGTTTTCCACTAAAAATCTATTTAACAAAAATAGATTTTGAAATCAAACTATTTCACCATATGCAAAATAGTGTTGAAAATTTTAAAATTTTTAAGAATAATTCAACTGACAACTTTTTTGACAAAACACGAAAACCTACAAAGTTTTACGCAAGAAAAATCGACAGACGAGATGGGAATTTATCTGTGTGGGTCACATCCCAGCCTCTGTTTTAAGGAGGTTTCAGCGCAGTAAAACCACACTAGACCACCGAAAGTAAGAGTATGGTCTGGAAAATATTTTTGAATATTAACATTCTATTATGCACAAATGTATAAAATTTGTATTAAAAGATTAGTTTTGTTAATCATGTTTGTCAAAAGTCAATTTCGCCCTACGTGCTTCCAGTTTTCAGACCAAGTGATATTGAAAGAGTTTAGCTGTTACGAAGTTTGTGGCAAAAAATCTGATTTTCTTCGCCGAGAAAACCATGTTGCTTGCGATTTTTGACCAATAAACTTGATTTTCCACTTATGAAAATATTTCTGTAGGGTATTAAATGAGCATTGTAGACTACTGAGAGACGAAGAAAGTGCTGTGCGCCACACTTAGATCAATAAAGGTCCAATGTGATATATACCAAAAATGAAAACTTATTAGAAAAGTTTCATAACAGATCCACCCAAATGGGTGGGTGTAGTTTCAGCGAGCTGTAGCTCGAAATGGTTTGTTTGTTGTCGCGAATGCTAGAAAATATTGAAAATGTATTTCCAATGTGAAGCAGAGCGTTTGCTGAAAAGAAGTTATGGCTAAAATGAAGTAGCCGCGGGAATGCTACACGCAAAATTGTTTATGAGATAGATGTTATTTGTAAGTACTCGTATGTTGTTGCTCAGTTCACAAACTCCTGCTCAACATTTCCGCTTTAGTCTGAGAGGAATTATACACAAAGATCTTGGATTATTTATTTAAAAGATCTGATACTTATTGTTTACCTTTCAGTTAAGAAAGTCGACAATTTAACTTTGGAGAGTAATTTGAACTTTTAGATAACAAGACTTTGAAAATTACTTAAAGATTTTTAGATCTTTGTGGTATTACAAGGAGCTCATTACTGTTTTAAGTGTGTTAGCTTTCAAGCCATCAGCATTTACGTTCAGAAATGTTCAGTATTTTTATCACCAACTACCCCTTGTGGATCGCGATTTCGTCAAAAATGCCGCAAGTCGTTTAGGTCTTATTCCCTTCTGATTTGGCTATTAGCAAACAAAAGTACAAACATCCAAAACGTGATTAAAGTTCTCATCATTGGGCTGGCCTTCCAGCAACTTACTTATAGCTATAGCATTCTTGGACAGTAAATAAAAACTCGAGTTTATAATACTTGTTGACATTTATATCCTCTATTTATTTACTTTACTTGAACACCGTCGTAATGTCTTGTGCCTCACCTTTTTGTACTTGTCACATATAGGAACTATATGGCAAGCCTTGCATTCATCAGAAAATCCAACCTCAAGATTTTAATCAAACATGACATTATGATAATAGAGAAGTAGAAAAAAGTGGGTCCCCCAATTCTATCTCTATCTATAGACCAAAACAATTGGGTCGATAGACCCAACCATTCGCGTTAGGCTTTTTTCAATTTTTTTAAGAACTAAAATTAACAAGAGTTTCCATACAATTGTTTGTTCAAAATTTTGAATTTTCTCAAAAACTAGCCACTACATTTTTTAAAAATGTCTCTAAAATTTGTTTCCTAACCACTGTCAAAATAAAAAATATGTTTGTATTGAACCAAAGGCGTTCCTAATCAACCGATAACATTTTTTTTTCTGTACAAGCTTTTATATTGTCTCAATATTATTTGATGATAAAAAATATCATTGTTTCAATTTTTGATTTATTTGAAATTCGATAGAAGTATATTTTGAAACTCAAATTGAAACACTCTTACTATTCTCAAACAAAACTTTTAAAAAAATTAAATTTTTTTGGAAAATAAAATATCAATTATATTTTTGAAAACAAACCTTTTTGCAGATATATTTTTAAATTCTTAAATACCAGAAATATTTTTAAACGTTTTTTTTTTTTTGGATTTTAGAGCAGTTTCTTGCGAAGAGAAAGTGCGGCAAATATGGCCCACCCTTCACATTTTTTTTATATAAAACCATAAATTTAAACCTATTTCATTTTTTTTTAACTTTCTAACAAAATATTTTTAATTCAGCTTTAAAAAACTTTAACTAAAAAATAAAACATAACACAAATTTAAAAACAAAAACTTAGAAGAACTTCATTTTTTAAATCATGAATTTAAAAAAGAAGTTACTAATTTAACACAAATTTTAATGTTAAAACACTTTAGAAAACTTGTCCAAAAATTACAACCAAAATAAAAAAAAAAACAAAGTGCCCCGTATATCTTTCACATCCGTCGCATCTCATTAAGCACAAAAGACTGAGGCTAAACCGGTTTGAACGAGTTCGTAATGCAACATTTTTTCCGCTCTGGCTTCCTGTTTCCAAAATACCGTTTTAGGCCAAATTAGCCACGTAGGCCGTTTTTGCCGCACTTACTCTACTTTTCTTCAAAATTTAACTGTAGGATTGTCGTTTCCAGGAAAGCTCATCAGTATTACCTCGATCATAATTTTGTTTAGATAAGAAAATAGTTTCGTTCTTTACCCGTACTACTTGAATGTAGAATACGTGTCTTTCAATGTCATTAACACGCCTTGAGTTGAAAAACGCCGAATTTATGATTTAGGTAATCCCCAAACCAATTGTATTTAAATCAAATAAGAAATCAAAATACCATCAAATGACTAAACTTATTCAAATCATACTTATCAAATTAACCCGACGAGTCATTTGGCTTGATCGTAAATAGCCAGCTTTACTGCACATTTCAAAACATACACAATTTTCCCTGGAAGTGGAAGTATTTTAATAAATAAATAAATTAGTTATTTCAACAGTTTGTTGAGAAGCAGGGTCTATAGTTTTTATGCCGATTCCGAAACTTAAGGTGACACAGCCGAGATTGAACCCAAAACCTCTTGCATGCCAGGCTTACACAATAACCAACACAGAACAACATACAATATTGTTGTTTAAATGATTTATTAATAATCTATAGTTTTTACAAATACTAGTAAAACTTAAATAATACATTTTTTGGTGCCTTGGTGATCCGTTTCCATATTTCCTCCTTCACTTAAATGTGATGCTTGACATTGACGTAACTACTAGCTGACCCATGTCCATGGTCATAGCTGTGTTCCCCGTGTCCACCAAGCTCATGGTGCACAGTCACGGCTGGATGATAAGCGTGACCGATATTTTTGACTACTGCATTAAATCCAGAGTGATCATCAGCTGTATATTCCACAACTCGAGTGGTACCATCGGCTTCCTTAAGAGTATACCCGCCTGTATTCAAGGAACACCATTTGGTTAGACAAAAAAAAAATCCTAATTCAAGTCAATTAATATGGTGTCAGTGCTTACCCTTGACGTGGTCTCCATCACGGTGTTCCCATTGACTCTTTTGATCTCCGGTATGGGCATCTTTTACACCATAATCGAAACTGTACTTGGGGTAATGCGTTGGCTCGTAGTGCTTAATATGTGCTTCGACCGGTGCGTGACCATGTTCCAAGACAGGAAGTATATAATTTCCATGAATAGGGTGAGGAACTTCATGTTTGGTCAAAACAGAATAACTTGTTGCTCCAAGATGATGTCCTGCCCTCACTGCTCCCAACAAGCACAAGACGATAATACTCAATGAAGAAGTCATATTCAGCTAACTATGTTCGATTCAATCGGAAGCGAGGAACTGATACAGATTTTGAATTTTCTTCAAAGTTTTATACCATAAATGCTCCCACCGCTCACTAGCACTGCGCTCACCGCCATAGTTGAATAGGAAACGAATGAGTGTTGAAATTTGAAAACTGCACTTTTTTGATGCACATAAGCAGAGATACCTTAAACACTTTTTGACTAAAGCTATTCAAGCATGTTAAGTGCTACATTAGCAAATATTTTATTGGTCAAAAAAATTAATTTACCTTTTATAATAAATTATAATGCTTTGCCATCGACGGGCGGCGGCGGCAGCCAAATAATATCTATAAGAAGTCTTTTTTTTTGTGTTGTTTCACTTTAGAATTCAACCATGAATTACATTCCAATTATATTTGTATACAGAATTAAGATTGGACGAACGCCTTTTTTCTGTTCTTCATCAGTGAAGAAACATAATTCAATGGGTTAAGTAATATTTCATAGTTTTAGTTTTTGAATAATTCAAATGCTCGACTGATTTTATTAACATTTACATAAACGAAGAGCGCGCTTGAAATTCATAATGTTTTGTTTTCAATAGCGTGTAAGATTAATAGGTATTTAAAAAATACTTGACTTACTTGTGTATGTTTTGTTTTTGATTAATTAATTAGAATTTCAAACAAAAGACATTCAAAAAATTGTATAGTTGCCGGTGTTAATATTACTTAATTACGATTAAAATTTATATTTGTTGCTTCCCATCGGAAAACATTGTAATTGACCTTATTGGTCGAACTAGGCACAGGACCGGGTCGGATCAAATGATCTTTGTGCCCAGTTCACATCACCACCTTAATGCAGTGGGCTAAATGTGTCATCAACTGTATGAAACGTAAGGAAGTATGAACAAATGTTGATGTATTATATCACACGCTTAATATAAAGATGAGCTTTTGGGCACCGCTTGAAAATGCTCTGTTGGTTTTGGAGGATGGCAAAATTAAAATCACATAATGTTACACTTACATATTTTAAATAGTAAATGGACTTCTCGCTATATGTTAAATTATTCTAAGATTCCAACTAATTTCTAAATATACTCTATCTAAGAGCCTATAACAAAAGTTTAAAGTAGGTCTTGGATGCGTTTTATTTAGAAATGTTAAAAATTGTGCCAGACAGGAATGAATAGAAAGCAAACAAAAAATAAGATACAAAAATCAAATATAATACATAGTTGACGTGCATTCACCCAACCTTGAACCTACCACAAATTATATAAGTAGTAAACAACCGTAATTGTAATTGGAGAGTTTCCCCTTTGAATTCGTTTTCGGATCACAAGTGGATTCTTTTTCAAATCCCAAAAGAACTGACTGGACGAAATTCAGTCAAATTGCTAATTCCAAACTAAGCTACTTACCGAATCTCACTGAATCGATAGGAGACCTTGAATCAAAGGTGAAGACCTTTGAAACTTCTATAAATAAAGCTTTTAGATTCTCTTGCCCAGTTAAATATAGCCGTAAAACCCTTCCTTCTTGGTGCTTCATTCCACCAAGAAGGAAGGGTCCAGTCTTAGGAAAATGACGAGGAAAATTTTCAATATCTGCACACAAACATAAGTTTTACCAACCGTATAAAGACTCTCTTAAAATTTACAAGCAAGCTCTGCCATCAGCCAAAAGACAAGGCTGGAGAGAATACTGTTAATCAATCGAAGACATAAAGGACTCCGCAAGGCTCAACAATTTTTTATCGAAGGAACATTGTAATCCTTCATTTCTAAAAAAGCCTGATGGAACCTGGACAGCCTCTCCAGCCGAATCTCTTGAGCTACTGATGAAGACGCACTTTCCGGGTTGCGAGAGTGATAACCCCAAATTGCTTGAAACCCCAGAGCTAAACGTAGCTCATGTGGAGCAAGTCAATTCCGTTATAACCAGAGAAAATATTTGGTGGGCCATCAATACTTTTTCTCCATATAAATCCTTAGGCATGGATGGCATACTACCAGTTATACTTCAAAAGTTGCATGATGTGGCAGCTCCATGGCTGGAACAAATTTTCAAAGGATGTCTCCTTCTCAAACATGTGCCTATGTCGTGGAGACAGGGCGAAGTAGATTTTATCCCGAAAGTAGGTAGGCGCGGTCACGAATCCGCGAAGGATTTCAGAACAATAAGCTTAACATCTTTTGTGCTTCAAACCTTGGAGCGCATTCTTGATTACCATATTAGAGAAATCCTAGTTGGACGATCTCTCGAAAGCTTTACGCACTACCTCATGGAGGGCTCTCTCTACGGAGACTGCCCTCCATGAGGTAGTGCGTACTGTAGAACAAACAATCCATTGCCACCTTCCTAGACATTGAAGGTGCTTTTAACAACGTCCTTACCGAATCCATAGAAGAATCGCTCGTTAAGTTCGGTAAAGAAGACTTCATTCGAGAATGGATTATTTCCACGCTCAGTGGTAGGAAGATTCGAGCTACTCTAGGCAATACAATCGCAACAAAACAAGTGAGTAGGGGAACAAACCAGGGTGGTGTCCTTTCGCCTCTTCTATGGCTTCTGGTCATGGATCCAATTCTCGTTAATTTAGAGAGATTTGGAGTGAAGGCGGTAGCCTATGCGGATGATTTAGTGCTATTGGTGTCAGCAAAATGCACCTCTGTGATTAGTGAAATCACGGAGTCAGCTTTGAAGAAAGTTAGCAACTGGGCCACGAGTTGTGGACTAGGAGTTAACCAAAGTAAAACTGAACTGTTGCTCTTTACCACCAAAAGTAAAGTACCGCCTTCACGCTACCGCGACTCAACGGTCAAATCCTATCATTGTCTTCCAGTGCAAAATATTTGGGAGTTATACTCGACCCTAAACTAAACTGGAAACTAAATATTGAAGTAAGTTAAGAAGGCCTGTGTTGACTTCTACGCCTGCAGCAAAACTTTCAGCAAGTGGGGACTTCAGTCGAAGATGATTTTATGGACGTACACAGCCGTAGTACGCCCAATCTTTTATACAATTGTTTTTGTTCACCAATAAGCAAAAGTTTAGTGCTTTTTAACTTCTCGTATTAAGTTATTGTAATCGGTCCGGTTTATCGAATGGAAAATCAAGATCTTTAGAGTCGAAATAAAAGATTTTTAGGGAAATGTCTGTGCGTGTGTGTTATAAACGTTCGTACGTTCGGGAATTTTTTTTTCGTCGTCCATAGCTCAAGAACCAGAAGAGATATCGACTTTAAATAAATTGTGTTATACAGATACAGTTGTGTTCATAAAAATAGCAGCGCTCTCAAAATAACACAAAAAGGCCTTCAATATCAACGTTATAATATATTTCATTAAACTTCTAATAACAAACTAAAATATTTTATTCATAATAACAGAAAATAAGTATTATAGATTTTTAACCGTTAGCTTTGTCATAGTAAAAATAGTTTTTTAAATATATGGCTGTTCATAAAAATAGCAGTGCATGACATAAAGTATAAGATCTATTACGTAAGAAGTAAGAAAAATTGTAATAAGTTATATGAAAGTGTACAAATAATAATATCTTACAATTAGTTTTTTGTTGCATAACCATTGTTATTTATGATGCTTCGCATCTACGTGGCATCGAGTCCACTAAAACCTGATACCTTTCGACTGGTATTGCGTTCCACGAATCACGCACTGCTTCCCACAATTATTTTAAATTCTAGGGTTTTGCTTTATGAACACATGCGTTCTTAACACCACCCCCACAAATTTTCGATGGGGTTAAGGTCGGGGGATTGATCGGGTCACCCCATAACGGATAACTTCTTCTGCGCGAAATATGGTTTTGCCTTTTTTGACGTATGTTTTGGGTCATAGTCTAGTTGGTATACCCAAACCAACGGCATTTCCTCCTCAGCATAGGGTAACATAACCTAATCGAGAATGTGCACATACGCGATTGCATCTCTTATATCCCCCATGAATTAAATATGCCCGACCCCGTAATATGAAAAGGAAGCTCATATCATAATTTTTCCTCCACCATGCTTCACTGTGTTTAAAGTGTACCGTGGATAGTATGCTGCATTTTTGGGTCTTCTCACATATTATCGACGACCCTTGGACCCAAAAAGGACGACTTTGCTTTCATCGCTTCACAGAACATTAATCCATTTCTCTTTTGCCCAATCTTTTTGTGCTTTAACAAGCTCCATTGTCTTTGCCACTTGCCTTTTCGTCAAGAATGGTACCTTGTATGGACTTTGGGCCGGTAGCTTCGCTCTTAAATGACGTCTTCGTATTGTGACCGCGCTAACAGACAGTTGAAGTCCATTTCTTATTTTCCTAGAGCCTATGAAAGGGTTCTGTTTTGTTAACTGAACAATTTTTCTGTCAGTTCTTTCAGTATTCATCCTTTTTGGGCCTCACGTTTTCGGTTTATTTTGCCATTTAAAGGCGTTAGTGACCATTTTTGCTGAGCAGCCTAGGATGTCTTAAATATTTTTGTAGGTATTTCCCTCGAAAGGCAGTTTTCGAATAAGTTTTCTAAGTTCTTCAGTGCAGTGCCTTGACCGTCCCAATGGTTATTTTTGAGCTAATACTATAATTAAATTATAATTTTGTATATGCTAGTATAGTACAAATACTTTAATACTTTATATAATATAATATTTACTTACTGAAAAATAAAAAATTATAAAACCAAAAGCACTGCTATTTTTATGAACACAACTGTAATACAGAATTACCATAGCAGCTTTAAAAAAGGTGAACATTTTGGATAACCCTAAATACCTCACGAACCAATACCGCTAGAGACTTGAATTAAATTTTATATAATGTTTTGTAATGCGATAACAAACGAAAATTTAAAAATTTAACGAAATATAAACGATTTATCTCCAAAACAATTTAAATTTAAATGCCATTTAATTTCACAACAAAAAAATTAATTCTTCAAAATTTTTATTTGAATATTGTGCGTTCTTTTTTTAAATTAATTTTTTATTTATAAAATCTTTGAATTTGAGGTTAAAAATATTATAAGTGTTCAGTTATTAAGAACTTATTCATGTTATTATTAATTATTAAAATTTTAATCTCGTACTAGAATTTCAAAAAAAAAATTATTTAATATTTTTTTTTTAAAATCAAAAATAAAAAGACCTTGTGCGGAAAAAATATTTGAAATCGGTTGTTTAGTTTTTATATTTATTTCATTGATTGCTTATACAAACTAAGATACAATATCTTATAAGTTATTGCTAAGCTTAAATTGAATTTATAATTACTTGAAAAAACTTAAAAAACAAATTACGGTTCCTTCTGAAGCAATACGAAAATTCTATTGTTTTATTTAAAGAAGCTAAAGTAAGAACAAAATTTAAGCGTACATTTAAAAAAGTTTATCGAATTGCTTTTGAGAGAGTTCGAATTTTCGTTAAGAAAGTCTAACACTCCTTATGTGCACCAAGAAATTTAATTGGTAACCTCTTCTTAAAGGTTTTTTCTTAAGAATCTTAATATTGGCTATTTCTTTTATAAAAGATCTTATTAAAATAATTAATTAAGCATTGCTTCAGGTCTTACAAGTTTTAAATTTTGTGAATACTTATAAGACTCTTGCAAATATTTTTGTTGTTTTTGACACAGAAACCTCTTTTTTGGTTAATTCAATTTATCTTTGCTTATTCAACTAAACTGTTTGAGCCGACACTCTCATATGACCCGTCATGGATCCTCAATTGGTTACAATTTCATGAATTTAGGTAGGACGATTAGAATATCGATGGATTTCTGATTCATGTTGAGTTCTTGGTCCAGTCCTAAGTTACAAGTACCTCTTACAGCAACAAAATCAGAAGGTACGTAAAACCTTAAAAAATTTAAAAAAATATTCTCCCAAGTCTGGGGATCTACACACCCAATACAATGTACGAATATTAGTGTCTAATTAACGGTTGGACCCAACATAGGCCTTATCGCAGCTCACAGTTTGTTTGGATGTAATTGGCCTTAAGTGTAGTTGTTGGCATAAAAAAATCGGTATTCTCCCATTTTGAGAAAAGCTTTCGTTAGGAGACTTATTTCGTCCTACGAACTTAATTTAGGTAATTTCTGTCAAACTTTCGAACGGGAAATATCTTTGAGTGTCAAAGTAACCTGTGATTTGAAAAAACAATCGAATAAATGGCTTTTCCTGTATACAATACAAAACCACGTTTTATCAAATCATAAGTACAAAAGAAGCTAGCATAATTTTTCTTTTCACCACTTTTGTAAATCAGTTTTACTTACACCTACCGTATGCATTTTAAAAAGCAATGAAGTAGCAAATTTTTTTTTTTTTTAATTTTGACCTCGAGATTTTAATTAAACATAGCAGTAAAAGAAAAAGGTCCCACGAGTCCGTCTGTCTGTCTCGCCCTTACAGCCTAAACAGCTTATTTTGGTCGATTGAATTTAAAATTAAAAGTTATTATTTAAGCAGATTCAAGTTAGGCTTTATATTTGAATGCATTAAGATCCAAAATGACAGTACAAATATTTTGGTCAAAAATTGAAAATTCGAATTTACTCAGAAGCAAACCAACGATTTGTATGACATTTTTTTTTCTTAATTTGGTTTCTTTTAACAAAACGAAAAAAATAGGTATTTTTGTATTGTTCTAAAAGCGAACTCTCAATAGAACCGCTACCATGTTTTTTTTTTGTTTTCTCAGGAATTCATGAACCCATTTCAATATTTTTTTGTCCGCACGAGCTTTTATATTCGATGATCAAAAACGACACTTTGTTTTTATTGCATTTTAAAAAATGGACATTTTTTTCAAAATTCGACACCCCGAAAACAGGCCAACATTTTTTTTGTGGAAATAAAAAACGAAATGTATATTAAAATGATCTAAGAAACTGTATACGTAAAATATTTTGACTTTAACATTAAGTATGAACCAAAAAGGTTATTTAAAAATCAAATGGCATTTAAATTTTATTTTACAGGTATATTTTTAAATCTTAAATTCCACTAGTTTACAAAATTATGTTTTTCTGACCTACAAAGAAAATAATACTTTTTTTAAATGGTTAAGATTTCCTAAATTCGAATTTAGCCTTTGAACTTTTTTCACGCATCAGATATTTAACACATGTGGCTTAAAAAAAAAAAAAAAAAAAAACAAAACAAAAATTTTTTTTAAGACTAAGATTAAACTCAAAATATCTGGTACCAATAAATTGTATGATGATTTTACAAAGTACAATATTTTTTCTTCTAGAAAAAATTTAAATCATTTTAGTATCTCAGTTCATTTATTATTATATGGAAATACTCATTAGTTATAAAAGTCTTTATTAAATTGTGACCAAACCTTGAATTTAATACTTAAATAGTTTTTAAAAATACGTTTTGGGCTTAATTTTTAGTGCTGATTTCGGATCCAAACTTTGAATTTTCTATTTGCTCAAGTTTTAAAATAATAGTTGTCAACATTATTCTTATAATTTGAATAAACATTTTTTGAAAACTTGCTATAAAGAATTGTGTAAACAACAAATTTCTAAATCGTTTGTTAACTTCCCATAGGAAGTTATTGTAATGTGTCCGATTTGTCAAATTAAAAATTTTGACATTTCTCGACGTTTCAAGGTCCCTAGAGTCGAAATAAAAGATTTTTAGAAAGATGTCTGTGCGTGCGTGTGTACGTACGTTTGTACGTCCGTACGTCCGTACGTCCGTACGTTCGCGACGTTTTTTTCGTTGTCAATAGCTCAAGAACCAGAAGAGATATCGACTTCAAATAAATTTTGTTGTACAGATAATAAGGGAGAAAGATTCAGAAAGGGCTCTCAAGAAAATTGCGTGGGTGGTTTTTTTACCATAGCAGTTTTAAAAAAGGTGACAATTTTGGTTAACCCTAAATACCTTTATAACCCTTATATAATTTATTGTAACGTAATATCAAAGAAGTATATTTTTTGAAAAAAATCCATTTAACTGTTTTTTTTTTATAAATCAAAAAAACTGAAAAAAAAAATGTGTCACCTACAAAATTTTACGACTAAAATATGATTTTATCTCCAAAATAATTTTGTGCAACGAAGAATAATGTTTTTGACATCTGATAAAATTTTGAGAAAAATCTAATTGACAGTTTTTTTTTCATAAAAAATAAAAATCTAAAAAAAACATTACTCAAAGTTGGTAAAAATTAAATATCGATTCAAATATCTTTTCAAAAACTTGAAATTTAGGCTTCCAACTTATTTTATCTTATAAGAAATATCGCTTTCAACATTGTGAACAATGTTGAGAAAAATCGAATTTACAGTTTTTTTACAAAAAATAAAAACCTAAACAAAAATTAATAAAAGTTGGTAAAAATTGATTTTCGACTCAAATATCTTTTCAAAACTTTGAGATATTGGCTTTGATTTACTTTTATCTTTCAAAAAATCTTGTTGTCAACATTCAGTTAAAGTTTGAAAAAAATCAAATTGACAGTTTTTGTACAAAAAATTAAAAACCGAAAAAAAAATTAACAAAAGTTGGTAAAAAATGATTTTTGACTCAAATATCTTTTAAAAACTTTAAGATAATAGGTTCTAACTCAATTTTTCTTATAAAAATATTACTTTCAACATTAGGACAAATTTTGAGAAAAATCGAATTGACAGTTTTTATTACAAAAAATAAAAACCTAAAAAAAATGTATAAAAGTTGGTAAAAATTGATTTTCGACTCAAATATCTCTTCAAAAATTTTAAACATTGGCATCAAACTAATTTTATCTTATAAGAAATATTGTTTTCAACATTTGGTAAATTTTTTAAAAAATTCGAATTGACAGTTTTTTTACAAAAAATAAAACTCTAAAAAAACAATACTAAAACTTGGTAAAAATTTACTTTCGGCTCAAATAGCTTTTCAAAAATTAAAAATATTGGCTTCAAACTTTTTTTATTTCACAGAAAATATTATTTGCTATATTCAGTAATTTTTATATAAAAATCCAACAGTCCGTTTCTTCATGAAAAATAAAATCTACAAAAATAGTACGCAAATTTGGTAAAAATTGATACGAGTACACATAGACAAACTTTTAAGCAAGACAAATCGACAGACGGGATGGGAAGTTATCAGTGTGGGTCGCATCTCAACCTCTTTTTTTTTTGTTTAAAACCATTTTAACATCTAAAGCTTAGACTTTCTGTTAGATTTTTGTAATTCAGGTGAAATCTTACAACTCATGAAGATTGTTTTAATATTATACTACTATAATATTTCAACTGAATATTGAAAAATTGATTAAAGATTTCGAAAACCATCACAATTTTATTGAAAAACTACTTTATACATTTTGAAAGTCTTAAAAAACTTTATATACGAGGTTTTTTTTCGAATTTTAAAAATCTTTTTCCCTGACGTGATACATTGATTTTGAAGTAGGATTTAAATTAAGGCCATCAATGCCAGGAAGAAAACCTTGTTACATATACAAATTTTGTTCAGACTCTTTGGGTATAGGAGCAGAGCCTTATCTTCGACTATAATTTGTCACATCGCAAAAACAACGGTGTTCAGTCTTTTTGTGGTTGAAATTCGTGTTCACCCTGTGAATAATGTAAATGAAATCATAAGAGGACAATCCCATACAATACAAATTGAAAAGGGCAAACAAGAACAAAAAAACACCCCAACAAGCGATTTTCATCACTCACTTAATTAACATGCTTCTCCTAGGGTTGAAACCACAAAATGTCTGCCGGAAATGGGGTTAGTACTTAACACTTTCACACGATACAAAACTGTTGCTATACTGTTGGCCCTTTAATTACATACATATTGAATATTTGACAGACCATTTAATGACAAAACTCGATGAAATGAGGAAAATACATATACACGAGAATCTTTTGATACAAAATAAAAGAGGGCAACGGTATAGTGACGGTAGCGGCGGCGCTTAATTATTTTGTAATTGCTTATCTCTGGATAGCAATCAATCAGCAGCTTTTACAAACTATCGTCAAGTGCAAGGAAAAATGCTTTCGTCATTCTTGTCGTAATTTTGTTTTTTGCTAAAGTACATACATATATATAGCTTCACGTTTTTATATATGTATTTGTGTGCGTTCAAGTTCTTCATCGTCTCGTCAATCACTTTCTGTAATCGATAATTTGCTTTACGGTCGAAGAGGTTAGGATATATTTGAAGGGAGTTTTAAATGGGGTTTGATAAATTGCTAAGCGAATATAAATTAATCTTATTTTAAAGCTTGTGATATTGAGACGGCAGTTAGTAGTCGGTACGGTGTACTACTTGGAGATTAAAATGTTGAATGAGAAGATCAATATGTTGTCTGATTTTGATGTTATCATTTTTTTCTGAGGATTCTTAAAAGTTTAGAATTAATTTAAATTGTTTCTTTTCACATAACTATAACTACTTCTAGCTGCTAGGATGTTTACTGGCAGTAGGATCGGGAAGAGAGATGTTAAGTCGTGTTCGTGGGTTATAAGTGGGCTCTTACCAATTAAGGTACAAATGTTATTTACTTGAAACTTATATTAAAATAAAAACGTTGACGACATGACATTAACAATCCTTGAAAGGGCTTTTGTATATGGACAGTGTGTTTCACAAGTTTGGACTCTGGTATTGAATCAAACAACACTTGTGCATTGACCGTCAATTAACAAAAAGGAGGATTCTCTGAAAACATCACTGCTGTCTTATTCAGTCGAATTTATGGCAGTTACAAGAAAACCGTTTTTCTAACCACTATCTTTTATGTCTTACGTCGATACTTGGGCATGCATACGGTCTAAAAGAAATCCATAGAGCAGTTGAAAATCCGGCATACTAATTTGCTTTACTAACTTACTTAAGATGGCTCTACAGTCCGAGACTGACCTGGGCCTCAAACAATATACCTCAACCTTAACTACCTCAGAATTAAAGCTGTTCATGGTGACGTTTGTCCAAGACATCGTCGTTTAATGTCATTTTTTGATATCAGCATATACTTGGTCTTGTTCTCTTTGACCACTAAAACCATCTTCTCCTCATCTTCCACGATACTCAAAAACGCACCCGCTTTACGCTTTGATCTTCCAATTATGTCAATATCATCTACGTGTCCGAGTAATTGAATGGAAATTTGGAAGGTTGTTCCTCTAGTGTTGACGATTAAGTTTTGTACAATTGTTTTCAGAACAATCTTGAAGATGTCGCATGACATACCATCGCCTTCTTCAATTAAAAATTTCGACATATCTAGACGTTTCAAGGTCCCTAGAGTCGAAATAAAAGATTTTTAGAAAGATGTCTGCGCTAGTATGTGTACGACGTACGTACGTTCGTACATCCGTACGTTCGCGGCGTTTTTTCGTCGTCCATAGCAAAAGAGATAGCTACTTCAAATAAATTTTGTTAATCAGATAATAATTAAGAAAGATGCAGAAAGGGCTCTCAAGAAAACTGTGTGGGTGTTTTTTTACCATAGCAGTTTAAAAAAAGGTGAAAATCTTGGTTAACCCTAAATATGTCACGAACTAATATCGCTGGAGACTTGAATTAAATTTTATGTTATACATTGTAACCAAACCAGTATATTTTTGGTAAAAATCCAATTAATGCTTTTTTTATAAATCGAAAAACTGACAAACAAATATTTGTCACTCGAAAATTGTACAAATAAGAAATGATTTTATCTTCAAAACAATTTTATGCAACGGACAATAACGTTTTTAACAGCTGGTCAAATTTTGAGAAAAATTGAAGAGACAGTTTTTATAACAAAAAATCAGAACCTAAAAAAATAAAAGTTGGTAAAAATTGATTTTCGACTCAATTGTCTTTTCAAAAACTAAAAATATTTACTTCACACTTATTTATCTCACAGAAACTATAGTTTTCGACATTCAGTATTTTTTTCATAAAAGTTTAACAGTCAGTCCGGCTGCAAGTACAGCAGCGCTTTAACTCCTCCTAGAGCATAGGGCAGCAACAAGATGCTTCTACCTATCCCGATTCACCGCAACTGACCTCAGCTGAGGCCACGATTGAATACCTTGATACCGAGCCTCCTTCAAAACTGATGACCTCCACGTTGTCTTTGGTTTTCCAACGCGTCTATTACTCTGGGGATTCCATTGGAAGGATTGTTTTGCTATATTGTCGTCCGGTTTCCTCAGTGCATGGTTTATATAACGCCATTTCCGTTGCATTATGTCTACGTCCAATTTTTTCTGTCCGCTCCTATTCCACAGCGGCTACCGGATCTTCAGAATAGAGCGTAGACAACGGTTAACGAAAGCTTGCAGTCTGCTAGAGATGTTGGCAGAGCATTTCCATGATTCAGAAGCATATAACAGCACTGATTTGACGTTGGATTTGAAGAGTTTCAACTTAGCTATATTTTGCTAGAGTTCCACACAGGAGAAAGGATTCCAAAGGCACTACGGGCTTTATTTATTTAACTGTTAACATATAGGTCCGTTCCGACATCGAGAGCTATAAAACTTCGCAGATAATTAAGCTGCTCGACCTCCTCTATGGTCCCTTGCCTTAGAATAACTTTTGGCTTTGGCCCGTGGTCATTACTTTGGTCTTATTTGTGTAATTCCTTAAGCCAGCCACCTCTCCATTCAACAGCAGAGCAGCGAATGACACATCTGATTTAAGCCTGCCGTGTTGTTTGCCATGATACATATATTGTCACCATAATCTTGTGGCTTACTTGTGAAACAGACTCTATTGGATACCGTGTCTTTTATTTGTACCCACCGTGGCAGTCATCACATCGTCAATCGCCAGCAAAAACAGAATTGGTGACAAGACATCTCCTTGTCTCACTCCTTGACGCACATCGAAGGAGTCGGAAAGCTGTCCATTATGCAACACAAAACACCTAGCGTTGTTGTACGATTCTTTAATAACAGCGACAATTTTCTCAGGGATTCCTCGCGCAATAAGCGATCTCCAGATGCATTCACGATTGGCCCGATCAAACGCCTTCTCAAAATCTACAAACATTAGGTACAGCGGTGGTTAATTTTCAGATGATTGTTCGAGTATGATTTGCAAGGTGTTGATGTGGTCGACGCACGATCGCCCACTGCGAAATCCCGTTTGGTGCCTATTGAGGGTAGACTTGATCCTGGACTTAATTCTCTCGAGAATAATAGTTGCCATTAACTTCGGAAAAACAGACAAAACTGTGATACCGCGCCAGTTATTACAGTTTTTGAGGTTTCCTTTATTTGGTAACTTAACAATAACTCCATCCACACAGCCTGCACGAGTTCTTTTAGGAATCAAGTCCAGCTGCTTCGTTTTTCTTTAGAAGATGAATTGCATTATTTATGTCTGCACTTGTAGGGGGACTGGCGTCAACATCCCTACAAGATCTGCGCATGTTGTTCAATTGTGGATTCAAAAAAAAGTGCTCCTTCCATCTTTGTAGCTGATCTTCTATCGGCACTAATAGGTTGCCGTTCAAATCTAACACGGGATGGTTAGTGTTAGTGCTACTACGCTGTCCGACAATGTCCTTAGTGAATTTATACAGCTCCTTTGCGTTCCCTTCTCCTGCAGCATGTTCCGCATTTCCGCAAGTTTGTCCATCCTTGCCCTTTGTCACATCTCGCACACCGCTGCACGGTCTTATGAATTTTTTCATACAAAATTAAAATCTACAAGAAAACCGTACGAAAATTTTAAAAAACTGATGTTCGGTTCTCGATATCTCGTGAAAAATAGAAGGTATTGATTTCCAAATAATGTCGTTCATCCAATTTGTGTTTGTTTATATAAGAAATAAAAACTTTTAAGAAATTCCACTAAAATTAATAAAAATTGTTTTTAAACTAAAAATCTCGTTTACAAGAACGGATTTTCAAAATCAAACTATTTCATCAAATGCAAAATATTTTTGGTCATTTTTAAATCTTTTAGAATTATTCAACTGACAACTTCTTTAACAGAACACAAAAACCAACAAACCTTTTAAGCAAGACAAATCGACAGACGGGATGGGAAGTTATCAGTGTGGGTCGCAACTCAGCCTCTTTTCTAAAAATCTTTTCAAGTTTGACAGGAATGCATACAACTTGTCATATTTATTTCTCATTGGTGAATCTAATTTATTGATCGTTGACTACGTGAGATTCCAAAACGATCAATACCTCACATAAAGTAACGGTTTATTAAGGATTTCCTTGGAATAAGCTCAATAGCAGTCCCTCATCATTTCTAAAATGGAGTTATAAAGGCAATGCGAAAATCAAAAGGTCTGAAATATCCGCTTACTTAAATGAATCGATTATAAATTTGACTAAAAAACACAAAACTCGCACCTCTGCAAATATGTGGGACATAAGATAACATTCCCTGCAAAACCACATTAACTCTTAACCATTCTTGTGCGAAGTTCTTTGATGCCAACATCGTGCAACTTTTCATTCCCTTCATCTTTTCTATACATCAATTAACATTTTAACAACAACCAAAAACAGAGCAATGAAAAATCCCTTTTTTAAAACATCAGCCCAACCCTCAACACGAGATTCATTATGGTCTCACAAAAAAAGAAGACAACAGAAAAAAACAAATAAAATCCATGTCGTCTTTAGGTATTACCTTATTATGATGACTTGCCAGGGCTATACTCGTATAGCTCTTAGGGTTTTTGATTTTGTCAATTTAATTCAATTTTAAGTGATTCCGAAATCACTGACACATTCCTAATCCATATTTGTCTCTTTGGTTAATCTAATTTCGAATGATTTATCGCCGTTTATTAGAGGTAAGGGTAACTTTATCTTCCCGAATTCGAATCCGAAGAAAGTCAAAACCTCTCTCTTTGCTGTAAACAAAATCAAATGGTATTTACCTTGTTCGAAGCGTCTTCACCTGAGGCGCCAGGCTTGTCGGTCTTCGCCACCGCCACCAGTCCCTTGTTTTTCCGAAATCCTTGGATCAAAGAGGTGTCCCGCTTGCAGCGCTTCTCTAGTCAACTCTGTATGGGGATGGAATAAGGTGTAAGTGAGTTTGTGTATTTGCATCTGTGTATAGGTATTTGTGTCTATGATTGTATCTGTGTATTTAATTCACCGAGCAATGTTCGTATTGGAATATTTATGATTGTACATAATTTAGCAAACAGAAATCAATCGATTCCACTCGTTAAATCCGTTTACCTCTGAATACCTGGAGGTAAACATTTATGCTTCCCGTCCTCACACTTCACCTCCACCACCCCCACCATTACCACCGCCCGACTCCTTGCCCCACTATGCTGCTCTAGCTGATGATTCACCAAACGAAGCAGAACATTCGCTTTGGAGTCTCTCAACCAAGCGCAACGTGAGGATGCGGACTGGCTCTGGATCTAAAGAAGATGATGACGGTGGTGCTGGAGCTGGGTGTAGTATACTGCTACATTGTGGATCAATGGTGATGTGTCGTTGTCGGCGAGTCGTCATCATCATCGCCAGTGTTGTTGAATGCTGAATATGAATAAACATCAATCAGGTCAACAGGAAACTGAACAGATTTCGCAAATTGCACTTTGCTGAAAATCAATCAATTAGTGAACAAAGCGGTGATGACGGTGAAGCGACGCACCGTGAGTCAGACACCCCCTGGAGCCTTATATTCGTGAAATATAGGTATGGGTATACAGAAGAAAGAATTTTTAAACGATTTACAACAACAAAACAAACCAATTTACCAAAAGGAGATCGGGATTTTGGAGTAGGTCCCTACATCAGAGTGGCTATCAGATACTTTTGTAACATAAGGGTTGCGATTTATAGGTTCCCCAGAAATAAAAGACCCATCCACAGTCCACACGCCCTCCACCCACAATCGTCCGCCCCAATCTTTCCAAAACACAATGAAGGATTTCGATAAGGTAATTTATGTCCAGCAATTGAGTACAATTTTCCAACGGAACGGATGCGAAGCAAAGGCTTGCTGCTAGTTTGGGTTTGGGACGAACGCAATCACACATACGCCACACATGGTGAACGGTACGCGCTTGCCGCTCCTTTAAATTGCTGATGCTGACACTTAAGCGTTCTATTATGCTTTCGCCATAATTTTATGGGCTTGACTGTCGTATTCATAGTCGATAAAGATCCTTTATTGTGCGGGCGGGCGTACAAGCGTACAAGCGTACAAGCGTACAGGCGGCGTGTGGGCGTGAAGGTGTGGGTGTGGTCCACAAAATTATGTCGGGTAAATAAACCAAATTCAAATGAGTAGTGTGAAATTATTATACGACCCAAGTCGAGTATATGTTTATTATATGTTTGGTGGCTCCCCCACTCCTAGTTAGGTCCTCAATTGGCTCATATGGTGGACTTAAAGGTTTTGTCATAAAGCATTTTCCCAGCTCTACATTATACGAGTAGGTACCTATAGAATTTTATGAGGAAACATATTTTGATAAATGGTTGATAAATTTGTGTTATTTTTGTAGATCTGATGGGAGCACGTTTAGGGTTGAATATACGAGTGAAGTAAGGGAACTTATAGGTTTAAGTTATTCCATGATGGACTGCCGCCACCATTTGTTTTTTTTTTTATTTTGTTAGGGTTCTTTTTTTAAATTAAGGGTGTTCTCTTGTATGTATGGATATATAGGTAGTATTAAACATGATGAGTAATGTTGATGGGCTTGTTTTGAGGTTAAAAGGAAAATGAATTGACTTGTTATGCTTCATTTCATTCAAAAGGAAAATATTTGGATGATAATTTAGTTTGATAAATGTTTTATTATTTTTACCATGTGTAATATTTGTTGGGGTTTATTATATAAAAATGTTTAATACATGTTGTGGAGCTTTTTGTTTAAGTGACAAGGAATAAGTAATGTATGAAAACGTTTAAATGTCAAGGCAATTTGATTTGATGAAAACACTTTAATCATTTACATTTGAAAAGTAGATACATATATAAATGGATATGTATGTATAGTATAGGTAATCAAATAGGTACAAAATTAATAGAAATGCAGATATCAATCATCAATTTATTTATTATTAGGGTCAATTTTTACTTTTAAGTGAATGAGAAAGAAAATATTGAAAATTTGTCTTTGATTAAGATAATTTTATGTCAAAATTTTAATAACATAAAGTGTATTGGATATTTTGTTATTAATTTGAAAATCTTCTTATGCCTTTATTTTTATTAAAAGAGATCCCATAAGTTGCAATTGGTGCAAAAATTTCAATGTGGCTTGAGATATGATGAAAATGATTTTTCGATCAAAATAAAATCCGTTAAACAACTGATCCAGTAGAGTCACGTTTAAAGTCTTTGATCGTTTATCTTCAACTTCTGGATAATGTTAAATTGAACCGTGTGAGCCGATCTATGAACTGTGCTGAAATTTCAAATTTTTAAATGCATTTATTTTTTAAAACAGAGTGACCAAATTATAACTTATGTGGCAGATGCAGAGCTTCAGCAAAATAATTGCTGTCAACTGTCAAAGTTCGAAAGTTATCTTTATTTCTATATAAAATGTCAACTTGTTTGGATTGACTAAATCACTTGTTTGATGTTTCATTCAGTAGTTAGGATCTTGTTCTTAAAAGGCAAAATGCCAAAAGAAGTGTTTACCAACATGGTCAAATAAGCTCCAAGACACTGTGCCTCAGTGATTGTAAACCTTTGAGCCCTTCTTAATAAAAAAGTCAAAGCCAATTGGGTAGACAAGACTAATCATGAAGACAAAAATGCTTCAAAAGTAATGAGCAAAAACAGTGGTACCTTCAATTCCAAACTTAAAAGTAAGAAAAGCCCAACGTTTGCGACCAATGTATTGTATATCTGTTGTGAATTTTGCAAAAAGATCTTGGCCTTGGCGGTATTGGCCAGGGCAGCAATCCACAGTTTTATGAACAGGTGAAGCGAAATTCACAAGTACATTAACCTAGAACCGAAAGCTGCAAACACGAAAGTGGAAACATCATAATGGAACCGTGGTCAATGCTGAGGATATGAAAGGACCACTTCTGCGGACTATATAACGGTGACAACGAAAAGAATTCCGCTGTCAGGCAGGATGATCCATTCAACAAAGACCACGAGAGCAAACAATCCCGTCCTCCCGACTTAGACGAAGTAAAGATTGCCATATCTAAGCTGAAGTCTAACAAAGCCGCTGGGGCAGATGGCTTAAAAACCGAGAATCATCAGGCTACTTAACATCGCCTATAAAATCTTCTCTGCCGTAATATGTGAACGTCTAAAGCCCATCGTCAACAACCTGATAGGACCTTATCAGTGTGGTTTTAGACCAAAAAAGTCCACAGTTGATCAAATATTCACATTACGGCAGATCCTGCAAAAAACTCAAGAACACCAAATTGACACCCACCATCTTTGCATCGATTTCAAGGCCGCATATGACAGCATCTACAGGGACGAACAGTATAGAGCCATGTCTAGTTTTGGCATCCCTGCCAAACTCGTCCGTTTGTGCAGGATGACCATGGAGAATTCACGCTGCTCCATAAAGGTTGGAAACAACTTAACACCTTTTGATGTCAAAAAAGGTTTCAGATGAGTTGATGGGCTGTCATTCGGTTTTTTTAACATTGTACTTGAAAGAATAATGCAGAGCTCACACGTCCACACTAGAGGCGCTATCTTTCAAAAGTTTGTCCAATAACTAGCATATTATGCTGATGACATTGACATAATAGGAAAAATGGGGCTTTTGTGAGTATTAATGCAGAGGCGGCGCAAATGGGTTTAACGGTTAATGAGGGCAAAAAAAAGTACATGCTGTCGTGAAGAAAGGACATATAACACCGACGTCTTGGTCAAAACGTCACCATCGACAGACGTAACTTTGAGGTAGTCAAGGACTTCGTCTTCCTAGGCTCCTCTGTAATCGCAGAAAACAACACCAGCGCTGAGATCAAACGCAGAATAACTCTTCCTAACCTCTGTTTTTTGTTGGGCTAAGAAAGCAATTGAGCGGTAAAGTCTTCTCTCGACAAGCAAAATGTCGTTATATAAGACCCTTATCATCCCCGTCCTGCTATACGGTGCAGAAGCATGGACTATGACAAAAGCGGATGAAAGCACCTTGGATCGGTTCGAGAGAAAAGTTCTTCGTGTGATCTACGGTCCCATATGCATCGAAGGGGAGTGGAGGAGAAAATGGACCGACAAGCTGTACGGGCTGTACAGCGACGTAGACTTAGCCAGAAGGGTAAAAGTCCAACGAATAAGATAGCTGGGTAACGTAGAGCGCAAGGTAACCAGGCCCGGAAAGTCTTCGAATCGACACCCACAGGACAGTGCAGTAGATGAAGACCGCGAATCAGGTTGCACACACAAGTGGAAAGTGACATCACCCAACTTGGAGTGGGAAATAGTAGACATCTAGCTAGGAACCGAACGAGATGGAGAAGTTTGTTGAGTGAGGCCCTAGTTTACACAAGACTGTAGCGCCACCTTTAGTAAGTAAGTAAGTAAGCCATTCTATGAACTGTGCTGAAATTTCAACTTTTTAAATGTATTAATTTTTTAAAACAGAGTAACGAAATTGTAACTTTTGTGGCAGATGCAGAGCTTCAGCATAATGGTTGCTGTCAAAGTTCGAAAGTTATCTTTATTAAAACAAAAATGTCAGTTTAAAAATTAATTCGAAATTAACTTGGATTGACTGAAACACTTCTTTGATTCAGTAATTACGGTCATGCTCTTAAAAGCCAAAATGCCAAAAGAAGTGTTTGAAAACATGGTCAAGTCAACTCAAAGAAACTGTTCATATACTTCCGTGATTACCCGTGTTTTGTTGGAAAATCTATCAATAGTATAGTATGATTTTCCACGAATAACAAAAACAATATCTGCAGTATGAATACTACCGATAAAAGTTAAAGTAGAATCTTACTATGGATGGGTTTTTTACATTTATACGAGTCTCGAATGTAATTTATGGGATTTCGTTCTCAAATGTTCGTACGATTGATTTTGCATCTGTATCTCGATGGCTGTGTTCGTTAATAGTTGTGCATTTGGAATAATGTGTTTTCCATTGGGGAAAAAAATCAGTCTGTTAATATTAATAATATTTAGTTTTGTTCATAAAAATGGCTTATTTTTCAAGAGAAAACAATAGAAAATATAATTAAGTTTTGCTATGTATGTTTGCTCCAAAGGTTTATCTCAGTTTAGATTAAATAAATCTTTTTGGTGTGTCCACAAATGGTGTTTCGATTTTTCTTATGAAGTGCAAGTGAAATAGTTTGATTCGTGTTAAACAAAAAAGAACTTAATAGTTCAGCATCATATTAGAATATGCTACAAACTCCATGTGTAACTATATTTTTTGTACACAAACATGCAAATAAACGTTCCATAATGAATTATCTGTAAAACCAAAAGGTTATACTTCAAAGTTTCGACTCGATTCCGGTCGGGGAATCAAGCTCATTTCAACTCGATTCAGGTATATAAAGAATTGAACCGAGCTTAAAGAACGCTTCAACACCACATGTAAATGTAGTAGTCCAGGAAGAAACTACTTGAAATTTTTATGTAATGTCAAATTGTTTGGTTAAAACTCTGAAATCGACTATCACTATACATATACGTACATATTTTCTTTATTTTGATAGTCAACTTTAAAAATCAGCTTACCCGATTTTACCCCTGGTCGGAATTTCGCTTTTTTTTAAATTTTTTTGATAAATTATTCTGGCAAATTTTCAATTGTATCAACTTTTAAATGTAAAAATTGGACTACTGTTTTTTTTAGGCAATTTCTCAATTCCTCTTTTAAGAAACCTTAAGCTATCGATTAATAAATAAGTCAAAGCTAAGGTCGAGGACCTTAAGAAACTGCTTAAAATTCGGCGCGACTTTAAAAAACCGCTAGAAATTAAAGGCTAATTGAAAAATTTACTCAAAAAATATTTAACTAAAATAAATACAGAGTTTTTCAACAGGGACACCACAAAAAATATTCCACAGGCACAGTACAAATAGTTCCCATTCTTAAGGGAAAGAAGTGTCCGCAGTTTCGAGAATATTACTGCCGCTTAGGCTTCAGTTGCAGAAAGCCCAAATGTATCTCTCATACGTCGTTCTCAAGCATTGGGCATCTCTGTGACGTCGTTCTTTCGAATTTTGCGAAAAGATCTTGGTCACATGTACTCTATGAGACCGGCACGTTACAGTGAATGGAGATCGCTAACCATTCCAATAGGATGAAGCCACAAGATACACAGCGAAGGTCACAATCAATTTATTGGAAACCAAGATTGGAGAACGTGTTATCTCACAAAATGGTCCAGTTTACTTGGCCACCTTGGTCGTGCGATTTCACGCGTTTATATTATTTCCTGTGGGGCTACGTCAAGTTTATGGTCTAGGCCAACAAGCCAGCTAAGTTTGATGAACTTCGTACGAATATCGAAAGTGAAATTGCAGCAGTATTGGCCGATTTATGCTTGAAAACTGTCGAAAATTGGGTTCAGCGTCTGGACTTCTGCAAGCTTGCCCGTGGTGGCCATGCAAAAGAAATCGAGTTCTCCACATACTCGTAATGGCATTATTCATTGATATCCAAAACCGTTTTTGTTTTATTTAAAAAAAACTTTTGTGGCTTAATATACCTTATTGAAACCCCGATACCTTTGTCAGTTCTTAGACTGAAACTTGAACAATATTTTTCATGTAAAAATGGTTGCAGTTTCTGAAACTGCAAATAATCTTACCACGCTTGAAATTGTACATATAGTTTTAAAATTCTGCATTGCTTTATTTTTAAATTGTAACAAATCTGGGACCTGCAGTAAAATCATATTGTGATTTGAGATATCTTAGCGTTCTTATTTCGCAAAAGAATTTTGAACACACAAATCATAGGTTATTTTGATACCGATAGCTGATGCTTCCTGCTTGAAATCAGTATCTCAATTCTGCAGAAGAATATAAGTTGCTTTATTCTTTTACAACGTTAAGAAGTATTGGACCTTTATATCAAAAGTGAATGTACGACAACAGTAACCGAGCGAAGAACATAAACTCAACAGCTCAACATTTCACGTAGAAGAGTGAGGACAATTATCCTCAATAGAATGGAACGGATGGTAAAGTGCTAATAACACTGTACCTTTTTCCTTCAATGAGGCTGGGAATAACTTTTCGTTCTTGGAAATCATGTCAATCCATGAATACTGGTTAATGAAGGTTTACACAAAGCCCATGTCAAAATCGATATTCAGCTCACCGAATTAACTAATTCGTTATCAGTTGTCTTGGCGATGACATTTGGATCAGTGATTCTATTATTTTTGATTGTAGTACTTGAAGGATCAAACACTTAAGGCTAGTATAATCCAAGCAATCCCATTAGTTTCAACCCAAAGTTTTTAAAAAGAGATCTTAAAAAATTGAACTGAAGCCATACGAGGCAGCAATGTGATTGTTTGCTGTCTTTAAAAAATCTTAATTCATATAGTTTTTTTTTATTTTACTTAATTTTTAAAAATAATCTATCATTTAATTTGACCCACCATTTACTTACTCGAGTAATGAATGAGCCTCAATTTTTCCTCTTTTTTAACAAAACAACTTTCTCAAAAGTGTGTAGGGCCAAGTTTTTAAGGATAACTCATTAGAAACGCGAAAAGAATGCACCTTTTAACTCCTCTTACGTCATCCTTTTAAATGTTAATTCTATATCCTGAGGAGCACAAAGAATCCACTGAGATAAGATTACGAGGTGTTTAAAGTTGTAAACATATGAACACCTACAAAACTTAGTCCTTATTTTGCAGATCACCTCAACTATACTCCCACCTATATATTTAATCCTGATATCCAAGGAAACTATCTATCATTGTTTTGTTGATGTTTTTCAAGCCATCAGAATAAATGAAATTAATTGGACATTTTTCGAGTGATGGTTCGTTGTTGTAGCCCATCAGTAGTCTAATGATAAGATTACTATTGATACATTATATATTTCCAAATAAACCCCCAACAGTCAATAACAACAGATAATAGCATAAGTTGAGTCCTATTGTCCAGTCCGTCGTTCAACATGATGTTGTTTTCACTGTGCTATTGAGTTATTCACACGATTAATTCCGCATCAAATGAAAAATATCCTGAAACAATTCTTTTACTATATTTTATATCCGTAGTCCGTACCAATCAATTTATCTTCTGTCTACTCTCGACTCGCCTCGTATAGAAACTCCTTACATACCGGCTGCTGGGCTATTAATTAGACATAAGTTTCAAAAGGCAAACATAAAATGACATACGGATTCAGTCTTTAAGCTCGATCAATAACCAATAGAACGTCTAACCTTCGATGACACAATGTATAAGATAATTCTTGTATAGGTACGAAGTAAATAACACAAGACCTCTATATGTACATTCAAGACTGATGAATTTCCCCTCAGCTCTACACAAAGTATAGGTAGGTACTTTTAGTTCGAAATGAACGTTATAATACGACACCTCAAGAAAATTTATCGTTTTCATCCCTCACTGAACAAACAAATTTAAGGGTTACTATGAAATCCCCCAGCGCCAGAGCCAGAGCCAGCCAGCGATGCCAACCGATGATGCGGACGAGGCAAGGAAATAAGGAAAAGGGGAGACCCAAGACCATCTAAAGCTTGAGGATCTGGAACTGTAGATGTAGCTGATGTATATTTGAAGCTGAAGGAGAAACAAAAGCAGGAGTAGGAGCAGGGGTTTTGGAGCACACATAACGAGTTGGTTAGCTTGAAGTTATATCCTTCCATAACCGATTTTCTTTTCCTGAAAAATTACCCAACCGTATTGAAGGATCAGGATATGTTGAAGATAAAAGTTTATTGAAGCAAAATGCATTTTGGTTGGTCTGGGTGCTTTTGCTTCTGATGCTACTTGCTACTGCTTCCATCAACTACTATTACGGCACGGACGGTTTTGTTCTATTTTATTATATATTCGATATTCGCATCGCAACTTCTAGATCTATGGAAGTATTGCATCAACCAAACCAACCACCCTCACTCTACTTATGACTGAACTTGCCACAAGCACACAGACAAGAGACTTATTAATGAGTTATTGTGTCAGGCAGCAATAGCACGGATGTCCTTGTGTTTCCAACTTTATATCCCGCAAACAAAAAAAAATTAAAAGAGGAAGGGTTAACTCCTTCCTAGCTGTTGCTTTTTTTCTGCTATTAGCCTTTCAGTGACTTTCTCGGAAAAACTCACATCAAGCGGCTAATTATTGTATAGCTCACACAAGTGTTGTCCTTCACGGTTGACACGACTTGTAGCCAGAAAAGATATGAAGCACTTACCGCCATCGCCATCATAGTCTCATAGCTACCATAACAGTTCCAGCTTAAGAATCCCCATTTCACCTAACTAGCTGTGGCTATGGCTGGTTGTGGCTGTGGCTGGTTCAACTGCACAAGGAAACTTTCCATTAAAACGAACTTCAAAAATTAACACAAAATTGAACAAGTTGAAGGCATTAAAAGTTCGATTCCCTAATTCTTCAAGATTGTACTTGAAGTTTATGCTGCTTATTTTTATGGTTCTCTTCTTTTTTTCCGTTGGTGTATTCCTTGTTTGTGCGGTGCTGCTCATAGCATTTCTTCTTTTTCGTGATTTGTAGGTATGTACTTATTCCTTAAGTTGGTGCAAACTTTTTTGTCCATCTTTGTCGTCCTTAGGACAGAAGTCGAAACCGAAGCTGAAGCTGAAACTGGGTAGAATAAGCAGAAACCTATATATAGGCAAGGCAAGTCAAGCTCCTATCGCGGTAAAGAAGATTGAAGTGGCTAGAATAAAAGTATAGGGGTGGGAAATAAGGACTAAAAAAACTATAAGAGGAGAGTAATCTTCAAATGCTACTTGACTGGTAGATTTTTCAAAGCTAATTTTACAGCTTTTAGATCGTAAAGTTAAGGATTAAAAAGCTTTATGGTCATGGTTGTGCTGCTGTCGAAAGAAAATTAAAATGGCATGATGCATCTACATCTGCACACAGGACAACAGTCCACGAGTCAGTGGTGGTGGTGGATGTTTGAGTAGTTGTGGTGCAATACATATTAAAAATGTATGTTTAAATGAAAACAAGATCCTGTTAAGGGACGAAATTAAATTATCGCATTTTAGGGCAGGACCTATACTACAAAGTAGGTATAGCTTAGGATTTGGCTATGTTGGAAAAAAGCCAGAGAAGAATCGGAGAGTTGGTTCGCTTCGCACCATCATCATAGGCCAAGTCAAGCCAGCCAAGCAGTCAGCCAGCCAGTTAGCCAGTCAGCTAGGCTAAATGCGAAGGCCAATATTGTTGAAACGAAACGAGGCGAGGTGAGGCAAGGCTAACCGAGACGGGCAAAGCAAAGAGAAGGAAAAGCGGACTTACAATCCCACATCAGGCGGGAAGTGGAAAGCTAGAAGCAAGAAGCGGTAAGCGGGAAGAAAAAGAAGCAGTCTTTTCCATCAGTGGTCACAGTGAATGTGAGAAATTCGCATTTAAATCTAAGAGAATATAATTTTCATATAAACTGCAATGGGAATGGACAAGTTTAAAATATTTATGAATAAAAGTTGACCTCTTTTGAATAAATTGTTAGGAGAGCTCTGTTCTGTTCTGTTCTGTTTCTGTTCTGCTGCTCTGGTGGACTCCGGGACGTAACGTATACAAAAACTTGAAAGTTCCTTGCAGCTTCCACTTGGCTGGCTCTGGGGCTCTATGGCTCTATGGCTTGGCTTGGTTTGGCTCTTGCTCTAGCGTTGACTGGCTGGGTGTTATAGGTACCTATGGTATAGTGCGATGATGGTGTTTTCTTCTCTTTGTACAGTAGTTAGGTTGATGATATTTTCTTCTTTTTTATTTTAATTTTATTTCTTATTATTTGTATGCTGCATGGGTGTCGTTTTCTCGTATTTTACCTAAGCCGGAGGTACTTTGCACTTACTTTTAGCATATTTAATGAAAAAATCTGGGTGAAGTTTGTCGTTGGTTAAGAGAGAGAGATTTTGTTCTTATTTATACATTTAAAAGTGAATACATATAGAATTTAAATAATACAATATGGCAAACAGAAAATAGGCTTTACTAGAAAAGATATAACAAAGTTGTCCCTTCTCCTACTCCCCTCAGCACGACACTCTGGTGATATTAAATGGTAATATGTGTGTAACCTTTTGTAATATTAAGGTGTTGAAGAAGTCTTTCAAAAGTACATATATTTAGTTACGGTAGTTATAAAGTTGTGTTGTTTGTGCATCGAAATGGATAAACAGACAATTTAATTTTAAAAAGTGTCATCGGCCATGAAAAACATAGAAATGTGGGTACATTATAAATATTTGTTAAGAAATGTGGTTTTCTAAATATAAGAGTTTTGAGTGCTTTTTCTGTTTATGAACAGAATGAAGACAGTGTAAATAATAAGTATTGTAGATATAGCAAAAAGCTGTATTAACAAAACACTGTTTTGGATAATACTGTATCACAATATTACCTACCATAGAATACTGTATCTTGAAAAAGGGCAATTTTGCATACTTTCGAAAATAAATCAAAACTCTATTTAGATATTGTTTACTGATTATCAGAGCCTAATATATAAAAATAAAAATAAATAAGGTGGCGGAACAGTCCATTGTGAACTAAGGTCTATTGACTTGCAACTCGCAACCCTTCCTATGTGCGAGTACTGTTGTCAGGAGGCGACCTACAGTTTTAAGCCGAATCCAAACGGCTAATTTGAGAATGCACTTTTCATGACAAGAACTACTCCTGGCAGATTTGTCAATTCTTCGCAGAAGGCTGTATATATGAAAAAAAACTTAATCTTGCATAGGCAGGAATTGAACCTTGGTATATGACAGTCCAACGCACTAACCATCACACCACGGGTACTACACCCTTCCTTAGCAACATAGTTTTTTAAATACAGATCGTTGAATTTGTGTTTTTTACCTCTGCCTTACAAAAAGGTTACAAAGTCGAAGTTATTTAAACAGTTTTCAGTAAGGCATTTGACAAAATCTCTTATAGACTAATATTATTTAAATCATCCATACTTAGTTTTGAACCCTCTTTTTTTAAAATGGCATTCCTCTTACCTGGAAAACCGATATACTCGTAACAGCGTTCGTTTCAGACCTCTTTCCTCATACAATTTCTCAGCTACCTCTGGTGTTCCAAAAGGCATCCACCTAGGGCCTCCTTTGTTCATTTTTACAATCAACGAACGAAAAGGTCATGCAACATTCTTTTACAAAATTTTTTCAAGACCATTTTATCAATACATGACTTTTTCCTTATTGAAAATGATCTTGAGAGTTTTTTAACTTGGTGTCTAAAGAACTGCTTGGAACTTAATAATGCCACATACTAATCAATCACTTTTTTAAGTAAAAGCTCAAAGATAAACCAATTCAACTTTAACTGACATAATTACGTCACTCGAATACCGCTGTTCCCTTTTCAAAGTATTCATATTTCCGAAATCGAGAGCATTTGTGGTTTAGGTTAAACAAACCTCTCTATGTTGAATGCCTGAAACTTCTTAACTTGAGATAGTTAGGAGATCGTAGGCAAAGTTCAGACATGTTCTTTATTCCATTGATAGCATTTCCCTCTTCAACTTTATCTCTTTTACCGCTTACCCACGTAACACAAATAATCCAATCTTTTATGCTACTATCCTTCAAACCTTTTAGGTCTCCTTCCTAAAAACTCCATCTTCTGAATCATCCTTCCCCCACAATCTGAGGCTTAGTTTTTACTTTGTTTAATAAAGATTAAGAATTAGCTTCTTCGATCCCTGTTTATGCCACCTAAAGTTTTTTCACGGGTACTGCCTCTTGCGAGGAATTGACCAATTCTCCAAGAGTAATTCTTGTCATGAAAAGTGCTTTCTCAAATTTGGGGTTTTCATCTTGCATAAAATGCAACGAAAAATAATGTTTTTGAATTTTGATAAAATTTTAAGAAAAATCGAATTGACAGTTTTTTTTTATATAAAAATAAAAATCTAAAGAAAACATCACTCAAAGTTGGTAAAAATTGAATATCGATTCAAATATCTTTTCAAAAACTTGAAATTTAGGCTTTAAACTTATTTTATCTGATAAATTATATTGTTTTCAACATTCTAAAAAATGTTGAGAAAAACCTAAAAAAAAATTTAGTAAAAGTTGGTAGAAATTGATTTTCGACTCAAACAAACTCAAACTCTTATCTTTCAAAAAATATTGTTGTCAACATTCAGTAAAATTTTCAAAAAAATAAAATTGACAGTTTTTTTACAAAAAAAATTAAAAACCGAAAAAAAATTAAAAAAAGATGGTAAAAAATGATTTTCGACTCAAATATCTTTTCAAAAACTTGAAATATTGGCTTCTAACTAATTTGATCTTTTTTTTACCAAAAATTAAACTCTAAAAAAAACAATACTAAAACTTGGTAAAAATTTACTTTCGACTCAAATAGCTTTTCAAAAGTTAAAAATATTGGCTTCAAACTTATTTTATTTCACAGAAAATATTGTTTTTGATATTCAGTAATTTTTGTATAAAAATCCAACAGTCCGCTTTTTCATAAAAAAAAATAAAATCTACAAAAAATAGTACGCGAAATTTGGTTAAAATTGATACGAGTACATATAGACAAACTTTTAAGCAAGACAAATCGACAGACGAAGTTATCAGTGTGGGTCGCATCCCAGCCCCTTTTTTTATAAAAATCCAACAGTCTGTTTTTTATACAAAAATAAAATTTACAAACATTTTTGCAAAAATTGATGTGTGGTTCTCGATATCTCGTAAACAGTAGAAGATATTGACTTCAAATTAATATCATTCATGTAAGAAATAAAAACTTTTTAATTTTATCAAATGCAATATATTGTTGGTAATTTTGTCCATGGTGATGTTTTGTCCAAGATTTCGTCGTTCAGTGTCCTTTTTTGATGACAGCATATACTTGGTCTTGCCCTCATTGACCACTAAACCCATCTTCTTCGCTTCCGTCGCAATGCTCAAAAACGCTGCACTAACATCACACTTTGATCTTTCAATTATGTCAATATCATCTGCGTATCCGAGTAATTGGATGGACCTTTGGAATATTGTGCCTCTAGTGTTGACGGTTAAGTTTTGCACAATTCTTTCCAGAACGATGTTGAAGAAGTCGCATGACAGTGCATCGCCTTGTCTAAAACCTTTTTCGACATCAAATGCATCGAAGAGATCTTTTCCGACATTGATAGAGCAGCGTGCATTCTCTATCGTCATTTTGCACAAACGGATAAGTTTGACAGGGATGCAAAAACTAGACATTGCTCGGTAGAGCTCTTCCCTATAGATGCTGTTATACGCGGCTTTAAAATCGATAAAGAGATGGTGGGTATCGATTTGAAGCTCCTGGGTTTTTTCCAAGATATGCCGTAGTGTGAATATTTGGTCGATAGTGGATTTTCCTGGTCTGAAGCCACACTGATAAGGACCAATCAGGTTGTTGACGAATGGCTTTAAACTTTCACATAATACGGCAGAGAGGATCTTATACGCAATGTTAAGGAGACTGATGCCTCTGTAGTTGGCGTAGTTTAGAGGGTCTCCTTTCTTATGTATCGGGCACACTATGCTGAGATTCCACTCATCGGGCATGCTTTCTTCCGACCAAATTTTGCAGATGAGTTGGTGCATGCTCCGTACCAAGTCATCGCCTGCTGCTTTGAATAGTTCGGCAGCGATGCCGTCAGCTCCAGCACTTTTGTTTGACTTAAGTTTAGATATAGCTATCTTCACTTCGTCAAGGTTGGGTAGGCGGAATTGTTGATCTGCGTCGCCTAGGTTGAGTGGTTCTATCTCCCTTACAGCGAATTCCGTTTGTCATCGCAGTTATATAATTTGGAGAAGTGATCTTTTCATATTCTCTGCATCGACTGTGGTTCTACTACGATGTTCCCTTGATCGTCTTTGCAGGCTTCGGTTCGTGGCTGGTATCCTTGGGAGGTTTTTTTTACCTTTTGGTAAAATTTACGAACCTCATTCCTGTTGTGACATCCCTCTATCTCCTCGATCGCGCGCTTCTCATGCTCTCTTTTTTTCCGTCTAAGAAGCCGGTGTTCCTCTCTCCTCTTCTGCTCGTAGAGCTCGCGAGCAGCTCTAGTCCTTTTGTGCAGCGCCGTTTTGTACGCCTCTTGTTTCACTGCGTGCGCTTGCCGGCATTCGTCGTCAAACCAGGGGTTTCGCTGTGGTGGCCGTGTTAAACCTAACACTTCAGAGGCGGCATCTCTGATGGCTGCTAGGCAATGTTGCCACTGGTTTTCAATGCTTAATGCAGGAAGCATAGGACTCCTTAAGAGGTTAATAGGGACTCGATCGGAAAAGGACATGGCAGTCCCTTGAGATTGTAGCCGTCTAACGTCGAATCTTCTCACAGTACTTCCTTGTTTTGGCTTGAATCGGGATATCCGTAGCCGTACCTTGGCTACAACAAGGTAGTCCGAGTCAATGTTGGCCTGTCGGAATGTTCGGATATTCTGGATACACCTCGTCACTAAAGATGATTTTTTGACCAAAATTGAGGTCCTTTTCCAAACGATTCGAAACCCAGTCAGCGAACAAACAGCGTTGTCTATGGTCATGAACTTTAAGCTTCTCGGTCAGTTGGATCTTGTACGGGTGTAGGCCCAAGTCCCAACGCCAAATTCGCCAAGTTGAAGTCCGCGAAAGGAAGAGTTTTTGTGTACGGCGAGGAAAAGACTGCCTCGGGTTGTGCTGTACACTTTCACGTACCGCGGCGATGTTCTCGGAAGATCTTGCGTGCCTTAAACGTGCCTGTGAAGGGCCACCACGTCTAACGTAAAATGGGCACAATGCGCGCAACGTTTGCGTTAATACGAACACTCTTTTTGATAATAAAGTTTCATCATTTGAAAGTGGGGTTTAATCGTGTAACTTGCCATGATGATTTGGCATAAACAACTTAATAATAAACAACAGATTTGACAGATGTCACCAAAATAAAATGGCCGGCAAGAGGGCTCCAAAATCTACTCGCGCCAATTGAAAACCCCTTTAAGAAAATAATGGCCTAGAAAAGGTTGCCAGTGAACAGAGAACTGCAATATTATATAAATGAAAATCTTCAATTTCAAAAAGTTTTGAAATTTAACAACTTAATCAACTGAAAGTATGCAATTAATTGTGTCATATTTTTATATTTATTTAAAAAAAATGCGTGTTTTTTTTTATTTTCTGTATAACGCTTAATTGATTATTTATTGTAATTAATTCTAACTGCAGATACGTTATTTTTAATTGTGTTTAGAATGAATATTATGATTTAAGCTTAAAAGATCATTATTAAAAAAAATCAATTATTAAAACGCATTTCACATATGACTTAATTTCAATTTCACGCAAATTAATATTTACTATGGGTTTAATTGCAATCAGCAAAAAAATGTGTTCTTTTTTATTCCCATATGGCTTGCAATTTGAGTAACGAAAAATATACTCATGACATGGCCTTGACCTAGGCTATTCAAAAGTATGTGTTTTCATTAGGAGGGTTGTTGTTTTTTTTTTGGTAGAAAAAAAAAAATAAATATGAAAACAGAAAAGTGTTGATGAGTTGGGGTTCATTTAGGACAGAAAAAAGTTCCTCAAAAACCAATATGTGCTGGTTTTTTTTAACAAATACTTCTCCCTACAGAAATAACATAAATTGAATTTCTTGGAAATCATTGTTCTTGTGTTAATTTCTTGGATTTAAATGAATATTCCTTTAAGTCTAAAACCGAAACAATACCCAAAACCATAAATACAAAGCAAAAAACAATCAGATTCAGTTTTGCAAATCCAAAAATCTCTTCCTGAAATAAATCGATAAACAAATAGTACACACAAACACACACAAAACTACTGATGTCGTGGTATTGCGTCTTCTGTGTAGGTTTATAAATTGTGTCTGATGCCCGCACATACACTTTCACTTCGAAAACAAATGGGTGCTTCTATGAATAAAGCATATCTTAATTTACATTCAATTTGAATCTTGGCAGCAGAAACCCCCTTTTGGTCCCCTGCCTTCTCACACACATTTGGGAGGTTCCCACAACAGACGACTTGCCTAGCCTAGGCCGAACACTGCTGGCAAGGGTGTTTCAATTTATTGCCCAAACCCAAGCAGGTAGCTATGCAAATATAGACGGAGGCTACCCCTGTTGCCCGCTCATTAAAACCTTACCGCTTTTATCAAGCTTGCCTCCTTTAACCAGGGTCATCACTGTGCTTACTGGAGAATATTTTGTGCATGCAAAGGGGGCAGGGGCAGGGTGCAGGGATAGGGGCATGTATACGTGTGGGAATGAAGAGGGAAGTGTATTCCAATATACGGAATCGAAAAAAGATTAAGAGGATAACGTGTGCGCACACAAATAAGGGATTACGGTAGGAATTTTCAGTTTTCAATTTGCGACCAAATGGTCAACAATTTATTTGGAGCAATTTAAATTTGTGTGACCCCAGGGAACACCATCTCGGAGCAACATATGTTTGTTTGAATTTGCTGTCCAGCCCATCACCACCGCTCGTCGTACTCTACCACCACCACCACCACCACAGCCGAGGATGACTCGACGCCCCCGGCCGCAGTGAGGCCGAGTGTATAAACATTATTGTGTTAAATGGAATTTGTGGAATACATTTAAATTGAATGAGCTCTGTTTCGGAAACCTACCAAAAACCCGAGAACTGAAAAATGAAAACCCTAAAGAGAAAGCAGAAGAAGTTCTATGTAGCTTCAAGTCAGGACTAATAAACTTATTTCTCCTTTGATCTGCAATTGAATTCTTCTTTGCATTTTTACGAAAGCCAAGCAAATTACATTGTGCATCACGTCCGGTTTGTTCGTAACGAAACGAATACCTATTACGATATTGGTGAAGTGTTGTTGAATGCTGATATCTACGGGTCGGGTCTACGGTCCATACTTTACTGGGTGCATGCATTTGGGAGAATAGGTCCGTCCTATAAGAAAAGTAAAATGACTCTCAATTGAATTCAATTTATATCATTTTATTTATTTAACTTGTGCAATTGTGTTTCATTTCGAATCGTTTCGTATCGAAAGGACCCACGAACAACTCAACTGAAATATATCTCTCACTTGTAATTTCTATAGATTTTCTTTTCCTTGGCATTGGGCTTGAACTATTGGGCATGTGAAGGCGGAGGCAAACGCAATAGCAAAAGCAAAGGCAAAGACGAAGACCAACAAGAAAGGAACCTTTATCCGGAGGAGAGGACTGTACTACTTTTGTGCGTCATTATCTATGTTCGATGAAGTGAAATGTTCCAGTTGCAGTTACATTTTATAAATTTACACTTACATTTACACATACATTTACACTTTTCAGTATGCAGGTTAGGATTGCTGCAAAAGGTGAGATAACGATTCAAAAATACATATGTTCAAAGTAGAGTAGAATGAATACAAGGTCCTTTCTTATAATACAAAAATGCAAAATGCTATTGAATAAAATAAATTGATACATGTATACATGTATTGGTGTCTAGCATAAGAACGATGCCATATGGACACAATTGACACTCTTTAAAAAGGAATTTTCATTTCTTTTGTGATGCTAATATTTATGCCCCTGTCCATCTGGATAAGCTTTTTTAAGAGGTTTTTGGATTTTTTGTTTGTACGGGGATATTCAACAGGGACGCTACAAAAGTTGAGCAACACGGACAGCAAACGACGCCATATTTTTGCCGCTCTTTTGATATTTCTCTTTAGTAAGGTTTATCATTTTATGACAGAAAGATATACGAGCAAACAACTAAACGAAATTATTACAATTTGTTAACGAAATTCGGAGTCAGTGGCATCAACGTTAAGAGCGCTACGTCCAATTTTTGGTCATCATAATCATCCAAGCAGATCAGCAATTAAACGTCTAGTAGAAAAATTTAAATTCACAGGCACAGTAGGAACAAATGTATCCCGTGACAGTGAAACAAGGAAGGCTTCAGTTGCAGAAAGCACAAATGTATCTTTTACACGTTCGTTCTTAAGCGTTGGGCATCTCTGTAAAGTCGTTGTGGCTAATTTTGCGAAAAGATCTTGGCCTACATCCTTACAAGATGAAATTGACGCAAGAACGGTATTGGTCAGGCAGCAATCCAACCGTGCTCCATGAATCATCATTTCATTCTGAGCAAATTACGGATTGGTGTGGTTTATGGGCTGGCGGCGTCGTTGGACCGTATTTCTTCCTTAATGAACAACGCCGGTTACGTTACTGTGAATGCGGACCGTTACTGTTCAATGATAACTAAACATTTTTGGCCCAATTGGATGATTTGGACTGGGAAGATATGGAGTTCCAACAGGACGGAGGTACAAAACACACAGCGTATCTTACAATCAATTTAATAGAAACCAAGTTTGGAAAACGTGTTATCTCACAAAAAGGTCCAGTCGTTTGTCCGCCTTGGTCGTGCTATTTGATGCCGTTAGACTATTTCCTGTGGGGCTACGTAAAGTCTATGGTCTATGCCAACAAGACAGTGACAATTGATGAACTTTGTACGAATATGGAACGTTCAGCGTTTGCGTCTTCTAAAAGTTCCCACGATAGTCATCAAAAGAAATTGAGTTCCATACATAATGGCATTAAACGTTCTTTCACAGAATTAAAGAATTTCATTGATATCTAAAACCGATTTTGTTTTATTAAAATAAAAACTTTTGTAGCGCTCTTATTGAAAAACCCTATATTTGAGGAAATATTTATCAGTTTGTCATGATTTAAGGATTTTATTATCATTAACTATCTACTTAACAAAAATTATTAGTAAAAAGTAAAAACTAAAAAAATACTTTCAAAACTGTGATTTTTGGTCAGTGAAAAATTATTTTGTTTAGCTCAATTTCAAAGCTAATTTCTTAAGGATGTCTTTATATCCCAAAAACGGCTATCTCTTGACACTAAGCTATCTTTTCTTTTAATTATACTAGCACACTTTTATTTTATGGAAAAAGAAAAGACTATGTTTCAATGATTAAGCAATATTTCAAATTCATGTAAAGCCTTCAAATTTTGGGCAACATTTTAATTAAATGCGATAAATAGAATCCAAATAGCAAGTATTGTATACGTTTTTCGAACTCGAGATTTGAATCATGAAACATGAAATTACGAAGAGTCGAAAAAAGTAGGTTTCCGATTCTTACCGTCTGTTTGCCTGTCTGTTCTCGCTTTTACAGCCCAACCCATTGTTTCGACTGAGTTCGAGTTCATACTTGGAAGTAAAGGTTTCAATCAAATTCTCATTAGGCGTTCTTTTAAATTTCTAATAAAATCAAAAATTACTCTAGTCAAATTTATATTAGTAAAAAATTGAAAATTAGAATTTACTCTAAAACGAATCAATAGATTTTTATGAAATTTTATTTGATTTATTATCTGAACTTATATTTTTAAATCTTTACTATTTTTTTGAGTTTGAGTTCAATATTTTGAAATTTCTCAATTTTTTAATATATTGACTTTGAATAGATTTTGATGTATTGAATATAATTTCGATATAAGCGGAAATAAAAAAAAACTCTTTTAGTATTGGAATTAGTGCCTAAGCAGCATTTTTTGAGAGGTTTGAATTCTTCGTTTATATCGTTTCAGAATTTGGTTTTTGACATTTGGGAAGATCTTTTTAAGCATTTATCAAGCAAAAAAAAAGTAGATCATGACCAAATAGACCTTACAGCTTTTTTGTATGCAATTATTTGAATAGATTTCAATGATTTTTATGTACGGAATTTTTTAAATAAAAAAAATTAATTCTTCAAAAACATCAAATAAAAGTTATTGAAATTTTTTAATATAACTTTAGTTGAGTTTCTATTCCGACCGGAATTGTTGGAGATTTGTTGAACATTTTTGCAGTTATAGAATACACAACAAACCTACAAACTCCACCTGTTACCTTAGGGCCAGGCTGACATTGAATTACAACTTTATGTCTTAATTTGAAATTTCTTAAGAAATGTTCAAGTCAAACCTTGATTGCTGTTTTGTACAGTGATGTTCAATCAATTTAAAATAATCAACAATACACCCCCTGAATCCAAAACTATTAAACTTTCGTGCTTATGTGTTAATTAAGAACTTTACAATGATAAAAAGTACTTGAAAATTTTGATGACTTCTCAATAAGTCTTATACCTAGGAATTATTTGTGGTATGTGAAGGTTTGATTCTGTGAGGCGCATATTGTCGTTTACCAGCTTAGAAAATATTGAGAATTTAATTTTCTGTAATTATTGACACTGAAATTAAAAATTGTTCAAAAATGAGTTTATTTAAGTTAAAAGGGATAACTCTTAGATAATTTTCCAAAAACAATGAAAAAGTTTAAAAAAGGGAAGATTTTGTTCAACAGAAAAAATCCACTATGCATTACTAAGATGTTGCTCAAGCTTTTATCAGGGTTTGGCACTTTGAAATTAAGTATTAACTACATACATTGCCTTCCTAGGCAATACCTCGGAATACCCTAATCGTTTTTAAGGAAGCGACACTTTTTTATGTACGGTACGATCGAAATGAAATTGAAAATAGTTTTTAGGCAAGAAGTTTTTACGTCATAAATTTTAGTTCGACAGAAATACATAACATCATTAAAAAATTCAAAAACTTCTTCCTATGATTTGATTTCCAGTATAACTCACAAAATAAATTATATTTTTGATATCTTATGCTTCATTTTGAATCTCTGCTTAAAAAAAAAAGAATAAATTTGGTGGCGCGACAGTTCGTTGAGAACCAAGGCCTCTCAATTCCTGTGCGAGTAATGTTGTCAGGAATGGAGGGGACCTACAGTTCATATGCCGACTCCGAACGGCTAATTTTGAGAAAGCACTTTTTCATGACAATAGTTACTCTTGGAGAATTTGTCAATTCCTCGCAAGAGGCAGTACCCGTGAAAAGACTTTAGATGGCATAGGCAGGGATCGAACCCAAGACCTCTAGCATGACAGTCCAACGCACTAACCATCATGCCACGGGTACCACCACTCTGCTAACAAAAAGGAATTTTCCCTGATGCTCTCAAAAAAACCTTAGTTATATCTATTTATAAAAAAGGTGCCACCTTAAGACTAAATGATTCGGCCCAATTTCCCTCCTATCAGTTTTTTCAAACATTTTTGAAAAACGTATAAAGTTAAGAATGGTATTAAAAAAAAAACAGACTTTATCAGTGACTATCAATTCGGTTTTATGACTGTTAGGTCTACAGAGGATGCTGTTTTAAGACTCTCCGAGTAAATTTATTGAACAATTCTGAGTTACCTTCATCTCAATCCATTGACATCACTAAGGCGTTAACATTTATAATTGGCTGAAATCTTATTTAATGAAAAGAAAGCAAAGCGGCAAAATTTAAGATAATATCATACAGCTCAGAGAGAATTTGTAAATATGGGTGTCCCACAAGGATCCGTCTTAAGACCGATCCTTGTTTTATCTTTGTTAATTCGCTTTTTGTTTAACCTTTTAAAGGTAGTATAACAGCTTTTGCTGATCATACTGCTCTGTCATTTTCTTCAAAAACTATTTTCGACTGTTTAATGATGTAAATAATGATTTAGAAATCCTGCGAAAATAGTTTTTTACTCATCGTCTCCAAATAAGAGACAAAACAAAATTTATGATTTTCAACATAAGAGGTAACATCTGCGAAGATATTACACTAGGTTTTCATTCACCTTTATGTATTCGATATCGACCTAATATTATTTGCCAGCATGATCCTACCACTTCCTGTAATAAAAACCTGCTTTGCTTGGCTGGTTGCTTTCAAATTGAGCGCGTTGAAAGTTTCAAATACCTACATAGGTACACTTATAGACTTTCGGATGACCTGGAAAAACCATACCTCTAACTTAAAAGCTTATTTAAACAAAGAAGTTAGGCAAATCTACCAACTGAGCCTGCTTCGTAGTTTGCCTATCCTTTAATTAGTATACAATGGTCTATTTAAATCTTAGCTACAATATGGGCTTTCTTGTTGGGGTGGGACGATTTATAACAAAATTGAAATATTACTTATAAAGAAAAACATGCTATAAGAATCTTAGCTAGAGTTAATCATGGAACTCCAAGTTTTGGCTAATTCAGGAATCTTATATTCGGCTCCCGGAAATTACGCCAGAATTTTTTATGGAAAAAGCGCCAGAAAATTCTTCATACCAAATTCTGGCTTTTTTTCCTAGGAAAAAATCCCAAATTTTTCTGGCAAAATTTCGGAATTTCAGGCATTTTTTCCTAAAAATTTTCTGGCGTTTTTTCCATTTACAGAAATGTAAAAAAGGCAAAAAAAAATATTTGGAAAAAAGCCAGAAATAAAATTTCTGGCGTTTTTCCTAAACATGAAAAGGAAAAAACGCCAGAAAACTGTATTTTGTATAAATTGTTGTAATAAATAAACAGTTTTACTACACATTCTTTGTCTCTATCATCTATTGTAAGAATTATTGTTTAATTGCTTTCGCGAATTCATCATTGACACTTGACGTTGTGAAAAAAACATGCGACGTTGTGTTTTTGCCGTGCAGTCATATGAAAATATGCTCGGAGTGCAACTTAAAGTTGCAGATTCAAACGAAAATTACAAATGTTCTGCTGCCGGGAAATCGTAGCAGACACTTTGCAAGTTTACGTGGGAGCCACGCGCGCCGAGCCGTGACAGTGCCGGCCCACGCCGCGTCCGCAACGCCGCGCCATGGCCGCTCGGTTTTCTGGCCTAATTTCCAATTTGGTTTCTGTTTTTTTTTCATTTCTGTCTGGCACAATTTCCAATGTTTCTGGCTTATTTTCCACACAAAATTCTGCTTCTTACTGATGAAGTTCTTCAGGAAATCTTTAATGAACGTTTTGAAGGTAATTTGAAAGTAATAGGCCGCGAAGCCCATACTTATGTTGAGAAACGTGATGAAAAGCGAATCTCACGTAAGTGATGCCGTGAAATTGATTCAAGACAAACAAAAACAATCTGCTTTGAAAGAGTTTCAAGAAGAAGAGGAAGGAATACTCTATGGACTAGGCATCGCCGATTGAAAGGTAAGTTCATATTTTCATAGTTAAGAGGACTTGAGACTTTAAAAGAGTTTCTCTCCAAACTGTGTTTTTCAAACTTTCCTCCATCGTATCTCAAAAGCGGCATTACCGAATGACTTTAATTTTGATGGGTTGGATTCAGCACATGTGGACGCATGGATTAAACTATCAACATACAAAAATTCCAAAAAAAATCGATTTTTTTAAGCAAAAAACAAAACAAAAACCGCAAAATTCGCGGAATATTTATTTGATGATAGTTTATCCCATGCATTTAGGCTTACAGATTAAAACGCAGTTTAATTTTTTTTTTGATAAGCCAATCAGCTGGAATCTGGAGGAAATGCGAGCCCAATTTTTCGAGGTGGAGTTGTTCAAACCGGTGTAACTCGTGTTCCTTACAATATTTTATTAATTCAGATTTTTTTTTTATAAAACTATGTTAATAAATTATAATAAACTTAATAAAGTTGTATCTATTTACTGGCCGTAAAAAAAAGTCCTAAAAATTCCATAAAATAAAGGCCATCACATGGGATGATTCCCTTAAATCTTCATGGGAAATAAAGTCAAAACAAAAAAATAGTCGAAATTAAACACAAGTGCAGCTGGTATACCATAAGGAAGTTTCCTAGGACAAACCTTTTACCTTTTATAAACAAGAGGTATTCCAGTGGATATCAATGTTACCATAGCCATCTTTGCTGATGACATTACAATATTGGTGCTAGATAGATCCGTTGCAAAGCCTACAAAAAAATGCCAAATGCAAAAACTTAATAAAATAAAATCGGACTCACGTCATCCAACTATGTATCTGTCAAAAGAAAACAAATGTTGAATAGCCCGTCTGAAAATTCCAAAACAAAGTCCTTAGTTATCTACATCGGGACCTTCAACCGTAATACGGTATTACACAATCATGGACTACAAAGTCATACCAGCTTCGAAGTGTAGACCGTCTTGAATCTAAGAGACAATAATCGGACATGAAGAAGAGCCAACTTTCATGAGCTTTGAAAAAGTAATACAACTATAAACTTCCCCTAAAATGAATTATAAATTAAGAAAGAAAAATCATTTATGGATCTTTCATAAATTGGTCTTGATTAAACGGTGGTCTTAATGTGGTAAAAGTCTGCAACTATACTTGGTAACCGAGTGATGTCCTTTGAATATTTCCATCGGATTGAAAAAAAAGTACTTACATATTTCATAATGCGTTATAAAGTATAAGTTCATACTTTTAATTTACAAAATGTACCTTCATGCGGATATTTTCAGTCCGCTTTCACTTTAAACACTATTTCCCTATATTCTAATATTTCTGATGAAAATATTTTGCCCCATCAGCAGTAAAATGTTTAATTACATAAATGAATTTGCTATTCCCTATAAATGGACTGCATCGGAAGCGGTACCCTTGATATAGTACCATTGACGGTGTCCACCACACTCATGAGTGTCATCGGGCAAGATTGTCTTCATATTTCCGCAAATGCATGTTTGTATGAATGACGTATGAGAGAACTTCTGATGCACATTCCAAAATGAATGCTATACCCGCATCACTACTTGAAGACCTCTCCAATCTCCATGCATATTTTCAAAACCACATCCGGCCATCCAGGGTGAAATTTGAAATGCGAAATGTGAAACGTTAGAAAATTCATTATGCGTTATGATTGTGAGTAGTTTTTCCCAGCATCAGTAGCAGCAGCAGAAATAGAAGTATGAAGCCGCAGCGGCAGCGGGAGCAGCAGCGGTAGCAGTAGCACTAGTATTAAGTTTTTAAATTGAAATTTTTCATTTGCCAAATCAAGTGCCCGAAAGGAGAGCAGCGCAAAGGCTGGATTGGCTGAGGGCAAACAGTTTTTGATGTTAAGAAAGTTGTGTTGAAACAACCACTTGCGATTATAAATGCCAGAGACAAAAACAACTTTTGTATGCGTCCTTCCTGTAGGTAGCGAGGAGAAGACGAGAGGGCTTGGGATGGAATGGCGAGAATTGTGAATATTGTGAATGGCGGGTGGCGAATAGTGGTGCAAGAGTGGGTAAGGGTGTTGTTAAGAGTTTGCCCCATTTTTGTCTTGAAATAGTTCTTTTTTTCGTCTTCTCTTTTTTAGCCTTATTATTATTTAACTCAGTTTTTGATAGTGTGAGAGAAAGATGCTGCGGGTGTGTGACCTATATTCATATAAAACTACTCAAATTAGCAAACGTTACATATGCATTCAAACCCAAGGGCGCATGATAGCGTACATACGGCTATACGGTATAGGGCGGCATATATCCTGGGGCTTATATAAAAAAGGCTTTCGGAATTCTTACAGTTTTCCTTGATGCGTTTTATGTTTCTAATTCTTGTTTTCTATTTGTTGTTCTTACAAAAAAAAACAGAAAAATAGAAAAATAGAAAGAAGGTTGAACTAAGGAAAAAGTTTAACCCTTTAGACGCTTATTAAAAATGTAGTTTCACAAGCGCAATTAAAACCATGAGGTTTATATGAGTTTTAGAATTATTCAAATCAAATTGTTAAGTGCAAGCCAACGGTTATGTACTGAACTGAACATGGGTAGCTATAGTTAGGTCGGCTTTCTACCATTTTTTGTAAGCTTTAAAATATAATTTTGGAACTAAATACATTTTTAATTTTGCTTTCATTGAAATAAGCATAAATAATAGCTGGTGATTGATTTTAATTTGAGCAGATGTCCTTTAAAAGTGAGAATTATTTTTGAAATTCATTCATTTTAAAAAGGCTAATGCTGGATGATTGCTTAAGTAATAAAACAAAATAGTTGCGATTAAAATTTCGCAACTTGCTGTTTCTGATATTGTATCAAAAACTGAAGCTATTGTTGGTGGAAACGTTTAAGGAAATTAATCTATATCCCTCATTACATCTTCTCAATCAAGAAGCGTGTTCGAAACTGAACTTCTGGCCATCAAAGCGGTATTTTCTTGGCTCAGAAATAACGCGATATCGACCACTTATATACGCATCTTCTTAAATAGTCAAGCTGTCATAAAATTATTGGACTCTGTCTCAATAACCTGACTACTACGAAGTTGTCGATCATTTCTTCTGGGGATTGTAAAGCATTTCAACTTTCACCTTATTTGGATGCCGGGTCATAAAAACATTACAGGAAACTGCAAAGATGACGAACTACAGATAGTCTAATACAATCACTTGTCGGTCGCTAAATTAATTTAGCCAATTTTGGATACCTAACTATCTAAAGGCTCATTTGCAGATCGCTCTTCCTCCTTACAGGACACTGCTTAATGAGTTGACATTCTTTTCGATTTGGAGCTATTGCAAACAATTTTTTCAGAAGTTGCAAGAATGAAGAAGAAGAGGAAACAGTCACTCAATTTCTATGTTTATGCCCTGCCCTGTCACAAAAACGAAATATATACCTTGAAAAATTCAACTACATTGATCCTAGTAATTTAAAAAATTCCGACATCTAAAGTGGTGTTCTAAAAATTTGGTCAAACATTTTATTACCCTTTTCGAGATCAGTTCTTGGAATTTGGGAACGATATGTTTTTTTTTGTACTAAGTAGCAAGATGTCATTCAAACACTGTATAAAAGTTGATGTTATTATCAATAAGAGCTGCATTACAATACCAACCGAAATGATTTTGTGGAAAAAAATAGGAAAAATCAGTTCGGAAAATAAAGCCAATATTTTGTGTCTGTCACATCTCAATTTGACATCACGTGGAATTTCTAAAAGACTAAATATTGCTCAACAAACTGTGCCATAGAATTTGTACTGTTAATAGGAAAAAAGGCTAAGGGAGGCCAAAAAAGACGATCCCAGTGGAATATCGTTTGTTGGTGAAGTACAGTAGTCAGCATCATTAAAATGATCTATGTTGAGCTACAAGCGAAGTAATTTCGTCAAGCTCAGTGAGTAAAGTGCTTCGTTAGAGCAATCAACCCGGTACTAAAGCCGAATTTTCCAAGAAGAGTCAAAGAAAAAGAGCACCTAAATTGGACTCAAGACATGTGGAACAACATCATCTTTTAGGACAATTCAAAATTCAAGCTCCGTATGATGGAGATGGGAGGACCTTTGCGCAAAGAGAACCGAAAGAAAGACTAAGCTTTGATTGCATTTTCCGGATGCCTCCGAAAAATGAAGGTGTGATGGTGTGGAAATGTTTCTTTGAAGATGAAAAAGTTAGAATAAGCTTTCTGGAATCTAAAGTCAAAGCAAGAGTTAGCCTTCGAGTTCTGAAAAACGTATTGGAACCCACGATGCTAGAGCCTTTTCAGAATACTTGAAGTTTCATTATTCAACAGAAAAATGATCCTTGTAATATTGCCAAAATTGTAAGTATAAACTTGTTTTTCAATTTTTTCCAAGACTGACTAATACTAAGCTTTAAAAAAAACTTAAACTTTTATGACTTAAAATAATATTTGTATTTTTTTTGTATTTCTAGTTTTAAAAACTACATCGAAAAAATAAGATGCACTAAGGTGGCCTCCCTACAGTCCAAATCTAAACCCAATTGAGAATATTTGGTCTAAAATGAAACTTAAAATTGCGAACAAGCGCCCAAAGTTAGTTGATGAATTTAAAAAACTGCTTACCCATCTCATAACATATCTCCCCAATGTGCAGCCGTAATAAAAGCAAGACGAGGTCCAACAAAGTACTAATTAGATACAACATGTTTCTAAGAATCAATACGAAAAAAAAAAAACAAAAAACTGGACCATTAAAGTATTTTTCTTAAATCCTTAAAAATGAGGTACCTGCCTAAAAAACTAACTTTTCGGTTTTTTTGCTCCCGTGACCACTTTAGAAAAAAAACGATTTCAATAGCATATAAAAAAACCTGGGATGCGACCCACACTGATGACTTTCTATCACGTATGTCGATTTGTCTTGCTTAAAACTTTGTAGGTTTTCATGTTGGATTACAAAAGTTGTCAGTAGAATTATTCTTAAAAATTTTAAAATTACCAACAAAATGTTCATATCAAGAAATGGTTAAGTTTAAAAATCTAGTATTGTTAAATAAATTTTTAGTCGAAAACAAATTTTTACCAATTTAGTATTACTTAAATTTTTAAAAATTGGATGAATGAAATTAATTTGAGAGATATCAAGAACCGAATATCAATTCTTACCAAATTTGCGTACTATTTTTTGTAGATTTTAGTTTTTTTTATGAAAAAAACGGACTGTTGGATTTTTATAAAAAAAAAACTACTGAAAATCGAAAACAATATTTTCTGTGAATTAAAAAAAGTTTGGAGAGAATATTTTTAATTTTTGAAAAGCTTTTTGAGTTGAAAGTTAATTTGTACCATGTTTTGGTATTAGGTTTTGTTGCACTTTATAAGTTAAGAAAAATAAAACGACGAGAAACCGAAACGCCATCGGCACACAAGAGAATATACGACTGATGAATTGGTTATCAGACGAATGTCAAACTAAAGGAAACGACGATAAGGTGCTTTCGAATACGAAATGCAACAGGTAGCACTTCCAACGCTATCACCACGGCTAGATAAAAGGGGTGGGTTACACCAATTAATGTTATGGGTTGAATAAATTATTTTAATCGATCAATTAAATTGATCGAGATGAGGTGTAAGACCTGAAAAGTAAAAAAAGGGCACCTGCAATTATTTTTGTATGAAAACTTAAGCAAATTGCAAACCTTCGGAGGGGAACCGACGTTGAAAACACTTTTAAATAATAAGAATAAATGTATATTCCCGAAATGTGATTTAAACTATTTAAATAGGAGTAAAACCCAATATGTTTTAAAGAACAAAAAAAAGAACAATGGAATGTTTGAAATAAACGAAAAATGCACTGCTATTGCTCTGTCCCGAACGGACAAAAGAAAAGTGTAATGGGTCACGCGTCTCGTAATTTCGAGACAAATTTAACGGAACACCAGCCAACCGATTTCTGATGTTTTTCTAGAATTTTTCTAAAATATAATAAAAAAACGATTTTAATGTAAAAATGTAATACAATAAAAACCACTATACTTAACTTTTTTTTCTTTGCCAGCTATTCCCTCTTTGATTTCTTCTCCCTTTTGTTTTTGCACCTTTCCTTTCTTCACCCACACTTCCTAGTTATTTTCTTCTCGATTTTTCTCCTTTCCCTCACAAAATTTCTTGACATTCGTTTTTTTTTCACTTATAACACTCGAAATAAAATTCTTACACTTTGGTACTTTTCTCCCTAATTTTCTTTCTTTCTTCAAAATATGATCTTGGTCTTTTTGTCACCAGTGATGACAGGGTTTTTGATGTCTCTCCAAACCTCTTCTTTACTCATACCCCAATGCTTTCGGCCAATCGGAAAACGTGGACTTCGATCACGTTATAACTCAGCATCCAACAGCTTATTTGCTGAAGTGAGCCGACGCTCTTGAAATTGAAATCCAGCCGTCCTACCAACTCACACATAACTCCCCGGCTTATGCACAGTCATCGTTGAATTCGCCGACCGCTGTTGTCAATTCCAGGGGCGGCAAACTCAATGAGCGGGTAAAGGAATTTTCCCACTATTTTTACTAAATACCAGGATTCTCTGCTGGATCAGACCGCCCTTCTGTCCGTCACAATCGGGTATCCACCTTCAATATCAAGATCGATATCGATGATTCTTGTTTCGTTAAAATACTGAAAGAGTAAACCAATGGCTGATGGACCATGGCTGCCCTTCTCTCCCTCAGTACATTGACGAAACACCTGAAGAGAAAAGAAGAAATGGCAAGGAAGGAACAAGGAATGGGATAAATGAGAGAAAGACTTTTGTCGCGGTACATTTTTACCGTGCCAGTTTTTATTTTTTGTTAACAAAAAACTGTCCATTCAATTTTTCTCAACATTTTTCCAAATGTTGAAAACTATATTTCTAATAACTTAAAATTAGTTGGAAAAGATATTTAAATCGAAAATCATTTCTTACCAACTTTTGTTAAATTTTCTCTTAAGTTTTTATTTTTTGTAAAAAAAAACTGTAAAATTGATTTTTCTCAAAATTTTACTAGACGTTACATAAAATTGTTTTGGGGATGAAATCATTTTTTATTTGTAAAATTTTCGAGGTGACACATTTTTTTCAGTTTTTCGATTTATAGAAAAAATGTTAATTGGATTTTTTCCACTGGTTACTGGTTTGGTATCACGTTACAATATATAATATAAAATTTAATTCAAGTCTCTAGCGTCATTGGTTCGTGAGATTTTTAGGGTTAACCAAAATTGTCACTTTGTAAACCGCTATGGTAAAAAAAAACACAAACGCAATTTTCTTTAAAGCCCTTTCTGCATTTTTCTGCATTATTATCTGTATAACAAAATTTATTTGAAGTCGATATCTCTTCTGGTTCTTGAGCTATGGACGACGGAAAAAACGTCGCGAACGTATGTACACACGCACGCACAGACATCTTTCTAAAAATCTTTTATTTCGAGTCTAGGGACCTTGAAACGTCGAGAAATGTCAAAATTTTGAATTTGAAAAAAACGGAACCATTAATATAACTTCCACATTTGACAAAATTCAAAAAAGGTCCGAAAAAAAAAGTTGTTTTTTTTCAAACGGCACTGTATGTTCTTTAAAGTGTCATAGCTAACTCTAAATGGTTCAAAGATAAAGGTAGATCTTAAGATCCAAGTGGTATCACAATAGACCAGCTAATGATCTACATGTGTATACATTTTTGTAAAGTATTAGATATTTTGACAGAAGTGCTCGTAATAGGAAGTTATTAGGGTGGGTCGCATCCCAGTCTCTTCTTTCGTCTTTTTAAATCCATCGAACTATTGTAGAAATATTTCAATGAATTTTTCAAGCTTTCAATAATTTTAACATAATTTTTAAAACAATAATTTTTCCGTTGAATAGTTACCATTTTTCAAAAAATGTTGGTAATTGAGACCCGGCCTACAGACCTATACACAAACCCGTAACTATTCATTAAAGCATCTTATCATTTTGTAGACATATTCCTGTATATAAATTTGTATCTGAAAAATAAAAATAAAGGAAGAAATTTACCAAAATCTTACAATAAAATGGCAGCCACAATTGTCAAAATTCAGCAATGCCTTATGAAACTACCTTTATCAATATTTTAATGATCAGTTTCCTGCAAAGCAACTTCCGGTGCTTTCAGCATATCTCTAAAAACACAACCTAAAGTAAATACATAATTTCCTTGAATTTTCTTTTGCATATTTATCAATATCCATTAAAGATCATAATAAACGCCAAAAAGGTTCAAGGTAGGTATAAGAATACAACAAAGAATTTATAATGAATTATTTCATAAAATAATTGCTTCCCATTTTTTGATATGCCTTACATACATATATACACATATATTGTGTATATGGGTTGTAGGTAGAGGTATCTCTTACATGCGGTGCATGTGGGTTGGGTTGGGTGTTGGGTATATGGGAAAATCTACATTTACCTTGACTTTGTTCTCATTAAACTTCAAAGTGCTTGCTCACATGAGTGAGAGTGCTTGCTGTACATGTGAACTCATCCAATTGCTGTTCCTTATTAACAACTGGATGAATATATAAAACGAAACAAAAAGCATTAAAGAGCACACTAAAAGCACCATCCGCTGGTCTTTATACATACACACATACATATAAATAGGTAGGTATGATGACTGGCCAAAAAGGGGTTTTCGTTTTGTGTATAAGCCATGTCCAGTTGAGTCCAGTCTGGTTGAGTTCGTATATATTCACCCTCCAACATGGAACAGTAATTAGTGCCTTCTATCCAATCCTTAACTGCCCTTCAATATTCAAAATTAATTTTGCCGCTGCAGGAAAGACTTCTCCGGCGCGGCGCTCTTCTGCTCGCCATTCAAACCTCTTCCCTTCCTTTCCCAACTTCGTCACTTCCCGTTTAAATCGGCAAGAACCGACCAATTTTACTTTAGATCCAACCATGACGGGTGCTATATCCCTCCTTTTTGGATCTGATGTTGATGCAGAACTCTCTGGAACTAGGGCTGGATACAGGGAGAGCACCATCAGCTTTGGTTTATTATTTCTTTTGCATTGTATAGTCCGTCGTCATCATCGTCGTCGTCGTCCATCGTCCATCGCCGCCGTCGATCGTTTTTTCTTCTTTTTTTTGTATATGCAATTCGTTTGCTTTGAAACAAGGACAAAACGGTTGGTTAAGTCATACACTGGTAGCAGTGGTCGCCATCACCATAACCATCACTATCACCATCGCCATGGTCATTCAAGACAGCAGACCGACATCCTATCGGGCAGACCGGAATAGGAACTCTTTTGGAAAAACAAACCTTATGCTGAACAAACTTGACCGGAAATTCAAACAGGAAGAACAGAGTTCTTCAAAAGTTTTGCAAGGATGTCCAGGAGAGTTTTCTTTTATTTTCCATTCTTTTTTCTTCTTGTTGTTGTGTCCCTTTTTTTCTTTATTCCTGTGTGTCTCATTTTTGTTTCTGCCTCTATGGGATGCTCTCCATTTCGTTCGGTCGTACGTACTCCGTCTGCTCCATCCGTTCTTATGGTCAGTCTTACACGAAAATATATAATCATTCAACACCCCCCCGGCCCACACCTCTCCTACTTTGAATTTCAGCTGGGTCCGGGAGAATTGTGTATTGTGGCCATTTTTCGGGAGTGTTTGCAGCATGTTTTCTTGTGTTCGAAGAGTCAAATAAAATATATTATACTACGAGAAAGCCTCAGAGAAAAAAATGTAAATCAAAGGAATCAGTTTATTATTTTTAAATGGCAAAAGGACCTCGCTCGCCATTTTCTTTTTTCTTTTCTGAATTTTCTGGTAGCTGACATACACCACCTCAACGCCACAGACAAGTGTTGGATTTTGCACTCGAGTTCATAATAAAAACGGGACATGGGAAGTGAGAGTTTTTCCCTGGATAAGCCACTGTTGGGTGCTTTTATGGCCATGTTGCAGGGTTATGGTTATGTACGGTGTAGTATATGTACATACTATAGGAGTATACAGGGGGGGTATTGATAACTCTGGTTTTCACTTTATAGTTCATATACAAACAAGTCAAAGCCAAACTTTCGGTAAGCAAAAAATAATAGAGCTATAACGGATGGAGCTTGTTTGAGTGCTTACTTGAAAGCAGCGTAGCTCGTAGTCTAAAAAAAAGTCACTAGTGTTAGGTGATGTCTGCCAATGAATGTGTCAAAACCAAAACCAAAGCAAGTGAGAGGCTCTTTAGAATTTCAATATTTATGACAGGTTAGTTGTGTGTTGTGTACCTAGGTGTAGATATAGCTGGAAAATTCGGTATTATAGGTGTACTATGGATGTCCTGTTCCAAACAGTATTTAACTGGAGTTTTTTGAGAGAGGTGAATCAATGAAAATATGTCAATTTTGGGCTCTAACTTAATGCACATTAGCCATGCTTAAGTAGTTCGACATGGGTAGGGCGGGGAGGTTTTAAAAACAATGTTTCTATATAGCTTGGGTTTATTGTATTGTCAGTATTTAATTCAATAAATGTGTGAATCGCAATGGATACATTTTAATACACAAGATTTTTAAAGTGTGAATATTTTGCTGTCAGTATTTTTTTTGGATAATACCTTTTGACATCAATAAATGTAAAAGTCATAGAGTGTTCGTGGTCGAAAATTACTTCAGATCATCAGAATTGTGATTTTTAGAACTCTTCTGTTCTTTAAATCCCTTCGTATTCAAAATTAAACAATTGAAGAGAAAGGAAAGACAAATCGTGTTTTTCGATTTAGAGGCGTGGTATGCACCCACTCTCTTGTGCAATATAAATAAATAAATAAGTTAGATGGAGGACCAGTCCGTTGAGAACTAGGGTTTTAACAGTTTCAACTCTCAGCCATTTCTTTGTGCGAGCAATGTTGTCAGTAAAAGAGTGGACCTACAGTTTTAAGCCGAATCCGAATTGGAGAAAGCAATTTTCAGAACAAGAATTACTCTTGGAAGATATCTCAATTTCTCGTATAAAATGAAAACATTTAAGGATCCATTAAGCTGGAAACATATCTGATGCACAAATTAAGGGCGTTTTTTTTTGACTAATTTAGTGCTCTTATACCGACTTGTTTCCAAATCCTTTACTTCTCATACTTGTGGTGATTCTATCTTATCGTCAAGCTGTAAATACCACAAATCAGGGCTAAAAATCTTTAAAAAGTAATGATCTGATAATTTTAAGATATTTTTTGACTCCTTGCTTTGCGAAACTTCAAATAGGCTGTCAAGACCTTGCCAAAAAAAAATAAGTGGAAAAGCTGACATATTTTCTTAATTACTTGAGGTGGCGCTACAGTCCTGTATGAACTAAAGCCTCACCCAACAAACTTCTCCATCCAGCTCGGTCTCTAGCTAGATGTCTCAAGTTTCGCGATCCAGGTTGGGTGAGGTAAATTTCCAATTGTGCGCAACACCTAATCTGCGGTCTTCTTCTATTGCGCAGTCCTGTGGGTGTGGATTTGAAGACTTTCCGGGCCGGAGCATTGGTTTCCATGGTTCTACGTGATCTAGACATTTTAGTCGTTGGATTTGTACCCTTCTGGCTAAGTCTGCGTCGCTCTACAGGCCACACAGCTCGTAGTTCCATCTTCTCCTCAACTCCCCTTCGATGCATAAGGGACCGTTGATCACAAGAATAACTTTTCTCTCAATACGACCCAAGGTGATTTTATGCGCTTTTGTCATAGTCAATGCTTCTGCACCGTATAGCAGTACTGGGATGATAAGGGTCTTATACTTTGGTCCTTGTATGTCCTTTCTTGACGACAACATGTACTTTGTTTTGCCCTCGGCCTCAATACTCCCATCACGCTGAGTTCTTCCGACTATGTCAATGTCATCAGCATATGCTAGTAATTGGACAGACTTTTGAAAGATAGTGCCTCTATTGTTGACGTGTGAGATCTGCACTATTCCTTCAAGTACGATGCGCATGACAGCGCATCACCTTGCCTAAAATCTTTTTTGACATCCAAAGGTTCTGTTAAGTTGTTTGCAACCTTTTTGGAGCAGCGTGAATTCTATATACTCATCCTGCACAAACGGACGAATTTGGCAGGGATGCTAAAACTAAAAAATGGCTTTATACAGCTCGTCCCTGTAGATGCTGTCATATGCGGCCTAGAAATCGATGAAAAGATGGTGAGTGTCGATTTGGTGTTCTTGGGTTTTTCCAGGATCTGTCGTAATGTGAATATTTGATCAACTGTGGACTTTCCTGGTCTAAAACCACACTGATAAGGACCTATCAGGTTGTTGACGATGGGCTTTAGACCTCAGGAATCTCAGGATCGGGCAAACAATACTGAGGTTCCATTTAACGAGCATGCTTTCTTCCGACCATATCTTACAGATAAGTTGATGCATGCTCCTAACCAAATCATCTCCAGATGCTTTAAAGAGCTCGGCATCCAAGCCATCCGCTGTAGCGGCTTTATTAGACTTCAGTTTAGATATGGCAATCTTTACTTCGTCTAAGTCGGGAGGACGGGATTGTTTGCTTTAGTCGTCTATGTTGAATGGATCATCCTGCCGGACAGCGGAATTCAGTTCGTCGTCGCCGTTACACAGTCTGCAGAAGTGGTCCTTCCATATCCTCCGCACCGCGGTTCCACTATGATGTTTCCTCTTTCGTCCGTGCAGCCTTCAGTTGTAGTTTTATCTACTAGTGATTTTCTTTGAAACCTCTCAACATATTCGACCGCACGCTTCTCATCCTCTCTTTTTCCTTCTGAGAAGTCGGTGTTCCTCTTTCCTTTTATACAGCGCCGCTTTGCTTGCTTGTTGTTTGGCTGATTTTTCTTGCTGACATTCCTCATCAAACCAGGAGTTCTTGCTGGTGGTTGCTTGAAACCCAGCACATCAGAGACGGCTTCTCTGATTGCATCTTGGCAATGTTGGCACTGGTTTTCGATACATTGTGTTGGCGGCAGAGAACTTCGAGAGAGGTTACTTGTAACTCGGTCGGAAATTGTAGCCGTTCGAAGTTGTATCTTCTCCCACCATCTCCCTGTTTTGCATTTGGTCGGGAAACCTGAAGTGCTGCCTTGGCCTCAACGAGGTAGTTGTCCAAGTGGGTGTTAGCTTCTCGGAAAGTTTAGACATCTATGTTGCTGGAAGCGTGTCTGGCGTGGAGCGCAATATGGTCAATCTGGTTGACGGTAGATTGATTTAGTTGTTGAGGTGTGGAAAACGCGTACTGGCTACCATGAAGTTTCGCCTCGCAGCAAAATCTATGAGCCTGAATCCGTTGTCGGAAGTGTTATCGTGCAGACTGTTTTTCCCGATTATTCCACCAAAGATGGCTTTCCTTTCTTGTAGTTACGATAAGCTGACATATTTAATCGAAATTTAAGAAAAACAATATTTAGGGGGAATTTAGGGTATTTTTGGGCTCCTTAGTTTGCCAAACTGCAAATTAGTTTCTTAAGCCCTAATCCGCAAAATTTAAATCGAAAGTCGAAATGTTTGGAGACTATCTAAATCAAACAATTTTTTTTTTAAATCAAGGATCACCTATAAGGTTATTCTTGGTCTGATGAAGTGCTCTAATCTCAGCTTGGTTCAATAACCCTTGTAAGTAATACGATTCATTGAGTGATTTTTGGAAAAAAAAGTTTGGCTCTACAATTTAAACTTGAAAAATGGTTCCAAAACTTAAAAATGTCCATTAATTAGTTGTATTTAACTGTATGCGTTATAGTTTTTCCAGCTTGACGTCAAGCTTGGATCAGCGCAAATTCCAAACTTCTCCAAACAGATTGGTTCAAAATGTCCACACAGCTGAAAACATCAAGAGATTAAGTTAAGCGAGTCAGGTCAGATCGGCGGAGCTTAGCGCTGCTACACGAGTCATTTTTGGGAAAAAAGGAATTAGTGGGTCAAATGTAAAGTCAAGATTTAAATTTTCACCCGTAAAAGCTCATGATGAGGCAAGCATAAAAAGATATCTATTACAGAAAACGTTAACTCTTCGGTCCGCAATTGAAAAATAGTGAAATCATTTAAGGTAATCTTTTAAAAAGCAATGAAGCTCGATGAACCTGAAGAAATATCAGAGATTACCCCGATAATGTTACAAAACGTTTCAAAAATGTTGTCAAAAGGTTAACAAATTTTATAATTCCAAATGGGATAATACTTCAAAAATGATTTGTCTAATTTATATTTCTCACTCTTTTCTTACGATAGTCTTATTACATAGGATCCAAAAATAAGCTCATTTTTAACATCTATGTTCTTGGAGTCACATTATCTTTCTGCAAGGAACTTTTTTGAACTTTTAGCTGTTAAATAAGTAAATAAATATTTTACGGATTATAAACAACATTAATTTAATTTGTCATCAGGAAAACATTTCTTATATTTATCTTCGTATTCGTATCCTAATTTAAATCGAAATGAGACTTTCTGGTGTTTTAATTTTGGGTGTCTGTCTTGAATTTTCCAATTCTATGAATGTGTGTTCTTTTAGATATACGTATAGCCTCAATGTGGGACGCTATCAAAAGTTAATTGAATTCAACGAATGAATGCACTCCAATTTCTTGCAGGCGACAAAGAGATCGCGTTCTCCAGTTCTCACCTACTTACCATAATTATAAAACAGGAAATTAAATGTCTTCATTTCTATTCAAATTTCCTGTGCATCCTTAATACATAAAACGTTATACCAAACACAGAATATCCAACAGATTCACTAGAAATATCTTCCCTTACACGTACAATATACAAACAGACCTCATACCGTATATGTGTAGAAATCTACGTGCATCCACGCGGATCTAAATTTTGTAATTCTAATTAAAGTTTTCCGGTAAACTTATGCACTCACACCCTATCAAAGAGACCGTATGCATGGACTCCAAGAAAACAGACATGGTTCTTTCCTCAAAAAGAAAAAGGAACTTGAGCATATTTGCTGAATTGCTAATATGTAAGACATACCTTATATATACTCCTATACTCGTTTGTATGTCCTTATTTGAGGAGGAAAAAATGGAAAGCTCAAAAGTTGCAGATAATTTGCTGAAAGCAATTTAAACTTTTTTGATTTCGATTTGTTTCTCATACCAACTCATCGATTGTTTTATTATTTAACCCAGAAGACGCACAAACATAGACTTTGCTTTCGCGACTAACTAAGGATGGATTACCCACTTACCCAGCCAGAGACGTGTGTACATCCTTTCTTTTACAAAATAACTGCGGCATTGTAAGGTATTCGAGTGGAAGATGTGATATTATTATGCGTAAGTACTTGAACATGCAAATGAAGATTTATGTTTAATTGAATTGTTTGATAATATGATTTGAGTTTACAGTCAACTGATCATAAATTAATACCAAAAATGTCAAGTTTGCCAGTAAATAAACACAACATTTAAATTTGAAGTCATGTGTTTGGCTTAGTATTGAAAATACTTGAGGGTTTCAAATCAAGCAGTTTGCAAATCTACACACAGTACAAGTAACCTTTTTTTATAAAATAGCTGGTTCGACAGTCGTTCTTCAATTAAACTTTTTACGAAAAGTGCGTATACGCCCCAGTGAACATTTGATATCTCGTAATTTTCAAACCTGTTTTATACAATGCTGATTCAACTGTTTGGAAAAAGTTTAGAAGTCTAGCTTAGTTAAAAATTAAATTATATATAGCAGCGGTTAAGTTCTTTCCTGATAGGACATAGTTTTTTTTTTGACTTTTTATGAACATATAAAGTACAAAAAGCCGGCAATAGTGTTCACTAGTGGCTTTTTTCAAATTAATTTTATAAGCACTTGTAAGGTTTTTAAAACGGGCAAATCCGAAGAAAGGCGAATCCAGCACTCCCTCTAACTATCGTCCAATTACACCTACGTCAGTTCTTTCCAAAGTCATGGACACGCCGATCAATTTATAGTTTAAAAAATACCCTGAAGAACGAAAGATTCTAAATGACCGGCAGTATAGATTTCGTAGCAATAGTGATTAGTGGAAGTATAGTTTTTCGTCGGCTTTTTTGGTCACTGTAATTTTCGCAATAAAACAATTAAGTTACATTTACTTTCCCAACGTTTCGGCAGGGGTTGCTGCCTTCTTCAAGGGAACTTTATTAAAACATAAAATATAACGCAAAAATGTTTTGTGTGTCTTGTATTTGTTATTGAGGATATGTAATGTTTCTAACGAATATCGTTTTGAAACATGATTCTCTGTCTGTAGAACTTCCACGCCTTCAAAGTTTAGAGAATGACCGCTTTCAATGCTGTGACTGGCAAGGGCTGTCTTCTAAGAATGTTTTAGTTTTATGTCTGACTTATGATTCGGGAGCAGTTGTTTTGTGGTCCCAATACAACACAGGTTACACGATTCATTTGATTTACCATTGCAGTTAATTTTGTAGATAACATCTGTTTGTTTGTTCTTATCAGGTTTTGTCTTGAGTTTAGTAAAACAATGGTCAAGTGTTTTGTTTGATTTGAAAGTAAGGCGGACCTCTGTCAATTTTTTGGAAATGATTTTTTTTGAAGTTTTCGGATAAAGTTGGGACGTAAATCATGGTTTTGTTGTGCGTTCTAACGGGTTCATCAATATTTTCTCGTGGAATTCGCATTTGTATTTTAAAAGAAGACTTTGAATTATGGTAGCAATAGGCCCACTAGTGATATTATGGTTTATCTCACCCTACAATTAATCAAATATTTCATAGTTTTGGAGAAAGTGGGATTATTTCACTCGATAGTTCAAAGGTATATTATATAGTTTGGTTCGAAACTCTCTTATCAAAAATACATCTATTTGGTATTATCAAATCTCTTTTCTTTTTTGGGGAGAAATTACTTTTCAGACCGCTCAATTCAAGTAGTATTAGACGGATTCAAATCTAATATCGACAAAATAAACACTAGTATGCCCAGGGCTCTGTTTGGTGTGTGAAACTCTTCCTATTATTTTTATAAATTTACTATTTTCTAAAACTTTTATCAAACTTAATTGTTTTACTGATGAAAATAGATTCCCATCCTTGTCCTTCGGACTAAGGGACTAACAATGGTAGCGTTAATTCTCATTAAATTCTGATATTGGCAAAATTCAATACATCGAAAACTCAATGCTGTCAAAAGGTGTAACCCTCCCAAAGTACTTCTATCCAATATCCATGGACGGTACTTGCATTGAGGTGACTAAACAGCTTTCAGTTTAAGGTATGTGCACCAAAAAACACTTGTGGGGTAAGCACATATTTGAAGCTGCCAAAAATGATGAAGTTTTGTGATCTGGCCATAATTTTTACTCCAGTAGTACAAGTGACATTATAGTTATTACATAAGACTGTCATGTCAGAAGTCTTGGGTTCAATCCTTGCCTGTGCCATCTAAATTTGTTTTTTACGGGAACTGCCTCAAGCAAGGAATTGACAAATCCTCAAAGAGTAATTACTGTCATGAAAAGACTGTAGGTTACCTATATTCCGGCCAACAGAACTTGCACGTTCGTTTGTCCGTACGTCCGTACGTTCGCGAAGTTATTTTCGTCGTTTAAAGCTCAAGAACCAAAATTTATCACGAACCAATTACGCTAGCGACTAAATTACTAAAAGTTGGTAAAATTCAAAAAATCGAGATATTGACTTCAAAATAATTTCATCGTGTAAAAAATATTTTTGTCAACATTCAAAACAATTTTGAAAAAACCGAATTGACCGTTTTTTATACAATAAATAAAGACCAAAAAAACATAACTAAAAGTTGTTTTCAACATTCGGTAAAATTTTCAGAAAAATCATATTAATAGTTTTTTTGTACAAAAAATAAAAATCTAAATAAAACATTTTCAACACAAATATATATTTAAAAATATTATAGATTTTGGCTTTATACTAATTTTATCTTATTGAAAAAATTGCTTTCATCATTCGGTAAAGTTTTAAATCGTATTTACAATTTTTGTTTACAAAAAATAAAAGCATATTAAAACATTACTAAAATGTGGTAAAAATTTAGTTTTCAAAACCTAAAATTTTTGGCTTTCAACTTATTTTATCGCACAGAAAATATTGTTTTCAATATTTTAATTTTAAAAGTTTAGTATTTTTTTTTCATAAAAAATATAAACATTTTAAGCAAGGCAAATCGACAGACGGGATGGGAAGTTTATCAGTCCCAGCCTCTTTTTAACTTCCCATAGGAAGTTATTGTAATGGGTCCGATTTGTCAAGTTGTAAATTTTGGCATTTCTCGACGCGACGTTTCAAGGTCCCTAGAGTCCAAATAAAAGATTTTTAGAAAAATGTCTGTGCGTGCGTGTGTACATACGTTCGTACGTTCGTACGTTTTCGACGCTTTTTCGTCGTCCATAGCTCAAAATCCAGAAGAGATATTGACTTCGAATAAATTATGTTATACTGATAATATTGCAGAAAGATGCTCTCAAAAAAATTGCGTAAAGCAGTTTAAAAAACGAGATGAAAATTCTGGTTTACCTCAAATATCTCACGAACCAGTGACGCTAGAGACTTGAATTTAATATTATATTATATATATTGTAACGTGATACCAAACCAGTTTGTTTTTGAAAATCAACTAACGTTTTTCTTTTTATAAATCAAAAAAACTGAAAAAAACGTGTCACCTTGAAAATTTAACGAATAAAAAATGATTTCGTCTCTAAAACAACAATTTTGTGTAACGAAAAATAACGATTTTAACATTTGGTAAAATTTTGAGAAACATCAAATTGACAGTTTTTTTATGAAAAATAAAAATCTAAAAAAAAAATTACTCAAAGTTGGTAAAAATTTAATTAAATATTGACTCAAATATCTGTTCAAAAATTTGAGATTTTGACTTCAAAGCTATTTTAACTAATAAGAAATATTGTTTTTAACATTTGAAAAATTTAGAAAAAAATCTAATTGACAGTTTTTTTTACAAAAATATAAAATCCTAAAACAAAAACAATGCTAAAACTTGTTAAAAATTTACTTGCGACTCAAATAATAAATAAAATAAATAAATTGGGTGGCGCAACAATCCGTAGTGAACCAGGGCCTAGTGACTTACAACTCGCAACCATTCCTGTGTGCGAGTACTGTTGTCAGGAATGGAAGGGACCTACAATTTTCGGCCAAATCCGAACGGCTTATTTGAGAAAGCACTTTTTCATGACAAGAATTACTCTTGAAGGAATTGTCAATTCCTCGCAAGAGACAGTACCCGCGAAAATTAATTTTTTTAAATTAAGGTGGCACAGGCAGGGATTGAACCCAGACCCCTTGCATGACAGTCCAACGCACTTTTTTTTTTTTTTTTTTAAATTCATTTTTATTTATTCCATCTTAAACCTATCTTAAAGCTAGACAAAAATTCATAAAACTAGCCTAATTATCCATAACTTACAACTAACTTAATGGTCCCATACGGACACTCTAAGCTAAACTATAACACTAATGACTAATGCCTTTCGGCCTTAAGATCTATTTTACTTCAATTTAAATTTTATTTGTTTTGTTTTTATTAGAAAATTTTGAAAAAACTAATATCAATAACCTTTTTTTATTTATTTTTACTTACAAACTACTTAAAATAAGGTCCTTAAATAAAACTTAAAAACTAACTTAAACTACCTATTCTACCTATAAACTACTTAAAACTAGAACAACCACAGCAGCAAATCTAACTATCTAACATTTTTGTTTTTCATATTTTGTTGTCTATTTTTTTTTTTTGTTTTTTTTTTTTTAATCCATGTTTTTTTTTTTTTTTTTTTTAATGTTCTTTTTTAATTTTTTTTTTTTTTTTTTGTATTTTTTGTATTTTTTTTTTCTATTTCTTTTCGTGCCACCATGCCTATTCTACTTAAAACTAAACCCTAATACTATTAAACAAGTATGTAAGCCGGCCAAGGCTTAAAACCCCATCCCGACTACCCACTATCAAGTGCCGATTGAAGCCACCAAAACTGGTTCTCCTGCTTCACCCTATCAGTTCGGTCCCGTTCGGACACAGCCCTACTGAACCGAAGGAGCTCTGCTCCACCTTGTGCCATGACGTCCCGATTGTACAGGAGTCGCCTATCCACGGTTCTTCGTCTGACGTGGTAGATTAACGGAACTGCCAATCTATCCTGTATCAGACCGCATTTGTCTAAAAAGAGGAATGCCTCTGGTGGAATGAACCCGCTCAAGCGTGCACTTTCAAAATACTCGTCGTTCGGATAGAACGCCCAAAATATAATAATAATATAATAGTCCAACGCACTAACCATCATGCCACGGGTACTACATTTCGACTCAAATAGCTGTTCAAAAATTCAATATATAGTCTTCAAACTTATTTTATTGCACACAAAATATTGTTATCTATATTTAGTATTTTTTTTATAAAAGTCCAACAGTTCGGTTTTTCATAAAAAAATAAAATCTACAAAAAATAGTACGCAAATTTGATAATTTATTTAATTCATTCAATTTGTAAAAATTTAAGAATTGCTACGAAAACTAATAAAAATTGGTTTTCGACTAAAAATCTCGTTAAAAAAATAGCTTTCGAAATGAAACTATTTCATCGACAGACGCGATGAGAAGTTATCAGTGTGGGTCGCATGCCATTCTCTTTTTATTCGCTCAAAACTCAACGGTCCAGTGAAATAGAGAGTTGCATTCCTAACTTCAAACAATTCAACCGTAATACCCGTACTTCTAGGAATTCCCACCAGAAAACTTTTGAGCCAAATTTCGGACAATTGTCGAACTGTGACAATTAGTACAATTTGTATGCCCTCGATAGCTTCGCGAATTCCTTTTTTTAAGTTCCTGAATCTTTTGTGAACTATTGTAAAATAGGTCATGGACAATTTCAAGAATAGGTTATGGTGCTGCAACAGAAATCGTGAGATTGTTAGCAAATTGAATAATATTGTTTTCCATGATAAACACAATGTCTGCCTTATTTTATAATTTGAAGTAAATATGCTTTGATTTCTCACTAAAAAAACTTGTTTTTTTAATATCAAAATAAAACGTTTTATTTGAAATAGGTATTTCTTTAAAATAAAATTTTTTTCTGAACAAATTACGAGCAACTTGTTTCAACCACTTTTAACATCAACTCGTCTTTATTGGAAAGAGAGCGTAATTGTAATAATATGTTTTAATCGTTTAAATATAATTATATCTCTTATTTCTTGCTAACCTAATTAAATTGCTTAACATACAAATTTAAAACGAATGCTTTAATTGAGACCCCATTCAACTGTTAACTGTTACAAGGAAGATTCCCTAAGGCTTTAGTTCATTAGATTATCAAGTTATATCAAAAAACATTAAAAATGTTTGTGTTTTCAAGAACTAATAGTTTTTGTCAGTGTCTTGTTGCCTTCTTTGTGCAAATCAAAATATAAGTAAGTTTTATTAGAGAAATCTCACTCAAAGAAGAACACAATATTTGTCTTGTATTAAAACTTTTACTACAGCTCATTATATTAATATACTAAATCCATCTCAAGCTATAAACTATTTCAACTGCTGTCCATAATATTGTAGACCAATAAATTAACACAACATTCATTCAAATGTTTTCCTTTGATCACACAAACAATCAAACATCCCAAGCATCGTGTGTTTGTTCGTCCTTGAGGGGATATAAACTGAAATCATGACTTCCGATGGGGCAAAAAGACACTCATTAGAGAAGTCACTTATATTTGAAAGAGTCTGAGAAAGAGGGAGAGTAAGTCATCACTTGTCCGACAATACTGATGAAATAAAATGAAATTCCAACCACCCGCTCCCCTTCCGTCTCATGATGTCCTACTTTAACTGAACTTACTCGTAGATGTGCGGAAGCAATAGAGGGTGAGGTAGATGTAGGAGGGGTAGTGCTAAAATAACTTGGTTATATGCGGAATGACAATGTTTACAAGAATTCCAACACTAAAACTTTTCTTGTATATAGCTTGTTCCAACTTCCATGATGCTAATGCTTATGCTTATGCCGTTGGGTTATTACGTAGCAAGACAAACAAATTTCACTAAGTGCGACATTCCATAAAATTCTGAGCACATAACTGTCGACTTCCATCACTCGATGTTGAATTACACCAAGAACAGCAGTCGAGTCGTCGTAACGTTATAAACTAACCCAAACTAAGCTCAACCAAACTAAACACTACACACTGCTTCATCATCATATAGCTCGTTAAAGGTACCTATATCCTATGCTCGTACCGGTCGGTCGGTAGTACTGGAAGAAGAATGTCTTGATATAGAAATACAGGAGTATTGCTGTGGAAGCACCTCACTCTCTGACGCTCTGACTCTCTTTAAGCCCCTAAGGGTCTCAGGCGCTTTTGAAGGACAAATGAAGCATAAATATTTCATCCTGAGATATGCGTTGAAATTTGTCGAGCAATTGGAAGTTTAACTAAAAGCTGAGACCTTAAACGAGCAGGTTGGTGCTGCGCTACCGTCCGACCAACCAACCAAACGACCACCCGACCGACATTGATGGCAGTGATAGTAATGGGACTGAGACTGGGGACTAGGGTGGTAGCTGGTGGCGTATACGTAACCTCATAAATTTTCGTTTCCAAGTAGGAAAGTGAGATTTTCACTCTAACTGACAGAGATTGTTGCAAGTGCACGATTATTTGCTGTAAGCACGTTTTGGATTCTTTTGGAATTCCAATTGCATTACACATTGCAATGACTGCACCCAGGTATCTTTAGCTTCTTATTCCTTTGGGTTTTTTTTTCGTCAAGTCTTTTGGATTGTCAAACCAATGTTCCTTACTCCGACTGAGTTTAGTCAAAGAAAATGGCAAACGACAAGGGAAACAGCAATCAAAGTCACAAATAAAAGATGTTGTTTATCCTGCATGTATGCTCCTTTGAATTAACATATACAAATAATAATATGCTTTCCTTGGCAATACGTCCCAATAAAGCAGCTTAAATATACGACTTGTGGGTTGGGTTGGGTTAGGTTGGGTTGGATTGGGTATGTCCTTGTGTGATTTTGAGGTTCATCCATTTAAAACGAATGAGTGCATTTGGTTTTGTTTTAGTGTTTTGCTATATTCTCTCATTCATATAAATTTAAATTTGCCTTCACAATATAATAGTTCCTACATACATACATATATGGTAAGGTTCAAGAGTATTTTGTCCACTATATGCAGATACATACATACATACCCAAAAATGTACATAACATCAGCTAAAAGCTATAAAGGTTTTTCATTTTTTTCAATTTTACTCTGTAAAAAATAAATATCGACCTCAAGAAGGTTTATATGGCGGGGACGAGAACGATGACGGACGACGATGACGACGACGGCACGGAATGCAATCGTATACCTACGATGACTTAAATACGTACATATGTTAATATATATGTAAACGCAATAGTTATATGAAAACTGAAAACAAGAATATTTGGAATTCTTTTGGTGATATTATGGCTGGATGATGTTGAATAGATTTTCCTACATGTGGTTGAATGATTTTTGGATTTATTTGCTCTCAATTTTTCACATAATAGAACAAAAAGGAAGTTTTGTAAATTCTGTTCAGATGAATTTAATTTAATTTAATTTCAATTTTGTTTTTTTTTTTTATTATTTTACTTTCCATTTTATTTTATGTAAAGGTCATCAAAAATTCTTTGGAAGCAAAATTGCTGAACTGAATGCGAGTCGGAGTTTTGTTTTCTTTTTTTGCGTATCTAAGCATTTGAAAACTTTTTGGGAATTTCTAATGGATTACTTAGTTGCAATGAAATCAATAGGTTGTTATAGAAAGTTTAAATATGCAAATTTGTTGGCAATTTGTCAAACGTTGCGAATAAATTTTTGGGGCAGAGACCACAAGTGATTTAAAGTTAGGATAATTATGGATCAATTAAAAGAGGTTCTAACAAATGATAAGCATTTTTTCAAAAACTCTTAGTATTTTGTTTAGTGACTTAACAAACTTTACTCTATTTTAGAGAGAAGTTTGGTTGTTAATTTGTTTTAAATGAGCTTTGAAAATTTCTATTGGAAATATAAAAAAGAACCGGATACAAATTCTAGTGTTAAAAGGTTCATTTCTTAATGATAAGTCGTGAATAAAACGTATCTACTTGAAATTTGTCATGCGATGCTTAATGAAGGTCTTAACAAATTGAAAAAAAAAAATATTGAACATATTTTAAGCCAGTTATTTAATGGTTAACAGCCATGAGACAAACAAAATTTTATTGACTCAAACGGAACAGAGACAAAACAAAAATTTGATGATTTTTGATAACTTTCGAATTAAGCTTAAGTGTGATAAAATGCCTACCTTTTTAAAAATTTGAGAGGTAAACATAAAAATAAAGTATTTTAAAGGCTTCAATTAAATTCTGAAAGCATTCATTAATTTGTAGCGAAATTGGCAATACCTTTCAAATCTTTTTTTAGCTAAGAATAAACTGCCTCAAAATGTTATTAGAAGTCTCTCAATAATAAACCGATAATGCAAATTTTCGAATAGATCGTCGTTAGGGCTCTGACTAAGTGGGCAGCGGACAACAAAATAATTACGGATAATCAGTTCGGTTTCAAGGCGGGTCATGACACAATTCATGCTGCGTCTAAACTCGTTTCTGATATCCAATGGAATAAATCAAAACAACAATGCACAGGTGCTGTTCTGGTTGATTTGGAAAAGGCCTTTGACACCGTATGGTTAGAGGGTCTTTACCTAAAACTGAGCAGGCTTGGCATAAGCAAGCCATTGTTGTATATACTTTATGATATGCTTAACGGTAGAAAGTTTGTTGTCAAAAGTGGCAATGTAACTTCTACCACAACATTCTCAATTAAAAATGGTCTTCAACAGGGAGCGGTGAATTCGCCGATTCTCTTCAGCATTTACACCAGCGATCTGATAGGTAGTCTTACAAATTAAATTGCGTACGCCGACGATCTAATTGCATACAGAACGGCCCGAAAGGTTGAGGTTATTAGAATTCTCTTGCAGAGTGATTTCGACAAGATTCAGTGATATTGCGACGACTAGAAACTGAAAATAAATGTTTTGAATTCGTAGACAATTCTATTCCGAACTTCGTTGACTAGGTCGAGGGATACGTGCAAGAATTGGCGCAAAATCGTCATCGTTGATCTTCATGGGCAGCAATTAGCGACTAAGAGTGTAGTGAAGTACCACGATAGAGGTACCTTTAGATAGATGGGGTCTGATAGAGGATGTATTGGCAGTTCCGCTAATCTACCACGTCAAACGACGAACCGTGGATAGGCGACTCCTTTACAAGTTTTATTTAAGGACCTTATTTTAAGTAGTTTTTAAGTAAAAATTATATTAGCCCGGAATTTCAAAGCTAGTCAAGGTTTGCTACACAAACTTGTGTTGTCATGTAATAAATCTGCAATTAATCAATTTTTGGAAAAACTGCATGAAACAATACTAGAAATGTCTCTTACTCTAAAACAAATTTATAATGCGGATGAAACCGGTTTACACTGGAAGCTTCCTCGTAAAATTCCCGTTTTGTCTACTGAACATAGATTACCGAGAAGAAAAACTACCCAAGAAAGGATAACGTTTTTGGCCTGTACGAACGCAACTCGAACTCATAAGCTTACTTCAATCAGACCTTTTAGGAATGCCGTCGTAATCGGGAATTTTTACGAATCCCTAAAAACTGTATTATGAAATCCGTTCGTAATGCAAAATTGTATGAGATTTTCACTACGAACGGATCTCATGATACAGTTTTTTGTCCATAGCCAAAACCAGTGGAAATATCGACTTCTTATAAATTTTGCTATACAGAATATAAGGCAGAATGATGCAGGAAGGGCTCTCAAGAAAATTGCATGGGTGTTTTTTCACCATAGCAGTTCAAGATTAGGGTAACCCTAAATATCTCACGAACCAATAATGCTAGAGACTTGAATTACATTTAATATTATATATTGTAGTGCGTTTTTAAACAAGTACATTTTTTTTATAAATCAAAAAAACTGAAAAAAAATTGTCACCTAGAAAATTAAAAATTAAAAAAAAACTTTTTTCAAAGTTGGTAAAAATTGAATTTGGGCTTAAATATCTTTTTTAAAATTTGAGATTATGGCTTTCAACTTATTTTATCTTATAAGAAATATTGCTTTCATCATTCTGAAAAATTTTGAGAAAATTCAAATTGAGTTTTTATTTCCAAAAATAAAAACCTAAACAAAAAATATAAGAACAGTTGGTAAAAATTGATTTTGGACTCAAATATCTTTTCAAAACCTTGAGATATTAACTTTAAACTACTTTTATTTATTAAAAAAATATTGTGGTCCAAATTTAGTAAAACTTAGAGAAAAATCAAATTGACAGTTTTTTTAAAAAAAATAAAAGCCTAAGAAAAAAATGACTCATAGTTGGTAAAAATTGAATTTCGACATTTTGAAATTATTGCTTCAAACTTATTTTATCTTTTAAAAAATATTGTTGTAATTATTGTGAAAAACTTTGAAAAAAATCGAACCTAAACAAAAAAATTGATTTTTGATTGAAATATCTTTTCCAATTTTTGAGATATTGGCTTGAAACTACTTTAAGCTTTTAAAAATATTGTTGTCAATATTCAGGAGAATATTGAGAAAAATCGAATTGACAGTTTTTTTTAACAAAAAAACTAAAAACCTAAAAAAACATTAATCAAAGTTTGTAAAAAGTGATTTTCGAATTAAATAACTTATAAGAAATATTGTTTTCAACATTCGGAAAATTTTGACATAAATCTAATCAATAGTTTTTTGTACAAACAATAAAAACCTTAAAATAAACAATACTAAAACATGGTTAAAATTTACTTTCGACTCAAATGGCTTTTCAAAAATTTAAAATATTTTCTTTAGACTTTTTTTATTGCGCAGAAAATTGTGTTTTCGATGTTCATACAATAAAGTACAAAATCAAATCAATCAAATTCATCGATGTTTTAATGTTCAAATGTATATACTCAAACTCAAAACAGGTCTCCCTACCGGAACCCCAAAAATATTCAAATTCTAATTAAAATTTTTCAGTATTTTCTGCCCACAAAGTACTGATTGACTTAAAAATAACTAATTTAAGCCAAACTTTCTATAGAAAATTTTAAAGGTATAAAACTAGTGCAAGCCAAAACAACATAGCACAAAAGATTTTGTTTACAATAATGGAGGAATTTTTCCAAACACTTCTCCAAGACTGTCCAATGAATGTCGTCAAGTTTATGTTATAACTTCTAACTTCAAGACTGCAATATAAAAATAAAAACAAAACACTCCCAAAAAACAAATGTGCCTCACAAAAAACTAAACTACCCTTCCACCATCATTTCAATACCCATTTTACCAACCCTTCACATTATTTGCTTCTTAATTTTAAAAGTTTTCATTTCTATTTCAACTGGAATCGGAGAAATTTCAAAATATCTTATAAAAGGTTGCCATTAACTGCAAATGATTTATCTATTTGAAAATTTTCGAAAAATTCCAAAGAAGACAAAACAAAAAAAAAACACACACACAACAAAAGTTAAAAGTTTTGCCAAAGAGCATCATCACTATAGACATAGAGGACGAAAGAAGACCAGCTGCCGGAAGCAAAAGGCTTAATAGAAATACCAATTTCACTTGGACTTCTCTTTATATATGTATGCGTATATGTATAGAGATAAATAGTTAGTCATACTTATAGGTAGGGTTTTCAAGCCTGATGTTGTATCTATATACAAAATTCAATACCCCTCTGTCTCCTCCACCCACAAAGGAACAACTGAAACTTTTCCAATTTGGCAATAATAACAGAACAAATATTTTCACACTAGACAAAATGGCAATTGTCAAACAAAACATAATGTATCGAATTGCAAGCGTCCTCCCCAGCAGTGCAGAGAGGCACCGAAGCAACGAAGCACCCACCCCTTGTGCAATTTAAGCACAAAAGCCTTTCCTGCATTCTTGCTCTGAACACTGACAACAACCCACGTTATTCTGTGCATCTGCATCATCTGCGGTACATTGGCCACCGCGTCAGCAATTCAACATCCAATTCTCGCACCGAAATCAATTATGTTCCATCATAAAACACAGCACACAACAAAATCATCATAAACTTTGCGATATGCCAGTTGTTGTCACCGCGAGCCTTGTTGTTTGGGCGTGTCACCTCCATAACCACCGACAACCACCTCCACATTGCCTTTGGTCCCAATTCTGATCCTGATCCCAATCCCGACCCCAACCTGATGACATCAGGAGGGAGAAGCAGCTCAATGAAAATTCTAGGGGTCCTGTATACCTACGTTTAGATCCATCCGAATGTTCGTCGGAGTTCCTTCTGCATCACTTGCACGCCAAAACCGCAACGAAAATTTTCATTTTTACTGGTTCACTCTCCAACCTCATAAATAAGTCCTCTTCGCAGCATAGAATTTAAAATACTCACCATCCCTCGCATCCCTTATAGAATATAATGTATACGTAAACATTGGAATGGTGTGATGACGACAACGACAACGACAACGAAAAGGACGACGAACGGAGGGACAGGACACAGGCACAGTGTTACATCTGATGAAACTTTAGTTAAACTAGCTTGGCGCGGTGGCATAACAGTGGGAATGGGCACAGGGTGGAACGTGGAAGGTCGACCCAACAACCAAAACAACTTGGTAGAAGGAAGTGCCTCAATGGACCAACAACTAGATGCAGTTTACACAGGGAATGTGGCACGCGCACCAAACAGCACTGCAGCGCGCACACATTATCCTTCCCTTGTTGCGACATTAAAAACTGGAGCGATAGTGTTGCAATTGTGTTTAACCGACTTCAAGTCCTGGCAATAAATTATACAACATTTTTTGAAACAAAGCCGTAGAAATGGGTTCACGTTTTGTTTGTTGGGCAAAAACGATATAAAATGAGTACTAGAAAAAAATAAAAATAAAAATAAAAATAATAAACAAAACAAAACCGCGGCCGCGTCGGGTTCTTTGAAAGCTATGGTGCATGTAATTGGACATCTGTAAAAGTTGAAACCAGCGAGATAACATGGTTTACGGAATGAATTATAAACACAAAAATATGTAGATTTAAAATATTTTATGCACATGTATGTGTGTGTGAATTTTTATTTGTGTGTATATTTGTGCTGTGAATATAAAATAAAGGAAGAGGAGATTGATGACGGAGTCATTTTTTGATAGCGTCAGCCAAGAAACGGACTAGACTAGAATAATATATTTTTGCGTGTTTTCCTGCTGCTTTTGAATACACATAACTCACCTATGACAGACTTTCTTTTGTATGTGTTTTGTTTTATGTGTTTGATAAATATTTTAATGTTAAGGGAATTAATTACGTCTAAAATTATTAATAAAACATAATTTATACGGATTAGTGGTGTTTTAGAGGTGGAATTGTAATGTTTCTCGTTTAAAACCAATCATAATTTGTCAAATAAATTAACGCATGTATTTAGAAATTTGTCAGATTATCGAAAAGGGCGTTTCGTCTTTTATGACTGGTACAAGTAAAACCAAAGTTTCAGAAAGATTAGTTGTTTTTTGTTTTTAATAATAGTGTGTTGTAAGTTTTAAACCTTAAAAAAATTGGGAGCGTTGGAATTTTCATGTTCCAATAATAGCAGCAGTATTTCGATCAGCAATGACTATACTGGTTGACAAGATTTTTAAATGGCCGTAAAATTCAAGTTTTTTAATTGGTTTTGATGGCCTTAATTTAAAAATGACTTCAAAATTAATACATCACGTCAGGTTTTCGAGACATAACTTTTGAAAATTTTAAAGAAAAACATACATAATTAAAAGGCTTTTAAAGGCTTTATAAATAATGGTTTTCTAAATCTATAATCCCTTTCTTCAATATTCAGTATTACATTATTAACTTCCCATGGGATTTGTCAAATTGAAAATTTTGACATTTCTCGACGTTTTAAGGTCCTTAGAGTCGAAATAAAAGATTTTTAGAAAGATGTCTGGGCGTGCGTGTGTTCGTACGTTCGTACGTCGGTACGTTCGCGACGTTTTTTCATCGTCCATAGCTCAAGAACCACAAGAGATATCGATTTCAAATAAATTTTGTTATAGAGATAATAATGCAGAAAGATGCAGAAAAGGCTTTTAAGAAAATTGCGTGGGTGTTTTTTTTTCCATAGCAGTTTAAAAAGAAATTGAAAGATTTGGTTAACCTTAAATATCTTACGAACCAAAAACGTGATATCAAAGAAGTATATTTTTTTAAAAAATCCATTTAACGGTTTTTTAAAAAATCAAAAAAACTGAAGAAAAAAATGTGTCACCTACAAAATTTAACGACTAAAATATGATTTCATCTCCAAAATAATTTTGAACAACGGAGAATATTGTTTTTGACATCTGATAAAATTTTGAGAAAGATCGAATTGACAGTTTTTTTTTTTTTTAAATAAAAATCTAAAAAAAACATTACTCAAATTTGGTAAAAATTGAATATCAATTCAAATATCTTTTCAAAAACTAAAATTTAGGCTTCAAACTTATTTTATTTTTTAACAAAAATTGCCTTCAGCATTATGAAAAATGTTGAGAAAAATCGAACTGACAGTTTTTTTTACAAAGAATAAAAATGTAAAAAAAAAATTAATAAAAGTTGTTAAAAATTGATTTTAGACTCAAATATCTTTTTAAATCTTTGTGATATTGGCTTAAGTTTACTTTTATCTTTCCAAAAATATAGTTTTCAACATTCAGTCAAATTAAAAAAAAAATCGAATTGAAAGTTTTTTACAAAAAATTAAAAACCATAAAAAAATTAACAATAGTTGGTAAAAAATGATTTTCGACTCAAATATCTTTTCAAAAATTTGAGATAATAGCTTCTACCTAATTTTCACTTATAGGAAATATGGATGTCAACATTAAAACAAATTTTAAGAAAAATCGAATTGACAGTTTTCTTTCAAAAAATAAAAACCAAAACAAATTTTTAACAGTTGGTAAAAATTGATTTTCGAATCAAATATCTTTTCAAAAATTGTAGATATTGGTTTTAAATACTTTTATCTTTCAAATATTCAAAATATTGTTGTTAACATTCAGTAAAATTTTGGAAAAAGTCGCTTTTACAGTTTTCTTACAAAAAACTAAAAAACCTACAAAAAATTAATAAACATTTAACCTTTTTTGCTTAAACGGTTTTCAACAGAAAATGGCAAAACGGTTTGAATTTAAGTTTTGTTCTTGTAACAAATCTGTTTTCCTAACAATTCTGTTATATCAAGTTTTTGAAAAATATAAAAAAAATAAATTGGGTGGCGAAACAGTCCGTTGTGAACCAGGGCCTAGTGACTTACAACTCGCAACCATTCCTGTGTGCGAGTACTGTTGTCAGGAATGGAAGGGGCCTACAATTTTAAGCCGAATCCGACCGGCTAATTTGAGAAAGCACTTTTTCATGACAAGAATTACTCTTGAAGGCATTGTAAATTCCTCGCAGTACCCGCGAAAATTATTTTTTTAAATTAAGGTTGCACAGGCAGGGATTTAACCCAAGACCCCTTGCATGACAGTCCAACGCACTAACCATCATGCCACAGGTACTACGTTTTTGAAAAATATATTAGAAAATACAAAAATTTTGTTATTTAATTTGAGCAAAAAGTTAAAATTAAAGCTTAGATTCGAAATTAGCATTAAAAAATTATTTCATAACTTTGAATGTGTAAAATTTAAGGTTTGCTATAAATTTCATATCATATAAAAAATTATAACTAGTGAGAGTTTCCAAAAATTTAGTAAGATACTTACTTACTCACTTAAGGTGGCGCTACAGTCCAGTGTGAACTAGGGCCTCACCCAACAAACTTCCCCATCTAGCTCGGTCCTTAGTGAGGCCACTTTCCACTTGTGCGCGCCACCTGAGCGGATCCGAAGACTTTTCGGGCCGGAGCATTGGTTTCCATGCGCTCTACGTGACCCAGCCATCCACATTCAAGTAGTACAGTTAAAGAACGAATCTCGGAACAGTACGACCATAGTTGGGGTAGGGGACAAACTGATGAGCGAGTATCACGGTTCAACTGTTTAAAGGGAGAAATGCAACTGGCAATTTCTGTAGAACATAAACCGTTAAAATAAAAGTTAGACAAGAAACTTTACGAAGATGTTTTCGTGACGTGAATAAACTAATGACTATATTAGAGCCAATCATTTTAAATGATCTATGTTCAATACTGCCCAAGAGGTAAATTGCATGATTTCCAGTCTAGAGATGTTAGTTTTACTCAAGTTTTTGACGCATACAAGTCTTGTCCATAACTTCTTGCGTCGCTTTAGGAATGCACCTAAACATCTTGAGGCATTTTTAGTGGCATCGTTCCACGAAACGTTATTGGTGATACACGTTCCGAGAATTAGAGATGTTTAGTTTCAATAATGCAAGCGCCAATCATTAATAATGGCAAGAGGGGTATACCTTTTACGATACAAGACAGCATTGTATTTTCGAAACGTTAAATTCCACGCGATTTCTTATTCGCCATTGTATCATATTTTGTCGTTGCAGTTCAAAGTCGGAATAAGAGGGATAATAGTCTAAAAACGAACACGTAAAGCTCAGAGTTCAATAAAAATAGTATTAATAAAAATGAGAAAGAGTGTTGCAGACAAAACAGATCCATGGGGCACACCAGCACTTACTGTGTGGTTTTCGGACTTGAACTCATTCGATACTACTTGTATTTAACGATCCGAACTGTTACAAATACAATGAAAGAGGAATGGAAACCGGAGACACTCATTTTTGATAAGAAAGTCTAATGGCAAACGCTATCAAATACTTTTGATATTACCAACTGAAATGATCATACTTTCTCCAAAAATATGTTAAGATTTGATCCACTGTTCGTTGAGATGATCATCAGTGGACCTATTGCTGCGAAAGCCATACTGCCGGTCATCAAGAAGATTTTGATCATCGAGATATTTCTTGAGATGATAATTTATCAGGGTTTCTATGACCTTGGAAAGAAGGGACTTAAGTGCAATCGGTCCATAAACTAGAAGGTGAGAACGATAGTAGAATACCAATCTTAGAACTCTTTCCACAATACGAGTTGCGGCTTTAACTTTTTCTGGCTCTTCTTTGTAGGGTGTGATTTATAGCAACAAAAACTCTTTTTTTTTTAACCATAGGTACTAAGGTAATAAACCCTATTTTTAACTTCCAGTAGGAACCTATTGTAATGGGTCTGATTTGTCAAATTGAAAATTTTGACATTTCTCGACGATTCAAGGTCCCTAGAGTCGAAATAAAATCTACAGTTTATAGCGAAACCGCCTTTTTTATCCTGTATCAGATCTTAATTGCCTTGTCTAAATAGCGGAAAGCTTCGCGCGGAATTTTACCGCTTAAATGTGCTCTTTCGTAGTACTCATTGTTGGGGTTGTAATCCCAACTAAGCTGTTAGTCCTATCAAGCTTCAGGAAAAAATTATTTATTCTGTGGCTCTGTTGTATAGAACCTGATTGGAATAGTAATGTTTGTACTCCGACTTTGGTGTTCTGTGTAGTCCAAGTCAACGTCACAGACATTGTCTTTAAAACATCCGAATCTTTTCCATTTGAGATGGGCAACGTAAAACTATACCGGGGACCCATAGGCAATCATCGGTTGAATAAGGACCATGTAACTAATCACCTTCACTCTGCTGTTAAGACGGGTGCTAAACAACCGTTTTGACAGGGCAAAAGCTAAACTAGCTCTGGCAAGAGCAGCGCTCAAGGTACTTTACTACACTTTTATTCTTCAGTGTCTTGATAAACTCAATTTTTGGGTCAGACTTGCTATCAGACTACTGGTGTAAATGCTGACCGCTCCCTGTTAAGCATGTCATAAAGTATATATACAAAATTGGTTTACTTATGCAAAGTCTGGTCAGCTTTAGATATAGACCTCCTATCCATACGGCCTTCTCCAAGTCAACCAGACAAGCACCCGTACATTGCGCTTTAAATTTGTTCCACTGAATATCAGAAACATACTTAGACGCAGCATGAATAGTGTCATGTCCCGCCTTAAAACCAAACTAATAATCCGGAATGATTTTGTTGTTCTCAGCCCACTTGGACAAAGCTCTATTTATAACCTTTTCGAATACATTACTGATATTGGCCAGAAGACTTATCGACCAGATATTCCCCGGATCGAAGTTGTCCTTACCATTTGGGAAAGGACGTACCACAGCTATCTTTCAACGGGCCGGATAAAATGCATCATTAAGAATGTTTTTAAACAGAATGAGTTCAAAGTGACTGTTGGATTTTAAATTATTTGTAATTGTTTAATTTTTTGTATAAAGCTACGTAAAATACCTTACACGAAAAATTCCCTAAATCTTTGAAGCATTAAAACCCATCATTACTGAAGTTATGACTGAAATAACGCCCATATAGAAGTCCAAAAATAATACCGAAATACAAAATAAAAATTGTTGGGTGCTTTATTTCCCTTTACTTTCGAAACTTAAAACTAACGACCCTAAAATTTTTTACAGAAACATTTGGAAATGATTGTGAATGAGAGTTAAAGTTACAAATTCATAAAAATAGTGAATTGAACTGAGGTTTATCCTGATACGAGTTTAATCAAAAAATGTTATCGTCGGAACTAATTCATCCTGCGGCAATCTTCGAGTTGCTTACAGATTCAAATGGTTTCATATTGTCAGTTTTCGATACGCTACCACTCCAGATGAAGTTATTGCATTTGTTTCCAATAGAATAGATGCATCTGTTTTTGTGTGCCATAAACTATCAGGTAACGCAGATAAGGATCGTGAGCATAGTTTTGTCAATTTTTGGTGTTCCGGTGGATGTTTCATCATTGGTCTTTGCGGAAAATTTTTGGCCGATAGGTGTCAAAATTCGACTTTTTGTATACATGGCAAAAAAACTCCTTGGGGAAAGACGTAGGGACAACAACCTAACAACGAATGGTTTAAAGTCTACATTTGTTCGTCTTTCGTTATTAAAGATTTATTTCCACAATGCAAGTGGCATCCGAACCAAAGTACCCGATCTATTTAAAAATACATGTGTTACATATTATGATATTATCATCATTGTTGAGTCATGGCATTATAACGGAATTGTCTCTTCAGAACTATTTAATTGCAGTATCTACGACGTTTATCGTAGCGATCGATGTAAATTATCTAGATATCGTGGAGGAGGGATAATTATCGCTGTTTGATCCTACATTTGCTCTAAAGAAGTTATTTTATCAACCTCGGACATGGAACAAGTTTGCATCTCCGTCAACTTAAATGCTTTTTCCAGAGGAAATGTATTTTTTATTGTAAGTTATGTGCCGCCAAGTTCTGGACCAGATGGCATTCCTTGGGCAGTGTTGAACAATTGTTGTGATTCCATCTGTGCTCCTTTACTAAGCATATTCAACAAGTCCCTACAAGAAGGTATTTTTATTGATGAATGGAAACTTTCTTACTTGGTCCCTATACATAAATCAGGTTCTAAAAATGATGTAGAAAATAATAGGGGTATTTGTAAACTCTCCGCAATTCCCAAATTGTTTGAAAGCATGGAGAAATTAAAGCTTGATTTTCTGACAAGTGAATATTTATCAGAAGTACAGCATGGTTTTGTATCCGGTTGATCATCTGTTACCAATTTAACTTATTTCACTTCGTATGTCACTAATGCTATGGAACAAAAATTTCAAGTGGACGCAGTATACACTGACTTTAGTAAAGCCTTTGATTCTGTGAACCACCAAATACTTCTAAAAAACTTGAGATTTTTGGTTTTATTCTCACTTTCTTCGTTGGTTATCGTCATATTTATCTTGTAGAACACAACAACTTATAAGATTGGAGAAAATTCAGTGTACATCAGGTGTCCCGCAAGGTAGCCACCTAGGTCCGCTCCTTTTCATAATGTTCGTTAACGATATTGTCTCGGTCTTTAATTATTGTGCATGTTTATTATATGCTACGATCTAAAAATATTTTCAAAAGTTTCGAGTTTGGACGATTGTCAACTTTTGCAATCTGACATTGATTCTTTATCAAATTAGTGTCACATCATTAGCCTTAAATTGAATATCAAAAAGTGTAACACGATTTATTTTTCCAGAAAATCTCATATTTTCTTATTCAACTATGCAATTGAATCTGTGGATTTAGATAGGGTTTCAAGTATTAAACACTTAGGAGTTATTCTTGATTCCCAACTTTCTTTTAAAGGTCATTTCGATTATTTGGTTCCTAAGGCCAACTCGCTAGCAGGTTTCATAAAACGAAATGGAAAAGACTTTAAGACCCTTTTGTGTTATTATCCCTGTATATATCTTTCGTCAGATCAATTTTGGAATATGGTGATTATTTTTAGTCCTATTTATATAGTTCATTCTGATCGGATTGAAAAGATTCAAAAACGATTTACAAAATATATATTTGGGAAAATTGGTTGGAACTTTAGTCCTAGTTATGAGTCTAGATGCCAATTACTTGGAATAAAGTCGTTACAATCAAGAAGAAAAATTCATAGTGTAATGCTTATTAGAGACTTACTATGCTACCATATTAAAGTCCATCTCTTCTTACCTTGGTACCGATCTATGTTCCCGCTAGGTCTATGAGAGCTAGATTCTTCTTATTCCAAAGAATTCACATGACAAATTATGGTAGTAATGAAACTTTATCAAGATCTATTATAAATTTCAATGAAGTGTCTTCATATATTGACTTTTTTAATCTTAATAGTAATAAATTTAAAACTGAAGATTTATATTTATTCACTTTTTAATTTTCTCTTGGAGTGCTTATATCTGTTAGCTGAAATATTGCTTGTAGATTAAATAAAATAATCTAATAATATTTTGAATTGCGTATAGATTAGCATTTAGAGTTCCTAAGATCTGTTGATATCTTCAGAAAAATAAACGCAGATTCAGAAAAATAAACATATAGCTTATATTACCATCAAAAGACAAAATCCAACTGATGCGTTGAAGCAATAAATACATAAAAAAAAACTGCGTTCCCACGTGAAGATTATAATTTTAAAAAAGTTTCAGCTCTTGAAAGCAATAATTTATGTGAATGTGATAAATATTTTTGAGTGTACGAGTACGTTCGTACATACATAGTTTCTTATCACGAAATGTCCTTCAAAAATAAAACCATACATACATGAAAACCTACCTTTTCTTTGAACAAAGCTTATAAAATATTGTTGGTTGGTCTTACTGTATACGTAGATTTATGTATCATGGAAATATAGGTCTAGGGTAGATGATGAAGATAATATGCAAACAAATGAAAGAAAAAAAAAGAAAATCAAACAAAAGCGATTTAATATTGTAAAATTTCTCAATTACGCATTTATATGAAAAAAGACAGAATAATTATCATTAAAATAAAGCTCATCCAATTAAGATATTTTAATCTTTTATCTGATCCGAAATTTTCCCATTTATATGTCCTGTGAATTTAATAATAATTGTCCTCTTTTCATGTTTTGTACTTTAACTGAAATTGCTCTACTTCCCGCTGCATGTTTCTGCTTCTACTTCTCCATACTCGTATATAGAACTCTACCTACCTCACAACTTCCCTCTTCAGAATGGAAATTACATAAAAATAAAAAAAGCAAAAAAAAAAACAAAAATAATGGCGAACGGATGTTCCTGAAACGAACTTCAACTTTGAAAATACATATGTCCTGTGTACTGTATGCATGTTAAAAACGCTTCTCATCTCTCTCTCTCTCGCTCTTTGTCGTTCTCTGATGTTACTTGTCCCTGATGCTGTTCAATCCCGCATGAATAACGTTGTTATATGGCGTCGTCGTCACATCCGATCCGAAGCTGAACCAAACTCTATTGCATTGGTCCTGTTGACGTTGTTGTTGGTTTGCATATAGTTGAATTTTGAAACTGTATTTGTAAAGTTGGTCCATCTATATGTATCTATGTCAGGATGTATGTAAAGTTTGGTTTACGAACTGTGAAATAATTACACTGTCGACGCTTCGACTTATTGTGTTTTTATTAGGTGTTTACACGCTGAAGTGTTGACCATTTCGAATCCATGTTTTTCAGCCAAATAATTCCGGCAGTAATTGAATTTTCACAATGTCCAATACCCCAAACCACCCCCACTTACCTATCGAAATGTCTGCCTGATGACGCCCAACACCACTTCTGGGATTGTTTGAATAAGGCGCTCTACAACCAGCACCCGTTTATCCTGGCTTGTATCCTGTTTGCGCAAATAGAATCGTCATCCCTTATTTCTGAAATTAGGATTCTGCTTAGGGATGCGACATCAAAATCGACATCGACAGTGTAAGCTACAACCATCGCATAATTTCCAACAACCAAATCGACGCATTTAATTGAACATATTTTAATCGATGTACAAAGACGTCGCGTCCTCGTCGTCCTGATGCAACGCGGAGGGGGAGTAGATTTTGATTGCTTGATTGGGTCCGAATGATTAATCAGGGCCAGTTAAATAATAACAATAATTTATTTGGCAGCTAAGCATAATAATTAGTTTTGCGGGTGGTGTGGTGGTTGGTCGGCTGGCTGGTTGGTTGGTTTGCTGGCTGATGGTTGGCAATAAGAGATGAGTGTTTTCCAGTGTATGTACATATTCATATTCGTGGAAGCTTCGGATCTGCATGTGTAGTGTACCTTTACCAATTCTGCATAGATAGGTATACGAATTAATGTTTTCAATTATAAATGATGGCGGGTGTAATCGTGGCAGCGGTGATTATTTTGAAGAGTTTAATTAAATTGGCCAGTGAGGTTTCGACCATGGTACGCTACACTGAGCAGCAATTTCAAATTTCAATCGAATCCATGAATGGACAATTATTCCTGAAATCCATTGCCATTGCATTCCACCGTCAACCGTTATACCCATTTACCATTCACCGTCACTGTCGTGGCGGGCGTCATCGTCATCCTATGATGTCCTTTTTTTCGATCTTCCTCCCCTCATCCACCCTGTTCCTAGTCACGTTTCTGTTTCTGGATTCTGAAATACTGGTACTGTTTGTCGTTTTCTGATGGCTCTGTGTAGGGGGGGGGTATATGTGAGTGTTGGGGCTTCGGGGAAAGCATTTCAATTTAATATTTTTTCGTTCATTCAGTTTTTCATCCCGCTATAGTAGATATGCAGTAAATATGAAATGAGACTGCATTTATTACACGTTAATTAAAGAAAATCCACACAACTTCACCTCACCCCTCCTCCTACTTTCTATACATACACATTCATTGAAATTGAAATTGAACCAAACTTTAATGGCTATGAGCAAAATGATTGTAAAAGAAGCATCACCATCTTTAGATTTCCAGTCTCCCGCTCCGTTCCGCTCCCTTTCAGTGTAGGTTAGGTAAGGTATATGTACATATAGTATCTAGAAGTTGAGGGCATTGAGCTAAGGATGTCAATTCACTGAAAATGTCCGTTCTCGTTAGTCGTGTTGTAGATGAAAGTTTATGATGATGGTGCAGAGGCAGGCATAGGGTGTATGACAGTTCTCTGTATGGATGGGGAGTGTATGGTGTTGAAAGTAGTTGTAGGTGGAACACTAGTTGGAAAATGAGGTTAATCCTTTTTTATTTTGAAAACGAATTAAACAAAAGACACAAAAAAAAGGTTAACAGTACAAAGGTAGACTTACAGGCGACGGTGACTAGTTTTTACGAGGACGAGCGACCGACGAAGACTTCAACTATAGACACGAGCTTAAACATAGACTGAGTAAAGGATGTTATGGTATATAGGACTAGGGCTAAGAAAAGATGAAAAGGTTTATTATATATATATCTAATCGTGCCTTCTGTTGCTGCAGTTGGTTTCATTTATGCCATCCTCATAATCACCAAGTCTCCGTCTTCGTCTTTGTTGTCCTTGTCATTCTATTCTCTGGTTCTCTTTGGGAAGGATGGCAATTATTTATCCTAAGCGAAGCTAATTAATCTCCTTTTCTTACATTTACCGGCGGGCGTCAGAAACAATAATAGCAAAATGAAGGCATAAACATTACAGTTAATGAGAATGCTTTGTGTGGAACTTTGTTTTTTCTCGTTTTTATTTTTCTATCTTTTCTCATACTTTTCTTTGTAGATCTTATGAGAGAGGGACAGTAAAAAAATTGATTTCAATTTTCATTATTGTACTCGTTACCTATGAACTTATATAGAAAGAAAATTTTCCAATTAGTGATATTTATCTATTAAAAAGGAGACACTAAGAAAAACGGTAGGTACTGTTGATTGGTAAATTTTTAAAATTACGCAAAAGGACATTAATATACTTTCTGTAAACGGTTACCATGGTTAAGAGTCTAGTGTTTCTAAAAAAACTATTATTAGCAGTACGTATCCTTTTATGATTTTATGAGGACCGATTGTGTTTGAAAATACTTTGTCTACCTGGCTATTGGGATAAGTAGATTGTAAGAAGACAACCTTATGTGAAGTTGTTGATTGCTGATATGAAGGTTGGCATTAGGTGCAGTATTCAAAATAGACATACAATTATAGAAAGTTCTTAATACTGAATTTATGTGACTCTCTATAATAATTACATAGATCCAAGTTATTTCATTTTTTAAAAAAGAGTCTGGGATGCGATCCAAACTGATAACTTCAAATCTGTGTCCGTCTTTATGCTTGTATTAACCTTTAATAAAAAGTTAAACAAAATATTTTAGGTGCGATACAGAATTTAAGTCAATATCATTCTTTTTTCCTAATACTTAAGACGAAAACACTTTCTTATCAGTTTTTTGTTGTTTTTTTTAAGATTTTGGTGTTTTGCATTATGATAAAATAAGTTTGATTTTAATATTTCTATTTGCTACCAACATCTTTAGACGAAAACAAATTTATATCAATTTTAGTAGCATTTTTTTAAAGTTCTTATTTTTTAAAAACAGATTAGATATTTCTAACATCATCATCTTACGTTAGAGCTAATTAGGATCAAAGATGTAAGTTTCTGGATTAATAAGGAAAATCTTACTGAGGAAAACCGGAATAAGTTCGGACAGGCTAGAAAGACTTGTAACGAACCCATTCGACGCATTAAACTTGTACATGACTAGAAATTACGCCAAAAAAAACAACGATTTTCTAAAGGTAGTAGAAATTTTTGGTCATTTGTAAAAAATATGCGCAACACTACGTCATCGTCAATTTCAACGATCGTGTCCAACGTTAGCAGTTAATTCGATGCTGCCCATAAGTGACACAACTCCTGCTGTAGTTAAAAGGATAAACGATTCTATGGGACGAATCTTTTTTTGAACTCGTTTAGTTGCTAGAGTACTAAAAGGTATTGACATTCACAAATCCGCTGGTCCGGATAGTATCCCAGCTATTTTCCTGAAGAGGTATTCTTCAATGCTGGCAAAACCAATGCGTACATTTTTCCAACTGTCCTATTCTACTAATCTCCGAGTGGATGGAAAACTGCATTTGTCCTGTCTGTCCCTAAAAAAGGTGAATCCTCCTCCCCCTCTAACTAACGTCCAATTACATGGATGTTTACGAGGTCATGGAAAGCTCTGAACAATTTTCAGCATGAAGAACGAAAGCTTTTTATGACTAGCAGCTTTCGTTGCAATAAATCCACTAGTGATCGCATGGTCTATCTTGCCGAACATTGGAACAAATCTTTACATCATCTTGGAGAAAGTAAAATTATTGCACTTGATATTTTTAAGCTATTTGATAGGTCTCTTATATCGAAAATGCGTGTTTTTGGTATTTATGAATCTCTTCATTGTTGGGTTAGAAATTACTTTTCGGTAATTCAAGTAGTATTGGACGGATTTGAATCTGATAGCCACAAAAGAAATGCTGGTGTGTCCAAGGGATCCCTTATGTCACCGAAACTCTTCCTTATTTTTATAAATGATCTTATGTTTGAAGCTTTTAACCCTCTCTATTGTTTCGCTGATGACAGCTCCCTCTCATCCTTATTCTTCGGATGTGGACTACCAATGGCAGCGTATGATAAGCTCATTGAATTCTGATCTTGAAAGCATTGTCGAATGCGGATTTAAAAACCGTGGAGAATTTAATGCTTCAAAAACTTAATGCTGTCTACTATCAAAAAGCGTAACCCTCCCATAATGCAACTTTCCATGAGTGGCATTTGCATCAAGAAGACTGAACAACTATCAGTGCTAGGTAAATGCATTACAAACCACTTGTTGTGGAGAGATCACATATTTCACATCGCTAAAAATGCTGCTTAGTGCTTAAGATTTCTCTGACGGAATAGCCAGTTACATTCCTCCCCTTAAATAATTCAACCCTATACCAGCATTGCTAGTATTATACCCATATTGCTAGTATTATACCCGTACTGCTAGTAATGCCCATCAGTTTGGACGTTTTGGTAAGTACAGAGATTCTTTTTTTAGCAGCACCAGGCTCATAATAATATAATATAATAATTTTTGTTTGTTAAATATTCAAGGTGACTAATATTTGTTTGCAATATTTTTGAGCAAACGAGAGAAGGGGGAGAGAAGTTTCCACTAAGGCACCTCTCCTTATCCAGACGGCAGCGGACGAATTCTTGAGATGGAATCAACGTTAGCGTCTACAGTTCCAGTAAGGTTGAACTACTTAGTAAACACCTTATAGGGATTCTTCGACATATTCGGAGCATAGGCCAATAAGGAGCCTATCCGGCTTCCCTCTTCCTTTTAATTATACTAAGGATCTGGCGCTACAGGTTGGGGGTTGTGTCGTTGGGGTGACTTCCTGGACACGTAAAAAATACCTTAAGTTGCAAAGCACCAACAAGCCTCGGATACGGACAGATTCACTGTTGACAACCCACGCAAACAAAATAAGGACAACGAACTTCGGATATGTACGTCGAATGTTAAGTCCCTTAACAGACCACGTGCAGCAGAACAATTAGTGGAAGCCCCAAGCAGTGCGATGGGATGGACCGGGCAAACGCTAACTAAAAGACAGCGATATATGCTACGGCGGCTGCTACCGAGAACAAAGACAGCGTCTATTTGGGTGTGGATTTGTTGTTGAAACTAGGCTCAGGCAAAAAGTCTTGAGTTTCAACAGTGTGAATGAGCGTATCACGACAATCCGCATCAAGGCTAAATTCGCCAACATAAGCCTGATATGCGTGCATGCCCCAACAGAGGAGAAAGATGAAGACACCAAAGACATATTCTTCGAGCTCTTGGACAAGACATATGAGCAGTTCCCTGGCTATGACATTAAAATTGTCTTAGAAGATTTTAATGCCAAGCTAGGAAGAGAAGCCATCTTTGGTGGGATAATCGGGAGATACAGCCTGCACGACACCACCTCCGACAACGGATTCAGGCTGGTCGATTTCGCTGCGGGGCGACACGTTCTGGTAGCAAGCACGCAGTTCACACATCTCATTATCCACAAGGGGACATGGAAATCTCCTGATCAATCAACCGTCAACCAGATTGACCACATTGCGATCGATGCACGACACTTCTCCAGTATGCAGGATATCCGAACATTCCGAGGGGCCAACATTGAATCAGACTATTACCTCGATGTAGCAAAGGTACGTCTATGGATATCCCGATCCAAGCCAAAACAAGAAAGTATTGTGAGTAGATTCGACGTTAGGCTACAATCGCAAAAGACAGCCATGTCGTTTTCCGATCGAGTTTCTAATAACATAGGAGTCCTACGCTGCCTGCATTAAGAGCTGTTCGCGAGCTCTACGAGCAGAAGAGGAGAGAGGAACACCGTCTTCTAAGATGGAAAAAAAGAAAGCATGAGAAGCGCACGATCGAGGAGATAGAGGGATGTCACAACAGGAATGAGGTTCGTAAATTTGACCAAAAGGTAAAAAAAACTCAAAAGGGTACCAACCACGGACCGAAGCTTGTAAAGACGATCAGGGGAACATTGTAGTAGAACCGCAGTCTATGTTGACCACTTGGAAAGACCACTTCTTCAAATTATATAACGGCGATGACAAACCGAATTCCGCTATAAGGGAGATAAAACAACTCAACCTAGGCGACGCAGATCAACAATTCCGTCTACCCGACCTTGACGAATTGAAAATAGCAGGCTATACCTAAACTTAAGTCAAACAAAGCTGCTAGAGCTGACGGCATCGCTGCCGAACTATTCAAAGCAGCTGGCGGGCGATGACTTGGTACGGAGCATGCACCAACTCATCTGCAAAATATGGTCAGAAGAAAGCATGCCCGATGAGTGGAATCTCAGCATTGTGTGCCCAATACATAAGAAAGGAGACCCTCTAAACTGCGCCAACTACAGAGGCATCAGTCTCCTTAACATTGCGTATAAGATCCTCTCTGCCGTATTATGTGAACGTCTGAAGCTATTCGTCAACAACCTGATTGGTCCTTATCAGTGTGGCTTCAGACCAGGAAAGTCCACTACCGACCAAATATTCACACTACGGCAGATCTTGGAAAAATACCAGGATCTTCAAATCGATAACCACCATATCTTTATGGATTTTAGAGCCACGTATGACATCATCTATAGGGAAGAGCTCTACCGAGCAATGTCTAGTTTTGGCATCCCTGTCAAACTTATCCGTTTGTGCAGAATGACGATGGAGAATACACGCTGCTCTATCAAGGTCGGAAAAGATTGTGCAAAACTCAACCGTCAACACTAGAGGCACAAAGATGAGAGTGTCTTAGGATGCTTCGAGAGAAAAATTCTTCGGGTGATTTTTGGTCCCGTACGCATAAATGGAGAAAGGAGGAGAAGATATAACGATGAAATGTACGGGCTTTACAGCGACACTGACCTAGTTAGCAGAAATAAAGTCCAACGGCTTAGATGGCTAGGTCATGTAGAGCGGATGGAAATTAACGCTCCAGCCCTGAAGGTCTTCGAATAAAATCCCGAGGGACGGTGCAGTAGAGAAAGACCGTGACTCAGGTGGCACACCCAGGTGGGAGAGGACCTCAAACAACTTGGCGTGCGAAGCTGGAGACAGCTAGCTAGGGACCGAGCTGGCTGGAGACGCATGTTGATTGAGGCCCAGGTCCGCCCCGGACTGTAGCGCCACCTTAAGTAAAGTAAGTAAGTAAGTAAAGTATTTTTGATTTAAAAAAAAGCCATAAGTGACTTTTTTTTCAAAAACTATACTAGTTTGGTTTCACGACTCATAATAAAAAAATTTTTTTAGTCGCTAGCGTTATTAGTTCGTGAGATATTTTTCACCTTTTTATAAATTACTGTAGTAGAATTTCATCACCATTGACTTAACAATGAAGTTATTGCTTTTTCCAGCTTAGGCAATTTACTTGGTTCTTTTTTAGTAATATTTCAACATTGAGAGCTGTTTCACGCATATCGCTATTGCTTCGCCTACTATCATCTTTTCTAATGAAGCTAATTTTTATCGTGGTGATAAAGTCAACACAAAATTTCAAACTTTAGCTTGAAGCCATCAACAACTAAAAAAATGGCTTGGAAAATTCCAGTAACAGGATGCCCTTGCCAGTGAAAGCATATTTGAGCAGCTATTTTAAACATATTGTTATTTATATTATTGCATTATTTTCTATGTATTCGATTTGTCTATTTCCAAACTTAAAGTTACTAATTTCAGTGCTTTCTTTATTTAAAATAAATAAAACAACTAAAATGTCTGTGAGATATTATTAAAAATTTGTTGCGTTTTATACAAGTGGTCTTTGGAGGTTGCTTTAGATTGTAGCTTATTCAAATAAACTTCAAAAAACTATCCCCTCAAATTGATCTACATGCCGCATGTAGTTGGAGTCCATATTTTCCAATTCAAGCCAAAAGTCTGAGTGGGTAGATCTTAAGTTCCGTCTACTTTAAAATGTCAATTAACCCTTGACTTAGCCAGTTCTAAAATTATGTAAAATAATATATAATTATAACGAAAAAGAACGAGAGTTGTTTAACGTTGAACAAGAAAAACACTACCCTACAAATAGATATCTAATATAATTGACAAAATAGACTGTATTAAAGGCATCCATTTTTAAAATGGATCTTACTTTCATAGTTAAAACACCAAAAAGTATGCCACATTTTTTTTAATTTTCAAGTTAATCGTGTTTTTTTTAAACTACAGTATTCGGAGGAAAAACCTTTGTGAATGCAATCTTTTATGTTCATTTAGAGTCAAAAAAGTCTTGTATCAAATACTTTTAAAATCAAAAACACATCAATAAGCCAGTTAATGAAGACATTAACTTACATCTTTAAATTTATAAAATTAAACTACCCATGTTTTAAACAATCCCAGTAAAATAATAATAAAAAAAAAACATTTTAAGGTAAATCAGAGCACAGAAGGAAACCATTTTAATGCGCAGATATTTTCCTAATTTTTTGTTTGTTAAATTGAGGCTGAGTATCTTGTATAATACGTAATTTACACACGCAGCCAACTACAAAAATATTAATTAACTGTTTTGCTACATTATAGCATTTATAAACCTACATACACACCTCTTATATACGTAAACATATACATAATATCCTCGTACATCATCAAAGGCTTTACCAAACAAAATATCATAATAATAATAATTAACCACGCATCATGTGTTGTGTGTGTACTGTGCATGTTTTCGAAAGGTTTTATAGGTACATGTGTAGGTACATACGCGTATATACTACTCCTCTGCATGATGTAGCTTTATTCACTTAAAAATATTATATTCGTGTTGGAATATTTGCAAATTAAAATTCCATGTTAACTGAATGCATTTCCTTTATAGCCTTTAAAGTACCTTTTAACTCATATGCTTCAGCTACACCGCAGGAGAAAAAGGGCCTTTTGATAGTAGGTAGGTAAAATGCACGACATTGACGCACGTACATACATACATATATTGAGGAACCTTATATTATGTCAAAATTCTTCCCTTCATGTGCCTAAACTTACAAAGTGTTAAGTCCGAACAATGTAAAAACGCTTTTCAAAGGAACGCCCGACCCGGCAGGAGTTCTTCGTCATATCGTCGTAGTCGTCGTCGCTAGTTGTCCTGAGTAACCCATCACAACAAAATATACCTAAAAACATTATAAGCATCCTTAACATCGCCTCTGATGATGTTATATATGAACTTTCAGCGTCAAATCTGTGTATACAGCTACGGACAAAATAAAAGGAACAGTTCTTTCGTTTTAAAGGAGTTTTGGTCTGGAATTGATTTCAAAATGATGTTTTCATTAACTGTTAAAAATTGCAATCGATGCAGCCAAACACTTCACTACAAATTTCTTGAAGTCACTGCATAATTAAGAAATATTTATAAATGAGATCGCGAAAGTAGACTGAAGGTCTGCAAAAATCATATACCTAAAAACCGGAAGATATCCTTTTAAAAAGGCTTTTAGACACTGAACAACTTTAATGAATTTAATGCTAGTCAATTTTGTATTCTACGTTGATACGCAAATCAGCTCTGGAATGGTTATTCGTATCCTGCAGGAGGCTAACCTTAACACACAATCTCTATATAAAGTGCAATTGCAAAAAAACCAGACATAACCAGAACCGGATACATACTACTAAACTATACTATAAAAACCAAGAAGCTTTTAAGGCATGAAGGAAGTTCAAAATGCATTTTAAAGTGTTAAAGCGAAAATTAAAATGGTGCCGTGGAATAAATTTTACCTTCAGCAGTTTAGTTTCCACCCAGAACTGATAGATAGATATTTTATTGTTTACAAAAATGATTTGGTAAAATCGTTAAGGCTTTGGCTATGCTGTCTGCCTTAAATTAAAAGTCTTTTTACATTTTTAGCATTTATTTTATTTACTTTTATTAATATTTAAATAAAATATCAGAAAACTTTTATTAAAACTTCTGTTTAACACATTTAGTACACATTTTAATTTGAGGGCCTCCACAAATATTATCAATCAAATAAGGTACAGGGTGATGCAGCACCCTTTGTAGGTTTTGAGGGTTAACAATGTTTATCTAATGGAAGTTTTTTTTTTGTTGGAATTAACATTTAGAATATAAATTAAATAAATTTAAAAGGATTCGTTTATGATTTGATTGCAGTTTGAAAATAATTAAATAATTGATTTACGTTTAATTCACAGTTGAGGAGGACGACTATTTCTTCTGTTGACTTCACATTGCTGCTGAGCAATAAAATTGGATAACATGGATCACATCTTCCCTTAATCTCAAGCAACAAAGGCTACAGTAGATAGGCAGATCCTCGCGATGTGGTATATAATTAAGACTTATCATTTCTTCTCTCATTTTGAAAATTGCCGATATGAGCTGCTGTTTGTTCTCGTTTCGAAAGTAGTTACGTTCGCATAAATTGTGATTTAGATGGTTAGACGTAGCTTCTTAATAGCGTCGGCTCTCATTTTTTCATCCAAATTTGAAATAAGATTCCGGAGGTCCTCGTCGCAGTATTTACTATTTTCATCCTCTATTTGGAAGTCCGTTCTACAATAGGCAGCATGGTCCTCTAGCTTCTTATACCACAGATTTTTCTTCTCAAATGTTTACGGTGCCAAAATTTGTGGGAGTCTTTTATCTGACATATTAAAAACTTTTTTGATATAATCAACATGCCCTTTAATAGTTTTGATGAAGAACGGTGATAGTCCTGTCTCAATTGAGATCATATTATAATTTGGGATGTTTTTCAGTAAACGAAAGCATCTTTTAAAGAAGAACTTCTGAAGTTTTTCGACTGTTTTAAACTTCTTCCCTCCTCATACCTGTGCTGCATACATCATAATAGATTCCGAAACTGCAACAAAGACATTATATTCAACACTATGTGGTATTCACTGGTTTGAGAAGCATTTCTTAAATGTTGGTGATATTGCACTTTTAGATATAATCAGCCTTTCTTGAAGGTGTGTTTCCATATTAAGATTGCATCCTAGATTTTTGTAGGCTTTAACTATCTCGATTGGTTTTATCTGTCATAAAGCTATTTTTCATTCCTGGCTGTTTTACCAGAATCATTCTGGAATATCATCACCTTGCTCAAATTGACTTTCAGATTCCTTAACCGGCAATACAAATTTAGTCGGTTAATAATCAACTGCAGTGTTTCGAGCGATTAAGCAAACAGTATGACGAAAAAGCAAGGCTTTGATGAGTGCCTCGATATTTAAATTCCACCAAGAAGAAAATTAATCAGGTTATCTATGAACAAAGCAAAAAGATTTGGGCTTAAATTGCATCCTTGCTTGACTTCCATCTTCGATTCGAAACTCTACGACTTTTCGGCACCATTCCATACCACTGCCTTATTTTCGTCATAGACGCTTTCTGGTACCTGCCCAAATTTGTACGACATCCCATAATTGTAAAGCTTGAAGAATAGTGATCGTCATCAAAAGTTGCCTTGAAATTCAAAACAAATACGTAGAGCTTCTTTTTATGTTCAATAGAAGTTGCCGCTATGCTTTGCAGTACAAAAATATTGTCGATAGTCGAGTAGCCACTTCGAAAACCTGCCTGAAATTCCCCAAACAACTTGTTATCGTGAAACCAACGGGTCAATCGGTTACTTAATAATGTAGCTGGCGTTGAGGAAGGATATTCCGCGGAAGTTAGATATGCAGTTGCCTTTCTCATCTATGGGAAAAATTAAGGAATTTTTTGAACGTTTCTGGGATACTTCCAGTATTCCAAATTGTATTGAAAGCCTTAATTGTTAGCCTTTCTGTTCCATATTTAAAGAATTAAAGTGGTATACCATCCGGTCCTGAAGCTTTTCCGTCCTTCAATTTTACTAATACGGTTTTAACTTCGTAATGAGTTATGACACTATCCAAAATATCATTCGAGTACGAACGTTTAGCATATTGGATAGAAAGCGTAAGACTCTCCGGGTTCAAAAGTAACTTGAAGTGATATCGATATTTACTTTCAAATTGATTTTTGGTCTTGATCCATTTAATTCGTTAATCGAAGTCCAGTATTCTTTGGAATCCTTGCAGTTTGTAAGTTTAAGATCCTCGGTTTCATAAAACTTTGATTTTTTTTCCTTGCATATTTCTTTGAATTTTGCGTTTGCTACTAAAAACATACATTTTTTTCAAGCAATTGCATCTGAATTTTCTAAAAGCTTCTAACCCTTTGAATGATTTTTTGCGTGCTTTTTCGCAATCTACGTCGAACCACTTACTACTGTAAGGGTAAATCGGTGGAAACAGCGTTACACACTTTAGTACGCACCATCGAATATTCCCTCTATCATAAAGAGTTCACTATGGTTGCTTTCCTTGACATCGAAGGTGCCTTTAACAACGTGGACACATCTGCAATCACTTCTGCACTGACATCTCTAAATGTAGAGAGTTCGATCCGGGAGTTAATTCATTTAATGCTTACTAGCAGAATAATTAATTCAAAACTGGGCAACTCTTCTAGCAGACGATTCGTTAGTAGAGGGACACCGCAAGGTGGTGTTCTATCCCCTCTCCTCTGGAACCTAGTGGTGAATGAAATCCTAACTAGTCTGGATGCGGAGGGTTTCAGAGTGATAGCCTATGCGGACGACGTTGCTATAGCAGTTTCAGGAAAGCATCTTAATATTCCATTTGTCAACCCTCCTTACATTAAAGGAATCCAATTAAAATTCTCAGACGAGGCCAAATACCTAGGTCTTGTCTTAGACAAAAAACTAAATTGGAAACGCAACGTACAGGAAAGAGTCAAAAAAGCTACTCTAGCTCTCTTTTCTTGCAAAAAAGCTATTGGTAATAAATGGGGTTTACAACCCAGAATCACGCATTGGCTATACACATCGGTAATCAGACCGATTTTAACGTACGGTGTAGCAGTATGGTGAACTGCTTTAGAGAAAGGTATAAACAGGGATAAGTTAAATAAAGTTCAACGTTCAGCCTGCCTATGTATAAGCGGATCGCTTCGCACGACCCCGTCTGCGGCACTGGACACCTTGCTCTACCTTACACCTCTTGACATATTTAGTAAACAAATAGCTGCAAGCTCTGCTATCCGCCTCAATGCCTCGTCGCAGTGGACTAACAACAACATTGGCCACTCCGTAATTCTAAGGTACTTAGAATCAATTCCAAAGCACACAGACTACACCATCCCCCAACTACAATTCGATAGGAATTTCCAGATTTCTATACCTACAAGATCTTTTTGGGAGGATAGGACATTCTTAGAGGATGAGTCAATCCACTTTTACACAGATGGCTCAAAGACCAAAGAAGGGGTTGGTGGTGGTGTGTACTCTGAACGACTGAAATTAAGTCTCTCATTCCGCCTTCCCAATCATTGTAGCGTGTTCCAGGCGGAACTTTTGGCGATTAAGGAAGTCTTGTCTTGGCTCAAAGAAAACGTGATATCAACATCTGATATCTGTATTTTCTCCGACAGCCAGGCCACTATCAAATCTCTGGACTCAGTCTCTACAAACTCTATAACAGTCCATAACTGTCGATCATCTCTAATGGAGATGGCGCAACAGTTTAATATTCACCTTTGCTGGGTGCCGGGCCATAGAGACATTCCAGGTAACTGTAAGGCAGATGAACTCGCCAGGAACGGTACAGTACAACCCATCCTACCACGTTTGGCAAGTACTGGCATTCCAATCGCTACTTGTAAACTGCTACTAATGCAAGACGCTGTGAGGAGGGCAGGCACCAGGTGGACCAACATCACCACGTGTCAAGCCACAAAAAACATCTGGCCAACACTGGATTTAAAACGTTGAAGGTGCTTGCTCTCTCTAAGCAGATAGCATATAAGCTCGATAATAGGTGTCATAACCGGACACTGTCTAATAGGAAAGCACGCCATGAGACTAGGCGTATTCTCAAATGACTTTTGCAGAAGCTGTATGGACGAGGAAGAGGAAGAAACGATTCTTCATCTTCTCTGCACATGCCCTGCTCTAGCTCGAAAACGCAAGAATTACCTAGGAGAATTCTTCTTTAACGATCTAAACGATCTAAATCATATCGGGATAATCAGCCTCTCACGTTTCATAAGAGACTCTAACTGGTTCCATTGAGCTTAGGAGGAAGCCTCAAGATTCATGTGGTATCACAATGGGCCATTAAACTGGCCTAAGTGTGTCCGTTCCATCTTGAACAGCCACTATAACCTAACCTAACCTAACCTAACGTCGAACCAGTTTTCTTTAATTTTAAGAATTTTTCCACGGTATTTTTTCGATTCCAAGCATTAAGGTTTTATAATTTTTTCAATGTCTCCTATTAAAATTTGAGTCACCGTTGGAAGATTTCTTTCCAGGTTGCATCAGTACTCGTGCGCTCTGTATTCTTTCCAATTTAATTTTTGTGGCAGCTTTAAAACCATTATATTGTCTTGCTCTATTAAGTTAGTTCGGAATTCAACTACTAACTGCAAATGATCGGAAAACGGGACATTTTTGACCATGACATTTAAAATTATAGGAATCCAATTTCCCTTTATTAGGTAGTAGTCAAGCATTAAACTACCTTTCTGGCCTACGAAGGTGTACTCTCACACTTATCAGACTCAAAAACGCCATTTCATTTTCGAAACCCAAAAGCATCACAAACATTTAAAAATTTAGTTTAGTGTCTTTCGAATTCCTTATTTTTTCCTCAAATCTGTTTTCTTTTCCACAAAGATCTGTAGTGCCCATAAACGGTATAAAGAGTACGTGTGAACATGCTACACCCTGAAAGCACCTTGCTATTGCAAGCTATATGATTTAGGGAAGGTGTAATAAGGCCTATTTTTAAAAGTTGATCTCATTTAACTTGACTTTAATTCACTACACCAAATATTATTTGTTTGAAATGGATTTCAAATTTCTGTTTTTGCAATGTAAGAAACTTCTTGCTCCAAGCTCATGAAACAGATGTTAAAACTTAAAGGTGACAGCGTCTAAATTTTGTCACAGCAGTCCATAGAGAACCAGGACTTACAATTCCTATTTTTAAGTGATGTCAGCAAGTGATGTCAGGAGAACCTACAATTCGTATGACAATAAGTCTGATTTGAGAAAGCTAGTTTATTGATCTTGGAGGATTTTTCAATTTTTTCGTGAGATGTTTTGGTGGCAGAGGCAGGGATTGAATTTAATACCTCTAACATGACACTTCTACTCAACAAACTTTCACACCACAGGTTACTGCTCAAGAAATGTCAATACCTAGTTATTTGACAATTTTAATTAATATAATAGATTATAAAATATGAGCTATCAACAAATAAAACTAAAAGACAGTTTTTCTTGAAAGGTACTGTTGTTTGATGTTTAAATCAAGCATTCCTATGTTTTTGGCCAGCCTATAATCAAGTCTACTGCAAATGGACTCCAAAACTATTTTATTGGCCAACAGGTTAGAAAACACAAGTGCAAAATTCCTAATTAAAAAAATTAAGTTCTGTTGTTATTATTTTCGCCATAGCTGTACCTAAACCTATGCTGCGTAGCTCTTTATAGTGTAGGCGAGTGTATTACTACCCAAAATAACAACGCTAAAAACAACAATGTACAACAACACACAAAAAACAATAACAACAACGGCGAAAACCAAAAAAGAACGCCCTAATTAACAAAGTGAAATTACATATTTACTAAATTAGGTTAATTACTATCTTTCTCTTTCACATACAAACACACATTTGGTACATGGGAGAAAAAAAAGGGATACACCAGGAAGAGTGATAGTAGAGAGACACCATACGATGCTAGCTCCACCTAATGTCATAATACTTGCTCCGCATGATGTTAAGCTGAAAATTTAGGATGGCTATTACCCCCATATGACGTTCGGTCGAGCTCCAAGATGACTCTTGTGCGGCACAAAGATGAAAGGATATAATGGAATATTAAAGTAAAAGCAGCCATTTAACGAGCGTGTACTCTATAATAACCATATTCGCCTCTGCTTGCTAAAATCATCACACTGAGGCCTCATATACTATACCATATCATACCTATCTACCTACCTACCTACAACTTGTTGTTTTTTGGTCCTTTGGGCGACAGTCTTTTTGAAATACTTAATCATACCTTGATATCATTTATGTGAGTATTTGGGCTCAGAAAATGTATAATGGTTTCTGTTGCTACATATGTAGGTACACTTTTGCTCCTTGTATACGTCTTCGCCCGCTGCTACCGTCCTCATACTCAAGTTCAATTTTTAATGACTATTACATTAAATTAGAAGTATGTACGCCATGGAAGAAAAATTATTTTGCAAGACCTTGAGTGTCCTAAAGAGATCCTGCTAGATGAAAGAGTACAATCTGTTTGTGTGAATAGACTTTAAAGATGAATAGAATTTTCCTGACCAAGGATAACAGAGGAGGAAGAGATGAGCGCGTCTCTAAATGACCAATAAAAACAGTCTGGTATTAACTCAAGGGATGTTGTCAATGTGGCACAGCATTTTAAATATTCGTAAATATTATATTAATTCTTACAACGGGTATACCTATACAATCTAAGTTTGCGCGTGTCATCTTTTATAAGACACACTATTTCTTCTATGTTCCGCTAATTTAGGTTATATTAATTTTAATAACTATACAAGCTGGCCCAGTAGATTTTGTACTGTCTTTTAATATAATGGTTATGTGATAAATAAACTAACTTTACGAACTTACGATCGACAAAACTAAAGGAAAATTTCATTTGAATGAAAAAAGTACGTATACGCCCAGTGTACCATTTTGAATATAATCGTTTAAAAGGAATAAAACGTTGCAATAATTTGTAGATTGATATAAATTACGAGTAACGTTACAATTATTAGTGAAGGTCAATACGTTTAATTAGCACGATTAATTGCATAGTAGCATCTTTTTAAATAAGACGGTCACAGGTTGGTTCTCGGTCTGTAATTGAATGTATCAAAATTGGGGATTTGCGTCGATAAAATGTTAATAAAGTTCCATATAAAGTATGCAGTTATATTAAAAATGTCAACCAATATTCTTAAATAATTAAAGACAAATTTAGGGTTCTTTAATTTTGTGTATCAGATGGTATGGTGCGTGACAGTCATTTGCGCAAAAACGAAAATAAATAGGCAAAAAAGGAAGACCTAGTGACCTACTATTTCAAAAGAATCCGTGCGCTAATCATAATGTTTGAAGAAAAAAAAAAAGATTGAAGAAAATAAGAGTAATAAAATTATGGAAAATTTATAGCACACACCACCCATTATAATGTATCTCGTACATTATAAACATTTTATGTGATGTATCTTACTCATTCCGCTGATGCACATATTATAACCCATACGAAGAAGAATATACCAAGAGAATGCGAATATGGAATTTTACATGGAAATCCTTTCATCCAAATGACAAAGATTCATGGACTTGATGGGATATTCTCTTCTTTACAGTTAAAAACATACATACACACATATTAATATACAATACATAGTACATTTGGAATTATACAGAACTCGTTAGTCGATGCTAGGAAATTTTAATTGGTTGATTTATGGCTCTGATGAGATTCTTAAAATACCAGCTAAAAACAAAAACAAGAGAAACAGAAACAAGAAAAAAAACAATAAATTAAAAATATATGTCATATAACGTATGTACACATAAAATGTGTGAATTTTCAAGAAAACATAGATTCTTTTAATGGGAAATTGGAAAATATCCTTATGGAAAAGTAGCGAATATATAAATGTTGTTGCTATAAAAATAAAATGGAAAATTATTTTCTATAGCTGAAAGGTTTTGAAATAAGATATTAATTAAAACACTGTTAGTATCACGAATTGATATATAAGGTGTATGGCATAAGAAATCAAAGAAAATGTAGAAAAATAAGTCCTGTAATAAGGACATCCACCCACATTTTTGAATGTACGACTTTCTTAAAACTTACTATAATAGAATCTGTTTTGTCAGTGTTCATATGAATTTTCAAGTTAGTTTAAAAAAAAAAATTATACTGGCTCTAAATTCCTTGTTTAATCTACCAAATAAAAAAGGATTGAGAGGACACGTTCAGAAAAATAAAAACGACGAAAATGATTTTTATAAACAATTATAAAAATTGTTTTTTTTTTTCGAGCATATTTCGAGCATTTTAAGATTGCCAAAATCGTCCTGCCACGCATACTATTCGTAAAGTATGGTTGATTTAAGTATTTAAATCCTGAGTAATTAATCAACCGGTAGTACGTTAGTGCGTTGGACTATTATGTCAGAGGTATTGGGTTCGATCCCTGCCTGGCCATCTAAACAACTTTCACAGGTACTTACTCTGGCGAGGAATTGACAATTCTTCCAAGAGTAATTCTTGTCATGAAAAGTGCTTTCTCAATTATCCGTTTGGATTCGGCTTTAAAACTGTAGGTCCCTAGTTTTCAATGGACTATTGCACCAACTTGTTAACTTCCCATAGGAAGTTATTGTAATGGGTTCGATTTGTTAAATTGAAAATTTTGACATTTCTCGACCTTTCAAGGTCCCTAGATAGCTCAAGAACCAGAAGAGATATCGACTTCAAATAAATTTTGTTATACAGATAATAAGGCAGAAAGATGCAGAAAAGGCCCTCAAAAAAATTGCGTGGGTGGTTTTTTTACCATAGCAGTTTGAAAAAAAGGTGAAAATTTTGGTTAACCCTAAATATCTTACGAACCAAAAACGCTAGAGACTTGAATTAAATTTTATATAATATATTGTAACGTGATAATCAAAGAAATATATTTTTTGAAAAAAATCCAATTAACGGTTTTTTTTTATAAATCAAAAAAACTGATAAAAAAAAATTTGTCACTTCCAAAATTTTACGACTTAAATATGATTTTATCTCCAAAACAATTTTGTGCAACGTAGAATAATGTTTTTGACATCTGATAAAATTTTGAGAAAAATCGAGGTAACAAAAGTTGGTAAAAAATGATTTTCGACTCAAATATCTTTTCAAAAATTTGAAATTGGCTTCAAACTAATTGTATCTTATAAGAAATATTGTTTTCAAAATTCGGTTAAATTTTTAAAAATCGAATCAACAGTTTTTTTTACAAAAAATAAAACTCTAAAAAAAAATCCTAAAACTTGGTAAAAATTTACTTTTGACTCTAATAGCTTTTCAAAAATTTAAAATATTGGCTTCAAACTTCTTTTATTTCACAGAAAATATCGTTTCGATATTCAGTGCATATAAACAAACTTTTAAGCAAGACAAATCGACAGACGGGATGGGAAGTTGTCAGTGTGGGTCGCATCCCAGCCTCTTTTTTAAATTTAAATCATTTGATTAACAGTTTAAGTTATATAAAATGCTCATTCGACTTAAATCTTCATTCTTTTCATAGTTAGTTCTTTGGATATGAAAAGTACGCAGATGATGAGTTAGGCCTCGTTAGTTTAAATGTACGCGGTATAGCAAAAAAGGTGCATCAATTTCACCATAAATGAGTTGATGAAAAATACTAAGTCATTATTAACACGCCTTTAATGGAGAGATTGCATTTTAAGAAGCAGATTACGATGGAGCAGATCATGAGGATCATCCCAAGGAAGACCCTTTAGGGCAAAGCCAATAAAATTATGTTGAATTGATTCAATACGTTTTTTATGAATTTCGTAATAGGGAGTCCAAACAGTTTTGTGTACCCTAAGGAATCCATTTTGGTCCTTTCTTGTTTATCCTGTCTATTCAAGACGTAACGACATGTCTGCGATCAAGAGGGATTCTTTTTGGTGATGACTAAAGGATTTTTAAATTATAAAGTCCACCCATGATCTTATTCTTTTACAACCCTTTAATCTCAACTTCAACCCTTTACAATTTTAAAATGCCAGACAATAACTTCTACTCAAACCTGATCGGAAGTTTATTAATCCCATAGGAATTTATTGTAAACGTCCCGATTTGTAAAATTAAAATTTTTGATATTTCTCGACGTTTCAAGGTCCCAAGAGACGAAATTAAAGATTTTTAGAGAAATGTCTGTGCGTGCGTTGCATGTGTGTTTTTCCGTAATTCCGTAAGTTCGGGAAGTTTTTTTCGTCGTCCGCAGCTCAAGAACCAGTAGATAAGATATAAACTTAAAATAAATTTTGTGATGTAGATAATAATGCAAAAAGATACGGAAAGTACTCTCAACAAAATTAACTGGGTGGTGTTTTTACCATAGTAATTTTAAAAAAGGGGAACATTTTAGTTAACCCAAAATTTCTCACGAGTTATTTACGCAAGCGACTTGAGCTTTATTTTATATTATAGATTTTTAAGTTTTGCCAAACAAGTAAATTTTTTTATAAATAAAAAAAAATTTAAAAAAATTAATAACTCGAATATTTACGAAAAAAACACAATTTTATGCAAGGAAGAATAACGTTTTTGACATCTGGTATAAATTTCAAAAATATCGAAAAGATATTATTTTTATAAAAAATAAAACCTAAACAAGACATTACTGTAAGTTGCTAAAAATTGATATTCGACTCAAATATCTTTCAAAAGTTTTGAGAATATGGCTCATTTTATCTTATTAGAAATATTATCTCAACCTTTGTGAAAACTTTGAAAAAAATAGTATTGTCAGTTTTTTTTTACAAAAAATAAGATGTTAAAAATAAACAAATAATAAATCTTGGTAAAAATTTACTTTCGACTAAAATATCTTTTCAAAAATTAAAAAAAAACAAATTTTATCTCACAGAAAATAATAGTTTCGATATTCAGTAAATACTTGTATAAAAAATCAATTGTCCGTTTTTTCATAAAATAATAAAATCTTCAAGAAATAGTACGCAAATTTGGTAAAAATTGATATTCGGTTTGCAATATCTCACAAATAATAGAAGATATTGGCTTCAATTCAATTTTATTCATATAATTTGTATTTAATTATATAAGAAATAAAAAAACTTTAAGGAAATGCTACTACAATTGGTAAAAATTGGTTTTCGACTAAAAATATCGTTGGCAAAAATAGATTTTCAAATCAAACTATTTCATCTTATGCAAAATTATGATTTTAATTATTAAAAGTTTAAAAATAATTTAATTCAAAACTTTTTTAACAAAACACAAAAACTTACAAACTTTTAACCAAGACAAATCGAAAAACGGAATGGAAAGTTATCAGTGTGGGTCACATCCCATACTCTTTTTTGTATTATTGTTATTGGCAGCGAAAACTTTGTCGCGTATTCACTTTTAACGATTAAGGTGTTCATTTCTGATCCAACTTAGATTAACCGCTTCAAATTAATTTCATATGCAATTAGTTTTATAAAAAGCTGAGAAAAGGAGTTCAATGATCCCTATGACACTTTTTCTTTGTACAATTGTCATGTTCTTCAACATTTTAAATATGCTTCACAAGTATGGACTCTCTATTGCGAAACTTAAGAAATTAATTTAAACTTAAATCTCATATTTCTTTCATATTAGATCAAAATTTGAAAAAAAACATTTTGTACACTGAAATTCACTTGTTTTATAAAATCAACATTTTTGTTTTAAATTTTAAGACACAAATAAAAATGTTATACATTGTACAGGAAATAAAATTTCATTAAATTGTAATTCATCAATGTTTTTAATTGGCTAACTGATGTGGGTGTTGAAAAACACCTAAATATACACTTTCTAAACTAAAGCCTTTTTCAATTATTTAAAAAAATCTACTTTTGTTTTATTAAGGAACCAAAAACAAAATTGATGAAATAATTTAGTGTTAGTATTTTTTCAAAACAAAACCAACTATTTTTAATTTGTTAAAAGGTTATTCCACTGAAAAATATTTTAAATTTCATTAAGAATACATGATTTTAAATCTAAATTCACATCATTACCTACAAATAATATATGAGTATTATCATCATACACATACAAATGTGTAGATACAATATTTCAAAACTACGTCTATACCCACTCATAGATAGGTATATTTTTTTTCTTTAGAAATATTTTTGTTTTCAACATTTAAATTAAAGCTTCGTGGCATAACACAGAATTCATCATTAGTTTATCCATCTATAATTCATTTCCATCTATTTAAAATACATTTTATCATCCATATCCTCAAAGAGCTTCCATTTTCCATTTTAACACAGTCAATCAGGATATTCAAACCGCAATATGTCCACACCGCATCATAGAGGAGTTTGAAAATGTATATCCAACTGTCAAGCCTGCCACGGCCACCCCAGTCATCGTCATCATCATCATCATCATCATCGTATCCCCTTTCGCTCCCGGACCCCGACCGACCTGGCAACCGACACATTCTCATTCAAGTATATCATTACAGTTTGATTTATGTAGGTATGTATATTTTATTTTGTTAAAATATTCATAGCTCCTCATTTCGGTCCCACACCTTTGCTTTGATGCTACATATTGCTATGGAAATGGAATGCTCCTCTTCTGTTAACGAAATAGGCAGCGAGAGGAAGGACCCCCCCGAGTACTACAGCAGCCATCACGAGAAGTGGAAAAGCATGCTTTTTTCGGATATTCAAAAACATAAATCTAAAATTTTTGTTCAGTTCGTCGTCATCGGCCTTCGTCGTCGTCGTCATCGTCGTTTTAGCGTTGCATGCTGCTTACTTTTTGGCCTCAACATCAGCCTCAGCCTCAGTCAAGATTCAAATGAGTGCCTATATTGGATTTGTGAGGGGACATTCAACCTTTCGCAAGAAAGTAATAATAATAAGGGATATATGGGAAGCCCTACCGTCTTCGACGACCACAGCCCCACTATACCACAGAGGACCCTTATTTTCCTACTTTGAAAACCATTTTATAAACTGAAATGAAAAGGACACTAAGGAAACTCGTATACGAGTATAGCTATGATGGGGGCTGAGGAGTGAGAAAACGAAAGCCTTCAAAAATATGGCCGCCCTTTTTTGTTTTATTTTTTATTCTGTACTTGGGAACGTCTTTTAGATATTCATAATTTCATTGGAATATTTTCTTTTTCATTTTCATTGAAGGCGCGCGTAAAAAAGCTCATTTCTTATTATGTTCCGGTCAGGTCATTGGGAAATGATCGATATTCTGAGAGGATTTTTTTGACTTTTTGATTTAGGGACTCGCCCAAGGGGAAAATGAATTGCCATGTTCGAACACTTTATGTCGCATAAAAAAAAAACGTTATTATGTACTCGTCCGAACTTGAGATTGTGATGTTTTGAGATCTGTTTTGGATTTGTTTTGGTTTATGCGTAATGTGGTATGGAGAAGGAGGATTAGTCGAGGAAAACCAAAATGATTGATGTTTCAGAAAAAATACTATTCACAATCCACATATCAATTTCGAGAAATAGGGCTTTTGAAATCAAGCTCAATTGATTACGAGCCAATAGCAAAGATAATACCTTTTTTTTCTCTAAATATTTTCAAAGTTAAGTTGTTCATAAAATTAAATAAACAAAACCAAATCTACCGTTTCAACTATTCAAAAAACAAAAGTGTAACAATGGACTCAAAATGTGGTTTGCCAAAAATGGTTTTTGGTTATAAGAAATAAACAACATAACTATAAAAACATTCCTATTTTCAGATTAAATAAAAAAAAAGGTTTTTTGGATGCCTGTTGAAAACACAAGTCATTTAGTCTAAAAGACAATGGGTAGGAAAACGCTCCGGTAGTAAAGGACTTTTTAAAAACGTTCACAACGAATTATGGAGCTTTTAGGTCTCCAGCTTTTAGGTTAACTATTTTTTCATCGCTGAATACGATTAAAATAAGACTCAAAAAATGGTGGGCCCTCTAATAGTTTCCTTTTAAATTATGAAGTTATTTTGACATTTTAACAAAAAATGACTTTCATACCTTCGAGAAAGGAATTGAGTCGTTTTACGTTTGAACGCTTGGGAAATATTTTAGTGTGTGCTGTTAAGTCCAAAAATGGAGTTTTGAAAAGAAGATTGGTTCAAAATGAAGAATCCGTCGTCCATACTTTACGCACGTTTCTTCAAAATCTGGAACATTAGGCCAGAGAACAATACTCATTCAATGGCAAAAGCTTAGATATAACATTAATCACTCACAAGCTAATTATTTTTGATGGCCTTAATTCAAATCCGACTTCAAAATTAAGGTATTAAGAAAGGTTTTTGAGATATTTCATGTTAAAATTCAAAAAATCACGTACCGATTTGTCTTCTTGAGGCTGTCTTAATTTATGGAGAAGCGTTTGTAACTTCCCATAGTAAAGTTATTGTAATGTGTAAGATTAGTCAAATTGAAAATTTTGATATTTCTCGGCGTTTCAAGGTCAATAGAGTTGAAATAAAAGATTTTTAGAAAGATGTCTGTGGGTGTGTATGTACGTCCATACGTTCGCGACGTTTTTTCGTCATCCATACATCAAGAACCATAAGAGCTATCGACTTCAAATAAATTTTGTTATACAGATAATAGTGCGGAAAAATGCACAAAGGGCTCTCAAGAATATTGAGTGGGTGGTTTTTTTACCATAGCAGTTTAAAAAAAAAATAGAATCCATGGCATGATGGTAAGTGCGTTGGACTGTCATGCAAGAGGTCTTGGGTTCGATCCCTGCCTATGCCACCTAAAAAAAGTTGTATTCACGGGTACTGACTCTTGCGAGGAATTGACAAATTCTCCAAGAGCAACTCTTGTCATGAAAAAGTGCTTGCTCAAATTAGCGGTTCAGATTCGGCTTAAAACTGTGGGTCCCCTCCATACCTGACAACATTACTTGCAACAGGAATGGTTGAGAGTTGTATGTCACTAGGCCCTGGTTCTCTGTTGCGCCACCTTATTAAATTTAATTCAAAGTTAAAAAAAAAGGTGAATATTTTGGTTTGGTTTTCATTAAATTTTATATTTTAAATTGTAATTGGAAAAAAAATTGTCACCTCGAAAAAAAAAATTAATTTATTTCCAAAATAATTGTTTGCATTGAAAAATAACGTTTATTTGAGAAAAATTAAATTGACCGTTTTTTTATAAAAAATAAAAACATAAGAAAAACATTACTCAAAGTTCGTAAAAAATTAATTTCGACTCAAATATCTTTTCAAAAACTTGAGATTATGGCTTCAAACTTATTTTATCTTTTGAGAAATATTGTTTTGAACATTTGTTAAATTGTTTTGTGTAATCGAATTGAAAGTTTTTTAACATAAAATAAAAACCTAAAAATAGCATTTCGAAAAGTTCTTAAAAATTAATTTTTGACTCAAATATCTTTTCAAAAATTAAAAATATTGGTTTCAAACTTATTTTATCTCACGTAAAAAATTGTTTTCGACATTCAGTGAATTTAATTTAAAAATAATACATGAAGACCTACAAACAGGATGTGAAGTTTCAGTGTGGGTCGCATTCAAGCCTTTTTCTTTTTAGATGAAATTGGTTATGGTTTTTCAAAATCAGTTGAAATATTTTCAACAATTTATACAATATTGAGGAAAATTTGAATATAAGATTTCACCGGCCTTAAAAAAAAAAAACAAAAGAAACTCTTAAAAATTCTTGCTAAAACTGTTTTTAACAGAAGAAAGCAAAACTGTTTTGAGGTAAGTTTTATTCTTGTAACAAATTTTTGTGTGAAAAATTCCACTATTTCAAGTGTTTGGAATATATTAAAAAATATACAAATAATGTTGAAAACGGGTATTTTTAAAGCTTAGGAAAAAAGTTGAAATAGAGTTATGATTCAAAATATGCACTTAAATTCAACTTCAAAACCTTGATAAAAACTTCATATAAGTGAAGGGACTTAAAGCTAATGAACATTTTTCCAGCCGACTCTTTAAATTTTGGTGGCCAAATTTGAGACGACCTCTTCAGTAAATAATCAGATAACACTCGTACGTTCAAGGAACGCAAGATCGGCCGAGAACATCGCCGCTGTCCGTGAAAGTGTTCAGGAGAACCTAAGGCAGTCTATTAGTTGCTGTGCAGAAGATATCAGCCTTTTAGATCTCAGAATTTTAGGTGAGGATTTAGGCCTACACCCTTACAAGATCCAATCGACTTAGAAACTAAAAGTTTATAACCATAGAAAACACCGTTTGGTCGTTGACTGGGCTTCGAATCATTTGGAAGTCGACCCCTTATGGCCCAAATTGAACCATATATACTTAGACGACATGTGGTTTCAGCGGGATGGCGCTACGTGCCACAAACTCCACGACATTTACACAGAACATCTACTTTATATATTACCCCCTTATCGAAAGACCTTATAAAAGAGAATGATTTGTATTTTGCAAAAATATCTTACAGGATCGTTTTGAATTATTTAAAGTCTTAACTTAGCCTTAAAAAATCAGTTTTTGTTATTTTTAGTAATTCCAACGGGGTATATTCTAAAAACTCGGTAAGTTTTGATTTTAAGGCATTTTAATCCGGTATTTATTATTGTGAACTAGTGTAATTGGTTTACAAGGTATAATTGATACAGCAATTGAAAAAAACGACAACCACTTCGATATCTTCGCATCTTCATTTTACAAGGATTTTTGCGCATTTTCATGTCAGTGGCCACAAAATTACAACATCTTGGGTCCGGAAAACTCACACGTTATTATGGGGGATTGTGAAATGGTTGCATAATTGTTTCGATCCCATTGTAGTTTTCTTTATGGTTAACATTGAATAACTGCTGTTATGCCAACTATATCGATTCAAAAACTTAAGGCCAACAAAATCGAAGCAATCCGCGAGCTACAGTTTGAAACATTCAATAATGTCATACAAATTAGAGTGACAGTATACTCTATAGCCAAGATTTATCCCAGATCGCTTAGACTATACCATCCCAAAAATGGTATTCGGTAAGAGCTTCCATGTGTCCATGCCTTCAAGATCCTCCTGGGAAGAAGAGAGACCCCTGTAAGACGATGCGGTACACTTCTATACTGACGGTTCAAAGACCGATCACGGAGTTGGGAGTGGTATCTTTTTAGAACAACTGAATCTCAGTCTATCCTATAGACTTCCCAATCAATGTAGTGTATTCCAGGCAGAAGTAATGGCGATTAAAGAAGCACTATCCTGGTGCTCTTAAATCTTTCGCTTCTGTCTCCACAAACTCTCAAACAGTCCACGGTTGTCGATCATCTCTAAATGAGATGACGGAAAAGTTTAACATTCACCTCATTTGGGTGCCGGGCCACAGAGACATTCCGGGAACTTGTAAAGCCGATGAGCTCGCCAAAAACGGAACACTTCTGCCTCATGTTAGACAAAAACTAACATAGGAACACCACTTGCTACATGCAAATATCTTCGCAAGCAATATGCTCTAGAAACAACAAATGCTAGAAGGTCACAAGGTACCACCTGCCTAGCAACCAAGCAAATATGGACAAGTATTGACTTAAAACGGTCAAAAGGCTTGATATCACTGAGCAGACAAAGTATAAGCTCTACAATTGGAGTAATAACAGGACACTGCCTCATAGGAAGACATGCTCTGAGGCTAGGGGTCTACACAAATGACTTCTGTAGAAGCTGCATGGACGAGGAGGAAGAGGAAACGGTCCAACAGCTTCTATGTACATGTCCAGCACTCTTTACTTTCTCGGTAATCCCTTCTTCGATAACACCAGTGAACTAGTGAACTGGCAACGATTGACACAAAACGTCTCTCTAACTTTATTAAAAGTACAAAATGGTTTGTTTAAATTCATTACTGCCATGAGTAACATCATTAGTGGTATCACAATGGACCCTTGAGGTCTACGTGCGTCAATAACATCTGGACAGCCACTCCAACCTAACCTAACTTAACCATACCAAGGCAGTCCCTTGAACGAAGATACAAAATATGAATGTTTGCTCTTACTTCCAAAGCAATCACATTGACTGGGATCCTGGGAAGGATTCTTCGATAATTTCGCGGGAGGCCATGGCTATCATAATATGATAGCAAAATTGTTTATTTTATTTTCGATTATTTTCATTTGCTATTTTCTTTGGTTTGCAGATTTAGATTCAAAATTAAATTAAATAGGAATTCAAATCGAGATTTCTCCTCAAGCCTCACCTAGTGACATCTATTCCCATATTGTTGACGAAGCATTGAATTAATTCATAGCTCCAAACATGCCAGTGGATCCTAACTGATTCAGCAGAGATAAAACAATTCTTTGGGTTGATGATTTTTTATCCCGGAGAAGATTTCGTTATTGACAAGACTCTAGTGCCATGGAGAGATCGGCTTGTATTTAAACAACATATACTAAACAAAACTCATCGGTATGGTGTTAAGCTTTTCAAACTCTGCTCTACTTATGGATATATAAGGGCACTTACAGTGTATACTGAAAAATCTACTAGTGGTGAGAAAGAGGTCGGATTGGCCAAAAATGTATGTACGGAAGGTAGATGTCTCTATGTTGACAACTTCTATACCAGTTACGAATTAACCCAGACCTCCTTGAAACAAAGGGCTCATGTTAGAATGCTTGCTACCAAACACGCTCCAGTTTTGGTACCTTCTTCAAACAGACGATCTGCACCTGTACGCATCCAAGAAGATAGTGCTCAACCTTCCCCGAGCTCGAATCCAACCCCAAGCAACAAAACCAAGAAGAACTACTCACAGATTCCCAACTAAGCCTGAAGCAATTCTAGGATACATTAAAGGTAAATGATCTTACGCAACAACTTTGACAAAAGGCGTCAAGTGCTACCGTAAACTAGAAATAGAGCTTTTTTCTGGGAACGTCCGTCGTTAACGCTTGGGAGGTGCACAAAAATATAACACAAACCAAAAATTTCGTTCGCAAATTCAGAGGAAAACTTGTCCTTCATCTTCATATCGACGAGAGTAACCCCGAAATAAGCATCACCATTTGAAGGACAGGTTAAATTATTCTGGGATTCAAATTTGCAGAAAGTGTAGCGTTTGCTATAACCGCATAACTTAAGAAAAAGGTCGAGGTGTTGCTAGAAAAGAAGCACGAAAAAACCTAAACTTTCTGTGAAGATTTTCCAGAACAGCCTTAAATGTGCCACGATAGTTTCAATCAGCATTATAAATAAACTCTAACAAATTCCAATTTCTTAGCAAAAGCCAAAAAAAAGGTCCCAAAAGATTTCATTTTGTCCTAAACTGTACCTAAGCTGTAAGATAAAAACGTTGAAAATAAGATAAAAATTGAATTTATTTACTTTTTTTAAATTTGATAGCCATAGCAGTCAATGTGATATGTATGGTTACCAAATTGTTGGTATTTGTCTTGCACTTTTAAAAAAGAAACTTGTATTCGTACTACCCTTTACTTTTAAAGCTAAGATGCGGAAAATTAATGATTTTTTATTGCATACTTTTAGGTTGTTTATTGCTTGAATACAAAAATTATACTGTACATTTCCACAAGTTAGATAATTATTTATTTTTCGTTTGTATCCTCTCGAGAATTGTAAGCTAGAACTCAAAACTGCAGAAATAACTCTATCATGTCGATAGGTTTCGAAGCAACCATCTTTACTGACGGCTCAAACATGGAGTGAGGAGTTGGTTCTGGGATTTTTTCTGAGTCCCTAAATGTAGCCAAATCCTTTAGGTTTCCTGACTTTGCTAGCGTTTTTCAGGCTGAACTGCTGGCAATAAGGGAGGCATGTAAGATACCTAAACAAAACCCAAACCAAAACCGAAATGCGGCTATGTTTACAGACAGTCAGGCAGCTGTCAAAGCCATTAACTCGGCCACATCCTCATCTAAATTGGTCCAACAATGTCGCGATGAGCTTGCGAGCCTGAATATTAACCTCGGTGTCACCCTGATCTGGGTTGCGGGCCATAGTGGTATCGTGGGAAATGAACGAGCTGACGAGCTAGCCAGGCAAGGATCGGCCCTTAATAGCTCACTTGCGGAAATGGTTAACACTCCTCTTGGTGCTATGAAGGGTAAAATCTTTTCTATCTACCAAACTGAATCAAACCAAAGGTTGAGCAATTTACCCAACTGCATTATATCTATAGGAAGATATGGCCCACCTATAATAAAACCCATACAAACGATCTTCTATGCAGGCCGAGGCAAGACAAAGCCAGGATTGTTGCGGTTTGTACTGGGCATTGGCCTATAGGAGTTCATGCAGAGAAGTTGAGTATCTCTTACAACACCTTTTGCCGTAGTTGTAGTGACCAAAGAGAAAGTGAAACGATAATCCATTACCTCTGCAAATTTCCTGCTTTGGCAAACACTAGAATGAAATACTTTGGAAAAGCATTCTTTCCCGAACTTGATGAGCTATCTGAGACAAAGATTAGAGACCTAATCTTTTTTCTCAAAATGGCTCTAACATAATCGCTATGAAGCTTCTCTATAAATCTCTCCCTTTCAATAAAAGGTCAAACGAGTTTTTTAATTTAAAACGGTGCACTACAGCGGTAATTGGACTTGAGGCAAGGTTGCCTTCAGATCGCCATTTCTACCTACCTACCTAACTCTATCTTCTATCTTTTTTAAGCTTAAATAAATAGTTTGAATTCTGTTTTCCTTTGAAATGTTGTACACTTTTACTAGTTTTAGGTAGTTAGTGAAACATTCAATTTAATTCATACAAATAAAAAAGTGCGTATACGCCCAAGTGTACCCTTTCTGTAATATATGTTTGACGCTATGTTTTATTGATTTTTCTTGCTTTTTATCTGTGTGTTTGGAGACAGACTTAAAAGCATTTTCGTTAAATTCCATTTACTGTATTAATTTTAAACCGATTTGATGTAATTACTTTTGAATTAGTCAGTTAAAAATTCTCTTAATTGAAATTGTGTTGGGTATATTGACATTTTTGTTATTTAAATCTTTTAATTAGCTTTGCAATTACATCAGTAATCAATAAGGATTTATCAAAACTTGTGTATACAAAAAAGTACAAAATTTAAATCGCTCTAAAACTTTCACAGCTCTAAATGACCCTGAAATGAATTAAGTAACAAACTTCTGTGCACATTTTTTCGCTCTTTTTCAATTTAAAAAAACCAAAAAACAAAAACACAATCATAAAACTTTTCTAATCGAAATGTTTTCCATTCATTGCTTATAATATAGTTGGTACCTCCATAGTTTTTGTTCAGAGTAAAAAACAAAACTTTATAATAGTCCAAACGAATAATGCAGTTCTTGTGTAATATTTCATTAAATCTCCGATAGGGAAACTGTCAATTTTTTGTCAGCTATTTCAAAAACTTTTCAATGCACACATTTATGTGTACATAGATTTTCGTATATCTAGGACGACGCTTGGAAACTCTATCAAATGAAATACAAGATACAAACTGAAATTAGCAATAAATTTGAAAAACCTAAACAAAAGATAGGTATAGAGGTTCTGCATCAGGATATGGAGAGGACATTCAGGACACAACACACACACACAGTTACATAGCTAGGTACGCTCATATTATGAATGGTTTGCTTTTATGCTCCCAGTGAAATGGATCCCTTGAGTGTAATCCAATTATTACTGTCCGATGTGTGTGCTGTGAACTGAAAACGTTTTTCTTTATGGAAGTGGATAATAAAACAACAAAAACATACATAGTTTCACCTAGCGGCGTTCTATCATATATGAGGTGTATCTTGGACTCTGGAGCAACAGTGGCAGTTGCAACAGTAGCAGTAGCAGTAGCAACAGCAGCGGTAGCCAGGTAAAGTAACTCCATTGTGTTAGCTACTTCAACCGAAGTGAATTGCGAAAAGACTTCACTTTATTGATACAAACAAGAATTAGGGGAGAAGGACACACACTATTCTGCTGTGCGGCTAATGCTCCTTTTGAAAGGACGAACTACGTCCGATGACGACGACACGGTGGTGATGGCTTAACAAGTTCTTTTTTTGTTGTTGCTGCTGTTGGAAAATAAAGATACCTAACCTAGGTAAACATACAAACATAGGTACTGGGTATAGAAATTAATGATGTAATGAATTTGCTTGTGTACTTTTTGTGGCAAACTAAGGCTTACACGAATATCGTCTATGTTTCAGAACTGACTACGAGAATGGAAAAAATTGAATATTGTATAACATAGAAGAAGACGGTTTTTTGTTGCTTGGATAAAGATAAGTAAGTTATATGCAATTTAAGGTCAATCATTTGATTCACAAAATATCTCGAGGTAATAAGTAATAAACAAGTGGCAACTTAGAAGTCAAGTTTCGCCGTAAATCTTTTAATTACAATGACACAGCGTATATTTAGAAATTACAAAAACGGCTTGAAAAAAAAGGTGTCAGTGCGCATTGGTTTTGAATTCCTGATTATGATGACAAGAAATGACAGAGTGTGGTACAAGGGAGGATTTAGACGTTTAATAAGAGGGATCGCCCATCATATACACGAGTTTTTACTTACTGTTTAAAATGTTTTTTAATGTTTTGTAAAAGAGGCTAACAAAATTAAGATACCATAATGTGCAACGTAACCTAAAATGAACGCATTGCAAGGGCTAAAGTTACAACTTTAGTTTATAAATTATTTGAGAACGCTGTTGTTTAGCAATGTGTATTCTATAATTTGTTTGGGCGATTTTCTACATATCAAAGCAATCCAAGATTCCAACAGTTTTCTATATGTGCCATATTTAAGAACTAAAACCCTGTAGCTCAAAAGGGTTTTTATTGCTTTCACGCAAAAATTTAAGAAATTGTTTTGAAACTTGGCTTTAAACTTGCTACATATAGGAACTATGTACAGTTGTGTTCATAAAAACAGCAGTGCTCTCCAAATAAATCAAAAAGGCTTTCAATATTAACGTTATAATATATGTCATTAAACTTCCAATAACAAAATAAAACATTTTATTCATAATAACAGGAAATAAGTATTATCGATTTTTAACCGTTAGCTTTGACACAGTTAAAACCGTTTTATAAATATATGGCTTTTCCTAAAAATAGCAGTACATGACAAAGTACTAGATCTATTACGTAAGAAGAAGAACTGTAAAAAGTTATATGAAAGTATTCAAATAATGTAAGCTTACAATTAGTTCTTTGTTGCGCAACCATTGTTTTTTATAATGCTTCGCATCTACGTGGCATTGAGTCCACTAAAACCTAACACCTCTCGATTGGTATTGCGTTCCACGAATCGATGACTGCTTCCCGAAATTCTTTCGAATTCTAGGTTTTTGCTTTAAAAACTGCGTTCTTAACATCCGCTCACATATTTGCGATGGGGTTAAGGTCGGGGGATTGAGCGGGCTACAACATAACAGATAACTTCTTCTGCGCAGACTATGGTTTTGACTTTTTTGACGTATGCTTTGAGTCATAGTCTTGTTGGTATACCTAAACAAACAACGTTTCCTAGGGTAACATAACCTCCTCGAGAATTTGCACATACTCAATTGCATCTCTTATACCCCCGATGGCATAAACAGGGCCGACCCCGTAATATGAAAAGCAAGCCCATATCATAATTTTTCCTCCACCATACCTCACTGTTTTTATAGTGTACCGTGGATCGTATGCTGCATTTCAGACCCTTCTCACATATTCTCTACGACCCTTGGACCCAAAAAGGACGACTTTGCTTTCATCTCTCCACGGAACATTCCTTTGCCCAATCTCTATGACTTCGAGCTGGTAACTTTGTTTATAAAAGACGTCTTCGTATTGTGACAGCGCTAACATAGAGTTGAAGTCCATTTCTTATTTTCCTAGAGCTTATGGAAGGATTCTATTTGGCTAACTGAACAAATTTTCTGTCAGTTCTTTCAGTAGCCATCCTTTTTGGGCCTCGCGTTTTCGGTTTTTTTGCCATTTTAAGACGTTACTGACCATTTTTGCTGAGCAGCCTTTGATGTCTTGAATATTTTGGTAGATTTTTCCCTCCAAACACAGTTTTCGAATAAGTTTTCGAATTTCTTCGGTGCAGTGTCTTGACCGTCCACTTGTTTATTTTTGATCTAATATTTATTAATTTTTTATATGCTAGTATGTTACAAATACTTAAAACTTTAAATAGTGAAATATTTACTTATCGGAAAATAAAGAAAAATATGTTTTAACACTTTTTACTTATAAAATCAAGAGCACTGCTATTTTTATGAACACTCTATATGCAGAGAGTTTGAAATAATGGGTCTCACCGGGGAAAGTAGAGTATTACTTCAAGCTAAAAGTCTGCAATATGAAATCGAAAGACCGTTAGATGCAAGTAACATGGTAATTTTTTTTGGAAGAATTTCCGTTATTTAAATAATTAACAATCTAATAAAATGTGAACAGCACTTCTATTTTTATGAACATAGCTGTATGTATATATATGGCAAGTTTTGCATTCGTGCAAAATTTTGAACTCGAGATTTTAATCAAGAGAAGTCGAAAAAAGTGGGTCCCGCTAATCCGTCCGTCTGTCCTATTTGTTTGTCCACGCTCTTACAGCCTAAACCTTGGGTCGATTGAGTTCAAACTTGGGAGTTAAGGTTTTGAGCAGATGCGTGTTAGGCGTTCTTTTCATTTTTTTTAAAGATCAAAACTAACAGTGGCCCCCATATAATTTTGTTGGTCAAAAAACGAAAAGTCAAATTTTCTTAAAAACAAACCGATATATTTTTTAAATTTTCTGTAAAATTTTATTTTTTAACTTGGCTTCTTGAAAAACATATTCTGTATTGCTCCAGAAAGGTACAGCTCATAGAACAGTTATTTTGTTTTTTGTTTAAATTTTCTTAGCAACTTATGAACCGATTTCAATCATTTGTTTTTGAACGATCTCTTATATTGCTTTAACAATATTTGATTATCAAAAGTGCAATTTTTTTTGTTGTGATTTTTAAAAAAATATTGAATTATTTTTTTTCAAAATTCTATATATCCAAAACGGTTCAACATTTTTTTACGAAATTCAAATACAGAGCGTATATTTATAATCACTAAACAACTTCATACCAAAAATATTTTTAGAACATAACTGAAAAATTGTATATACATATGTGGATAAAATGATTTAAAAAAAGCGCTGATACGATTTTCGAAAAAAAAAATTAAAAATCAAGGGTTTTTTCATTTATAAAATGGCAATCACATTTTTGAAGAAAAATTTATTTATCAGTTAAAATTTCGAATCTTGAATTAATTTTTTAAAATTGTTTTACTTGTATTAAATGTAACTCCCTCCCATTTTACTGTGCATGAGCCCAAAAGAGCACATTACTTTGACAAAATTTTGATAACATTGCTATCTTTTATCCAAACTAATACATTCGCTACAAATTTATGTATTTGTATAACTATAACTATTGTTACTACCAACGATTGCAGTGTAGCGCCACTGCATCATCATAAACAAGTCTTTATCTATCTATCTGCATAAAGCTGAGCAAGCCAATGAACTATTTATTCTTTATCCGTTTTAGACACCTACCTAACTACTTAACCAATATGCTATCGTTTTACAATTTAAATATACATGTTCTGCCTCTTTCTTATTTTTAGATAATTTATTTTAAATCCTGGTTCTTCTAATATGATATTTAAATAAAGCTATCGATAAGAAAAAGCTTTCAACGAACTAGTTGAATACACAAACAATTGTTTTCGTTAAGTATGCTTACAAGTATTTTTCATTTCTGGGATGAGTTGTCCTTAGATTAGTTGTGTCTTGGGATGAAACTAGCTTACAAAAAATGGTGTGTATTCGATAAGTTCATTCAAATACACAAACCATTTCCCTTAACGTAATATTTTCTAAGTATTTCATATTTCTACTTAAAAAAATGCATTTCGCAAATTCTCTTTGTTTTGACACCTTATTTGTTGAAATTAGTTCCGAAAAAGGGAAACATGCTAATGAAATAATATATAATATGATGATTATATTATTCCAGGTTAAATGTCTATTCAATCAAAAAACAACTTCACATATTAAACAAATAATTTAAATAAAACCGGTCTAAAGATTTTTAAACACAAAAATTGACAAATTATATTATATAGGTAATTTTTTAAACAGACTGTTTGCATACAGGAGCAAGTTCCTGCCATCCAGTCGTTCACTTTATTTGCAAAACAATACATTCTTTTTATTGCCATTTCTGTAAATGCGGAAAACCCTACAAAAATTCAAAAAAACCTGTAAAATGAGAGAGAATCAATATATCAAGAATTTTCTGGCTTTTTTGACGTAGTTTTTTCGGACTTAATTTTCGTAAGACTATTATTACTATCGCTATCCGTCTGCTTACTCGTAGATTGGAGCTGATGCTAGAAAACTTAAAAATTGTAGAGAGAAAAATGTTTGGTTCTTAAATCTAAGGAAATATATGCATTTAAGTACATAACTTCTCTGAATATAAAATAGAAACAAATTAAGGTAAACAAATAAGCTGAGAAGAAACTTTTGTGTGGCAGTCACAAATTACACGCTTTAGACTCTTTTCACTTCAGTTCTCAAAATATTTAATGCTTTAATATTAATAAGTATGAAACATGCATTGTGGTTTTTAATTAGCTATTACGTTAACAAAAGTTTGGCTTTTGCTGTTATTCTGACATTTTTATTCTTGAAATTCGTGTTTTAATCTCAGTTCTAGAACATCTAAAGCGAATTAACTTTAAAAGAAATATTTCTTTAGTTTTTAACGATCTTAAAAGTTTCATATAAGAGAAAATTAATTTTGAAAGAAATATAATGAGAACTTGCCAATTTCTTCAAAAAATTTGTTAAAAATATTTCCTATATTTTTTTAGATTTAAAAATCTATCTGCAAAATAAACTTTGTACACAAATTTAAATGCCATTTTATGTCCCAAAAAACCTAGACTAACTTAATTTAATTTCGAAAATCATTAGAGGGGGGTTTTTAAAATTCGTTAAAAATGTTCAAATTTTAATGATCATCAAAAATCATCATCAATTTGAAAATTTGACCATCGACAAGAGCTTACAAGGTTATTAAAACCGGTTGATTGGTTCTGAAGAAAATTTAAGAAAACTGGTTTTAAAAAAATCTATTGGTTCAATTTTGAAAAAATCGAATTTTCAATTTTAAACTGTATTACAAATCTGAAAAAAACCGATTAAAGCTAAGACCTTACTTTCAATCGTCACAATGATTTAATGATTTAGGCTGTAGACAGACAGGGTCAATTAACTTATTACGATTAGTTTTGAATTAAAAAAGGGAATTCCTACAAATATACAAAACAAATTATCTGCCAGGGGGAGGGGGTTATGACCCCTCAACCATAGGTGTGCTAATATAATCCAGATAGTTACTGGTTAGCATTAACCTAAAGAAGAGTTTTAGGTCAGACCATTTTTCAACTTTTTTTTTAAATTAAGAACGTTAATATTTTGTAATTTTGTAACTGTCAAGGCAAAAATCTTAACTTGAAAGTTCATAACCTTAAACATTGAAATCTTATCTGAAAACCACTAAGAAACATTTTTTTTGTGAAAAAGCATATTCTGATACTTCGAAATCCAACACGGGTTATAATTGTGCTCAGTTAACGGCATGACACACCACTTTAAAACACAATAGACAATATTAATTGATGTTCTGGCTAAACTTGAATCAATCTTTTTTCTACAATTATTTATTAACCCACCACACACACACAAATGTATGCATAAAAATGTCATCGCTGCATTAATTTATTGTTAGAAAACAAACATCGCCATTAACGTAACTGTAAAATTCTAGTTTTTCAACATTTGCATCGAACTTATTGAATTAATTTTTTTTATGGATACAAATTTGGCATCTATGCAAATATAAGTTCATATTTCACCTTTCACTTTTTTATAAAATCATTTAGAAAACAAATAACCTATTGTTTACATTTTTTATAATTGCATATAAGTTTTTTGGCAGCAAGCTTCTTAGCCGAAATTACAGAATTAATTTTGCCATTTATAAAAAAGTATAAATTATTCTAGAATTCATTATAATCTAATGGCAAAGCTAGTTTCATTTGAAAATCATATGTATTGCATACATTAAAAGCAAAATATTTATTTCTGTTTAAAATTCAAATTTATTTAATAATACAAATTTATAAACAAAAACAAGACAACATACAAAAACAACTTCTAGGTTGCACTAACTTGCCTAAGAAATGTTTTATTTTATTTTAGTTACCTAAATCAGTTTTAAAACTGGTAAAACTCCTTCAAAAAATAATTTTGCAAAACAAGTGAACTTAGTTATTGCCTTTATAGAATACAAATTTTGCAAACACTTGCAAAGCTATATTAAGAATTTTTGGAGTATTTCTTTCAAACCCTATTTTTTCATACATATAAACTTTTATATGAGGCTCTAAATATAATCTTGAAAGCAGAAGTGCACTAGCACTTCCATGAATCTCCACGATTCTGAGAGCCTATATATAATAGTTTTCACAGGAGCTGAGATTTAGCATTTTGAAGAACGATTTACACAGACAAAATTTAAGAAGCTATCGAAACAACGAATGCAACTATTTTGTTCTAATATAAATAGAGTTACCAGATGCTTAAAAAATACTTAAATATACTCTAGATTTGTTTTATTCACATAAACATTCTGGTGACCCAAGATTTTTGGTAATTCAATTTCCATATCATATTGGAATTTTTTGAAAAATTGACCATGTTAACCATTATTTTAACAATTCCGATTGTTCATAAACTGTAAAAATCACATAGACGGTAAGCTTGATGATCAGATTTGACAATTAAATATGGGAAAAAAGCTTACCACCTTAATCAATTCTAATCCTCTTATTTTGTTAAGCATATTGCAGCCAGAAATTCAAAGCTACATGCACTCTTCAAGTCCACCGACTAAGGTGGCTGTGTCAGTTAAAGCGCATGGAAACTAATGCTTCGGCCCAAAAAGTCTAGGAAGACAGTGGATCATGTGCAGCGCACAAGTGGAAAGTAACCTCACCCAACTTGGAGCACGAAACTGGAGACACCTAGATAGGGACCGAGCAGATGGAGAAGTTTGTTGGGTGAGGGCCTAGTTCACACAGGAACGTAGCACCACCTTAAGTAAAGTAAGTATGTACTCTCCTTTAACTGAATACGCACAAATATTTTCTAAAAGGGTTTTTGTGACATCTGTCAATGTACTCCCTTAAGATGTTAAGAAGAAAATAAAAAAAAATATCAAAATAAAAGTGCGAGTTTTTGTGATTCAACTGAATAGGCGTCACGACAGTTTAAACGTTTCTTATGAGCGTTTTTAAGTACTGGATAGTTTAAATCAATAATTTTAGTGTTTTAAATAAAATCCAATTTCTAATCTAAAATTTTAAGACCAATAGATTTTAAAAGCTAAACTCGACTTGATTAGATACCAAGGCCTAACTGGACGTGTTGCAGCAGCTGATAAAATTCGACGAAGTCTTAATGGGTTTTATTCCTACTTAAAAAATAAACATTGATGGTAAAAAGAACTGAAAATACAGCAGCTTGAAGACGAGAAATCTTATGGCGTAAATCTAATTCCTGCGATACTGAGAAAAAAATGAAACAACAGTTTTAAGAGTTATTAAAATTCGAGAGATCTTAAACGAATTAAACTTCAGAAAAACCGCTCCTTAATGAACAACGGAAACTCATTCTATGAGAGTTTTTCAAAACTCAAACAATTTGGAAAAAAAATAGTATTACGTGGTTTTTTCAGACTATAAAACTATTTAATTTCGGTGGTCCTGTGTTTAATATATTATTTTCACGATTTGGTAAAATAAAAAAGGTGTTTAAAGCTTCATCACAACTGGTAAGAAGGTGTTGTTATAGTGAGAGCTGTCAATTATTATGGAAAAGATTAGGTTGAGGTGGCAACATCAAAAATTAATCCAGCTGCGCATAAAAGGATCTTAAAAGAAATTTGTCTATATAATCTAACATTTTTTAACCCATAAACTTGCTCAACCAACATGATAACGAGCCTATTTATTCGGCACAAAATCTTTGACAGAAAAGCAAAATTAGCACTTCTTTAATAACTGCCATACTTATGTGATCTACACTTTATTAACTTCCCATAGGGAGCTATTGTAATGGGTGCGATTTGTCAGATTGAAAATTTTGACATTTCTCGACGTTTCAAGGTCCTTGAGTTGAAATAAAGGATTTTTAGAAAGATGTCTGTGCGTAAGTGTGTACGTACGTTCGTACGTCCGTAAGTTCGCGACGTTTTTTTCGTCGTCCATAGCTCAAGATCCAGAAGAGATATCGATTTCAAATACATTTTGTTATACAGATAATAAAGCAGAAAGACGCAGAAAGGGCTCTCAAGAGAATTGCGTGGGTGGTTTTTTTAACATAGCAGTTTGAAAAAAAGGTGAACAATTTGGTTAACCCTAAATATCTTACGAACCAAAAACGCTAGAGACTTGAATTAAATTTTGTATAGTATATTGAAACGTGATATCAAAGAAGTATATTTTTTGAAAAAAAATCCATTTACGGGTTTTGTTTATAATTCGAAAAAACTGAAAAAAAATTTGTCACCTCCAAAATTTTACGACCAAAATATGATTTCATCTCCAAAACAATTTTGTACAACGAAAAATTATGTTTTTGACATCTGATAAAATTTTGAGAAAAATCGAATAGAATAGTTTTTTTTTTTATAAAAAATAAAAAACTAAAAAAAAATATATAAAAGTTGGTAAAAATTGATTTTCGACTGAAATATCTTTTTAAAATTTTGAAATATTGGCCTCAAAGTAATTTTATCTTATAAGAAATATTTTTTTCAACATTCGATAAAATTTTGAAAAAAATCGAGTTGACAGTTTTTTAACTAACTTAAAACTCTAAATAAAAAACAATACTAAAACAATACTAAACATTTACTTTCAACTCAAATAGCTTTTCAAAAATTAAAAAGATTGGCTTCAAATTTATTTTATTTCACAGAAAATATTGTTTTCGATATTCAGTAATTTTTAAATAAAAATCCAACAGTCCGTTTTTTCAGAAAAAATAAAATCTACAAAAAATAATACGCAAATTTGGTAAATATCGATACGAGTACATATAGACAAACTTTTAAGCAAGATAAATCTACAGACGCGATTGGAAGTTATTATTGTGGGTCGCATCTCAGCATCTTTTTAAATATACTTCTGGATAGTCAAGTTAGGTTAAAGTGGTTGTCCGTTATGGAGTAGGCCACACTTAGGCCAGTTTAATGGCTCATTGTGGTACCACATGAATCTTGAAGCTTTTTTCTTAGCCTAATGAAACCAGTTTAAATCCTTTAAAAAACGTGAGAGGTTGATTATGTTAATGTGATTGAGATAGTTTAGATCGTTATAGAATAATTTTCCTAGGCTATTCTTGCGCTTTTGAGCTAGATCAGGACATGCACAGAGGAGGTCTAGAACTGTTTCCTCTTTTTCCTCATCCATACAGCTTCTGTGTAAGTTATTTGAGAATACGCCTAGGCGCGACGCGTGCTTTTCTATTTGACATCTGTTTTACACGCTCGTGGACAGTCTCTATGGCCTAGCACCCAGCAAGTGTGAATAATGTGCCATCTCCATTAGAAATGGTCGACAGCTAAGGACTGTTATAGATTTTATAGAGATGGTTGGTGGTCGTCAGCTTAAAGAATAATTAAAATCTTTAATGTCTGCAACTGAGTTAGCTTTTAGTGAAAAATCGTTGAACAGCATCAAAAGGTTGTAGGTAGGGTTTATACCGGAACTAGTTTACGAAATGATTAAAATTAATAGTGGAACTATCAAATAACAAACTGAGCAGAAACTTGTTTCGCTCCCGTCCAATAACAATTTTAATACTTGTGCCTATGAAGTTGGCTTCATGAAAATATTCAACTTTTCTTAGTAGAAAGTTTTGCAGGTGGGCGAAAGAAAAAATGCAGACTGATTTTAGATAATTCTTTCCAAATTCTTTTTTTTTTTAACATCATTACCACCAACAAATGCCACTATACCCATTAATATTTGGCAAAATGTTAAACGAAACTTTCAAACCTTTTTGTGCGTATTCAGTTGAATGTATTTATGAGCATTTGTTTAAAAAAATGCAGTAAATATTTGACTTATGACCTCTTAAATTTACAGAAATGTACCAGAATATTATTGAAGTTCAAAACCCAAGTGTTAACTACGATCTTTCGACTTTATAACATGTAAGCAAGTCCATGGTTTAGAGTAGTTCTTTTTGATGTTAATGTAGTCTGAAAGCTAGATTGCCCTAAATTATTAAATTATGAACTACGTTCAAATAAATAGAATTAATAAAATATACCTAGGTAAATTTAAATATTTTTACTACATTATATCGCATTCATTTGCTACTGTGTATTTACTGCTGGATGTAAATAGCAAGTCAATATTTACAATTCCAACTTTTGGGGAGATATTGCATTCACAGGCTTCAAATGTGTTTTTTATTTATATGCAAATTTTGACCCTAGCTGTAAATTAATGTCTTCAAAAATATAGAAACAAAAAGAAACTATATAATTTTGAAAGAAAATGTTTTAAAATTTGGCATATTACTTTTATTAACAAAAAAAATAGTGTTATACATTTGGCGGTTTCAAAAGTTAACGTACTGAAATACTTCATCATTAATTTTCTATCATTTTTTGAAACATATTGGGCGGTATCCCAGCCATAATTTAACGAATGTTGGTTTTTAAGTGCTTAAGAGTTAAAGTATTATCAGAATAAACACGGTATTTCTCGTAGCTTGGTTGACCAGTTGATATCGCCTGGAAGAGAAATAACGCGGCCAGGAAATATCTCTTGCAATAAATCCATATTCAATCAAGTTGTGTGGAATGTCCCACCGTCGTGTTGAAACCACATATCTCCAAGTCATACTCTTCGATATCAGGCAAACAAAAGTTGGTTATCATATTACGATAACGCTCTGAATTGACGGTGACATTTGTTCCTTGTCGTTTTCGAAGCTTATTTTAAAATCACACCTCCGGAACATAGAATGCACAAAACAGTGACTTTTTGTGGATGTAATGGTATTTCTTCAATTACTTGAGGATTTTCAGAACCCCAAATACGACAGTTTTGTTTATTAACATACCAAGCGAGTGAGACATATGCTTCGTCGCTGAAGATAATTTTGTTCGAAAAATCGCTTTCAATCGCCTGTTGTTCAAGCACTCATTCGACGTATCTACAACACGTTGTGAATGGTCAGCTGCCTTCAGCTTTTCTGTAAGCTTGACTTTTTATTTATGTAGGTAAGATCCAAAAGCAAAATACGCCTGAGAACGACGAGGAACCGACACATTCGGGTCTTCGGCAACATTTTCACTTACAACAGCGATAGTTTCAGTTCTACGAGCGAAAATATGATGCACATGCCTTGAAATATCTGCAACCAATCTAATTTCTTTACAATGTTGACAATTGCTTGCGTAGTTGGACGATTATAAAAACCATAATCTCCTCTAAAAGCACGATATATGGCTGAAGCAGTATCACCTTTAACAGGAGGTTTTAACAATTAGTATGTGTTGTGCAATAATTAAACGATCCATTTTCGTAAATGTTAGACTTTCAATTGCCAAAAAAAATTGTTTTAATATCTTAGTAAGATATATGTCGATCCAGCCCTCCTTTACTTTTGAAACCTCAAAATGGATAACCTTTTATAACAATCAACTGTTAAAAAAATCGATGATTTCAATAAGCTACATCAATTTTTTTTTAAATATTGGGTTAGTACCCGTAATTCCAAAAACTTCCTCGGAAAATTAGATTTATAAAGATAAACAATTGATGAGGTAGAGTTTCAAACTATTTGCATAAAAAATGTTTCAAAAGCAAGTTAATAAGGAGTACAGACAATAATAGTGGATTGCAATACCTTTTTATAGAAGCCACTTGTGCATCCAATAAATGTCTGATTGGTGTTATCTACAAACCACCTAACATAACAGACACAAACGTTATTACAGACATTCTAGAGGAAGTAACACCTAACTTTAACCACATAATTATTGCAGGAGACTTAAATATTGATCTATTAGATAAACATAACAGTAGGACCAAAAACTTCAACGAAAATCTATTATCCATCAACCTTTTTCCAGTTAACACTGATCAACCCACGCATTTTACTTCGGCTAGCTCCACTCTACTTGATACATTCCTGGTCAATCAACCACATCTTGTGAACTTCTATGGGCAGCTTCATGTTCTCGGATTTTCCAAGCATGACTTAATCATCGATTTTTATAACATTAACCTAAATCCGACCTCAGAAACAGAAAGCATTTCATTAAGGAATTTCAATGCAATCGATAAGCAATCATTGGTAACAAGTATATATATTACTCTAATTTAGAAAATATATACTACATCTCAGACGTAGATGAGCAAGTTTATTTCTTTTGACACCTTTGTGCCAATTAAAAACGTGCGAATCAAAAACCCTGAAATAGGATGGTACACTAGTTACATTGATAAACTTATTCTGAAAGAAATATAGCTTACAAACGTTGGAAAAGGTTCAAGTTACCACAGTTGTTCAATGTTTCTTCCAAAAAACTGTGGAAGAACATTAAATCTCTTGGTATTATGACGAAACAAAAGATTGCTGATGATGACTGTGATGTAAATGAACTAAACAATCAGTTCGTAAGTTCTGTTTCTGACACAAATAATGGTGTTGCGTTTGACACAAACTTTGAAAGAAGTAATGAGCTTCTGTCAAGTTTCAGTTTTAAAAGAGTTTTTGAAGTTGAGGTATTTAAGGCCGTAAAAGACATACGCTATTGGACTAGACAATTTGCATCCTAAGTTTGTAAAAATTATTCTTACTTTTATATCTCCTTTCTTGACACATATCTTTAATTCAATATTAACAAAGTCCTGTTACCCGGCACTATGGAAAGCTTCAAAAATATTGCCAATTCTTAAAAAGTCAAATTCGCAACAAAAAGAATACCGACCGATTTCTTTCCTACCATTCATCTCAAAAGCGTTCGAAAAGATCGTTAGTCAGCAGATAGCAGCATTCTTGGAAACACGGAATTTAATCACACCGACGCAATCTGGCTTTAGACCGAAACACCTCTGTACGACTGCGCTTCTGTAAATAAGCGACGACATACGACAACAAATCGATAATAATAAAGTCACAACTCTGGTTCTCCTTGATTTCTCTAAGGCGTTCGACACTGTTTCACATACAATTCGTCTGAAAAAAATGAATTCTTTCTTCTTCTTTGAAAACTCAGCCTTAACCCTCATAGCACAGTATCTAAGCCGTCGAACTCAGGCTGTTTTTGCTAACTCTACATGGAACTAACTTAGCATGGAACTCCTTGCCTGCTAACCTGAGAGGGATTCACAGCAGCACTCGTTTTGAGAACTCTTTAAAGAACTTATACAAATGCTGAAAATGTTTCCAAAATAAATAAATAAATTTGACATGATCGTTTTGAACACGAAGTTATATGCTGCACAGAAAAATAATCACGAATTTCAAATAACTGTGGAGGACCTCAAATTGTTTTTTTGGCATTCTACTATTGACAGGTTATCACTCACTTCCGCGAGAAAGGTTATACTGGTCCTTGGATGAAGACTTACATGTTCCCAGTGTGTCTAAAGTTATGTCAAAGAACAGATTCATGGATATAAAGAAATACTTGCATTTTTGCTACAATGACGCTGCTTCTCGGTCCACCGATAAGCTGTTCAAAGAACGACCACTTGCTGATTTGCTTATCAAGAAATTTCTCCAGTGGGGTGTTTTTCATGAAAATGTATCTATACCTAGATGAATCTATGATTAAATATTTTGGACGACACCCATCGAAGCAGTTCATAAGAGGCAAGCCAGTGCGATTCGGTTACAAAAACTGGATGATTGCAAGTTCTGATGGTTATTGTTTCGCTTTCGATATATATTGTTGAAAATTAGTACAGAGCAGTAATGAGCCATTGGGAACACGTGTTGTAAGAGGCCTCTTGAACAAAGTGAATGCTGTTCCGCAACAGCATATTGTTTTCTTTGATAATTTCTTCACCAGCCACGCCTTGCTGCGAGATCTGCGTGATGCTGGCTATCGTGCAACAGGCACTGTGAGTGAAAACAGAACGAAAAGATGCTCACTGCTTTTCATCAAGGATATGAAGAAAAAAAAACGAGCAGAATTTGACTATCGGTTTGATACAGCAAATAAAATATTGTTCGTACGATGGATCGATAACTGCGTCGATCAAGCTGATCAGTCAGTTGCAGTATATAGAACAGCTATACGTGGTAAAAAGTGGTGGTGGGTTTTATTCACAAATATGCTCGAATTGGCAGTAGCTAATGCTTGGCGTTTACATTTACTGACCGCTGATGAGAAACTAGATCAACTCCAATTTCGTCGCAGTATTGCCCGTTTATATTTGAGGAAACTAGCCTCCGAAATCGATGGAAGACGCCGTAAGCCTTCTTCAGTGGTGCCAAAAATTGTTCAAGATGGACATGGACACTTCGCCCAAAAGTTGAGTAATCAGCTGCGATGCATAGTTTGTCACAAGAAAGAACAGTGGCAATGCAAAAGATGTTTAAAACATTATGCATCGAAAAGGGATGTTTCGGGAAATACCACACTTAAGCCCATTGGCCCCATTTTAGGACGGAGTTTATTTTACATATATAAATACAAAACCTCCATATTGCATAATTTTTAAATAGTCAATTTGATAGGTTAAAAGCTGTCATATCAAAAATTGTATTTTTAAAAAGTTTTTAATTTCGCATTGTGAATATAGAGCTAGTAGTACCCGTGGCATGATGGTTAGTGCGTTGGACTGTCATGCAAGGGGTCTTGGGTTCAATCCCTGCCTGTGCCACCTTAATTTAAAAAAAAAAATAATTTTCGCGGGTACTGCCTCTTGCGAGGAATTGACAAATCCTTCAAGAGTAATTCTTGTCATGAAAAAGTGCTTTCTCAAACTAGTCGTTCGGATTCGGCCTAAAATTGTAGGTCCCTTCCATTCCTGACAACAGTACTCGCACACAGGAATGGTTGAGAGTTGTAAGTCACTAGGCCCTGGTTCACAACGGACTGTTGCGCCACCCCATTTTTTGAATATAGAGCTCCCAAACGCTTACTCACGCTAATACTACATTTCTTCGGTTACCTGACAATATAGCAATCATCCATCATCTTAGCCGAATCCTAATAAATCAATTTCTCAGAATTTTTAAACTTATTAGAGTCATTGACTTAACATTTTACATTAAAATTTCTGTAAACTTATATTACACGTGTTAGACCCAGTTTTGAATTTCGTTTTTGTTCACAACTTTAATCAAAAAAAAGAAAAGAATTTTGCATATGCAAATTTCCATTTTATTGGCAAAATTAAATATGTTAATCTACAGAACATATTTATTCATCAAATCAATTCAAATCATTAAGAATACATTATTAATCCAATTTTATATTACACAATAGGCTAAGAGAATATTTCCAATTAATTCACTTTTATTCAATCTCAGATTAACATTTAACAAAAAAAATTCTTCTTTCACAATATTTTATCAAAAGCGCATTATTAATTTATGAAAAATAAAAACTCTAATAAGTTATGTATGAATATGGGTGCGATAAATTTGTATTTTTTTCTCCAGGGTATCCCCCAAAAGTCTAACTTCCCAGATTAATGACATCAAGCATTTAACCGTATAAAAGCCTACCCACCTACCTAAGTACATACCTAACCTAGTCTCTTAGCTATGATATCGCAAAAAAGCACAAACCTTACGATAAGTTCAGCATTATTCATTTTTTAAGTGAACTGTCGTCGCTCGGGCGCTCGTCGTCGTCTATAGCTTGCAAGCTATTGTAGGCGCACAAAGCAGAAAAAAATGACACAAAAAAAAAAAGTTCATACTAGCTCCAGCTCTACACACTCCTTAGATCAAAAATTCTTTTATTGACTCAGTTTGCTCTTTTATCTGGTTATCTGCTGCTCTTTTGCTAAGGTTCTGAAATTAAAATTAAACTTAAAATGATATAAAAAAAATTCAAAGTATACTAAAAAACGTGTGCCCCTATCAGCCGCTGGGAACGTTATAATAAAATAGAATCATAACCAACGGTAGATAATAAATTAACGAATTTTATTCATAGAAACCGGTGTGTTAGATGATTATTTTTTTGATATAAAACAAATACTAAGCAAAAAAAAAAAAAAAAAAACAACAACAACGAATCAGAACCTACCGAATGTCGTCGACTGAGAGCCTCATCGAAAGCTTATAAATATAAACATCGAATTTGACATGCCACAATCGCACAACACAAAAAAGCATCGACTCGCAATGACGGGTGGCGTGCTAGCAATTAGTCTTTTTGTCCTTTGTTTATTCGCCTTCGGCACTACTGTCTACTCTAGTTCGTTACGTGGCGCAGCAGAGGAGCGTCTGCATAACGCCGCCGTCGACAAACACAATAATTCCTCCTCCTCGGATTCAACACTAGAGCTGCTGCATGTGGTAAGCCATCATCACCATCTTCTCCTTTTGATCACCATCACATAACACGGATTGTTTGTCATTTGTTATCAATTTTAATCAATTAAATAGTACAATAGTATTAACAAGGTACTAACATAGATTGAAAAGAATTTTTTTATTAATCGCGAAACCAGACAAAGTAAAAATAATTCACTATAATTCACTGTTATAATTGGTAATAATAGTCTGGAGATGAGGGAGGGACATGACAGTCCGACAGACAGTTCGTTGTCAGCGGAGTGCGATGTAAGAGTGCGCGATAAAGTGCGGTATTCTCGAATTACTGAGTGCGTAAGCGCGTTCAGTTGCGACAGTTTAATAAAAGCTTCGACTCCATAGCTGCTTGTTCTTCAGGAAAAGCTGGCACATGGACGGAATTCGGCCTTTCTTTCGGTCTTAATCTTAAGACGCCACCGTGTCGGACCTTTTGAAAAAGTGCATACGTTAAGAAGGTGTGTTTTAACTAACAGAAAGAACATCTTGTACAGAGTATGGAGAAAACAAGGTGTCCAATTAAATTCAAATCACTGCAAATTAACTCGAGTCGCTAATGAAAGACAATGTAATTGATCCAAGCATTGCCACCACCATCCCAGCCGCTGACGCTACCGTGTCACCCGCAACCGCCGCGCCGCTAACCGTCACGTCGGTCGTCGTTCGTTTACTTTTAAGCCATAGACAAGCTTGTAATTGTATTATAATTGGGTTTTGGTATTTTTCTATTACTTGTACTTTTTCAAACCACAATACAGTGGAGTATTGAAATAGAAAAATCAGCCAACCTACATTTTCACAGAAAGCATTTGTAAAATGCATAAATTGTTATTTCCGGGATTTACTAATAGTTCAAATTTTCAACTGTCTCTTATTTTTAAAAAGTTGTTTGTTATTTTTTTTTTAAACAAATAAAATTAAAAAATGGTTTAATGTTATGACAATCATTATGCAGCTTACTTTTTCTATAAATGTGGATGTAAATGCATATAAACGGATTTTCTTTAAAGTCTGGAAAATCAAATTCCAGTTACTTGCCCAATTTTAGTTTGAGATTGCATCATTATTTTAAAATTTTTTTTTTGTTTGTTTTTTAACTATTTTATGCAAGAAAAAACTGAACATACAAATTCTGAAAAAAAGACAATAATCATAAATCTTCTCCTAGTTTTTAGTAAAATGTCAAACACGTGTGTAAACTTAAGTTTAAACAATTGATTTCATTTGAATCAATAGTGATATAATATTTGTTCAAATATTAAAAATATTAGATAATCTTAGTTTGAAAACAAATGGAAAAGTGTGGTTTGTGTTAACTTTTCAAACATTAATTCAATGTTTTAAAAAATATTGACGTCACGTTTTTTTTTTTTATTTACAAGAACTTGATACGCATTTTCAGAAAAATTTAGTAGATTTAGAAGGGTTTTGGAGAACATTGAAAAATTATACAGGAACATCTTATTTCCTTATAAAATAAAAAATAATTCAATTAAAAAGATGCTAGAATGCAATTCTGTTTATAACTTCCTATTAGTGCCCTTAAACATTTTTAAATAAGCTTTAGTAAAAAATAGAAAATTAAGCACTTTTCTGCCTCGATATTGAAGACAATCAATTTTGTAACATTTTGGTAAGGAATTTAATTTTTGCGACAATTTCTCGAAACTGTGTATTTTCAACTTCAGATAGGAAGTTTTTGTAATGGTCCGATTTTCGAATTGAAAATGTTGACATTTATCGACGTTTCAAGGTCCCTAGAGTCGAAATAAAAGATTTTTAGAAAGATGTCTGAACGTACGTGTGTACGTTCGTGACGTTGTTTTCGTTGTTAATAGCTCAAAAACCAGTAAAGAAATCAACTTCAAATAAATTTTGTTATACAGATAATAATTCAGTAAGACGCAGAAAGGACTCTCAAGAAAATGGCGTGGGTGGTTTTTTGACAATAGCAGTTTAGAAAAAGATGAACATTTTGGTTAACCCTAAATAGTTCACGAATCAAAATTCTTAGAGACTTGACTTAAATTTTATATTATTAACTTCCCATAGGAAGTTATTGTAATGGGTCCGATTTGTGAAATTGAAAATTTTGACATTTCTCGACGTTTCAAGGTCCCTAGAGTCGAAATAAAAGATTTTTAGAAAGATGTCTGTGCGTGCGTGTGTACGTACGTTCGTACGTCCGTACGTTCGCGACGTTTTTTTCGTCGTCCATAGCTCAAGAACCAGAAGAGATATCGACTTCAAATAAATTTTGTTATACAGATAATAAGGCTGAAAGATGCAGAAAGGGCTCTCAAGAAAATTGCGTGGGTGGTTTTTTTACCATAGCAGTTTGAAAAAAAGGTGAACATTTTGGTTAACCCTAAATATCTTACGAACCAAAAACGCTAGAGACTTAAATTAAATTTTATATAATATATTGTAACGTGATACCAAACAAGTATATTTTTTGAAAAAAATTAATATAAGGGTTTTTTTTACAAATCAATAAAACTGAAAAAATAAATTTGTCACCTCCAAAATTTTACGACTGAAATATGATTTTATCTCCAAAACAATTTTGTGCAACGAATAATAATGTTTTTGATATCTGATAAAATTTTGAGAAAAATTTAATTGACAGTTTTTTTTATAAAAAATAAAAATCTAAAAAAAACATTACCGAAAGTTGGTAAAAATTGAATATCGATTCAAATATCTTTTCAAAACTTTGAGATATTCGCTTTAATTTACTTTTATCTTTCAAAACATCTTGTTGTCAACATTCAGTTAAAGTTTGAAACAAATCGATTTGACAGTTTTTGTACAAAAAATTAAAAACCGAAATAAAAAATTAACAAAAGTTCGTAAAAAATGGTTTTCGACTTAAATATCTTTTAAAAACTTTGAGATAATAGGTTCTAACTAATTTTTTCTTATAAGAAATATTGTTTTCAACATTAGGATAAATTTTGAGAAAATTCGAATTGACAATTTTTTTTTACAAAAAATGAAAACCTGAAAAAAAATGTATAAAAGTTGGTAAAAATTAATTTTCGACTCAAATATCTCTTCAAAAATTTTAAGTATTGGCTTCTAACTAATTTTTTCTTATAAGAAATATTGTTTTCAACATTAGGATAAATTTTGAGAAAATTCGAATTGACAATTTTTTTTACAAAAAATGAAAACCTGAAAAAAAATGTATAAAAGTTGGTAAAAATTTACTTTCGGCTCAAATAGCTTTTCAAAAATTAAAAATATTGGCTTCAAACTTATTTTATTTCAAAAAAATATTGTTTTTAATATTCGGTAATTTTTATATAAAAATCCAATTTTCCGTTTTTTCATAAAAAATAAAATCTACAAAAAATAGTACGCAAATTTGGTAAAAATTGATACAAGTACATAAAGACAAACTTTTAAGCAAGACAAATCGACAGACGGGATGGGAAGTTATCAGTGTGGGTCGCATTCCAGCCTCTTTTTAATTTTTTTTTATGTGATACCAAACCAGTATATTTTTGGAACAAAATCCAATAGGAGTTTTTTCTTATAAAAAAAAAAACTGAAAAAAAAATGTTGCCAATTTGAAAATATTTCGAACAATAAATGGTTTTATATCCAAAACATTTTTGATATCAGGTAACATTTTGAGCAAGATCTAATGGACAGTTTTTTTATACAAAATAAAAACCTGAATACAATTAATAAAAGTTCGTAAAAATTGATTTTCTATTTAAAAAACTTTTAAAAACTTTAAGACATTGGCTTTAATTTAATTCTATTTTTTTAAACATTGTTTTTAAGATTCGGTAAAATTTTGAAAAAATAGAATAGAAATAAAAGTTCGTACAAATTAATTTTCGGCTCAAATAACTTTTCAAAACCTAAAGACATTGGCTTTAAACTAATTCAATTTTTCTTAATATTGTTGTCAACATTCAATAACATTTTGAGAAAAATCGAATTGACAGTTTTCTTACAAAAAATTAAAAACCTAAACAAAAAATTAACCAGAGGTGGTAAAAATTGATTTCGACTTAAATATCCTTTCAAAACTTTGAGATATTGGCTTTAAACTAATTTTGTCTTATGATAAATATTGTTCTTAATATTCAGTAAAATTTAATTTACAGTTTTTTTTACAAAAAAACAATAAAAACCTAAAAAAATTAATAAAAGTTGGTAAAAACAGAGTTTCGACTAAATCATCTTTTCAAAAATTAAAAATATTAGCTTCAAACATATCTTATAAGAAATATTGTTTTCAACATTAGAAACGATTTTGAGAAAAACCGAATTGAGAGTTTGTTAACAAAAAGTAAATACCTATAAACAGTTAATAAAAGTTCGTAAAAATCGACTCAAATATTTTTCCAAAAATTTAAGACACATGAAGGCTTGAAATTAATTGTATTTTATAAAAGCTAATGTTTACAACATTCAGTATTTTTTTTATAAAAGTCTTACAGTCAGATTTTTCATACAAAATTAAAATCTATAAAAAATAGAACGCAAAATTGGTAAAAATTGATGCTCGGTTCTCGATATCTCGAGAATAATAGAAAACATAAAATTAATTTAATTCATTCAATTTATATTTGTTTATGTTAGAAACACTAACTTTTAAAAAATGCTTTAAAAATTGGTATAAATCTTGTAAGCTAAAATAGATTTCGAAATCAAACTATTTCATTATATGCAAAATATTGTTGGTAATTTTGAAGTTTTTAAGAATAATTTAACTGACAGTTTTTTAACCCAACACGAAAACCTACAAACTTTTTAAGCAAGAGAAATCGACAGAAGGGATCGGAAGTTATCAGTGTTGGTCACATTGCAGCCTCTTTTTTATAATTTTTAGCAATTTTTTAATATAATATCATCTCCTGTTCTGAAATTTCGAATTACCCATTAAAAGTAATTGCAATTGATCTTTTTTATGAACTTGAAAATATGCATTGACATTCCCCAAAGTTTTGAGAACCCTAAAAACCTAAACCCATGTTTTTTGTAGAGAGAACCAGCGGAGCTATCTTTAATTAGGTAAAGCTTGAGAAATAATAAAATCGATTTGTACCGTGAAAATAAAAATAAGTGAAGGGTTTTTTTTAGTATGGCCATTTGAAAAAGAAATAAAAAAGAGTATCGGCTGCGACCCACACAATGAAAGTCCCATCCTCTCTGTCGATTTTTCTAAAACTTAAAAAAAAAACGTAAATAACAAATTTGAAGTTGATTTCTTTCTTTGTTCTCCTCATACTCGAGTCGAAAATTATTTTTTGTCATTTTTGTATGTTCTGTAGAAAAGTTGTCAATTGTTTTTTTTTTCTAAAAAACAATTTTAATATTTTCTTGCAAGATAAATCGATTTAAATTTATTATCTTTTATTTTTGACAAGTTATACGAATCAAAAATTTACTTTTTTAAAGCTTTTTTGTTTAATATTTTTTTTGTCAAAAAAAACAGTCAGTTGGATTTTTGTTAAAATTTTACCAGATGTCAAAAACGTTGCATAAACTTATTTTGGAGGTAAAAATCAGTTTTTTTTTTTCGAATAAAATTTGAGGTGACAACTATTCAACATCATCTTGTCATCTTGAATATTTTATTAATAAAATATCGTACACTACAACGTATAAAGTTCTTGACTTTTCGTTAGATAACAGAAAATTAATTGACAAAAAATAAACAAAGTAAAATTGGTTTAAATTTGTAAATATCTGAAGAAAAAAAACAGTCTAAACTTCATTAATTGTTAGTATACCTTCGATGTTTTTAAATGACAATTTGGCTCAGTGCTTAAAAAAGCTATTCATCCCACTGGGAAAAGTTATGAGTGAGGGTTTCATTCCCGTCATTTTCCTTAACAAAAACTTAGGATGGATTTGAATTATTAGTCGTTTTTTTTTCTGAAAATTCTAAAAATTAAAAAATATTCTATTCGGAAACAAAGAAAACATAAGAAATCAGCAAATTATTTCTGAATATATTCACAAAAAAAAAAAAAAACAATTTCAAATCTTTAGTGGGCTCTAAAAATGCAATCGATTTTGCATTTTTTGTTAACTTTACATAAATGAGGTAATTTTAAACATTTACCATTTTTTAAAAAGAATCAAGCTTAATAAGTTTATGTCTTGCATTTCACGATGTTTAATGGATTTGTATTCAGTATTCATCCATACTAATACCTTGAAACGTTTTGGAAATTATTATTTTTTTTTGTGAGACAAACCTGTCAAAGATTTAAAATTACTGTTTTTGAATATTTGAACAGTTAAAAAAAACAATATTGTTTGAAAATTAAGGATTTTTAATGCGTCATTTTGACAAAACTAGCAGTAAAAAAACAAATATTTTGAAGGCAATATAAAAATTATTTTTTCTTAAGAAAACTTAAAAACAAAATAACGGTTTACTGAGAGTTACCTTTCTGGACGAGTACTAGAATATTTGTATTTCTATTGAAAGAAGCCAAATTTAAAAACACAAAGAAATTTAATAAAAACCTATCGGTTCATTTTTGAAAAAATTCGAATTTTTGAGTTTTGACCAACAAAAATTGTATGGGGACTGTTATTTTTAGTCTCAAGTGAGAAAAAGGCTAATGTGAATGTAAAAACTTTAATTTAAAAGTTTGAACTCAGTAGACTAATTGGTTTCGGCTGTAGGGACGAGGACAGGCAGCCAGATGGACCGAATAGCTAAAACTACATTTATACACTTCTCTATCATCGTTATGTCATTCTGGAGTTAGAATTTGTTTTACGAATGCAATATGCAATGTCGAAATTCATTTTCTGAAACATTTTATTCTCTGATATTATGTTTTTTTTTTATAGTTAAGCACTCCATAAACATAATACTTAACTCTTAACTAACTTCAAAAGTCCAAGGACTTGAGATTAATAAAAGAAATATTCAAATCAGGAACTGGTGTGAAAATTTGTGAGTTACGAGGTTTGCTCATGAGGCTGACAAAATGTGATATTTTTCTAAGCAAAAAATCAATAAGTTCTGATCTTATGTCAGAATTTCTTGGCAGGTCGATATAATCACTACTTGTATCAAAACAAAGTTTTACATTTTTGTTCGAAACGCATGTTTTTTTTAAAGTAATGTTAAGAGCAATGTTTTTTTTCTAAGATACTCTTTTTTAACTTCCTAAAGGAAGTTATTGTAATGGGTCCGATTTGTGAAATTGAAAATTTTGGCATTTCTCGACGTTTCAAGGTCCCTAGAGCCGAAATAAAAGATTTTTAGAAAGATGTCTGTGCGTGCGTGTGTACGTACGTTCGGACGTCCGTACTTTCGCGACGTTTTTTTCGTCTTGCATAGCTCAAAAACCAGAAGAGATATCAACTTCAAATAAATTTTGTTATACAGATAATAAGGCAGAAAGATGCAGAAAGGGGTTTTAAGAAAATTGAGTGGGTGGTTTTTTTTACCATAGCAGTTTGAAAAAAAGGTGAACATTTTGGTTAACCCTAAAAATATCTTACGAACCAAAAACGCTAGAGACGTGAATTAAATTTTATGTAATATATTGTACCGTGATACCAAACAGGTATATTTTTTGAAAAAAATCAATATAACGGTTTTTTTTATTAAATCAATAAAACTAAACAAAAAAAATTTGTCACCTCCAAAATTTCACGACTGAAATATGATTTCATCTCTAAAACAATTTTGTGCAACGAAGAATATTGTTTTTGACATCTGATAAAATTTTGAGAAAAATCTAATTGATAGTTTTTTTTATAAACAATAAAAATCTAAAAAAAACATTACTCAGAGTTCGTAAAAATTGAATATCGATTCAAATATCTTTTCAAAAACATTAAATTTAGGCTTCAAACTTATTTAATCTTATAAGAAATATTGTTTTCAACATTCTGAAAAATTTTGAAAAAAATCAAATTGACAGTTTTTTTTACAAAAAATAAAAACCTAAAAAAAAATTATAAAAGTTTGTAAAAATTGATTTTCGACTCAAATATCTTTTCAAAACTTAGAGATATTGGCTTTTATTTACTTTTATCTTTCAAAAAATATTGTTGTCAACATTCATAAAGTTTGAAAAAAATCGAATAGACATTTTTTTTACAAAAAATAAAAACCTAAAAAAAATGTATAAAAGTTGGTAAAAATTGATTTTTGACTCAAATATCTCTTTAAAAATTTTAAGTATTGGCTTTAAAGTAATTTTATCTCATAAGAAATATTGTTGGTAAAATTTAAAAAAATCGAATTGACAGTTTTTGTTACAAAAAATAAAACTCAAAAAAAAAAAAAACAATACTAAAACTTCGTAAAAATTTACTTTCGACTCAAATAGTTTTTCAAAACTTAAAAATATTGGCTTGAAATTTATTTTATTTCACAGAAAATATTGTTTTCGATATTCAGTAATTTTTATATAAAAATCCAACAGTCCGTTTTTTCATATAAAAAACAAAATCTACAAAAAGAGTACCCAAATTTGGTAAAAATTGATACGAGTACATAAAGACAAACTTTTAAGCAAGACAAATCGACAGACGGGATGGGAAGTTATCAGTGTGGGTCGCATCCCAGCCTCTTTTTTTGTTAGGGATTAGGATTTTTCAAACATTTGTTGTTTCAATCAAAATGTATTTTTGCTTATGCCTATCGATAGTCCCAGTTTATTTAAAACTGTTTACTTACAATAAAATCAACATCACAATCTTTCTACCTTCAAAAAGCTTTTTTCAATTTTTTCCCTCATCTTGTTTTGTCTTATTTTTAATTTTGTTTTTTACAAAATATTTACACAACTCATCTCAGAGCATATCTGTGGACCTTTGGACCATTCAAACAATATTCATAAGTGAAGTGATGTTTTTCGAATTAAGATTAAAAATTATTGCATTTTGAATCATTTTCGAATTAAAAAAAGCTTTTCGAAACATAAGTAAAACATTTTTAGTATTCATATAAACATAACTTTGACGTAGGCACACTTTCAAAGAATATTACATGAGTTTGTATATTTTTAATCTTTTCATCAATACAATTTAAAAAATATCTATTTCAAGTTTCACGAACTGATAACAATTGTTTTGTTTAGCTGATAAATTTATTTTTTTTACTATAAATATAAAATAGACACTCGTGTGCCGTGTGATTAGAATTTTGTGTTCAATTGTTTATAAATTTCATGACTCTAGACGGGTGTGAAATTAAAAGCTTATGATTCACCGGTGTTAAGTATAGGATAAGCATATATGTTAGTACGTAAATTCAGCTTTATAAAATTATAATTATAATTTCAAAGATTTTGTTGATAGCAAAATTGGCACGACGACGGCGACAACGACAAGGTCATATAAACACACGAATTTGTTCCGAGTCGCTTTAATTTAGTGATAAGAAAACTTAGAAGTCACATCGCAATAGCGGTGTCATCTTCCGTCATTCTCCAATACAATTGTGTCAAAATACTGTCTTCCGGAATAGGTATAGAGATCAGTCGGTATTGCTTTTTATTAAAGGGTTGAAAACAAAAACAAGTGTTGTTGTGTATAATTTATGAGATTTTTTTAAATAAATATAATGTAGTTTCCATATAGCCCGTTTTTAATGAGCTAATAAGAGCTTATCTTGTGTCAATAGGCCAACCTTCACACGGAATACCTGACTACGTAATGAAGAATGTAATGATTATCAGGGTCAAGGTTCTTATCAGTGTTATTCTAAGCTCCTAAAAAGAAGAAAATTTTATAACAAAAGTAACACTGAAAGCTTTTAGTGGAAAACTTGAAATAAGTTCTAAACAAGCAGGTAGATTCGTAGGTAATTGGCAGTTAACATTGATAGTGTATTTATTAAAAAAACATGATACCCTGTATTCTTTAGCATGTGATTTGATTATAAACAAACTAATTGGGGGTTTCTGGAAAAGACAGTTTGTTGATGGTTATGCATCAATTAATTGTCTTTTGCCACCTTATCTTAATTATTCAAAGTACACATGTTTGCTTCGCTTTTATCAAACAATGCTATAAGAAAGCTGTTTATAAGTTAATTAATTGATTAAATCAAAAAATAATCGCCTTATATGTATGTAAGAAGATTTAAAGTAGAATCTTTGGAAAACTTAAGTATGTAGTACAATTTTATTTAATACACAATAACAACTTGAACAACATTTTGTGATAATTTTCGGATTCAAACGAGAAATATTAAAGACAAATAATTTTGTAAAAAATATTTGGTCTAATTTTACAGATTTTATAGATTTATTTATTTTGGATAAAACTTTTTAATCCTTGTTGAAAAATGTTTGCAGCTATTAAGAGATAAAGATTCTAGGTTTTAAATTTCAATTCGAATGTCCAAAAAAAACAACAATGACATTTTTGACCATGAAATATTATAAAAACAGTATAACAGCTTGTACAGAGAAAAAAATATTGAAATCGGTTGATGGGCTATTGAGAAAACTTAAAAGCAAAACAACGGTTCTATTGAGGGTACCCTCCAGGAGCATTACAAAAATATTTTTGTTGAATGTAAAAATTCTATCGGTTTGTTTTTGAAAAAATTCAAATTTTCACATTTTTACCAATAAATTTTTGTGGGGACTACTGTTTTTTTTTGAAAACAAATACGGCTAACGCGAATTGCCTCAAGGCCTTAATTTTTACATTTTCTGAGCAGTCGGCTCTACGATAGATAGACAGACAGACGAACAGAATCAAGAGACCCACTTTTTTCGACTTCTCTACCATCTTAATGCCAATTTTGATTAAAGTCTCGAGTTCGAAGTTATTTACGAATGCAAAACTTTAAAGAAAGTACTTAAAGAGGCAAATACAAATGCAGCTAAGCCCCTATTACCCTATGCCTCTATACATATATAACAATATCATCAAACCAATCAGCCTTATAAAACGATTCTTCCGAAATATTTTCGTTCGCTTTAAATTTTAAGGTGTTATGATTTTTATCTGATCAAAAATCGTCTTCGAATAAGAAATAAGATTTCGAATTTTGAATAGAGTTCAATTCCATAACAAACTAACGTACTCGCTCGGGAACTTCTGCAGCTAAAATAAGTTTTTGGTTGGGTTTTCTTGCCTTTATATATAAAGGCAAGGTTATAAGGTTAGCTAAACTTTTTAATTTTTCGTCAAAAACGAATCTTTAGTATCGAAACACTTGTCGTTCCTTCAATGTAAAGCGTCCACAGCGAAGCTCTAAAGAACATTTAGAAAACAAATGTTTCTAAAAGAATTATTATTGAAGTTGGTTAGACATTTAATACTCATTTTAATTAACCCGAAACCTAATTAGGAAAAGGAAATACACTACAAACAGTGCTTTTTAAATGATTAAGATGTCCTTAATTTTGAATCTGGATTTTAAATTTATTTGTCACGTCAAGTTTTAAAATTAACCTATTTAAAAGTGATAAGAAAAACCAAAAACGGGGACTCAAAATATTTCTTAACATTAAATTGTATGATGATTTGGGAAAGTATAAATCTTTCTCTTCTAAATACAATTTAAATTGTTTTATTATCTTATTTAGTTTCTGGAAATTCTCATTAGTTATACGAGTCTTTATTTGACACTATTAGAATTTTCGAGAAAATTTTGAAGTTGGTAATTATATAGTTTTGAAAAAAGGTTAAATTTTAACTATTTACTCAGGTTTTAAAACCCCGTATCAAGGTAGGTAGAAATGGCGATCTCAAGGCAACCTAGGCTGAGATCAAATTAGCGCTGTAGTGCGCCGTTTTGATACCAAAAGCCCGTTTGACCTTTGATAGAAAGGGAAAGATTTATAGAGAAGCTTCATATAGCGATTATGTTAGAGCCATTTTGTCGCATTGGGAAAAAAGATTAGGTCTCTAATCTTTGTCTCAGATAGCTCATCAAGTTCGTGAAAGAATGCTTTTTCAAAGTATTTCATTTTAGTGTTTGCCAAAGTAGGACATTTGCAGAGGTAATGGATTATCGTTTCACTTTCTCTTTGGTCACTACAGCTACCACAAAAGGTGTTGTAAGAGATACCCAACTTCTCTCCATGTACTCCTATAGGCCAATGTCCGGTACAAACAGCAACAATCCTGGCTTTGTCTTGCCTCGGCCTGTAAGAAGATCGTTTGTACGGGTTTTATTATAGGTGGGCAATATCTTCCTAGATATAATGCAGTTGGGTAAATTGCTCAACCTTCGGTTTGATTCAGTTTGGTGGATAGAAAAGATTTTACCCTTCATAGCACCAAGAGGAATGTTAACCATTTCCGCAAGTGAGCTATCAAGGGCCGATCCTTGCCTGGCAAGCTCGTCAGCCCGTTTATTTCCCACGATACCACTATGGCCCGGAACCCAGATCAGGGTGACACCGAGGTTAATATTCAGGCTCGCAAACTCATCTCGCGACATTGCTGGACCAATTTAGATCAGGATGAGGCCGAGTTACTGGCTTTGACAGATGCCTGACTGTCTGTGAAGATAGCCGCATTTTGGCTTTGGTTTGGGTTTTGTTTATGTATCTTACATGCCTCCCTTATTGCCAGCAGTTCAGCCTGAAAAACGCTAGCAAAGTTGAGAAGCTTAAAGGATTTGACTACATTTAGAGACTCAGAAAAGATCCCAAAACCAACTTTACACTCCATCTTTGAGCCGTCAGTAAAGATGGTTGTGTCGAAACCTATCGAAACGATGTCAATCTCCCAATCTTCTCTGGATGGTAAAATAACCTTAAAACCCTTACTAAGGCTCGAAGCAGTGTCTACCGAGATAATATCTGAGGGAATCAATTTCGTTGTGTTGCTGTGACCATAATTTTTTGACGACCAGCTGTTTGATTCCTTCAGCCTAATAGCGCTGCCGGAAACTATTTATTTAATAAAAAGGTCGATTGGTGGAAGATCCCCGTTTCAAGCTTCAACGTCAAAAACTTAATATAATATAATTGTGTAGACAGCAGATTCATTACAAGAACAAAACTTAATTCCAAACCATTTTGTTTTTTTTTTTTTTTTCTCTTGGCAACCGTTTTAACATAAATGGTTAAGTGTTTCTTTCCAACTTAAAACAGGTAATAACAATTTATGAAGATTTGTTTGAATATTATATAAAATAATAAATCATAGATTTAGAAAACCATCACACATTTTATTAATCAGAAAGACGTATGTATATTATTATCAAATTATAATAAATAATGTTTCAAAAACCTGACGTGATATATTTATTAATTTTGAAATCGGATTTAAATTACGACAATCAAAACCTATGTCAAAGTGCAATTTTAGAAGGAAGAAAAGTATGATATTTTTCTTGGGATGAGTCTTTGTTGCAGGTATGAGGTGTTCCTGAGGTATCTTATCCCCAAACCACTCATAACGTTAGATAAAAATAATACCAAAAAAATATAAAACACCCAGAAATTAACTTATCGGAAGAAATGGTTTGATTATTTCGTTAAAAACAACTAATCTAATACACAAACCATTTCCCACTATTTATTATTTTCTTTTTTTTTAGTAATAAAAAGTTAAACTTGTCAACATAAGAAAATACAAAATAAATTGGGTGGCGCAACAGTCCGTTGAGAACTAGGGCCTATTGACTTACACCTCTCAACTATTCCTGTGTGCGAGTACTGTTGTCAGGGAAGGAGAAGTAGTACCCGTGACACATGATGGTTAGTGTGCTGGACTGGACTGTCATGCCAGAGGCAGTGAAATGAAAAGTCGCTAGGCCAACCCCTAAAAGTCGCTAGATTGACTAAAACTTAGGAGATAAAAAGTCGCTAGAAGTCTCTAGAAAAAAATTGTAAAATAAAGCTCCTCAAAAATTTATTTTTGAATAACTTTATTTTTGTTTCAAAAATTTAAAGTTATTTAACAAACAAACTTAGGGCTAGAGTAACAATAAACAAATAAAGGTGAAACAAAAAATAATTCAGTCTCCTTAATCCTTAAATCTTTTGGAATAAAATACTTAGTATTTATTCTGAATCACATACAAAAAGATCACTATCGATTTCTTCAATATTCTCAGTTGCAAGAACCTTAACAGCATTATTTTTAAATACATTTGTTTTTAAAACGATTTCTGGTAGTTCATAGGCATGACAGTTTTTGTTTAGTAATTTAAGCTGATTTCGAATAAGAATAATAGAATTTAAAGTTTTTGTTGACAATTTATTTCTGGTTTTATTTTTCACAAGGTTCATTGTACTAAAAATGCGTTTAACTTCAGCATTAGAATGGGGAAGTGACATTACAGTTTCAGCTAGCTCAAATAGTTCTTGATAAGTATTGGCACCCGCTGCATCTTTGTACTTTGAAACTTCCATTTCCAGTTTTGAAATAACGAAAATTTCAAATTAATTTAAATGCCAAGGATATACAATTACCAGTTCTGTAGTATAATGAAAATTGTATTTACGGTTCAAAACTCAGAAATGCTTCAAAAGTCGCTATAAAAGTCACTAGAAATATTCTAGCGACATCAAAATATTTTTTGTCGCGGAAGAAGTTGAAATGTGGCATCCCTGGCCAGAGGTTGTACTGCCTTTTGTGAGGAATTGACAAATTCTCCAAGAGTAACTCTTTTCATGAAAAGTGCTTTCCTAAACTTGTCAAATTATTAAAGATGTATGTATATCTAATAAAATTACAATACAAACAATTATCTTTCTTTTAACAGTTTTTTTGTTATTGTTTATATGATTCTAATGATTTGATTATGGCTCTAAAATTAAATTCATGGAAAATCAAATCTTTTAAGACTTTTATAAAATCGTCACAAAATTCTTGGCTTATCAAACAAGCTCAAATTATATGGGGTCTCTTTTGAAATCCTTTTATAAATTTGTTTATCTTTATTTATGTCAACACTCCTTACACTGATTTAAATGTTTAATTACCATGAAAATATTATCATAAAAATTATACAATTTATAAGCAATGAATATACAATAAAGTTAACAGGGATGTCATCATAAATTTGGCTTCAATAAATGATTGCCCCATTTTACCCAGTTGATGAACTTCACCCGCATTGTTTTTATTTGTTTTATAAATTATTGTAATTAACCGATTAAAATGGGTCTTATAAAATTAAAAATCAAAAATGCATGCAGGTGCAGATATATCAGTTTTTTATGCAAAAATATAATATTTATTAATAACTTTAAATAACGCAATATTTATTTGAATCGTCTGCAAATTATCAGAAATTAGCATAAATAATGCAAACGTATTTATAAATCAGAAAAGAGCATTCATATGGTCTTGGAAACATTTAGATAGTTAATATTTTAATGAAATAAAAACAAATTATATGCATACATAGATATTTACCAAATCACTTGAATTAAACTGAAATTACGTCTAAAATAAATGTTTGTCGTGTTAATAGCGATAGACATGGGACATTAAATAAGTGAAATATATAATTTAAAAACAAAATTGATTTCTTATAATCTCATTAATTAAAATGTGTTTTGAGGAGATATTAAAGAAAACAAAATTCTATAATTAGGTTCAAGTGCGGTTATGTGCCAAAATTGATAAATGTTAAAAAAAAATCAACATTTTGATTAGATAATAAATTAAACAAGATGCTGGGATTCGACCCACGCTGATAACTTCTCATTCCGTCAATCGATTCGTCTTGCTTAGAATCTCAACAAAATATTCTTAACAATACTTTGTGTCGGATAAATGATTTGAAGTCAATATCCTTCTAATACTTGAGTCGAAAACATTTCTTATCAGTTTTTTGCTGTACTTGTAGGTTTTCGTGTTTTGTAAAAAATTTGTCAGTTGTTTTTTATAAAGAAAAAATTTAAAATTACAAACAGCGAAAAACTTTGATTTCAAAATTAAAAAGAGGCTGGGATGCGACCCACACCTATAACTTCCCATCTCGTCTGTCGATTTGGCTTTTTTAAAAGTTTCTAGCTTTTTGATATCAAAATCTATTTTAGTAAACGAGATTTTTTGTCGAAAACCGATTTTTACGAATTTTGGTACCATTTCCTAAAAGTTTTTTATTTCTCTTATAAACGAATAATACAAATTGGATTAGAAAATTAGTTTGAAAGTCAATATCATCTATTGTTCACGAGATATCGAGAACCCAACATCCAATTTTTAATATCGTTTTTTTATTTTATTTTTTGAAAGAAATCTGTCAATTTGATTTTTCTCAATATTTTACAATTTGTCAAAAATGTCATTCTTCGTTGTATTAAGTACAATTATATTTTTTAGTTTTTTTGATTTATCAAAAAACCGTTAATTGAATTTTGTTCAAGATTAAATTTAATCAATCAATAATCAATACAATCATTTAATTCAAGCCGCTAGGGTTACTGGTTCGAGAAATACAGTGTGTTAAGTAAGAGTGCGGTCGACTTTACCGACACTTAATGAAAGATTTCGCTCTAATTCCTTCGCGTGCCGATAGAGGGAGCTTTGTCCTTGATGAATTGTCAACAAAGGGTCAGTTGTCTTTGATCTTTTGATCTGGAATGGCGCAACACAATGAAGAAGCCTTTGTTGACTGAAAAACATGTGATAGAGCGACTCGCTTGGGCGCATGAGAATGCTCATTGTGATTTTGAAAATGTCATTTTTACAGATGAATGTTCTATATGGCCACGTTCTGTCCTCACGCGAGCCTGGTCAACTTCCACCAAGAGGCTTGTTCAGCGGACAGTATGATATGGAATAAAAGTGCATATTTGGGGTTGCTTCTCAGAGCAGGGATTCGGCACTTTGTACCTCTTTACTGACAATCTAAAGTCTTTAGTGCTATCTGCCAAACTGTGGTTCATCTCAAAAACTGAAGATTTTATTCTGGAGATGGAGAATGGAGGAGAAGATATAACGAGGAACTGTACGGGCTGTACAGTGACACTGACCTGGTTAACAGACCTCAACCAACTTGGCGTGCGAAACTGAAGACAACTAGCTAGGGACCGAGCTGGATGGAGACGCATGTTGGTTGAGGCCAAGGTCCGCCAAGGTAAGGATTCTGCAGGAGGATAACGATCCTAAACACCGCAGCAAGCTCTGTACTCAGTTACATTAGATTAGCCGTCCCCGTCGCGTCGCCCAATGCAAACGCTATGGAAAATTTGTGGCATATATTAAACAGAAGCTTCTTGGAAAACGCACTTGCAATTTGAAGCTGTTGTCTTATGAAATTCGTCGGATCTGGAGATCCTTTCCACTAAAATACGTCGACAAATTAGTAGTATTAGTATGCCTCGGAAATCCCAGGAAATTATCGACGCCGGTGGTGACTTTTTTTTTTTTTTTTATAATAAGCAAACACTAAAAGGGTTTTTTTTTATACCTTTAATATGCCAAAGACACAGTGTGAGCATTAGGAAAAGAGGGAAGGAGGAAGGAGGAAGGGACTGGACACATTATTGACCAAATTGACCAATATATAGATAAATATGAAAGTATCATAAAATAATTTTTTATAAATTAACACGACCACGCTCTTACTTGACAGACTGTATTTTGGGTTAACCAACATTTTCCTTGAGAGTCCTTTCTGCATTATTATCTGTATAACAAATATATTTGATTTGAAGCCGATATTTCCATTGAATTTTGAGATATGGATGACGAAAAAAAAGGATCCTGAACGTATGTACGTACATATGTATACGCAAACATCTCTCTAAAAATGTTTTATTTAGATTCTAGAGACATTGTAACGTATAGAAATGTTAACATTATTCAATTCGACAAATCGAATCGTTTTTAAATAACTTATTGAATTAAATTAAATTGGATGGCGCAACAGTCCGTTGCGAACCAGGGCCTAGCGACTTATAGCTCTCAACTTTTAGTTTTAAGTTTCAACGAAATATCTTAGAATTAGAAACAATAATTTTTTTTTATCAGAAACATACGAACAACATGTTCAAACCTCCAGCTGGCAATGTTATGAAAATTTCAATTCTCGATGAAATCTTCATATAAAGTTATATTATGAGTCCTCCTGTTCTTGAGAGCGTAAACGATTCTATGAGACGAATCTTCTTTCCAAGAGTACTGAAAGACTTTGATATACACAAATACGCTGGTCCGGTAGTATTGTTCTGAAGAGGTGTTCTTCAACGCTGGCAAAACCACTGCGTAAGCTTTTCCATCTGTCCTATTTTACAGGTCTCTTCCCGAGGGGATGGAAAACTGCATTTGTCCAGCCTGTCCCTTAAAAAGGCGAATCCTCCTCTCCCTCTAACTATCGTCCAATTGCACTTACGTCCCTTCTTTCCAAGGTCATGTAAACGCTGATTAATTTTCAGCTTAAGAAATTTCTTGAAGAACGGAAGCTTCTTAATGGCTTTCGCAGCAATAGGTCCACTGTTGATCTCATGGTTCATCTCACCGAACAGTGGAAGAAATCTTTACATCGTTTTGGAGAAAGTAAGATTATTGCACTTGATATTTCAAAAGTATTTATAGAGTTTGGCACCAAGCTCTCTTATCGAAAATGCGTGCTTTTGGTATTGATGATTCTCTTCTTCGTTGGATTAGAAATTACCTTTCTAACCGTTCAATACAAGTTGTATTGGATGGTTTCAAGTCTGAAATTCATAAAATAAATGCTGGTGTACCCCAGGGCTCCGTTTTGTTTCCGACTCTCTTCCTTATATTCATAAACGATATCTTGTCTGTCACTTCTAATCCATTAAACTGTTTCGACGACGACAGCACCCTCAGCTTTTCATATTCGTTTCTAGATTCACATCCTTGTCCTTTGGATGTGGAATTTCAACGGCAGCGTATGATAAGCTCATTAAATTCTGATCTTGACAGCATTGTCCAATGGGGAATCAAAAACCGTGTAGAATTTAATGCTTCGAAAACTCATTGCTGTCTCCTTTCGTTAAAGCAAAACCCACCCCCGATGCCACTATCCATGAGCGTCACTTGCATCCAGGAAGCTAATCAACTTTCAGTACTCGGTATGAATATCACAGATCACCTCTCATGGAATGATCACATATTCGATATCGCCAAAAATGCTGCCAGTTGCTTAGGATTTCTCCGAAGATGCAAGAAATTTTTCACCCCTTCTGATCTGGCTATAATCTACAAAGCTTTTATCCGTCCAAAGCTTGAATATAATTCGCATATCTGGGAAGGTGCCTCCAAAACAAGTTTAAAAAAAGGGCTTTAAAAATGATAGTTGACAGAACTATAAACGAAACATTTACATCGCTAGAACACCGTCACAATGTTTCATGCCTTTCGTTATTTTATAGATATTTTTACAAACAATGTTCTGTCGAATTAGCTAGTTGCATTCCACCCCTTAAACAATTCAGCCGTAATACTCTCACTTCTAGGAATGCTCATCAGTTTACCCTTGAGCTCAATTTCGGGCGTACTGTCAAGTACAGAGATTCTTTCTTAAATCGCACATCGAGAATGTGGAATGCCTTGGCCAACTCTGTTTTTCCCTCCCATTTTGATGTTCAGAACTTTAAGATCAATGTGCACCGGTATCTCCTTTTAAATCCTTCCCTATTTTCCTAACGCTCGCACTGTGTTTAGATATAAACATATAAAGGGTACTAATAACCCCTTGAGTGCTTGACTTATTTTATGTAATGTACATATATTCAACACATAAAATATTTCACATTTATTTATTAAAATTAGTTGCTTGCTTATTTTAGCGAACTCCTATTGTTAACTTTGACTCAGTATTTCCAAAGATCTCGTTTTTAAGCACTATTACATCTACCAGTTCCAATACTTTTTTGTCCTCTGTCTTTTAAAACTAAACTTAATTTAAACAAGATATGTTTTAAAACTTGTCTATCTTTTTAAATCTGTTATTGTAACCTAATTTGTTTATTCATATAAGATTTAATTATTTTCAAGAGCTTTTTAAATGACGTGATTTCACCGTCAAAATTGTCACATTTTTGTGTCATATTTAATCTAAGCACAGTTTACAATTAGAAAAAATATAAAAGTGCCCCAAAAATTATATCTTTTCAATTCATAATAAATAAAGAAGCCTTTAAAATTGTTTTTTTTTTTTTTTAATTGTTTATTACGTTATTTGTGGACATGGTATTTTTTGTATATTTTAAAATCAAATCTAATATTTAAATACACTAAATTGCTTATTCTAACACTGATTTATTTCAAATTTCGAGCCGTATTTTAACGTTTAAAAAAATGTATGTTTAGCAAAAAAGAATTAATAGAACAACTAAATTTAAGTCAAAAAAAATTATATCTTTTCAATTCATAATAAATAAAGAAGCCTTTAAAATTGTTTTTTTTTTTTTTAATTGTTTATTACGTTATTTGTGGACATGGTATTTTTTGTATATTTTAAAATCAAATCTAATATTTAAATACACTAAATTGCTTATTCTAACACTGATTTATTTCAAATTTCGAGCCGTATTTTAATGTTTAAAAAAAATGTATGTTTAGCAAAAAAGAATTAATAGAACAACTAAATTTGAGTCAAAAATCCTACACTGTTCCAAATTTAATTTATTTTTGCTAACAAAATTTAACAAACATACCACTGTGTGCCATTGGGAACTACCTCAAGTTTTTTAAATAATTAAACGTATAATACTAACCTTGTAAGCTTAAGAACACTATCTATCCAACATAAAAACCCATTTACATTTATTAAGTTTCTTTTAAGACTCAAAGCTTAACTTGTGTTTGGCGGGGAAAATCCAAATAAGGTTGTTATATATGAGAAGTTACGAATCCGTTAAAAAAAAAACAATCTAACATTTTTATTAAACTTAAAGCATTTCAATAATTCATTTGACAAATTAATCAATCTATCGTAAAGGCATGGTATAAATATTTTGTTGACTAAACAAGTCTAACATAAATAACACAAAAGCTTTTAATCTAAACTTGTAGTTTTTTTTCATGCTGCCATACCCCACTATTATAAAAGTACACTTGCCTCAAATTCAATAAAAACCGAAGATAACTGTATCTTTCTTGATCTTCATAGTAAAAATCTTTTGTTTTTCAAAAAACAAACAAAACAAAATTATTTTTAGAATCGGCGAGACTCTACGAGTATTTAACCTATTTTATTATTTTTTGTTTTGACTTGTGTACTGATAGGGAATTTAGTCTTTTGTAAATGTCATTCACGTTATTTACACTTATAAAAATGTGTTATATTACTTTTTTATTATCTTACAGATTTTTAGACATGGACCAAGGACGCCCGCAGACACTTATCCAAAAGATCCCCATGTAAACGAAACATTCTTCCCCTTTGGTTGGGGCCAACTTACTAATGTGAGTTAATTAACAATCAAAAAGTGTAAAATAATTTAATAATTATTTGTTTATAGAATGGCAAACGAGAGCTTTTCAATGTAGGCTCGTGGCTAAGAAAACGATACAATCATTTCCTAGGACCTTTCTATGTTCCTGATGTAAGAGCTTTTAAAAATTATTTTCACCTAAGAGCTAAAGACTATATCAAGACTTTCTTCTTCTAGTATGTTCACGCCCAAACTACAGGTGTTACCAGGACTTACATGTCAATGGCTACCGTTTTGGCCAGTCTTTGGCCCCCAAAGAATACACCTATGGAATGGAATTCAAAGTATAATTGGCAGCCAATTCCAATTATGTCTCAACCTTTGGAAGAAGATAATGTAAGTGTCTCAAGTATTTCAAACTTCAAGAAAATTCCTCAAAAGGTTGATTTTTTTTGTTCAGCTCCTCTTGGTTCGTACTCCATGTCCAAGATACTATGAAGCTATGAAAGAAGTTTTCCAACTGCCAGAAGTCAAGGCTGAACTAGAGCCATACGAGAGTCTTTTCAGTGAACTCACAGAATTGACAGGCATGAATGTAACAACTCCTGAAGACGTGCAATCAATTTACACTACACTACTAGCAGAGGTAAGTACCATCACCTTCTACTCATCAAGACTTATTCTAATGTTTTGTATCCTTTCAGACAGAATTTGGTTTAGCTCTTCCAGAGTGGACAAAGGAGTATTACCCAGAAAAAATGCAATTCCTTGCTGAACAAAGCTACCTCTACGCAGTTTATACACCAGAAATGCAGAAAATTAAGGCAGGTAAGTTCACAAAAAAAAACACTGTTTCACAAACTTCCACTTGAAAGTCACTTTTTTTAAAATATAATTCTAGGACCCTTTTTAAGGAAAATGCTTACTGAAATGAAACAAAAACGCGATGTTGACTTAAAGCCAAAAGATCGCAAGCTTTTCATCTATACCGGACACGATACGTCACTTGTAAATATTTTAACAGCTCTTGGTGTATGGGAAAGGCAGTTGCCAAGATATTCCATTATGGCACTTTTCGAGCTTCATAAAAATAAAAAGACTGGTGAATATCATGTTGAGGTAAGGAACCAGAAAACTTTTGACAAATTAAATAATAATTCTCTTTCTCCTTTTGCTTGTAGATATTCATGAGAAATAATCCTAAAGCAGATGCTAAACCATTAACAATTCCTGGCTGTGATAGAAAATGTCCATTGGACAAATTAATTGAGTTAACTCAGAATGTAGTTCCTACCGAGCAATCTTTGAGCTCATGTAGTGCGAAGGATCCTTCATTTACGGAACCACCACCAAGTGGTCCTTAGAAAGAGATGAAATGAAAAAAAAATGTGTTTAGTGTTTATTTTTTTGTGAAGTTTGTTAATTTATTTTCTTGTTTATTATTTTTTTTTTTGTATAATTGAGAGAAAAGTTTGGAATCTTGTATAGTCTTCCATTTATGTAACTATTTAAGAAGATTTTCAATTCCTTTTGAATAAAAAAAAAATATAATAATGTACCTATTTATTTGCCGTGGGTACAACAAATTAAATCAAATACTTTTATTTCAGAAGAATTAACCAAGTCGCCGACATTCGTTTGCTTATAGTATTTTGTAAGTTAAGTAGTATCATTTAAATAACAATACTCTCGTGAAGTTTGATAAAAATAATATACTTTTAGGAGCTAAATTGTAAAGATGATTAATTTAACCCAGTGATATGAAAGATAAAAACAAACAATTATCAAATGTTGTTAACTTTCATTAATGATAATTGTATTTTGTTAAAAAAGAGAAGTTTTATTACGCTTCCTATCTTAATCGAAAAAATAGTAATTTAAACATTTTTAAGGCAACTTGTTTTAGATGGGTAATACTTTAAGAATCAAAAATTGAAGTATATTTTGAGAAAAGTTTTAACAAATTACTGTACGTACTTTCTTATGGGAATATCCTGACAAATGCTATAAATTGTATTGATCCGATATTTCCAAAGAAATAGTTATGCTTTGCAGATGAATTTGTTTCTCAACAATTAACTTTTAGGTTTTTGAACCACGAATACAAACATTTTGTAGATCCATTAAGATGAAAATTAGCTTCTGATAATTATTTTGTTCTTAAAATCAACATGCACTTTAGTATAGGTCTTTATTTTTATCAGGTCCAAACTGTCAGTTGTCACATTATTAGATTCTTTGCCGTTTGCAACACTGAATTTATAAATTGCCCAACTTTTAACAGGACATTCTTTATATATTGGGACAAGAAAAGAATTTCAAACTATCCCTTTACTTACAGTTGGTATCTTATGTACTTTCTTAGCTTGATCCGGTCTAATTAATTAAGCATACAATTTGAAAGCGATTTTCAACAACGGTGAATTACTTGTATTTCAGAGTGACTTCGACAGCTTAATTGATTACGTGAATAACAATAAACTGGAGAACATCATGATCATTGGAGATCTAAACGCACGTATTGGGAGATATCAGAATCCTTCAAATTATGAATTACTGTCGCTAAACTTACTAAATGTTACTAGAAACTCCAAAGATGAACAGTTTAATAGGAATGGACGACTTCTTACCGAATTCTTTGAAAACTTAGGACTATTTGTACTGAATGGTGCGATTACAGGCGACGAATATGGAGAGTTTACCTTTATCAGCGGGCAAGGACAGTCAGTGATCGATATTTGCGCAGTATCAACTGGGTGGCTAAATACAATCCCAAACTTCAAAGTCGGCATAGCGAACTTCTCTGCACACCTTCCAATAGAAGTCAACGTTAAATTCTTTAATGTAGCTAGCCAAAGCATCTCGAATAATTTCCAAAAGTTAAGGTGGAAAGAAAACAGTGCTACCGTTTATAAATTTCTCCTGGATCGTTACTTTAGCTCCCTCCCTCCTCATGCCACAACCGGAGTAGAACATTTAGATGAACGAATAACAAGTGTAATTCATATCTCAGCGCCATTTGCCAGTAGCAATAACAACTCTAACTCTTTTACTCCTAAAAACGTATGGTTTGATATTGATTGCAAGAAGCTCCGCAAACTATCATTTGTGTATCTCAAACTATTTCGATCCACAAATGCATTGTTCTTTAAAAGTATTTACCTTCACGTAAATAAGGAGTACAAGACTTTATGCGCAGCAAAAAGAAGAGATTACAATACTAGTCTGGCGAAGAAACTGGTAGATTGTAAAAACTCAAAGGTTTTCTAGGATAATATTCGCGAGCTAGGAGGACGTTGTCGACATTCGGTGAATACTCTCGCAGCTGAGACACTAGCGACTCATTTTAAAACGCTTTTGTCGGCTGACGTGAATCTCCATACCTTCTCTTATGCTCTCCCCAACTTTATAGTCGATGAACTGGATGGTCCAATACTGTTACGTGAATTGAAATCAACTTTAAAAAAAATGAAAAATAATAAAGCACCTGGTTTCGATGGAATTCCAGTAGAATTTTACAAAAATGGTACTGAGCAATTGAAAAATTATCTTCTTCTATACTTCAACCGATTATATAATGAGTCTCATGTTCCAAACAATCTAAACAAAGCAGTTATTTTTGCAATTTATAAGAGTGGAGATGTGAACCAGCCATAGAGGCATATCTATTCTTAGCTCATTAAGGAAGATCTTCACTTCAATACTCTACGAACGGCTGACCAATTGGGTTGAGGACAAAAACCTTCTCAGTATGTTTCAAGCCGGTTTTCGAGCGGGTTACTCAACGCTGGACCATGTATTTGCGTTAACAAGTATTGCCAAGAAATGTATTGATAAAAAGAAAAAATTATACGCTTGTTTCGTTGACTGCAAAGCTGCATTTGACAAGGTGAATAGACAAGCATTGTTGTACAAGCTCTCAATGCTTGGAATCTCTCGGAAATTCTTGCAGCTATACTTCAATTTCCTTATCTCGTCGACGGCTTCGGTATGGGATGGATCGCATCTATCAGATTGGTTTGAAACGACAACAGGTGTCCCACAAGGCTGCATTCTAAGCCCAATCCTCTTCGATTTATTTATTGATGATATTTCCGATGTTCTTCCAGGAGGACTATCTTTTGCCGACATACAAGTAAAAGTCTTACTCTATGCTGATGAAATAGTATTGCTGGCTGAAAACCCTTTCACTCTACAGCTGCAAATAAACAGGTTAAATACATTCTGCGAGAAATGGGGGTTAGCTATCAATACTAGCAAAACTAAGGTGATGATTTTTGAGACTCGTCAAAGAAGAAGGCTTCCCGAAGAGAATTGGCAACTAAATAATATTCCTATTGAAGTGGTGCAGGAATTTAAGTATCTGGGAGTTTTAATCACACACAACCTTAACTTCGCAAAGCATGTTAAGAATAAAAGTAATGAGGCTAAATTAGCTTTGAGCATAATGTGGCCCAAGTTCGAAGCAGTACAAAAATATTTCTTCAAGCGCTTATTTAGATTGCCAAATTCAACGCCAAATTATGCCATCTACGTTGAATCAGGATTATCGCCTCTTTACATTGAAAATCTAAAATCAAACTCCGACTATTTAATAAGAGTTATGAGAAGAAGCGGAAGAAGTCTTCATAAATCAATCATGGTAAGATTGTTGCAAATGAGGGCTTCACCATTCAAGGATTGGAACGAGTTAGCTCTAGCCCACGGAACTAATCTTCCCCTAAGTGAAACAAACGTTGATGAATGGCCGGGGATTTTTGCTAATGTAATCGCTAAAATAGATGAAAAAATTTACACCCAGCATCTATCTAGAGCAAATGAAACTACATCTAGAAATTTGTATAAGAACCTCAATCACCAGTTACCCTCGGAAGCGAATTATTTCTGTACTGAATTTTCGGCCGAAGCTATAAGCTACATATTCAGAGCTCGTGTCGAATTGTTAAACTTAAACTTTATGCCCCACCGAGCTGACTTGTCACAAATTTGCGAGCTTTGCAACAGACGAGAGAATGAAGATACAATCCATTTTATTGCAATCTGTCCAATGCTGCAGGAAATCCGACGATTGTATTTCGAATCAAGTCATCTCACCCTAAACCGACTCTATGAAATACTCAATGGAGCGATAGGATGGTCTACCCTCTATAAGTACTGCAAACACGCCTTAGCATATCGCAATAGTTATGTAACTTAAAACAGCAGTTGTTGCAGTTCAAGCACCAACATTTTTGTTAATATCTTTTGTGTTTCAAATCACTTTAAAATTGAAAACGTATAAATATATTTGTGTTTCAAATCATTTCAAAATTGGTATCTTTTTGTGTTTCAAATTATATTAAAATTGTTAAATTTCTCAATTGAATTGTGTAAATCTAATTTTAGTTACTTTATGCTTTTTTGAATTTGTATACTATATAAAAAAAAAAACTTGTTACTTTTATTTATTTTATTTCATTTTTATTCTTTATAACACTAAATGAAATGTCATAACAGGCAGACGGCAGAATAAGCCATGTCATTATTCTTAAGAAAAGAAATATTGTTAATCGAAAATTTTTGTTAATAAAGAAGTTATTTACCTATCTATCTACTTGTATTGCCTTTCAAGACGCCTGCTCAATTTTGAAATAGGACTCGTAGGCTATTATGTATAGTTTTAGTTTTTTTTGTATCAATTCGCCAAGCTCTTAAAAATTTATGACAGAAGAAATGGGATTTCTATATACAGTTTTAAAATTTTATATTGTTTTAGGATCGCTTTTAAGCAGAATTCCTTAATCATAAAATAAATATCATCGAAACATACTTGCATTTTTTTTTCAGGTTTATTGAACAAATAATAATAATGCATTACTTTAAATGAAAAAATAAACTCATTTTTATATCAAATGAGTGCGGCACCTAACTTTAGTGTGCCATTGCCATGATCCCTTAACATTTCTAAAAAATGAAAATGACGAAAATAAGTTCAACGGAACGTGTACGACGATTTAATTTAAAGAGATACAAAACAAACATGAGCCCATTTTCCTAAGACAATTAAGAAAATGGCAGAGCCACCTTCATGTTTGGTAAACATTAGCTCTGAAAGTCCTGAACATTATTCAAAGAAAAAGCTTAGAATTTTGTCTACCAAATACGGGTAAATGCTCGTTAGTTAGCATTAAAGATATAAAACCTATAAGTCTTTCATCATTCTTTCTGACGACCTTAGAAACATAAAGAGTATACTATGGCTGAATGCTTGCTATAATTAAAGGTCTCATAAATGAATCAATAAGTAAAAATTTTGCTTAGAAATTTAATTCATAAAATTCTGAACAGTAAAATTATTGACTTACAACTAAGCAGCTCTTCTGCCAGAAGAGTATAAGCACAGGTATGCTATCTCCACGTAGTACCCGTGGCATGATAGTTAGTGCGTTGGAGTATCATGCAGGAGGTCTTGGGTTCCATCCCTGCCTATGCCACCTATAGTATTTCCACGGGTACTGCCTCTTGTGCGGAATAGACAAATTTTTGTCATGAAAAGTGCTTTTTTAAATTAGCCGTTTGGATTCGGCTGACAACAGTACTCGCACACAGGAATAGTTGAGAGTTGTAAGTCACTAGGCAATAGTTCTCAACGGACTATTGCGCCACCCGATTTTTTTAACTTTCCACAGGAAGTTATTGTAATGTGTCCGATTTGTAAAATTGAAAATTTTGAAATTTCTCGACCTTTCAAGGTCCCTAGAGTCGAAATAAAAGATTTATAGAAATATGTCTGTGCGTGCGAGTGTACGTACGTTCGCGACGTTTTTTTTCGTTGTCCATAGCTCAAGAACGAGAAGAGATATTGACTTCAAATAAATTTTGTTATACAGATAATAAAGCAGAAAGATGCAGGAAGGGCTTTCAATAAAATTGCATAGGTGGTTTTTTTTACCAGAGATATCTTACGAATATTGTAACGTGATACCAAACAAGAATTTTTTTTTGAAGAAAATCCAATGTACGGATTTTTGTAAATCAAAAAACTGCAAACAAAATTTGTCACCTCGAAAATTTTACGAATGCAAAATGATTTTATCTCAAAAACAATTTAGTGCAACGAAGAAAAACGTTTTTGAGAAAAATCGAATTGACAGTTTTTTTTATAAAAAATAAAAACATAAGAAAAACGTTACTCAAAGTTGGTAATATTCTTTCAAAACTTTGGGATTATGGCTTTCAACTAATTTTAACTTATAAGAAATATTGTTTTCAACAAATGGTAAAATTTTAAGAAAAATCGAATTGACAGTTTTTTTTTATAAACAATAAGAACTTAAAAGAAAATTAACAAAAGCTGGTAAAAATTGATTTTCGACTCAAATATCTTTTAAAAAATTGAGATTATGGATCCCAACTAATTTAAAATTATAAGAAATATTGTTTTCACCATTCGGTAAAATTTTGAGAAAAAACGAATGGACAAAAAATAAAAACGTAAACAAAAAAATTAATAAAAGTTTGTAAAAATTTGCTTACGACTCAAATAGCTTTTCAAAAATTAAAAAATATTGTCTTCAAACTTTTTTTATTTCACAGAAAATATTGCTTCGATATTCAGTAGTTTCCAACAGTCCGTTTTCATAAAAAAATAAAATCTACAAAAAATAGTTTGCAAATTTGGTAAACATTGATGGTCGGTTCTCGATATATCTCAAATTAATTTCATTTATCCAATTTGTAAAAATTTAAGAAATGCTAATAACATTGGTAAAAATTTGTTTTCGACTAAAAATCTAATAAACAAAACTAGATTTTCAAACTACACTATTTCTTTATATGAAAAATATTGTTGTTAATTTTAAAATTTTTAAGAATAATAAAACTAACAAATTTTTTAACCCTACATTTTTTTAATCGATAGACGTAATGGGTAATTATCAGTGTGGGTCGCATCCCAGCGTCTTTTTTTAATTCATCGATAGAACCGTGATGCCCATCTATCTGATTTATGTAGATGGATAATTTTTGCGAAAAAGTTTCAAAGAGTACACTATAGTTGCCTTCCTTGAAATTGAATGTACCTTTAACAACGATCACACATCTGCAATAACATCTACACTTGAATCTCTGCACGAAAAGAGTTCAAATCACATAAAACCGATTAAGTTCTATTCTCAAGGAAATACTATTAAAGTTTTTTAGAAGAATCTAAACACCGTGGTATCATTTTAGGCAAAGAACTAAATGAGAAACGTTGTATAAAAGAAAGAGTCAAGAAAACTCCGGTAGCTCTTTTACAAGTCTCTCATTCCGCCTTTCTAACCACTGAAGAGTGTTCTAGTCAAAACTTTTAGCAATAAAAGAAGTGATATCCGGATTTCCTTCAGATCAGGCTGCCATTAATTATTTGGACCCTTGAAAACTTTATAACAAATGCTGAGAATATGGAAGCACCACTTCTGCAGACTGTATAACGGCGATGACGAATCAAATTCCGATGGCAGGCAGGATGTTCCATTCAACATAGACGACGAAAGCCAACAATCCCGTCCTCCCGACTTAGACGAAGTAAAGATTGCCATTTCTAAGCTGAAGTCAAATATAGACGCTGGAGCGGATGGCTGGAATGCCGAGCAGATGGATGCTTAGGAGCATGCACCAACTTATCTGTAAGATATGGTCGGAAGAAAGCATTTCCGATGAATGGAAAAAGAAGACCCTCTAAACTGCACCAACTATAGTGGAATCAGTCTACTTCTTCAGTCTAAATCTTCTCTGCCGTAATATGTGAACGTCTAAAGCCTATCGTCAACAACCTGATAGGTCCTTATCAGTGTGGTTTTAGACCAGGAAAGTAGACAGTCGATCAAATATTCACATTACGGCAGATCCTGGAAAAACCCAAGAACACCAAATGGACACCCACCATCTTTTCATCGATTTGAAGGCCGCATATGACAGCATCCACAGGGACGAGCTGTTTAAAGCCATGTCTAGTTTTGGCATCCCTGCTAAACTCGTCTGTTTGTGCAGGATGACCATGGAGAATTCACGCTGCTCTATAAGGTTGAAAACAACTTGACAGAACCTTTTGATGTGCAAAAAGGTTTTAGACAAGGTGATGTGCTGCCACGCGATTTTGTTAACATCGTACTTGAAAGAATAGTGCGGAGCTTACACGTCAACATTAGAGGCACTATCTTTCAAAAGTCTGTCCAATTACTGGCATATGCTGATAAAATTGACATAATCGGAAGAACTCAGCGTGATGTCAATGGGCTTTTGTGAGTATTGAGGTAGAGGCGTCAAAAATGGGTCTCGAAGGACCAAAGTGTCGCTATATAAGACTCTTATCATCCCCGTCCTGCTATACTTTGCAGGAACATGGAATATGACAAAAGCGGATGAAAACACCTTGGGTCGTTTCGAGAGTAAATTTCTTCGTATATGATCTACGACCCCGTATGCTTCGAAGGGGAGTGGAGGGAGCAGAAAATGGAACGACGAGCTGTACGGGCTGTAGTGCGACGTAGACTTAGCCAGAAGGGAAAAATCCAACGACTAAGATGGCTGGGTCACGTAGAGTGCATGGAAACCAATGCTCCGGCCCGGTAAGTCTTCGAATCCACACCCACAGGACAGCGGATTTGAGGAAGACTGCGGATCAGGTGGCGGGCACAAGTGGAAAGTGATCTCAGCCAACTTGGAGCGCGAAACTGGAGACATCTAGCTAGAAACCGAGCTAGATGGCGAAGTTTTTTGGGTAAAGCTCCAGTTCACACAGGACTGTAGCGCCAACTTAAGTAAGCAAGTAAGTAAAACTCTATAACAGTCTATAACTGTCGATCATATTTAATATAGATAACACAATAGTTATAGTAATTCACCATTACTGGTGCTGGGCCAAAGCGATATTCCAGGAAATTGTAAGACAGATGAACTCCCCAAAAATAATTCAGTACTTTTCATTCTACAACGTTTGGCTAATTCTATCATATCAATAGCTACGTGTAAATTTTTTTACTAAAACGTGATACTATTAAGAAAACCAACATAAGATGGAACATCACCAGCTGGCCTAAGTTAGATTAGAGGCAAATTGCAAGTCGATAATTGGGGTCTTAATCAATAGGAAAGAACGCCATGGCTAGGCTTTTTTTTGAATCCCCTTTTACAGATGCAGTATGGACGAGCAAGAATAAGAAACAGTTACTTACAACCTCTGTACATGCCCTGTTCTAGCTCAAAAACGTAAGACCTACGGTTAATAACAATCTAAGCTTACATAGCCATAAGTAATTTTAATTGGAATCATTGAGCTCAGAAGAAGGTCTTAAGATTCATGTGGTATCACAATGTGCATAATTGCGTCTTTTTTCATAACGGATATATACTTCAACCTAACCTAAATTTACATAAACTAACCTAAGTTGTTAATTTACCATTGAAAATTATTGTAGTCGGTTTGATTTGTCGAACTAAAATTGTTGACATTTTTCAATGTTTCGAGGTCCTATTTTCAAGATTATCGTTCTTAGAGGGATTTCTGTTGGTACATGGGTTGTGTACGTTTCATTAATAAGATTAAGTAATAACAATTGAGTGACAGTGATTAAAAAAAAAACAAACTCGAATATTTTTCGAACAAAATAATTTTATACTGAGAACACAATATTTCTCAAAAAAGGCCTGCAAGAGATTTGTATTCTTGACTTGTATTTTGAAAACTAATTAATAAATTAATATCAATTAGATTTTATTATATACAAAATATGATTGTTGAATTGTGGTCATATTAAAAAAAAATCCATTCAAATTTTATAGTTCTACCAAAAAACTACTTAATTTAAAAAACTACTTAAACTTTAGGTTTTAGTCGGCACGCTTTTCAAAGATCTATGAGCAGTATTAATAAACCAATGGGAAGTCATAACTGTATGAAGAATGCAGCATCTTTTAGAGCGTTTCAAAATATGCGAAAGATATGAATTTTGATTGTTAAGTTAATGGTCAGCAACTGGCGGACCGCTTTTCGCTTGTGAAACTCAAAAGTTCAAATCTTGAACCACTAACTTTTGTTAGTTAAATGTTCCAATATTTTTAAAAAAGACATCTCAAAACAAGTATTTATTTATTTTCCAACAATTCTTGAATGCAAGAAGAAAGTATCTAAAAAAAAAATATGGATTGTTTTTATGGTTTTCATCCCATCTGAGAAACGTATTTTAATGCAAAATTTTCAAGACTTTGGAGAGATGGCTAAGCTATTTAAACTCATGAAATCACCACATAAAGTTGATGCGGCGGCAAATTAAACTAGCATGACTGCGGAGTTATGTATTATGTATTTCAAGGCCTTTTGCTGCAAATAGAAATATTTGAGTTGTAAACTGATATTTTCCTACCAATATTTTAAAACTGCATCTACTGGAGAATTTTAAGGAAAAAATGTTACAGAAAAGTACGGAGATTTATAAAAAAACAGCTTACAACATAGTTTGGCTCGACTTATACAATCCGAAGCTCGAGACTATCGAACAACCACCCGGACGATATTTTTGCATTTCATGTTCAACGCGTAAACCAAACAATACAAAGCTGGCTTAAAACCATCGTTGTCATTTCGTATATATTAAAAGTTTATTTTTAGTGGACCTCGACGAAATTTTTCATTTAGTTTTAGAACCTTTGAAAAATTCGCTGTCATTTCGTAAATATTAAAAGTTTGTTTATAGTGGACCGCGACAAAATTTTTCATTTAATTTTGGAACCTTTGAAAAATTGGTGTAAAGAAACAAGTTAATTATGAAGTAGAAAATTCAACGCTATTAATTGCCTTATTGATATATAATACAATTTTTTTCAATTGCAGTCCTTGGAACTTTGACTTTTCGAAATGAATTTCAATAATTTATCTATAGTCAAATGTTTGGTCTTATTTTTAAGATGTATACTTTTAATTTATTACTTCATATGATTGCTATCCGAAAGAATATTTTTCTCAAAAGGAAATACTCAAGTTTACTTTTCAGTTAAAGCTCATTCAAATATCTATACCATAAAACTTTGATTTGCAGATGATATCAAAGTCCTGAAATTAGAACAGATGTTACTTTTGATAATTGCTCTTTTAGATAACAATTCTTTTTTATGATTTCAACATACAAAAATATGTCTTTTGGCAAACCGTGTGACATTAATTGAGGTTCTATCTAAATATGGTCCTCTCTACAACCTTTCCTTATTTTTTTTTAAAGAAAAAAACTGTTATAAACTACAACCAATGGGGCATTGACTGCATCCATTAACAACTTCCTAGGGAGTCCTATCGTATAATAAACGTGTCCAACCCATAACATGATGTACACAGCTAAACACTGTACACAGGGCTCTGCTCATTTAACACGAAAACGGATAATGTCATTTGGCGGCGGCAGCAACATCGTCCTCGTCGTAATATCAGTGACAGTGCAATTCATTGCTTTGTCAGTACGGTGTCCTGGGATATCGAAACGCCATTATATGCCAATATCCATTTCATATACTTTCACATCTCTAAGCGGATGTGATTTTTCTATTTTTCTATGTTTTTCTTTTGTTGGCAAAGCGCAGCAAGGCGAACGCATAGTTTTCATTTTTTTCACTTCGGGAAAACAAAACAAAATGAAGATGAACAAATGAAAATAAAAAAGATAACTGCCATAAGATGAAAAAGAAAATCAAGACCCAGAGTAGTAGTTTATGGTAAACCGCAATGCGAAATCTGTCACAGAGCAGGCACAGCCAGGCAGCAGGACATATTCGAGGAAGCGATTTAAAGACAAAATGCATTGGCCCGTTTGAGGAGTTTTTACAAAGTAACACTTTCCGCTTCTTTTATATGATGCCACAAGCGGATGTTGGATGTTAGATGATGCAGACACTCGACTCGCTTTCGTTATTCGACTTCGACATCGACATCGACATTTGGACGACAATATATATCGTTTTTACGAAGACAGCAGGAGCAGCTGAGAAAATATGAGTCTGTTTAATAAATACTTACGTTAGCTCTATTTAAGTGGGAGCAATAATTTATATCCGGACTCTAACTCAAACTCAACTTCACTTGGATCGAGAGATGGGGATGAAGATGAAGATGAAGATGGGGTTTGTGCGAGAAGCTTAGCCCTTCACGTCTGTCGACGCGACGTCGAGTGCTAAAGTTGTTCAGTTTCAGTGTCCTGTTCCGAGTGTGTGTCGAATAAGTGTGTGCTCGGTTCATATAAGCCATGGAGACAGCACACATATGGAAAGACAAGAAAAGTGCTAAAAAATATGTTTTTTTTTTGTGAAAATTTAAATTTTCTTCCTAAGTTGGTGGAACGGTCCTTGTCATATAACTCCTTATATTACTCGCATTTCCACACCCTCCACACCATAAACAGGCTTTGAGCAAATATTTTCTCATGCCCAGTGCACATTGTCACACCGAAAGTCCTTTGAGAGACTTTGAGACGGTGGTGGCGGATAGAGCGGCGTTGTCTTCGTCAGTCGTGGTGACTGGTAGCTCTGGTGGCATTCGGTAACGGTAGCAGAAAACGATGGGCATGTTGATGATGTCGTTGTCGTTGTCGTTGTCATCTTCTAGTCAAGTAAATATATTGTCCTCAAAGAGTCACACAAGGAATGAACAATTTATTGCCTCATCTAGCTCCTATAGTCCGTGCTTTCTATCCTCAATGCTTGGCTTATACTGGCTCCGTGTAAACTCTATATATGGTGTAAGTTGATGGGGACAGGGAGTCATTTAAGTACCCTTATAGGTAGGCATATAGGGATGTAGGTATAGCTTCTCCATTTCTTTTTTTTTCAAGCATTATCATCATCAGAAATAGTTACAGATTTTGTTTGTGTTTATCATAAAATGTGCTTGGTTGCGATGTCCTCCTTATGGCATGGATTTCATTTTTATGGAGCTCTAGCTAACACAATCTTTGGATATATCTGAATTATAGGCATGGCTTTATAAGCCTGGATTTTTTATGATTTAATAAGCCCTATTAATGAGAAACAGCTCTGAAGAGCATGGAAGCGAATATAAAAATAAAATTTAAGAGGAATATAGATGCGTGCCTACTGCCTGTGTGTAAGGCTAAGAGTGTGAGAGAGGTATTGGATATTTAGAAGAGAAGAAAGAAATATTCAGCAATATTTTTAACGGTATATAGGTATCAAGAAGATGTAAATTAAAATAAAAAAATTTAAGAGTGAGGAAGAAGTATTTTTATCCCGATGGCAAAGTACTTCAATTTATAATTGAAATGTTAAAAAATTGTAAACATTGTTTCTACCAATTTATAAGTTTTTACAATGTACTTACCGTTAAACGAGGAATGATGCCAGCCAAATCAAATCAATCGTTTCATAGGATGCGCAGAAAGGCACGTGCAGGGTATAAATATCTACGAAAAAAAAATATACAATTCAATAAAATTTCTAAATAGAAGTGTACTAAAATTTTTAGTAAGTATAATATGAGATTTCATAAATATAATTAATAACTTAAAATTTTTAGACATGTGGTTTTCGATCTGGCAATACTTTCTTGGAGTTGGTCTTTTTGACAGCTGTCACTTGATTAAAACTCTGTTGGGTTTGGTATTTCTAGAATTTCTCCTGAACAAAATTTGAAAATCGTTCAAATTTATTAACAAAATCATGGTTCGGTTCCGCACAGTCAACAAAACAAACAATTTATTGAAGGAAATTCTTTGTGAGGGCATAACCTCAAATCGTGGGCCAAAGCCTTTGACAAATGGCCTCCAAGATTGTACATGGGATTTAATACAGTTGGACGATTTACTGTCATCGCTTGTATATGCAGAATGCCCGAGACAATTGACGCCTTGAAAAAGAATATTCGGTGCGTTATTGCTGGCAAACGGCCAAAACATCTGCAAAAAGAGTTCGAAAATTGGGCTTTTCGGCTGGAATTAATTTGAGTTAGCCACTTTCCCAAAACCATTTTAAGAACTTAATGACCAATTCTGACCTTCATAATAAAGCTGGATTATTCCTTCTTTCATAACACTATTCGTTAATATTTTATTTCTTTTTAAAAATCACACATTTCAAAAAACACTTTTTATACTTACATATCGAGGCTTAACGTACATTATTAGAATTCAGTAAAACCTCTAAACCCATACGGTGATGATATACTTTCCTGGAGTTGGTTAGTATTGAGTTACACAACTAACAATTTTACTTGTCTCTAAGAATCTAATTTGTGACTTGCAGTGGGTGTTTTATTTTGGACATATGGTTTTCAGTCTAGCAACACTTTTTTTGAAGTTATTCTTTTTGACAGCTGTCACTTGATTTGCTTTTTCATAATGTCTAGAGTTACTTCTAAACAACGTTTACAAATCGGGCATATTTATTGAAAAATAATGGTCGTTGGTACAGTCAACGAAAAAAACAGTTTGTTTCAGGAAACTTTTGAAGGCCTTAATGACAAGATGTACTATTTAACACAGTTTGGCTGTTGTTATGCATACAAAATAAAATATGAAGAAAAGTTTGTTTTTAAACCACACGTCTCAAAAATCACCCTTTATTATAACATATTGTGGTATAATATAAATAAATTTGTTATAAATAACTCTCATCACAATAGCCTTTCATGAATAGCGTTAGTAAATTATGAAAGGTGGAAACAACTTCATATAATGGTCACAGACTTATTTAAGCAGTTAAAATGTTATTATGCAGTGTTATTGCTTCCTAGTAAGCAGCAAGAAAAAACTTTTAAATAAGTTATGTAAGACCATTAGGAATCTATATTATAAAGCTTAAAAAAGGCCTTATAAAATACTCCAAATATTAAGGGATGACTCCAACCAAAAGTTATTGATTGCAGATCTTGAAATCTCAAGTTAGGTTTTAAAATATTAAGGATTGCCTTGTCAATTAAGAAAGGCCTTGAAATAAAAAGGAGATCTTGAAATATAAAAGAAGGTTTTGGAATCCGTAAGAAGGTGTTCAGATATTGAAATAGGTCTGGAGATTTTAAGAAAGGTCTTGTAATATTATAGAAGGTTTTGAGCTTTTGGAACTTAATAAAGCGAGGTCTGGATTTTGCAAGACATATATTAGAATTTAAATTTTCTTAAATATTCAAAGGTAAGTCTTAACATAGGGTTTTAAATTAGGGCGAGTAGATTTTGGGGTCTTGTGGTGGCCATTTTGTTTTGGTAAAATCTCACAAATCTTTTGTATATTATTCAGTTCTTGATGTCAAATCATCATGGCAAGTTACACGATCGAACAGCACGTTCAAATGATAAAACTTTATTATAAAAATAAGAGCCACCGGTAGACGTGGTGGCCTTTCACAATCGACCTTTAACGTTTGGCGGCCAAATTTGAGACGACCGGTTTAGTTAACAATCAGCCAACACTCGTACGTTCAAGGAAGGCAAGATCGGACGAGAACTTCGCCACGGTCGTAAAAGTGCACAGCATAACCCGAGAGATATCCTAGCCCTGCACAAGAACTCGGCCTTTCGCAGACTTCAACTTGGCAAATTTTGCTTTGGGACTTGGGCCTACACCCGTACAAGATCCAACTTCGAATCGTTTTGAAGAGGACCTCAATTTTGACCGAAAAATCATCAGAATACCAACTAGGTGATAATGCATCCTCAAAAAGTTGCCGTTTGGTGTGGATTTTGCACCGGCGGAGTAATTGGTCCATACTTTTTTTAAAATGACGTTAGGGAGGCGATCACCGTCAACAACGCGCGCTACATAACGATGATAAATAATTTCTTATGGCACACATTGAACTATAATATGTACCTATGTACCTACTTATGTGGTTTCAGAAGGACGGGCGGCGGCGCGGGGCGCTGCGTGCCACACAGCAACCACCACGACCGACACCTACACACAATATCTACCCGCCCTTATTGAAAAATCCTGTATATTAGTGAATGTTTTAAAATATCAAAGGTTGACTTAGAGTTTTAAGAACGGTGTTTAAATATTAAGGGTGGTATTGAATTCCAAGAAAGGTTTCACATTTTAAGGAACTTCTTACAAAGACAAGGAAGGTCTTGTAATTTAAGGGAATACCATGAACGGATGCTTGGATTTATCGTTGAATTCAAGGAAAATCTTGAATTATAATTGTTGAGATTTAGGGAAAGGTCTGGATGTTAATATAATAATAAAATGGTCTAATTTTTTGATTAAGATTTTATTAGTTTGAACATTAAAAATTACCCTGAAATCATGTATCGTACAGTTTGGAATGTATAAAATTGAATATTTAAGTTTGTTTTATCTATAAATCTTCCATTCACCCCTTCTTAAAATGACACTTTACAAAAAGCAAATATGGCCATTTTTAACGTGTTACTAAGGATGACATCCTGCGTTCGGTTCCAATCATAAAATTGATAAATTAATCATTTGGAGGTTCCGGTTATATTTTTGCTAGAATTTTCAGACTATTTGTAGAATATTGTGATTAAAAATATTTTTAAAATATGTATGTAAATCGTAGAATGTGGCGTTAATCAATATTTTTCTATTTTCAGGTTTTGGCAAGACTACAATAACGTAGGTGCAAAGGAATTATAAAGGTTTGTAAAAAATCAATACAAGCAGTTTCAACTAAGGGCCCTCCCTTAGCTTTTGCACAATATCAAATGTGAAGGGTGAAGGGTGTACATAGTACCAAGATTTTATTGAAATCGTAAGTCGTTGATATCAACCCACTGAGACGACAAAAAATTGTTAATCATCGTAATATAACTTTTTCCATTAGCAGTTATGACCTGGCGAACGTCTATTTTGTTCATGATGCTCAGATCGAACATACTTGAGAAGAAAAATACATATTTGAGATATATTGCTAAAACTTTGTCAAAGTTGTCAAAAATGGCGTACATCACATTTAATGTAAAACCAAAGTTCGGCTGCAATAATTCATATACTTATCAATTGCAATTTGGAACTTTCAAACATCGGTATTGACTGATTATGGGGTAATATCTGATCCACAAACAGTTATTAAAAAACAAAAATTAAGACAAGCATACGCACAGTGTTCGATAATTATCTTTGTATCTTTTTATCTTTTGCTTCGTGATCCAGATCAGAGAGGATACATTTATTTGCTTTACAAAAACAAAGCGAAATCCTTGCTTGAATCTATTTTTCTCCTCGAAAAATTAGTTTTACCATTTTACACTAGGTGACATTTTGTCTTGTAAAGTTTGGAATCACTTTGAACTATTCCATAAAAACTGTGTATCCACTGCAATTATGCTCTAAACGTCTAATAATATAATTCAAAATGATGATCCGGACAGTTTTATTTTCTTGATTTGCTATAGATTCCTTATTTATTTACTTAAGGTGGCGCTACAGTTCTGTGTGAAACAGGGCCTCACCCAACTAAGTTCTCCAAGCAGCGCTATCCCTAGATAGATGTCTCCAGTTTCGCGCTCCAAGTTGAACGATGTCACTTTCCACTTGTGCGCTCCATCTGATCCGCGGTCTTCCTCTACTGCGCTGTCCTGTGGGTTTGGATTCGAAGACTTTTCAAGCCGGAGCATATGTTTCCATGCGCTCTACGTGAACCAGCCATCTTAGTCGTTGGACTTTTATCCTTTTAGCTAAGCCTGTAAAGCCCGTATACAGCTCGTCGTTCCATCTTCTTCTCCACTATTTTTCGATGCATACGGAACAGCAGATCACTCGAAGCGACCCAAGGTGCTTTCATCCGCTTTTGTCATAGTCCATGCTTCTGCACCGTATAGTAGGACGGGGATGATGAGGGTCTTATATAACGACACTTTGGTTCCTCGAGAGAGGGCTTTTCTACTCAATTGCTTCCTTAGACCAAAGATACAGCGGTTAGCAAGAGTTATTGTTCGTTTGATTTCAGCGCTGGTGTTGTTTCTGTGTTGACTATCTCAAAGTTACGTCTGTCGATGATGACATTTGACCTAGACGTCGGTGGTGTAAGTTATTTCTTGACGACAGCATGAACTTTGTTTTGCCCTCATTAACCGTTAACACCATTTTTGCCGCCTTTGCCTCAATACTCACAAGAACCCCATTGACATCACTCTTAATTCTTCTTATTGTGTCAATGTCATCAGCATATGCTAGTAACAGACTTTTGAAAGATAGAGCCTCTATTGTTGACGTGTAAGCTCTGCACTATTCTTTCAAGTACGGTGTTATAAAAAACCCTTGACAGCGCATCACCTTTCCTAAAACCTTTTTTGACATCGAAAGCTTCTGTTAAGTTGGAGCAGTGTAAATTCTCCATGGTCTTCCTGCACAAACGAACGAGTTTCGCAGGGATGCCAAAACTAGACATGGCTCCATACAGCTCGTCCCTGTAGATGCTGTCATATGCAGCCTTGAAATCGATGTTCTAGGGTTTTTTCCAGGATCTTCCGTAATGTAAATATTTGATGGAATGTGGACTTTCCTGGTCTAAAACCATACTGATAAAGACCTATCACGTTGTTGACGATGGGCTTTAGACGTTCAAATATTACGGCGGAGAAGATTTTGTAAGAGATGTTTAGTATACTGCTTCTATAGTTGTTACAGTTTAGAGATGTTTTAGCGGAAATACCCCTCCCCCTTCCTAGTCTGCTAACCTAAAAAACCTTCCACTAAGGCTGGAACTCAATCTCCAGTTGAGGTACTAGGCACCCGATGTTCACCGTGGGGAGGTGAGAGTAGGAGTTGATAGACAGAGGTGGGTTTTGAGAAAAACTTATAGACTCTTGTGTCCTCTTAAGTGCACATGTACACCATTTGAACATACAAATAACTACAAAGTCGTCATTAAACAAAATGATCAAAAGGCAATTCTGCTCTAAACGTCAAATAAAAGGTATAATTTAAAACGATGATCCGAGCAGTTTTATTTTCTTGATTTGATTTGGATTGAATCTTTGTGAAAATAAAACGCGTCTATAACAGCTTTATAAATTCAAGAGTTTAACAGACCTTGTTTTTATTTATTAATATTTTTGTTCTGAATTTGATGTTGTTAAAGGATTCAGGCGTATAAAACTTATTTTAAATTATTTGCCATAAAATTTCTCATGCAAGATTTACATACCGCAAAAAAATTGAAGACCTAATTCCTTGAAAGCTTTTGGCTGATGTTGAATATTAATGAATGAATTATTGTGATTTTAAGAAAGAAAACAAAATAAAAGATTCATCAACATCTTTGGATGCGTACTTCCCTCCATGTAAAAGTGTCAGTTCAATCTACATTTTCCTATACATATATGACTTGGACATTATGACAAATTATTTATTTGTCCTTGACCTAAAATTTGAAATTTCTTGATTACCCAAAATCTACACCCGCCTAGTAGTTGTCGTAAATAATATATGGAAGTGAATCACATATAGATGGCGGGTAGGACGTAAATATACACTGAGAATATTATAATATGACGTACTATGAGTGTGGGTAAGTAAATTAATTTACCACTCAGGAAATCTGATACAGCATGTAAGGCCTTAGCATACCTTCCCTTTAACTCTACAATAACAGTAATCTGTACCTTCCATTACGACCAAATTATGTATCCCTTTTAATTACACAACACACACTCAACTAGGACCTAATATGAGGGTAATTATTAGAATCTAGAACCAAGGCAGAATGTCAACGAACGCAAATTCACTTCCCATAATCCAACCAAACCGAACCAAAATGAACCAAACCAACGCAACCCATCCCAATCAAACTCAGTCCAACCCGAGCCATCCCATTCGCATTCGCCCTCCACATTTATTGGAGAGAACTTACAGAATTAAGCGTTACAAGTGCAACACATTATCATCATCCTTCTATAGCTTCTACCAACTCTCCCCCATCGCATCCCCCTAAATACACATGAATCAATAAAACCAAAAACCATCTCAACAATCACTGCTCCAACAGTGAACAGTCCTGGCTTGGCTTGGCTATGACTATGGCGATGGCTTTGGCTAGGGGTGGCTAAATAATGATGTGCTTGATTTTTGTTCCAACCCCAGGACTATGTCGACAGTCGAACGACACGACGACGACGATGATGATAATCATGATGATGATGATGGTGATGACGATGACAAGGACCTATATAGGACCTACGAGTAGGACTTATATGATACGAATAACTGTAGTATAAGGATACAGCAATGGAATGGCTTCGCATGTGGGTCCTTCTGCCCACATAAATGAGCAATGAAATCTACTGCCGCCGACTAACCTCTAATAATTGAACGTACACCATATCAACATGCACAAATTTGTCCCAGTCCCCCAGCCTAAGCACCCAGTCCTTTCCTTATTTTATACCTACTGCCACTCCATCAGCTGCTTCCGAGGCTTTAGTTTTGTGGAAATATTAAATTCTGAGTACTCAGCTTTAAAACAGGACGCAACACATACATAAACAACTCATTAAAGTGCAACAATACACACCTATAGCTCATTCTCATCTGTGCTGTGGATGCTGCATCGCTTGCTACAAAGAGCCACCAGCCCGACGACAGAGCCGTTACAGTTTCCCCTGGCCAGAGCTCTACAATGATATCACTACTCAGAACCACCATCCGAAAACCACACCAACGGTTTTAGTGAGACGTGTGGTGTCAGCGATGAGAGTGTAAACTTTAACGCGCTAAATCAGAGCAAACGTCATGCTGAATGGAAGAAATGAGCGTTTCCATCGGCAACGTCAAGCTCGGGAGGAGGGATTGCAACATGCACCGATGTTTCAAAGCTTTGCTGAATTGAAAATAAATCGAAGAGCTTAAAATCCTAGAAGCTCAACAAAGTAGGGTGCATGCGCATGAACTTAATCCCGGGGCCTGGAATGCGGGCGGAGTGGGATACAAAGAAAAGTACCACAATGATATCTTGGAACAAGGTCGTGGATTGACGATGAATAAAATCTTCTAATGGCGTCGAACAGCTGTTCAGAAAGTCCTTTTTGTAACAGCCATACTCACTACTCACAGCCACAGCAGTTTTTTGTATTGGAATGTGTGCGGTGCGCGGGTTAGCGACATTGTGTGGATTAAAAAGAGAACAAAAAAATAAAACCAATTGCTCGAGGTCCTTGTGCGTAGGAAGGTAGCTATAGGACAAACAAAAAAACAGAAAAAAGCTTCAAAATGTCTAATATCCAAGTCCTTTTTGTTGTTGTGTTATTTTCTATCCAGTCCATTGTTTCTGGGCCTCTTAAAAAGACGACGCAACGACGATGGGAAAATAATCCTTAGATCGTTAGTCGGTTATAAATGAAACAAACAGTGGTTTGTGGTTTGTTTTTTGTTTTTGTTTTTTTTTTGTGTTTCCTTTCTTTTAAGTGCGGAAAAGATATCCTTATTCGTTATTCTAGGAAGAGTTGGTTAGGTAGAAATGTCATTTATTCCTCCACCCGAATGACTGTCCCGAAATATATATACAAGCTCTGCTAGCCAAGAGTGATTCAATTAGAATCGTATTAAACACTTGTGCTCGCAAAAGGATATTTTCGAGATTTTTATAATTGAGGCTAATTAGGGATCATAACATTATTTTTTTTCCGTTTTAAAGAGGATATCATCAAAATGATTTAAGAAAGCAGCTTTTTTTTTATATATATATATATATATTTAATCTAAGAACAGAGGTAGACAAATTTCTAGGTATTTGGGTTTATCATTTCTTAACATGGTTTCATTAGGGACATTTTGTTCTTATTTTAAGTTGAAAATTAATTTATTTATTTATGTAGGAGTTAAATTAAGTCAAGATTAAAGGATGGATACGTAGGGGTAGGTACTTTTTATAGAAATATTTTATTTTGATGGAAGATGACAGAGCTCGGGTACTGGATTTAAGGATTTAATATGATATTTTAGTTCCAGTGAACATTTTGACTGGAAAAAGAATTTAGACAGAAATTGATGACACAGTATGTGATTTCTTCGTTTTTTTTGTTCTTTTTTGTAAATTGAACGCGCACTTAAGGGGTTATGAATACCCTTATAATGATTAAACACAGTGCGAGCAATTAGGAAACGAGGATAGGATTAGAAAGGAGAAACCGATGCACTTTGGTTTTGAATGTCTGCACATTTTTATGAGCGGGTAATATTGAACCAGGTTAAGCATTCCACATTCGCGTAGTGCGGCGAAAGAAAGAATCTGTACTTAACAGAACGTTCGAAACTGAGCTCTAGGGTTAACTGATGGGCATTACTAGGAGTACGATAAAACAATGAGGGGCATGATACCTTGCGGTGTTCAAGAAAAACAAATATTTCGGTAATTGAACGATCTTCTATCATTTTAGAGCTCTTTTTTTTTAGTTCTATCCCAAAGACTCAAGTACGTTATTATGGCACCCAGACCAGAGTTATACTCGAGTTTTGGACGAAAAAAGCTTTGTTAATTATAGCCAAATCAGAAGAGGTAACAAAATTCTTGCATCGTTGGAGATAACCTAAACACTTAGCAGCATTTTTGGCAATGACAAATATGTGATCACTCCACAACAAGTGGTTTTTAATGCGCATACCTAGGACTGATAGCTAGTAGTACTAACGAAAAGTGGCATTGGGAGAGGGTTACGCTTTTGCGACAGTAGACAGTTTTGATTCCCCATTGGACAATGCTGTCAAGATCACAATTCAATGCGCTTACCTACGCTGCCCTTTGTAGTCCTAAGAACAAGGATAAGAATCTAACAACGAATATGAAAAGCTGAGGGAGCTGTCATCAGCGAAACACTGAAGAGTGTTATAAGTTTCAGATAAGAATTTATAAAAATAAGGGAGAATATCAGACATAAAACAGAGCCTTGAGGTACACCAGCGTTTATTTTGAGGATATCAGATTTCATCAATACCAAAAGTACGCATTTTCGATAAGAGAACTTGATGCCAAACTCTATCAGCAGTGGATCTATTGAAACGAAAGCCATACTGACGGTCATTAAAAAGCTTTCGTTCTTTAAGATAAGCTGAAAATCAGCGTTTGCATGACCTTGGAAAAAAGAGATGTAAGTTCAATTGGACATTAGTAAGATGTCGAAGAGGATTCGCCGTTTTTAGGGACAGGCTAGACAAATGCAGTTTTTCATCCATCGGTTTCAGTAAAAATTCTTCTAATATGAATTTTCTACTTTTAAAACCTGCGTATACAGCGTTGACTAAAACATGAAAATGGTACAATAGTTATTAAACAAAGTAACTTTTGATCCAAGAAGGCAAAAAGGACCAATGTATGTCAGAAATTGGTCTCACAGACTCAATAAACTAAAGTTAATATCAAAACATTTATGATTTTGTCTGTCTTATTGTCAAAAGACTAAATTAATAGGATGTTTAGCAGTTTTTAAGCGAAAGACCTAAAATGTAATTTTTTTACTTAAGACCTTAGCCTTTTGGACTTAACATCTAGCAGTTTCCTTACAGAATTCCATCCTTCACATCCATTTTAAATATTAGTTATTCTCTCTAATACTATTTTCGTGCTGTCAAAAAAAAACCCTTCTTATCTTACTGAGAAACGGGGATATTGCTATAAAATGAACTACATCCTTTCGTGATCCAAGGTTACATAAAGTGCAAAATAAAGGAAGATCATCCCTGTGTAGTTCGAAATTCAAGTTAATCAGTTCTCCTCTTGCTCTAAAAATGGTTGATATGTTGAAGGTATTATTTTCATCCCGAAAATAATTGGATTCATTTAAGTCGCCATTAAGATTGCAGTAATATCGTCTATAAAGGGATGACTGCGTTTGCTCTTCAAACTCCTCTTTCTCATCCAGTCTACTTATAAAAACATACAAATTCTCTCTCTAAGCATCCATATTAGCAAACGTAACATTTAGATCCAGATTGTATCTTCTTGCCAAAAGTTGCCACTTTTTGTAAAACAAAGAGATAGCATGCGTTACAACAAGCCTAGTCAGACGGTTAGATGGCTGCGACATTGCTTTCATTATATAATCAAAGTAAAGCTTCAAGGTTTCAGTAAATATTGGCGACAATCCCGTTTCTAATAAAAGCATATAGTTTAGACAGTTCAAAGGGAGTTTGAACAATCTCTTGAAAAAAAATCTAAGAAATGTTTCAATTTGTTCGCAACCCCAAACCTGTGCAGCGTAAAACATGACACTTAAACTGACTGTAATCGAATTAATGCAGGATTTAAATATAGAGTTCAGTGTTGTTTTAGATAGTTGAAGCTTAATGGAAAGAATGAAAGATGACTTTTCGGAGATAAATTTGATGATATTTTTATGCCAAGATATTCGTATGCTCCTTGACGGTTTCAATATCTTCACCAACAAATGTGCACTTCTCATTTTGGGCATACCGTCCACCGACGTTTCGAAATATCATTATTTTGGACAATCATGCGACTTAGTTTTTGAGTCGTGTCCGATAAAAGAACAATATCATCAGCATACATGAGCACTTTAATTCTCCTTCCAGCCCGCAAAATTCCACCGCAAAGCACTTCATTCAGGTCGTCAAGAAATAGAATGAACAAAAGAGTATGGGAGTTTTACTCCCATGTTTTTTTGGAAACCAAACCGAAAGTATCTTTCCATTCCAAACTGCTGATTGTGTATCCGCGTACAAGAGTTTAAGAATATTTAGCATCTTTGTGAACATTTCCATCAATGACAATTTTTAAAATAGTGACCTTCTATGGATAGAATCAAAAGCTGCTTAAAAAGAATCGATGTAAAAAGCATACAGTTTCTTATGTTGGTCCTGGAACGATTGCGCAATATTCATTTCAGTGAAAATCTGGTCGATTGTTGAATGATTTTGCCTAAATCCAGCCTGAAAATCACTCAGCAGGTTCTCCTTTTCAGCCCATGTTGTAAGTCTTGTGAAAAGAACAGATGAAAAAAATTTTAATGAACAGTTCAGCAAGGAAATTCCTTTATAATTCTTGGCTAAATGTGTGTCACCTTTTTTATGTAATAGAAACAAAATTGACTTTCGAAAGCCTTGTGGTAAATTCATGAAGTTAAATATGTGATTAATTGCGTAATTCAGCATAATTAAAGCCTCTCCTGACTCTTGTAGCTTTCAAAAGGTATTCTGTTTTCCCCTGGGGCTTTGTTCTTCATTGTTTTTCCGATGGCCTCTTTGACTTCCTCCAAACTAATGCATCTATCTAGATAGTCATTTTCTACTAGAAGGCTGGAATATTGTACTATTAAGCAGTTGTTTATTGGGTTGGGAAGTTTGAAGCAATGCTCCTTAAGTATATTAGGGTGTAAGTTAACACCAATTGTGAAGGATCGGCCAGATTGTTTCTTTGCTTGGTGAACAAAGAAAAGTCTTCAGCATCAGTATTTATCTATAATTAAAAGCATTTTGATAGGACAATCCGTTCACAATAACAGTTGCTCCAGCGTCTTTTACTAATAAGAATGATCTTATTACATGGTATCATCCCAACAACAGCAAAAGATAGCTAAACACGTTAATGAAGAGGCTTTGATGGCTTTCGACGACTTGAGTTCATTTTTTAACTTAACTTTAAAAGATTCAAAAATTAGATCTGTACGCCAAATACGGTGTAATAAATTTTGTGGAATGTCTTATTTTAAAGACTGATCGAGAATTGACAAACGCACAATTTTGTTGAAATTACGATCTACAGTAGCAATATACTCATTTGTTCTTGAGAGACGCAAACAGTTTCCGTCCCTTACATTACTAACTTGGCCCAGATTAAATTATTCTCATTCTTTATTCAGTGAGTATTGTTGAGAGTGTTTGGCTCAATTTTTTATAATGGCCTTAATTTAACCTGTCAAATGTTAAAAGATGACACTTTCAAAAGTGACAGAAATCGAAGTAACAAGCTATTCAAAGTGAAACTTCTTTTTGGAAACCCTTTATTTGTAAACCAAAAGAATTGTATACATAAGAATATAGGTGGTAAAAACCCTAACAAAAACAAAACCCTTTTTTATGTTTCTTTCAAAATAATAAAAATAAGAAAAGAATACAATAGAATTGAAGTTTGACAACAAAATAGAAATAAAGATGACATTTTGGTCTTGACTGAAATGTGAGTGAACCAAAAGTGCATTCTTGTCACTTTAAATTAATTTCAGTACATAAAAGATGTCCTGATATGCTACTGATGCCATTACCTAGGTGTACAAGTATAACAAGTCTATATAAATAACTTTTAGTGCCCTCGTTGTTATATAGCTTCACCAATAAAGGACAAGAGTATAACGAATGATATTCCTTCCATTCATAAGATTGTGTATGTGTGTTCCTTAAATTTGTATATATGGGTCTTATTTATGTAGGTATACCTTTTTGTATAAAGCTGAAAGTCTTCTTCTGTGTTTATATGGGGATAGTAAAGTTAGATTTTTTTTGTATTTTTTGATTTCATAGCACCACATCTAACTAACTTCATGAAATTTCAAACTACATTGAAGTCCTGGGGGACTTTGAAAACTTTGGTAATTATTACGACGATTGAACTTTTTCAGTTGCTCTGGCTCTTTGGATATGTTAGTTGGTTGGTGGACAACTTCTATGTACATAGTACATACTGATGGTATATATACTCAAGCCATAGCAGTGATAGTACTTGATCACCTGCATTGAAAACTCACCGTGGCATCAGCGTCAGAATCATCATGCCCTTAAAAAGAGACAGGAAGGACGATTTTTATTTTTTAGTTTTTTGTGTATATATATACTCGTAGATAGGTACCTTCGTAACATAAAAAGGGGGAACTTTTGGTCAATTAAGCGTGTCAAAAGCGTGATTTAAACAAAAGACAGAAGGGGTTTAGTTGGTCTTTATTATAGGAGAAAGACGTCGAACTGAGTAAAGAAGAAGTAGTTAATGTGAAAGTTTAACAAACTCTCTCTCTAACGAAAGTTTTGTCTTCAAAATGATATAGCCATCAGGTGGTGTGGTATAAAGATAGTCTTGATGCATTGAGGTTAACAGGACGTATCGGTGCAATTTGCATGACTGACTTTGTGTGATGTCCGAAAACATTCGTTTTAATAAGAAACTCAAGTTGATGATGCTGAGGATGAGGATAAACTTGTTGGATAATCGGATTGAAGAAAACTGTGTCTTAATTCTTTTTATTTTCGAAATTTTCAATGAATGATGGAGACAAGGTTCTTAACAAGTAATTATTCTCTTACTTGAAGTCTTAAAAGTTTCATAACTACACAGATGAGAAAAACATAAATCTTTATTTTGTATGGAGTCTCTCATATAGTGCAACCAATCTTTAAGCTTTAAACAAAGAATCACGCAATCTTGGTCAGTTCATATGCACCGGTCGCAAACTGTGGAGAATGTGTCATATCTTCTTATAAGGGGTTTAAATGTTATTCAACTTTTTACTAAAACATATTGACAAATGAGACTTGTTAACAAAGTCTAGAGGTGTTAAACACGACACAATCGTAGCTTGTTCTAAATAAATCAAATATATCTACTCTCTTAAGTGCCAAAAAATATCCTTTAACTTTACGATGACCGTTATTAATGACACACTTTCGACGTGAAAATAAAAGTATATATTTTTAATTTAATTTTGGATGAAGTAGTGTTTCATAGAATACATCAAAACGCTGGAAAAGCTGTTCAACCATAAATAATCCCTGAAAAATGATAAACATGAGATATTTAAGGGTAGTTTGCTCTTAAAATATTACGGTTATATAATCGAGATTTTGTAGCTTGAAGGTTTTGAATACACGAATCATTTGTTAACAACATTTGTTGTTCACTGTCAAAGTTTAAATTTGTCAATCTGACCGACTTGAAAAAGCTGATCCTGAAAATTGTATTGTTTTATGGATAATACTCCTTAATATTTTGTTTAAAAGAAACGTTAGCATTTTAAAATGCACACATAGAAAAGTTGACCATTTGTGATTCTTGTGATTTATCACAAAAAAGGTATGTTCCAGTGGGGTTACTGCAATTTAATATTTTTAAGAAATACAAATTAAAAACTTGTAAAACTTAAATCACATGAATTACTTGACTTGAATACTAAGTTACAAAAAAGTGACGCAGTCATACTTTATGAATTGTTATTATTATTTTGATAATATACTGCTTTATTTTTGTAGAATTATTAGGTGCCTCAAAGCCTTCAAGATCATCACCAAACAGCGGTTGAAGTGTCTCACAGGCTTTAATCAGTGAGGGGGATAAATTTGAATAAACGGTGGGCAGCGTTTAATTGAGTCAGACATCCATCAAGACTCAAGATACAGCACGAGCGAAATGAATTTAATCGCCTTCATCAAGATTGAAGCCGACTAGGGTATAGTTCTCTTCACTTGAGGTCCTCTCCCACTTGGGTGCGCCACCTGAGTCGCGGTCTTCCTCTACTGCGCCGCCGTCCCTCGGGATTGGATTCGAAGACCTTCCGAGCTGGAGCGTTGATGTCCATTCGCTCTATATGACCTAGCCATCTAAGCCGTTAGACTTTATTTCTGCTAACTAGGTCAGTGTCGATGTACAGCCCGTACAGTTCGTCGTTATATCTTCTCCTCCATTCTCCATCTAAGCGTACTGGACCAAAAATCACCCAGATGAGAACCAGGATGATGAATGTCTTAAAGATGGTGATTTTACATGCTCGAGAGAGGACTTTACTTCTCAATTGCCTTCTAAGTCCAAAGAAACAGCGATTTGCAAGAGTTATTCTTCGTTTGATTTCAGCGCTGGTGTCGTTGTCTGCATTAATAGCGGTGCCTAGGTAGACAAAGTCCTTAACTACCTCGAAGTTATAGCTGTCCATGGTGACGTTTTGTCCAAGACGTCGTCGTTCAGTGTCCTTTTTTGATGACAGCATATACTTGGTCTTGCCCTCATTGACCAGTAAACCCATCTTCTTCGCTTCCGTCGCAATGCTCAAAAACGCTCCACTGACATCATGCTTTGATTTTCCAATTATGTCAATATCATCTGCGTATCCGAGTAATTGGATGGACCTTCGGAAGATTGTGCCTATAGTGCTGACGATTGAGTTTTGCACAATTCTTTCCAGAACGATGTTGAAGAAGTCGCATGACAGTGCATCGTCTTGTCTAAAATCTTTTTTGACATCAAATGCATCGGTAAGATCTTTTCCGACCTTGATAGAGCAGCGTGCATTCTCCATCGTCATTCTGCACAAACGGATAAGTTTGACAGGGATGTCGAAACTAGACATTGCTCGGTAGAGCTCTTCGCTATAGATGCTGTCAAACGCGGCTTTAAAATCGATAAAGAGATGGTGGGCATCGATTTGAAGCTCCTGGGTTTTTTCCAAGATCTGCCGTAGTGTGAATATTTGGTCGATAGTGGACTTTCCTGGTCTGAAGCCACACTGATAAGGACCAATCAAGTTGTTGACGAATAGCTTCAGACGTTCACATAATACGGCAGAGAGGATCTTATACGCAATGTTAAGGGGACTGATGCCTCTGTAGTTGGCGTAGTTTAGAGGGTCTCCTTTCTTATGTATTGGGCATACTATGTTGAGATTCCACTCATCGGGCATGCTTTCTTCCGACCATATTTTGCAGATGAGTACGTGTATGCTCCGTGCCAAGTCATTGCCGGCTGCTTTGAATAGTTCGGCAGCAATGCCTTCAGCTTCAGCAGCTTTGTTTGACTTAAGTTTAGATATAGCTATCTTCGCTCCATCAAGGTCGGGTAGGCGGAATTGTTGATCTGCGTCGCCGAGGTCTCCCTTACAGCGGAATTCGGTTCGTCATCGCCGTTATATAATTTGGAGAAGTGATCTTTCCATATTTTCAGCATCGACTGCGGTTCTACTACGATGTTCCCCTGGTCGTCTTTACAGGCTTCGATTCGTGGCTGGTACCCTTGGGAGGTTTTTTTTACTCTATCTCCTCGATCGCGCGCTTCTCATGCTCTCTTTTTTTCCATCTAAGAAGCCGGTGTTCCTCTCTCCTCTTCTGCTCGTACAGCTCGCGAGCAGATCTAGTCCTTTTGTTCAGCGCCGTTATGTATGCCTCTTGTTTCGCTGCGTGCGTTTGCCGGCATTCGTCATCAAACCAGGGGTTTCGCTGTGGTGGCCGTGTGAAACCTAGCACTTCAGAGGCGGCATCTCTGATGGCTGCAAGGCAATGTTGCCACTGGTTTTCAATGCTTAATGCAGGCAGCATAGGACTCCTTAAGGGGTTATTAGAGACTCGATCGGAAAAGGACATGGCAGTCTCTTGCTATTGTAGCCGTCTAACGTCGAATCTTCTCACAGTACTTCCTTGTTTTGGCTTGGATCGGGATATCCGTAGCCGTACCTTGGCTACAACGAGGTAGTGGTCCGAGTCAATGTTGGCTTCTCGGAATGTTCGGATATCCTGGTTACTGGAGAAGTGTCGTGCGTCGATCTGGTTGACGGTTGATTGATCAGGAGATTTCCATGTCCTCTTGTGGATATTAAGATGCGTGAACTGCGTACTAGCTACCAGAACGTCTCGCCCCGCAGCGAAATTGACCAGCCTGAATCCGTTGTCGGATGTAGTGTCGTGCAAGCTGTATCTCCCGATTATGCCATCAAAGATGTCTTCTCTTCCTAGCTTGGCATTAAAATCTCCTAAGACAATTTTAATGTCATAGCCAGGTCTATCCCATCGCACTTCTTGGATGGCTGTAATATCTGCCTTGCAGCAGCTTAGAGCTTCCGTTAATTGTTCGGCTGCACGTGGTCTGTTAAGGGACCTAACATTCTACGTACCGTATCCGAAGTTCGTTGTCCTTATTTCGTTTGCGTGGGTTGTCAACAGTGAATCCGTCCGTATCCGAGGCTTGTTGGTGCTTCGAAACTTAAGGTATTTTTACGTGGCCAGGAAGTCACCCCGACGGCACAACCCCCAACCTGGAGGGCCAGATTCTTAGTATAACTCCAAGGATGGGGAGCCGGATAAACCGCTCCTACAGGCCTGGGCTCCAAACAAGTCGAAGAAGTCTTATGAGTTGTTCACTAAGTAGTTCAACCTTACTGGAACTGTAGACGCCACCGTTGATTCCATCTCGAGAATTCGTCCGCTGCAGCCTGGATAAGGAGAGGTGCCTTAGAGGAAACACCTCTCCCCCCTCTCTCGTTTGCTGCCCCCAACAACTTTCCACTGGGGTTTGAACTCAATCTCCAGTTGAGGTACTCGGCACCCGATGTTCACCGCGGGGAGGTGAGAGTAGGAGTTGATAGACAGAGGTGGGTTTTGAGAAAAACCTGTGGACATTTGTGTCCTCTTGAATGCACATGTCTACCATTTGAACATCCTACGCTCATTAGAGGGACGTAAAATAGTGTGGAGAACATCAGATGGGAGATACAATTCGACGACAGTTGCCCAGCGGGAAAATTTCTGGGGAGGTTACGTCATGGTGTGGGCAGGAATGTCCGTGCACGGAATAACAGGTCTATGCATAGTGAAATGACCGGTGAACTCCAATGTTTACATCACCAACATTTTCGAAGAATATGTGGTTTCTTTTGCACCATTTACTGGTGAAAGTTTCTTGATTATCCAAGACAATGCGAGACCTAACGTTGCCAGGTGCATTAGGGACTACTTGGAAGAAGTAGAAATCAATGTGATGGCTTGGCATACCATGGTATCGGACGTGAATCCCATCAAACATAGTTGGGATCGGCTGAAAAAAATGATTGCGCTCTGCTCTTTCCGAGACACTAAGTGAGGAATGTGATAATTTGGACGATGCGATCGTAAAAACCTTATCCAAGGTATGTCGAGGTATGCTTTGATAGATGTTAGGGCAGTCAATACCCACTACTCAGTAACAAAAATTGATTAATTGTATGTTTTATTTAAAAGTTCTTTCCATTTATTTATTTTGTACATAATTTAATAATATAAAATGTTAAAAAAGTCTTTTTAACAAATTTAAAATGATTTCAAGGCGAACCACTGTTTTTGTAACTCAGTGTATATTACATTTTTTTTGCAGTCTACATATGAATGAACAAATCAATATGAAATAAATATAATTCTTATGCACTTGCTAGTGTTTTTAGTGTTTTTTTTGTTGTGTTTTAAATTGTATATTCTTGTGTATAGGTGTAAAATGTATAATTAACACGATTGTGCTGAATCCTCTTTTTATATTTTATTACAGTAAAATTAAAGTAAAATAACAACTACTATCCAATAACCACACAAATTTTAATTATTTTTCATTTTATTTAACAGTTTTTCACCCTCTTTTTGAATATGATAACGATGAAACCATTAATTTACAATTTAATGATAATATTGTTAAATTGAAAGGAAAAACATCTAAAGTGTTACCCTATGACATTGCTTTGGCAATAAAGAGCGGTACGTATGTATTTCAAAATATAACAAATTCAATAATAGCAGAAGCAAACATAAGCGAAATGAAACCTAATCGGCTTTATTTAATTTTTTTTTTATTTAATTTGGTTTGGCATTTAATTCAAATTCAAAATAAAAGCTAAAGAGGCTAACTTTGTGTAGATTTTATAATTCAGAATAGATGTGAAGTTTCTTACTTACTTACTTACTTAAGGTGGCGATACAGTCCTGTGTGAACTAGGGCCTCACCCACCAAACTTCTCCATCTAGCTCGGTCCCTTCTTAGATGTCTCCAGTTTCGCTCTCCAAGTTAGGTGAGGTCACCTTCCACTTGTGCGCGCCACCTGATCTGCGGTCTTCCTCTACTGCGCTGTCCTGTGGGTGCGGATTCGAAGACTTTCCGGGCCGGAGAATTGGTTTCATTGCGCTCTACGTGACCCAGCCATCTTAGTCTATGGACTTTTACCCTTCTGGCTAAGTCTACGTCGCTGTACAGCCCGTACAGCTCGTCGTTCCATCTTCTTCTCCACTCCCCTTCGATGCATAAGGGACCGTAGATCACACGAAGAACTTTTCTCTCGATACTACCCAAGGCGCTTTCATCCGCTTTTGTCATAGTCCATGTTTCTGCACCGTAAAGCAGGACGGGGATTAAGGGTCTTATTTGCTTTCGTAGTCCAAAGAAACAGCGGTTAGCAAGAGTTATTATGTGCGTTTGATCTCAGCGCTGGTGTTGTTTTCTGCGTTTACAGCGGAGCCTAGGTAGACGAAGTCCTTGACTACCTCAAAGTTACGTCTCTCGATTGTGACGTTTTGACCAAAACGTAGGTGTTGTATGTCCTTTCTAGACGACAGCATGTACTTTGTTTTGCCCTCATTGACCGTTAAACCCATTTTTGCCGCCTCTGCCTCAATACTCACAAAAGCCCCATTGACATCACGCTGAGTTCTTCCGATTATGTCAGCATATGCTGGTAATTGGACAGACTTTTGAAAGATAGGTCGCCAAGTGTTGACGTTATATGCTACCTTGACATCGATGAAAAGATGGTGGGTGCCAATTTGGCGTTCTTGGGTTTTTTCCTGGATCTGCCGTAATGTGAATATTTGATCAACTGTTGATTTTCCTGGTCTAAAACCACACTGATAAGGAACTATCAGGTTGTTGACAATGGGCTTTAGACGTTCACATATCACGGCAGAGAAGATTTTATAGGCGATGTTAAGTAGAATGATTCCTCTATAGTTGGTGCAGTTTAGGATCGGGTCTCCTTTTTTCAGGATCGGGCAAACAATACTGAGGTTCCATTCATCGGGCATGCTTTCTTCCGACCATATGTTACAGATGAGTTGGTGCATGCTCCTAACCAACTTATCTCCAGCTGTTTTAAAGAGCTCGACCAACCGCTCCAGCGGCTTTATTAGACTTCAGCTTAGATATGGCAATCTTTACTTAGCCTATGTCGGGAGGACGGGATTGTTGGCTTTCGTCGTCTATGTTAAATGAACCATTCTGCCTGACAGCGGAATTCAGTTCGTCGTCACCGTTATACAGTCTACAGAAGTGGTCCTTCCATATCCTCAGCATTGACTGCGATTCCACTATGATGTTTCCACTTTCGTCTTTGCAGCCTTCGGTTTTAGGTTTATGTACCTGTGAATTTCTTTTCATCTGTTCATAAAGCTTTCGAACTTCATTCCTGCTTTTAAACCTCTAAACATCTTTGACCGCACGCTTCTCATGCCTTCTCTTTTTCCTTCTGGGAAGTCGGCGTTCCTCTCGCTTCTTCTGCTCATAGAACTCATGAGCAGCTCTCGTCCTTTTATGCAGCGCCGCTTTGCGTGCCTCTTGTTTGGCTACATTTGCCTGCCGACATTCCTCATCAAACCAGTGGCACCTTGTTGGTGGCTGTTTAAAACCAAGCACATCAGAGGCGGCTTCTCTGATTGCATCTTGGCAATGTTGCCACTGGTTTTCGATACATTGTGTTGGCGGCAGTGAACTTCGAGAGAGGTTACTTGTAACTCGGTCGGAAAAGGATTTGGCGATCTCTGGCGAATGTAGCCGTTCGACGTTGTACCTTCTTCCAGCACCTCCCTTTTTTGCCTTGGGTCTGGAAATCCGAAGTGCTAAATTGGCTACAACGAGGTAGTGGTCCGAGTCGATGTTAGCTCCTCGGAAAGTTCGTACATCCATGATGCTGGAAGAGTGTCTGGCGTCGATCGCAATATGGTCAATCTGGTTGACTGTAGATTGATCTGGAGAAGTTCAAGTACCTTTGTGGATGTTGAGGTATGGAAAACGCGTACTGGCTACCATGACGTTTCGCCCCGCAGCAAAATCTATGAGCCTGAATCCGTTGTCGGAAGTGTTGTCGTGCAGGCTGGTCCTCCCGATTATTCCACCAAAGATGTCTTCCCTTCCTAGCTTGGCATTAAAATCGCCCAGGACTATTTTAATATCTTAGCTAGAGCCCTGCTCATATGTTTTGTCTAGGAGCTCGAAGAACATATCTTTTGTGTTGTCGTCTGTGGGGTGTGCGCGCATACCAGGCTAATGTTGCCGAATTTAGCCTTGATGCGTATGGTCATGAGGCGCTCATTGATGCACCTATAGCTCAAGACTTCTTGCCTAAGTCTGTCTCCAATGACGAAGCCGCATCCAAATAAACGCTGTTGGATTTCGTGGTAGCAGCCACCATAGTAAATGTCGCAGTTTTTCATCCTCTTTTTGCCCGGTCCATCCCATCGTATTTCCTGGATGGTGGTAATATCTGCTTTATAGCGGTCTATAGCCTCCGCTAATTCTTCGGCCGCACTTGGCCTGTTAAGGGACCTAACACTCCACGTGGTTATCCGAAGTTCGTTGTCCTTTATTCGTTTGCGTTGGTTGTCAACAGTTAATCCGTCCGTATCCGAGGCTTGTTGGTGCTTCGCAACAATGAAAGCTTTTACGTTGTTAGGAAGTCACCCCGATGGTGACATTGGTCTTAAAATTGTTAATATTAAAATGGAAGTGAGAAACAGAGTTGGGTAAATCGTTTCACATTCTTGATGTATGGTTAAAAAAAGAATCTAGATGATTAACAATACGTCCAAAATTAAGCTCAAAGAGAAAAATGAAGAAAAGAGGCTGGGATGCGACCCACACTGATAACTTCCCATCCTGTCTGTCGATTTGTCTTGCTTAAAAGTTTGTCTATATGTATTTTTACCAAATTTGCGCTCTATTTTTTGTAGATTTTATTTTTTATGAAAAAAACGGAATATTGAAAACAATATTTTCTGTGAAATAAGATAAGTTTGATGCAAATATATTTAATTTTTGAAAAGCCATTTGAGCCGAAAGTAAATTTTTACCAAGTTTAAGTAGGTATTGTTTTTTTTAGAGTTTTATTTTTTGTAAAAAAACCGTCAATTCGAAATTTTTAAAAATTTTACCAAATGTTAAAAACAATATTTCTTATAAGATAAAATTAGTTTGAAGCCAATATTTAAAATTTTTGAAGAGATATTTGAGTCGAAAATCAATGTTTACCAACTTTTATACATTTTTTTCAGGTTTTTATTTTTTGTAAAAAAACTGTCAATTCGATTTCTCTCAAAATTTGTCCTAATGTTGAAAACAATATTTCTTAAAAGAAAAAATTAGTTAGAATCTATTATCTCAAAGTTTTTAAAAGATATTTGAGTCGAAAATCATTTTTTACGAACTTTTGTTAATTTTTTTTTTCGATTTTTAATTTTTTGTACAAAAACTGTCTAATCGATTTTTTTCAAACTTTAACTTAATGTTGACAACAAGATGTTTTGAAATATAAAAGTAAATTAAAGCCAATATCTCAAAGTTTTGAAAAGATATTTGAGTCGAAAATCAATTTATACCAACTTTTATACATTTTTTTTTAGGTTTTTATTTTTTGTAATAAAAACTGTCAATTAAATTTTTGTCAAAATTTTATCAGATGTCAAAAACATTATTCTTCGGTGTACAAAATTGTTTTAGAGATGAAATCATATTTCAGTCGTAAAATTTTTGGAGGTGAAAATTTTTTTTTTCAGTTTTATTGATTTATAAAAAAAACCGTTATATTGATTTTTTTCAAAAAATAAATCTGTTTGGTATCACGTTACAATATATTTTATAAAATTTTAATCAAGTCTCTAGCGTTTTTGGTTCGTAAGATATTTAGGGTTAACCAAAATTTTCACCTTTTTTTCAACCTGCTATAGTGAAAAAATCACCCACGCAATTTTCTTGAGAGCCCTTTCTGCATCTTTCTGCCTTATTATCTGTATAACAAAATTTATTTGAAGTTGATATCTCTTCTGGTTCTTGAGCTATAATAAATAAATTGGGTGGCGCAACAGTCCTTTGAGAACCAGGGCCTAGTGACTTACAACTCTCAACCATTCCTGTGTGCGAGTAATGTTGTCAGGAATGGAGGGGACCTACAGTTTATATGCCGAATCCGAACGGCTAATTTGAGAAAGCACTTTTTCAAGACAAGAGTTACTCTTGGAGAATTTGTCAATTCCTCGCAAGAGGCAGTACCCGTGAAAAGACTTTAGATGGCATAGGCAGGGATCGAACCCAAGACCTCTGGCATGACAGTCCAACGCACTAACCATCATGCCACGGTTCTTGAGCTATGGACGACGAAAAAAACGTCGCGAACGTACGGACGTACGGACGTACGGACGTACGGACGTACGGACATACGGACGTACAAACGTACGTACACACGCACGCACAGACATCTTTCTAAAAACCTTTTATTTCGACTCTAGGGACCTTGAAACGTCGAGAAATGTCAAAATTTTCAATTTGACAAATCGGACCCATTACAATAACTTAATATGGGAAGTTAATAATTTCTAGAAGTGCAAGTAGTAGGTGTGAATTTTTTGAGTTGGGGAGGGATGGTAGTTCTGGTAAAATGTATAGATAATTTCAATGATACAACATTTTTCAAAAAAAAAAATTAAGTGACAAAATGTCTTGAATGTCTTACAAAACTGTTTAAAATTTTGTACACAATTATTTTTTTAATAAAGTTTATTTTTTTTACTTTGACTGCATTTATTTTAATTAAATAATTAAATAAATTGGGTGGCGCAACATTCCGTTGTGAACCAGGGCCTAGTGACTTACAACTCTCAACCATTCCTGTGTGCGAATGCTGTTGTCAGGAATGGAAGGCACCTACAATTTTAGGCCGAATGCGAACGGATAATTTGAGAAAGCACTTTTTCATGACAAGAATTACTCTTGAAGGATTTGTCAATTCCCTAGACCCAAGACCTCTTGCATGACAGTCCAACGCACTTTTTGTTTTTTAATTCATTTTTATTAGTTCATTCTTAAACTTATCTTAAAGCTAGACAAAAATTCATAAAACTAGCCTAATTATCCATAACTTACAACTAACTTAATGGTCCCATACGGACACTCTAAGTTAAACTATAACAATTAAAACTAATGCCTTTCGGCCCTAAGATCTATTTTTACTTCAATTTAAATTTAATTTATTTTGTATTTATAAGAAAATTTTGAGAAAAAACTAATATCAAGGTCCTTTTTTATTTTTACTTAAAAACTACTTAAAATAATGTCCTTAATATAAAACTTAAAGCTAACCTAAACTATCTATTCTACCTATAAAGTACTTAAAACTAGAACAACCACAGCAGCAAATCTTACTATCTAACATTTTTGTTTTCATATTTTGCTGTCTTTTTTTTTATTCCATGTTTTTTTATTTTTTTTTATTTTTTTGTATTTGTTTGTTTTTTTTTTGTTTTGTATTTTTTTTCTATTTCTTTTTATGCCACCGTGCCTATTCTACTTAAAACTAAACCCTAAACCTATAAAACAAGTATGTTAGCCGGCCAAGGCTTAAAACACCATCCCGACTACCCACTATCAAGTGCCGATTGAAGCCACCAAAATTGGTTCTCCTGCTTCACCCTATCAGTTCGGTCCCGTTCGGACACAGCCCTACTGAACCGGAGGAGCTCTGCTCCGTCTTGTGCCATGACGTCCTGATTGTACAGGAGTCGCCTATCCACGGTTCTTCGTCTGACGTGGTAGATTAACGGAACTGCCAATCTATCCTGTATCAGACCGCATCTATCTAAAAAGAGGAATGCCTCTGGTGGAATGAAGCCGCTCAAGCGTGCACTCTCAAAATACTCGTCGTTCGGATAGAACGCCCCGAAAATTAAATTGTTGGTCGAAGACATAGCTCTTGCAATGTAACCTCGAACGAGTTTTATCACGAAATTGTCAATTCTGTTGATTCGAGCCCCATTGTATAGGACCTCGTTGGAAGAGTAATGCACATAAGAAGATTCGGCTGTTCGCTATAAGCCGGTACAGCGTCGTAAACACTGCCGCTCGAACACCCGAAATTTCTCCATCTGGGAAGGGACAACGTTGAACCACACATGACAACCATAAACGATCATTGGCCGTATGAGGGCCATGTACCAAATTACCTTCACTCTGGGGTCAAGCCGACTGCTAAAAAACAGCCGTTTCGTCAGAGCGAAGGCTCCTCTGGCCCTGGTCAGAGCAGCATTTATAGGTCTGTCGAAATATAAATACTGATCTAACCATATACCGAGGTACTTCACTACACTTTTGTTCGCCAATGGCTGCCCGTGAAGATCAACGATGACCATCTTGCGCCAATTCTTACACGTATCCCTCGTGGCCCCAGCCAACGGAGTCCGGAACAGAATTGTCTCCGACTTCTTGGCATTTATTTTCAGTTTCCAGGCGTCGCAATATCGCTGAATCTTGTCGAAATCACGCTGCAAGAAAATTCTAATTCTGTACGCAATTAGATCGTCGGCGTACGCAATTGCCTTTGTAAGACTACCTATCAGATCGCAGGTTTAAATGCTGAAGAGAATCGGCGAATTCACCGCTCCCTGTTGAAGACCATTTTTAATTGAGAATGTAGTGGTAGAAGTTACATTGCCACTTTTGACAACAAACTTTCTACCGTTAAGCATATCATAAAGTATATACAACAATGGCTTGCTTATGGCAAGCCTGCTCAGTTTTAGGTAAAGACCCTCTAACCATACGGTGTCAAAGACCTTTTCCAAATCAACCAGGACAGCGCCTGTGCATTGTTGTTTTGATTTATTCCATTGGATATCAGAAACGAATTTAGACGCGGCATGAATTGTGTCATGGCCCGCCTTGAACCCGAACTGTTTATCCGGAATTATTTTGTTGTCTGCAGCCCACTTAGAAACCTATTAATGATTTTTTCGAAAACTTTGCTGATGCTCGGAAGAAGACTTATCGAACGAAGATTTGACGGGTTGGAGTTGTCCTTTCCCTTTTTCGGGAGAGGAAGAACCACAGCGGTCTTCGGATGCACTGGATAATATGCATTATTCAGTGCATTGTTGAAGAGTGTGGTGTAAATGTCAATTGCTTCCATCGGTAAATGTCTTAGTACAACGTTGGATATACCATCGACACCTGCTGACTTTTTGTTTTTTATTGAATTGAAGATGAGCTGAAGCTCAACCTTCGTCACTAACAAGGGACTTGGTCCCGTTTGCTCGGCGATTATGGCATTTGCCAAGGAATCGTCATTGAACCGCATGAAACCGCGGTTCTCAGATCGCCATTGTGTCATATCATTTCGAAGGTAAAAGTGATTAAGTAGGGCTCTGTTTTCCAGGTCGTGGTTGGGGCGTATGCTAACATTCACCTTGTACACTTGCTGGAAAGCAGCTCCCACCGCCTCCACTTTTTCCTTCGGATCTTCAATTATGTAAAAGTCATCGTCAAAGATGGTTTCCTCTGGATCTATTTGCACTGTCCTGAGTACGTCTCTGTTCGCTTCAGTTCTTTGAAGTTTAAGACACGGAAGGTCATTATCGTTTTTTTTTCCTGAATATCTTGTTGATTTTGGGGAACAAATTAGGGTCACTCGAATTAAATGACCGAATCTTGCGGTCCCAGTACTTGTTAATTGATAGCCTGTAGTTCTCCTTAATCAACAGATTGACATTTTTTATTGACGACTTCAGTGTCCTAACCTCCAAGTAGCGTGGGTCTGTAAGTCGTCTGTGCAAGTTTTTGAGTCTTGTCAGTAAGCCACTCTTGTGCCTACGTAGTGCGTCAATTGTCGCGTTTCTGTAAGCGTCCATTTGGTCCCGTTCCCGCTGTAAAGATTCATCAAATTAAAAAGATGATTACCTCTGGGATTACTATGTTGATTTCCCCAATCTTCATGTTTTGCGTTCAAATCACCAGCCAAGATGAAATAGTTTTCTTCAGAGCTCAGTTTCAGTTCCCTAAAAAGAATCTCGAGTTCTGAAGCAAAGTAAGTAACCTGCGGAGCTCCAGCCGCATAAGCCGCAATCATATACATCCGCTTCCCTTGAGTGAGAGAGATGCATACAACGCAAACTTCTAACGTCTTGAGCTTTCGCAATTCATTGTTATATACGACTTTATAATTAATGCCTTTTCGTATAAAGAGAGCGACACCGCCCCCTTGAGTGGAGTCGGGCCGGTCTCTTCTTACGATATTGTAATTTTTATGAGTCAATTTGTGTTTGTGGTTTAGCTTAGTTTCGCTAGCCATAAACACATCGGGACTGTAGTCTGTCAACAATTGGAACATATTGGCTCTTCGTTCAATCCTAATCAGTGAATTTACATTCACAGCTAGGACTTTAAGACGCGTCTCCGACAGCGCGCCCAATATGGTCTAAATTGCGCCAGGCCAGGCAACAAAGAGTAGAGATGATCTGCCCTTTTGCCTTGCTCCTTTATCTGACTTTGCAGTCCTGTTAGGGAACCGAAGCTTTATCAGTGACTAGACCGTTGCCTATCCTTTAAATGATTCTGTTTGTCGTTAGTTTAAAAATGTTATGTCAGTCGCGCTGGTGCTGTTAAGACTTGGAAGCACACAAGTATTGACAAACCTTTCATTGAATTTCTATCTTCAATATTTAGAAGGTCAATCATAAACTAGTCAGTTTTTTTCGTCCTCATCTATTTAAAAGGGTTTGATTTGGGTTAAGTAGAGCTTTGGTTTTCTGTTGGTTGGTAGCATTCCAACATCCAGCAAAATATAAAGATATTGATATACATATGCTTAAGTCTTTTGACATTTAAATTTTCAAATAAAATGTCTCGAAACATATTTTTCTCAATCAGTTTGTTTATTTTTGGAGTTTTATAGATTTAAAAACAGCTTAAACAGAGGTTCCGTCGTATTTATTTTAAAAGTCTAGGCTATCGTTTTAAAACGGGTTCAAATTATTGCAAAGACAAAATCAGAACTTATCAAAAAACTATGAATGCCATATTCATTATGCTCTAAAGATTATTTATATTTATACAATAACATAAATGAATCAATTTATGTACATTAAGTGTTATTATACTGCAAGTGTTTATCTGCAATCGACAACGACGACATTTGTAATTAAAGTTTTACCATAACACCAACAAAATCGTATATTTTGAATTCTTATTACAAAAGTGAATTGAAAACACAATATAAAACAAGCGCAAATATAATCCGAAAACGAACAGCAGAAAGAATCATTCGCAACATCAATGGTACTCTTTTCTGTTTTCTTAAGAAATCTTTTAAAAAATAAAAACTTAACGAAGTTGCACTCAGAAGTTGTACAAAGTAGGTATATAAACTACAGTGTCCTTCTTCTTCTTCTTAAAGTTTGTTTTACTATTTACTCCAAGTTAAATGGATAACAACTTAAACAAAAATGTCCTATTTCTATTTTTGAGATTCAACTGAATTTGCTGTTAAGAAAAATATATTTAAAAAAAAACCTCTTAAGCTTCTCAAACAAAACACGGACAAAAAAAAAAAGAAGACACAAACGAAAAACAAAAATTGGAATTAAGTCCACTAAACTCGAAAGGAAAAGAATGAAGTTTTCTATCTCTCCTTTTAAATAAAAATGCAAAAACGAATTTCTCGGTAAATATTTGTGAAAATCGGACCTTTGGCACAAGCCTTTATACATTCAAATTCACATTCACATTCCCAAGATGCTCGAAGAACCGAACAATAAAATTGTAAATTTGCCCTCAATTCCTTTGCTGAAAAGTTTCATTTTTCCTATAGGTACAAGTATGAGTACAAGTACATTCATTCCAGTTTGCTATGCTATTGTTTCCGCGCGGTACTGCCGCCGTTTCCTGTCCCTAATAATATCTCTCTGTGTTTATTTTGTTTTTATTTATATTTTATAAATATATAAATGCACATACTCGAATGTGCTATATATTCACATCGTTGTATTTAAAATTTTAAAAAGAATATTTCCTTACGGAGAAAGTTATAAACAAAACAAAAAGTCCTTCTCATGCAATAAGGATAAAGATACCTTTATCCGCTTTTATGAACGTACATAGGTACATGTATGACGTTTTATATATACAAACAGTATGTAGATATATCGTCCTGTACCTTCTTTAGAATGTTCGTTTTTATCTTTTTCTCAAAGCATTTTAGCTGCGTGCTGCCCAGCTTTATACACCCAAAGCTATACGAATATTTATGCTCACCAAAAAGGACGACATGGGAAAAAATCCTGGAATCGATTTGATCGTCTTCCAAAGCAAACATTCGATGCTGCGATAATATAATTTTCCTTTATGATATTTGACAGAATTTTAAGTGAATAGTTAGGTCTTTTCTCTTCATGTTTGGCAGTGGCAGACATGGGCAGCAGCAACATTTCCATACCCAGTCTTCTGAACCGCCTGCGCCTGTCACGGCCAACAAACAGTGTGATTGTGCGGTGCTACTCATAGTCATATATGTGCTATACGTGCGGCCCGAAAGTAGCATGCTTCCTCCCATGTTCTGTTCTGAACAAACACCTAAAAAGCTAAATCCTTATTGAAATAGAAAATTGAGAACATCCGTGACGCCAATATGCCGGAGGACTCCGCCAATACCCATTCCCCAACCCATCAACGTTCTTCGTCGCTCGTTGTCGGGTCCACTATGGTGAAGGTGATGTGATGGTGGGGAATATATGGGGACGATGAGGTCTACCTACAACATTGTTTAGATGCGTCCGGATGGTTCTATTAGCGTGGGCTCCGATGCTCGAGGAGAGAAAGCATCACAAAAGGTAAGAGTCCTTGTTTGACTATATAGAAGTCGACACACAGCAAAAAAGAAAAAAAAAAAGAAACTTAAAAAAGAAGAAATCCGATTTCAGCCTCTCGTTGTCGTTCATATTACAGAACCTTTTTGAGGAATATTTTTGTTTGTTCAGAGTCGTTTGTCGGTTTTATCTTCACAATGAAGGTTTAGGCTGATGCGGGAAGATAATCTGAAAACCACTTAGGTCATTTTTAATTTTTTTTTCATTTTTAACTTTTTTTTCTCCATCTTCCTCTTTTTTTGCCTGAAGATCCCTTATTGTAGTTCTTGTTGTTGTTGAAGTCCTTTTGAGTGGACAAACGCGCTGATAAATGGATTTCAAGTTGTGTTTGCACACCTTATAGACCAAAAGACTCAGTTATAATTGAGTTCTCTTAGTTGTCTGATGTCTCTCTACATCGATTCTATTCTTTTTTTTTGAGAACAGAAGAAGCTAAAATGGTTCGAATGGATAGAATCTCTAGGCTATGGGAAAAGCAAACGAATATGGTTTGCGTATAGGTTGTTGTTTTTGTTGTTATTTATTTTCATTTTGAATTAGGTTTTGGGTCGAAAGTTACGCATAGGTGCTTTTAAAGAGCTGGCTTTGATCCAAATTACTTGAATACCTACTGCAAATTTGTGTAGTTTTATGCCAAATTCACTAAAAGCATTTAAACGTAAATCTTAACATTTGCCTTAGGTATGCTTTTATATATGTGAAGAAGTTTATAAACCCATATATATGTATAAACATCTGTTTATTGTGTATGTTTTTATACATTATGGAGTCTATCTTTGTATGCTAGGGATTGTGGAACATATGGACATCCTTTTATCCTTGGCCAATCGAACAGATGGACGAATATATTTGTCATATGAACAAAGTATAGACAAAAATTACATGAAAACCTGAGATTCTTATTATGGACTCTCTTACTACTTTTAAAATTGTCCTTAAGGATGCCTAGTTTCTAGACAATCAAATTCAAATTTTGAAAAGGCGAATCTGATATAGAAGGACTACTTTATAGGTGCCCAATTTGTAGGCTTCTTGGAGTCTTAATTGCCAAGACAAGCGGCTTCATTCACTATTACTATGCCAAGGTTAAAGAGAGAATAGCAAGAGACGTCCACACGGAGGTTTTTTCTTTCGTATCCGATGAAATTCAAATAGTGGGGAATTTTTAGCACACTTAAACCACCATCAGGACCACACTATGAAAGAGCTACAAATGATTTTTTTTCAATTTTTAATTCACTTTAGATGAAGTTAATAGCGATAGTTCTTTTGGCAAGAAAACCATTGATACCTTACCATTGACGCCAAAATCCCAAAGCGAATGTAAAACGCCCAAATAAATTTTGAATTTCCAAATTGTTGGTGGTTCTCATTTTGCCCAAAAGAATTTTAATTTTGAAATTGGATTTTTTGACATAGGGGTTGGGGTTTGTGACATTTATTTTGGGCATGGCGACAGTTATAATTTCTATCCTTTTTTTACTTTCTGAAAGTGAAATAAGCCCAAACATGTTTCTTGATGCTCCGGGTTTTTGGACGATTTTAACCATTTTTGATTTAATGTTTTTGTTTGGGCGATAAAATTTAAAACTCAAAATGTCGTAGTGCCCAAATAATGAAACGATCAACTAACTGAAGTCGGAAAAAAGCTTTGAAAGTGACAGCAAAAAATTGTAAAAAGCTCGATCTTAAATTTTTATACATCTAAACTCGTATTTAATCAAACTTTGATACATGAAGAACTACCATATCAATGGACAGGATCAAACAAAATCCTCATTCCCATAAAGGGTAAAAAAGATGATATTAATAATTAAAGACCATTATATCAAGCATTATATCAATAATATAAAAAGTATATGCAAAACGTTTATTAAGAAGATGTAAGGATACAATCAAAAAAACCAAACAAAAGAACAAGCAGGTTTTCGATCGGGGTATTCTACAACAGACCATCTTCAATAAATCAACCAACTGATTGAGAAAAATATGGAGTATAACAAAGACCAATAGCATTTGTTGATTTTTACAAGGCATTCGATTCTGTAGAACATGTTGAAATATGGCAAGCCTTAAAGTAGCAAGGTATCCCAGAATCTTGAGAATCTTATACATGAAGAGTACATCAAAAATAACAACTGAAGTTAAAGGTCCAACTTGTACAATAGACAGAGGAGTAGGACAAGGAGATTCTCTTTCACCAGCACTTTTCTGTGCATTGTTGGAAGAAATATTTAGAGGCATAGACATTGAAAACCATTGGCTTAAACATAGACGGCGAAAAACTTTCTTATCTTCGTTTTGCAGACGATATAGTTCTTTTTGGAGAAACTCCAAGAAATAATTACAAAATGATCAGATGGTTGGACATGACTGTCCTTCCGGTCTTAACGTATGTTTCGCAAACCTGGAGCATGAACGTACAAAGTTTGATAAAACTCGAAACTACTCATCGGACTACAGAAAGATCACTTCTTAACATTTCTAGGTTTGAAAGAGTGAGAAATACAAGATGAAGAAAAATCACAAAATTTGAAGATGTAACAATAAGAGTTAAAACACTAAAATTTAAATGGGCGGGAAATATGGCAAGAACAAATAATGACCGCTGGACAAAAAAGAATGGTACCCAGGAGATGGAACAAGAAGAGCTGGAAGACAAATTTTGCGATGGAGAGACGATATCCAAAGACTTAATCTACGATGACCATGACAGCAGTTTGCAAGGAATAGAGAAGCATGGAATATTTTGGAATATATTATGAAGACAATTTTCAATCGACATATATATGTATATATACAAGATAATAAATAAATAAATAATAATAATAACCCCCACGGGTAAGCCTTGACGCAGGCGGTGGGGCTTAAGCACTTAATTAAGAGAAACCTAGAGCTATGTTGACCCAGGGGCACCCATGTTAAACAGGGTGAAGTGGAGAGTTATAGTGCAACCAATTACCCAAAACCCATACCAATGGTGATATACAATGAAAGAAATTGAATTCGAAGCCCGCTACCCGAGGTCGTCGGGGCACTTTCTGGAGGCAACGCAGGGAGTGACAGTATAACGCGAGCCGTTGGTGGCCGGTCACTAGAAGGGGCGCCACCGGTCGGGACATCCGAACCATTTACCACACAAAATAGACCGGATACCGTCTAATAGCATTTGTTGATTTTTACAAGGCATTCGATTCTGTAGAACATGTTGAAATATGGCAAGCCTTAAAGTAGCAAGGTATCCCAGAATCTTGAGAATCTTATACATGAAGAGTACATCAAAAATAACAACTGAAGTTAAAGGTCCAACTTGTACAATAGACAGAGGAGTAGGACAAGGAGATTCTCTTTCACCAGCACTTTTCTGTGCATTGTTGGAAGAAATATTTAGAGGCATAGACATTGAAAACCATTGGCTTAAACATAGACGGCGAAAAACTTTCTTATCTTCGTTTTGCAGACGATATAGTTCTTTTTGGAGAAACTCCAAGAAATAATTACAAAATGATCAGATGGTTGGACATGACTGTCCTTCCGGTCTTAACGTATGTTTCGCAAACCTGGAGCATGAACGTACAAAGTTTGATAAAACTCGAAACTACTCATCGGACTACAGAAAGATCACTTCTTAACATTTCTAGGTTTGAAAGAGTGAGAAATACAAGATGAAGAAAAATCACAAAATTTGAAGATGTAACAATAAGAGTTAAAACACTAAAATTTAAATGGGCGGGAAATATGGCAAGAACAAATAATGACCGCTGGACAAAAAAGAATGGTACCCAGGAGATGGAACAAGAAGAGCTGGAAGACAAATTTTGCGATGGAGAGACGATATCCAAAGACTTAATCTACGATGACCATGACAGCAGTTTGCAAGGAATAGAGAAGCATGGAATATTTTGGAATATATTATGAAGACAATTTTCAATCGACATATATATGTATATATACAAGATAATAAATAAATAAATAATAATAATAACCCCCACGGGTAAGCCTTGACGCAGGCGGTGGGGCTTAAGCACTTAATTAAGAGAAACCTAGAGCTATGTTGACCCAGGGGCACCCATGTTAAACAGGGTGAAGTGGAGAGTTATAGTGCAACCAATTACCCAAAACCCATACCAATGGTGATATACAATGAAAGAAATTGAATTCGAAGCCCGCTACCCGAGGTCGTCGGGGCACTTTCTGGAGGCAACGCAGGGAGTGACAGTATAACGCGAGCCGTTGGTGGCCGGTCACTAGAAGGGGCGCCACCGGTCGGGACACCCGAACCATTTACCACACAAAATAGACCGGATACCGTTACACTACCAGACGTGTTTTGCGTATAGAATCCTACTACACCACTACTAACATTGAAGAAAACATGACTGCATACAGGACCGAAATGAGACGGTTGTTTCTTGCCGAATATCCAGACCTCCAAAGACTAACAGAGCTGAATATAGCAGATAGAAGAAGAATCATAGTTTGAAGGAAGCTCCTGACAGAAGTTGTATGCAACGAAATAAAAACAGACGTAAGGCGTCAACTCAGACCTAACGATGCAATAGACAGTCGATCGATGCAAAACAACATGGAAACACTGAAGACGCGGTTACGAATCATGCACTCCCAAGCGTGGACTCAAAAGAGCCACAAGTGCAAACCTCGGATGAAAACTTCCTACAAGTCCTAAAGCGACAATTCGTCGCGGCACTTGCTGAGAACGGAGATGCTGACCCAAACATGAGAGTTACTATCCCAAAATTGTACCCTTTAAGGTAAGCAAATATGCGGAAATCGTGAACTCCCTACGTATGTAAGCAGCGCAACTGGCCTGGGTCAGATAGGCGGCTCGAGACCACCTAACACAAGTCAAAAACGCCGAACTGAGCAACGTCTCCCCAATGGGAGAAACGGCTCGTCAACAGAATGGAGAAATTAAGGCAGGACATGGGTAGACTAACGGTCTACAAGAACGGAGTCAGATCGCGTAAGGTGCTCCAGAGTGTAAGAGAAATCACTCGACCAACCTTGATCGATTACTTCTCCCCGCAAGAGCTCCCGAACATAAAAGACGCTAGGAGACAATTATTGGCAGTCTTCGCGAAGCGATTAGCTCGATACAGGGAGAATAGAGATAGAAAACTTCAGAATAAAATCTTCAGCTGAAATGCGAAAAGTTTCTATAGACTACTGAATAACGAGAATAACGCACCCACGGTCCCACCAACTATGGGCGACATGATGAACTACTGGGCGGGCATATGGAGTGCTCCGAAGCCATGTAAAGAAAGAACGCCTTGGATTCACCAAGAAGAGGCTGATACGGAACACATCATACCAATGTAACACGCTGAAATAACAGCCGAAAATGTTAAGGAAGCCATTAAGGACGCACAGAACTGGAAGGCTACAGGACCGGACAAAATCTACAACATTTGGCTAAAAAAGCTTACGATCTTCCACAGCTCTCTAACGAAATGTTTCACAGCAATAATGGAAAACCCGCACGCAACACCATCGTTTATGATGACGGGCAGCACATATTTATTGCCTAAAACACCGAACTCCACTGATCCATCTTGCTACCGCCCCATTACGTGTTTATCAGTAGTCTACAAGCTCTTCACAAAAATTATAACAAACCGGGTATATAAGCACTGTGACGAAAACAACATAATGTCAATGGAACAAAAGGGTTGCAGAAGGTTACAAGGAACAGTTAACGATTGACTCAGTGATTGTGCACCAAGCTATTGCTAATAGGAATTTAAATATGGCGAACATAGAATATAAGAAAGCCTTTGAGAAAGCCTTTATCACATAAGTACTTACTACTAGTCTTAAAATTATAAAAAATAGATAACCAAATAATTAAGTATTGAAAATCGAATTGACAGTTCTTTTTATAAAAAATAAAACAAAATTAATAAAAGTTGGTAAAAATTGAATTTCGACTCAAATATCTTTTCCTAAGCTTAAAATATTGTCTACAACATTCAATTAAATTTTGAAAAAAAAATTAATTTTTCACCAAAATAAGCACTTAAACAAAACATTACTAAAAGTTTTTAAAAATTGAGGCTTAAGACATTTTCGATTCAAATATCTTTTCAAAAATTTGTCATTTTGGCTTCAAACTATTTCTATCTCACAGAAAATATTGTTTTCTACATTCAGTGATTTTTTTTATAATAATTCAAATGTCAGTTTTTTCAGGTTCGGAGATAAAGGAGAACCCAGCCTCATGAGCTTATGGTCTAAAAAAACATTGGAAAGTATTAAAAGTTTAAACTTCCCCCAAAGTGATTGTACAAAGTTAAGAAAGAAAAATCTGTAGTCGATCCTTCAAGATTGGTCCTGATGAAGAGGTGGTTTTAGTGGTTAAGAGTCCCACACTACTTGGTGTCAAATACTGCCAAGTGACTTTTGAAGTCACTTTTTTGAAATGTTTGTGTAGCCCTTTCAACTGGTCTAGCTAATACCAATAGAGTTGATATCCACTGGATTATCTTTTGTATATAAAGAGATAGAAGATTGGTCCTATAACACTTCCCTACGGTACACCGAATTCTATTTTCTGTTGTTCCGAGTAAATTTTGTCGTGTAGTACTTTAAACAATCTGTCCGTCACATATAAAACTTTGTCAAAGGCTTAAGCAACATAGGACAAATTTCGACGTTAGACTTTGAACAATGTTATACTCATACAAATTTCCACAACAAATGCGTTTTAATTGAACAAATTTAATTTTAATTAAATTTATTGATACAAACAAACTTTAAATACATCAAATTTAAAAAAAAAGTTTTCACTTAAAAGGCCACTGTGGGTGGAAAAGTTTAAATTGATCTTCCCCCAAATTAAAAAGGAATTTCCTTTCCCAGATTAATTTGTATGTGAGTTTTTTAATTTGCACTCTCTTTTATCTTTGATATTATTATTTCTTTTAATTGCCTTCAATTTTAATCACACGCAAATCAAAATTAATTCTCTTCATTTCTTCGTTTTTTATTGCTCTATGCTTGTCAACTAATTGAAGCAATCAATTAATTTCTTACTCAATAGCAGTTTTTTTTTGTTTTTTTTTTTTTGGTTTGAGACAAGAAAAATCTGTCTGAAGCTTCGTATTTTCTTCCTTTGGCTGGCATTGATCGATTATATTTTTTTTTCTTCTTCTTTTTCATTTTATTATCTGATTGACACCCTTGAGTGAATAATTTCGCAATATAACACAAGAAAATGACTCTATGATGCACATCGCATCGCATCGCATCTATGTATACATACCTCCATTTCTCTCACAGCCTTAGAGTCCTGATGCAATTGGAATTCAAACCCAATTTTCATTAATCCTTTTGTCAAAATGTTCCCTTTCCATAGAGATTTTTGATATATATCTTAGAAGATAATGGAGATTATATCGAAGCCATAGAACGTAGAAGGAGGTAGCGGAAAAAATAGGAAGAGGAGGCGAAGAGGTTTTTTTGGTTGGCCGCCCTTGACGAAATTCCTTTTGCCATTTGATCACTGTCTCTTATTTTGATGAAAGACTTTCATTAGCATTTTATTGCATTTTCTTTCACTCTCCATACATACATATATATTTGTATAGATCTTGATGTGAAAAACGAATAAGATGTCTCTTTATATGTATAGATAGGTAGGTAGGTAGGTAAGTAAGTATGAAGTCTCTTTGTCAATTCTATTTCAAATTCAGATCCTAAGTTTCAAAAGCTGGCATAATTTAGGTTTTTCTTTGCATGATGATGAAATGCAGTTACTGATGCCTTCTTCCCTTGTCAAAGTAAAAGGCTTTTTGGCTTCATTTCGGATGGATCTGATGTAGAAGACCATAGAATTTCGATTTTATATGCATTTTCAATCAAATGCGAATGCGAACCGGTATATGATAGCAGCCTTTGTTATATTATTATTATTTGTCTTCGTATACAAAAAGAAAAGAAAGAGTATCCGGAAACATGAAGCTTTTGAGGTTATAGTAATTTTATATATATGTATGGAAACATGGATAAGGTAAGGTACCTCGTATATGAATATATCCTTAGAAAACATTATCCTTTAGAATTTATAATAACTAATTGCATTGTCTTGGGAGCTTCCCTTGGAGAGCAGACAGCGAAACATTAATTCATATTTCTATGCATGGAATTCAAAACATGGGATTAGTTGCCTGACATTTTGATTCAACTTTGCAGTGTCGCTTAGCATATGTGTTAAATAAATTAAGCACCTCCTGTTCCCTGTCTCTCTCTCTCACTCTTTTGGTGTATCTTCAATAAAACAACCATCTAACAAACCAACCGACAGAATGAAGAACATCCAACATGAATATGATACGAAATTCCAAACTAAAAGTTCCATTAATTAAAGTAGCTTAGAAGCATGCTTATTTCAAAGGAATAGATAACTAACTTTAGATACCCTAGACTCAGATGAGAAGGCGAAGGTGCGGAGGGCAGGGGAGGTTTGGAAACCTCCTTTTGTACTATATCTTTCTATACCCTATATCACTCACATTGTATATCCTGAATCTATGTATCTAGGTATCATCATCATGATGATGATGATCATCATAAGGAATATAAGGATGGGAGGCGCAAAACAAATGTTGTAAGCTGCAGATTATTGTTATCCTAAATAATTAGGTGAGCAATTTAAATTTTAAATTAGTTTGCGTCGGTTAAAAACACCAAATGAATAGGGCTTCTAGAGATGCGATGATGCCATGATGCGATGATGCGAAAGCGAATGGAGAATGGCAATTTTTGAAAGGATACCACCTGAAAGTTTAAGTTGAGTTGGGGTAATGTGATGTGGTGTGAAATGAAGATAGGGGTGTGGGTGCAAAGAAACTTAGAAGAAAGAATTTCAATTGCCTTATCTTCACTTTGATGGATGATGTGGGTTAAAACAATTCCTATAAACTTGTACAATTAATAAATTTACTTTGGCTGACATTTGGTTTTTGAGCTATAATTGTGATTGTCAGTTTGATAGCTGGAAAGGGGCTATGAGAGATATGAGTTCTTATAGAAGAATTACACATGTACATGACTATATAAACGACGTCTTAGCATAATTTGGTTTAAAATTCCGAAAACTATTTGATAAAAAGTTAAGAAATTAAAATTTTTAAAAAACTAAGTAAAATTACAGGAGATATGATTATGTCTTAAGGAAATTTACAATTTTAACATTTGAAGAATTTTTTCCAAGAATATTAAAATAATAGTATCAATTTTAGTTAATGGTAGAAGTGAAGTCAAGAGCCTCCTCAAAATGATATCAAATTCGTGATATTAACTTAAAAAGTTAAATTTTAGACCGAAGAGGTTGATCAATTTGTTTTAATCTCAGCCCTACTCTTGAGATTTTGAAGGGTTTCTGCAGTAGAGAAATTAAAAAAAAAAAAAAAACGTTTTCTTTTAGAGGACTGGTGGTAAGACATCTAAATATTATCAATATATAATAATAAAGCCTTGTTTATGAATTTATTTCTACAAAACGTACTTAAAAGACCATTTTTGAATTCATTTTTTGGGAGAGAAAAAATGTTTGCGTTTTTAAAATTGGAATCTTTTGATTTGCCATTTTTACTTGCGACGTATATGAACTATATAAAGGGTGTCCCAAAACTAACGTAAGATTTGAATTTGCCGCCATTTGTGCAGCGAAGTGTTGGCAACCCTGAAAAAAAAGCAATTTGACAGCTAACAGTATAGGGTTATTAAAAATGGAGCGTTACACGATAGAACAACGTGTCTTCATTATTAAAGAATATTTCAAAAATAGTGAAAGCTTGGCGGCTGCAATTCGAAAATTTCCTACAAAATATGGTTGGAATAGTGTTTCAACTTCGTCAACTGTGAAGAGATTAATTGAAAAATTCATGGAGACTGGATCCGTTGGAGACGCCAAACACACTGGTCGCCGTTCAAATGTGAATTTCGAAGCAGTGCTTGAGAGTGTTGCTGACAATCAAGGAACCTCAATTCGACGTCGTGGACAAGAATTGCAAATTTCAAGAACCTCTCTACAGCGTATACTCACCAAAGATCTGTGTTTTCATGCCTACAAAATTCAATTAACACAACAATTGAAGCCTATTGACCATGGATAGAGAAAAGAGTTCGTTGAATGGATTATTGAACATCAACAAATGGACCCTGATTTTTCGAGCAAAATCATCCTAAGCGATGAAGCACATTTTCATCTTGATGGCTTTGTCAATCGCCAAAATTGCCGCATTTGGGGTTCGGAGAACCCACTGTATGGTGTGGATTTTGGGCTGGAGGCATAATTGGGCCATATTTTGTTGCACGTCTCCTTATCCAGACGGCAGTGGAGGAACTCCCGAGATGGAATCAACGGTGGCGTCTACAGTACCAGTAAGGTTGAACTACTTAGTGAACACCTCATAGGGCTTCTTCGACTTATGCGAAGGAACGGTTTTATCCGCCTCCCCATCCTTATAGTTATACTTAGGATCTGGTCTAGCGGAGGCTCTAGACTGCTATAAAGCAGACATCACTACCATCCAGGAAATACGATGGGATGGACCGGGCAAAAAGAGGATGAAGACCTGCTACATTTACTATGGTGATTGCTACCACGAAAACCAACAGCGCTTATATGGATGCGGCTTCGTTATTGGAGCCAGACTTAGGCAAGAAGTCTTGAGCTATAGGTGCATAAATGAGCGCCTCATGACCAGACGCATCAAGGCTAAAGGCAACAAACATTAGCGTGATATGAGCGTACGCCCCCACAGAAGAGAAAGTCGACAACACCAAAGATATGTTCTTCGAGCTCTTAGACAAAACATATGAGCAGTGTCCTAGCTACGATATTAAAATAGTCTTGGGCGATTTTAATGCCAAGACAAGACATATTTGGTGGAATAATCGGGATGAATCGGGATGCACGACAACACTTCCGACAACGGATTCAGGCTCATAGATTTTGCTGCGGGGCGAAACGTCATGGTAGCCAGTACGCGTTTTCCACACCTCAACATCCACAAAGGATCTTGGACTTCTCCAGTTAAATCTACCGTCAACCAGATTGACCATATTGCGATCGACGCCAGACATTCTTCCAGCATCATGGATGTACGAACTTTCCGAGGAAATAACATCGACTCGGACCACTACCTCATTGTAGCCAAGGCAGCTTTCGGATTTCCAGACCTAAGGCAAAACAGAGAGGTGCTGGGAGAAGGTACAACGTCGAACGGCTACAACCGCCAGAGATCGCCAAATCCTTTTCCGACCGAGTTACAAGTAACCTCTATCGAAGTTCTCTGCCGCCAACACAATTTATCGAAAACCAGTGGCAACAGTGCCAAGATGCAATCAGAGAAGCCGCCTCTGATGTGCTGAGTATCAAACAGCCACCAACAAGAAACCCCTGGTTTGATGAGGAATGTCGGCAGGCAAATGCAGTCTAACAACAGGCACGCAAAGCGGCGCTGAATAAAAGGACGAGAGCTGCTCATGAGCTCTATGAGCATAAGAGGCGAGAGGAACGCCGACTTCTCAGAAGGAAAAAGAGAGGGCATGAGAAGCGTGCGGTCGAAGATGTTGAGAGTTATAAAAGCAGATATGAGGTTCGAAAGTTTTATGAACAGGTGAAACGAAACAGTTACATAAACTTAGAACCGAAGGATGCAAAGACGAAAGTGGAAACATCATAGTTGAACCGCAGTCAATGCTGAGGATATGGAAGAACCACTTCTGCAGACTGTATACCGGCGACGACGACGAACTGAATTCCAATGTCAGGCAGGATGATCCATTCAATATAGACGACGAAAGCCAACAATCCCGTCCTCCTTACGAAGTAAAGATTAGCATTTCTATGCTGAAGTCAAATAAAGCCGCTGGAGCGGATGGCTCTTCAAAGCAGCTGGAGATAAGTTAGTTAGAAGAATGCACCAACTTATCTGTAAGATATGGTCGGAAGAAAGCATGCCCAATTAATGGAACCTCAGTATTTTTGCCCGATCCTGAAAAAAGGAAACCCTTTAAACTGCACCAACTATAGAGGAATCAGTCTACTAAACATCGCTTATGAAATCTTCTCTGCCGTAATATGTGAACGCCCAAAGCCCATAGTCAACAACCTGATAGGTCCTTATCAGTGTGGTTTTCGACGAGGAAAGTCCACAGTTGATCAAATATTCACATTACGGCAGATCCTGGAAAAAACAAAAGAGCACCAAATCGACACCCACCATCTTTTCATCGATTTCAAGGCCACATATGACAGCATCTACAGGTGCGAGCTGTATAGAGCCATGTCTAGTTTTGGCATCCCTACCAAACTCGTCCGTTTGTGCAGGATGACCATAGAGAATTCACGCTGCTCCATAAAGGTTGGAAACAACTTAACAGAACCTTTCGATGTCAAAAAAGGTTTAAGTCAATGATATGCTGTCATGCGATTGTTTTAACATCGTACTTGAAAGAATAGTGCAGAGTTCACACGTCAACACCAGAGGCACTATCTTTCAAAAGTCTGTCCCAATTACTAGTATATGCTGCTGACATTGACATTATCTGAAGAACTGAGCGTGATTTCAATGGGGCTTTTGTGAGTATTGAGGCAGAGGCGGCGAAAATGGGTTTAACGGTTAATGAGTCCAAAACAAAGTACATGCTGTCGTCAAGAAAGGACGACTTCTTAATAATTAGGTATTTAGAATCAATTCCAAACCACACAGACTGCACCATCCCCCAAATGCAATTCGACAGAAACTTCCAGATTTATATACCTTCAAGATCTTTCTGGGAGGATAGGACATTTCTGGAAGACGACCCAACCCACTTTCATGCATATGGATAAAAAACAAAAGAAGGGGTTAGTGAAGGTGTGTGCTCTGAGCTAGTAAAATTAAGTCTCTCATTCCGCCTTCCCAATCACTGAAACGTGTTCCAGGCGGAACTTTTGGCAATAGAAAAGTCTTGTCCTGGTTTAAAGAAAACGTGATATCAACATCAGATATCCGTATCTTCTGAATTAGTCAGGCTGCTATCAAATCTCTGAACTCTGTCTCTACAAACTCTATAACAGCCTATTACTGGCGATCATCTCTAATGGAGATGGCACAACAGTTAAATATTCGCCTTTACTGGGTACTTGGCCATAGAGACATTGCAGGTAAGGCAAAGGAAGTGGCCAGGAACGGTACAGTGCAGCCCATCCTACCACATTTGGCTTGTAAGCTGTTGCTAATGCAAGACGCTGTGAGGAGGGCAGGCACCAGGTGGAACAACATCACCACGCGCCAGATCACAAAAACATCTGGCCAACACTAGTTTTAAAACGTCATAACCAGACACTGTCTAATAGCAAAGCAAGCCACGCGACTAGGCGTCTTCTCAACCGACTTTTGCAGAAGCTGTATGGACGAGGAAGAGGAGGAAACAATTCTTCATAAAGAATTATCTAGGAGAATTCTTCTTTAACGATCTAAACGATCTAAATCATATCAGCATAATCAGCCTCTAACGTTTCGTAAGGGACTTGAACTGGTCCCATTGAGCCTAGGAGGAACCTCAAGATTCATGTGGTATCACAATGGGCCATTAAACTGAACCTACATATGTACTATTTATTAACAGACTATTTGGATACAGGAGGAAGTTCGTGTGATCGTGTTTTTTTTTCTTTTTGAGTTTTTCTGTATTCAAGTCTTTAAATTTAAAATAACCTTTATATTATAACAACTTTCAAATACTCCATAATCCAAACAAATATTTGTTTATTTGTTTTTACTTTAAAAAAAAATTCAGAACAATTTTGGAAGAGTTTAAAGAAAACGGGGAATATCTTCAAAAAGGTCTAATGGTTCCATTAAAAACCTTGGAAAATTCAAAATCGTATGCAAAACTTTTGTTGGTGACAACTTAATGCTTAATATAATTATCGTTGTCTTAATTTACCTCACTTGCCTCTATGAGTGACACTTGCATCAAGAAAACTGAATAAGTCGCAATATTAAATATATTTACAACAGACCACTTCCTGTAATAAAAAATTGTCAATATCGTCAAAAATGACCTAAGGTTTTTGGGTTTCTGATTCTGAAGCGATGCAACTAAATGAAAATGTCAACATAATAATAGAACAATCATAGTTCACTGGCATATACATAATCCAACGATTTTAGAACATGTTCTAAGGATAAGAATTATAATAAGGATTAATTCTCAAAACTTCGTAATATAATAATTAATAATAATAACCTTAAATAATGAATATGTGATCAATGTATAAAGGTTCATCTACACAAATACAAATTTTAACCTTTAAAACAAAAGATTATAATATCCGTTATCTGTTACACCTTATTTAATTCTACTTCGTTGGCAGTTGTTTCTATAATAAGCAAATTAGTTAAATCTTATTTGTTCAAAATGTATATAGGTTTGAACATAGATACCTTTCTTTTTATTCGATAAGGATCTAATTCAATTATCAAGCCTTATAATTTATAATCACCTTAATAAGTCACAACACTTACAAGTACATAGGTCGAACATCAAATAAAGATTAAATTTTTGCTTAAAGAAGAAGATGATAGTTAATTTTGTTCATAATTAGCTAAAGGGTTTTAAGTACCTTTCATATGGCAAGGACACGTTGTGAGCATTAAAGAATGAGGGAGATGTTTGTGTACATGAGGTTCTAGTTGTTGAAAATTGTAATGATAGAGAAAGATAGAGCGTTGGTAAAGCATTCCACATTCGGAGAGTACGGCTTAAGAACAAATATCTTTACTTTACTACAGTGTGGCTAAAGTTGGCTAAAAGTTAAACTGATAGAAATTTCATGGGGAGGAATGCAACTAGCTATTTCAGTAATGCAAAGTCCGTTAAAATAAAGGGATAAAAGGGTAAGAAAAGAAAATTTAAGACGATGTTCGAATGACGTAGTTGAGTTAATGATGTAAGTATTGTCGCCAATAATTTTAAAAGTTCTTCGATAAATACTGTTCAAGAGGCTTAAGTAAAAGACTAGGGCACAAACCTAAAGATGGAAGCTTTATTTAAGTTTAGAACATACATATGCATATAGGTTTTTTAAATTTTTGGCAACATTGATGCATATACCGAGGATATCGAGATAATCAGTTTCAGGATAATGGCAAGCAGGGTGTATCTCGCTTTTATGATAAAAGGCAGTATTGAGCTTAGAATATTTTATCATTGCTCTCTCACATCCAAGTCGAAGGATTTGAGCCTGAAAATGAATTTGAAAAGCTGAGAGTACTCAGTACAAATTACTTGGATAAAAAGATGCAGACAGGAGATTAATAATAAAAACAATAAAGAGTGTTGGAGCCAAAACAGAGCCCTGAGGCACACCATTGTTTATTTTGTATTTGAAAGAGATACACAATTTCTCTTGATATTAATAAGTCAATAGACTGATGATTTTAATTTTCAGGGAACATTTTTCATGTTTAGCCAACTTATTTAAATTTCATAAAATAATTAACAATAATTAAAATCAAAAACCTGTGAACATCTCCATTCAAAAATTCTTCTCGATTTGAAGATTTCATTCAAATGACTACAATCAAAGAAGACGCAATGTAACTGTGCATAACTATGGAAATTGTTTTAGATTGTAATAATTGGAACAGAAATAAAAATGTTATATTCAACTTCCTCGAAAGTCGAAAGGATTTGAATATCATTTAACTACCGCCCACCTGCCACCGTCGTCGTCGTCGTCGCTCACCTCAACTCAACTACCGACACCGCGTACCCCTGTCAACATCCAACTTACAAGCGAGTTACAAGGCATCAATCTAACAAAAATGTCTAAAGTCGCCGCAGTCAAAAAACTTTACAACACAAATTGCATTTTCTCTGATTTCATGTTAGTTGCATACATTCATATGCATGTGTTTTCGAGTCCTTTTTTTAACATTTTCTATTTTATTTTCGTTCTTCCTTATTTTTTTTTCATTAAACTAGAAATTGCAATTTGAAAACTTATTTCCATTTCCATCCTAGAACCCGGCAAGGAAGCGAGCGGTGGCAACCGGGTAGGTTCATATGTTGAGCGTGGGTAGGTACAGGTAGGTAGGTTAGGTATAGGTACCTGTGCCTGGCTCAGCCTCAGTCTTACCCGCATCCGGACCGCAAGCCATCAGCACACACTGAGACTGACACTAGTTTGTAGTGTATGTCGCAGTCGCTACCGGGTCCGTGTCGTCACACAGAACACATAGAGAGCAGGGAACAAACTTGTTGGCATTTTCATGTAGGTTAGGTACGTTAACATAGTACTCGTAGATACAAACATATACGAAGGATCCGTGTGTCCTGCTCTTCATGCTTTGTAGTCGCTCTCGCATAGTTCCGTTCTACATACACATAGATATATGATTTGGTGTAACGAAAAGTGACACAAAAAAGAATTCAATTTGTATTGTGCTCCGCTAACAAAATGCAAATTCCCGCAGAGCATCGGCTTCGGCAATCAGAACAGGAGCAGGCAGGTAGGTATACAGGTGCGAATGCAAATGTAATTTAAATAATATTTCAAAAGAAATCTTCAGAGCCAACTGATTTATGTATAATGTATGAGTCCAAGGACTATTTGTTGGCAAACTTATACATCTAAGTGGCCTTGACCATTCCTCAATATTGTAATAATCAGTATCGTTAAAATCAAAGTCCTAAGACAAATAGAACTCAATGAGCTTTTCTAATATGTCTCTAGCTAGAAAGCTAAATTTGAATCTAAATCATTTCTGTCTGGCCCAGTTTAAGAACAAAATTTGGTCATGGTATAGCTTGAAGGCATCACCAGCCTTTGGCTATAACTTATATATGAGTTTAGATTCATTAATTTTTAGTTGAATTTTGGAGGATTGCGGGGATGGGAAATAAAAAATAAAGAGAATTTGTAACATAAACAATTCATTTTTTCTGTTCGTTATTTTTTGTCTTTTTAAATTTATTATTCTGCTCGCAGCGTTCAAACTTCAGATGCAGAATAAACGAATGCCTTTTTATTTAATTTTGTTGTTTTGTAAATCATTTTTAATAAAAATAAAAATGTTGTTGTTGTCTGATTAAAAATAAAGAAGGCCATTTATAGTAGGTACCTACCTACCTATAACTATGCCTATACCTAGATACAGTACATTGCAGGATTTACCTTTCAGTGAAACAGCTAAAAGCAATTAACCTAGATTATTTTGTAATAACATACACGATATAAATTATATACACCTAGTATATATCTATACACAATCTATATCTCACACAGACCTCTTTATCCCAAAAAGCTCACTGGCAATGATTCGTTTTTGAGCTGAACAAAAAAAAAAGAAAAAAAGCTGTAAAGGATTAAAATAAAGGATTGAAATTTATGGCGAAAATCTGATTCAATCATATTTAATTTTATTTAAAGAAAGAAAAAGATTTATTTTTCGAAAACAAAAAAATAAAAAGTATAACCCCGCAGTGGTTGCCAACATAAATCCAATTTAACTTTAGGGTTACTCGAGTTGAGGTTAAACAAAAAAAAAATATCTATCAATAAAATTCATCTCTCCAGATTTGTTCATGTACAGTAGATCCTTGGGCTAGCTGTTGATATAGAGTTTGAAGTTTAAAGGGGTGTTATAGACAGGAGCCCCAAGTTTCATACATTCCACAACAATAATTGTGATAAAAAAGAAATTTAATTTGATTCCAGGCATATTTTTGTTTGGTTGAAATAAACATAATTAACGTTTTTGAAATTAAATGCATAAATGGAAAATATCAAAGTACTTTTGAAATTGCTGAGAGCAAGTTTTTGGTCTGTTCAGATTATGAAGGTGGTAAAGCCAAAGATATTTAAAATCAACTCAAACATAGTTCGACTACCGAGCTTAGTCGCACAATTGTCCATTCAAAATAGACAGAAAGTTACGACATAGTAATAAGTTAAAAAGTCAACGAACATTCCACGTATACATAAAAGTAAATTTTGAACGGTTAATGTCCTTTTTTCTACGAGCAATCTTTATCAAAAATTGACAAATTTATGTATAAAAATATATATTTATATATCTGTTTGTATTTTAAAAGCAACTATTCCCCATTCTATTGGTTATCAAGGTAATTTCATTCGAAGAAAATATTATTGAGGCATACTTAGGCGTATACGTATTTTTTTTGTTAAGCTAATTTCAAATTAAAAATTTGAGAGTTGGAACGAATTTTTTCTTAAATAACAACAATATGTTTTAAAACAACGATGCAACAAACACTAACTAGTAGTTCTAGTAGTCCGTACATCCGTACGTCCGTACGTTCGCACGTCCGTACGTTCGCGACGTTTTTTCGTCGTCCTCAGCTCAAGCACCAGAAAAGATATCGACTTCAAATAATATATAATATACACACAATAAGCAGAGAAAGCTCTCAAAAAATTGCGTTGGTGGTTATTTTACCAAAGCAGTTTAAAAAAAGCTAAAAATTTTGGATAACCCTGAATATCTTACGAAACAACAACGGCTTGAACTTAAATAAAATTTAATATCTTTTATTGTAACGTGATTCCAAACATCTACATTAAAAAAAAAAAACAATCCAATTAATTTTTTTTTGATCAAAAAAACTGAAAAACAAAAATCTCACCTCGAAAATTTTACGAATACAAAATAATTTTATCTCTAAAACAATTTTGTATAATGAAAAAAAACGTTTTTATAAAAAATTAAAACCTAACAAAAAACAATACTAAAAAGAGGCTGGGATGCGACCCACACTGTTTTTATGTTTTGTAAAAAAAACCGTCAATTGGATTTTTCACAACATTTTTCAGAATATTGAAAAAAAATATTTCTTATGAGATAAAATAAGTCTGAAGCCTAAATTTCAAGTTTTTGAAGAGATATTTGAATCGATATTCAATTTTTACCTTTTTACCTTACTTTGAGTAAGGTTTTTTTTAGATTTTAATTTTTTATAAAAAAACTGTCGATTCGATTTTTCTCAAAATTTTATAAGATTTTAAAAACATTATTCTTCGTTGCTAAAAATTGTTTTGGAGATGAAATTATATTTAAGCCGTACAATTTTGGAGTTGAACATTTTTTTAGGTTTTTTTGATTTATAAAAAACCGGTTGATGGATTTTTTTCAAAAAATATAAAAATAAAAATATAAGAAAACACCCACACAATTTTCTTAAGAGCTCTTTCTGCATCTTTCTGCCTTATTATCTGTGTAACAAAATTTATTTGAAATCGATATCTCTTCCGGTTCTTGAGCTATGGACTATGAAAAAAAACGTCACGAACGTACGAACGCACGTACACACTTTCTAAAAATCTTTTATTTCTACTCTAGGGACCTTGAAACGTTGAGAAATGTCAAAATTTTCAATTTGACAAATAGGACCCATTACAATAGCTTCCTATGGGAAGTTAAAAATTGGTAAAAATTTACTTTCGACTCAAATAGCTTTTCAAAAATTACAAATATTGTCTTTAAACTTTCTTATTTCACAGAAAATATTTTTTTTATATTAAATAGTTTTTTTTATAAAAAAAAAATAAATCTACTAGAAATAGTACGTGGTAAAAATTAATGTTCGGTTCTTGATATCTCTCAAATTAATTCCATTCATCCAATTTGTAAAAATTCAAGAAATGCTACTAGAATTGGTAAAAATTCGTTTTCGACTAAAAATCTATTTAAAAAAACTAGATTTTCAAACTAAACTATTTTTTTATATGAAAATATTGTTGGTAATTTAAAAATGTTTAATAATAATTCAAGTGACAAGTTTTTTAACAAAACACGAAAACCTACAATCTTTTAAGCAAGACAAATGGACAGACGGGATGGGAAGTTATCAGTGTGGGGCGCAACCCAGCCTCTTTTTATGTATTGTAACGTGATACCAAACAAGTATGTTTTTGGAAAAAATCTAATTAACGTTTTTTTTATAAATCAAAAAAACTGTAAGAAATATTTGTCACCTAAAAAATTTTACGAATAAAAAATTATTTCATATCTAAAACAATTTTGTTCAACGAAGAATAGCGTTTTTAACATCTGGAAGAAACCTACAAAAATAAAATGCACGACAGGGTCGCAAGAACTTTCCCCTGTATGCAAAGAGTCTGTTTAAAAAAGTACCTTTATAAGACTTAAAAATATGGAGCCCTTCCCGCCAATTTATCGTTAGCGACAAAATAAATTTTATCGTAAACGACAAATCAAAAGCTTATTGTTGGTCCTTGAAACAACTTGCACCCGTAGTCAGTATTGGAAATTATTAATTGTGCTTAAGTTAAGACATTACAATAGCCTTCAAGGCTCTATGTGTTACTAGCAAATTTTAATAATTAAGTTGTCTTTTTTACTGAAAACGTCGCTAACGATAAAATGGTGGGAAGGGCTCGAATTATACCACTAAAATAAGTTTGCCTTCAAAGATATAATTGCCATTTGATTCATCTAAAGACACAACTCATCTAAGGACAACTCATCCCGGAATTGAAAACTACTTGTAAGCATACTTAACGAAAACAATTGTTTGTGTATTCAACTAGTTTGTTCAGAGCTTTTTCCTTTGGATAGCTTTATTTTATTTTCATATTAGAAGAACCAGGATAGAAAATAAATTGTCTGAAGATAAGAAAGAGGCAGAACATGTAGGTGTAAATTGCAAAGCGATCGCCTATTAGTTGTGTAGTTAATGTCTAAAACGAATAAAGAATAGTTCATTGGCATCCTCAGCTTTAAGCAGATAGATAGATAAAGACATGTTTATGATGATAATGAAGGAATGTTATTGTTAGGTAGAAGGTGTTTACTACAAAGTTGATTTACCAAGTTAAAAACCTTAAAAAAAAAAACATAAAAAAGTGTAAAAAAATTGATTTTCGACGCAAAAATCTTCTAAAACATTAAGAAATTGGCTTTAACATAAATGTATCTTTTAAAAACTATTGTTGTGAACCAAAATGACTGTTTTCATACAAAAAATAAAAAAATTCAAAAAAAAAAATGAAAAAAGTTGGTAAAAACTGACCCAAACATCTTTTCAAAAATTTGAGACAGTTTTTTCATAAGAAATTAAGATCTACAAAAAATACTACGCAAATTTTTTAAACTTTAATGTTCGCTTCTCTTTGTCTCGTGAACAATAGAAGGTTTTGGCTTTTAATTAGTTTCTTAAAAAAAATAGATTTTGAATTCAAACTATTTCATCATATGCAAAATATTGTTTATAATTTTAAGTTCATTTTTTAGAATAATTTCTCCGACAACTTTTTCTTACAAAACACGAAAACCTACAAACCTTTTTAGCAAGACTCATCAACAAACGGGATGGGAAATTATCAGTGTGGGTCGCATCCCAGCCTCTTTTATTTGATTTTCAAAAGTTACAGTCTAAGAACGGACATTTTCGGCAAAAAAAACTTAATAACTTCGTATTAAGAGGGATTTGGTGAGGACTTTTGGTCACTTGTTCGTAATGTTTCTTCAGTGTCTGTCAAAGTTTTCACGATCATGTGTTCAGTGAAAACTGAAGCACTTTACTATCGTTTTGAGAGTACAGTGGCTATCACAACCAATCAAACAAGGATTATGTACATGTTCGCTATCCAATTTTTCCAAGAAAATATATAGAAGTATTAGAACTTAACCATCATTACATACATTATTTTAACTCAAATTAAACAAATTAAAATAAAAAGCAATTAAATAAAAACAAACGAAAACAACTCTTTAATTTAATTTCGAAACATATAATCGTACACTAATTATTTTGCACTCTAGTAACTCTGTAACGATATTTTTTTTCGTCAAATGACAATGTTATTATTAACGTCGAATTGACATCAAAAGGAAAACAAAAAAAGAGGTTGGGAAGCGACCCACACTGATAACTTCCCATCCCGTCTGTCAATTTGTCTTGCTTAAAAGTGTGTCTATATGTACTCGTATCAATTTTTACCAAATTTGCGTACTATTTTTTTAGATTTTATTTTTTTATGAAAAAACGGATTGTAGGATTTTTATATAAAAATTACTAAATATCAAAAACAATATTTTCTGTGAAATAAAAGAGTTTGAAGATAATATTTTTAATTTTTGAAAAAATATTTGAGTCGAAAGTAGATTTTTACCAAATTTTAGTATTGTTTTTTTTTAGGATTTTAGTTTTTGTAAAAAATAGAGTCAATTCGATTTTTCTCAAAATTTTACTGAATGGCGGCAACAATATTTTTTAAAAGATAAAAGAAGTTTAAGGCTAATATCATAAAGTTTTAAAAAATATTTGAATATATTAGTCGAAAATCAATTTAAACCATCTTTTAGTAATTTTACCAGATGTTAAGAAGGTAATTTTTGTTTCACAAAAAATTGGTTTAAAGATGTGATTATGATTTATTAATTTCCCATAGGAAGTTATTGTAATGGATCCGATTTGTCAAATTGAAAACTTTGACATTTCTCGACGTTTCAAGGTCCCTAGAGTCGAAATAAAAGATTTTTAGAAAGATGTCTGTGCGTGCGTGTGTACGTACGTTCGTACGTCCGTACGTCCGTACGTTCGCGACGTTTTTTTCGTCGTCCATAGCTCAAGAACCAGAAAAGATATCAACTTCAAATAAATTTTGTTATACAGATAATAATGCAGAAAGATGCAGAAAGGGCTTTCAAGAAAATTGCGTAGGTGGTTTTTTTACCATAGCAGTTTGAAAAAAAGGTGAACATTTTGGTTAACCCTAAATATCTTACGAACCAAAAACGCTAGAGACTTGAATTAAATTTTATATAATATATTGTAACGTGATACCAAACAGATTTTTTTTTAAAAAAAAATCAATATAACGGTTTTTTTTAAAAAATCAATAAAACTGAAAAAATGTGTCTCCTGCAAAATTTTACGACTGAAATATGATTTCATCTCTAAAACAATTTTGTGCAACGAAGAATAATGTTTTTGACATCTGATAAAATTTTGAGAAAAATCTAATTGACAGGTTTTTTTATAAAAAATAAAAATCTAAAAAAAAACATTATTCAAAGTTCGTAAAAATTAAATATCGATTCAAATATCTTTTCAAAAACTTGAAATTTAGGCTTCAAACTTATTTTATCTTATAAGAAAAAATGTATAAAAGTTGGTAAAAATTGCTTTCGACTCAAATATCTTTTAAAAACTTTTAAATATTGGCTTTAATTTATTTTTATCTTTCAAAAAATCTGTTGTCAACATTCAGTTAAAGTTTGAAAAAAATCTAATTGACAGTTTTTTTTACAAAAAATTAAAAACCGAAAAAAAAATTAACAAAAGTTGGTAAAAAATGATTTTCGACTCAATTTACTTTTGAAAACTTTGAGATAATAGCTTCCAACTAATTGTTTCTTATAAGAAATGTTGTTTTCAACGTTAGGACAAATCTAATTGACAGTTTTTTTTACAAAAAATAATTTTTTTTTTAAAAATGTATAAAAGTTGGAAAAAATTGATTTTCGACTCAAATATCTCTTCAAAAATTTTAAATATTGGCTTTAAACTAATTTTATCTTATAAGAAATATTGTTTTCAACTGGTAAAATTTTTAAAAAATTCTTATAGACAGTTTTTGTACAATAAATAAAACTCTAAAAAAAAAAACAATAATAAAACTTGGTTAAAATTTACTTTCGGCTCAAATAGCTTTTTAAAAATTAAAAATATTGGCTTTAAACTTATTTCATTTCACAGAAAATATTGTTTTCAATATTCAGTAATTTTTATATAAAAATCCAACAGTCCGTTTTTTCATAAAAAATAAAATCTACAAAAAATAGTACGAAAATTTGGTAAAAATTGATACGAGTACATATAGACAAACTTTTAAGCAAGAAAAATCGACAGACGGGATGGGAAGTTATCAGTGTGGGTCGCATCCCAGCCTCTTTTTCTTTAATTTTTCGAGGTGACACATTTTTTTTATCAGTTTTTTTTTTTATTTATAAAAAACCGTTAATAGGATTTTGTCACAAAAAAATATTGATTTAGTATCACGTTACAATATAATAAATAATATAAAATTTAATTCAAGTCTCTAGTTTTATTGGCTCGTGAGATATTTAATGTTAACCAAAATGTTCACCTTTTTTTTAAACTACTATGGTAAAAAAAAACACCCACTCAATATTGTTGAGAGTCCCTTATGCACTATTATCTGTATAACAAAATTTATTTGAAGTCGATGTCTCTAATGGTTCTTGAGCTATGGTCGACGAAATAAACGTCGGGGACGTACGAGCGATTGTTCGTAAGCACGCACAGACATCTCTCTAAAAATCTTTTATTTCTACTGTAGGGACCTTAAAACTTTAAGAAATTTCAACATTTTCAATATAACAAATCGGACCCATTACAATATTACAAAATTTAAAAAGTATATAATAATGTGACCAGAAAAGTAAAAGAAAGAGAAGATACTTTGTAGACTATTCAACTAAAATCCCCTCTTATCTTTGAAATCTTTAAGGAATTTATTAGCAACCACGAGTAAAAAGGAGTCAGCAACGGAACCATCAGTTTTTTGAAGTAATTACCGAAATGGCTGAGCAGCCATGGTGAAGGAAGGTATACATCAGTGAAAAATCAGAAATGAACAACTTTTGGTACTAATGCAAATATAACAAATAATTTCTTTTTGAAAAAATTAAGAACAACATATCTTTGATTTCCAATAAGACTTAAAGAAAAGAAACAATATTACAAATCACGGACGGAAGAACATTTAGTCTATGTTCAGATGGAAGAATTTTGTCATAAGCCTACTTGAGCTTCTATTAAGCAAATATGTTTTGCAGTTCCTGGTTTTCGGTACTATTATTTTTCGAAAGGTAAAATGTATCAAAAGGCTAACATCAATATTTTGAAACAGCATTTGCGGTCCAGAAAATTTCAACTACGAAAAAGAACACATCAAGTTTATCAAGGTCGTGTTGTGTATGAATAATTGACCTAAAGTACTTAAAACACATAAAAATTCACCTTACTTCAATGAAATTGAGCATATAATGTTATGAAATATGACTTTGTGTTCTTCAAAATAACTTTAGAAACATTGAGGACCTTAAGACGGCCTTCAAGAAGAATGGTAATAATATAAATCCAGAAGCATGCTAAAAACGTGACTTTTCAATACATCAACGCGTGGAATAAGACATTAAAATCAAAGTATGCGCAATTTATTTGAAATTTTGGCTTAAATTAAAAAACGAGTTTAAGTATTTTTTATTCCCCAAACATTTTCTTTTAGAAGATGCATTGCGCAATTTGTATTTGTCATGTCTCCGAATAGTCGTGGAACCCACTGTATAATGCCAGCACGTCATAAATACTCTTATAGATTTTAGCTCTTTTAATACATACATATATAATATAATAAATGGACGAGAAGTATAATTTCAGAAACAATATAATTTTTATTTAACTTACTTCATTTTGTTTAAATGTTGCCACCGAAAAATATGCTTTAACTTCGAATCGATTGCGGGCACGAGAATACCGAATTAATGAAAATTAAAACATTTTTAAATTCAAAGAAAATAATTATGAAAACAAACAAAGGAATCACTTTTAACCACTTGTTTTTTTTTTTATTATAATTAAAACACTTTGAATGCACTATTATCACTCCATTAATATATTTATTTAACTTTAAAACTCATAAACTGCAAATAAATAAATAAAATAATAATTTTTCGACGACCCGATCGCGAAACGAACTAACACAGCGAGAGAACAAACTGGAACTGTTCATAAACTTGTTGATTTGTTTAATTTGTCAAAGAATCAATCCATTTGATTCTGTCTCTTTTTGTCAATAGCGTTTATCGGGTCATATAAACAAAGAGAAATATATTTCTCTTCTTTGGTGATACAAAAGAAATGGGAGAAATGTCAATTGAGATTGCAAAAACAATGGCGGGTTTGTGTTACTTCTCTTTCTTTGGGTCTGATTATAGCAATAAACGCATTATGGGGAGTGATCACGGAAATTGGTAAAAATTGAAACAAGTTGCGCGCAACTGTATTGATTTTTAAGTTTCCACAAAAAGTTATTGTAATCTTTTGGATTTGTAGATTTTAAATTTGGACATTTCAAGGCTCCTAAAATTTCAATTAATTTGTTTTAAAAATAGATGGGTAAACATGTCGAGCCCTTCCCGCAAATTTATCGTAAGCACCAAAATAAATTTAATCGCAAACGACAAATTAAAAGCTTACTGCTGTTTCTTGAAATAACTTGTACCCATAGTCGGTTTTGGAAATTATTAATTTAGCTTAAGTTAAGAGATGACAATAGCCTTTAAGGCTCTATGTGTTATTAGCAAATTTTAATAATTAAGCTTTCTTTTTGATTGAAAATGTTGCTTATGATAAAATGGCGGGAAGGGCTCGATGTGTGCGAGTGCGTAGGTAGGCTCGTGATCGTGACTTCTTTCTTTCGTACGACCATACTTCCTTATATTCGGGATATCAATTTTTGTCAACCATGTCTCAATAACAAGTAGAGACATCGTTCAAATAAGTTGGTGGTTTCTTAAATTTAGTAGTTTATAAAAAAAAGGGAACGTTTTAATCGACCATGAATATCTCGCGAACCAATAACACTAGCGACTTCAATTTAATTTCATATTATAAAATGTGAGGTGATACCAAAGAAGTATAATTCTTCGAAAAATTTCAACAAATAGTTTTATTTTTAATCAAAAAAGAGGCCACACTGATAACATGCCATCCCGTCTGTCGAATTGACTTCTTTACAAGATTTCTAGGATTTCGTGTTTTGTTATAAAAGTTTAAATTAAATTTAAACATAATTTTGTATATCTAATATAAATAAATAAACAAATTGGATGAATGAAAATAATTTGAAGTCAATGCCTTTTTTATTCACAAGATATCGAAAACTGAACATCAATTTTTATCAAATTTGCGTACTATTTTTTGTAGATTATAGTTTCTTTATAAAAAAAACGGACTGTTTGATTTTTATAAAAAAAACTACTGTCGAAAACAATATTTTCTGTGCGACAAGATTTATTTGAAGCCAATATTTTTAATTTTTGAAAAGCTATTTAAAAAGATGTTCAAATGGTAGATATGTGCATTCAAGAGGACACAAGCATCCACAGGATTTCTCAAAACCAACCTCTGTCTATCAACTCCTACTCTCACCTCCCCGTGGTGAACATTGGGTGCCTGGTACCTCAACTGGAGATTGGGTTCAAACCCAGGTGGAAAGTTGTTGGGGGCAGCAAACGAGAGAGGGAGGAAGGTGCTTACACTAAGGCACCTATCCTCATCCAGACGGCAGCGGAGGAATACCCGAGATGGAATCAACGGTGGCGTCTACAGTTCCAGTAAGGTTGAACTACTTAGTGAATTAAGTACAACGAACTTCGGATCTGCACGTGGAATGTTAGGTCCCTTAACAGACCACGTGTGGCTGAAGAACCAACGGAGGCCCTAGACCGCTATAAAACAGACATCACCGCCATCCAGGAAATACGATGGGATGGGCCGGGCAAAAAGAGGATGGAAAACTGCAATATTTACTATGGTGACTGCTACTACGAAAACCAATAACGATTATTTGAATGCGGCTTTGTCATTGGAGCCAGACTTAGACAAGAAGTCTTGAGCTATAGGTGCATCAATGAGCGCTTGATGACCACACGCATGAAGGCTAAATTCGGAAACATTGGACTGTAAAGCGTGCACGCTATCACAGAAGAGAAAGACGACAACACCAAAGATGTGTTCTTCGAGGTCTTAGACAAAACATATGAGCAGTGTCCTAGCTACGATATTAAAATAGTACTGTGCGATTTTAATGCTAAGCTAGGAAGGGAAGACATCTTTGGTGAAATAATCGGTAAAAACAGCCTGCACGACAACACTTCCGATAACGATTCAGGCTCATAGATTTTGCTGCGGGGCGAAACGTCATGGTAGCCAGTACGCGTTTTCCACACCTCAACATCCACAAAGGAACTTGGACTTCTCCAGATCAATCTACCGTCAACCAGATTGACCATATTGCGATGGACGCCAGACACGCTTTAAGCATCATGGATGTAGGAACTTTCCAAGGAGCTAACATCGACTCGGACCACTACTTCATTGTAGACCCAAGGCAAAACAGAGTTAAAAGAAACCTCTCTTGAAGTCTTTTGCCACCAACACAATGCATCGAAAACCAGTGGCAACATTGTCATGATGCAATCAGAGAAGCCGCCGCTGATGTGCTGGGTTTCAAGCAGCCACCAACAAGGAACAAATGGTTTGATGAGGAATGTCGGCAGGCAAATGCCTGCAAGCACGCAAAGCGGGGCTGCATAAAAGGACGAGAGATGCTCATGACCTCTATGAGCAGAAGAGGCGAGAGGAACGCCGACTTATCAGAAGGAAAAAGAGAGGGCATGAGAAGCGTGCAGTCGAAGAGTTTGAGAGGTTTAAAAGCAAGAATGAAGTTTGAAAGTTTTATGAACAGGTGAAACGAAATTCACAGGTACATAAACCTAGAACCGAAGGCTGCAAAGACGAAAGTGGAAACATCATAGTGGAATCGCAGTCAGTGCTGAGGATATGAAATTGACCACTTCTGCAGACTTTACTGAATTCCGCTGTCAGGCAGGATGATCCATTCCACATAGACGACGAAAGCCAACAATCCCGTCCTCCCGACTAAGACGACGAAGTAAAGATAAAGATATTAAGATATCTAAGCTGAAGTCTAATAAAGCCGCTGGACCGGATGGCTTGAATGCCGAGCTCTTTAAAGCAGCTGGAGATAAGTTGGTAAGAAGAATGCACAAACTTATCTGTAAGATATGGTCGGAAGAAAGCATGCCCGATGAATGGAACCTCAGTATTGTTTGCCCGATCCTGAAAAAAGGAGACCCTCTAAACTGCACCAACTTTAGAGGAATCAGTCTACTTAACATCGCCTATAAAATCTTCTTTGCAGTAATATGTGAACGTCTTAAGCCGATCGTCAACAACCTGATAGGTCCTCATCAGTGTGGTTTTAGACCAGGAAAGTCCACAGTTGATCAAATATTCACATTACGGCAGATCCTGGAAAAAACACAAGAACACCAAATATACACCCACCATCTTTTCATCGATTTCAAGGCCGCATATGACAGCATTTACAGGGACGAGCTGTATAGAGCCATGTCTAGTTTTGGCATCCCTGCCAAACTCGTCCGTTTCTGCAGGATGACCATGGAGAATTCGTGCCCCATAAAGGTTGGAAACAACTTAACAGAACCTTTCGATGTCAAAAAAGGTTTTAGACAATGATGAAGAATAGTGCAGAGCTCACACGTGAATACTATAGGCACCATCTTTCAAAAGTCTGTCCAATTACTGACATATGCTGCTGACATTGATATAATCAGAAGAACTTAGCGTGATCCTAATGAGGCTTTTGTGAGTATTGAGGCAGAGGCGGCAAAAATGGGTTTAACGGTTAATTAGGGCAAAACAAAGTACATGCTGTCGTCAAGAAAGGACATACAACACTGACGTCTTGGTCAAAACGTCACCATCTACAGACGTAACTTTAAGGTAGTCAAGGACTTCGTCCACCTAGGCTCCGCTGTAAACCCAGAAAACAACACCAGCCCTGAGATCAAACGCAGAATAACTTGATAACCGCTGTTTCTTTAGGCTAAGAAAGCAATTGAGTGGCAAAGCCCTCTCTCGAAGGATCAAAGTATAAGACTCTAATCATCCCCGTCTTGCTATACGTTGCAGAAACATGGAATATGACAAAGGCGGATGAAAACACCTTGGGTCGTTTCGAGAACAAATTTCTTCGAATGACCTATTGTCCCATATGCATCGAAGGGGAGTGAAGAAGAAGATGGAAAGACGAGCTGAACGGGCTGTACAGCGACGTAGACTTAGTCAGAAGAGTAAAAGTTCAACGACTAAGATGGCTGGATTCTTCGAATTCACATCCACAAGACAGGGCAGTAGAGGAAGACCACGGATCAAGTGGCGCGCACAAGTGACCTCACCCAATTTGGAGCGCGAAACTGGAGACATCTAGCTAGATACCGAGCTAGATGAGAACCCTTTCTGCACCTTTTTGCCTTATTATCTGTGTAACAAATTTTATTTGAAGTCGATATCTCTACTGGTTCTTGAGCTATGGACGACGAAAAAAACGTCGCGGACGTACGAAGGAACGTACACACTAAAAACCTCTTATTTGGACTCTAGGGACCTTGAAACTTCGAGAAATGTCAACATTTTTAATTCGACAAATTGGACCCATTACAATTGCTTCCTAAGGGAAGTAAAAAAACCTGAAGCGAGTCGGCTTTAAACCTTATAGTTTTCAAGTTGACCCAATGTTTTGGGCTGTAGGAGCGTGGACAGGCAGAAAGAAAGACGGATGGAATCGGGGGACCTACTTTTTTACTTCTCTAACATCGTAATATCATGTTTGATTAAAATCTCATGTTTGTAATTTTCTATGAATGCAATAATTGCCATTTAGTCGCAACTAAAAATATATGTGAAGTAATTTAACAAATGCTTTTAACCTTGACTCAGAGTTAAAAAGCAATTAAGTCACTAAGTCCTCGCTCAAGCAACCAAACTGTTGATCATCTCTATATCCCTGCTAGGGTTTAGAAGCGACACTATGACAAAAGTGGTAGATAGCATCTTGGGTTGTTTCAAAGGATAGAAGTTCTTGGCGTCATTTTCGGTCTTGTAAGTATAGACGGACAGTGGGGGATGTAACAACGAACAGTACGGAACAGTACGACGACGTTGAATTAAACAGGAGGGCAAAGTATAACGTCTGAAATAGCTAGGATACGTACAGCGTATATGGAAACCCTGTAGGACTGGTACATACAGCTGGAAAGTGACCTTACCCAACTGAAGGCATCTAGCTACACCCATAGCTTTATTTAGATGTTAAGTGTTAAGTGTTAAGTGTTAAGTGTTAAGATGTTAAGAGCGTCACCTGAAGTAAGTAAAAAAGCATAAACCTCGGTTCCATGACTTCCTGAAACAAATGTCATCATTTATTGTTCTTGATTGTAATAACTCTCAATCTTATATCAAATATAATTACTTTTCAAAATGACAACATTCAACTTCCGAATCAGAATAAGAAAAATGAACGATTCTCGTTCTTTGGACAAGTAAATCACTCTGCATTATCCATTCCGTTGTGTTATTTTAATTTTTTCTTTTTTATTTTAATGTAGGATATCTTTAATTTGTATTATAGAAATACAAAAATCCTCAATTTGCCGCCTGAACACTTTCTTTCTATAGTAATTTTATCACAAATGTACAAAAATGCAGAAGAAAATATAAGAAGAAGTTTCCTCTTGCACGCCATCATGACTCCAGAAATAAAAAATACAAAATTAACAGTAAACTCTCTCAAGAAAAATATCCTCCTTGAAAACAGAGTCAGTGGTTCTTTCTATACAATAGACCATCCATCACACAACTGCGGGCAAAAGGATATACCTAGACCTATATAAGCATAGAATTACATAACCTATACAACATAGCCTTAGCTATATAATGCACATACATAGATATAAAAGATATATAAAAATAATAAGGCAATTGAAAAAACCAAAACTTCACTTTCGAGCAGATTACCCAATCCTAGCACATATATCATCCCCACAGGATACAATAACTCTCCCCCTAGTCACCATTAAAAGAGGAAATGTATATACATACGTATATAGAGACTTTTACTTCGCTATTTCTTTTTTTTTATTATTTTAAAGTTTTCAGTAAAAATACCACACAAAAGAAAGGAGCTTTTGTCGTTTTACGCGGAACAATGCGCCATGAGTATGTGTCTTACCGTTACACTTAAGTGAATTTCTTATATGATAATATGACTTTATTTCCTTTGACTTCCGCTTCAATCACTAGACATTGATGAAATTAGCTTACAAGTCAAAGGATATTGGGCATTATAGGCTTAATATAACACACATACAAAAAAAAAAACAGGAAATTGTCCTCGATGAAGAACAAAGGTGCAAGTTTAATTATGTTGGTCTTCTTGAATTTGTTAAATCACTGGCGTACATTTTATTATCCTCATTTTTAACTCGGACATTAGTAAATTTTGAACTCCAGATTTTAATCAAAGATGACATGACGATGGTAGAGAAGTCGAAAAAAGAGGGTCCCCTGATTTCGTTCGCCTGTCCTCCCCACTAGTAAGGGTAAATCGGTGGAAACAGCGTTACACACTTTAGTACGCACCATCGAATATTCCCTCCATCATAAAGAGTTCACTGTGGTTGCTTTCCTTGACATCGAAGGTGCCTTTAACAACGTGGACACATCTGCAATCACTTCTGCACTGGCATCTCTAAATGTAGAGAGTTCGCTTCGGGAGTTAATTCTTACTTATTCTGCTTACTAGCAGAATAATTAATTCAAAACTGGGCAACTCTTCTAGCAGACGATTCGTTAGTAGAGGGACACAGCAAGTTGGTGTTCTATCCCCTCTCCTCTGGAACCTAGTGTTGAATGAAATCCTAACTAGTCTGGATGCGGAGGGTTTCAGAGTGATAGCCTATGCGGACGACGTTGCTATAGCAGTTTCAGGAAAGCATCTTAATATCCTAAAAGAACTCTTACAAAATGCCTTGGACAGACTTATACTCTGGGCTGATCGGTGTGGACTGGGTGTTAACCCACACAAAACCGATCTGGTCTTATTTTCGAGGAGATACAAAATTCCATTTGTCAACCCTCCTTACATTAAAGGAATCCAATTAAAATTCTCAGACGAGGCCAAATACCTAGGTCTTGTCTTAGACAAAAAACTAAATTGGAAACGCAACGTACAGGAAAGAGTCAAAAAAGCTACTGTAGCTCTCTTTTCTTGCAAAAAAGCTATTGGTAATAAATGGGGTTTACAACCCAGAATCACGCATTGGCTATACACATCGGTAATCAGACCGATATCAACGTGCTGGTGTGTGGCAGTATGTTGGACTGCTTTAGAGAAAGGTATAAACAGGGATAAGTTAATTAAAGTCCAACGTTCAGCCTGCCTATGCACAAGCGGGTCGCTTCGCACGATCCCGTCTGCGGCACTGGACACCTTGCTCTACCTTGCACCTCTTGACATATTTAGCAAACAAATAGCAGCAAGCTCTGCTATTCGCCTCAATACTTCGTCGCAGTGGACTAACAACAACATTGGCCACTCCGTAATTCTAAGGTACTTAGAATCAATTCCAAAGCACACCATCCCCCAACTACAATTCGACAGAAACTTCCAGATTTCTATATCTACCAGATCTTTTTGGGATGATAGGACATTCTTAGAGGATGAGTCAATCCACTTTTACACAGATGGCTCAAAGACCAAAGAAGGGGTTGGTGGTGGTGTGTACTCTGAACGACTGAAATTAAGTCTCTCATTCCGCCTTCCCAATCATTGTAGCGTGTTCCAGGCGGAACTTTTGGCGATTAAGGAAGTCTTGTCTTGGCTCAAAGAAAACGTGATATCAACATCCAGGAACGGTACAGTACAACCCATCCTACCACGTTTGGCAAGTACTGGCATACCAATCGCTACTTGTAAACTGCTACTAATGCAAGACGCTGCGAGGAGGGCAGGCACCAGGTGGACCAACATCACCACGTGTCAAGCCACAAAAAACATCTGGCCAACACTGGATTTAAAACGTTCAAGGTGCTTGCTCTTTTTAAGCAGATCGCATATAAGCTCGATAATAGGTGTCATAACCGGACACTGTCTAATAGGAGAGCACGCCACGAGACTAGGCGTATTCTCAAATGACGTTTGCAGAAGCTGTATGGACGAGGAAGAGGAAGAAACGGTTCTTCATCTTCTCTGCACACGCCCTGCTCTAGCTCGAAAACGCAAGAATTACCTAGGAGAATTCTTCTTTAACGATCTAAATCATATCGGGATAATCAGCCTCTCACGTTTCGTAAGGGACTCTAACTGGTTCCATTGAGCTTAGGAGGAAGCCTCAAGATTCATGTGGTATCACAATGGGCCATTAAACTGGCCTTAGAGTGTCCGTTCCATCTTGGACAGCCACTATAACCTAACCTAACCTCCCCCTTACAGCCCAAACTATTGGGTGGGTCGAGTTCAAACTTTTAAAGTAAGGTTTCAAGCCGATTCAAGTTAGGCATTTTTTTTAATTTTTTAACATACAAATTTGTTGACCAAATTCAAATTCAAAAATTTAAATTTTCTTTAAAAAACAAAATTATGAATTTTTATTAAATTGTATCTAAAATTTGTTTTTTTTTACTTGGTTTCGTTTAACAAGAAAAATTTATCGAAATTAGACAATTTGTAACTAGAATTGTATAATTTTATATACAAGAAATTTACATACTTATATAATTTATATATTTTTATACCGCTGTAACGATTTTCAAATACAAATTTTAAAAATTATTGTTTTTTGAGAAATCAAATAGCATAGAAAAATGTATGCTTATAATTTATTTATTCAGCTTATTACAAGCTTTAACTTAACATAACTTAACTTAACACAAACTTAACATTTTTTTTTGTTGAAGTTCTTGTTATTAGTTTTCATACTCTTTAATGTACAAGAACTAAAAATTTTAATTTTATTAGACTTAAAATTAAAAGGGACGAGGAATTCGGATTCAAAAACTTGAAAAAGTAAAGGGTATCTTTCAGATGGGATTTGGAAATGTTAAAGTCGAAGACTAGCATAGAAACGTTGCAGTGACGAAGAATTCTGAACATTGGTTCAAAGTGCCCTTAATTAGTGCGGTGATGAGGGATATAGAAAAGGGAGACAGAGAGCAGATTTCGAGGGTTAGCGTTAGGATGAATATCAATCAGGAGTGCCAGGAAATATTGCCCATTAACAATTGGTGAGCAAATAATATATCAGCGTTTTTGAGTCTAATATATAAAGGCTGCAAACCTATCAGTTTGAATCGATCGGCATAAGGAGGCAAGTTGGATGTATCATCCCATAGAAGGCCACGTAAGGCAATTCCAACGAAACGTCTTTGAAAATTTTCAATTCTGAGTGAATGGTTTTCATAAAAGGGAGACCATACTTGGCATACATATTGCATATTCAAGATGAGGACAGACTATAGGGAAATGTAAAGCGCTTTAGTAACAAAGGGGTTGGAAAATTCTTTTGACCATCTCTTAATAAAACCGAGAGATCTATTAGCTTTATTAATAATTTGGTCAAAATGGGAATGGAAATTCAGGTGTTTGTCACACATAATACCAAGATCTCTAATAGATTCGACTGCGTTGACGGCGTTATTAAGGAAGTAGTAAACTCTATGAGATGGGATTTGTTTGCGCGAAAAGGTCATTTGTTTACACTTACCTATATTTAACTTTAGGAAATTATGCATGCACATTTTGTAAAAGTAAGGAATCAGATGGAGTAGAGATAATCTTACAAATTTTCTTATCACCCACACACATAAGGATATCTGCGTTTTTTAATTTAAGACAGACATCGTTAACAGATAAGACGAAGAGAAGGGGCCAAGGTGACTACGTTGTGGGACTCCAGAAGTTACATATATAGGACTGGAGACTGAGTTACGGAAAAAGACTCTATAAGTTCTATTCGCAAGATAGGATCTTATCCAGTTTATTAATAAAGATGGAAAACCTAGGGTCCTTAGTTTGAGATAAATTATCTTATGGGATATTTTATCAAAGGCTTTTCTGTAATCAGTGTTGTACATCAACTTTTTCGTCATTCTCGAGTGCTTACATAACTTTGGATATAAATTGAATTAAGTTAGTCGTAGTTGATCTACGAGTACCTTCAAGAAAACCATGTTGAGCAGTAGAGAATAAAGGCTTGCAATGGAAATAAAGGGAACCATAAAAGTTTTGGAATGCATGAAAGTTTAGCAATAGGTCTATAATTGTTAATTTCAGTTTTATTGCCTTGTTTATGAATGGGAAATATAAATGAATCTTTCCATATGAGGAAACACACCTTGGGAACGAGAGAGTTCAAAAAGTGCAGTTAAAGGCTTTGACAGAGAATGCATACATTTTTTTAGAACAACTGATGGGACGCCATCAGGACCAGTGTTAAAGTTTTCTTTGATGCTTACGTTGGATCTGAGGGGATTATGTTGGATTAACTGTTAATAACTGCATACCAAAAACATTTTCAAGACAAAACAAAATATATATATTATATATATAAAAAATTAATTTAAAAAAATGCCTCTAAAATTTTTCGATAAAATATTATTAATTAATATTTGTTTTGTTTAGTAAAATGGTATTTAAATTTTTGAAGACACGCTGTACTATTTGAAAACAGTGTTTTTAGATTCCACAGGAAGTTTGTGTGACCCAATCGTGCACTTTATATTTTTGCCAAATGTATAAACTATTAATCAGTCTGATTTGTTGAATTAAATATTGTGACATTTCTGAACGTTTCAAAGTCCCTAGAATCTAAAGCAAAGATTTTAAGAGAGATGTACATATGTGAGTTCGTGTGTATTACGTTTGCAATAACTTTTACATCAGTAATATCTCAAAAAGCGGCAGAAATATCTACTTTTAACAAATTTTGGTTCACAGTCAATAGAGCCACGTGCCAACAAAAAAAAATGCGTTTACATAGCAATTTTGATTTCTCTTAATGACGCGCATTTGAAAGCCCCAATTTTGTATTACTTTGGGAATAAGTCAGGCTAAAATTTGACCGATGGCATCGATTATGTTGTCTTTGAGGGCCGATTTGCTCGCATACGCCTTTGACGGAAGCCCAGAAAGAAGAAGTTTAAAAGGGTCAAATCACACAATCTTGGTGGACAAGCTGTGTATATTTGTGACACGAAGCGCTATTCTTTTCAAACTACATATATTTCTTCAGTGTTCATGTCATCAAATTAAGCCCACAAGCAGTTGGCGATTATAGAACTTTAGCTATCGCCGTTGACGATAATGGCCTGGCCAGCATCATTTCCTATTTCAACTCAAAATCAATGTCCAACGATAACTTTATTTGAAACCCATTTTTACCTTGTGAATATTGAGTAAATTGGTGTCGTTCCCATTAATCCAAAATGGGCTAAATATGATTTTTCGAAAAAAAATTGGGATCTACTTACAACTGCTCCAACATCCAATTAGCGAGCGACACTGCGTATTGTCGTTTGGTTTCAGCTCCTTGGTCTGTTGGATTTATCATGAGTGTATGTCCAAAACACGACGAACAATTTGACTTTTTGTGGTCTACGACAGGATAAGTTCTTGTGAGCTACTCAGAATGGACTGCCCGGATTCTTCTGCACAAGCATGACGATGTTTTCGGTAGATCTTAGGTTTCGTTGACGCACGAGTGTTGGCTAATTCTTCACTGAGTTGGTGGATTTGAATTTGGTCCCAAACGTTGAATAGCCGACTTGGAAGAAGCAAAATTAATAATTTCCAATATTGAATATGGGTTCATGTTGTTTTAAGGACCAGCAGGCTTACGATAAAATTTATTTGTGCGTTTACGATAAGTTGGCGGGAAGGGCTTAAAATATTAACCCATTTTCGAGATATAGAAAAAATGTTGACATTTTTGATCAGCAAATGTTGTTTTTATTGAAAGAAGCACAAATAAAATTTAATAAGAGTCTATCATTTAGTTTTTGAGTAAATTCGAATTTTCGGTTTTGACTACAAAATTTGTATGGGGCCTAGTGTTATTTTTGTTCTAAAAAAAAATTAAATAACAATCGAGGCGGACGAAATCAGAGAACCAACTTTTTTTGACTTCTCTTATATCGTAGTGGCATTTTTCACAAAAATCTCGATTTCGAAATTTTGTACGTATACAAAAATTGCCACACAGTTCCTTAACACTTCGTGTTACATACGGATAGGGACAAGATGTTTTCTTTTTTTTGACGTTATTTTTCAAACCCTTAGGTTTTTTTTGTAAAAAATCGAAAGTTGAATGTATGAGGCATGAGTTAAGTTTGTATTGCAAAAAATATGTTGGCCTAAGTTGATAAATACAAGTCTTATGGTGGTTTTTTGCGAATAAGGCCATCAAAATTACTTGTTTTTTGTGTCACATGAATAGGGACAAGATCTAAATTTACATTTAAGTTTGCTTTAAATCAAATAAAAGAATAGTTCGATTGTTTGGAAGCTTAGAACGAGTATAAATTTGATAGAATCAAGAAGTATGGGTAGAAGTAAGTGTCTAACCAAGAATGAGATTAGCCAAATTCGAGCTTATTGGGATCTTGGCAAAAATATCCGTTTTATAGTCAGCAAAATAAGAAGAAATTCAAATGGTGTATACAACTACTTCAAGGAACCAGAGATATGGAAAAAATCACAAAGGGTGATAATAAAAGCTGCTTCAAATTGAAGGATTTCATTAGTAAATTCAAGGCAGAATCTGGGTAATTGTTAGTAGATTGACTATTGCTCGGTGAAACAGAAGGCAGACTATATATGTACGACACCAAAACATTAAGAAAAAAACACAAACGCTGCACGAATGAGCCAACACCTTAATTTTACAACAGATCATATCACGTGGAATCAAACTTGGCATACTGTGGTCTTTTCCGATGAAAACTAAATTAATTTGGACGGATCTGATGGATACAGCTGCAATTTCCATGGTTTAAAAAAGGAAGAAATCTATTTCGAAGAAAAGCACAAAGAGGAATCACCTATAACGGGGCAGTGGAGCTGGATTTTTAAAGCTCTTAAATGGTAGCAACAATTTACAAATCTATTCTGGAACGAACTTTTCAGCTGTTTTCTGAATAAGTTGGTGAACAACGATGGCCTTTCCAACCCAGATAATGCACCAATATACTTACCGCACGGAAAACAAAAGACTGGATTAAGAGCCAAAACATAAATCTATTACCATGACCCTTATATTCTCCTGACTTGAAAATCATGGAAAACGTGTGGGGATGGCTTTTAAGTAAAGTCTCCAATGGACGACGGCTATACCAAAAAACTGAAGAGTTTATTGAAGCCATAAAACGATCCTGGTCCTAAATTTTACTCAATTATCTGAGAACACTCTATGAATCCATATACCACAGATTACTTGAAGTAATTAAGAAATCAGGAGGCAGCACACGTTATTAAAAATTATTTTAATTCATTCAATAAAAATAGTATTTACATAAGCCATAAGACTTTTTATTATTTTCTTTACTTTAAAAGGTCTAACAGATAAATTTAGATCTTGTCTCTATCCATGTGACCCAAAAAACATAGACACTTTTTATGATCTTCTTCGGCAAACTTGCCTTGAAACTTGTTACATAAACTTAATACAAACCTCATTCATTCCAAATTAGGGTTTTCCAAAAAACCTAAGGGTTTGAAAAATAACGTCAAATAAAAAACAAAAAATATTGCATCTAAAATAATTGTTTTCATCAAAAAGCAACACAAAATGTTGCTATTCATTATTTTTTAAAACTTTGAAAAATATCGACAGAACCTTGTGAAAGATAAGGTGTCTGTCAATGCTCAGCAACTAATTTTAAAATCTTAAAGATGTAATTCGTTAGATACTTTTCGAGGACATACATTCGCAAAATGAACAAATTGATTATGGAAAATTTCATACTGGCCATTTTTTGAATTGTTAAAGGAATGTCTTTTGAGTGAATTACTACAGTGAATAATATTTGAAAGATTATCCCAACCTAAGACCTTCTACATTATAAAAATGAATCCTTTGTGAGTACAGCCATACCTATTTTTTAAATGAAAAATATTAAGATGTTAGAAAAATGCCAATTTACCGAAATAGTCCTGGGAATTAAACATCCAGTAAACAAAGAAAAAAGTGAGCTCCAACTCTAGGAATTGCTCTCTCTATGTAAAGTGAAGGACTTACATCCTTAGAGAATAAAAAAACAAGCTCAAAAAATAACGTAACACTTAAGAACTCACAAGCCAATTTGCATAGGTATATACTGTACTAATACTCCAAAGGAAGAGTCTCTTTCATAATTAATATTCTCCCGCAGGTATTTTATATCAAGTCAAGTGAAAAGACTCCATAAAATCTAAGTTAAGTTCATTTTTGTCGTTTGCTTCTTTTTTTTTGCGTTAGAAGGATAATAAAATTGCAGCACATGCAGCAATAATGACACCTGAAAGTCCCATATCCACTTGACAAACAAACAAAACAAACAAACGGACATAAAAACTACAAAAATCTCAACAATATTGTCGTGTTGCGACACACTTTTCGCAGTTTGAAGTACAAGAAGTAGATAGGATAGGATATTTGTTGTTTTTAAAGCTACATAGATACTCTGATACATAGAAAAACAGGACGAACGAATTTTTTTCTTTTATAGAAGTTCGACCTAAATTTGTTTGCTTTACCTACAGATACCTTATGCTATGAAATATAGAGATGTACCTATTTCTACTTCGGCTATAGTTGGTTGTTTTATTTTTGAAGAGTTTCAGATTAAATATTCAAGAGGATTGAAGGTCCAACTTCCTTTTTTTTGTGCTTCAATAAAAAGAACATAGTTTTTTTCACAGTTTGGAGGTAGGAAGGAGAAAGGGAGGAAGAGTAAGAACAAAGGCGTATATACCTAGTATGAGAATAGAAATAGAGTGCAAAAATAGTTCGAGTTCAAGTTTTTAAGGACAATATTGTCCTTCTCTGTCTTTTTGCAGCTTTTTTTTGGGGGGGTTGGGGGGTTTAATACCGATGTTGGATGAAAAAGTTGTTGGACAAAAAACGTATTTCCATGGCAATTTATTAAAAATACATTAGAACTTCTTTTTGTTTTTCCGTTTCGTTTTAGCTTTGTTTTTATTTCTGCTGACTTTTTTTGTTCACTATGAGTTTCGAATATTTTGTGATCTGTGTTTCTGTTTTCTGTAGATGATGGTGCATAGATTTTATGGTACAATGGCAAAGGCAATAGGTAGGAACCTTTGCAGGAATAGTCTTTGTCCCAAATATTTAATTTTGGACTTGAACTTTGTTTAGTTTTGTTTCTTAATCGAAAATGGAATAAAATTAGTGATTCAGAAAAATCGCAAAACATTTTTACTGTGATTAAAACGTTTGACTGGTTTTCGGGCTTCTTCAAGTCCTGGATATAGATGCAGACTTCTGAAAAAATGCAGTTTTAACTAGAGTCTCTATATATTTCTTTTGCTGACATCTAGTAGACTGAGGGAGAGTAGTTTCTTGCTTTAAATTTCATAAGATTTTTTGATTTGCTTACATTTTATCAAAGATCTTGAATGTTACGATTATTGTCTGCTTCATATCCATAATTAAGGTTAAAAGAAGTTAATTATAAACGACTTTAGCCCTTTGACTGCAAAGGCGTGAGCAATGTCGTTCTCAAAGAAACAGGTATAACAAACACCTTGCAGTGATGCCTTGAAAGCTTCTGCATATCAATTGAATTGGTTTCATTTTATTTAAATAATAGTAACTATCTTATATATAACACGAACTACAACAAATGTTAGATGACATTAACTTGAACGTCAGAATTAAAACGACAGCACTAGATCTATAACAACTAATCATCGACCAAGGATGCCACTTGTGCAAAATAGTAGTAAAGGGTGATTTTTTTGAGGTTAGGATTTTCATGCATTCGTATTTGACAGATCACGCGAGATTTCAGACATGGTGTCAAAGAGAAAGATGCTCAGTATGCTTTGACATTTCATCATGAATAGACTTACTGACGAGCAACGCTTGCAAATCATTGAATTTTATTACCAAAATCAGTGTTCGGTTCGAAATGTGTTTCGCGCTTTACGTCCGATTTATGGTCTACATAATCGACCAAGTGAGCAAACAATTAATGCGATTGTGACCAAGTTTTACGCAAAGATCTTGGTGTAAAACCGTATAAAATACAGCTCGTGCAAGAACTGAAGCCGAACGATCTGCCACAACGTCGAATTTTCAGTGAATGGGCCCTAGAAAAGTTGGCAGAAAATCCGCTTTTTTATCGACAAATTTTGTTCAGCGATGAGGATCATTTCCGATTGAATGGCTACGTAAATAAGCAAAATTGCCGCATTTGGAGTGAAGAGCAACCAGAAGCCGTTCAAGAACTGCCCATGCATCCCGAAAAATGCACTGTTTGGTGTGGTTTGTACGCTGGTGGAATCATTGGACCGTATTTTTTCAAAGATGCTGTTGGACGCAACGTTACGGTGAATGGCGATCGCTATCGTTCAATGCTAACAAACTTTTTGTTGCCAAAAATGGAAGAACTGAACTTGGTTGACATGTGGTTTCAACAAGATGGCGCTACATGCCACACAAACCCCTGATTCTATGGCCATTTTGAGGGAAAACTTCGGAGAACAATTCATCTCAAGGAATGGACCGGTAAGTTGGCCACCAAGATCATGCGATTTGACGCCTTTAGACTATTTTTTGTGGGGCTACGTGAAGTCTAAAGTCTACACATTTCCGAAGAAATTCGGGCAATTCCGGCCGAAATGCTCGAAAAAGTTACCCAAAATTGGTAAGACGCAACCGCGGTCAACATTTAAATGAAGTTATCTTTAAAAAGTAAATGTCATGGACCAATCTAACGTTTCAAATAAAGAATCGATGAGATTTTGCAAACTTTATGGTTTTTTTTTTAAAAAAAAGTTCTCAAGCTCTTAAAAAATCACCGTTTAGTATGAAAAATTGAGATATAATCGCCGTCAGCTCATTTAGTATTAGTGTTTGTAGAATATTGTCATATAATGTATCAGGGCTTAGTAATATGATTATGTTTATAGAATTCTTTAATTTTATTATAACTTTTGGAATATTCTTCATTTTTGAAACATATGTATGTTGTTATTGAAAATTTAAGTAAATATACCGAATATTTTAACGGATATAAACTTTTCCGACAACTAAAACCTCATGCAGAAGTTGGGCAAACATCAAAACTGGAGTTCAATAGTTTTGTGGAAATCCAAGATAACATTGTCGTAAAGCTTTTAAAAAATCTAATATGTTTATTATACCTTTTTATATAAATTTCAACAGATGAACCGAAGACTTTGAAAGACTGAGCAATTTAATGTATGATCTATCGAGCAAAAACGTAATGTTGGCATGGTAAATAAAGATTTTATCGCTCTTATATACAAATTTGAAGTTTTCAGTAAACAATTTTCTGATCATATGCCATTACTAATTGAATGAAAATCTTGCTTTGACACACATTATAGATCCCTCAGTTTGATGTCCCGATTAAAATGGAAAACTCCAAATTTAGAATAAAATCAACATTATTTAGATGATTTCCTTTCATACGCTCCTTCAACTAATTTGTCAACTTCCGCATTCACAATTCAATTAAAAGAATCGATAAGATGGTCTGCAATTAACCCCACTCCAAATTCAACGAATTCTTTTGCTCAAAAATGGTTTGATACAGAATGTCTTAATGCAAGAACAAAACTTCGCACTATTGAAAGCTTTCCACAGATGTTCCTGTGATCAAATTCGAAAATGGTACATACAAGTGAATGTGAAGTATAAGGAAATCTGCTTCATTAAGAAAACCAATTTGGAATCCATGCAAGCCCACTCACTCAGTCAAATCAAAAATGCAAAACAGTGCTGGAAAATGGCAACAGAATTTAACGGTTCACAGAACTCTATAGGCTTAAGTGTTTCTGCAGATGATCTATCTGAATATTTCAAAAATCTTCTTCAAATCAACCCAACACTCTTTTGTGATGATATACTTTTTATTAAAGTCCAAATCTTGTCAGAAATTCAACTTTTAACGAATTTGATGTTTACTGTGACTCCATTTAAAGAATTGTTGCCCATTATCCTCACACTGAAATCGTCAATGTCAAACAATTCTTCTTGGCTTCGTTATTCTGGCCAGTCAACACCAGAAGGAAGGTATGTTGTGATTTTTGCTAAGTTAAATCAATCCCTGATGTTGCAGGTCAATCCGCCAACACCCTAGACTTGTTTCTTACTTCTGACCCTAATAAACACACAATCAGTATATTACCGCCATTGTATCGTAAAAACCAGTTAAAGAAAAAACTCCTATGTGAACAGTTTGAGAAAGCCAACTGGGACGTTCTCAATGAATTCTCGATAGTGACGTGGATTCCAGTGCAGAAATGAAATTCTTTGTGGAATGAGAAATTTTATCCCGAATAGGGTAAAATCTATCAAACCCAAAGAGAAATCATGGTTTAGTTCGAACTGTAAAGAGGTTATTAGGTTCAGAGATGCAAGTTTCCGTTGTCTCAAAGCCAACCCGACTGAGGAAAACCGGAATAAGTTTAAATAAGCTAGAAAGACCTGTAATGGTCATATTCGGAGAACCAAATTTTTGCATGATCAGAGATTGAGGCAAAAAATACTACAATGTCCCAAAGGTAGTAAAAATGTCAGGCCATTTGTAAAAAACGTACGAAGCACCACGTCATCCTCGGTTCCAAAGCTCGTCCACAATGACATTCCATATGTAAGCTTGATAAAGCCACTTTGCTTGCAGCACATTTTGTTATTAATTCGAAGGTACCCGATAGTGTCATGAGTCCTCCTGTTCTTGAGAGCGTAAATGATTCTATGGGACGAATCTCCTTTCGCACTCGTGCAGTCGCAAGAGTACTGAATGACCTTGACATACACCAATCCGCTGGCCCGGAAAGTATTTCACCTATTATTCTGAAGAGGTGTTCTTCAACGCTGGCAAAACCACTGCGTAAGATTTTCCTATTCTACATTATACAGGTATCTTCCCGAGTGGATGGAAAACTGCATGCGTCCAGCCTGTCCCTAAAAAAGACGAATCCTCCTCCCCCTCAAACATCGTCCGATTGCACTTACTTACCTTCTTTCTAAGGTCATGGAAACGCTGATTAATTTTCAGCTTAAGAAATATCTTAAGGAACGGAAGCTTCTTAATGACCGACAGTATGGCTTTCGTAGCAATAGGTCCACTGGTGATCTCATGGTTTATCTCACAGAACAGTGGAACAAATTTTTACATCGTTTTGAAGAAAGTAAGATTATTGCACTTGATATTTTAAAAGCATTTGATAGAGTTTGGCACCAAGCTCTCTTATCGAAAATGCGTGCTTTTGGTATTGATGAATCTTTTCTTCGTTAGATTAGAAATTACCTTTCTAACCGTTCAACACAAGTTGTATTAAATGGTTTCAAGCCTGAAATTCATAAAATAAATGCAGGTGTCCCCCAGGACTCCGTTTTGTCTCCGGCTCTCTTCCTTATATTCAAAAACGATCTTTTGTCTGTCACTTCCAGTCTATTAAACTGTTTCGGCGACGACAGTACTCTCAGCTTTTCATATTCGTTTCTAGATTCACATCCTTGTACTTCAGATGTGGAACTTCAATGGCAGCGTATGATAAGCTCATTAAATTCTGATCTTGACAGCATGACAATGGGGAATCAAAAACCGTGTAGAATTTAATGCTTCGAAAACTCAATGCTGTCTCCTGTCGTTAAAGCGTAACACACCACCGATGCCAATATCTATGAGTGGCACTTGCATCCAGGAAACTAATCAACTGTCAGTACTCGGTATAAATATCATCATCCGATATCCGGCATCATATCGATATCTCAAAAAATGCTGACAGGTGCTTAGGATTTCTCCGAAGATGCAAGAAATTTTTCACCCCTTCTGATCTAGCTATAATCTACAAAACTTTTATCCGTCCAAAGCTTTAATATTAATGCGCATATCTGGGCAGGTGCCCCCAAACAAGTTTAAATCTCTTGGATAGAATTCAAAAAAGGGCTTTAAAAATGATAGGCGACAGAACTATAATCGAAACATTTACATCGCTAGAACACCGCCGCAATGTTCATGCCTTTCGTTATTTTATAGATATTTTTACGAACAATGTTCTGTCGAATTAGCCAGTTGCATTCCACCCCTTAAACAATTCAGCCGTAATACTCGCACTTCTAGGAATGCCCATCAGTTTACCCTTGAGCTCATTTTCGGGCGTACTGTCAAGTATAGAGATTCTTTCTTAAATCGCACATCGAGAATGTGGAGTGCTTTGGCCAACTCTGCTTTTCCCTCTCATTTTGATGTTCAGAACTTTAAGACCAATGTGCACCGGTATCTCTTTCTAAATCCTAACCTATTTTCCTTACGCTTGCACTGTGTTTAAATATAAACATATATAGGGTACTAATAACCCCTGGAGTGCTTGTGAATTTAAAAAAAAAAATCTACATACACTTTTTAATAAGATTTTAGATAATGCTGATGTGCCGTCCCCTTTTAAGAAATCGATAATTTCTTTAATTCATAGGAAAGGTGATCTTAATGCAGTTGAATACTACCAAGGTATATCCTTAATGAATGTCATTGCGAAGATATTTAGTGGGGGGGATTGGGTGGATGTAAACAACATTCTTAGAATATTTCTAGCAGGCTTTAGAAAGAACTATTCGACGGTTGACAAGATATTTACTATTTACTTTAACATCAATAGTAAAACCAACTCAAGCCGGAAACAAAAAATTATACAGATTGTTTGTCGATTTTAAAGGTGCACTTGATTTGGTAAATCGAAATGCTTTATTTTTTAAACATTCCCAACTTGGAGTGTCAACAAAAATCATCGAAATAATCCGTTGATTGTACATAGGTACTGAAGTTGCAGTCTGGGATGACAAAGCATATTCAAAACCATTTAAATAACTTACTGGAGTGAAGCAGGGATGTCTACTCAGTTCTCTTATATTTGCTGTTTTTATTAATGATATAGCTACGCACATTTCAGGAGGTGTCCGAATCGCGGGTATCGTATTACACGCATTACAATGATGCGATGGTTAATCGTCTTACGGACTATTGTGTCAAGTGGGGTCTAATCGTCAACACAGACAAAATGCAAGTAATGGTCTTTTCGCGTTCTAATCTGAGTGTTAGGAACACCTCGATACTTAATGGAAGTCGCTTAGAAATATCGAAAGAATACAAGTATTTGTTAGTTTTACTTAATCCAACCCTGAAAAATAGTAAACACGTTGTAGAAAAAGCAAAAACTTCACAAAGCTCAATTAATTGTACTTGGAAAAAGTTTTTTTCTAACGTTCACATAAACGTTTTTTAAACAAAATATAATATTTTTAATATACTCGTAGTCGTGAAATCTTCACTTTGTTATACCGCACAAACGTGTGGTATGCGAGAATACGAAGAAATTGAAAAGTTTCAAAGAAATGTTTTAAGGAAAATATTCAATATTCCCTAAAATAGCACCAAAAAATTCAATTTATTTAGAAACAAGCCTTCCAAAAATTTTTACTTTAAGTCTAAAGTTAAGGGCTGATTATTTAATAAAAGTATTTGGTCTACGGGAAACTCGGTTATGTAAGATAATGATAATGATGAGGACATGAGAAAACATTGCTGCTTCCTGTGGAGAAGTTGTGCAGACCAATCTAAACAATATTGGTCAGATGAAAACGAAGTTCTTCGAAATCATCCAAAAACGTGAAGAATCTAACCCAAATCAGATGATTAAAAATGAACGTCAATCGGAGAGCAAATTACTCTATACCCAGCTTAATTATAACTTGTGTGACAAGAACTACTTCCAAGATTCTTTTTCCTATAAAGATATTTCCCTAATTTGTAAACCATGATGCGAATTTCTACATTTTAAAACCATACAACGAAAGCTCTTACCAATTTTGCAATTTATGTAACTTGAGAGCTAAAGAAGATTGCTTTCTTTTCATCAGTGTTAGTCCAATTTTTAAACAGTAAAGAAGAGTATACTTTGGTAAACCATCCCTATCAGTACAGGAAACAATTGAAATTTAAAGGGATCAGATTTGACGAACTTCGTCAAATTTGTCAGAGCTAGCTACCACTACAAAATGATTATAATAACGGAATATGCATAAATCATATAATGCAAATATTTATACAATCAAATCATACCTTTTTTCCTTTTTTAAATTTTATTTGTTCAGTTGCACACTCAAATATTTTAAAGTTATCAGTGGAGCTGAAGCAAATGCTTAAACATTCATAAAGCTTTGGTAAAATGTATAATGATAACTTGCAATAAATTAATATTTGGATTAAAATTGAATTGGTTTCATTTGAAACTAGACAATTTCATAAATTTGTTTACCTTCAGCTTCTAAGGATGCATGCCTTCCCTAGTCACACTGCAAAATTAGTCAAGGACTTGTAAAGTCTAAGTTATTATGACAGATGTTCAAAAATCTCTTACGCTCTCTATCCACCATATTGCATTTTGTTTGTTTTTGAACCACAAGACGCTAACTGCGTACACTGGGGGGTATACGTTCTTTTTTTCTTCATCGAATTTCTGTCTTTTTTAGCCTTTGAATTTTGTCTGCGTGTTTCGAAGTAGGTATTAAATGAAACTATCTCAAAAGTTACTTTTAAATTAGTTTTGCAATTTGTTCGAATTTAATTTGAATTATCCTTAATTTTCCTCACGAATTCGTTTGCATGATCAAATCCTTTGGATCATTGTTAAATCCCCAGATATTGCTATTAGTATAAATTGTGTAAAGTTGAACATGCTAGAACTGTCACTTACATACGTCACTGAACACACCATATCGCGTAGCACATTCAAACGCACATCTGGGTTTATATGCACCATATTGGGACTAGGATTTTTTTTCTGTTTTTGGAGTACGAAACTGAACGTACATAACATACATCCTTGACTAAAATTCAAAGACCCACGTGATTGATTACACCACACAACCCATCAGCCGAAGTGAAACCATTCGAGATAAAACAAATCACTTTGATTGATGATTGCCTTGGTGCATCATACTCGGCGGATAGCGTATCCGATTCAATGTAGAAATAATTAACTAATGTAGTTGGTACATGTAGGTAATTGAAACAAGATCCCCCTGGTCGGGATATGAATTAACAATCGATTAGGCATCTCTCCACGGAGTTGACGATGACGATGACGCTGACGATGTTTGTCAAAGGACTTTTACAATATTTACGTACGGGAGTATAGAATGAAAGCGAAGTGAAGGTCGTCCTCGTTCGTTTACAGACAAAATTCATTGGCTGAAAGTGCCATGAAATGTGCATCAACTTTGTGTGGTAAACACCCCACCACTGCCATAACCACACACTGCACCACAGCGCCACCAAACCGTGCCAAATGCGTTCAAGTTGTTCTCATACTTGGGGAGGTTTTCATTGATAGAATCCCATGCACAGGTAAGTACCACATCACATAGGTATAAGTAAGTAAGTAAGGTATATGCAGAGGTAGACATCAAGATTCGTGAGTTGAGGACATTCATATAACTGCCATCACAGCAGAAACAAACCAAACAACCCAGGAACAATCGACTCGACTCAGTTGGAAACGGTATTAATGTCCTTTCAGGAACTCAGATTTCAATTGTAATCTTTTATCTGCTTTAGGAGAAATCAATATATTATGTCATGAAGTGAGCTTCCGCTTTTAACATCTTGAATCTTGAAATATATCACCGATTGCCGTGAAGATAAATGCGCAGATTTGTCATTGTCCCAGAAGTACTCTGCTCTCGTTCAATGGATTATCAATGGGGAAGCAACGTTTAAGAGCTACTATATGCTTGTGATGTTGGGCCCCTCACATTTTGTTGTAACGTAGGGATGGGAAAGTATCACCATTACCATCACATACCACCTACTCGCAGGATCTCTCGAAAGCATTTTAGATCTCGTATACTATACTACATAGACAATGGAGACAGACCAAACGGATGACCTTCTCTACATGATATAATGTTACCTACTTAAGTTTGAACCGGAAGATAAATCGTCGACCAGTTCAACACACAAAAGAGTTTATTTTGAAAATGTTGTCCTTCGTTTATATGGGCATCATCATCAAAAAGTGGTGATTATACACAAAAAATCATTGTACTTTGTAGGAATGGAGCTTTTTTTCGTTCATTCCTAAAGGGGGGTTAACCCTAATTTAATAAATTAGGGTTGTTTTTGTGATTTTTTTGTTTTGTTTCTTGTTTGTTTGTAAAAGTTTTAGCTGGAGATTTAACTTCTTTTTTTTTTTATAATAACCAATCGAGTTAAGGAAATAGACTTTTGATGGAATGACGATATTTCAAAGGAAATTTATTGAAACAATCGTTTTATAGATGTATCATGATGAGATAAATGATTTAATTCTGGTGCAATTACCACTTCATTTGATCTATTAGCAAAGTGACCCACATATTTTAAGAACTCAAATGAAATAAATAGTATTTAAATAATGTGTATGATATTTTTTATAAATTTTTTACAGTATACATTTCAGTGAAGTCTTTAGACCATATGACAATAATACAGTTGCCGAAAATAAATTTGTGGCGGAAAATGACTTCGATTGTAAAAATACATTGTTTTCTAATAAGAGGTGGTTGTTTCTTTGTTTCATTATCAACAATAAAATTCATTGTCAACAACGAAAAACGATATCCGCCAAATATCAGCCATGACTACGCTTGCAGCACCATACCGTTTTAAACTAAATTTTAAATGACTAATTGGTAGAATTTTACGCTCTTGATAATTTCACGAATTTAATCTTGAAGGACTTGAATCGAAACTGAAATACACATTATATCTTTCAATTGTCCCCAAAGAAAAAAATTTAAAGGTGCTTAGTTAGCAGATTTCAACTCTTTGAGAAATAATACGGCCAGACAAATTAAGATTGTTTCTTTTCTTTCTTATTGTTGAAAATAAACTTCGTCAAAAGCAATACCTTCTCATTCTATCTGTCGATTCGTCTGAAGCCTTTACAAAATATTATTAACAATATTTTGTGTGAGATAAACAAATTAGGGGCAATATCTTGGTTTTTTTCTTAATACTAGTACTTCGTTTGAAAACAGTTTTTTTTGTTTGTAGTTTTTCCCGTTTTGTGAAAAAACTTGTCAGTTGAGTTTTTTAAAATATTAAATAAAAGTTAACAACAATATTTGTTAGATTTTTATGATTTGTATTGCTTTTATAAAAAATGGAGGGTAAGATCATTCTAAGAAAATTATAAAATTAAACACAAAATGAAATCAATTTGAAGACAATACATTTATTTATGCACGAGATATCAAGGAACGAATATCAAGTTTTATTAATTTTGTGTAATATTGTTTAGAAATTTTCTTCACGGGTACTGCCTCTCGCGAGGAATTGAAAAATTCTCCCAGAGTAATTCTTGTCATGAAAATTGCTTTCTCAAATGAGCCGTTCGAATTCGGCTTAAAACAGTAGTTCTTAACTTACTGTTGCGCCACCCAATTTATTAATTTTTAGCTTTAATTCGTTAATTTCGACTGTTATTAATTCAAAATTACCTTCGTTGATTCCAATGCTCAATGAATGTTTCTATTTTTCTTTACATTATATACTTAGTTTTTTGACAATACTGCGACCATCAATACTTCACTATTGAAGAAAATTGCCACAAATGTTTCAAAAGTGAAAATTAAAATAATCAAAGCTCATCAATATGTATAAGAAAATAAAATGAAATAAATATAAAAAGAAAAGTACATTTAGGTTTATTCGACTTCTGAATTTTCTTAGTTAAAAATTGGCATTTTTAGATAGAAGATAAAATTCTGTTATATTTGTTTTTGTTTTATACCCAATACAAACGATAATAAACGGTGCACTAAAGCGCTAATTGGATCTCAGGCTAGAATGCCTTGAGATCACCATATCTACCTACCATACTCAATACAGTTCGTTGATTTCGGAAAAAATCTGAAAATCATTCAAAAGCGTGTGAGATAACATATTTAAGGTCAATATATTTCTTATTTCTTATACTTCTTTAATCGAAAACCAACTTTATCAGTTTTTGTAGGTTTTCGTGTTTTGTAAAAAAAAACCAAAAGTTAGAAAAACTATTTTGCATATAATAAAATAAGTTTTATTTTAAAATCTCTTTCGACGAGAATATAGTCGAAAATCAATTGTAACCAATAAATGGTAGCATTCTGTAAAAGATTGGATGTTTTTAAAATAACTAATTTAATTTAATAAACTTATTTACGGAATGAAATCAATTTGAAGTCAACAACTTTATTTATTAATGAGATCGAACATCAATTTTTAATAATTTTGTGTAATATTTTTTTGCAGATTAAAACTTTTGTTAAAAAACTGAAAATTGGATTTTGATAAACATTTTACTTAAAGTTAAAAACAATATTTTTTGTTAAAAGAAATTAGTTTGAAGTCAATATATTTAATTACATCGCCTCAGTGCTACCTCTGAACATTGTCAAAAAAGGTATCCGAGAGGAAAAAAGGTGTCCTACAGAAATGTCATTTAAAACGCAGGTTAAATTAAAGTTTTTTTACTATAACAAATAAGAATAATAAAATATTTCATAAATTCAGGTAAGATAAGCGATTAAATAGTCTTCGTATTTGATATCAGATTAATTCTTTGATATTTCTTCACTATACTTTACTTATACCCATTCTTCTACCTCTAACTCCAATGCTTTGCTTCTTAAAACGTTTGAGGCTGAAAGCATTAAATGGCATGTTTCAATTTGTAATGTATAAGTTAGTTTGTTTTTCATAAGTGTAAGATTGGAAAATATTCACTCAGCGACATAAATTCGTTTAAGTGGTTTTTTAAGTTTCCTATTTTGAATCAAAATTGTTCTATATATTTTTTAATTTTAAAAATACCCTCAAATTCAGCATCATTAGCTATTAACTATAAAGCTTTACACTCTTCTATTGATTCAATTTAATTCATTTCCTAATTTCATAACATCTGGGTCTAAGAAACTTAACAAAGATTTTTTGTCATTAATATTAATACTAGCTGTGGTTTTACTTGGTAGTATTTCAAAATGTATTAATTAAACAAATTTCTTGTTCTTTAATTTCTCCATTTTTAATGCTAATTTCACGTCATGTCCGATATACAGCTGTGGACAACTAATTAAAAACATTACTAGCTTTTCATTTCCACATTCACTTTATCAAGTGTAACTAGAATAGCGGTGTCCAAAACTTTGTAATGCAAGCGTTATTAGATAATTGTTTGAAAAAACATCATTTGTGCATAAGTCTTTGCAAAGTACACAATAAAATCAAGGTAGAGTGTAAAAAGTGTTTCTCAACTGGTCAACTAATTAGAAACAGTTAAATTACATTTGATTTGTGTGAAATAAAAATCATCTTTTTATTTTGCATTGGTTAGTAGAAAATTCTGAATTGTCTGCAAACGTTTTTAAAGAATAATTTTTAAATTTTGGAGGTAATTGAAATGGGAAAATTAAAGAGCTGTGATCCTCCTACAAGAATAGCTATTCTTGAGCTTTGGAAGCTTAAAATGTCCTATAGAGCAATTGCATCTCAAATGAACTGTTCTGTAAAGAAAGTTTTCAATGCAATTAATTATTTTCAAAACTTTAGGACTGCTGAAAATGTACCTCGTAAAAAACGGACCCGTAAGACAATCTGCCAAATAGATCGTGCAATTAGTAGGCTGGCCAAAAAAGACCCAAAAATAAGCTCCACATAGATACAACGCCAACTCTCGGTTGCATTCGATGTCCCGATATGGCCACACACAATCAGAAGAAGATTGGTAGAAGTTGGGTTGCATGGTCGTGTTTCTCGGAAGAAACCATTAGTAACCACAAGGCAACGAATGGAAGTACATAGTGTGGAGTGACGAAACTAAAATCGGCCAAGATGGTGCACGTTATTTCCGAAGGCCAAAAGAAACAGCGTTCCACCCTAAATACGTTTTGCCAATAATTAAGCATGGAGGCGGCTCGCTTAAAGTTTGGGGTTGTTTCTCGTGGTGTGGAATTGACCCACACCACGTTCTTAAGGAACGATTAGTGGATTGGGCCGATGAAAACATGCCAGTGATATGGAAGTTTCAGCAAGACAACGACCCCAAGCACACTGCTGGAATTACGAAACAGTTTTTTAGGGACCAATCGATAACAGTTCTGGAATGGGTATCATCAAAAGCAGACCTAAATCCGATAGAGCATCTTATGGCAAATGTAAAAAGAGCTGTTTCTCTCAAAAATAACTCCAACAATGATGTTCTTTCGGTATAAAATATAATAATAAGCTGCTTGGAAGGTTGTACCCGTAGAGCAGTGCAGGCGGCTTATTTCATCAATGGAACGAAGATGTCGAGAAGTTTTGAAGCAAAAAGGTTTCGCAAGAAGGTATTAAAGATAAATATAAGGTAAATGATATTATAACGTTATAAATTTTATAATAAGATATGATTTTTCTCCTTGTTTCTAATAAGTTGTCCACCAATAAACGCTGTGTTTTTCGCAGAAACTGCCATATGAAATAAATGTTATGTTTGCGAAACATTGTTTTAAAGTTAAAAAATATATTTAGAAAAAAAACATTTTTGCACAAAAAAGAAAACAAAAAAAATACAGAATATGCTTAAAAAGTTAATTCAATTTGTGTTTCGCATAAATTGGCCACTGCTGTAAATATCAAGTATATTTTTAATTTTTTAAGGCTGATAATCTATTTTATGTAATTCAACATTCAAATAAATTTTTTTCTTCACGAAGTTTTGATATACCAGGGAAAAAACATCCTTTACGGAAGAAACAAGGTATATAATTCGTAATTCCTCACTTTGAATTTTTTTGCTAACCAATTCATCATGCCTATAATATTTGACAACAATTTAAGATAAACAAAGTTAGTTCCATTTCTATTATCCAATATAATTGAAAGCTTAGGTAATACAATAGCATTTGATTTTTCTTCGATTTTAGCAATTAAGAAATAAGATTTGAGTTTTAATTATTTTTTGAAGCTTTCTTATTTTTCTGAATGTATATGTAGAACTTTATACATATTAATGTTTTTTAGATGAGTGGTTTTCAAGAAGAAAGAAAACTCATATAATTGTATGCTATGGCCAAAAATTTAGCTCTTTTCTAAAGATTAAAAATAATTTCGGGTAAGTGATGACTTAACATGGCCTACGAGGTGTGATCTTGAATTTCGAGTGGTCTTCACACTCTAATTTGAATGTTTTTTTTTTGTGTTCGCACACATGTCACGATCATATATTCGCAGTTTTTGGACTATTTGGACCATATGTTGTTTTTATGTAAGAAGCATTAAGGTTAGATTTGTTTTTGCGTACTCGGCGATTTTGTTTTGTTTTGCTTAATTTTGATGTGAACATGAACATTGCCCAAGACATATTGAACGACGTCAATGATGATCCTGATCTGCTAAAAAGGGTTATAACTGGTTACGAATCATGGTTATAACGTCGACGTCGGTTATGAGTCGAAACCAAAGCCCTATCATCCCAATTGAAGAGTCCAAGAGAGCCAATACCAAAAAAGGCACGCCAAGTTCGTTCAAATGTTAAGGTTTTGCTCACAGGTATTTTTGATTACCTTGGCCTTGTGCATCAAGAATTGCTACCACAAGGGCATACGGCATACAAGAAGTATTATCTTTAAATTTTGCGGCGTTTGCGTGAAGCAATAGAAAAAAACGGCTCGAAACGTGAAAAGATAATTCATGGATTTGCACCATAATATTGCACTTGGCTCACAAATCGCTGTTAGTAAGTAGTTTTTGGTCAAAAACAGTACTTCCATCATGCCTCAGCCACCGTATTCACCAGACTTGACTTGGAGGATTTTTCCTCTTCCCAAAATTGAACAGGCCCATGAAAGGACGAAGATTTGCCACCATTGAGGAGATCAAGGATGCACCGCTGAAGGAGCTCAAAAAAATTCCCAACCGTTCATTTCTTGTTCCAGCTGTCAAAAAACTAGAAAAGCGCTGGCACAAGTGTAGAGGAACATTGTACAATAGGGGGATTATTTTGAAAGGGATGCCATAATTTTGGATATTTTTTATAAAATTTACTTATTGATCATAACTTGCATTATTGCAAGGCCACACCACAGACCCACGAGATAATTGGCTAACCAAAAGTTCTTTCAATAAATTGATTTTTTCTCTGGCCGTTTGGCAAGTACAGCAAATAGAACCATTATTTTGGTAATAAATTTCGCACGATTTGCAAAACTTGTTCAGGAGTAAATTTTAATAAATAAATTATTTGACGACAAGATTAAGACTATTCATTAAATTATGGAAAATCAAACTGAACATTAATAAAGAGACAGCTGTCAAAAAGACAGCAACAGTATTGACCAATTGAAAACCTTAAAACCACCTCAAACGGAGTGATTTTCAAAATTTTCAACTTAAAAAAACCGTAATTTTTATTAATTCTTAAATACAGCTAAAAAGGCTGTTAAGGAATTAGTTTATAGGTTATTTGGCTGTTATTTTAACAACTCCATATGATTGCCAACATTGTAAGTCAAATATGTTCTCATTCAAAACACTTTAACCGCGAATATTTTTTTCATCGTTTTAACTTTAAAGTCAATGGACCTTCGCTTTTAACGTTTTGTTTCACTAAACAATTTCCTTTAAGATGTCTGCAAAGACCTTAACATATGTTAACATATTGTTTTCTTTAATTAATTCTTAGAGTAAGTTCATTGCATTTCAAAAACTACAAACAAATATTTTTATCTAATTTTGTCAACTAAGCAAACTCTAAAGTTCTATTTCTGCTCCCAATACGAATTTATAAACTTAAAAAAGTTACACTACACACTGGTTAATGAAAATCACTTCAAACGGTGGCGTTTTCAATTAAATACTTCAATAAAGTGCTACAAAACTATTTATCTACCTAAGTTGAGATACGAATATGTGTATATTTCCGTATATGTCTGTTAACAGAGCTTATTTTAAAAGCAGATCAGCTTTATTCGACACAATCGACTCAAAAAAAAAGGAGAATAAAAAGGAACTTATCCCTTCATAATAAACACATTAAGTGGTGGTAAATGGAAGCAAAAGGATGGAAGCAAGTCATCAAAGAACTCTCAATTCACTATTTTACTAGAATAACTTTGGTGCAGCTTCCATTTGAGTTGCTATTTTTGTTTTTTTATTTTTTATCACAACTTCCTTCCATCGAATTGAAAGCGCGAATCAGTGAGAAGGAAAATTTTTAATGGACTTAATTTAAAAATGCACTTTTAACCGAAGTGTGACCTGAGAACTTAATTGCAAATCTACGTTCGTTATCAGCTGATGGAATGGAAATCCGATTGATGATGAATGTGGAATGTGGATTTACCACTAAAGAAAAATCAAAAAAAAAAAGAAAAACTTAAATCACAGCTTTATATAGTGAACAATCGGAAAAATGCAAAAAGAGAAGTTTTTGTTCTTTTTTAGTTCAAAAGTTGTACCAAAAGTTTTTGAATCCGCAGTAAATAACAGAAGTGTACCTAAAGTTATTTTAAATTGGTGTTTTTTGTATTTCTTTATTTTTATTCGAATTTTAATTGAATTTTGCAAAGGGGAAAAATTGATTGCATCTGACTAGTTTCAAAGTTGATGTTGTGTAGATTATTTTCATTCAACATTCAATAAACTACCTATAGTAGTTGTTTGCTCCATAGACTATTTATATAAATTTCGACAATTTAGCCAACTTTTTAATAAAGGGCTTGTGTTTGATATTATTGAACGAAAATTGGAATAACGAGATGAGAGAGAGATGTTTTTTTGTATTGATTAAAATAAAAGAAAAGATGCGACCCAAAGTAATTACTTCCCATTTGTATAAGTCTTTCTTTCGATATTCATAAAAAGTTGTAATCCAACTGACATCGAGTCTTCAGATACTCTATCAATTGAACTTATAAATTGCATAAGAAATGCCGGGAGCAAATCAAGCGACAATGTAAGGAAAGCGTTCAAACAAAAATGGTTTGATAACGAGTGTATGAGAGCAAGACAAAAATCATTTGCTCTTTTAAAAGCATTTAAGAGATTCGACAGTGAAGAATTACGTAAATGGTACATGCAGTTGAATTCTCAGTATAAACGTCTATGCTATGAAAAGAAACTTGTTTTTGAAAATGAACAAGCACAATCACTTGGCAAAACAAAGAATACAAAGGAATTTTGGAAACTTGCAAAAAATATTAATGGTACTCAACACATAATTGGCACAGGTGTATCCGCCGCTAATCTTTCTTCTCATTTCTCGAACCTTCTTCAAACAAACTCTAACTTAATGTTTACTTATGCTGAACCTCTCATCACCAATATATAGAAACAGTTTTACGAAAAGCTAAAAATAATAAAGCACCAGGTGAAGATAGTGTACCGTACGAATTTTTTAAGAATTCATCGCAAAGTTTTAAACTGCAACTTGTTGTGCTTTTTAACAAAATTCTTACGAAAGCGGAAGTTCCTTCCTCGTACAAAAAATCGGTTATCTTCCCAATACATAAAAAGGGTTCCTTAAATAACGTCTCAAACTACAGAGGTTTTTCTTTAATGAATATTATAGCTAAGGTATTTTGCGGAGTTCTTGTCGATCGTTTGGAAAAGTGGGTAGAAGAGAAAAAGATATTATCTGACTTCCAGGCTGGATTTAGGAAAAATTACTCCACTGTTGACCAAATCTTTACTCTGTCATCGATAGTGAAAGCATTTGAGGCAAGAAATAAAAAGGTTTACTCTATGTTTGTTGACTTCAAAGCAACGTTTGATTTGGTAAATCGCAATGCTTTAATATACAAACTTTCGCAGATCGGTGTTTCAACCAGATTTGTACATGTCATCAAAAATATGTATACAAACACAAGAGCTAACGTCTGGGATGGAGCGCATTTTTCTGAATGGTTTAGTACTGATTCTGGTGTCAAACAAGGATGTCCCCTTAGTGCACTTTTATTTTCACTATTCATTAATGACATAGTTAACGACTTACCTGGAGGAATTAGAATAGCCGGAATCCGGATAAATGCTTTATTTTATGCTGACGACATGGTCATACTATCGGAATCGAAAGAAAATCTTCAATTGATGATAAAACGACTGTCTGCATACTGCGATAAATGGGGATTAGAAATCAATACAGAAAAATCTAAAATAATGATCTTTTCACGATCCAATCGGACAGAAGTTGGAAGTAATTGGAAGTACAAAGGAAGAAGTTTGGAGGTGACAAACGAATATAGATATCTTGGAGTGAACCTCAACCCACGGCTGAATTTTAGTAAGCACCTTGACATTAAAGCCAAAACATCACAAAGTCTAATAAACTTAACATGGAGAAAGATCTTCTCAAACAACCTTGTATATTTGTCTACCAAATACCAAATTTTTAATTCAGTTGTGAAGTCCACTTTATGTTATGCAGCTCAAGTTTGGGGAATGGAAGAGTATGAGGAAATTGAGAAATTTCAGAGGAGTTTAATCAAAAAAAATTTCAACCTACCAATCAACACGCCGAACTATGCGATCTACTTGGAAACTGGCTTACCAAAATTATTTACAAGTACATTGAAACTACAAGCGGATTATATTATTAAAGTCTTAGGTTTCCCAGATGAGCGACTGAGCAAAATAATGCTGCTTTACGAAATAAGGAACAAAGACTGGTGGTATGACAAATGGCAACGAATTGCCTCTTCATTTGGTGAAGATATGCAAATTAATACAAGTAACATTCTTGATGTTAAGGAAAAAATGTATAAAATTATCCAGCTTAATGAAGACTCGGTTCGGAATCAATTTATAAAAACAGCTATTGAATCAGAAAGTCGAATATTATATAGCCAGTTACAATTTAATCTAAATAACAATAACTATTTCAATGAATCTTTAAGCTACAAAGATATTTCTTTGATTTTCAAAGCTAGATGCGAAGTCTTATGTCGCAACGGTAGACCATACAATGGGAGTTTCAACCAGTTCTGTACACTCTGCAATAATAAATCCAAAGAAGACTGCTTCCATTTTATAAGAGTATGTCCAATTTTCAGATACAAGAGATTCTCATATTTTCAAAAATTCTCTCTCACTCTACAAGAGACAATTTTAATATTGAATGGACCAGATTGGAAAAATCTTGTCAACTATCTGATGGAAATTTGCAGATTTAGAAAATTGATTATGAGTGAATATGATTAAACTAGTAGATGCATATATGTATGTACAAATCATTATATAATTAAAACTGAAATTTAAAACAAAGTTTACCAATGTTGTAAAAATTTAAGTTGCTAGTCGAGCTGACGGCAAAGCCAAAGCTTTTAAATTCAAAAACAAATGTTTATGTATTTATTTTAAAAACTGTTAATAAATGAATTACTTACTTACTTACTTACTATTTTCTATAATTTTGTATTGATAATCACAAAATATATAAATACACAAGAAATTATACAAATTGTTTATTGATTGATGTGATATTCATTATTCATGTTAGATGCATTAATTCGACTTGAAGCGATTTCGAAAAGTGTTCTTGGATCGACAACGACTCGATTTTTAATTTAAATCTAAATTCCGATAAGATATTTTAAGAAAGGAGCATTTGTATAGTAAAATAATTTCGATGTCAGTTCCTTCATTTATTCTTGAGATTTTTGGGTCAAAAATCATTTTTTAACAATTTTGTAGATGATTTTTTGTAAATATTTATTTTGTCTAAAGAAAAGTTGTTAATTAGACTTTTTTTTTGCTTTTCATTGAAAGTTATTGTAATTGGTCCGTTTTGTGGAATTGAAAATATTGACATTTCTTCACGTTTCCAGAATAGTTTAATGCAACAAAGAATATCGTATTTGACATCTGGTAATTGTGAGAAAAATTAAAGTGACGGATTTCTTACAATTATTAAAACCCTACAAAAAACCTTGCTCAGAGTTGATAAAAATTAGTTTTCGACAACAAAATCTTGAGAACAATTAAAGACGTTGCCTTAAGACTAGTTTAATCTTATAGAAAATATTGTTTTAAAATTTATTATTTTTATATATTTTTCACATGGAAAATATCGTTTGTTATTTTAAGTTAATTTTTGTATATAAATTCAATTGAAAACTTATTTTTTAAATCACGAAAACAATTGATAAGAAATTGTTTTCGTCTAAGGTACACTATCAAAAGTTTGAGACTACCTTGAAAGGGTTGCTTTATTTGTACCTGACGCTTGGGTTTATGAATGAATATAGGATTTTTTTACCTGCTTCGTTAACTTAGACCATTAATAAAAGGTGCAAGTGAAAAACCCCCAGATATTAATCCTTTTCTGAAGACTTTTGTGAAAAAAGGTAAAAAAAACAGTATCGGGTTTTTGGCATCTATTTGGATTTCCCATAGTTTTTATTTTTATGAATTTTTACAATTAATTTGGAATTTTTTTATGACTGCGGTAATATTAAAGGGTAAAAAAATGTAAAATTTTAATACCTACATATTCAGGATTTTGTATATAACGCTCGGTTTGATCCAATTTAAATATATTTGAGACTGTGATCTTCTCCAGTAAAAAAAGTGCGCATTATGGGAAAATTTAAGGAATTAACTATTGAAGAAGGCAATTCGTAAAGAGAAATCGCCACAAAACTGAAGATATCCAAAGGAGCAGTTCACAGGACCATACAGCGTTACTCTAGTACCATCGGTTTTAAGGATAAACCGAGGTCAGAACGACCTAGAGTTACGACGATAACTAAAGATCTGCATATCATAACCATAAGCAAGCGTTCTAGGAAGAAAACAGCACCAGAAATACGCGCCGAGATCAATGAAATCCGGGAAGAACCATTATCTGTATCAACGATACAACGAAGGCTAAGGAATGTTAGACTTTTTGGGGCGCGTTGCAGTTCGCAAACCACTTCTCCGACCCCAAAACAAGATCAAACGGTTGGAATGGGCCAAAACCCGTAAGGATTGGACAGATGAAGACTTCAACAGAGTCTTGTGGAGCAATGAGTCAAAGTTTGAGATATTTGGCTCAAATCGCAGAGTGTACGTCAGGCGCAGTGCTGAACAGAAGATGTTACCAGACTGTTTGGTCCCAACTGTAAAGCATGGAGGCGGTTCAGTAATGGTGTGGGGATGTTTTTACTTCGATGGAGTAGGAGATCTAACACGAGTGATCGGAAAAATGGATAAAGAAGTTTATAAAACGATATTGGAAGACCACGTCTAGGTATCTGGACTCCGATTAATCGGTGAAGGTTTTGTATTCCAGCAAGACAATGACGCGAAACACACTTCAAAACTTTGCCGGGTATACCTGAAATAAAAATAAGATAAGGAAATTCTAAAAGTAATGGTATGGCCACCGCAGTCTCCAGATATTAATCCCATTGAGCTCTTATGGGAAGAGCTTTACAGAAATGTATGAAATCACCACATAACATTGGAAACTGCTCTTTTGGGAAACTTAGAAATTGCTGGAATAATATTCGACAAGAAAAAATTGTCAGAATTGTAAAAAAAATGATTGAATTTAAACGAGGGTTTTCTGATGAAAAATCAATTTAAAGTTTTTATTGAGTTTTTTTAAATAAATAATTTATGTTTAGTACAAAACTACTTTACATTTTTCTTTAATTTACAACTAGACATGCTCTTCACTTTTTTCACGTATTAACTTTTTTCCTTAAACTTCAGTTTAGGGGTTAGAACTCGATATTTTTCAAATTTCAGAGGTGGTCTCAAAATTTTGACCGGTAGTGTAATAGGAAAACGAAGAAAGATATTTACTTCAAATTTAAATTTTGGAATCGCACCCAAAATGTGGTTATGAACATATTGTTAAACTTTAAGACAAATCGACAAACGGACACATATAGGAAGTTACAATTCTCTTCTTTTTTTTTTTAATTTTACCAGATCTAAAAAACAATGTTTTTCTGTTATTAGTTTGAAACCAATATTTTTAATTAATAGATTTTGGAGTACTAATATTTTTATCGGTACTAATATTTTAGTGGTACCCGTGGAGTGATGGTTAGTGCGTTGGACTGTCATGCAAGGGGTCTTGGGTTCAATCCCTGCCTGTGCCACCTTAATATAAAAAAAATTAATTTTCGCGGGTACTGCCTCTTGCGAGGAATTGACAAATCCTTCAAGAGTAATTCTTGTCATGAAAAAGTGCTTTCTCAAACTAGCCGTTCGGATTCGGCATAAAATTGTAGGTCCCCTCCATTCCTGACAACATTACTCGCACACAGGAATGGTTGAGAGTTGTAAGTCACTAGGCCCTGGTTCACAACGGACTGTTGCGCCACCCCATTTGATTTGAATATTTGTATCGATCTTTATTTTGTTTGAAAAAAAACTGTTACATCGATATTAACATGATAATATGTATGTCTGAAACGTTTTTGTTTGATGCATGCAATCATTCTGTAGGTGATTTCAATTTTCGTTTAGTAAAATATTCGAGGTGAAAACTATTTTTTTTTAATATTTTCGATTTATACAAAAGACTGTTAGTTATTTTTTTGTAATTTATACCAATTTAGTGTAACATCAGAACATTTGATATAAAATTTATATAAAGTCGATATCGTTATTAGTTCGAGAAATATTTAGGGTGAACCACATTGTTCACTTCTTTTTTTAATTTTATAGTAAAAGGCAACTTTTGATGTTATTATATGCAAAACAATATAAATTTATTTTGGGCTTTTCACATTTCTTAAAGAAAATCAGTTTGAAAAATGAAACAAATTATTATATACTTCAATTTTGTGATCAATAGAAACCAATCTATCCCAACTTAAAAAAAAGACACTAAAAAATAAAGCTCAAAAAATTCATCTGTACTTTGGGTGCCCGGGACTCAGTATTATTTGCTTGGAATCATTTTAAATCTAATTTAAAAGTCCAAGTAAACTTTTTTGTTTTAGTTTTTAGAATGATCAGAGAAAACCGTACTCAAAAATAACTCAATTTTTCTATCAGATTAGAATTTACATTAAACATTACCTTTTCTTAATTCATGTAAAAATTGAGCTTCAAATATTTCAGTCTAACATTGAATTCAATTTTTAAAAATGCCATGAAATTGTATTCTAAAAAAAAGAAACAGAAAAAATTTTCTTCTTATATTGGGTTTAAAAGTAAATCTGAATAAAACAAGCAACGTTATATTTTTTGAGGATTGAAAATAGCTTCATAATGAAAAAGACACGTCGGTTTTCGTCTGTCGTTTTCTTTCAAGTCAAATATTCTTAACCTACTTATGAACATTCTGCGAGTAGCCAGAAAAGTATGTTCTATTTAAATTTAAATGCTGGACATCCTGCGGAAGGAGTTGTTTTTAATTAAAAAACCTTGTCACGGTATTTCCTAACCCTCCATATCAAAATTATGGTAGAGATATCTTAGTTCTTTTTGAATTAAACTATTGCAATTTATGTCACTTATTGTATTAGCTGAAGAGTCGGAAATTACATGAAGCTTTGCAGTGCGACTTTGTCTCCGTATAACTGCTGGGTGTAGAAGATGATATTTTTGACATGAGGTGCCTCTACTTTCGTTCATGTGTTCAAGATTGATTTGTAGGTAATCTGCATGTTGACTCTCATTATAATTAAAATTTCTCTGAATGGAAATCGAATTAGAGGATACTTCGTTTCGTAAGCCAACTATTTTTTTAACTTATTTAAACGGAAATAAATCAGCCGTGTCTAGATTTTCAATTATCTTACACTTTGGTAAGTACACACCATTTACGTCAACCGTACTTTCTTCGGTATTTATCTCTTCTATTTTATGTTCAAATGATTCACCAGTCTGCAATCTGGCAAGTTGCAGGAAAATGACTTCTTCCTAAATTTTACAATTTTTGGATATCTTCAGTTTATTCTATGATATCAATTCGAACATAGACTTTTCATCAGTAACCTCGCTAGTATTCTGGTATTGGGGATCAACTGGGTCAATAGAATAGACTTCATTTGGCTTCTCTATGGTTCCTGCATAAACTTTGAGGAAATCTTTGTTTGATTCTCTTGCACTGAGTGCAATTTTGAACTCTTTGTTCTTCCAACCATATTTTTTAGTTTGGAAAGCTCTTCTAGTATTTCGTAGTATAAGTCTCCCGTTTCTTCATTGTTGTATACGGAGAGTTTATTGGTATACAATATCTTATTTTGTATGTACCAACTGCCTACAGTACTCGAAAGTCGCTGATTTTTCTTCTAAGTCATATTTTTGTATCGTTTTAAAGCTTTTTATATTAAGTTCTGATTGAGGATTTACTTGAATCTTGTCAAAACCCATGCTAATTTTAGTTCTAATCCAAAGAACATTTAGATAGTTTTCGTTGGAGGTGTTTTTGTTTTAGTCGCCAGGTACCTCGACTCACAACTCGTTGATCAATGTAAGTTTTTTTTCCTACAGCGATATATTTCGAATATCACTGAATTAAATCAAATTACCAGCAATTTTTATCACAAACGTTGTTTAGCCACGTAAGCGTTTGTCAGTATTTTGTTCTAATAACACAATTAATAACATTACGGCCATAACTTGAGCAATGGTGGGTTTTAATGCCTCCAGAGTAGAGTAGAGTGAAATATATCATATCATCAGCATAATTTACACTAATAACAGCAACATTTTCAACTGACCTGGCTTTAAGATGATGCATAGCATAGGCCTTACAACAAAATTAACACTTTCATGCTTTACAAATTTCCTCAGCTTGATTTGTCATTTGATTATGACGACAACAATAAATACGGAATGTTAGTGAAGTGTCTTAGTTTGAATCACCTCTTTTAAAAAAAGTTTAAATAATTTCAATCTATTATCACAAACGTCAAACATTTTTGACAGGTGTCAAATTCCATTGCCGACTATTTGAAACTTTTCTGAAAGATTAAAAATTGTTTACATGAAATTCGTTTTCTACCAAAACTTAAAATTTTAAGTTTTGGCATTCATGATACACCAATCTAAAGCCTCTTTCCCAAATTCACCATATTTTGGAAATAAATACTATATTTATCGAAATAAAATACAAAAATATAAAAGTGCAACTGAAACGCAATAATATCAAGACATAAATAATATGTAAAAATCCAACATAGGTAAATAATATTATTATGTTTATAATGTATGTAATGTCTTTGCATCGTTCAATCTTTTTGCAAGCACAAAATATTAAGATATTTTGATTTCTCAGCTATTTTACTGCTTAAAAATGTATTATATAGCTTTTGTGGCATATTATTTCTTCAGCAATAACAAAATAACAACAACAACAGAAACTCTCTTTTGATAGCGCGCGGTTAAGAACAGCTCGTTCACCCTCAATGATTTCCGCAGGAAGTTCAATGTTCAACGAATACTTTTTTATTTTTCTATTTTTTTTTGGTGGATACGCCGAGATTCTATCGAATTTTAGATTTCGATTATGTGCACTGGAGCTGAATAAATGATTGCCTTCGGTTCGGTTCAAGGAATAAATTTTCAATCAAGACGCACTCTGACAAAGTTTATATGTATGTACTCGAATATCCTTCTGGGTTTTTATTTCGACGTTTATAAATTCTTTTTTTTTTGTTTCTTCTTTGGAATAACGTCAATTCGCATTTTCAGTGTTTGATATGTCGAGCTTGTCGGTTATAGGTTATGGAATGGTTTATCTTCAGGGGGTATATACTTTATACTCATATCATAATACATAACAATAACGTATACGTTTCGTACATGCATCCGTCACTAATGGCTAAAGCCTCTTGTGAATCGATAAGGCGGATCATCAAATTTTGCCAGATATTCATTCGTTGGCGTTGTTAAGAGTTTCCTAATTGGGTGCCATAAAGATGTTTCACTTTTTGATAAAATCAGCATAAGTGACAAGAAAAAGAGGAGCTCTAAAATATGTTTTTATTTCTTCACATTTTCCTTTCTTATAGTAGTTATTCGAGTACGGAAGTGGATTTGTGTCTAGGTGTGAGTTGAATATATTTATAGCGGTGGTGTGGTGAATTGGTGTTGTGTCTTATTCGGGCGAAAGGATATTTAAATTGATTTTTTCCCGAATTTTTATTTTTATTTTTTATTAAGATGAACATAAAAACGTTTCGAGAAAAACAAAATGAAAAGCAGGGCTATATTCTACGGTAAATAATATTTAATATAGTAAGAAATAAGAGTGTGGTTTCAAGGTTTATACTTGGCATTAAATTCAATCAAAATTGGTTTTATGTTTTTTTTTCGTGCAGAGAAAATGCGTAAGTGATTCAATCATAATGACCCTTAAATTTCCAGTCTAGTAAATTAATTCACAGGGTGCCAAAATGTTTTTTGAAAACTAATACAAATTTTGGTAGTATTTTTTAAGTAGTAATAAAAAATACAAAATGTGGCCTGATCACTATTTATTGACGCACGTTAAACAAGTTCTGCGCATCTCTTTTCTGTGTAAAATTCGTTAAGTAAACGTAATCAAAATCACATAGAACAATGTTATGTGGCGAAGTTACTTTTTTTTGATCCAGTTATTGATCATTTCAATTTATTCAACTATTCAGAAATTATTTAATGATAATAATACACTCGAGCGTACGCACATTTGTACCTAATTTTTGTTCTTATTTTTGCTTATCAAAAATTTGATTAACTCAACAATCGAACAAAAATAATACAATCGGGCGTAACACACTTTTTAGTGTTACTTACTTCTTAACCAGCTCCCAATGATTACAATGACAACCGGCTAAACAAATTTTTCAAGAGTATAATTAAATTTGTCATCGTTTTACATTGGCTCAATGTGCTGACATTTATATAAAAGCTTTTCCGCAAAGAACTTTTCAGTCAAAAATTCGAAGTTTACAGAAACGATCGTCATGTTGCTAAGGCAAAGGATTTAGATGGATGTGTTCTCATAGCGTTAAAAAATATACATTTCTCTTCTTTTGTAACTTTTCCAATTGAAGTGGTTTGTGTAAAGAAAATGGTACAGTCTAACACTATTTTCATTTTAAACGTTTGCATAACTACAAAAAGTTTGTTTTTAACGAACTTTCCTTGGCGTTAGACTTTCTTATCAATTTGTTCTCTGAAACCAATATTCAACTTTTAGGTAATTTTAATTTTAATTTATCACACATTTACTGGATTTTATCTTTCAATCCTGCCTTAAAGCCTCTCTCTCTAAGTCATAATTGGAATTATCCCTTTTCGATAAAATCTTTTTTACGGACTTACAGCAAACAAGTTGTATAAAGAACGAAATTGAATTCTCGTATTTTAGTATTTTTTTCTGGAGCTATTAGTACTCTTGTTCTAGAATCCAGATCAGGAATTACTAATATTCATAAATATCACTCTTCTTTTTTACATTTTTCTTGGCTTACGTAATCACCTTACTGAACACAGTAATTCCTTTGATTGTTTATATAATTTTGATTCTAGAAGAGCTAATTTAAAGTTGTTGTCTGAAGATTTTACCATTTCTGGAATTGCTGATACATTAGCATTTTCTAATATTGGCGGAGGAGCTTAAATGCAAACTATAGTCTAGTCCACCTTGATGCACGAAAGAATTGCGTTAACTGAGTGTAACAAAAGATTACCCCGATAGTATTAAAGAAGTGTAGTAATGCTTTATTTAGGTTCATATACAAACTTTCTCAAAAAACAGGCAAATTTCCCAGTATATGGAAGAATTCATTTTTAACACCAATTTTTAAGAAAGATAAGAAGGTGAATATAATAAACTACAAGCCCGTTGCAAGCTTTCTGGTTTGAACAAGCTGTTTGTGAAAGTGTAGCATTTTTTAGGAAGAATCTCATTTGCGAACAGCAACATGGTTTTGTAAATAAAAGATCAACAATTACAAATCTCTTCACATTCTCAAACATATGTTCAAACGTTTTAGAACAAGGTTACGGAGTTGACTGTGTTTACACTGACTTTTCTAAAGCTTTTTATCTACTTAGTCACGGAATTATTTTATTTAAACTTAAAGCTCTTGGTTTCCCACCATTTTTCTCAGCTAGGATCAAATCATAAATTGAAAACAGATCCTGTGAGGGAAAATTTAGAAATCGTAATTCCTTTTTGTTGCTCAATTCAAGATTTTTAAAAAATAAAGGTAAAGGAGTTCAATGATTGCTATGTTACTCTTTCTTTGTACAATTTTCATGTTGGACCTCATCTAGAATATGCTTCGCAGGTATGGACTTCCTATGTCGAAATTCATAGAAAACATATTGAATCAATTCAATATAATTTTATTCTCTTTGCCTAAAGGGTCTTCCTTGAGATCATCTTTTATGATCTGTATCCTTATGAACACCGTAATCTGCTTCTTCACCAATTGATGCACCTTATTTTCTATCTTGTGTACATTTGGATTATCAAGCCGGAACTCATCACCTGCGTTATTTTGATTTTATACATATTGACTTCCTGAACTGATTATAAACTAACTACTTTATGAAAATGATGAAGTTTATAAAAAAAGGCTGGGACGCGACCCACACTGATAATTTCCCATCCTGTCTGTCGATTTGTCTTGCTTAAAAGTTTGTAGGTTTTTCGTGTTGGTTTAAAAAAGTTGTCTATTGAATTATTCTTAAAAATTTTGAATTTAACAACAATATTTTTCACATACGGAAATAGAAAGGTTGAAAGTTTTGTTGAATAGATTTTTATTCGAAAACAAATTTTTACCAATGAAAAGATAATTGAAATTAATTTGAGAGATCTCAAGAACCGAACGTCAATTTTTACCAAATTACTAGTTTTTGTAGATTTTAACGGAGTGATGGATTTTTATAAAAAAAACTACAGAATATCGGAAACAATATTTTTTGTGAAATAAAAAAAAAATTAAAAACACTATTTTTTATTTTTGAAAAGCTTTTTGAGTCAGAAGTAAAATTTTACCAAGTTTTTGTATTGTTTTTTTGTTAGGTTGTTATTTTTTGTAAAAAAACTGTGCATTCGATTTTTCTCAAAATTTTACTGAATGTTAAAAACAATATTTTTAAAAAGACAAAATTAGCTTAAAGAAAATATCTCAACATTTTGAAAAGATATTTGAGTCGAAAATCAATTTTACCAACTTTTATTAATATTTTTGTTAAGATTTTTTAATTGTTGTACAAAAAGTGTCAATTCGATTCTTTTCAAAATTGTTCTGGATGTTAAAAACTACTTTGAGTAATGTTTTTATTTTTTATAAAAAATACTGTCAATTCGATTTTTCTCAAAATTTAACCAGATGTTAAAAATAGATAAAATCATTTTGTATTCGTAAAATTTTCGAGGTGACAAATTTTTTTTCATTTTTTCTTCATATATAAAAAAAAACCGTAGATTGGATTTTTTCTAAAAATATACTGATTTAGTATCACGCTACAATATAGAATATTAAATATAACTCCAGTCTCTAGCGTCATTGGTTCGTAAGATATTTAGGGTTAACCAAAATGTTTACCATTTTTTAAACTGCTATGGTAAAAAAAACTACCCACGCAATTCTCTTAAAAGCCCTCTCTGCATCTTTCTGCCTTATTATCTGTATAACAAAATGTATTTGAAGTCGATATCTTTTCTGGTTCTTGAGCTATGGACGACGAAAAAACGACGCAAACGTACGGACGTACGGACGTATGAACGTACGTACACACGTACGCACGCACAGACATCTTTCTAAAAATCTTTCAAATATCGACTTTAGGGACCCTGAAACGTCGAAAAATGTCAAAATTTTCAATTTGACAAATCGGACCCCTTACAATAACTTCCTATGGGAAGTTAAAAATGATATTGATAATTCGGGGTTAGGTCTTTTCGACCAAAAACATAACGCTTAAATTCTAAAATGTCATTAGGCTCAAAAATTTAAACAAAAATCGCCAACATAGGGGTTAGACTTTGTGAAATTTGTTTTGGGCATTAAAACGATCATGATTTCTATCGTTTTTTATGTCTTATTACCGATCGATACATAACCTTTATTATAAAATAACATATAGCCCAGAAAGAGAAAGGTCTTACAAAATATCACTAAGAAAACTTCCCAAATAAAATGTCGTATCACCCAAATCAAATTTCAATGTCCAAACACCCAAATTTCGAAATTTTGTCAGTGAAATTTTTCTTATTAGTAAATTTATTCGACATGGTTTTTGGGCGATAGCTATTTAAGCGATATTTTATTAGGAAATATGACCGAACGCTTCTTTTTGTTTGCAACTTCTTAAAACAAAAACAAAGTTATAACGCCCAAAGGTTTTAATCGCCCAAATCGTAAAACAACATAATATTAATAAAATTGTTATTAATGCTATGACATTTTTAACTTGGCCGATATTTTTTGGGGGAAAGGGCTTTACGCTGCAAATTCTGCTTCAGTTGTAGATATTTATATTAAGTAAATAAGCCTTAAATAAATAAGCAACAAAGAGTCATTTGTAAGAGTTGAAAAAAAGTATTGACAAAGTCAAAGAAATGTCAATGCAGCTTAATACGACCTTGCAAGAGACCCTTTTCTAGCACTGAAAATCAAAATTCGAACTCAAAAATCATCCCCTAAGACGTACACCATATGTGAACCGGTAGATTTGTTGACGAGAAACATTTGTATTAATGGAACGTGCCAAAAACGTTCTTTTTCGTAAAATACAAAAATCAAGGGTCCTTGAAGTTTCGAGAAATCTAAAAAAATTTAATTTGATGTATGAAATATTGAAATAGCTTTATATGGGAAATTAAAAAAGTAAAAATTCCTGGGGGCAAGTATTTGTGTTGAAAAATGAAAGACCAGATTTAAAAACATACAAAAAAGTTGACTTTGTCCACATATTAAGAAACTGTTTGAAAATCACGTTTTCTGATTTCTCCAAGTCCGAGTTTTCTGAATACCTCCAAGTTCTCGTTTTGATTCTTAATGTTTAAGGAATAAAGTGTTCTTCTAGAGAGCAGATAAAATTTGTTACGAAAAAAGAGTCTTCAGACACCCCTAGCCACATCTATCTCAAGCAAAACGATGCAGTGCTGAAAGTCCTGAAGGAGAAATGTAGTTACTCATACTTCATTTCACAGCGAGTATTCAACAACCGATCCCCGCTTGACAACCCTGTAGCTATTCAAAACATAAGTATAAAGCCATACAATTTTGTATGACATTTCACATCCGGTGCTTCAATAGATTCCGTTGACTCTTTTTAGTTAAAGCTCAAGAACCCAGTCAGAATTAAACTACTTTAATTGTAATATTATATAGAAATTGCTGAGTGCGCAAATTGCATTTAACTTCGTACTATTCATATGCATTATTGTGCACAACTTACAAAAGCATACCATGTCATAATGCATACATATTTATATTTAACACGCATTCGGAAGTCCCTGCAGGAAGATAAGTGTGTTAACAAAAAGCAATGCAAAATATGAAACATAATACGGACCTACATACCCACATACCAACATACAAACATATATATAAGCGGCAAAGTGTCCTTTTTAGAAAGCGTCCATACATTTACATACTGCGCATACCAACAGACATAAATAACTTCCTACAACGACGGTGGCAGCAGCAACAACATCAACAGCAAGAAGTACATAAAATGACAGAATGACATACACAATATTTAAACTCTGCCACTGCCGTTGCATGCTCGGTTCAGGCTCGAGCTAGAGCTCGAGCTCGACTACTAAAGAGTTATATCCCCGACGTCGCCATATCGTCGTCGTAGTCATCGTCATCGTTGTCGTCCTCGTCATTCGTTCTACCCAAACTCAAACCCAAGGAGATGTCTGGATCTGGTATGGTACACTCCGGGTATACTCCCGGTGCCGAGTATATACTAAACTCCTTTATCCATGTTACCTATCGCTCACAGCGAAGCACTAACGTTCGTGTTTAACATTTTAAATCGCCCGTGCTCGCAGGCATCCGTTTATCGTAGATCAAAGTGGCAGACAACTTATTTTTCGCACAAAACGTAGACAAGAAGTTAGTTGGCATTCATTACAACAACTATTTTCCAGTCAAGATCTCTCCCTTTCGTCTTTAAAGCTTTTGACGATGACGACGACGACAACTACGCGGGCGATGCGATATTCTATGCCATACCAAGTCGTGCTTGATGCACGGAGGATGCAAACCATCAACAAGCACATTGGGCTGAAAAAGCAGGATGCTTAATGACGACCTTAATTCAAACTGCAGCAGCGGGTATATTTAATTTCTCTATAATAGCTTGCAGGTAAACAATAGGCAAACACAGCTTATGTTGCATATGTTGCAGGTCTCTATACCTACGAAAGTATTCTTCTAAGTAAATGGCAGGCAGCAAGAAAAAAAAGAAGAATCAAGAATGAACACAGTAAATGATGGATAAGATCCCAAAGGAAAGCATCAATTTTACTATACCTTATATCACGGTGATGGCATTCAACTTTCTTTGCTAAGGTTAAAGGACTTTCACCGCGCGTTTACCTTGTTGACTGGCACACAAAACCAGGTCTCGGCAGGTGAGCATTCTATTCATCAGAACCCGAAGCCAAAAGCCGAAGTCATAGCCGTATTCTATAGTTGAAGCCACAGTACCCATACCCAAACCAAGCCTCTATGAAAAGAGTATGAAGAGAGAGAGAGATGAAAATGCATCAGTTTCTATATGTCCTTTATGTGGTTTGGGATCTTTTGTTTTCTTTGTGATGCCATTAACTTCCGTGGACTTCAGGAGAAATCAATCCAGAGATCATTAACCTCTGTATGAAAACATATCCTCAAAGCTTTTAGTTTGAGTAGAGTAGTGGGTTAGCATAGCTTAGTTCAGGTAAATATGACAAAGGCTGCACATACTAATCCTTCCTATGAAGCTATACAAAAAAAAGTTTTTATCCATCAATGAAGCATTGTTTTATCTCTTCTCGAGGTAACATGAACATGAATGATGATTGACAACTTACATGGTGATGTACAAAATCATTACTTTCATATATATACAAGTAATAAGTATGTTTGTCTAAAAGTTGTGGATACAGATGGATTGAAAACATATAGATATAGGTTGTTTGTCTGAGGCTTTTAAACGGCATCAAAATATACATTTTTAAAGTAACTTTTCAACGCTCTTTAGAAACATAGGGTGACCTTATGATCTGGTGGTTATTTTGACGCTGAAAACTGTTTCCCGCTCGAAATTTTTAGAAAAAGTTAGTAACATACCTCTAAGGAACTTGTTAACTTTTCCCTTGAAAATCTTCGAAAAATATTTTAGTGAGTTTAATTTAAGATAAAGTTAAGGGCGAAATAAAGCACTTATATACGACACGTGATTTACTAAACAAATCCGTGAGACGATTGGAAGTCAAGGATCCTAGTCATTTTAAAACTCTTTTGTCAATTTTTTTTTTCCTACGTACTACCTTACTCCATTTTGAATTGAATAGCCTGGATTAAATTAAAGTTTGAATAAAATGTAAAATTACAGAGATGTAGGCATAGACGGAATTCGTATAGAGTTTTATAAACATAACACCGCACCATTCCAAAAATTATCTCGTCTACTTTAATGACTCTTACGCGCCAAACAACTTTTATTAAAGCAGTAATTTTTGCCATTTTTAAAGTGATTCAAATCTTCCTGACAACTACAGGGGGATTTCAATTCTTGGTACTTTACGAAAGATTCTTACTTCAATTCTATATGTAAGGCTAACCAAGTGGATTGAGAACATTAATCTTTTAGACAAGTCTGGATTCTTAAGTATGAATCATATTTTTGCAACTGACTAGTATTTCCAGGTATTTGTAGACTTTAAAGCAGCTTTTAACATGGTTATCAGATAGGCTGTAATGTGTAAGATTTCATCGCTATGAATCTCCTGGAAACTCTTGTTAATGTATTTTAAAATTCTGGAGTCATCTAGCGCCAAGTTTGGGATGGATCAGAGTTTTCAGACTGGTTTAAAACGACAGCTGGTGTTCCGCAGGGCTGCATTTTAAGCCCAATAATGTTTGCTTTCTTAATTGACGATATCTCTGATGTACTTCCATAAGGAATTCTCTTCACTGATATCCAAGTGAAAGTTTTGATCCACGAGGATGAATTAGTTTTACAAGCTGACAATCAGTTTACTTTGAAACTTCAAATCAACAAATTAAATTAGAAGTTTTTGTGTGAAAACAAACAAAACTTAAACAATGATTTTTGTAGCACGTCAAAGAAGTAGACCTCCCGAAGAGAATAGGTAGCTCAATAATTGAGGTAATGCAAGAGTTTTAATATCTCAAAGTTTTGCTTAGGTATAATTTAAACTTTTCGAAGCACTCCAAACAAAAAAGCAATAAAATTAAGATAGATCTAAGTTTGACGTGGTAAATTTTTTTTGAAAATCCAAACATTGAAACGATTGCCAACACATTCTTGTGCTTTGGGCCAGTATTTTTGTTACTTTCTTTTTGAGGAGGAACCAAACTCAACATCGAATTATGCTATCTACGTGGAGACTCACATAACGCCAATATATACTCAAAACCTCAAATTCAACTTTAATTACATAATATTACTGGTATGTCAACGGTCTTGGGTTCGATCCCGGCCTCTTGCGACTATTTGATAAATTATCCAAGAGTAATTCTTGTCTTTCTCCATTTATCCGTTCAGATTCGGCTTAAAACTTTAGGTCCCCTCCATCCCTGACAACAGTAGACACAGGAATGGTTGAGAGTTGTATGTCACTAGGCCCTAGTTTTCAACTGACTATTGGGGCACCCAATTTATTTATTTACAAAATTAGATAGATGAATAGAGTTAAAAGAGGTCTTCACAATTTTTAAGATCGCTGGTATCGTTGAAGTAGTAGTCTCCAAGGTGGATTCTACGTCTTTGTGATAAGGCAGGTGGATTTTACGTCTTTATGCACAGAAGATGAGAGATTGTCTCCTCCTCCTCGTCCATGCAATTCTTTCAAAAATCATTTGCAGGGACTCCAAGTCGAAAAGCATACCTTCCTATCAAGCAGTGCCCAGTCAGGACACCAATAACGTAGCTAATGTGCAATTTACTCAGAGAGCGCCTGGCGCTAAGATTAGGCCAAATTATTTTAGTCGCTTAACAGGAGATGGTGTTACGAGTATTCCACCTGAAGTTTGTTTTCTCGATGGTATCTTGCTTTAGCATGAGGGGATACCTATGCTAGCATTGTGAGCCAGCAGAGGTAAAGTTTTTCCGCTTTTTGCAAGTTCGTCAGCTTTGCAATCTCCTGGAATGGCTCTATGGCCCGGCACCCAGAAAAAGTGAATGTTAAACTGTGTAGCCATCTCCATAAAAAATGATCGACAATTTAGGGCTGTTAGTGAGTTATGGAGATAGATTCTAGGGACTTTAACGCAGCTTGGCTATCCGAGAAGATGCGTATATCGTAAGTTGATGGACTTCTTTTATAGCCAGAATTTCAGCTTAGAACACGCTACAATTATCGGGTAGACGAAAGGAGAGAGTTAAGTTTAGTCTATCTGAGTATACGCCTCCACCAACCCCATCCTCCATTTTTGATCCGTCTGTATAAAAGTTTATAGGATCATCGTTCAAAAATGATGTATTCTCCCAAGAAGACCTGGGAGGTATAGACACTTTGAAGCTTTAGTTATTAAACTGAGAATGGGGTATGGTGTAGTCATTATTACTGTTTATAGTTCTGAGCGAGTTCAAAATAGTGGTGTGGCCAATTCCATTATTGATCCACAGAGAAGAGGCTTGAAGCCGTATGGCTCTATTAATAGCAGTTTGCTTGCTAAAAATGTCCAGCGGTATTAGATGGAACAGAACATCAAGTGAGCGAAGTGTTCCTCCCATACACAGGCAGGCTGTTCGTTGGACTTTGCTGAGTTCATCGCGATTTGTAGCTATATTTAGCGCCGTCCACCATACCGCTACTCCATAAGTAAGGATCGGCCTTATGACCGAGATATATAGCCAGTCTGTAATGCGGGGCTGTAGGCCCCATTTATTACCAATGGCCTTTTTACAGGAGAACAGGGCTACTGTGGCCTTGTTTATTCTCTCTTGAATATTAGGTTCCCAACTTAATTTCTTATCCAAAATGAGACCCAAGTATTTTGCCTGCTCAGAGAATTTAAGTGGTGCAACGTTTTTGCCTATCTGATGAGCTTATTTACAGCGTTTTGTAAGAGTTCTTTTAGGATATTGGGATTTTTACCCGTTACTGCAATAGCAAAATCGTCCGCATTCGTCCGCTTAAGCGAACACTCTGTATCTCTCTCTTTCTACAGTTATTAGTAATTCAATTATTACTAAGTTCCAAAGGAGAGGGGATAGGACACCACCCTGTGGCTTACCTCGGTTGACACCAATTTGTGCAGTAAAATCGCCCAGTTTTGAATTGATAATCCTGCTTATCAGCATCTGATTAATCAATTCGTTGATCTACTTATCTACCCTCAGAGATGTCAATACACATGCAATTGCAGATGTGTCGACATTATTAAATGCACCCTCTATATCTAAGAAGGCAAACAAGGTGTACTATTTATGATGGAGGGAAATATTCGATTGTACGTTCTATACTGTGTAGAGCCGTTTCAACTGATTTCCCTTTGTTGTAGGCGTGTTGAGCCTTTGAAAGGAGGGACTTATCAATACTTGCCTTTAAGTGGATATCGATCAAACGTTCAAAAGTTTTGAGAAATAATGATGATAAACTGATAGGTCTTTAGGGTTAACGTGGCTTTAAATTGAACTAACGTTGTTGACTTTCAATGTTTAAAATTGAAAAAGAATTAATTATTTTGTATTTTCCCATTTCTCGACGATTCAAGACAATAAGACAGAAAGATGGAAAAAAGAACTTTTAAAAAATATTGAGAGGGTGGTTTTCTCACCACAGCAATTAAAAAAAAAGGTAAACATTTTGGTTAACCCTAAATATTTCACGAACCAATAACGCTGGACGCTTGAATTGAAGTTTATATTATATATTTCAACGCAACAAATATATTTTTGAAAAAAAAATTCAATAAAAGTTATTGTTTTCTTAAAATGAAAAAAGCTGACAAAAAAATATTTGCCACCTCGAAAATTTTACGAACATATAATGATTTTACCTTCTTAATAATTTTGTGTAACGAAGAATAACGTTTACAACATCTGGTAGGATTTTCAGGAAAATCGAATTGAGAGTTTTTTTAACAAAAAAATTAAAAACCCTAAAAAAATAACAATAGTTGCTAAAAATCTATTTTCGATTCAAATATCCTTCAAAACTTTAAGATATAGAATTCAAACTAATTTTTGTCTTTTAAAATATATTATTGTCAAAAATTCTGTAAAATTTCGAGAAAAATCGAATTGACAGTTTTTTACAAAAAGTAAAAACAAAAAAAAGCATTATCGGCTCAAATATATCTTCTCAAAAACTAAACATATTTTGTCTCACAGAAAATATTGTTTTCAACATTCAGTAATTTAACAGTTTTTTCATAAAAAAATAAAATCTACAAAAACTAAAAATGTATTTTGAAATCAAACTCATTCATCATATTATGTAATATCATATCATAACCTACAAACCTTTTAAGCAAGACAAATTGACAGACGGGATGGGAAGTTATTTGTGTGGGTCGCATATCAGCCTCTTTTTTATTTCATTTTAATATTTTAAGGAAAAAACATGAATCTAGGCCAAATTTATTAACTTCCCATAGGAAGTTATTGTAATGGGTCCGATTTGTCAAATTGAAAATTTTGACATTTCTCGACGTTTTAAGGTCCCTAGAGTCAAAATAAAAGATTTTTAGAAAGATGTCTGTGCGTGCGTGTGTACGTACGTTCGTACGTCCGTACGTCCTTACATTTGCAATGTTTTTTTCGTCGTCCATAGCTCAAAAACCAGAAAAGATATCGATTTAAAATACCTTTAGTTTTACAGATAATAAGGCAGAAAGATGCAGAAAGGGCTCTCAAGAAAATGGCGTGGGTGGTTTTTTTACCATAGCAGTTTGAAAAAAGGTGAACATTTTGGTTAACCCTAAATATCTTACGAACCAAAAACTTGAATTAAATTTTATATAATAAATTGTAACGTGATTCCAAAGAAGTATATTTTTTGAAAAAAATCCAATTAACGGTTTTTTTTATAAATCAAAAAAACTGAAAAAAAAAATTTGTCACCTCCAAAATTTTACTGCTAAAATATGATTTCATCTGTAAAACAATTTTGTGGAAATAAGAATAATGTTTTTGACATCTGATAAAATTTTGAGAAAAATCGAATTGACAGTTTTTTTTATAAAAAATAAAGATCTAATAAAAACATTACTCAAAGTTGGTAAAAATTGAATATCGATTCAAATATCTTTTCAAAAACTTGAAATTTAGGCCTCAAACTTATTTTATCTTACAAGAAATATTGTTTTCAATATTCTGAAAAATGTTAAGAAACATGGAATTGTCAGTTTTTTAAAAAAATAAAAACCTAAAAACAATTAATAAAAGTTGGTAAAAATTGATTTTCGTCTCAAATATCATTTCAAAACTTTGAGATATTGGCTTTAATTTACTTTTATCTTTTTAAAAAAATATTGTTGTCAACATTCAGAAAAAATTTGAAAAAAATTGAATTCACAGTTTTTTTTACAAAAATTAAAAACCGAAAAAAAATTAACAGAAGTTGGTAAAAATTGATTTTCAACTCAAATATCTTTTCAAAAATTTAATATAATAGCTTTAAACTAATTTTTACTCATAAGAAATATTGTTTATAACATTAAGACAAATTTTGATAAAAATCGAATTGACAAGTTTTTTACAAAAAATAAAAACCAAAAAAACAAATGTATAAAAGTTGGTAAAAATTGATTTTCGACTCAAATATCTTTTCAAAAATTGTAGATATTGGCTTCAAACTAATTTTATCTTATAAGAAATATTGTTTTCAACACTCGATAAAACTTTGAAAAACATCAAATTGACAGTTTTTTTACAAGAAATAATACTCTAAAAAAAACAATACTAAAACTTGGTAAAAATATACTTTCGACTCAAATAGCTTTTCAAAAATTAAAAATATTTGCTTCAAACTTATTTTATTTCACAGTAAATATTGTTTTTGATATTCAGTCATTTTTATGTAAAAATCCAACAGTCCGCTTTTTCATAAATAATAAAATCCACAAAAAATAGTACGCAACTTTGGTAAAAATTGATACAAGTACATATAGACAAACTTTTAAGCAAGACAAATCGACAGACGGGATGGGAAGTTATCAGTGTGGGTCGCATCCCAGCCTCTTTTTTTTTTGTATAGTGAAACCATTTTCTTTCTAAACAATAGCTTAAGTCCTAAGGCCAAGTTTAATATAAATTGCTTCAGCTTTATTGTATAAATAGCTCAACAATGACGCTTGGTAAATTGTCTTGAAAAATTTCATCAACTCTACCTTATTAGAGCAGTCAAGAATTGAATTGTTTGTAGGAATGATATGAAGTTTCAAAAATTTAACTTGAGAAAACATTAATTTAAAAATATATCGTGTTACATAACTCGTCACAAATTACTTAGACATTAGGTACTTAACTAATTTGTCTCAGTAAAGAGAATTTTATAGACCCAATTAATTACGAAACAGGTTTTGTACCTAACTACATACCTACAAATTCATGGTCTTTTAGTAAGTAGGTAGGTATATGAGTGGAAGCCAATAACATACAATATTCAAACTTATTCCACTTTATAACCTTATTCAAACCTCCTAAGGACGCTTCCCTTATACAAGAACCAAAGTCAAAATTCTGCCCTCCCTCCCCCACCGTATGGGTTAGGTGGGTATCTATTATCATAAACTGAAATTTGTTATTCTTTTTCAAAAATCAACCATACTTTTCAACTTTCGAATTCCCATCAGTGTTAGGTAGTAGGATGATGGTATTAGGCTGCCTGTTTTTAAATAGGTAACAGACATCTCGTTAAAATTAGTGACTTTTCTTCTCCCCCGAGAGATTGAGAGAGAGGGAGAGTAAAAACGAAAAATACAAAAAAAATAAAAGAGAAACTGAAACTGAATTCAATTCCGCTCTATTAAGAAGGATATCCCACAGGAACCCCATCACAGCAACATACCTACATATTTTATTCACGATTCGGGCAGGATTCAACCCAGAAATTACACAAATTTCCAACTTTTTCTGTTCTCTGTTCCGTTTTTTGTGTTACCTTTTCCTAACACAAAAGTTTAATCTATTGACACAGGAAAATCCAGCTTACAAATTTTATCTGGTACAAGCATACTACTCAGTGGATGGAGTATCGTATATAGGAATGTAGGTAGGTTTTTATCCTTCCCAGACCCACCAACTTTACCTATTCCCTTGTTTCTTATCGTGCTCCAGTTAATCATACAGACGTCTAATCAAGTCAAGTGCCACCTATACAATGACAGGGTCTTTTCAACTTGTGCCGACTCGACTATCGTTTTTCAACGTCGTCCTCGTCGTCGTCGTCATCGTTCTCGTTGTCTTTGTCGTTGTCGTCCTCGTCCTCTTAGAGCCGTTATAGAAATCATAACTTAGATGTTTTGGATGTTTTTTTTTGTGTTATTTTTCCATCCTCTTTTTTGTTGCTTCTCCCTTTGGATGGCACCGAAAAAGTATGCCAATCCTCGCAGCACTCGACTCGAGTAGATAACCGTTTTATTCCTACGAGAGGGCTTTTACGATTCAACATTATGGTAGGTATTTCTATAGTATGGAAAATGGAAGCGAGCCAGCTAGCTATACAGCAAAAACACAGTTACAAGTCGTGTATAACTCTAAGGTATACAACACAGTTATGTGCTTTTGTGTAAGAAATTATTTGCTTAACCATCGGAATTTCCACGTGACATTTATAAAAGCTCATCGCCTCCCTCAAAAGCCTTCTACTTTCCAAAGGATTTATCATAATATAACCAGCTGAAGCTAAAGTTAAGGCAGAGCTGAATGGAAGGAACGAAACGAAAGCTTCTGGATGAAGGAACTATACTTTCCAATCGAATGTCATCATATGGCTGAGTTCATCTTGTGTGTAGAAAGCAGAAGAATTGCGCGTAGCGCCATCCTAGAGAAGCTTTTATCCGTTGACAAGCTCATTCCCAGGACCTCGATTCTGGAAGAAAATTTCTCTTTTAGTTCGAACAAGGCCGTGAACTGTGAAGTAGTTCGGACGGAATTCTCGCTCGAAAGTCATAAGAAAAAAAAAACATAACATTTTTGGTTAAGAATCACTTCCAAATCGAATGCTGTACCCATACACCTATTTATGTCAAAGTGATGCAAATTCATTTTGACAGTTGTTTGACAGAAATCTGGAAATAAAAACAAATTGCTATTTGTTATTAAACAAAAAGTATCGCGCGTATTTATCGTTGTTTTGTGTGTTCGGTTGTATCGTTCGTCGTCCATGACGTTACATAAATCGGGATTCATTAATTATTTAAAAAGCTATACAGCACTTTTACCAGAAACAAGCACTCTGAATATCCTTAAACCTGAATATCCTCCTCGGTCCTCGCCATCACCATCGCCATCGCTATCGTCAGATATAACTTGTGTTGTGAGTACGAGTACGAGGCTGGAGTCGGAGTGCAAAATATAGCTCCAGTTTCCAGGGAACAAACCAGAGCCAGAGGTACATCATACGAAAATAGATTAAATGAGTTTCTGTTCGTTCCGTGTTCTGTTAACGTTCTAAAATCGTAAAATCGATGCGCGTACGTGATTGTGTCATGTGAATTTCAGTGTGAAAAATAAGAAAATGGAAAATAATTTCATCTTGATATAGTTTTGGAATTCAAGAAATAAAAGATAAGAAAATAAAAAATCAAGAAAGAAAATCGGGTCGAATCGAGGAGAAACGATTTGTGATTTGTGTGCCAAAGGATATTCTACTCTACTCTATTCTGTTTGTACGCAAGGATCTCCCTTCATCATTGTTCGTCGTATTTTTTGGATACCAAAATATGTTGTAAACGTCAGAAAAAAGGAATTGGAATGACGTAAGGATTTTTCATCTCTACTACTTGTTATTTTTTTTTCTTCTTTTAAGTTTGAAACAAAATATAAATTTACACCTGCTTCGGAATTTATTTTATAAAAGAAAACAACATTGTATCCTTTTTTTCCTGTTTTTGTGGGGGAGTTTTACATTTTTGTGTTCATCCACTTGATGAAATTTACTTAATTTGCTTTTGCTCCTGTCAAATAGCACAGGAGCAAATAAGAAGAGAAAAAAAAATTATGAAACAGCAGAAGTGGTGGTGTAAACACGAATAGATTGTCAGACACTGGAAAGGACGAGCGACGACTACGAGGACGATGAAGCTTTCGTGTATCCGTTTATTCCTTGTTTTTGTTTTTATTCGCCAAAATAATTGGTTTTCATTATGCTTCAATTGAGCAAGAGTGTGTTGGTGTGTGGGTTATTGTGTGCAAGTGTGTGTGTGTGTGTGTTGTGATTGTAGGTCGTTCCACATCGACGACAAGGGAAATAATAATAAAATTGAATCTTACAATGAATGTGAATGTGTGATAGGAAAAGAGAAATGCACTGTACCAATTTTAAGTGAGCAATTAAAACCGATTTTTATTAATTCTATGGATGGACCAACAATTTAATATTTACCGTTTTATTCGGTGAATTTTTAAAGAATATTCCAAATTTATATTATATGGAGATTTTAATGGTTTTCATCGTAAAAGTTTTATCATAAAACTTTGAAATTTTGCATGAAAAGCAATTATAGTTATATTTTTAATGAAAATTGCGTATTCATGTGTAAGTGATTAAGAATTTTCGCAAAACTCAGTCGTTTTTTTTTCAAATTTACGAGTATAACTTTTACCTTTGAATAATTCAATTGGAAGTCCTTCAATTGAATCAGCTGTGTGTTCATTTGTCTGTATATTCAGTGTCATCAATGTGTCGTTGAACTGCTGCTATGCGGTATGTATTGTTTGCAAACATCAAGGATACATGTACTTTATGTGCATACCTATACCTACATATGTACTTGTTAAGGTGCCGTTTTAATGGGAATTGTTCTAAAATCTTATTTGGTTACATTTTTATGAGGCTTTGAAATTAGAAAAAAAAAGAATATTTATCAGTGAATAATTTGATACTGTTAACTAAACAAAATTTAACAGCGTTACATATTCCCTAAATATTAGTTCATTGTTTACTCTTTTCGGTTATTTAATGGTAATTTTGTACGGAATCATAAGGTTCAAATTTTTGACAGGTTCATTAAATTGATTTTTTAAATTTGTGAGGATGCTGCTTTGCTTATAGATGAATACAAAGCTTTGAATTGACCAAGGACGATTATTGATAATAAGTTCTGGGATATTGACAGTTTTCTGAATCGATTATTATTGATATTATCTGAACTTACAATTCTTAATGCTTTCAAATATTCTTAAGCTGAGCTGTTCAGCGATATTCGAATGATGATTTGAAAATTGGAACCTATGAAGTTACTAAGAAACTTAAGCGATATGAATCTAGCTTTCACCTAACTTATATAGTGTCAAAGTAAATATAAGACCCAATGGCCAAATTAAATATATTTTTTTAACGAAAATTTCACCAAAAGGTTTCATATTTAATGCTCACACCTTATTAAGAACAATTATCTGAATCTATTGAGACTTTTAGTTCATAATTGTCATAGTGTTTCGAAAACAAACCATGTTAAATGTAATAAGTTGTTTATAAGTGCTTTTTTGGCTTTGTGTTCTAAGTACCGAAATTAATTGACATGGTCTGTGTTAAATAAATCTGCTATATATATATAAAGAAATGCACATGGAAGTTAATGTAATAAGTCGAGTTTGCCGAATTCAAAAGATTTTAAAAAATAATTACAAATACTCTACGTTTTAAGGTCCCTAGAATATTTTGTCTACGAGGGCATAAGAAAAGGTTTTTCAATCAATTTTTTTATTCAAAGAATTAATAAAAGAAAAAACTTCAGTAAGTGTCGACATTTGAAGAACGTTTAATGTTGTGGACTTCAATTTATCTTTATATGATGAATGTATACGTTTTAAATATTATTAATTGGTATAAACTTTAAAAAAGAACCTGACTATAGCTATAAAAGAAACAAAAACTATTTTGGCATTGGGCTTGTTTAATGTTTAACTCTAAAACCTAAAGTTTCGCATTGATAATGATTTGAAAAAATAATTATTCTTATAAAAAAGTTTAGGTAATGTTACTTAAATTATGCGAAAATGCTTTTGAAAGCACTAATATGTGAAGTTATCAACATGGGCATTTTCTCTCTGTTGTGAAACTTTTCACTTGGATTTGAGTTCGTAGATATCTTTCTTTGTCGTTGAATTTGTTTATCTTGTCTTTAAATAACCACACTGCAAATATTTAGCAGTTTCAAACACAAATTTTTACGATTTTTGAGACATCGCTTCGGTTTTTGAGAACAATTCATTAGAAATATATATAAATAGTTTCATTATTTTAAGATAAAAATTATTAACAAATGTTTTTCTTTATTAATATGGATATGGCAATTCTGCCGTCTACCTGATCGAAATTTCATAACAAAACACAATTTAAATGTAAAGAAGTTAAAATTCAAATAATAAACATACATAAGTTCAACTGATTATATATAAAACAAAAACTAATATTTAGTTTGTTAAAGCTTCAAGTGCGAATTCTAAAATTTTTAGATGATTTTGAAATAAAAAAGGATACCAATTTTTATGTGATTTGAAACACATAATAGCAATTAGGAAAGTTTGTTCGAACGTTCAATTGCAATAACTGGTTGTAGAGTTATGGAAAACTATTGCGGTAATTAAGAGCATGTTTACAGTATCTACAGACAGTTGAATATCCAAAGTCTCTATGAAGTAATTCATAGAGCAGAGTTGCGGGTTCAGTTCGAAATACAGCCGTTGAATCTCTTGGAGTAGAAGACACGATGCAAGGAAGTGTCTGATGTCTTTTGGTTCTCCGGTGTTACAAAGACTTCAGATTTGTGAAAGATCAGTTTGATGCGGCATAGAGTTAAGTTTCAGTATTTCGACTCGGGCTCTAAATATGTAACTAATAGCCTCAGAAGAAAACTCGTTACTGAAATAATTAGCCTGTCATGTTATTTGGTGGTTGATGTTTCTATACACATTTCTTGATAATGTTGTTGAGGCTCTTGAAAATTGTTCACTGAAGATTTGTTTATCAGTTCTGGCTATCAGATTCTTGAACATGGTGTACCATTGATTAAAATAGGACTCCAAAAAGAATGGATTATTGCCTTCGAAAAAGCTATCTGGTTTCATTCCTTAAACTGGGAGACATTTGTTTGCATAAGCCTTGTCATAATGGATTTGTGAAGGCTTCTTTCATTTCTTCTCATAACTTTCATTTTGCAGTCTGAGTTGGCTTTAAGGTTTGTAATGTAAAGAGGTGTTATGCCAGACTCTACATATACATAGATCTCTACAAGCGTTTGAAGAAATACATTTGCACGGCTTCAAACTCCTATAGTTGTAAATATCCAAAGACTTAGGTACCGTAGCACATGCAGCAGTTCACAGTTTCTTCAAAAACACGATATTTGGATTTAATATCGATTTTTTGGTTAGGGTAAAACTTAAGCCACATCAACTTTAGAGCTACTTTGGCTTCGTTGCTTTTTTCTTTCACGTGCTTCAAAACATTAAGATTGTAAGACAGCAAAACATCAAGATACATATTTGAAATAATGAACGACTTCAATAGGCGAGTTTTTTAGAAAGCAGTTTTTTTCTACGAGTCTTCTTCTCTTGCGCGGTTCAAAAATTATTATTTTGCAAAATTATTATTTTTGTCTTGTTAGTATTGACGCAGAGACTCCAGGATTTACAAAATATATTAAGTTTGTTGATTTGCAGCTGAAGGGTAGATGGATTGTCAGCCAGTAAAACGTCGGCGTAGAGCAAAACTTTAATTTGTATACCGGCAAAGAGTAATTCACCCGTAAGTACATCACAAACGTCACCAATAAACAAGGTGAATAATATCGGGCTTAATATACACCCTTGGGGGACACCTGCTGTTGTTTCAAACCATTTAGAGCATTTAGTATCGTCCCACACTGAGGCAGTAGATGAGGCAAGAAAGTTGAAATAAAACTTAGATTCAAAAGAATAAATGCCAAGAACGTTGTTTAAAAAAAATGGTTTTATTTGCTGTCAATATTTTTGGTAAACTAACTAAAACGAGAATAAATAAAGACATTTAAGGGATATACACTTAATCCTTACAAACTAAAGTCGAAGTTAAGAAAAATACTAAATGTGCTGAGTTAATATTTCAATTCAATATTGCTTCAAAACATGTTGTATCAAATGGATACAAAATTATGACTTTCTTTTACTTTACAAAATTAAAAACATATAACTTGTTTTGGAAACATCAACAACCTATCGATTAGTTTTACATTCGAATTCGATTATAAATTAAAACAAGTAGTCTTGTGAATAACAAACTAGCTAGCGAAAACGGTCTTCTAGCAATAGTCTTGACAATGAAAGGAACACTAACTTAATCTACCTTAAACTCATTTTTCACAGATAAGGTTCAAATTTATGTGAAATAAATTAAACTTTAGAAAAGTTAACGCTACAAAAAGTATATAATTTCCTTAATATCTTTTGAAATTCATCAGAGTATAAGGAACTTTTGAGTAGAAGATAGAGATATTTTTAAGATATTTTTAAGACAGTTCTGATTGTTATTGAAAGCTACGAGTACATGCACCTACTAAACCAAAACAGTTTCTCCTTTTTTCAAATCCAAGAAGCTTTGGGAGTGAATCTCTGATTAGTTTATTGATATGGTGATAGTTTTTGAAGCTGGAATTCCAATCAAATGAATATAAAGTTAACAACTGAATTGATTCAGCTTGTTTTTAATAAATATACATGAAAATAAAGGGTAATTTTTTAGCTATTATCTTTTTGGCAACACTGGTTTAAACAGCTGACACACGTTAAGTGTTTTGTTTAATTGACAAATCTTCAGTTTGGCCTATAACTTAACCACGAATCGTCTTACAAACTTACAACGCTTTCAATAATTTATTGAATTGTACTATCAAAATGCGTGCTCTGTTAAGAAAGTTGAGTTCTTGAAAAGATGGCCGATTTTGGAGGAAATATCAGCCAGAAGCATTGCAAGAGCTACCAATGCATTTAGAAAAAGTCACAGTTTAGTAACAAAATAGAGCGAATCACTGTCTTTTGTTTATAACGAAAGATGAAAGGATATATCAGGCCAACAAACTTTATTGGTATTGAAATCTTAATTTAGAGTTTTCACCAGACAGGATTAGAAAACAAAAATCAAACTGAAATGAAAACCAAAGGACAAGCGTAAAAAATGGTCAAAACCTAAGCGAAAAACGTCGAAAAAACCTACTGCTGTAGCCTTTTTATAGGTTATGTTATAAAATTCAATGCCAAATTAACTAATACCTTTTAGTACAAAAAAAAACTGATAAAGTCTGTCAAAAGATAGTCAAATTCATATCAAAAAACCTAACTAGGCAAGTTGCTGAATACCTGGAAAAATATAACATGTGACTACATCAAGTTCTAAAAAATAGCAATGGTGGATAAAAGAACAACAGTCTTGTCAATGACATATAAAACTACCCAACAAATCATGGCAAACAAATATTATTAAACCCTCCACCCTCTCCATTTAACTTAAAAAAAAAGACATTTCCATGCGACACATTTTGTTGATTTTATTTTAATTGAAGCAAAACCCATGCAATTATCTGTGACAACAACTTTATCAATAAAGCCCCGACACAAATGACACATTGTCAATTGAGGTTTTGTGGAACTTTTCCAATTTAATTTCACCTGTCGCAAGGATATCTCTAATAACGTCATTTTCGTTTTTTGTTTCCATGTTTTTTTTTTAACTCATAGTCTAAAGGTACATACTATGTACCTATGCTGAAGGTAAGGTAAAGGTAAAGGTACTTCTGCATTTATAGAAGTAGGTGTATCAAGTATAAAAGTGTTTCTGTGGAGCTTGATAGTGTATTTATACACAAAATGAACTAAATCGACCCTCCCGGCCAAAAGCTAGAAGCAACATTTTGATTACACTAGAAGAAGAAAAATAAAAACAAGAAAATAGAATTGAAGATAAATCTTGCAATTTTCTCGGGCGTCATATACAAGGCGAAGGCAATGGTAACTTTTTCGGGAGGAATGAAACAAATTTCAAGTTTCAACCCAGAAGCAGAACAGTGACTGTGAAAACTCATGTGTGTGTGTAAGTGTTGTGCGGAACCTAACTACATACATATCTACGAAACGGTGATGAGAGGGCGGTGGGCGGTACATGACTTTAACTCCATCATGCCATTCAACGACACATATAGAGGTTGAGGCTGCAAAACATTTCTAATTCTAAATTCCCTTCTCTGGCTAAGGGTAGAAGAGGTACTTTTTTTTTTTTTGGCTTTATGTAGGTACTATTTTCGAAACGCAAAACGAAAGCCCAGTGAAAGCTATTTTATCCTTCTCAACTGTGTACTGGAAACGGAATGAAGTGTTTTTGAAAATTTGCATAAAAACCATTTTGGAGTGAAACAAAAAAAGTAGGAAGCAAAAGAAAAACGACGACAGTGAAGTGAAATAACAATAGACAAACGCTGCTATACTATACTATAAGAGAGAAGAATTGTGCCACAGATAAATTCTAATTGAAGTGAATTCGCACAGAAACAACGCCAGCCAACAACGAACGATTCGTTATAGTTTTGACTTTGAGTCGTTTCGTCAAGCTATATGCCATAAATTTCGCGTCTAACTGGCAGTCTAAGGCATATACTGTATAAGTACGCTATGCATACGATTGCGGAACGGAAGTTGGTGTTGCTGTTGCTTTTGGTTTTGCTGCTGCTGCTAGTGCTACTGTATATTTTTTGGTGAAACGTTTTATGCTTTTAATTGATGCAAAATCCAATTTCAACAAATCTGTCGGGAATAGTTCTCTTTTTTGTCTAAACTTCATTTTTTTGTATTTAAATAAAGGTTTTGCGAAAGCCGAATAAAAGAAATAAAAACATGTCAATTTTGGTGAATACAAGTTTTGTTTAGGAAAATCAGAAAATTAAAGCTTAAATCATCGGAGAGTCTTCAATGACAGTTAAACGTTAAAAAATTATGCAATTTCATGAATGTTTCGTTCAAATTCTTTAACCCTAGAAAGATAACCATATTTCATAGACCATAAGGGATACACATTTGTTCAAAATATTCAAAATAAATTTTATAATTGTACCTACTTAAAATTATTGTTGTTTAGTTTTTACATTAAGCGTACAATAAATTAAAATTAACAGACATAGAATCTTATTTTCGTTTTGGATATTTGAGTTCTAAACTACTTTTCTTTCCATGATCTCTTGCTACTTCATTTCAAATTTTCCATCTTTAGTTACACATTTTTTCTGAAATATTGGAAGAAGGAAAAGTAGAAAAAAAAACTTTCGCGTTACTTAAAATCTTTAGAAAAAACGTGTAAGTCCCTGTATCTTCAAGCAAATAATTCGTATAGAAGATTGTCTATCCTCAAAAAACAACAATACCTAAAAATCATGGCGTTGAATCTCATACATTGTAATGATTCCAGATATTTTGGTCAAGTGAACGTATTCTAGCTGGCCGAAATAATGTCTCTGCTATTGATGTGGATACAATGGCTACTTACTTCAAAACACTTTTCACAGCAGACCTTTGTCAAATGAACATAAGTTTTGCACTAACATTCACTTAAATTGAGGAGTTAGATTCCCGATTTGCAATGCTATAGTTAATAGTGGCTTTGAAAAAAATGAAGGATAATAAGTCTCTGGGTTTAGGTGGCATACCGGTCGAGTTCTTCAAAAAAGCCAGTGCCCAATTTCTAGAACAAATTTAACTTTTAATAAACAACATGTTTATAGGTAAGACAATTCCAAATAGCTTCCGATCTTCATACATTTCTATGATCTTTAAAAAGGGAGATCCTAACCTACCACTCAATTCACTCAATTACTGTACCTAAAGCTTGTTTCCTGGGTTGAAATGAATACAAAAATAAGTTGTTTCCAAGCTGGGTTTTGAGCAAATCTCTCTACAATATACGAGTACCACATTTTTGCTTTAACGAGTGTTGATAGACGTTTAATTGATAAAAAAAGAATCTCTATGCATTTTTAGTAGACTTCAAAGACGCCTTTGACACTATAAATAGGTTTTTCTACAAAGTTCATAAGAATATATGAATAACTTATATTAAATACAAGTTCTGTAGTAAAAATTGTTATGAGATTGTCAAATCAATTTAAATTTTAAATGGGAGTTCCACAGGGTTGCATTTTGAGTCTCTTGATTTGTTCCCTCTTATTCAATGACATTTCAGATCAAATTCCAGGTGTTGTTATTTTTGTAGATGTATTTATCAAGGTTCTTTTATATGCAGATGACCTTGTCATTCTAACCGATAATCCAGAGACTTTGCAGCTCCAGGCTAACAAATTAAAACAATATTGCGATGCTTGGGACCTTAAGACAAATATGTCAAAGTCAAAGATAATGGTTTTCAGGACTAATCTCAACTGGCACCTTGACGGCTCAAACATAGAAGTAGTGACTGATTACAAATACCGAGGATTTACTATAACAAATAATTTAAATCTTGGAGCACATTTTTTTTAAGACAAAGTGAAGGTAGCAAAAGCAGCTATCAATTGTTTGTGGTCAAACTTCTTTAAAAGCAACTCTATAAAGATGCATCGACTAAATTTAAAGTATTTGAGACAACTATCAAAATTTCTCTCTTATATGTTAATGAAGTTTATGGATACAAGGAATTAGAAATAATAGAATTAGTCCAACGGTACTTTTTTAAACGTATTTTTAGGCTCTCTTGTAATACACCAAACTACGCTATCCAAATTGAATCTGGCCTGCCTCCAGTTTCCTTAAAAAATGTCAAAGCTAACGCAGACTATATTGTTAAAGTCATGCGAAGATTATTTTGATAGTTCTAGGAGGTCGGTACTCTATTTTTAAAGACTGGTTTGATTTGGCATCAGAATATAACTATCCGTTGTAACTAAGTAATGATAATTTTAGAAGCACTTAGAAACGAACTTTATGACCTTATTTCTATTTCAGAAATGTATCGAAAATCAACAACCCAGGCAAGAGAGTCTGTCCCTAAAACAGCTTACTCTAAACTTAACTTATGTGTCGGGTGTGACAACTATTTTCGAAACGAGTTTACTGACAATGAGATAAGTCTAATCTTAAAAATGCGTGTTGAAATGCTTGAGTTCAATTATAGACCTCACAGAAATTATTTGAATCCGAATTGTTCACTATGTAACGTAAATCAGGCTGAAAATATTTCGTATTTCTTAGCTTTTTGTCCATAACAGGAAATCTGAAGATGTTTTGCAATTTTAAATGGTGAAAGTGGATAGAAAATTCTTATTTGATTTGTTTCAAAGGCTCTAGGATATAGAAACAAGTATATTAACTTTCAACACATGCGGTCTAATGATAAACTTAGTTTTAGCTAAACTAAAATCGCAACTTGTGTATTAAAACACTTTAACTTATATTATATATATACCTTTGTTCTAGTTTATTATTATAATATTTTTATTTATTATAATTGTAATAACTATATATTATAATGTTTGTTTTCGACTGTTTTTTAATATTAGGTTTATTTTTTAACTGTTTGATGAAATTTATAAAATGAACTCTCTCTAAACGTATTTATTTAATTCATATAGTTTGCATTTCTGGCAGACGGCTTAAAAACCATGCATGTAAATCTTTTATACTTATTCTGTTAAATATATATTATGGGAAAAAATAAAGAATAATACTATTAAATATTGGAAGTACTAGACAACATTTTTGAAACACAGTCTTTCCGCCTTTAGGATGTGACTTATTTATTGTGACTTTATTCTAAGAACAATGAGGCATTTGAAAAAAAAGCCAGACGCATTTACAAAGTCTTATAACCTTATTAATAGTAGAAGCGTCCTAAGTGATATTTTTTTATTTTTTTTAATGAAATTATCCTTTATAAAAGTGTCTTATAGATTTCATAGTTTTGTATTTTCTTTTCAATTTGAATGTTAAAAAAAATGAATACACATTTTAGAAATGCAAAAGTAAGATTAAATTTTCTTAAGTATAATTTCATACTTTCGAGACTTTCGAAAGTTTGAAAGTACCAGAAAATGATCTACACATTAATAGCAACAACCTTTACAACTTCACTTCAAAGGTAAATTATAATATTATGTGTTTTAACCTTCTTCTGAGCAATAGTTGCCACTTTATTTATAGTTATGAATTTGACGTTAAAGAAATAGATTGAATGTTTTTACAAATGGTCTCCACATGATGGACTGATATTTCGAAAAACTAACAATAACTTACTCAGATGTTATTTTTAAGACTTTACTTTGATTTGAAATAAATAAAAACATAAGTTGTATTCAAGCGGGTTTTTAAACTAACCTCTCTACAATACGCTAACTAGTGTAGCTAAACGTTTAAGAAAAGAAAGCTAATCTCTTTGTTTTTTGTATATAGATTTTGACGCTGCCTTTTGATACGATAAACAGAAATCTATAACTTTACAAATTAGTCGGTGTTGGATTATCGACAACATTTTTAAGAATATATAAGTAACTTGTTTAAAAACAGCAACTGTTTCAAATGTTTGACTTTCTTGGAATCAATTTAAAATATAAAAGTGTGTTGAACAAGGTTGAATTTTAAGTCATTTGGTCTCTTCACTTTTTATCAATGAAATTCGAGACAGGGTGTATATTATGTTGATTTGCTTATTAAGGTGTTTTTATAAAGGGATGAATAAGGATGATACCTTAATTGATGTGTCAGAAATGACTACCTTAATGGAGAAATAATAGAAATAGTGAACAAATTCAAATACCTAGGTTAGACTTTACCATAAAATTGTAACTTGGGACCACATATAAATGACCTGTGGCAAAATTAAGCTTGACTGTATTTGGTCACTCCAGTGTTGTTGCCCAGCGTTTAAAGATTACCAGGATTTGGCAACTGAATGTAACTATGCACTGAATTTAGCCATGATTTACTTTGGTTCATAGAAGCATGAATTCTCTATTGATAAATAAACAAATATTTAAAAGTTCTTTGAACCGTGGCTAACCATTGTTTGGAAGAATCTAAATATTTACAAAATACATTTGAATAAGATGAGTCTAATATTTAAAATCCTTACTGAGATAAATTGCAGACCTCGCAGGATCCTCAGATTATACTTTAATAAGAGTTTTCTTTCTACAGAAGACAGTTACTAAATTTTAAATGGTAAATGTGGATGAAAACTTCTTATCCGGTTTGTAACAGAAGCTATCGCTTCTATTATTTTGTCATAACTAAGTTAAGAGTCCACTTTTATGTTAATATTTAATCCCTAATCTAGAAATACTGTTCAATTGATTATCTATCAGTCTCTTAATTTGATTTTAAATATTAACATTTTCAAAATGTCTATTTATAACTTCTTCCCCTTTTATTAAAGTTAAAATTTTGTAGTATAATTTTTAATTTTCTGTTCTTTTCAATCAGATTTAAGTTAAGATAAAGTTTTAAATTTGAATGATATTTTGTTACTATAAGATTATGTTTGTCTAAACTCTTTTAATTTTAACTTTTTCCATGCTCTTGCTGCTTGTAAATCTTTTATGTTAAAAACATTTTTACTTTATGAGTTGAAAAATTAAAGAATAATAATACAAATTTTAGGGTTGAAGGGTTTTGCACAGAGCTTTATTATTCAGAGGCTTCAATTGACTGTGGGGATAAAAATTGTTAGTTTTGCAATTTTTTGACAGATAAAAATGCAGCAGCTATTGTTAGGAGTCAGGATTTCAACGAGGATTCCTTTAATTGTTGGGTAATATAATGTATTGTTGCAATTTATTTTACTTTAAATTTAATAAAAATAAAGAAATTAACCTAAAACACAACACCCGCGCGAAATATTAAAGTATGAGAAATGAATTATGCCGAACTGTCAAACAACAGCGGCGAATAAGCGAAGAGGCAAAATTGCAACAAGCAGCAAATTAAGTGCTGCCACCACGACGAGCTCAGTGAGGGGTGGGTTCAGCAATTAGTAATCAATCGATGAATCGATTGATAAAGTTGCATGGGAATGTGGTATCACTTTGATATCAAAATTATTACTTTTATTATAAATTGCCACAGGGGCGGTCTTACGTTTCGTAAGAAAAAGGGCGCCAGCAATTTTTTTTGTTCCTGAAATAAAGAAAAGGAAATTGCAAACCTTTTTTTTTTTTTTTTAAACACACACCAAGAGAAAAGCACAGTACAACCAAGAAAAGAAAACAAAATGGGTATCTTTTAGGACACTTTATTTATACGATGTGCCTGAGAAACCTTGCAAAAGCAGGATAAAAACTCAGGATCTTTTCAAAAACAACAACAAGTTCTATGGACTATGGACCGTTAAGGTCTTAATTCCCACAAATAAAATTGGGATAAAAGAATTAAAACAAGTTAAACGGAAATACACAAAATTTTACTTATCTTTTTTTTTTTCTCTGCAGAACCCCAAATAGATATTTCTCCTTTCCTTTCCTTCCTTTCTTTTTTTCCTTTTTCACTTTTTCCTTTTTTTTTTTTAAAACGACACTATTAATTTTTCTGGATTATTCTCAATTTTTTTTTTCTGTCTAAGTCCGAAAGTTATCTTCACGGTTTCAAAGTTCAAAAAGAATTGACGGCCAGATTCCAAGATCTGTCCTATCTCTTCCTTTCCATCTCCCAACATTGTAGCTTTCAGCCAATATGGAGTGGCGGATTTCAATCACTTCATCAACAGCCAATCGGAGATCGGCTTGTTGATCTCAACTTGTGATGAAATTCTCGCGATCCCGCTTACTCGCTCTTCTCTCACAGCTAAATGCAAGTCATCCTGGAATTCGCCGTCCGCTGGATTCACTTCCAGGTAACTTCGATTCCAGGAGCTGCATTCAGCCACCCCCACTTTCTTTTTCGATATCGGACAAAGACCGAGAAATTAAAAATCGAGAAAAACCTTTAAAGCAATCAACTAAACTTTAATTTTGACTTTAAGACCGCGCGAAAGGAAGGGAAAAATAACTATACTTTAGGATCTGTTACTCTACCCCCAAATTAAGTTGCCCGCAACTTAACCGTCCATAAGTCCATAAAACTTGTCCCGTATTACATTATTTTCAAAATGATTACAATTTATCGAGAAACAAAAGAAATTAACTATATAAAGACAAGAATTTTACCAAAAAGATTACAAAATTTACAATTTTAAGAATTTATGTTGGGCCGTAGGCCATTCTCCAGTTGGAGTAACTTCTGATGAAACTTTACGTATCAACCAGACCGTCCATCTGGTTTGGTTTCACTTCCATGGAAACCATCCTTCTTTTGAAACCTGAAACGAGACTTGGTATTTTTTTCCTCACGAAAATGACAGAGAGAACCATGGTCAGAAGGACTATGGCCGTCCCGCTCTCTCTCATCCTCGTGTAGAAGGAATATGACAAGTGTCAAATCGAATATTGTAAACAAAACAAGTGGGAAAGTGGATGCAAAATGCATCATTTTTTTTTAATTAAAATTAAATGTGGAAAGAAATTGTTGCGTTCATTTATAACGCAACAAATCCCACCCTTTCTTCCTTGAAAAGGTGTTTGTTCATAACACAAACAAGATTACAAAAAAACTCTTTCGTTTAAAAATCACGAGATGGAAAGACTACTTACAAAGGGACTTCCAATATTCATTCATTCTCCAACAACGACGTAAACGGCTTCAGATCTTTAATGTGCCAAGTGCCACGATCTTTACCGGTGTCATCTACCAGAACATAAGTCCAGGGAGATAACTTTCTAGATATTTTAAAAGGGCCGACAAACTTTGGTGCCAATTTAGCTGCGTAGTAATTTGCAGCATCGGACAACACAAAATTTCTTCGCCATACGAGGTCATTCGGGAGATATTGAGTATCTCTCCTCCTGAGATTGTATGTCTCGGCGGATTTCTTAACCGCTACTTTTAATTTTGCAGCTATCTCTATTCTCAATTTCTTGAACCGTCCTTCAATGGTTCCTCCTTCGAATCTCCTATTCCCTTCAATACTCTCACTCCTAATACCTTCGTAATTCCCACTCGTTGACATCTCTTTCCCAAAGTTTGCATAGTATGGACTAACACCTAGAACTTCATGTTGGGATGTGCGTATAGCACAAGCTACCTTAGCTAACTGAGAATCCCAGACTCGGTGACTCTCTGAAACATACGCTCTTAATGTTGTTTTAATAATTTGATTAATCCTTTCGGCAGGATTAGCCTGTGGGTGATAATGCGGAGTAAACCTAATTTTTGAAGAGTAACCTTCACAAAGTATCCTTAACTCCCTACTTTTAAACTGCGGACCATTGTCACAAATGACAATTTTGGGAACTCCAAATAACAGGAAAACATTATCTTCTAACTCTTTACATACCGCCTTTGCGGTGGCTGTCCTAAGTGGAAACAATAAGGGAAATTTGGTAAGATAATCTACTACTGTTAAGATATACATAAATCCTCTGTTGGACTTAGGTAAGGGCCCTACTAAATCGACGCTAATCATCTCCCAAGGAGATGATGCTCCTACTCTCTCAGTCATAAGACCGGCTGGCTTGTCATTGATCGGTTTCACTTGTTGGCATATACTACATTTCCTAACATATTTGGTGACGTCTACTCTCATCTTAGGCCAATAATATTTAGCTCCTACTCTCGCGAACGTTTTTCTAACCCCCATGTGCCCTGCTAGTGGACTATCGTGACACTCTTTCAACACTCCTAACCTATCTTTCTTTCCGACTACTAACTTCCACTCTTCGTTATTGTCGTGCACGATCACATGATTTGACTTTACAAATTTGTATAACCTGCCATTGTCTACTCTCCAATTCGGAAAAGCTAACGGATTAGACTCAACTGAAGAAACCATCTTAGCCACCCAAGGGTCCTTATCCTCATCTGAAATCCCAGCTAACTCTGGAACTCCCCGAGATAACATGTCTGGTACTACATGTTCTTTCCCTTTCCTATGAATGATTTCAAAATCAAACTGTTGGAGCCGAACTGCCCAACGTGCAAGTCTACCTTGTGGGTCTTTGAGATTGCTCAACCAAATCAAAGAATAGTGATCCGTTACGACCGTAAACCGAACTCCTTCGATATAAGGTCGTAACTTCTCGACCGCCCATAAAACTGCCAAACATTCCTTTTCCGTAGTGGAATAATTTCTTTCACTTCTATTGAGTGACCTACTTAAGTAACAAATTACTTTTTCCCCCTCTTCAAATGTTTGGGTGAGTACGGCCCCGATGCCGTAGTCGGATGCATCTGTCTGAACGACAAATGGAAGCTTGAAATCTGGACATGTCAAAATTGGAGCCGTGATTAAGCATTCCTTTGCTTGACGAAAACTATCTTCACATTCCTGTGACCAAACGAATTTCCTACTCTTTTTCAACAAATCTGTTAAAGGCCTAACTAGTGTTGCGAAATTCGGTACGAAGCGTCTGTACCATGAAACTGTCCCTATGAAACTCCTAACTTGTTTTACATTTTTAGGTGCTGGTATTTTGATCATACCATCAACTTTTTCGGGGTCTACGTGTAACCCGTTTTTGTCGACTACATAACCTAAGAATTTAAGAGAAGGTCTACAAAAATTACATTTGTCGCGGCCTACTTTCAGCCCCGCCTCTCGTAATCTCCTAAGAACCTCACCTAAAATCTCTAAATGTTTTTCAAATGTATCTGTGACAATAATGATATCATCCAGATACACGAAAACGAATGGCTCCAACTCAGGCCCTAACACACTATCGATGAAACGCTGCCATGTTGCAGGCGCATTGTGTAATCCAAAAGGCATTCTTTTGAATTGAAATAGACCCCTACCAGGTACCGTAAAGGCAGTGTATTTCCGCGATTCCATTGCCATTGGAATCTGCCAGTAAGCGGACTTAATGTCCAATGATGTTAAAAATTTGGCATTCCTAAGTTTATCTAAAATAGCCGAAATTATCGGCAACGGATACGCATCCCTTTCTGTCACCTGGTTAACCTTCCTAAAGTCGACACAAAACCTAAAACTATCATCCTTTTTCCTAATGAGAACAATTGGGGAAGCCCATGGACTATTTGATTTCTCAATGACGTCCTCTTCCAACATCTCCTGAAGTGATCTATCTATATGTTCCTGCATTGCAGGTGAAACTGGATAATACCTTTGTTTAATCGGCTCAGACGAAGTTTTAATGACATGTTCTACCATTGTTGTTACCCCTAATCCCTCTGGCATATTCTTGAAAGCATTCTCGACTAAATGTTTAAGTTTCCCTTTCTGATCCTCGTCTAATTCAGACTCCTCTGTGATAGACGTAGTATCTATCGAAGCCACTATCTCCTGGTTCGAAAAACTCCACATGTTTGAACGTAAATCCGGGACTATACCCGATAATGCCCAAAAATCGGCACCCAAAATCAAAGCATGCGGTAGGTTGGGAATGACTAAGCATTCAATCAAAATTGACCTACTCTCTACAACAATGGGTATTTTAACTATTCCTAAAACTCCTATACCTGCACCATCTGCTAAATGAACTTCCCTAATATTTGAACTATCTAATTGTAATCCTAAATCTTTTAAAACATGCCATGCGTCCCTACAAATAATCGTTCGCGATGCTCCAGAATCTAGTAATCCTAAAAACCTAAAACCATAAATATTAACTCCTAAAAACGGACGTCTATCTGTACCGCTTGAATCTAACGTGAAACCTAACCTAACTTTGTAAGCCAACTGGTCGCCAGCAGGCAACCTTCTTAACTCTGACGCCGGCGCTCTTGTCCTGCTGGCCCAAGAGTCCGTTGCCCGTTTCCCGACGAGCAGCGTCTACAATTTTGTCTTGTGGTCCCTACAGTACCACAACCAAAACAGCGCCTAGGAGCGGAACAGGAATTAGCGAAATGGCCTTCCCGGTTACACTTAAAACAACGATTGTTTCTATTCGGAGGGGGATCAGGATTAACCGCAACTCGAGTATCCGATACCGAGGCGATATAAGCAACATCCGGCTCCAAAGCCGACCTGTTGCGATAAGAGGGTGGAGGAACGAACGACTCGACATTTGCCCTAATGGTTTCCAGCCTTCTGCCCAAGGCCACCAAATCGTTGACTGACTTAATGTCAGCTAAACCTAGCTGTGTCTGGTAAAATGGAGCGATATTCTTCATGAGAATAGCCAACTTCCTATTCTCACTCAGAGGCTCCGAAAAACGTTTGAAAAGAGTCTGCATGAGCGCAACGTACATGCCTATTGACTCTTCCTTACCCTGGGTTCGACGCCTGACCTCATCCAACAAGAGATCATCATAGTTGGAGGGCAAAAACTCCAACTTCAATTCCCTAACCAACTCTTTCCATGTTGAAGCCGTGTCCCTAATCGCCCTAAACCAGAGGAGCGCCTTCCCAGTAAACAAATCCACCGCTGACCTGTAAATTGCTTCTTCCGAAACACCGCGAGCCTCCCTCAATTCTTCGATTCTTTCAATAAAAGAGTTCACTGATGAACCACACCGTTCACCAGAAAACTGCACGTTCCACTTGTATGGTCGCTCGGGGTTCCGGTCACGGGGTGTATCACCCTGTATTTGAAACCCACTAGAGCTCGTTCGTTGGCCGACTGACGCAGCTGGCGCTTCCAAATCTGCTGTCGACATTGTTGATTGATTATTATTATCGTTATTATTATTCAAATTTTTAGGAGGTTCTATCACCTCCTCTACCTCGGACAATTTTGCCATCAAAAGCAAAATTTCCCCCCTTAAATCAGCTACCTCGTTAACCTCATCCGAAGATTCGGCCTTAGACCTAGAAATCCTACCCAACGACCACTCAATTTTGGTCAACACTTTCTGATAATCCGACGACTTCGGATTTTTCGATACATTCGGAAGCAAATCCCTAATTTCCAAAACCTTCGCCCTAACCGCCTTTGAATCCTCTTCAAATGAATATGGATAGTGGGGACTATCCGAAGAAATTGAACCAGTCCGTTCCAGCATACGACTAGCCCTGAGAGTCATCCTCATCTCATCCACCTTAGACCCTTCCTTCAGGCCCCTAGCCCGCAACTCATAAACGAGTTCTTCTTTAGAAAGCCTATTTATATCCATCCTGACTAAGAAAAGGATAAATCAATTTACAAAACAAGTTTTTAATTTAAGACCGTTGATAACAAAAAATCACGACGACTATTATGCCCAATCAAACTAATAAAACGATCGATGTTTAAAACCAAGAAAATCTCAACCTCAACTTGAACCAATAAAAAAAATAGTAGTAGAAAAAAAAATATGGTAACACCAATAAAGTAAATTCAAATAAATGTTCGGATATCCAACAAAAGTAAGATAGTAACACCAAAAAGGGTAATATTGAAATTACTTTAAAAGAATAAAAAAAATTAATATGGTCACACCACTAAAAGATCAAATAAATTTTAATAACACCCAACAGAAAATCAATATGGTAACAATAGCAAAACAATTCTTTTAAAAATTAATTTCAAGAAACGAAATAAAACTTAATATGGTAACACCAAGAAGGATCAAATAAATTTAAAAAAAAAAAACGTATAAAATAAAATCAATATTAAGCAGAAGAAAAAAGAAATATATTAAAATTTAGTTCAAAAAAAAACAAAAAAGTTAGTATGGTAATACCAATAAAAATCAAATAAATTTTAAGAGGAATTATAAAATAAAATCAATATGCTAATAGCAGCAAAGAAAAATTATTTTAAAATTAATTTCAAGAAATTGAAATAAATGTTAATGTGGTAACACCGATAGAAATCAAATTAATTTCAAGAAAACCAAAAAAAAATCAGTATGGCAAATAGCAAAGAAAATTATTTTAAAATTAATTTTTTTTTAAGAAGACGAATAAAGTTGATATGGTAACACCAATATAAATTATATTAAAATTAAAACAAATTAAAAACCGCACTAAAAGAGAAGAACCGTAAAAAAAAATAAACTTGAAATTATTAACACGCAAAAAAAAAATTCTAATTGAATTGTACGAATATATATATAGGTAGGTAGAAGGTCACCTTCAAAATGTACCCCCAAATCTCGACTATCACGATTATAGTAGATATATTATAGTATATATATATACGTTTAATATAATTAATTTTTTTTAAATTTTATCAAAGAAAATAAAAAAAGACTCACTCATGAAAATACCGAAAACCTTTCCAACCAACTGCACAATTTCCACCGCTGCTTCCACTCCCAGTCAAACAAGTTTTTTCGTAATTTATCCTCAACAAAATCCTGTATAAAAAGGAAAAAAAATTAGCAGTACCAATTGCAAATAAAAGAAATCACAAACTTATCTAAACAAACAGACACCACGACACAGCACAAAATTTCCAACGCAAAGGGAACAATTTTCTTTTTTCAAGCCCCACGTTGGGCGCCAATTTGTTGCAATTTATTTTACTTTAAATTTAATAAAAATAAAGAAATTAACCTAAAACACAACACCCGCGCGAAATATTAAAGTATGAGAAATGAATTATGCCGAACTGTCAAACAACAGCGGCGAATAAGCGAAGAGGCAAAATTGCAACAAGCAGCAAATTAAGTGCTGCCACCACGACGAGCTCAGTGAGGGGTGGGTTCAGCAATTAGTAATCAATCGATGAATCGATTGATAAAGTTGCATGGGAATGTGGTATCACTTTGATATCAAAATTATTACTTTTATTATAAATTGCCACAGGGGCGGTCTTACGTTTCGTAAGAAAAAGGGCGCCAGCAATTTTTTTTGTTCCTGAAATAAAGAAAAGGAAATTGCAAACCTTTTTTTTTTTTTTTAAACACACACCAAGAGAAAAGCACAGTACAACCAAGAAAAGAAAACAAAATGGGTATCTTTTAGGACACTTTATTTATACGATGTGCCTGAGAAACCTTGCAAAAGCAGGATAAAAACTCAGGATCTTTTCAAAAACAACAACAAGTTCTATGGACTATGGACCGTTAAGGTCTTAATTCCCACAAATAAAATTGGGATAAAAGAATTAAAACAAGTTAAACGGAAATACACAAAATTTTACTTATCTTTTTTTTTTTCTCTGCAGAACCCCAAATAGATATTTCTCCTTTCCTTTCCTTCCTTTCTTTTTTTCCTTTTTCACTTTTTCCTTTTTTTTTTTTAAAACGACACTATTAATTTTTCTGGATTATTCTCAATTTTTTTTTTCTGTCTAAGTCCGAAAGTTATCTTCACGGTTTCAAAGTTCAAAAAGAATTGACGGCCAGATTCCAAGATCTGTCCTATCTCTTCCTTTCCATCTCCCAACATTGTAGCTTTCAGCCAATATGGAGTGGCGGATTTCAATCACTTCATCAACAGCCAATCGGAGATCGGCTTGTTGATCTCAACTTGTGATGAAATTCTCGCGATCCCGCTTACTCGCTCTTCTCTCACAGCTAAATGCAAGTCATCCTGGAATTCGCCGTCCGCTGGATTCACTTCCAGGTAACTTCGATTCCAGGAGCTGCATTCAGCCACCCCCACTTTCTTTTTCGATATCGGACAAAGACCGAGAAATTAAAAATCGAGAAAAACCTTTAAAGCAATCAACTAAACTTTAATTTTGACTTTAAGACCGCGCGAAAGGAAGGGAAAAATAACTATACTTTAGGATCTGTTACTCTACCCCCAAATTAAGTTGCCCGCAACTTAACCGTCCATAAGTCCATAAAACTTGTCCCGTATTACATTATTTTCAAAATGATTACAATTTATCGAGAAACAAAAGAAATTAACTATATAAAGACAAGAATTTTACCAAAAAGATTACAAAATTTACAATTTTAAGAATTTATGTTGGGCCGTAGGCCATTCTCCAGTTGGAGTAACTTCTGATGAAACTTTACGTATCAACCAGACCGTCCATCTGGTTTGGTTTCACTTCCATGGAAACCATCCTTCTTTTGAAACCTGAAACGAGACTTGGTATTTTTTTCCTCACGAAAATGACAGAGAGAACCATGGTCAGAAGGACTATGGCCGTCCCGCTCTCTCTCATCCTCGTGTAGAAGGAATATGACAAGTGTCAAATCGAATATTGTAAACAAAACAAGTGGGAAAGTGGATGCAAAATGCATCATTTTTTTTTAATTAAAATTAAATGTGGAAAGAAATTGTTGCGTTCATTTATAACGCAACAGTATATACGAAGATACTAAAAGTTAGAAGGACACTGTCTTTCTATTATCAGATTCTTATTAGAAAAATTTTCAGTATGTTGCCAATTGATTTGAAATGAACAAAACGAGAACAGTCTGAAATATAATAGCTATAAAAAACTGCTTCATTTAAGTGCAAAAAATAAAAAATAAACGTATCTCACATCCTCCACAACTTCTTTGACTTCTTGTAAAAGTTTAAGAATAATTCTTTTTTCTGCTCTGAACATTTTAAGCTTTGCAGAAGTATTCTATGACAATAAGACTTGCAGATCTTTTAGTTGTCTGTACGAAATTGTTTATAGGTCATTTTGGGACGTGCAGTTCCATGAATTTCCATATGAGAAACAATTGATAAGCAACTTAAAACTAGAGTGAAACAAGCAGTTTCATAATAAAGATTTTTATGACTACATCATATTTTATTTTATTATATACTTTTTTCTCTTTTGAAGACTCTTCAAGTTCGTTAATTTAGTGTAAAAGTCATAAAGTGAGACCTAGTTACAAGTTAACTTTGTACTAAAGGACATGTACTTTTTGTATAATAATCAGGTTTACCTACTTGACATAATTTATTTCTTGTGATCGCATAATACACGAGACACAAAATTAAAATGACCCTCATTCACTTGGTTTAGGCCATGTTCTCAATATTCCATCAGAGACTCTGTCTATGCATAATAATGTTATCGTGCTTGACACACAAAACAAAAAACAACAACAGCAAAATATTCTTTGAAGTTTATTCTGAAATATTTACCACAGAACCTATGCCTACTGAAGGATTGGATAATTTGACCTGCTGCTTGAAGTTTGACGAGTTGTTGAATCCTTGCCAACAATATGAATCGATATAATGGTATGTACCATCTCTTTTCTACGTACATACATATATATAAAAGAGGATTGTTTGAGACAGTTGAAGTTAATCAATCATTCATGTCCTGATTGTTGAGCCGGTGAAATATTATACAAAGGGGTTAGTAACGCCAATTCCTTTAAATGTATTGTCTTGATAGCTATAAGCAGGTTGCTATGGAGAAATGAGAAGTTATGTACCTGTTTACATTACGTATAGATATAAAGTACTCCTTTTGTAATAGTATGTTTGTTGTTCAATTTGTTAAGATTTAAATGGTATTAAAGAAGATTTATCCTGTGATTAACTACTTGTCTTGTTTTGGGATTAATGAAATTGGGATACGCACTGAAACTACGTGAACAAATTTGAATTCAGCTGATGTGAGGATAACAGAATGTCACACACTATATTTGGTCTAAAGATGTAAAAAATCTAATAAATTCAATAATTCACGAAACTCAGATTCAAAAATGGTCTTTTTGGCATTGGAACTAGATGAATGAAGTCATTTTCAAAAACAATTTGCAAAAAAATTTTAAAATGATTAAAAAAAATGTGTGGAACTTTTTTTTTTAAATATCTTTAAAAGACTCCTAACTTCATTTCATAAGGTCTAGTTTCAAAACCAACGGAGATCGAGATATGACCAATGCAACCCTTTTATTGATAACATCTCCGACTGTTTTAAGTCTTGTCAGCGCAGAATAAAATCATTTGGTACCTATTTAAGTTCTATTGGTTATAGACGTTGACTTTAAATACATTTTGATTTAAAGATAGTAACATCAAAAGATGTAAAAAAGACTTTCAGACAAATTGAGTGTGTCGTTGTTTTAAAATTAAAGTGTACATTTTGGTTGACCTTTAATAAGTTTATATCTCACAAACCAATAATGCTTACGACTTCAATTAAATTCTGGTAATAATTCTAAGTAATAATTTAACGTGATACCAAACCAGTATAGTTAAGAAGAATCAATGAATGATTTTTTTATAAATGAAAAAAAAAACAGAAACAAAATATTTGTCATCTATAGAATAATTTTATGCAAAAAAGGATACAGTTTTTGACGTCTCGTACATTTTTGGGAAAGAAAGGTTAACTTGACTCAAATATCTTGGCCGAAATTAAAGATATTGGCTTAAAATTAATTTCATCTTATAAAAAATATTGTTTTCAACACTCAGTAAAATGTTTATAAAACCCAACAGTCAGTTCTTTTAAAAGAAATTACATCTACGAAAAATACTACACAAAATGTTCTAATCTCGATATCTAGTTAAGATTAATCTATTGGCTTTAAAACGATTTCATTCTGTGCTGAATTTTGTTGTTAACGTTAAATTGTAGTCTTAAAAAATACAATCAATTTTTGTAGTTCCTGTCATAAGAAATAAAAACTTAAAGAATAAAAATTGGTGTTTGACTAAAGATTTCGCTAACAAAAACAAATGTTAATACTTTTTTCCTGGACCAAAAACCAACCAATAGTTTTCTCAAGAATTTTATTGTCGTTAATTTGAATAAAAGGTAAGATTTTAGAAATATAAATCTTTATAAACGTAAGGAAACACAATACTTTGTTAAACACAAAAACTTGGTAATGGTTTAACACTGTTCAAATATTCAAATTTTTATCTTTCAGTTTAAATCATTTTGGTACATAAGTATTAAAGTTTATTTTAGTGTACATTCCGACGATCTTAACTTTAAGGAACACAGCTTGAATAAAGTATGAAACAGGAACTGGTGATGATTATAAGACGTTCATTATGATAAAACAACTTCTCACTGACTATTCTAACATCCTATATGATGACTTTATTTAACAAATTTATTTAAACCTTAAAAATAATCCTGACAGTTTTTAGAAATTCGTAAATCGTAAGAACAAATCATGTGGGTTCCCTAACTTAAAGACTGATTCGACATCAAATAGTATTGAGCCGAGTATAATTACGATCATGTTTGCAAAGTACTTTAAAAATGCTTTTGTAGATTATAATATTATTTATAAGTTTTTTTTTTAACACATCTACCACTGTTGCAAATTTCACCCACTAAAATTCTATAAATTTCGTTATAAGTGAAGATACTGTCCTTAATAGTATCCTACAACTTGAGGAATGTTTTACTCCTGGTGCCGACGGTGTACCATCATCCGTTTTGTGTTCTTTTGAACAAATGTTTAAGTAACTCGCTGTTTCCTTTTATCTGGAAGAGCTCCTTCATAATACCAGTACACAAAAAAGGTTCTAAAACAAAATAATGAACTACTAACCTATTGCTTAACTATCTGTGATTCCTAAACTGTTTGAGTCAATCGTATGTAGCGTCCTTTATTTTCACTGTATAAAAACCAGCATGGTTTAGTTAAACAGCTTTCAACTGTTACTAATCTGTTTCACTTTACGTCCTTTTGTTTAGATTTAGATATTGAAAAACGTGAACAAGTATTAAAATTATCACAGCAAGGTTTTAACGACAATTTCATAAACAGAATCTCCTCATATTTGAAAGATAGACGTTAAAGTGTTAAATTTCGTAATGTGTGTTCAAGTTCATATGTTGTGAATTCTGGCGTCCCCAGGGTAGTCACCTTGGTCTTATTCTATTTATTTTATTTATAAATGACTTGGTTTCGATCATACAAAATTCGTCTGTCTTAATATATGTTGATGACATTAAATTTTGTAAGACAATTAACTCTACATCTCACTTTCTTCTCTGCCAAGAAGACTTAATATTATTTAGGGAACATTGCAATCATAATCGTCTTGTTTTAAATGTTTAAAAATGTAAAACCATGAGATTTACACGAAAAAAAGTTCCGATCGGTTTTAGTTACATGTCTACTAGATCTCCTTCTGACTTTGACTTATACAAACAAGCTCTAAAGCAATATAAAAAAGAATTAAGAAAGAGTAATAGGTCTTCTTGGAGAAGTTTTTATGGTAAAATATAAAATACTTCAGTAGCCTCAAGACTCAGGAAAATTCTCTCAAAAAGTCCAACAATACCCAGTGCTTTAAAGACAGAAGCAGGCACGTGGACTATCAAAGATGAAGAATCTCTTAATCTGTTATTAGACACCCACTTTCCAGGTAGCTCGAACATAATCAATGACTTAACATAAGAGTCTTAAGCTTATACAAGCGATTTAGTTGATCTAATAACGCGGGAAAAACTGCAATGGGCCATAGACAGCTTTGATCCATATAAATCTCCAGGACCAGATGGAATCATTCCGGCCGAACTACAAAAATGCTCAGACATGATTATTCCACCATTGGAAATCATTCTGACAAGCTGTGTAAGGTTGAGATATATTCCCAAAGCCTGGAGAATGGCAAAAGTAGTCTTCATTCCCAAAGCAGGGAAACCCTCACACGTTAACCCCAAAGATCTACGACCAATCAGCCTATCATCCTTCCTTCTTAAAACCTTGGAAAGATTGATTGAAATTTATATCAGACATAATTTAAAACCATGTCTCATTTCCACAGCTCAACATGCTTACTCTAAGGGAAAATCAGTAGAATCAGCACCTCACTCGCTGGTACGTACTATTGAACATTCCCTCGAATACAAAGAATATAACCTGGTAGCGTTCCTAGATATTGAAGGAGCTTTCAACAACGTCAGTTACCAGGCGATCACAATAGCAATGGATAAGCTGAAATTAGAGAAGTCACTCATAGATCTTATAAGTCTCATGCTCAAAAGCAGGACAATAATTTCTAACATGAGAAGTTTTACTACCACCAGATCGGTGAATCCCCAAGGTGGAATCCTTTCGCCTCTTTTATGGAACATGGTAGTAAACGACCTACTTACAGCATTGGAAGCCAAGTTCTCTCGGAACTCCTACAAAATGCCCTAAACAGGCTAACTAAATGGGCTAAGCAATGCGGATTGGACGTCAACCCACACAAAACAGAATCAATACTCTTTTCGAGAAGATATACAATTCCTCAGATTAGCCCACCCAAGATTAGAGGAATACCATTAAGCTTTTCCGATCAAGCTAAATATTTGGGCCTCATTTTAGACAAAAAACTAAATTGGAAGGCAAATATTGATGAAAGAGTCAAAAAGGCTACTGTAGCGCTTTTAACTTGTAAAAAGGCCAGAGGATCAAAATGGGGCTTCTCCCCAAAAATAACCCACTGGCTATACACTTCGGTAATCAGGCCGATACTCATTTATGGAGCCGTCGTATGGTGGACCGCACTGGACAAGATGGTAAATCTAAATAAGCTCATTAAAATCCCGCGGTCAGCAGGTATGTGCATCACAGGAGCACTTCGCACAACACCAACCGCAACATTGGAAGTGCTTTTAAACCTTACACCACTTGACATCTTCTCTAAAAAGGTGGCTGCCAACTCATGTGTAAGGCTTAGAGCCACCTCTCAATGGACCAGTAACAATACTGGACATACTACTATTCTAGACAATTTCAGATCTATTCCAGATCGCTTAGACTATACCACCCCAAAAATGGTATTTGGTAAAAGATTCCATGTGTCCATCAATTCAAGATCCTCCTGGGAAGAAGAGGGACCCCTGGAAGACGATGCGGTACACTTCTATACTGACTGTTCAAAGACCGATCATGGAGTTGGAAGTGGTATCTTTTCAGAACAACTGAATCTCAGTCTCCACAAACTCTCGAACAGTCCACGATTGTCAATCATCTCTCTGAATGAGATGACGGAACAGTTTAACATTCACCTCATTTGGGTGCTGGGCCACAGAGACATTCCGGGAAATTGCAAAGCCGATGAGCTCGCCAAAAACGGAACACTTCTGCCTTATGTTAGACAAAAACTAACATAGGAACACCACTTGCTACATGCAAATATCTTCTCAAGCAATATGCTCTAGAAACAACAAATGCTAGATGGTCACAAAGTACCACCTGCCTAGCAACCAAGCAAATATGGCCAAGTATTGACTTAAAACGGTCAAAAAGCTTGATATCACTGAGCAGACAAAGTATAAGCTCTACAATTGGAGTAATAACGGGACACTGCCTCATAGGAAGACATGCTCTGAGGCTAGGGGTCTACACAAATGACTTCTGTAGAAGCTGCATGGACGAGGAGGAAGAGGAAACAGTCCAACACCTTCTGTGTACATGTCCACCACTCTCCATTAGAAGGAATTACTTTCTCGGTAATCCCTTCTTCGATAATACCAGTGAACTGGCAACGATTGGCACAAAACGTCTCTCTAACTTTATTAAAAGTACAAAATGGTTTGTTTAAATTCATTACTCTCCCATGAGTAACCTCATTAGTGGTATCACAATGGACCCTTGAGGTCTACGTGTGTCAATGACATCTGGACAGCCACTCCAACCTAACCTAACCTAGTTATATGTTTGATTCTTGTCCTTTAAGTAGAGTATATGTATTTTCTGACTAAGGTGTTGTCTTAGATCCTAAACTAACATTCAATCAACATATTATTTTCATAATTAAAAAAGCAAATAGAGTTCTGGGTTTTTATAAGAGATTTGGCCGTGATTTCCGTGATTTCCGTGATTTCCGTGATCCATATGTTTTATATTACTTTTTGTTTTATTTGTGACAACAGTCCTGAAATATGCTTGTACAGTATGGTCTCCTTACTATGCCGTATAACAATACCCGAAGCCATTCTGAAATGATTTTTGCGTTCTTGTCTGCTATCCCTTTCGTGGTTTCAAGATATTCAAACTTTACCGCCTTATTAACAAAGACTTTCTTCCATAAATCTTCCTTCTTTGACAAATCAGAGGATGATGTATTTGCAGTTTTAGAGAAAATTTAAATATGAGCGTAACTAAAGTATTTCTTCACCTTTTTAATCCTATCGGAAGAATCTTTTGTTACACGCAGTTAACGCAATTCTTTTGTGTATCAAGTGTGGCTATAGTTTGCATTTCTTAATTTAAAGATACATCTGTGTCCGAAAAGCTTGAATTAAACCACACGCCGTGTGGAAATTATTGGGAGTTAAGAAAAATCCTCTTACCTTTAGTAAAAGAGGACAAGCCTGTTAAGTTTTTTGACTTTTGTCCTGTGTTTTTTGAAATTGGTTGTTGGGTTATAAATCCCGATACTCTAGAAATCTGAGAATTGAACATCAGGCGAGAAAAATTCTTCTTTTTTTTTTTTAAATTGTATACACACAAGAAGTTCGTTTTAAATGTCACCCTTAACATTGGCTTTTTGAACCCATAGTTAACTATGCAATGTTTGAATAATTTTTAATTTTTGTTTACCAAGCTGGAGATAAGTTTATTCAATATACACTTACAAACCCTACTGTTTTGAATATTTTTACAACCGCAATAATGTTTATATTGCTTTATTGCATTGGCAAGATCCACGTCAATCTCTGAAAATCTTAAACAAACAAAAGAACTGTTTATTTTTCTACTCTCACATCCATAATAATCCCCGGTCTGATTGTAAATTTTTATTAAAACGATAACGATAAAAAAATGCAAACCAAAAGAATTTTCCTCACCAAAAAGAGCGTTTTTTTTTTGTTTTTGTTTTTATTTTTGTTTTGCATTTTATAGAGTATATATTTCCTGGAAAAACTTTAATAAATGTTTAAGCTTGAAAACCGGAAAAATCTGCAGGTAAATAGGGACAAAAAGAAAAACGAAATAAGCAAACAAGCAAGAAAGGGAGAAAAAAATAATAACCACGTTTACAGCCCCCATCTTGTCCTAGTAGCCTGCTGTTTCCCGACCAAAAAAAAATCTTAATTAAGGAATTCGGTCTCTATCCCTTGTTTCATATTCGCAATAGAGAAAACAGAAAAAAATGATAAAAAACTAGAGGAAACAGACTTTGGGAAAATGAGAAAGGAACAATACACGAAATACAAATTAGCATCTCAGTATAGGGATTAAGGCAACGGCAAGGTGAAAAAACTTTCAAATATTTGTTGCGCCACCATGCAAATAGAAGGATTTGAGTACACAATTGGAGTTGGGATCGTCGCCGCCCCCATCCCTTCTCCTATCGCTCTTTTAACCCTACTCTCCCTCCTCACACTGAAGGTACCTTCTGTGTACACATCCATGGACTTTCGAAACGCTACAAGGGTTAGCAAAGCAGAATCCTTTGTCAGATTCATTGCCGAGGCAAGTTGTTATTTACTCGAGCCAACTAACCCGGCACAAAGCGGAAAGACAAAACCTCCTCCTTCTCCTCGCCACCGTCGTCGCCGCGCCGAATCATCCTTAGTCGTCGCCGTCGTCGTAGTCATCGTCATCATCGTCGTCGTCGTTGCATCCCTAAGCTCTATTCTCTAAGAACCGTGAGACTTACGATAACTGATGTCCACATTTTAGATGTGGTACAAGTTATAACGTTCCACTCACATTTGCCACAGGGATATCCGGGATATGTGACACACTCTATCTTTCCCTTTCGTCCATGCACCCGGACAATACTTGAAAAAAAGTAAAGAGAATAAAAGCGAATTCAACTGCCGGGATATTATCTATTTTAGTGTTCTGCACTTGCCACCATTTTCTAGTCCTGATGCACAAGAATTCACTATTAATTCAGCGTATTTTCTGTGCTTCTTTTCTTGCAGTTCCTTACTCGGGCTCCGGGCTTAGACCTACAACTCTTCTAGTGAATAACCCCATACACTACTCACGGAACTCCAAAGAGCACACTGCACTAGCAAAGAAGGACGAAAGATCGGATTGCCGTCGGGATAATAATACGATTCATAGGATGCACATACGCCATAGTGAACGCTACTGCTGTATGGGACGTATTCAGCGAACGGTATTGTGGAGTGGCCGTGTAACTTTTTAATGACAAAAATGCGGTTACCTAGTGGTGGGGCAGAGGATTACAGGAAAAAATAAAAATAAAAATAATAAAAAAAAAACACGAGAGGAGGGTGGGGTGAGCGATAGCGTAACGACGACGACGACGACGGCTACGAAAACTACGAGAAGGTTTTTCAACTCGATTGCTGTTGATATAGAGTGCGCATTCAGAGGAGCAGTGGGGCACGAAGGGCTTAATTACTGGAGCGTTAAGGATTCATCTGGAAAAGAGGTAAACGTAAGCGCATTCGTGTATTTTTTGGTGTCAAAAGGTCGAGTGGACTTAACCACGGAGATTAATTTCATCAGCTTAAAACTGATGAACTGTTTGTTTGAGGTTATGTTTCTTTATGTTTTTTTTTTATTTTCTGATTTCTATACACCCTGACGCACCTATTTATGTATCTCCACATCTACCTACACATATTAACACAATTCATTCATTTTGTTATCAACGCTATTTTGCAATTTTTTATTATTTTCATAATTGCATACACACAAACTCTGTTTCTGTGCATGTATAAAAACTTAACGCACTTATTTTAACATTAATATTTGTAATTAAAATTTTTCGAAACAAATTGTAAATGACTTTGTTGGGATAAAATTATCTTATACAAATTGTTAAATTAAAAATAAAAGTACCAATCTATATTCTGGATATACATATACTCGTAATCGTATAATGGTGTTGCTTTTTTTAATGTTACATTGTGATGTTGGAGGATTTTTAACTCTTAAATGAACCATTTGAGGTTTTAAAAAAAGAAAAAATACTGAAAATTTTTAATGAAGTTCATGTGGATTGGGCGTGATTTATATTTTATCCACAATTGGATGTGAATTATTTTTCCTTGAAAATGATTCATGAAATTTTTAAATATTTTTTTAATCCTTTACATAGTAAAATTTATAAAAAAAGTTTTAATATGCGTTCCGAACAAATTGTAACAAAGTTATTTGTTAGTCGATAATCATATACACACCTACATATGTATGTACGTTGCATATTAATTGGACTATCAAATACAATGTGATGTTTTCTACCCAATCATGGTATTTTTTTGTTGGTCTGATTAAATTTTAATTTTAATTTTTTTTTTTTTGACAGGAGGAAATCTTCAAAAGACACTTGGCAGTATTCGACACCAAGTAGTGTGGGACTTTTAACCACTAAAACCACCTATTCATCAGGACCAATCTTGAAGGATCGACTTCCGATTTCTTTTCATCGCTTTTACTTTGAACAGCCTTTTTAGGCGGTTCCTTCTTAGTATTGTATTCAGCAGTTAAATCGCAGATGTATTTTTGTTTCTGAACTCTTGGAATTTTTTGGCAACTGGGCAGCCTCTATAGCTTGTCGGGTGATTACCCTTGCAGTTTACACATTTTGCTTTCTGATCTTTGCTCATAAGACAATTTTTAGTTGCATGTTTTCCTTGGCACTTTACTCATGCAAACTCTCGGTTGCAGTATTTTTGGGTATGACCAAAAGCTTGGCAACGTTTGCACTGCGGAACAACTTTCGATTTTCGGAGTGGTTCAATCTTAGCAGCTGTGCCCAAGATTGATCTTATTTTATAAATCTCCTCGAGACTTTGTTTCCAGTCAAAAGTAAGCATGAATAAAGGCAGCAACCTCTTACTTGTCATTGATTCTCCAGAGAAGTTTTTAATTGTCTCATTCTTAAATAGATTGACTGCTTCAAGGACTTGGAAGCCTTTTTGTACAAGATTCTTCTAGTTCTTCGGGAGAGCACGAGGAATGAAGACCTCTGGCTACTACTTTTATTGACCTTGTAGCTTTGTTCTCATATGAGTGCCATTGTATTTGGTGTTTGCTCATTTCTTCAGTGACAGATCTATACTCGTCAGCTTCTTCGACTGTGACTCTCCAGTTGTCTTTGTTGTACGATGTGTATTTGCAAGCTTTTTTAGTACATTTTTCTATTATTTTCTTAAGATCTCCAAAAATTGCAAATCCTGAGATCATAATTGGTGGTGATGTAATTTTTTTTTCTGCCTTTAGCGTGAGATATTGATTTAGCGACACCTAACACTTTAGTTCCTGTAATCAACTCTTTTTTATTTTCGGTTTTAGAGCTTTTCTGATTTCTTGAACTAGTCTCGGGACTACGTTTACGTTTCTTTGTGGTATGCTTATTTTTCTTTTTCTCAGTTTCAAACAAGAGTTCTTCTTCATCAGTTTGATATTCAGGTTCAATATATTTTGGACTTAACTGAATCGTGGACTCTGAATCTTTCTTGTCAAGCAAGGAAACTTTCTTTTCGAGTTTTTTCACTTGCAGCTGAAGACTTTGAATTAGAACTTCAAGTTGTTTTCTTGCCGCTATTTCAATTTGCAATTCTTCAAAGTAGTTCTTTGATTTTGATTAGTCTATCTCTTTGACTTTGTTAGAACTCTGTTGATCTGTGATGTCGATCTCTTCATTGATCTTGGTTCCTTTTTCGCTGATGTTTTTAACATCTATAGTATTGTTTCAGGTTGTCAATGATGTAACACCTGAAGTAAATTTGTTTGAACTTATAATTTATTTAGTAGGAATATCAATGCATTTCTAAGAAAACAAACTATGGCCAAAAACTGCTGGAAAAGAGTTAGAATCTAGTGTTTACACTCTGATTAATTTTCATAAAAAAGAAACTTTTTCAGTGGGACTATTTCGATCTTGAGCGTTTTCTAACTTCGAATTGGAAATTTGACATTTTTTGACGTTGCATAGTTCCTCGAGTCGAAAAAAAAGATCTTAAGAGAGATGTCTGTCCGTGAACAGGTGAAACAAAACTCACAAGTACATAAACCTAGAACCGAAGGCTGCAAACACGAAAGTGGAAAAATCATAGTGGAATTGCAGTCAATTCTGAGGATATAGAAGGACTAATTCTGCAGACTGTATAATGGCGACCACGAACCGAATTGCGCTGTTAGGCAGGATGATTAATTTAACATAGACGAAATCCAACAAACCCGTCCTCCTGAATTAGGCGAAGTAAAGATTCCCATATCTAAGCTGAAGTCCAATAAAGCCGCTGGAGCGGATGGCTTGAATGCCGTGCTCTTTGAAGCAGCTGGAGATAATTTGGTTAGGAGCATGCGCTAACTTATCTGTAAGATATGGTCGGAAGAAAGCTTGCTCGATGAATGGAACCTCAGTATTGTTTGCCCTATCCTGAAAAAAGGAGACATTCTAAACTGCACCAACTATAGGGGAATCAGTTTACTTAACATCGCTTACAAAATCTCTTCTGCCGTATTATGTGAACGTCTAAATCCCATCGTCAAAAACCTGATAGGTCCTTATCAGTTTGGTTTTAGACCAGGAAAGTGTACAGTTGATCAAATATTCACATTACGGCATATCCTGGAAAAAACACAAGAACACCGAATCGGGACCCACCATCTATTCATCGATTTCAAGGCCGCATATGACAGCATTTACAAGGACAAGCTGTATAGAGCAATGTCTAGTTTTGGAATCCCTGCCAAATTCGTTCATTTGTGCAGGGTGACCATGGAGGATTCACGTTGCTCCATAAAGGTTTGAAACAACTTAACAGAACCTTTTGATGTCAAAAAAGGTTTTATATAGGGTGATGCGCTTTTATGTGATTTTTTTAACATCGTTCTTGAAAAAATAGTGCGAGCTCACACATCAACACTAGAGACACTTTCTTTCAAAAGTCTGTCCAATGTTTATGACATTGACATAATCGGAAGAACTCAGCGTAATGTCATTGGGGCTTTTGTGAGTGTTGAGGCGGCAAAAATTGGTTAAACGGCTTAAGAAGGCCAAACAAAGTATATGCTGTCGTCAAGAAAGGACCTACAACACCGACATCTCGGTCAAAACGTCATCATCGGCAAACGTAACTTTGAGGTAGTTAAGGCCTTCGTCCGCTATAAACGCAGAAAACAACACCTGTGCTGAGATGAAACGAAGAATAACTCTTGCTTACCGCTGTTGGCTAAGAAAGCAATTGAGTAGCAAAGCCCTGTTCCGAGGAACCAAGCAATTGAGTAGCAAAGCTCTGTTCCAAGGAACCAGGCTTTATTAGACCCGTATCATCTCCGTCCTGCTATACGGTGCAGAAGTATGGACTTTGACAAAAACGGATGAAAGAACCTTGGGTCGCTTCGAGAGAAAAGTTCTTCGTGTGATCTACGGTCCCCTATGCTTTGAAAGGGCGGGGAGGAGAAGATGTACGGGCCGTACAGTGACTAAGACTAAGCCAAAAGGGAAAAAGTCCTACGACTAAGATGGCTGGGTCACATAGAGCGCATGGAAACCAATGCTCCGGCCTAGAATGTCTTCGAATCCCCACTGCACAAGTGGAAAGTGACCTCACAGAACTTGGTGCGTGAAACTACAGAAAACTAGGACCGAGTTAGAAAGAGAAGTTTGTTGTGTGAGGAACTAAATCACACAGGACTGTAGCGCCACCTTAAAATAGTAAGTAAGTAAGTCTGTGCGTGCGTGTGTGCGTACGTTCGTACGTTTGTACTTTCACTCAAGAACCAGTTGATACGTGTATATCTACTTCAAATACATTTTTTTATATAGACAATAATGCAGAAAGATGCAAGAAGAGCTCTTAAAAAACTTGCGTGGTTGTTTTTTTTACCATAGCAATTTTGGAAAAAAGGTGAACATTTTGGTTAGCCCAAAATATTTACGAACCAATAACGCTAGCTTGTTCAATTCAATTTTACATTATATATCGTAACGTTATTCCAAAGAAATATTTTTTTGAAAAAAATTCCAATTAAATTTTTATTTATAAACCAAAAAAAGAAATGAAAAAAAAAAATATTTATCACCTCGAAAATTTTACGAACAAAAATGATTTTATCTCGAAACCAATTTTGTGCAATAAAGAATAACCTTTTTGGTAAATTTTTGAGAAATATAGGATATAGATTTTTTTCTTCTAAAAAATAGAATCCTAAAATTTTGTTTTTACTAAAAGTTGGTAAAAATTGATTTTCGACTCAAATATCTTTACTAAATTTAAGATTATGGCTTAAAACTTCTATTGTCTTATAAAAATATTGTCTTAAACATTCATTAACATTTTAAGTATAATTGAATTGACAGTTTTTAACAAAAAAAAAAACCTAAAAAAAACAATACTAAAACTTAGTACAAATTTATTTTCCACTCAAATATCTTTTCAAAAATTGGAGATAGTCAGTTTTTTTTAAAAAAAAATTAAAATCTACAAAAAAGTAGGCAAATTAATATCATTCGTCCAATTTGTATTTGTTTTTATAATAAATGAAAACTTTTAAGAAATTTAAATTTAAAAAAATTAAAATGGTTTTTCTGCTAAAAATCTCGTAATCAAAAATTTTCAAATTCAAACTAAATTATTGTTAGTAATTTTTAGTTAAGACACGAAAACCCACAAGTAGTTTTTGTTTGTTTTATTTTATTTTTTGTCAAAAAAAATAATTTAAAAAATTGAACTTATTTCAACAACTACTAGTTCAAAGTTAATATCTTATATCAAAAAGGCAAAAGAGGCTAGCTTGCAATCCAATCTGATAATTTTTCATCAACGCCCTTCTGTACGTTTTTTTAAAACTTTAATAGCAATATTTTGTGTTAGAGAAAAAATTCAATATCATTTTCTATCATCAAAAGACTTTAGTTGATTAAAAGCTTTCAGTTGAATTTTTTAAAAAATTAACTAAAAGTTAGAACCAATATCTGTTTTTTTCTTTCAGAAAACCAGTATTTGCCATTTTTTTTCAAGTTTTTGGAAATTTTGTATTTCTTATGAAAACAAAATAATGATGCGATTCTTCTGTGAAAATTATTCCACGATAACAACCTTATGTTGCATAGAATGAAATAATTATAACCTTAACTTATTTTCGAAATATTCGAATCAAACATCAGTTCTTACCAAATTTGCGAAATATTTTGTGTACGTTCTTATTTTTTCTTTAAAAATTTAAATATATGTAAATAGCATAAAATGAAAAGGGTTCTGATTGTTGCCAAGTTATTCGATTGGAAAATCAATGTTTACTAACTTTTCTAAGGTTCTTATTTCTTATTAAAAAAACATTTACGATTTTCTCAAAATGTTACCATATATCAAAAAAGTTATTCTTCGTTGCATATTGTATTAGCGGTGACAAATATTCGTTTGCAAGTTTTGTTTTGTTAAAAAAAACGTTAATTAATTATGTTTTCAAAAATATACTCATTTGGTATCTCGTTACAATGCATTATATAAAACTTTACCGAAGTCGCTAGCGTTATAGATTCGTGAGCTATTAAAAAAGTATCATAGCTGACATATTACGAATGATTACCAAATTTTGATAATGGATAGTCTCTGTTGAGATTCAAAAATTTTCTTTCACTGACAAAATTTGAAATAAATTTTTATAAAATCTTGGCTATTTTAAAAACAAACCACGAGCAACAAAATTTGGGCTGGTAACAGATTTGGAATTAAAGAATCAAAAAATTAAATACCCATCAAAATGAACTGTTTTTAGCCTAGAAAAAACTTCTTGGCAATATTGAACATGACCAAACATTTATTTCTTACCTTAGTTGAACCGATTATCAAATGGACAGAGTTCACCACACCAGGACTGAACATTTTTCTAAAAATAAAAAAAATTAATTGAAAATATTTTAAAAAATTTGAAAAATAGGGTTTTTGACATAGAATACTTTTAGAAACATTCAGCAAAATACAAATTTAATATCATTCAAATACTTCGGAAAAAAACGCTGATTTTGATTGACAATTTTAATAAATTTGTAAGTTCAAAAATTACCTTGCTTCGAAAATAATTGCAACAAAGTGGAACTTTGGCGGAGAGCTTCCTTTACACTTAATCGAATGTTCTCTACGATTATTTTCTTTATTTACATCTTTCATAAAAATTTGTGAAACTCGAAAAAATCTGCTTAGAAAGAGTTGGAGGTATTAAACTCATTTTAAAGTTTATTGAGAAAACGAGGTAGAAAAAAAAAACAAGTATGGAATCTATACATTTAAGTTTAAGCTGTTTTTATGTCAAGATACTCGAGACTTAAAATCAATTTAGTTTGGCATTTGTAGTAAGATTTAATTTTTTTTTGTAAATAACAAACGCTTAATTGTTTTTCTGCTTGCCTGTCCTCGACCATACAGCCAAACCATTGGGTCGGTTGAGATAAAACGTCGAAATAAGGCTTTAAAGTAGATTCGGGTTAGGGGTTTTTGGCAGAATAACAGTAGTCCCCATTGGGCGACATCGAAAATTCGAACTTTCTTAAAAAAAAACAATAGATTTTTATTAAATTTTCTCTAAAATTTGTTTTCTTAATTCAGTATTAAAAAATGTAAATGTTTTTCTTTGATTCAGATTTTGGATTTTTTTCAAAAGTACATGTCTCGAAAATCATTGAAAAATTGTTAATATAAAAATTAATTTAAAAATAAACCACTTTAAAGAATTTCGAAAAAATATTGATAAATCATTTTTTTTGACTCATTAAATGGCATTTACATTTTTTAAGACAAACTAATTTTATGAGTAAATTTTAAAATTTAAACCTGTCACGTACCTTATTTTCTTTAACTTCACCAATAGCTTTAATTAATATAACGTCAAAATATGTAATTTAAAATTCATTATTTTAGAGAACTTGAAACGACGAAAAACGTCTTAATTTTGACAAATCTGGCTCTTAACTAAACTACCTATTTAAAGTTTAAATTTAAAGTATTTCAGTATTAGAAAGTGATTATTTTTAAATATTTCAATTTGGTTTACACATTTTCCCATAAACATGCAATTTCGGTATTTATAACTATTATAAGTCCTGAAAAATGCTAAATTGAAACAAATTTAACAAATCATTTAACTCAGCCTGACAGTTTTTTGTTTTCAACATAGGCAAATAAGGCTTTTAAAAAGCTCATGCTTTGATAATTCAAAACACTGCAAGAATACTTATGATTGTACAAAAAATATTAAAGGTACTCAAACTATATGAAAAAGTTATTATCCCACCTTAACTACGAAACCTCAATTTCTAACTCATTCTTAGATACTTCAAATGGGATGCCAAAGTTTCAAAGTCCCAAAACCTTATCAAGAAAATAAACATACGTATAAAGGATATGTAAACCGGATGTTCTAAGATTATAATAATCTTACGATACGACTCTTAACAATTTACATTCATAAGCTTTGTAAGTTCTTAAGTGTCGACCCTCATTAGACCAAAACACAAGTCTTAGATAAGTTTGTAAAAATGCGATAGTTTTCGAGTTACTCTTCTCGAAGGTTTCATAATCATTTTTCAATTTTTCATTTTGTCAAATTCACATCATCAAATAAAAGAAGAAACACACATATAAACGTCCTTGTTCCTATATATGCGTGTGTCTGATGGCAAAAAGGCCAGGTGCCTTTAATTCATTTAAAAAGGGTTTTAGATGTGTATATTTCTTCACCATCAACCTACTATTCGTATACCTAATAGCCATCGTATAGTCATTCACACAGAGCCTTTATGATTCTCTATAAAACTAATGGCAGCCATAGGTACAAGTGTAAAAGGACAAATATAAATCATCCAATTGAGATCCTGAGAGGGAAATTTGCCAACTTTATACAGAAAGAGAAACCTAAACATATAGAAGTACTATATATAGGTCGTTGATGGTTTAGTTTGGTTAGGTTTGATTTAGATTGCCTTTCGTGTTGAAGGTTGTTGAAGTTATCAATCATCTCGTGTGAAAATAGTTGTAGCAATTTTTGTTTTCAATTCGAGTGAAAAAAAAGAAGTTCATATTTGCTCTCTCGAAATTGAATTGAGGACAAATTTTATTGCTTCAAATTGGGCTCTGTTTTTAACTTGAGACATATGTAGGTCAAAACCGTATGTGTGGCATCTCTATACCATTTTACCACACCTACATGTCTTCATCAGAAAAGTACCTATACACAGTCATTGATGTGTGGGCTAAATATGTTATAGGCTTTGCTGAGAAACGTGCCTGGAAACTTTCCATCTTAAAAAAAAAACCTGGCAGAATGCGGAGCACTCGAAAACAAATAAGAGGAAAAGTCGTCAATTTAAAATCAATACGTGCCTTCGAATAATCAATTGTTATACATCTTCATCGCCGTATTCTATCTATGGTATATATATTTATAGTAGTGGCCGCCCCCAATCGAACATTTTAACATTTTATTTTTTATTTGATCCCATTCCACATATTTGGGTCGTTCGTCGTCGGTCGAGTCGATTCGTCTCATTTGCAAACAAATCCAAATTTACATCGAGGCATATGCAAATTTGAAATCATGCAATCTCTAAGTTTGACCTTTGAATTGGAGAAGGGACTCTGCTTTCTGTGCTTCCCCGAAATTCGGATCTATCTCGCTGCTGGCTGGATATAAACTTTATTGTAAAAGCTTCCAAAAGAATTATAGAATTCCAAAGAAGAATTTCGAATATAGTAACAACGGCAACGGGATTGGATTCTTTATTGTTGTTAATCTAAAAAAAAAGGTTTCCCCGAACGCATTGAGGGCGTTAAAGTCCAAACGTACATTTTATTCAAAGTGACGTCAAAAACCAGTGACACAGGCAGGCAGTTGGATTTGGATTGGTATCAAGTATACGTTTGTACATATGCTGTAGATTTTGAATTTTTGTTTTGTTTACTTTTGGGTGTCGGTCAGGGAGGGGGGGGGGTCTAGGTTTTCAGCTTTGGAAAACTTTTCTATATGTATATAAGTTTGATTTTCGTAGTTGTAATCAAAAATGCAAATGGACCCATGAATTTAGAATTAGAGTGGAATTCCGTTTTTCCATCAGGGCTCGGGCTTGATGTTCGTTTTCGGTTGCTGATGGAACCTGACCAAACTTAAAATGAAAAACCAATATACCAGTATATCTATATTCTGGCTTAGTTTATTTATGCTGAATCGTTTTTGGACACACATATTTTACCTACGTAGTACGTATATATATATCAACCACAGTACAGTAAACGTCTTGTATTTTTTTTCGGATGTAATGTCTTTGGCCAGGGGACGTGCTTGGAGTATCAAAATAATTTACTTTAATTTTATATACGTAGATACTCGTAGAAAACCTATGCCTGGAAAAGCTGTTTGTGAAAATTACACAACAAAGATATCAAAGTGCTTTGATGCCTATAGACCCTTAGCCTGTACTCGTGCTGTGGTGTTGTTGGTAATAGTCCTGGATGATGCTGTTGCTGAGGCTAGCTTCAAGGCTCTGATGATGGGCTTCTTATATGTATGATGATGAAAATCTCAGAGCGAATAAAGTTAATTCTCTCTTTTGCCACCGCACACAACATAAACATTACAACAAAAAGCAGCGTTAAAACCTTATGGACTGTTGCCGATGTCGATGGCGATGATGGCGGTCGGTGGTGTCCTTAAAATTTGTAAAAGGCCGATGAATTGGATGAATTAGATATAGGTATACAATACATGCCCCCCCCCTATGTTGTATGCTCTATAAAAATCTATCTACTGTGAATATACCACACAAAGGAATAGGTATATATACTTGGTGATGTTTCAGTTCATTAGGTGAGTTTATTGTGTAAATTTAAAAGTTTTATCGGATGGTTTATCAGATATTTCCCTCGTCGTTGATTAAAGACAATATTTTTTAGGTGTGGTTTGAAAATGAGGTGTTGAAATTGAAATACGTAGGTACTTACCTATAAAGAACAAGATGAGAACGAGAATATCTAATGGAATCTTTTTACAAAGTTTAAAGGACAAGCAAAAGCTGATAGAATTTCAATTTAGACAAAGTCTATTTTCTTTGATAGAAGGCCTTGTGTAAAAGATATACGTACATATACATTGTAATTAAAGCTTAAGTGGAACATTTTGAATATTGTCTATGGTGAAATTCAAGATAGATCTAAATTTACTGGTGTATAATATTTTCACACAGAGTATTCCTAAATTAAAAAATCAAAAGACAAAAAGTGTCAGAAAAATAAAAAAGATTACACAAAGTTCTTCACAGAGATTTGGCTCAAAATGCAATACAAAGAAAGCTGAGCAATGTGTATTTTTTAGAATAAATATAAATTTCGATTTTTCTTTTCAATCTAAAAAATTTAAAAATTAAAGTTCATGTTATTGTTTAAAACCTTTTGCATGTATTAGTATCGATACTAATTTTTAGTTTTAGAAAAAAGACCTTTTATTATGGGCAGACTTAATAACTTCTACTTCAAAATAAGCTGAAGTGACAATTTCAATTACCATTAGTCGGCAAGGTTTTCTTTCTGTCCATAAAATTGCACTTTTTATGTGATTAATTCTAATCATACTTTAAAATTAATGTATCATTTCAAATTTTTTAGATATATCTTCTTAAAATTCGAAAAAAACATCAATAAAAGGTTTTTGAGGCTATCTAAATTTATGATGTAGATTTTTTAATAAAATCCCTGATAGTTTTCCAAGTCTATGATTCCTATCTTTTATATTTAGTATTATAGATACTATTTCAAATAATACTCAAAAAATCTTCATAAGTTTATAGATTTCCCTTCTTTTACAAAAATCTGAAAGAAATGCTCAACCATTTATGTTAAAACGGTTTTTAACAGAAAAGGCAAAACGATTTGAAAGTAATTTTCTGTTCCTTGAACGAATCTGTTGTCTAAATAATTCTATTGCTTTCATATCAAGTTTTGGAATATGTAAATAAGAATGAAAAATTAATACAAAAACGTATTTTTCAAAACTATGAAAGCATCAAATTCAAGGTTTTCTCAAAACATCATATAGAGTCAAATGAAGACTCATAACTAATGAGAACTTGAAGAAACAAAAAAAGATACAAAAATATTTAAAACTGTATCAAGAAGAGAAAGATTTGTAGTTTTGCAAAATCATCAAACCATTCATTGTTAAGACTTATTTTGACTTAGAATTAAAAAAACCGTTTTCGGTTGTTTTTAGAATTTTTAAAGGAGCATATTTTTAAAATCTGATAAATACAATTTAAGAGCGAGTTTCGAATTTAGGACATTTTAATTATTTTAAAATGTATTGGTTTGTTTGTGGGACAGAAAAAAAAGTAATTTTTTTGACCAGTGATATTTTCAAAAACTTTGCTATTGTCAAATCCGTTGAATGAAAGTTGAAAAAACGACGGTAACAGCGGTACTAGCGACATTTTGTTCAACTTCTTTACAACCTTTTTGCACTCCCTACAATTTCTGCAATTCTTTGGCTTTAGGTAAAAAGGTCATAAATCAGAAAATGCATTTTGATTTGTTTTAACGATTTTTTTTCTCTAATGAATTTTGTTCTATAGCAACTAAAGTCTGCTAAGTATGGTATTAATTTAGTCCGTAGAAAAAAAGTCAGAAATGTACACATTTGACTTGATATTAACGTCTTGTGACTTAAGTTCGTTTTATGTCTAACTTCGAAGATCTAAAGGGGTGAAACATTTCTTGCACCGTCCGTTCTTGAAATCAATAGGAGATAGCATTGAGTTTTCGAAGGATTAAAATCTAGGTTTAAAACATTTCAACACGATTAACTATTGGTACCTCTTTATGAAGGTAAAACTGAAAACACGTTTTTATAGAGTCTCTGGAATGTCGTAGAAGCTTTGGACATGTTAGAAACTGAATACGTTGATAAGCAATTTTAGAAATGGTAAGGTATTCCTATAAATCAAAAATTTAGTTCTTCCAGAGAATTTCGTTATTAGGTTCTATAATGATGCAAAAGATCTATTTGATTAACAAGGAGTAAAATTCTGTAATCTCCAACCGACATGAATACTGCAATCTCAGAAGTATGTTCCAATATTTCCTTTGTCGGTAATCTTTTATATCCGTCAGTTTAATTGTAGTTCAAGTCTCAACATATTGACGGAAAGAATATCTGAAACAATTTGTTTGTAGCTTTCAACTTTTTGTACAAAATTTCATTGGTTTTAATCAACATTACTGAAATTCTTCTTAGTCTCATAATAAATAATTTTACTTAAATTATCAGTCCTTCAGAAATAGATTTTCCTTAATAGTTTATGAAATGTTAAAAAAGTCAACAATCCATGAGGCAATACATTTTTTATTTTTTAATTATCCTGAAAATTATTGTCTACATGTTTCTAAATACATTTAAATTCTGGCCTCTTATTCGCTTAAGTTGTAAAATTGAAATTACTCCGTTTTTATTAAATTTATTTTTAAGTTAGATAAAAAATTATTTTGAAATTCTTTTATTTTTAATTTCCTCAATACTGATAAACCAAAAATTCGCTAAGACCCTTTTAAAACGATAAATATAAAAAGTTCCTTCATTTCTAACACATTTTCTATACTTTCCAGAATTGCCCTTTTTTTGTTTTTGTTATATAAGTATACAGTGTACACTGCATTAAATTTCTGTAAACTAATATACATTTTTTCCACTTTGTGTATTCACACTTTGTTCAGTAAATATAGTCAGTGGACCATTTACATTAAACTCGAGGCACATGAACTTTGACAATAGAAACGTGTCATTTCATATCATTGGAATCTTAAATTTTGAAATTGAAAACCAATTGAACGAAAATATGCCTCTAAAGTGTTATGGCAAGTTGTGGGCTGTGTCGGGCCGAATACTTAAACTGATGAAGGAAGTGTTGAAAGGGCGGGATTTTATGTTTAAAGATTTTACCCGTGTTTACTGTTTATGTTTGTTTTCGGTTTTAAATGAACATTTTTATAATGGACAACATTTTATCAGGTCATTGTTTTTCTCTTATTTTTTTAATATCATTTGAGGTTGTTAATTTGTTATTCAGGTATAAAAGACATGTAGGTATGTTTATTTACTTTTTATATAAAAATAACATACTTTGTATTTGAAAAATAAAAAAATAAACGAAAAACTAATCTATGCGTTAAATTTAGCATAGAAACCCTAACGTTTTTAAAATATCTCTCTGTTGGACTGGCTGGGAAACAACTCTGATATGAACCTAATTGAAAACGTGTATGAGTTGAGGAAGAAGCTAAAGATACGGTCACTTATTGAAAGAGTAATTCACATGTGGAATCAAAACCCACAAATGCAGGACACAGTCAAATCATGCATTGACACTATGCAGCGCAGAATTGAGGCTTTTAATAAAGTAAAAGGAGGTTCAACAAAATATTGATTCTGACAGTTTTGACATTTTTGGTATAAATATTTTGTTCATTAGCAAATGTTTAAAAGACATTTTTTAGTAAGATATTATTTGTTTATTTGATGATAAAGCAAAATTGTAACGATTTGATTTATGTCCAACAACTATACGAAAAAAAAGTTCAGGCTTTTTTTAGGACAATAGGAAAAAAATTAAGAAGAGATCTCGGTACACATTGGTCTTAAAGTTTTGAATATTAAAATGGGATTTTAAAACAGACTTGGCTAAAGCGTTAATCATTCTCGATGTGCTGTTAAAAATATAATCTTTATACTTCACAATACGTCTGAAATTGAGCTCAAGGGGAAATTGCTGAGCATTCCTGAAAGTGGAAGTATTACAGCTGAATTGTTTAAGAGGTGGAATTCAAGAAGCTAATTCGATAGAACATTATTCTTAAGAATATCGATGAGACAACAAGAGGCATGAATCATTGCACCGGTGTTCTACCGATGTAAATGTTTGGGTTAAAGTTCTATTGCCTATGATTTTAAAAGCACAGTCTGAGAAGCCTTCGGACTTAGCATCATTTTTGGAACCTTCAAAAATGTGAGCCTTGCATCAGATTAGATCTGTTATACCAAGCTTTGTCAAGACCAAGATGCCTTCGAAGCAATAGAAACAAAACCGATATTTGATGAGATTCTTGTCTAAGGTAATATATTATTGTGAATTTGTTATAAGTATTGTTCAGCTTTAAAATTAAGAACAAGAATGATCATTCATTGGAAAAATATATATATTTAGTGGCCCAAAGACATCAATAAAACATGAAGTACCAGAAATGAGTATAACTGCTATGAAGAATCAGAATGTTTTTTAATAATGTCATGTATTTAATTTTTAGTGTACCCGTAGCGTGATGGTTAGTGAGTTGGACTATCATGCAAGGGGTCTTGGGTTCGATCCGTGCCTGTGCCACCTAACTTTTTTCACGGGTACTGACTCTTGCGAGGGATTGACAAATGCTCCAAGAGTAATTCTTGTCATAAAAAGAGCTTTCTAAAATTAGCCGTTCAGATTCGGGATATAAACTTTAGGTCCCTTCCATCTCTGACAACATTACTAGCACGAAGGAATGGTTGAGAGTTGTAAGTCGCTAGGGTTCTTCATGAACTATATAAAATATTTTCATTGACTACTCCAATATTCTATACTCTGACTATATTATAAAAATTGAAAATGAAATTGAAACAGACCCCAAAAACTTCTGGGATTTCGTGAAAAGTAAAAGAAAAACTGACGGTTACCCAAACTCTATGTCTTTTAATAACACAACAAGTCATGACTGCCAAATAAATTCAAATATGTTTGATAATTTCTTCAAAGATGCTTTCGACGTGCCTCCTTCTTTTAAAATTCCCGATTCGTTCTTTCCAGCCCAAAATTGTCCACACCTTAACTCACTTGACTTGACAATATGTGAGGATTCAATTGTTCGTTGTGTCTCAGAACTTGATGACTGCTTTCACCCTGGCCCTGATGGAGTACCATCATGTGTTTTGTTTTGTTTAATGAATCTCTTAGAAGCTCAATTTTCCCACTATTATAGAAAAGTGCATTTATAACTCCGATTCATAAAAAAGGGTCTAAGAATGGAATAACGAATTACCGGCCGATTGCCAAACTTTCCGTTATTCCCAAACTATTTGAGTCCATTATCTGTAAGATGATATCCTTTAATTGTAATTCAATTGTATGTGAAAATCAACATGGTTTCGTCCAGAATAAATCAACAATTACAAACCTACTTCACTTCACTTCTTTCTGCCTTGACTCCTTCGTCGAAGATCGTAAGCAAGTAGATTGCGTATTCACAGATTTCAGCAAAGCCTTTGACAAATTGTGTCACAAGACTTTAGTCCATAAGCTTAAGGCCTTAGGGTTTAACGACAAATTCTTGACGTGGATCTCGTCTTATCTTAAGAACAGAAGTTATACCGTTATATTCAGAATTAATTCTCCGACCGATTTTACGTCAACTCTGGTGTTTCACAGGGTACCCATTTAGGTCCTTTATTATTTATCTGACATAACATCCGTTATAAAAAACTCATCCGTTTTAATATACGCTGATGACAATAAAATTTTCAAATCTATTAGTTCAATTAATGACTGCTCACAGCTTTAAGAAGATCTTCATAGTTTTAGGGAATGGTGCAATACAAACCGACTTTTATTGAATATTGACAAATGTAAAACTATTTGTTTTACACGCAAAAAAAAAACAATTATAGATTATAACTATTTATTAGATTCTTCCTCCCTTTGTAAGCTTTCCGTTTTCTCTGATTTAGGTGTTATTCTTGACAATAAATTAAAGTTCTGTGACCATTATAACTTTATAGGTAAAAAAGCTAACAAGATTCTAGGTTTTATTAAACGTTTTTCTCGTGACTTTCGTGACCCCTACGTCTTAAAACTTCTTTATGTATCATTTGTCAGGCCAATACTTGAATACGGCTGTATTATATGGGCACCATACTATTCAGTCGATATTGACAGACTTGAAAGTATCCAAAAAAGATTTATGCGTTTTTGTCTTCGTTTTCTTCCATTTTCCCAAATACTCACACCACCTCCTTATTCTCAGAGACTTTTGCTAATAAACCTCCCTACACTTTCACAAAATAGACAATATATTTTTAATATGTTACAGTATTTATTTATTTCTATGTTAATTAAAATTTTAAATAAAAATTATGTAAATAGCTATAAGTTTATATTAACGTTAGGTAATTAACGAATTAAATAAATAAATAAATATACTAGTACGCCTAACCTAATTTATTTATTGATTTCATTTTTTGACTCAAACCAAAAATTGACTAGCTAAGAACAAAGTGAACTTTTTTTTAATTGTGAGAGTTCAATTTTATTTTAGGACTCCTTTGTCATCAATTTAATTTGGCCACATTTCTCAACAAAGACCTATTTTTACATTTCTTTCTATTAAAGACAGTTTATGATCCCGATGATACAAAAATACAAAATATACAGTATTTTTTGTCTGCGAAATGGTAACTAAAATTACAATGTACACAAACACAAACGAAATTGAAGCACTGACTACTAATACAAAACATACACCTTTTGTTTGGAGAGGCTGGAGGCCATAGGAAGTTATTGTATTCGGTCCAATTTTTCTAAATCAAAAAAACTAAAAAAAAATATTTGTCACCTCGAATGTTTTAAGAACAAAAAATGTTTTTATCTCTAAAAAAATTTTGTGCAACAAAGAATAACATTTTTGACATCTTGTAAAATTTTGAGAAAAATCGAATTGATAGTTTTTTTTTTATAAAAGATAATTAAATATCTTTTCAAAGCTTCAAACAAATTTTATACTGTAAGAAGTACTGTTTTAAATATTCGGTAATATATTGAAAAAAATCTTTTTTTTTCAATTTTTTACAAAAACTAAAAACCTGAAAAAACATGGTGAAAATTTACCTTCGACTCAAATATCTAATTTTAGCTGACAGAAAATATTGTTTTCGGTATTCACAAATTTTTTATAAAAATCCAACAATCAATTTAAAAAAAAAAACAACAAAAAATAGTTTGCAAAATTGTTAAAAATTGATTTTCGGTTCTCGATGTGAACAGTAGAAGTTATTGACTTCAATTTGCATTTGTTTCTTTAAGAAATACAAATTATTAAGATATACAATTAAAATTTAAAAAAATGGTTTTGATTTTGAAATCAAACCATTTGAATGTTTTTGTACAACTTTTTTAGCTAAACACGAAAAACTACAAACTTTAAAGCAAGACAAATCGACAGACGGGATGGTAAGATATCAGTGTGGGTCGCGTACCAGCCTCTTTTCATCATTGTTTTTTGATAAACTAGAGTTTTTCTATTCAAGCCTTTTCTAGATTTAATGCGTTTAAGATGCTTGATATCTCTTAGCAGATTGCATATAAACTATAGTCATAACCGGATACTTTCAATAGATTGAATGACCTCAGAAAAAATTAACTTTCTTACCACGGTTGGCGAATAATTTGCTTGAAAGTATTTGATTTATTGAACTTAATGAAAGAAAAAGCTAAGTTTAAGAGCATCATCTTTGATGATGGACATAGAATTGTAAACTATTGGGCTTAAACAGAATATTACAAAAACCAATCTATCCTTTTAACAATATACAATTCCAATTCGAATTATTACAAATCATTCATCGATCAACAGATTGATAGACACTTTCAACTTATAGAAGGTGATTATAGTGTTAAGTTGCAAAAATTTGTCCTATTACCTGATACGATAGATACTTTATCAATAATAACATCAAGAAGATCCGTCAAGTATTAACATTTGTTAACTAAAAAAAATCATAAGACTGTAAAATATCATCACCAGCTCTACAACCAAGATGCGGTCCTGGCCTAATAAAGTTAAGTTCTCTGTTGGCTTTGAGCAACCGCTCGCGGTTTTCTTTAAATACGGCATACACAAAACCATTTTCATATATATATAGAGATTTGTGGTTCAGATGAATTATGACAAACAAATTGTTTGTGCGTGTTATTTGTGGTCGTCAAATGTGTGGTTCAGAGGCTTTGTGAATTTTATATGTAAACCTTAAATGCTATAGGTATATGCTTTCCGTTCCATTGAGATAGTCAGACATCTTGTGTCACTTTATCTATAAGATTCATCTCAAAAATCAAATAAAAGTGTTTTTTCAATCAACGAATTTAAAGGTTTCCACTTAAAACGTGATATAACAAAGGTCACTTAAATATCAAAACACACTACTGCCGCGCCGTCGTCGTCGTCTCATATTCCCAAAGGTAAATTTTCATTTCTCCAGACTGTTTCGATTCCTTTTTTATTTCTAGCCCTAAATTCAAAAGGCGTTCCAAAAATTAATTTTCTCACCAACAGCTCATTAAACACGTACTTCGCATCAGAATTTTCCCCCATTTCAACTCCCCCTCCCCATCGCACACTTCAACCACATATCACGAACTTTTTTTTGTCCTTTCCTTTTAATAGAAAAAATATACGAAAAACAAAAAAATGAAGGTAAAACCAATCAAGATTAAAAAGTCTTCAGGGAATAGTGTTACCAAAAGCAAACAAAAACGGAAAAACGGAAACGAAAGGCGTTTCCTTGTCAAGTGCCGCGATTGTCTTTGCCATATCATAATATAAAGACTAAACAAAATGCAGTATTCTCAGCGGACTGGTACACTCGTACGTATACGTACTCCTACATTGTCTTTTCAAAAGAGAACAACAAAAAATAAGGGAACAAAGAAAAATAATAATCACTATCACGTCAACGATGCAAAATCGATCCATTTACACGTGTGCAGCATATGTTAGGCTAAACAAATGCGGATTTGGGAAGCATGTTCGCTGACAAGGGACCCATAAACGCAAATGACAACGCTTCCGCACAACACTCTATCGATCGAGTATACGAGTACCTGTTATACTTTTTAGTTCTACTATATAGGAACCTACCTTTATAAAACCTACCACTACTTATATATATATATATGTAGCTTCTTTTACTTCCTGTCGTGTTGCCGTGTTTTATTTTATCGACAACATTCCAGTCTTATGAATCTTTGAACACTTTTTAGCCCCTTAGTTCTACGGTTGTGTTAATGTTTTTGCAGTATCCTCTTAAGTGTATTGCTTTGCTTCTCAACTCAAAGCTTTTGTAGTTCCTCTGCTTGCTTCGTATAGTAGACCCTACCTATACCGAAAATAATAAAAATAAAAACACACGTTCTTTAACAAAGGCAAAGTGATTCTCTTGAAATCGACTATTTCATTCAATCCCCATCCCCCATCCCCCAATTCCATTTCTACAGTCTACAACCACCCCCATCCACCACCACTCTGTATTAACATTTTTCGAAGCAACGTGCAAATGGGCATTTTAAGTTCCTATAAATAACATGGGTTTTCCGCAGGTCCGCACATCTAAAAGCGTACTTATTTACCCGGAACTTAATCGCAGCAGGTTGTGCGATGTGCGCTATTGCTACGCTTTCTTCAAAGCTTATAGGAATGAATGGATCTCGATCTACCCTTCATCACTATGAGAAAAACGTTTGATATCTTTTGCGCGCCGTAAATTTTATTTATTAGAATTGATATTATTTTTATTGGTAACAATAAAAAATATACTAAGTAAAAGCATTGGAAGGGTTTTCTTTCCTATTTTCGTTTATTTTTTTTTTTATTTTTGTATAACTTTTTATCGAACAGGATTTTCACATGGACTCAAAGAAAATTAAATTTCAGTAGATTTAGATTGAACTTTGTTATTATCGTTAACTTTTTACGTTCTTCATCTTTAATATAAAACATATTTGTGAGTATTTATTATTACTTAAGTGGTGATATCACTACATAGATATTTTGAAAAAGTTAAACTACATACAATTAAATGCAATGATTGCCGAAGGACTTATGTTAAGCCTTGAAGATTTAAGGGTTAGAACGTTTTTTTTTTGTTAAACAATGACATTATTTCTAAGATGAAAGTTAGATTAAAATTGAAAAGTAATGAAAAAAGTTTTCAAATGTTTTGAAAAAAAACTTAAATTGAAAAGGATTACGAGTAAACAGAATTTGTTTGCAATTTTCGTTTTTGACCATTCCAATTCGATTGACCTTTTTCTTTAAAGGAAAGTTAGACTTTTTCAGCGAAGACGTTATAGTTAATTTTTATGATTACATTTTCACTTGAATGAAGGAAAAAACAATCTGTAAGACAGCTGAAGAAATGAAAAAGTCCATCAGACGATTCAAGAGCCCAAGTTACAATTTTAATGATCAGTTTTTGGAATTTTGTAAGAACTATTGCTTACAAAATTGCTTTTGCAAAGCAATTCTGCTATTAAAACGTAAGCCTAAAGCAAATAGATTCAAGGCGGATTTTAGATGCGAATGTTTTCTTTTGGATTCAATGGGGCTTGTTGGAACAGTGATAATTAGTAATTAGTAGCGATATTGAGGTAGTGAAAGTTTTAAATCGGTCATTAGAGAGAACGAATAGCAAAATTTACCATTTTTAAATGTTTTCAAAAAGTATTTTATTTTGGTTCCAATTTTGTGAACTTGAACGGTAATGATACAAAATTCAACTCACTATATGGTTAAAGGAACACGACCATTGGCAAAAGGTGCAGTAGCTGGTTAAAAAACTGTGTTAACTGTGTTTTAATGAAAAAAATATTCTTGAAAGAAGTGGCTTACTCATTAATGAAAAGGTAGATTAAGCCATGGTTTGAATTCAGTATCTTAATAACTAAAGGGTGATTTTTTTGAAGTTATGATTTTCATGCATTAGTATTTGACAGATCACGCGGGATTTCAGACATGGTGTCAAAGAGAAAGATGCTCAGTATGCTTTGAAATTTCATCATGAATAGACTTACTAACGAGCAACGCTTGCAAATCATTGAATTTTATTACCAAAATCAGTGTTCGGTTCGAAATGTGTTTCGCGCTTTACGTCCGATTTATGGTCTACATAATCGACCAAGTGAGCAAACAATTAATGCGATTGTGACCAAGTTTCGCACTCAGTTTACTTTATTGGACATTAAACCAACCACACGAATGCGTACAGTGCGTACAGAAGAGAATATTGCGTCTGTTTTTGAGAGTGTTGCTGAAGACCGTGAAATGTCGATTCGTCGCCGTTCGCAGCAATTGGGTTTGTGTTATTCGACCACATGGAAGATTTTACGCAAAGATCTTGGTGTAAAACCGTATAAAATACAGCTCGTGCAAGAACTGAAGCCAAACGATCAGCCACAACGTCGAATTTTCAGTGAATGGGCCCTAGAAAAGTTGGCAGAAAATCCGCTTTTTTATCGACAAATTTTGTTCAGCGATGAGGCTCATTTCTGGTTGAATGGCTACGTAAATAAGCAAAATTGCCGCATTTGAAGTGAAGAGCAACCAGAAGCTGTTCAAGAACTGCCCATGCATCCCGAAAAATGAACTGTTTGATGTGGCTTGTACGCTGGTGGAATCATTGGACCGTATTTTTTCAAAGATGCTGTTGGACGCAACGTTACGGCGAATGGCGATCGCTATCGTTCAATGCTAACAAACTTTTTGTTGCCAAAAATGGAAGAACTGAACTTGGTTGACATGTGGTTTCAACAAGATGGCGCTACATGCCACACAGCTCGCGATTCTATGGCCATTTTGAGGGAAAACTTCGGAGAACAATTCATCTCAAGGAATGGACCGGTAAGTTGGCCGCCAAGATCATGCGATTTGACGCCTTTAGACTATTTTTTGTGGGGCTACGTCAAGTCTAAAGTCTACACAAATAAGCCAGCAACTATTCCAGCTTTGGAAGACAACATTTCCGAAGAAATTCGGGCTATTCCGGCCGAAATGCTCGAAAAAGTTACCCAAAATTGGACTTTCCGAATGGACCACCTAAGACGCAGCCGCGGTCAACATTTAAATGAAATTATCTTCAAAAAGTAAATGTCATGGACCAATCTAACGTTTTAAATAAAGAATCGATGAGATTTTGCAAATTTTATGCGTTTTTTTTTTTAAATCACCGTTTAGATAAAGATAGATGAAGATAAAAAATCAGTGCACGGCTTTTGTTAAAAAAATTAGTTCGACTTCAAATATCTTACGAAAAATTTCCAATTATTTTGTTTTTTCATATTTTAAAAATGTACAGAATTGATTTAGAATGGCAAATATTTTGAGTACGGATCTTTTCAAAATAACAAATGATACCACCTTCAGGATTATTGCAATGAAAAGTGACGTTTTCGACAGCATTCGAAATTTGAAGAAAAAATTCAAAACTTATTCACAACTCATTGTGACTTGTTTCTTACCTCTGACACTGGTGAGTACACTGTTAGTGTTTTATCTCCTCTAGGCACATCTGACCATTGTATCATATCAGAAAATTTTTCATGTAAAAACTCTCCAGTTACAGAAAAAGATCCTAAGAGAACCGTTTGGCGATACGAGAAAGCCAACTGGGACGGCCTCAACAATTATTAGGATCTTTAACTGGTCACTTAACTGGTACCGGTGGAATAATGGTTAGTGCGTTGGACTGTCATGCCAGAGGTCTTGGGTTCGATCCTTACCTATGCCATCTAAAATCTTTTTACGGGTACTGCCTCTTGCGACGAATTGACAAATTCTCCAAGAGTAACTCTTGTCATGAAAAAGTGCTTTCTCATATAAGCCGTTTGGATTCGGCATATAAACTGTAGGTCACGTCCATTCCTGACAACATTACTCGCACACAGGAATGGTTGAGAGTTGTAAGTCACTAGGCCCTAGTTCTCAACGGGCTGTTGCGCCACTCAATTTATATTTTAACTGGTCACTTTGCTTCCTCGATAGTGACGTTGACGCCAGCGCTGATATGATAACAAGTTTGATTCTTCTGGGAATGAGAACTTTTATCCCGAATAGGGTTAAAAGCATCAGATCTAAGGAAAACGCATCTTTCGATTCGAGCTGTAAAGAGGTTATTAGGGTTTAGAAGGTAAGTTTAAGTTTTTTTAAAGCCAATCCAACTGAGGAAAACCGGAATAAGTTCAAGCAAGCCAGGAAGGCCTGGAACGTCCATATTCAAAGAATCAAATTTTACGGCATAAAATTTTGGAATGTCCCAAAGGCAATGAAAATGTTTGGTCATTTGTAAAAAATATGAGGAATTCTTCCTCTTCCTCGGTTCCTACGCTCGTTGTCAATGACACTCCATTTGTTAGCCTTCTAGAGAAAGCTGCAATTGAACGCTGCAAATGAGTGTTATGACTCCGCCTGTCATCGAGCGTGATATTGATTCTATGGGGCCATTTCGACCTCGTACTGTGGTGAGAGTACTAAAAGATCTTTACATAGGTAAATCAGCTCGTCCGGATGGTATTCCCACTATTCTTCTGAAGAGGTGTTCCTCAACACTGGAAACACCACTGCGTAAGCTTTTTCATCTATCCTTTTCCCCAGCTTTCGTTCCTAGCGGATTGAAAACCACATTTGTCCAGCCTATCCATAAAAATAGCGAATCTCCCTCATCCTTAATTTACCGACCGATTGCTCTTACGCCTATTTCTCATTATTATATTTATTAACGATCTCCTGCCTGCAACTTCAAATCCAATAAATTGTTTCGCTGACGATACCACTCTTAGTTTTTCATTCGTTTCCAGAATCACATCCCTCACCGTCAAATGTGGAACTGCAACGACAAAATATGATAATATGGGGGATAAAAACCACGTGGAATTTAACGCTTCGAAAACCCAATGCTGTCTTGTATCATTAAAGCGAGAAATACCCCCATTGTTATTATCAATAGATGGCACTTGCATCAAGGAGACTAAACATCTCGATGTTCTCGGCATGTGTATCACCAACCATGTTTTGTGGAATGATCACATACGCGATGTCGACAAAAATGGCGCAAGGTGTTTGGGTTTTCTAAGGCGATGCAAGAAGTTATTCTCCCCCTGTGATCTGGCTGTTATTTACAAGACTTATATACGTCCAAAGCTGGAGTATAACTCCCGTAAATTTACTTTTTTTTAATGCACACTTATGGTTCCAAAATGCCATATCTCATTTTGAGCCCTGTTACAAAATCATCTATAGAAATTAAAGGGAAGAAAGTATAAGTTAAAAGGTCAAAATAATGGCAGGCCATAAGTATTAACAACTTAATCCACTTAAACTACTTTAGTTTTTATATAACATAAACTAAATGAACTTAATCTAGAGGTAAAGCTTAAAACGAAGTTTAGTCGAGTATATTTTGTACTAAAGTTACAATATTGTATTTAGGTTACCGAAAATCTTATTTAATTGAAAAATCTCAACTATGGCAAAACTCCAAGCTTTTGTGTGTAATTTTATGGTTAAATTCGGTATGATGAAAGGTAACAACATCACATCACCTGTTATCAGTGTTTGCCTTCCGCCTACTCAAACACCCGTCATCTTTTTGATAGTCACTCGATGTGGTTGACGAATGATGGGATGCGCATGAAATGACTAAAGGACGATTTGTGAGGAATGATTTTTCCATGAGCTTGAAAAAATAAAATCTATCTTCTTTTTTGTTTTATTGTATGGACTTATGCTCTGGTGGATAGAACGGAAGTGTTGTTTCGTTTCTAGGAATACCGTATGCATAGAATCACACACATCCTTTATACAACACATGTGTGTAGTAAATTCCTTGGTCTGAGTTAACGAATTGTTGTCAATAAATCAGTAAAGGATTTGAATTCCAAACAATTTATTTCCAATATTGCTTTAGGGTGAAAATCTACTCCGCATATACCAACCCTTATAGTTGTTTCCTATCCCTTTTTGTCTTTCTTCACATATGCAGATGGAAAAAATAAGATTAAATCTATCAAACGTCAAAAAGAGGTTTAATATTTTGTTGTATTCTTTGTTAGAAAAAAAAAGATTCTAGTAGATGTACATATCCACCTATAGTGGGTGGTTTTTTCTATACTGAAAGGGGAGATTCGTATTTTGACATCATATGTTTCATATAAAGATTAGAGCAATGATATTTGCAATGGAAACAATAATTGGTAAAAAAGATAAAGTGAGGAGAACATTGATGACGAATATGGGAGACTAATACTTTTTCAATTATTAAACAAATATTACAATTGTTTTAACGATAAAATATTCATTTTGTTAAGTTTAAACTAATTGGAAATTGACAAATTAATGCCCTGAAAGTTTCAAAATTCTTCTTAACTCTTTTCAATTTCAATAATCCTTTGCAGTTTATTCCTTCCGTATGTTCGCGACGTTTTTTTCGTCAATCATAGCTCAAAAACCAATAAAAATATCGACTTCAAATAAGTGTTGTTGAACAGATAATTTTGTAGAAAGATGCAGAAAGGACTCTCTGCTTTTGTGGTCTTTTTAATATAGCAATTTAAAAAAAGTGACAATTTTGGTTTACACAAAATATATCAGGAACTAATAACGCTACATTACATTACATTTTATATCACATATTATGATGTGACACAAAACAAGTATATTTTTGGAAAAATTTCCAACTAACGTTTTTTTCACACAAAAAAAAATTTGTCACCTGGAAAGTTTTACGAACAAAAAGTGATTTTAATGATGAAGTTTTTAACATTTAGTAAAATGTTTAGAAAAATCTAATAGACAGTGTTTTTTTAATAAAAGAAAATAAAATTAAATATCTTTTCAAATTAAAAGTATTTGCTTCAAACTTATTTTATCTCACAGAAAATATTGTTTTCGACATTCAGTAATTTTTTTATAAGAATCCAACGCTCATTTTTCAAAAAAAAAATCTACAAAAAAGTAAAGAAGATATTGACATCAAATTAATTTTATTCATTCAATTCGTTTTGTTTGTATAAGAAATAAAAAATTGGTAAAAGTTGGTTTTTGACTAAAAATCTTTTTACCAAAAATAGATTTCGAAATCAAACTATTTCATTACATTCACAATATTTTTGGAAATTTTGTAATCCTTTAGAATAATTCAACTGACAACTTTTTCAACTCAATACGAAAACCTACAAACTTTAAAGCAAGACAAATCGATAGACGGGATGGGAATTTTTCAGTGTAGGTCGCATCCCAGCCTCTTTTTTTCATTTCTCTTAATGCCAAAGGCGCTACAAAAATTCAAAAACCCAGAAAATGAGAAAAAATTATTAAGAATTTTCTGTTTTTTGACTTGGTTTCTTCGAACTTAATTTTTGAGGCCTATTATTAATATCGTTATCAGTTTTCTTACTCGTAGGTTGGACCTGAGATATAATATTTTGATCTTAAAAAAAAAATTGTAGAAAGAAAAATGTTTTGTTATTGAAAGAAGAAATTTTTGTGTGACAATCACAAATTAAACGTTTTAAAATCTCTTTTCACATCAGTTCAGTTCAAGAAATTTAGAGCTTTTATACTAAAAGATATAAAATGTTGATTCAATCAGCCATTATTTTAACAAAAGTGGCACTTTTACTGTTTTTGGGGCATTTATATTTCTTTAATTTAAGTTTTTTTTTTCAATAGAAAATCAATTTTGAAATTTTTTTTTTTAAATAAAAAAAATATTGACATTTTATATCATCTAAAACAATCATCGTCAATTTGATCACTTGATCATCGACAAGAGTTTTCACAGAAAGACAAAATTATTGAAATCGGTCCATTAGTTTTAAGAAAAATTTTAAATAAAAAGAGGCTGAAATGCAACCCACACTGATAACTTCCCATCCCGTGTATCGATTTGTCTTGCTTAAAAGTTTGTCTATATGTACTCGTATCAATTTTTACCAAATTTGCGTACTATTTTTTGTAGATTTTATTTTTGTTTGAAAAAACGGACTGTTGGATTTTTATATACAAATTACTGAATATCGCAAACAATATTTTCTGTGAAATAAATTAAGTTTGAAGCCAATATTTTTAATTTTTGAAAAGCTATTTGAGTCGAAAGTAAATTTTTACCAAGTTTTAGAATTCTTTTTTTTTCAGATTTTTTCAAAATTATTAAACTTTATCGAATCTTGAAAACAGTATTTTCTTAAAGATAAAATTATTTCGATATTTGAGTAGAAAATCAATTTTTAACAACTTTGGTTAAACTTGTTTTAGGTTTTTAATTTTTTGTAAAAAAAATTTCAATTCGAGTTTTCTTAACATTTTTCAGAATGTTGAAAACAGTACTTCTTATAAGATTAAATAAGTTTGAAGCCTAAATTTCAAATTTTTGAAAAGATATTTGAATCGATATTCAATTTTTACTAACTTTGAGTAATGTTTTTTTTAGAATTTTACTTTTTATAAAAAAAACTGTCCATTCGATTTTTCCCAAAATTGTATAAGATGTCAAAAACATTATTCTTCGTTGCGCAAAATTGTTTTGTAGATGAAATCATATTTTAGTAGTAAAATTTTGGAGGTGACAAATATTTTTTTCTGTTTTTTTTATTTATAAAAAAAACCGTTAAATGGATTTTTTTTCAAAAAATATATTTCTTGGATATCACGTTACAATATATTAATTAAATTTAAGTCATGTGTATAGCGTTTTTGGTTCGTAAGATATTTAGGGTTAACCAAAATTTTCACCTTTTTTTCAAACTGCTATGGTAAAAAAACCACCCACGCAATTTTCTTGAGAGCCCTTTCTGCATTTTTCTGCCTTATTATCTATATTACAAAATTAATTTGAAATCGATTTCTCTTCTGGTTCTTGAGTTATGGACGACAAAAAATACGTAGCGAACGTACGTACACTCGCACGCACAGACATTTTTCTAAAAATCTTTTATTTCGACTCTAGGGACCTTGAAACGTCAAGAAATGTCAAAATTTTCAATTTGACAATAACTTTCTATGGGAAGTTAATAAACAAAATAACTTTTTTATAAAGGGTTCAGTTCTTTATATTAGAAAGAAGTCAAATTAAGAACAAAATACTTAGAGAAAGTTTTAAAAAATCTATCGGTTCATTTTTGAAAATATTCGAATTTTCGATTATTAACAAACAAATTTGTGTGGGGACTTCTGTGAATGAAAAAACCGCCTTACGCTAATCGGTTGAAAATCTTAATTTCAATCAACACAATGGTTTGGGCTTGTAGGAGTCTATATACCCAACGCCCGTTGTTTCAAATATTCAAATTTGAATATCAAAGAAATATTATCGAGCATTTCGGATCGGCCGCAAGAGTGCGTTACAAATTCATCTACCCATTTTTACTTTTGCTTCATCATCATCATTCGTCGATTTGCCTTCAGCCAGATAACGTCGTTCATGTTTCAATCAAATAATTAATTAAATCGATTACTTTATAAATAATACTTAAATACATACATATATTGTTTAATACATTGAGTCGCGTTTTTAATTTAATTTAGTCGACACGCTCCTAAATTGGTGACCCCGACGCGTACGCCAACTAATAAATTAAATAAATATATACGTATGTATATTGTGTTGCGATTTTTTTTTTTTGTCACGGTGAACAAAGAAAATGCCTGGAACCAACGACCAACCTATGAACGCTAAAGCTGATGCTCCGACAGACAATTCAATGGAAGCATTGGAAGCGCAATTGCAAGATCTCCAGCAACAAGTACTTTCCCAGCAGGCACTAGCACAAGCAGCGAGAGGTACGGAGGTTGAATCTAGCCATGCTCAAGTGCGACCACCACCTTTTGGCGAGAAAATGTGAAGCTCTGGTTCGCTCAACTCGAAGCACAGTTTACATTGGTGAATTTGCGATCTGATGCCCGAAAGTTTAACCTCGTCATTGCTCATCTGGATCAGACCACAGCCACAGAAGTACAAGACGTCATCATCAATCCACCACAAGGTAATGCATATGTTCGATTAAAAGAAGAACTTATTTCTCGTTTGGCCCCATCTAGAGACACACAGATTAGGCAAATGCTAGATCGAGAACAGCTAGGTGACAGGAAACCGTCTCAGTTTCTTCGACGATTGAAGGATTTAGCTGGCGGTACAATGACTGACGATGCTTTAAAGGCAATTTGGATTGATAGATTGCCTGTCCAAACACAATCTATACTTGCTGCACATCCTCCTGGTACAGCTGAAAATCCAACAAATCTTGATAACCTTGGTCTCATCGCTGACAGAATCAACGACGTCATTCCACAGCAACAAGTTGCCAGCACATCTAGCCACCCAAATCCTTCATTTTTGAGTCTCTCAGAGAAAGTGGAACAACTGGCTAAGCAAGTTGAAGCCATGTACACGAACCGAGGAGACCAAAATCGCAGGCTGGCAAGATCGAGATCACGCTCTCGTGCTAGGCAAAACAGATATCCAACACCAACTTCGAACGAGAAGAAAAACAACAATCAAACTCGTTTTTGCTATTTCCATCGTAACTGGGGATCTAAAGCAAGAAATTGCCGCCCACCATGTGATTTCAACCAGCAAGCGGGAAACGAAAACGGATGTCATTGATGACGGTGAATGACAGCCAAACTTCCAGCCGTCTTTTCATCACGGACAAAACGTCAAAATTGCAATTTTTGGTAGATACGGGCTCGGACGTTTCGGTGTTTCCACATACCGGTTCACGTCAAAAGTCAAAACCATCCGACTATACTCTTTTCGCTGCAAACGGAACCCCGATTCCAACCTACGGTTTTCGCACCTTGCAGATGAACTTAGGCCTCCGTCGAGATTTTACATGGCGTTTGGTGGTAGCAGAAGTCAGCAAACCTATTATCGGTGCGGACTTTCTAGCTTTCTATCAACTTCTTGTGGACGTATCACACAGCAGATTGCTAGACGGAATTACTGGACTTTCCGCACTGGGTTGCCACGCATTTGAGATGTCATCACATGTGAAATCAGTTTCCGGAACTTCAAAGTACATCGAGCTGCTTAAAAAGTATCCCAGTTTGACTCGACCAGATGGAAGCTTCAAAGAAATCCGACACTCCACCGTTCATCACATCAATACGAAAGCAGGCCCTCCAGTTAGCTGCAAATCACGACGTTTAGCACCTGACAAGATGAAAATTGCAAAAAGTGAGTTCGAGACAATGCTGAAAATGGGAATAGCTCGCCGTTCCGAAAGCTGCTGGTCATCACCACTTCATCTCGTTGCCAAAAAGTCAGGTGATTGGCGTCCGTGTGGAGATTACCGCTCTTTAAACGACCGCACGATTCCAGACAACTATCCTCCAAGAAATCTTCAGGATTGTTCAGCTAATCTCTCAGGGAAGAATATATTTTCCAAGATTGATTTGGTAAGAGCGTTCAATCAGATTCCGATCGCACCAAAAGACATCAAGAAAACGGCCATAGTTACACCATTTGGACTGTTTGAGTTTGCGTTCATGACGTTTGGCCTCCGAAATGCCGCACAGACCTTTCAGAGGTTCATCGACGAAGTCACAAATGGTCTCGACTTTTGCTTTCCATACGTGGACGATATTTTGGTGGCATCGGATGACGAAGAGCAACATTTTCACCATCTTCAAACTCTTTTCGAAAGACTCAACAAATTTGGCGTTGTCATTAATGTTGCTAAATGCGAGTTTAGTAAGTCTAAAATAACATTTTTAGGTTATTTGATATCAAGCGATGGCATACGACCCCCCGAAGAACGAATCCAGGCAATTATTGATTGTAAGCCACCAACGACAGTTAAGCAGCTTAGAAGATTTCTGGGTTCTATCAACTTCTATAGGCGTTTCGTTAAAAACGCAGCCAGCCTTCAAGCTCCACTGAACGAGTGCTTAAAGGGACCGGACATCAAAGGCAACAAATCCATCACTTGGACAAAACCACTTTTGCAAGCTTTTGCTGCTTGTAAAGAGGGACTTATTAAAGCTGCCTTGCTTGCACATCCTGATCCGACACTCGAATGGGGACTTTTCACTGATGCATCAGACTGTGCCATGGGTGCAGTCCTACAACAGAAAACCCCAATCGGTTGGCAGCCACTGTCATATTTTGCAAAGAGTTTCAACAACTCTCAACGTAAATACAGCACGTATGACAGGGAACTTTTAGCGATCTACTCAGCCGTAAAGTACTTCAAGTTTATGTTGGAAGCTAGAAATTTTACCATTTTCACGGATCATAAACCGTTGGTGTTTGCCTTTAAGCAAAAGCCCGAAAAGGCATCACCTCGACAGTTTAGATGTCTTGATCTCATTGGTCAATTTTCAACTGACATCCAACACATCGCTGGAACGGAAAATATAGTAGCAGATACGTTGTCAAGAGTTGAAGGCATCAGCAAGTCAGTGAACTTTGAAGAACTCGCAATGTCTCAAACAGGTGATAGAGAACTTAAAAACATTATTAAATCTGCTTCTGCATTACAGGTTGTAAAAGTTCCGCTTCCTAACTCTCAATTGCAAATATTTTGTGATGTGTCAAAAGGTGTTGCTAGACCGTTTGTAACAAAACCTTTTCGCCATCAAGTATTTGAATCAGTGCACAGCTTGAGTCATCCTGGAACAAACGCTTCAGTTAAATTGGTTTCATCAAAATTCGTCTGGCCTTCAATCCGAAAAGACTGCAGAGCATGGGCAAAGTCATGCATTCCGTGCCAACGATCAAAGATAACTCGTCATACGTCATCCCCTGTTGGAAACTTTGAACAACCATCGTCGAGGTTTGAGCATATACATGTCGACTTCGTTGGACCACTGCCATATTCACGAGGATTCAGATTTTGCCTTACGGTTGTCGATAGGTACTCGCGCTGGCCTGAAGCTTACCCTTTAGAAGATTCCACTGCTGAGACACTTGCAAGAACACTCTTCGCTAATTGGATATCCCGTTTTGGAGTACCACTCAAGGTTACATCTGACCGTGGCAGACAATTTTTGTCTGATCTATTTCAGGCTTTGACAAAATTGTTTGGCATCAATCATCTGACGACAACTGCTTACCACCCTGCCGCTAATGGCATGGTTGAAAGGTTCCATCGCCAATTGAAAGCCGCTATTGAGTGCCATGAATCCCCAGCATGGGCCGATGAACTTCCTGTTGTACTCCTTGGGCTGAGGACAGCATACAAAGAAGACTTACAAGCTACAGTAGCCGAAATGTTGTATGGAGAATCCATCAGAATCCCCGGTGAATTTTTGTCACCACGAAAAGATAGCGTCAGTGATCCGGCAACCTTCATCAACCAACTTCGACTTCATTTTGAACATCTAACACCAGTTTCAGCATCCCGTCACGGATCCAGAAAAATCTTTGTGTTCAAAGAACTATCTACATCATCCCACGTTTTCATCAGAAGAGATGCAGTTAGAATCGGACTACAACAACCATATGAAGGTCCATTCCCCGTCGTTAAAAGATCAAATAAATTTTTTGTTGTTAAGATTCGAGGAAAAGAGGTAACAGTTTCAATCGATCGTTTAAAACCGGCTTTTCTACTTTCAGACAATCATAATCCCACCTCAGAAAAACCAACATCTCTACCAGTCTCTCCAGAAACAGCTGATGACATCATCATCCGAAAAACTAGATCAGGTAGATCAGTTCGAATTCCAGACAGACTTGGGATAAATAGGAACTAACTTCAATCCCATCGTAACAAAGTCACTGGAAGGGGAGTGTTGTAGGAGTCTATATACCCAACGCCCGTTGTTTCAAATATTCAAATTTGAATATCAAAGAAATATTATCGAGCATTTCGGATCGGCCGCAAGAGTGCGTTACAAATTCATCTACCCATTTTTACTTTTGCTTCATCATCATCATTCGTCGATTTGCCTTCAGCCAGATAACGTCGTTCATGTTTCAATCAAATAATTAATTAAATCGATTACTTTATAAATAATACTTAAATACATACATATATTGTTTAATACATTGAGTCGCGTTTTTAATTTAATTTAGTCGACACGCTCCTAAAGGCTGAATTGACTATCTGTAATTCAAGGTTTCTTTTTAAGAACCTGATTATTTGCTCTTTTTGTTAGACATAAATTTTATGAAAATAATTTCAAGCACTAAAGTTTTCCAAATTCAAAATTGCGTGAAAAACAAAAAGTTAATTTGTTTTGACAGCAAACCACTCTTTGGTGAATGTCGGTAAATTACTAATACATTTTTACGTCCACTGGTCAAACGTTGATGAAATAGAGCTGTATTTTTGGAATACGGCTGAATTTCTGATTCATATTAAGTTCTTGGTGCTGTACTCAGTTAGAAGTAGTACTTTAAGCAGCAAAGTTTAAGGCAATAAAATACAAATTTTGTTTTCATATAAAAAAATGAATACATAATTGAAAATATAAGGGAGGTCATATCTATTAACGCAATACGATTAGTTTTGAATTGAAGGGAATTCCTACGGAAACACAACCAAATCATCTGCCAAAGGGGGTTCATGTCACCAACGACCTCAACTTCCCATGCCTGGATCCGCCATTGTCTTAGTAGTAAATAAGTTATGCCAATATTATTATTTTCCATCATCTTCTATGTTTCTTTATAAAAATGCAATAAGTTATATTAATAAGACAGCTTTTTAAAATGTCAATTTAGTACAGTTTGAGTATACAAAACATTAAAAAGAGGCTGGGATGCGACCCACACTCATAACTTCCCGTCCCGTTTGTCGATCTGTCTTGCTTAAGAGATTGTAGGTTTTCGTGTTGGATTAAAAAAGTTGATTTAAAATTTTTAAATCACCAACGATATTTTTTGTACAAAGAAATAGTTTAGTTTGAAAATCTAGTTTTGTTTAATAGATTTTTAGTCGAAAACAAATTTTACCAATTTAAGAAGCATTTCTTAAATTTTTACATATTGGTTGAATAAAATTAATTTGAGAAATATTAAAAACCGGACATCAATTTTTACCACATTTGCGTACTATGTTTTTTGAATTAATTTTTATAAACGGACTGTTGGATTTAAAAAAAAAAAAACTTCTGAATATCGAAAACAATATCTTCTGTGAAATAGAAAAAGTTTGAAGACAATATTTAGATTTTTAGAAAGCTATTAGAGTCGAAAGTAAATTTTTACCAAGTTTTAGTATATTGTTTTTTTTTATGTTTTTATTTTTTGTAATAAAAGGGTCAATTAGATTTTTCTCAATATTTGACTGAATGTTGAAAACAATATTTTTTAAAAGATAAAACAAGTATAAAACCAATATCTCAAAGTTTTGAAAAGATATTTAAACCGAAAATCAATTTTTACCAACTTTTTCTTTCAAGTTTTTATTTTTTTTTTTAACTGTCAATTCAATTTTCTCAAAATTTTACAGAACAATATTTATCATAAGATAAAATAAGTTTGAAGCCATAACCTCAGGTTTTTGAAAAGATATTTGAGTCGAAATTAAATTTTTACGAACTTTGAGTAATTTTTTGTTTGGGTATTTATTTTTTATAAAAAAACTGTCAATTTGATTGTTCTAAAAATTTTACCAGACGTTACAAACATTATTTTTCGTTGCACAAAATTGTTTTGGAGATGAAATTTGAATTGGATTTTTTTTCCAAAAATATATTTGTTTAGTATCACGTTACAATATATAATATAAAATTGAATTCAAGTTTCTAGCATTATTGGTTTGTAAGATATTTAGGGTTTACTGTCACCTTTTTTTAAACTGCTATGGTTAAAAACACCAACGCAATTTTTTTAAGAACCCTTTCTGCATCTTTCTGCAATATTATCTGTATAAAAAAATGTATTTGAAGTCGACATCTCTTCAGGTTCTTGGGCTATGGACGACGAAAAAACGTTACGACCGTATGGACGAACATACATACGTACACACAGACAACTCTCTAAAAATCTTTTATTTCGGCTCTAGGGACCTTGAAACGTCGAGAAATTTCAAAATTTTCAATTTGACAAATCGGAGCGATTACAATCACTTCCTATGGAAAGTTCAAAATATAATAAAGTCAATTTTCTTAAATAAAGTTTCCCAAAGCAAGATCTCCTTCTTAACACTTTTTTGGAGGATTAGAAATAATTTGCGGGGGCATATGTATGTCAATGCAGGACTAAAAACTTGTACCAGAATCATCGAAAAATCACTTTTTCCGATTTTCGTTGAATCCATTTTGAGAGAAAAACTTCTTCCAAAAAACTATGAGCTTTTTATTCTTTGATTGTCCTTAATGCTTTTTTAAGAAACTTAAAAAATATATGTATTTTTTTATGTTGGGAAGTTCAAGTCATAGAATGATCAAAACTTTTAATGCCTGTCCGAGTCAGTTTGTCAATGTGGTATTTTTTTTTAATTATAAAATAAATAAATGAGGGACTAGTGACTGACAACTCTCAACCATTCCTGTGTGCGAGTACTGTTGTCAGGGATGAACGGGACCTACAATTTTAAGTCCAATCCGAAAGGCAAATTTGAGAAAGCACTTTTTCATGACAAGAATTACTCTTGAAGAATTTGTCAATTCCTCGCAAGAGGCAGTACCCGTGAAAAACTTTAGGTGGCATAAGCAGGGATCGAACGAACCCAAGACCTCTCGCATGACAGTCCAACTCACTAACCATCATGCCACGGGTACTACGATTTTTTAAAATTATATTCTTAAAATTCATGTTTATTAAAACCTATTTCCAATAACATACTTTAAGAGAAGGGTTACATTTTTTTTACCAATGTTAAGTTACTATAAAATTCCCTCTTAAACTGAAAGATCAAACGCTAGAGTCGCCCTTTACGAACTTTCAAGTCAACTTTAAAGAATTTATTGTTTAATTTTTCTTTTGTCTTTAAATTAGTAAAAAGGTAACCACAGCTAAAAGATATTGTTTTGTTACTTTCTTCATCCTTAATCCTTATACATACATACATACATATTATAAGAGGGTTAAAATTAATAAAACAGAAAATTGCAAATCAGGATGCAAATTTTCATGTACAGTACATATATCCATATCTACTCCTTCTGATGCAAAAAAAGACAGCGCAAAATTTTAAAGTTTTGACATCAAAAGTTCCTAATTGTGAAACCAACCCGGTGACTAATTAAATTTACGATAACCTTCTTCATTATCCATAGTAATGAATTGTAACACACACACACATCGGTAAGAATTCATACACTTACGTCTTCTATACCTTTGCACAAATTATTATTATTAACCAACCCTCCTGCAAGCGCCAAACAAATCCTACCTCTTTTTAATACTTTGCATCCACATCCAGAAATTATGCAAACTCTGGCAATAAGGGGAAAAATAAAAATCATTTATCCTAACCTCGAAGTTTTGGAGAATTCAGTTCGTTATAAATTTGCATTTGGTAAAATATTTTGTTGATACAAAACGACAAAAACAAACAACAACAAAAAACTCATAATAATAAACAGAAACTCTTAAATTACTACATTTTGTCCTGCCATCGTGAATAAGGCATCCCTTTTGCTACTTTGTTCTTATTACAGGATAGATACAATAAGCTATACGTACACTCTACTCATGCCCGGGCGCCACTTATTTCAATAAAACCTCTTGGTGTTCGCCAGATGACTATGAGGTTCTTCTTTTTTCTCTCGGTTTTCTTTTTTAGCTATATACAAATTAAAAGTTTACAGAAGTCCGCACCCTTAATTCCATAATCTATTCTATCTGATGACCCTGAAATAAAAGACAGAATAAACTTTATCTGCTTTCGTCTCGCCATTTGTCTTCTATTATTTAAAATAATTTCTTCTCTTATCGCACCTAGTTTATATTATTATTATTTTCCAAGATGTACCGAGGACAAGGTGTGAGATAAAAAGTGGTTTATATTACCCAACCCACCTACGGAAAGATCAATGATGGATAAAATCTGGATATAATCATAGCTTAATTCAGTTTTCTAGAGTAAAAAGGGTGTCCCAAAAGTAGTACAGGATACAATTAAACCTTTAGAAAAGCATTTGACTGGCAAGGAGAACACGGTCTTTTTATTGCTGAACAATGATTCATAAATAATGAAAGCCTGAGAAGCCACATTTCACAAAAGGACAGTTAATTAAAGCCGGCCAGAACTATATGTCATTTATCATCGTAATGCGCATAAGTTCTAATTAAAACTTGGGTTTGATTTTTATTTAACTCAAAACATACTTTACTTATAATGACGAGCAATTCTAAAAATACCTCCTCTATCCGAAATTTGATAAAACTTCATTTCTCACTTTATAAGCATCCCGATTCAACAAAGGAATACAAATAGCTTGATAAGTAATTTATTATTAGTTCTATCAGGAGGAGGGTTCAAAGGATATCTATTGGATTATTTATGTTCATGATCCCATCCCAAACAATAATAATAATTATTATTTATTTCCTTCAAGTAGGTAGGTGTATCTTATCCGTACTGTATCTCAACCTAAGGTACTCAATGTGATGTCAATTGATTTCTTTTAATAACAACTTGAAGAAAGATGAAAAACATTGATTTTATGTTTTGATACCTTTTTTTGAGAAAAGAGACAACAATAACCTCGATTAATGGTTTCAAATAATGTCAGTATTCACAGTAATTTCATTTGATACGCTTTTAAATAAACTCATAAAATTTGCAGTGAAATAAAAATGTACAATTGTATTCGCGAGTATATGAGAGGTGAATTGGAGATTATACAGGGTGATTCTGGATTTGTAATTTAAGTTATTATAACTTTTTTCTTGGTAAATCAGTTAACGAGAATATTTCAGTTAAAAAGATTTAACCATTATCAACGATATTTCAATATCAAACAAATTCAAATATTGGTTTGTCCCCCAAAATTCAAAATTCTAGAATAATAAGTTAGATTTTACTATGCATTTGATTCGTTATACAAACTTAACAAATCTTTACTTACAAACGTGTATACGGACTTCACCTTGTGTCTTACGATATATGAGCAGGAAGAAACAGTTCACGTCGTATGCCAATGTCCAGCCCTATGTCACACTCTTAAACAGACTTTTAGACAGACACTTCTTGAATAATCTTGAAGACCTGGTAGACATTTCAGGAAGACTACTTTTAGATTTTATTAAGCTTTTAAGGAGTTAGAACAAGACTATCTGTAGGTTTATCGGGGTATCACATTGGATGTGCATGGGTCTAAGAGTGTCGATTTTTTTATAATAAGCGAAAACTAAAAGGGTTTTTTTATTCCTTTTATATGCCAAAGACAACGTGTGTGTCGGTGTACATTAATTTTGAATTCCAGAACATTGCAATGACAGGGAAAGATAGAGCGTGGCAAGGCATTCCAAATTCGCGAAGTACGGCTAAAAAATGAATCTCTGTACTTCATAGTATGGCCGATGTTGGGCTTAAGGGTAAACTGATGGGCATTCCTAGAAGCGCGGGTATTTTGGTTAAAATGTTTAAGGGGAGGAATGCAACTGGCTATTTCACTAGAGCAATAACCATTAAAATAACGATAGAAAAGGGTGAGACAAAAAACTTTTCGTCTATATTCAAGTGACGTAAACGAGTTGATGATGTTAATGTCACCAATCATTCTAAAAGCTCTTCTCTGAATGATGTCAAAGAGAATTAAATAAGTTACTGAAGCACCAGCCCAGAGATGAGAATTATATTAAAGTTTCAGACGAAAGAATTTTGTAGATTGTAGCCAGATCAGACGGAGAGACAAATTTCTTGCATCTTCTCAAAAAACTAAGAGTTCTTGCGACATTTTTTGCGACATCGCGTATGTGATAGCTCCACAAAAGGTCGTTGCTGATGCACATTTCAAGGATGTCGAGATTTTCAATTTTGTTGAAAAAAGTGCTACAAGCAAGTGGATACAAGACAGCATTGCGTTTTCAAAGCATTAAATTCCACGTGGTTTTTTATTTCATACAATGCTGTGTAGGTCGGAATTTAATGAGCTTATCATATTTTTCTGTTGCAGTTCCACATCCAATAGGAGGGTTGTAAGTCAGGAAACGAATATGAAAAGCTGAGAATGCTATAATCAGCAAAACAATGTATTGGATTAGAAGTAGCGGACAGGAGATCATTTATAAAAATGAGGAAAAGGGGCGGAGATAAAACAGAGCCCTGATGCACACCAGCATTTATTGCATGAGTTTTCGACTTGAATCCGTCCAAAACATAAAACAACTTGTATTGAACGGTTCGAAAGAAAATTTCTAATCCAACAAAGAAGACCTTCGTCAATACCAGAAGCACGCATTTTTGATAAGAGACCAAGATGCCAGAAATAAAAAATGCCTTTGAAATATCAAGGCCAATAATCTTACTTTCTCCAGATGAACCATAAGATAACCAGTGGATCTATTGCTACGAAAGCTTTATTGTCGGTCATTAAGAAGCTTTCGTTTGTCAAGATATTTCTTAAGCTGATAATTAATCAGCTTTTCCATGACTTTAAAAAGAATGGACGTTAGTGCTATTTGTCGATAATTTGTGGGAGAAGGGGATTCGCCTTTTTTTGGGATTGGCTGAACAAATACAGTTTTCCAACTACTCGGAACGACCCCAGAAGCGTGCTAGCGTGGAAGATCACCTCTTTAGAATGATAGCAGGGATACCATCTGGACCAGCGGATTTTTGAATGTTGAGATCTTTAGAACGTCGCCAAGTTCGAGTACAAAAAAAGATTAATTTACGCGTTCAAGAACCGGGGGAGGAATGACACTATCTGGTAAGGGGGAATTTTCGACAAACTGACATGCAATTATCAACAGAGCTAACTAAAGGAGTGTCATTGACAACAAGCGTAGGAACTGAGGAAGGGGAAAAATTTGTCATGTTTCTTACGAATGACCAAAAATTCTTACTGCCTTTGGGACATTTCAATATTTGTTGCCCTAATGTTTGGTCATGTAAAAATTTGGTCCTTGAAATATTGGCGTTGCAGGCTTGCAACTCATTCCTGGCTTGCTTAAACAATTTCCGGTTTTCCTCAGTTGGGTTGGCTTTAAATGGATGACGTTATCCATTGCCAGCCCATTTCCCTAACCTAACCTTATGACGAACGATTTTACAATTGTAAAAAATCTGTGTTTTCAATAAATGACAACTGAAAGCGGCCATGTTCTTTGAGTTAAGTCTGTCAAATTGTCTGTCATTTACTCAAAATTGCAATGGACGGATACAGAGACACAAAATGTGCAAACAGTTAAATTATATTATCAAAAAGTGTTATCTGGCTATGGACAACGTCTCACATGCTTTGCTTGTTTTTTTGGAAGCTTTCATAGCTCTTAAAATTGGTACATAATTGTAAGAGCGCTGATTCATCAAGCAGTTTGTATTAAATAAATGGGGGTATTTGAATTTGAGTAACTCCCGAAAACTGTCGCATGCGCAGACAGCAAGTTAGACTATTTTTTATCGTGGTATAAAATTGATGACTTTGGAACTTTTCCTCCCAGAAATCATTAGAAATTATCAAGTGAAAATCTTGAGTTGGCATTGTTATCAGTCCGTATGTATTAAGTCGTCATATAATCACCAACAAAGCGATTAAATCAACTTTTTTTGAACTTAATTGGATGATATATGGACAAAAATCAAAATGTATCTCCATACTTCATGCGAGCTTTCTAACAATAAATTCCGCAGAAGCTGTTAGAAGACATTTTCCGTTCATCTCAAATGAAGCTGGTGTGAGCCGGAATCATTCTATTTGAACTTTTAGAAATTTCTTGGGGAAAATTCTGAAATCACAGATCTATTCGAAATAATTCCCAAAATCTATCTTTTTTAATAATGTTGATGTTTGAGATTTCCATTAGTAAACTATACTTCTTATAAAAGAATGTTTGTAAAAAAACTTAAAATTTTATGATACAAACTACAATAAAGTATTATACAAAAATAATATAGAAATGTACCAAAAAGTACAATTTTCTAAAAGAGCAAAAACAAAGGAAAATCGAAAACATAACTATCTTTTGCCTTTTTCCAAACAATATTAATTTTAAAAAATGAAAAAATTGGCTTATTTTTAGAAATCCATGAAAAAATTTATGAAGAATTTTTTGTCAGATGGTGCAAATTTTCTAGAAGTCAATACAAAGCTTTTTGAAAAATTTTTGTAGAATTTTCCAGGATTCCTTGGAAACAATATTGGAATAGAAGCAAATTTCTAGTTAAAGTGAAAAAAACTTTAGAAATTTGTATCGAACCTATGTTAGCTTCTTGGAAGTCCTCCAAGCTAACCGTCATGCTATACGAACTTAAATATGACCAAACAAAACTATTAAAAAAAATGCCTTTCATGTGTAAGAAAATACTAAGAAAATTAAATTATTTGGTCGCAAAGGTTTTTCCAATGACAAATCCTCTTCTTCATTATGGAGAATTTAATTCATCACATACCTTTTCCTTTACGGATTATTGAGCTATTGTGTTAAACTTCCAATGATATAATGCAGATAGAAACCGCTTACAGGTTGTTGACAAAAACTAGAATCACCCTGTAAACTAAAAAAAAAACATACTACTCGTACATATCTGCTAAAAATATCTGAAAAACATACTTTTCTCTAAAAGTGTATTGTGATTCTAGTCTATACAAACAAAATATGAGCAAGCTATTCATAAAAAAAATACATCATACTCCTACTTTTGCGTCGTCCTTCTCAAAGGTTAGGGTGCATTTTTTAGTATATCTGTCAAAAGTCTTCGTCTTCATCGTAATGCTTTCTTTATAATATTAGTATCTTAGTCTATATCTTAACCTATAACTATACCTATAGGTAAGGTAGATACCTCTTTGCCTTCATAGGGAGCTATAGCACGTAACTCTCTTGAACTTCAGGTGCATTTTTATTCTTTATATTCCTTTTTATTGGCAAAAGGACACGAAGAAAAATAAAATAAATATAAGACCTCAAGAGTTGTATATATATGGTAAGTACGAGAGTATACCAACCTATCTCTCTATCTGGTATATCATCCGGCTTGAAAGTAATTTTATCTTCTCATTGTCGACGAAGAATAAGAAAACTCATCCTTCTCGCAAAACATACAGCTCAAGCTCACACATCTTCCTATATACAGAAAGATATACGAAAAATTACATACAAATTTTCTTTTCATTACCATCGCTTGACATTTCATTCACTGAACCATCCATCCATACCCCCCAAGTCTTCAGATCCCTAGCTCAAGGCTCCAATGCTCTTCCAGCTATATCGTCAATGAGTTCATGCAACCACCACCACCACAACATCGCATACAACAATCCCTCCCGAATATACTTACATATACAATATCTACTTTATACTTTTACATGCTTTTCTTCTATAAGGTCCTGTACGAGGATATATACTATATGGAATTTTCTCTCGTTTCCAGATGATTTCTTTTGTGAAAATTACTTGCTCAACCCTGGTTTTGGTATTGCTGGCAATCAAAATCGGAAACGCTTGCAGAGTTTCGGAGTTCCCGTGCCGTGGCAGCAGTGTGTGTGTGCCATTGGATAAGTATTGTGACGGAAAGGACGATTGCGGGGATGCTAGTGACGAGCCAAAATATTGTACTGGTAAGAATGTGATTTTCTTTTTTTTTGAATTTATTTATTTATTTTTGTATAGAATAAAAACTTTTCATCTTATGTCGATCGAACATGTATGTTTTTATGAAGAATTTAAAGAATTCAATAAGGGTTTTTTTTGTTGTGGGTAAAGCTGTAGGTAAGGTTCCTAAAGAAGAAAAAAAAAGACATAGGTGCGTCTACGATGGTTACGCACTGTTACGATGTTGATGAAGATGACTACGACTACTGCCGACTGCCGACGCAAAAAAGGCGACGTAGTAGGCAACGTGCCACAGGTAGACATGACACAAAGAATTACCAAATTAAATGGTTGATTGAACCAATTTAAAATTTCATGAGAAAAGTCACACAAGGACAAGAAAAACCGCCTATGAATACCTACATTTATTTTGGGACAATCGATGTCAACCTTTGTTACAGTGGGAAAATAAGTTTAGAAAAGTTTGGAAAATTCTATGTAGTTTAGGTACCTATAATAACTTCCATCTGAATGGTGAGATTAATGGGTTTTTAGAAAGTTGTATTATTTATTTATAGCACGTTAGTTTATAGTTAACTCTGAACTGAAAGTAAGTTCCTTACTTAACTACTACCTTACTTTTATGTGTTTCGATTGGAATTTCAGATCAATTTATCATTCAGATGAATTTTCTCGTATTTGGATTTTTAAATTTGTCCAATTACTTGCCGTAGAGTGCCACAAGGCTCCATAATTGGGCCGGTTCTGTTAATAATATAGAATTATGATCCGTTGAAATCCGTTTATTTACTGAAAACAATAAGTATTTCTCTCTGATTTCCAGATTTACTACTTTGAAGATAGAGAATTTTAAATTGGGTAAAAGAATTGAAGCCTTCAAAAATGCAATTCTGACTTAGGTCGCTAGAGCGGAATTAACTCGCAAATTCTATTATCAGTTGTTTCAGTTTTCGAACTGTGCATCTCAGAAAATCTTTTAAGGGATGATCATCAATTCATAATCAAAGACCCCGCAGAGGGTTTCTTTCGAGGGTCGCCCTGTCTTTTATCTGACTGAAATCCTTAGAATCTTTTGTTCGTCCACACCCTTATGTTTATTTTATATTCATTGTTCAAGCTCCATACAATGAATCTAGGATATGATCACTTTTTTTAAGGATATTTTTTCATTTAGTTTCCTTTCAATTCACATTTAACCTGAGCAGAAAATTTGATATTTAGTCCAATGTGAATTGAAGAAATTAACTTTGTGCAGAGGCGATATCGTAACCAATGAGGTTTTACCGAGGTGCGATTATTGCTAGTTGAAAACTTTAACCAATACCTCGCCATGGGGACGTGAAATACCGTCCACTACGGCAATTTTTGCAAGCCCGAAAGGGCTAATAATTATTTTCAATTCCATACAATTATATAATCATATGTATTTAGATAAAAAATAGTAAATTTTGTAAGCTATAAAAATCAATAGATTGTAAAAACATTTAAAAGATCTATTTGAAAATTAAGACAGAGCGCATTGCTTACAAATTATCAAAGTTCTAAAGTTTTAAAGATTTAACAGTGGGGCAGTGTCCTTGATTTGCTCAATTTTAAGGGTTGAAAAAAAAAAAGAAATCTAAAGGACCATATAATTTCACCAAAATATAAATTCATTACTTTGAACAAAATAACCATAAATCTAAAATGTTTTTGCATTTTTTGTATTAAATCAAGGTTATGAGTGTGATCACCCGATTTTCTTAAGGCCCTTATATTTTTTAAATTGAATGAGCTTAATTGTAAGGTTAAGATTGTTGATTATTGTTCAACTCAGAAATTACTTAATAAGGTAAGTTTTGCCACTTTGAAAAGTAAGTATGGAGCACGCAACCTACATATATTATTTTATATAGACATCGAAGCACCAATACTCATTTCAAATTATTAAAATGTACATCTAGTACTCATGACGTGGTGGTTAGTGCGGTGGACTCTTTTGCCAGAGGTCTAGAGTTTAGTTTCTGCCTGTGCCATTTCTTAGCGGGAAAATCGATAGTAACGTTGAAGCCAGCGCTGGTATGATCACCATTTGAATTCTCTTGGGAATGAGAATTTTGTATCCCTATAAGGGTTAAAAGCATCAGTTCGATGGATGCTGTAAAGAGTTTAATAGGGTAAAGAGGGTAAGTTTGCGTTGTTTTAAAGCCAATCCAATTGAGGAAAACCAAAATAAGTTCAAGCAAGCCAGATTGGCCTGCAACGCCCATATTCGACGGCCACATTTTTACATGACCAAAATTACGGCAAAAAATAGTGCAATGTCCCAAAGGCAGTAAAAATGTTCCTCCGTTTCAACGCTTGTTGTCAATGACACTCCATTTGTTAACTCTTAAGAGAAAGCTTGTCTCTTTCATCGAGCGCGCTATTGATTCTATGGGGCCATTTCGAACTCGTACTGTGTTGAGAGTCCCAAAAGATCTTTACAAACGTAAATCCGCAATTCCGGATGCTAGTCCCACTATTGATCTGAAGAGGTGATCTTCAACGCTGGCATAACCACTGCGTAAGATTTTTCATCTGTCCTCAGGCCTCGTTCCGAGCGAATTGAAAACCACATCTTCCTTACATTATTGCACTTGAAACTTCAGGGCTTGGCATCAGGATCTCTTATCAAAAATGCGAGCTTTCGATTTTCATGAATTCCTCCTTCATTGGATTAGTAAATAAGTTTATAATCGGTCAATACAAGTAGTATTATAAGGGTTCAAGTCTGAAAATGACAAAATAAATATTGGTGTGCCTCAGGGCTCTGTTCTATCTCCAGCACTCTTTCTTATAGGTACAATGGGGAATAAAAAACAGAGTGGGATTTATTGCTTCGAAAACCCAATGCTGTTTTGTATCGTTAATGCGAGATATACCCCCCTTGCCATAAGTCCTGGATGGCACTTACTTCGAAGAGACTGAACATCTCGATATTCTCGGTATGTGTACCACCAACCACCTCTTGTGGAATGATCACAAAGGCGATGTCGCCCAAAGTGACGCAAGGTGTTTGGGTTTTCTAAGGCGATTCCAGAAGTTTGTCTCCCCTTCTGATCTTGCGGTTATCTACAAGACTTATAACTATAAGTCCAAAGCTTGAGTTTGTGCTCCTGCAACTTATTTAAGCCTCTTGGAAAGTATTGAACGTAGAGCATTTAGATTGATTGGTGATAATACGATCATCGGATCATTTACGTTGCTCGAACTTCTTCGTAAAGTTTCCTGTCTCACCCTCTTTTACTGGTATTTTAACGGTTTTTGCTCTAGTAAAATAGCTATCTGCATTCCTCCCCTTAAACAGTTCAACCGTAATTCTCCCGCTTCTAGGAATGCTCATCAGTATACCCTCGAGCTTAGCTTCGGTCGTACTGTCAAGTACAGAGATTTGTTCTTTAGCAGCACTACGCGAATGTGGAATTCGTTACCACACTCTTGTCATTCCCCACCATTGCAATATTCAGGAATTCAAGACCAATGTTTACCGACTATTCCATTCATATCCCCATTGGTGTGCGCTTATTATACAAAAAAAAATCCCAGAAGAATAATTCTCGTCATTAAAAGTTAGACGTTCGGAGTTCGCAAAAAAAATGTTGGTCTCCTCGATTTGTGATATTACTTACACACAGGAATTATCAAGAGTTGGAAGTCACAAGTCATGTGCTTATTTATTTATTTAATTTTATAAGTACAATAAACTTAAAAAATATTGTTTTGGGTAAGATTTGACAATCATTCAAAAACGAGAACCTTCTTCTGGAACCAAAAATTAATACCTTTTTTTAAAGATCCTTGTTCTACTGTGCAAAAAAGATACGCATTTTATCATTCTGTAATACCAAACACAAGTCTATAATCAAAAATGATTTGCAAAGAGGGTTCACTTCACTTCACCCACACACACTATGTCACCATCTTCCATCATAACATGGTTATTCACTGTTTCAAAAAAGGAAAATACTTAAATAATGGTTTGTTGGAGGTAAGATAATAGAAGCAGCTAGAATATTTAAAGAGCTATACAGGACACAATTTAAGGACATGGGTTGTCTATAATGAAATACAATCCATAAGAGAGTTTGTCACTCTCTTTTCTTCCACAATTCTCCTTAATGAGCTTGTAATAATTTATGTTCGATATTCAAATTTTATATAAAAGCTATATTGGTAAGGATTCTATCATCTTCTATAATGTATATGTCTATATATGTAAGTGCTATAAGGTTTTTTCATTGTTCCTTGCAACTTAATATCGTTTTTTTTTTGTTTTGTTGTGTGTGCTTAAAATATAAATTCAAATTAAGCAAATTTAAAGCTTGTACCGCTATAGAGCTTATTGTTGTCTTTTTTCTTGCCATATTATCATCATCGTCTTTTTTTCAACATATACCAAACACACACATAGCCATCCAAGCTCCTTGCAAATTATGGTTTAATCACGAAATATAAAGGTATTTAGTAGGTAATTGTGGGCTTGTGCACGCTTTTAAGAATAACGTTGCTAACATTTTATCTAATGTTTCAACATTTTTTAAACTTTCTTGTTTCTTTTGCTTTCTTCTTTAAACGTGACATAAAAAATGCAAATTGAAGTAATTTCACAGAAACGGTACTGGTACATTATAGGATTATGATAATAGGTAAAAAGCTGTTCACGCTTAGCGCCGCACCGGTGTTCAATATATTATAGCTTAAATGTAAATGCCTTGAAGGAATTAACGTCATAGAGGTAGCTGTATGTAATAAGGCACATAAAAGAGATGTATATATTAAGTGGTTATTACTGAAAAATTGGCTTAAATTTGTGATTGTCTAGTTTGTAGTTATGAAGAGCACCGTTTTAGGCAATCAAAAATTTAATTAATATGTGTTAAGGTTAGGCTTGTATAATATGATTTTAGACAGGAAGAGATAACTAAATGTATAGGATTCAGAAATAGCTTAGAGCAAAAATATGTTTACTTACTTGTAATGATGTCTTGATCTTAAATGTTTTCTTATCAGTTTGGATGACACTTATGGTAAGTATAAAGTTTTGACATAGTTTGTTCTAGTTTTAAATCTGAAACAACTGAAAAAAGATAGTGTTGCATTAATGTTAGTAGAAGTTATTCAATTTAAATATTAATGATATTTATAAAAAATACAAATTAAAATACCTTAAAGGCATATAAATAAAGCAGGTCGTTTACAAAGCATGGGGTCGATATAGAATTATATTGAAATACCAAAAAAAACTTGCTCTGACAAACTAAACGTAAAGCAGATCCTTCATTTCATTCATACGATAGTGTAGAAAAGAGAACTTATGATTTACTGACTGGGTTCAAACCAATACATCATCACATTAAATAAGCAGAAATAATTTCTGTCATCTGATTTTAAAATTCTTGATGTACACGTTTTCATTCATGAAACAATATTTTTAATTATAATCATAAATCTAAGATTAAACATTAAATTTATCTCAATCTATGGAACCGCAGTTTAGATTCGGAACTTTAAAATAAAATTACTCCAAAGTCATTTTTTTAACTATTGTTGGCTTTTAGCTTGTAGGTAAAACATAATTACGAGAGTTGGCTAATGTCTTCTCAGAAATACAGTAAATAAATACAGGGAACTGTACTTAAAAGATTTGAGTGCAAAATCAGGTTTGATTTGAATTTCAAAGTAGGTATTCATGCTTAGATACGAAAAGTTTTAAGACCAAAACAAAATTGATTCTGGAAACTGTTAGTAAAAATGGGACTAAAATAAAGACTGTTCCCCGAAATATTAATAAAACAACCATTACTCGAAAACTGTTTTGGTGCAGTACAGATAAGTTACCAAATTCTGTTTGGTCATGTTGAAACTTTTTAACATATTAATCTAGGACTTTTCATAGTATAGAAAATTGTATACATGTCATTTTGATGAAAAATCTTGTCTTGAGTTAGTAAGTTTTACCTTTTGAACAATAAGCGATAAACGAAAGATTATCGAAAAAACGAAAGCTTTTCCAATTTCAATAAACAAATCAAATTCAGATAATTTCCCTTCCGTTATGTTTAATTGTATTATTGAATATGTTGCCCAAGTTAGAAATTTAGCTTTGGTCTTTAACAACAGGTTAATGGAACAACCATGTCGATACAGTTGTGTCAAAGAACTTGATGTACACCTAACATACAAATAAATAAATATCAAAATAAATATCACAGCATAAATTTTGGAAAAAAAATTGAATTTAGAGTTCACCTTATACAAATAACTATTTACTTTAATTTAAAAAATGTTTTTCAAATTTCCAGAACTACTTCTTCTTCTTAGCACATTTTTTTTATATTTTACTCCCTATCAATTTGTTTCAAAAACAATCGAAAAAGCGCAATAACAATAAATAATATTCTAAGTTAAGAACAAGAGTCCAATTTCAAGTAAACTCAGCTTAAGAAATAACTTGAAGATAGACTGTTTCATTCTGTTTCTTAGGATTAGGTTAATTGGTAAAATTTTCGGGTTTGATAAAAATCATTTGATAAGGTTTGGCATCATTCTCTTTTATACTAAAATGCGTTCTTTTAGTTTCAATGAATCCCCCTATGGATTATAAATTATTATATTGGATGAGTTTAAGGCTGCCGTCTACCTTTGTGGTTTCAAAAAACCGATGTTTGCTGGTTTACGAGATATCAAGCCTCAGACCCTGCCTAATTACATTTTAACATTTATCTTTAAAAGTGATTTCCTGAAAGAAGTGTTTTTTAAAACTATTGGCACGATTTTGACGAAACTATGGAAGATATCCTTAATCTGCAAAGTGTTACTTATTCACAAAACATTTAGCTTGTTCTAGACCCAAGCTTTTTTAAAAGAAATTGTTTTCGATTTTTTAAGTCTTTCTTAGACTGAAAAAAAATCGTCAACAAAACTGAAGATAACAGAGAAGTATTTATGACAGCGCAAATAGATCCAGAAGAAACTAACTTTGACGATGACTTTTACCTTATTAAAGATCCGAAGGAAAAGGTGGAGGCAGTGGGAGCTGCTTCCAGCAAGTGTATAAGAAGAATGTAAGCATTCGCCCCAAACACGACTTGGAAAACAGAGCCTTACTTCATTACTTTTACCTTCGAAATGAAATGACACAATGGCGATTTGAGAACAGCGGTTCGATGCTGTTCAATGACGATTCCTTGGCAAATGCCATAATCGCCGAGCGAACGGGACCAAGCCCCTTGTTAGTGACGGAGTTGGAGCTTCAGCTAATCTTTAACTCAATAAAAAACAAAAAGTCAGCAGGTGTTGATGGTATATCCAACGTTGACATTTAACATTTATACCACACTGTTCAATAATGCACCAAATAATGCATATTATCCAGGGCATTGAAAGGCCGCTGTTGTTCATCCCGTCAAATCTTTGGTCTATAAGTCTTCTACCGAGCATCAGCAAAGTTTTCGAGGAGATCATCAATAGGATTTTGACTTAGTGCGCTGCGGGCAACAAAATAATTCCGGATAAACAGATCATGCTGCGTTGGAACTCGTTTCTAATATCCAATGGTTAGAAGGTCTCTATCTTAAACTGAGTAGGCTTGGCATAAGCAATTCATTGTTGTAGAAAGTTTGTTGTCAAATGTGGCAATGTAACTTCCACCAAAACATTCCCAATTTTAAATGATCTTCAACAGGAAATTGTGAATTAGCCGATTCCCTTCAGCATTTACACCAGCGATCTGATACGTAGTCTAGTAGTCAAGCGAAAGGTTGAGTCTCTTAGAATTCTCTTGCAGCTTGATTTTGACAAGATTCAGCGTTATAGGGACGTAATTGGAAACTGAAAATAAATGTCCCGAATTCGGGGACAATTTTGTTTCGGATTTTGTTGGCTTAGGCCACGAGGGATACGTGCGCAAGATGGTCATCGTTGATCTTCAGGGGCAGCGATTAGCGATGAAAAGTTTTGTGAAGTACCTCGGTATCTGGTTAGATCAGTAAGTATTTATATATTTTGATTCGATTCGATCTGATCAGGGCCAGAGGAGCCTTCGCTCTGATAAAACTGCTGTTGTTTGACCCCAGAGTGAAGGTAATTTGCTACATGGCCTTTATACGGCCGATGGTCGTTTATATATGTCATATGTGGTTTGACGTGTTGCCTCTTCCCAGATGAAGAAGTTTCAGTTGTTCGACCGCCTTACATCGAATAGCCGAATCTTCTTTCGTTTATTACTTCATATTCCAGAGAGGTCCTATACAACGGGGCTCAAATCAACAGAATTAACAATTTCGTTCCAGTTCACATTGCAAGACCTATGTCTTTGACCGACAATTTAATTTTTGGAGCGTTCGAGTATGTTAAAAGTGCATGCTTGAGTGGCTACATTTCAACAGAAGCTTTCCTCTTGAGGTCTGATACTGGATAAATTGGCAGTTACGCTAATCTACCACGTCAGACGGAGAACCGTGGGTAAGTGACTCCTGTGAAATTGGGACGCCATTGCACAAGGCGGAGCAGAGCTCCTTCGGTTCAATAGGACTGTGTAGATTTGCTACTTAAGAAGTTTAAAGGTACAATAGGTATTTTAAATAACTTTAAATTTTATTTTAAGTATTTTTTAAGTAAATTAAAAAAAAGATATTGATATTAGTTTATTTTTTTTAATTTATGAATAAAATAAATAAAATTGAATTATAGAAAAATTGATCGAAAAGTGCTTAGGACTGTCATACCAGGGGTCTTGGATTCAATTCCTGCCTGTGCCAACAAAAGATTTTTTTCCAGGTATCTTGAAAGGAATTGACAAATTCTCTAAGAGTAATTCTTGTCATAAAAAGATACCTGGCAAATCATAGCCGTTCGGATTCCTTATCATTGGAACTACTCGCACCCAAGAATGGTTAAGAGTTATAAGCCACTAGGCTTTGGTTCTTTCCTTAAGTACAGTCGGCTTTGATTTGAACACTATTAACTCTAATGTTCCAATTTGAATTGTTAAATGTTTAAAAAAAATACTCCAATTTATTTTAACAAATAAAGGAAAATCTAAACTCAAAAATTTAATATTATGATAAAAAAGTATGTTAGTGATAACCATACCAATACAAATGTAGATCTACATATAAATTCATACATTATAAAATAATAATAACATTTTGACATCCATTACCTTATATTTTTCTTATTGTTCGTTTTTTTTTCTTTTTCATTTCAGTTTGTAATCGAACATACTACGGAGACGTGGGGAGGACATATTCCATAAAAGTGCCGACACCACAATGGAATAAGCTGCCTTTTCTGTGCCACTTGACATTCACAGCATCCGGACATGATCAAGGAGACATTGTTCAGGTAATAAGCTGTACATTGTTTTAAAGGATGCTTCGCAACGTGCTGCTGAACCACAATGGAAAGCACTCTCCCGTTTGCAATACAAGCATCAAGCAAGCAGTTCCAAATCCCTTGTCCCTTTTTATTCCCTTTGCCAGTTTCTCTTAGGAAATTTTGAATTCCTGCACCAGATAGCGCAGAATATTTTCTTTTGTTTTCCACCTAGCGCAAAACTCCTCCACCTTCCACCCTCAACCCTCAACCTCAGACCATTATCTTATATACACAGACAATAGGAACCCGCAGCGACTTATAAATCATTCAATTGAAGTACGTTCCAAGTTCCAACCGTGTCCGAAGCTCCATAAGCATCACTATAAGAGTCGCGCCAAGGATCTTCCTTTTAACAAAATAAAGTAGAATAAGGTAGCGGTACAGGGTTGAGCAGGGCAGGGCAAGGCCCTGAGATGAAAATATAGAAATAATATACCTATCGACCGCTATAGCTACCGCTATACCGCTATTATTGTTTGCGTGATGCTGATTGTATCATCGCATCTTTACCAGCATACTTACATATATATACAACTTTGTCTGCACAAGGAATATTTCTACTAGGTACTTGTGTCTTGCAACATTTTGTGAGTTGTCGCGTTGTGTGGGACGGTCCGTCGTTGGGTGTGGGCGATGCGATGACGTTGTATTCTTCGTTCTCGTTGTTCTTCGGTTGTCTTGTTTTGAATGCAAAATTTTTGTTAGCGAATAAGTGATTTTACCGTTGTTGCTGGAACATTGCAAATCACATTATCTTAACAACTTCTTGTTCCTTCTTTGCCTGACGCAATCATTTTCCAATGAGGACACATAATACACTAAAGGAAGGGAGATACTTTAAGAACTTAAATTTGTATTTAAATACATTTTAAAATAAAAGTCCTTCGCCAACTAGATCAAACTAATGGAGTTTCGGTAGATAGAATATTTTTGATTAACTGATTATAGAACTTTCCAGTCCATTTGTATAATTTTTCACCCTAAAAAGGTTGTTATTATTTAAAGAAGTATTTTTTTGCTAATTTGGCTGAAATTTGTTTAACTTGGCTAAAACAGTCATGTTCATTAAAACGGATATTTTGTATGCGTGTGGTTTTCAATCTGGCAATACTTTTTTTGAAGTTGGTCTTTTTGACATATGTCACCTTATTTATGATCAGCTTGATTTGTCATTTTATAATGAATAGACTTATTCCTTTTGTAGTATCCGTGGCATAATGGTTAGTGTGTGGGACTGTCATGCCAGAGGTCTTGGTATTCGAGTACTGCCACTTGAGAGGAATTGACAAATTCTCCAAGAGTAATTCTTGTCATGAAAAAGTGTTTTCGCAAATTAGCCGTTCGGATTCAGCTTGAAACTGTAGGTCCCCTTCATCCCCGATATGACTCGCACACAGGAATGGTTAAAAATTGTAAATCACTAATTTTATCTTTAATGACTGTTGGGCTACGTAATGTATTTATTTATTATCCTTATAATTACACTCATGTTGACCACAGCATTAAATACCATACGTTTTATTTTTTCTGTAAAGCCACATGTATCAAAAAAACTCACATTATTTGAATCCCGTTTTGCATGAAAAAATAATGCAATTTTTAAAATGCAGGACCTTCTCATTTGTAATATTTAAACAGGTTTCAAAACTTTTGCTTTGTATTGATTTGTATCCATCCGTCTGTTTTTTGCTACAAAAATACTTATACTTACTTAAGGTGGCGCTACAATCCGGGCGGACCTGGGCCTCAACAAACATTCGTCTCCAACCAGCTCGGGCCCTTACTAACTCTCCAGTTTCCAGTTTCACACAGTTTTGTTGAGGTGTTCAGACACCTGCATGCGCCATCTGAGTCTTCCACTACTGTACCGTCCCTCGGGATTGGATTCGAAGACCTTCTGGCCTGGAGCCTTGATGTTCATTCGCTTTACATAACCCAGCCATCTTAGTCGTTGGACTTTAATTTTTTCTCCTTCTTTGCAGACGGAACCAAAAATCACCCGAAGAATTTTTCTCTCGAAGAATCCTAAGACGCTCTCATCTTTCTTTGACAGGGTTCAATCCTCAGCGTAATAAATGAGAGCTCGAGAGAGGACTTTACAACTAAAACGCCTTCTAAGTCCAAAGAAGCATGCGATTATCAAGAGTTATTATTCGTTTGATTTCAGCGCTGGTATCGTTGTCTGAGTTTATAGCGGTGCCTAGGTAGATAAAGTCCTCAACTGCCTCAAAGTTATAGCTGTCCATAATTAAATTTTGTCCAAGACGTCATCGTTCAATGTTCTTTTTTGATGACAGCATATACTTGGTCTTGCCCTCATTGACCACTAAACGCATCTTCTTTGATTCTGTCGCAATGCTCAAAAACGCTCCACTGACATCACGCTTCGATCTTCCAATTATTTCAATATCATCTGCGTATCCAAGTTATTGGAAGATTGTGCCTCTAGTGTTGACGATTGAGTTTTGCACAATTCTTTCCAAAACGATGTTGAAAAAGTCCTTGCATCGCCTTGTTTAAATCCTATAAAATTTTTGAAGGATTTGAATTTTTTGTAGGATAAAAACATGCTTAAGTCCAGTTCCTCAACGAACTTTCATATAACCATAAGTTAGGGCGTCTTCGAAAATACTCTACGTAAGTGTTTAAGGTATATGTACATTTTATAAAAATCAATCAGCGCATAAAACTTTCAAATTGCTATTAAATTCGTGCACAGACTTATTTCTTAATTAATTGAAATCCAAACAATATTTTAATTTTTCTTCAAAGGACCTCTTCAAGTCTGACAAGGGGTAAGCTTGTTACGCAAGAAAATTTATTTTCATCTTTTGTGTATTATTGATAAGACCAGAGCTCGTCCATACGACCCAAGCCATGATTTTATTTTCGATTTAGAAATTCTGACGTGATTTCTTTCTTCCTCCCAGTTTGATTGACTTCTTGAACTTAAATAAAAGTAAGAAGAGAACAGGTAGTGACATTGTTGGATTTATGGGAATGTTTAACTTTTGAAAGATCCACTGATTCAATGTTGAAAACCACCTGAAGTAAATGAATTCTTCGTGTTTGTTTTCAAGTTTTTGACTTACTTTCGTCGCCGCGAGCCCGTCAGAAATATGTATCAAGCATACTTTCTATATTTTGTTTGTATGTACGCTTCCTTAATAAAAATCTCAAAGGACCTTATATATGTATGCATCATACACATATCTATAGGTATATTGTTGAATCGTGTCGACACAGTCACCGCGTTGCTCAACTCAACTCAACTCAGATCAACTCACAACCCTTGTTCATTGCTAGAAAAATGGCGTTTAAGTGGAGACGTGTGTCGCGTCCACACGTTTATACATATATCTCTACTACATTCGACATTAAAAATGTTTCTCGCAATCACAATGCTCTTCGGCCGAAAGCAAAAACCATGCCTTAGCTCATTTTAGCTCAGCTCAGCCCAGCCATGATTCCCGATGGGCGAGTGTCCTGGAAATCGTATTTTTAAAAGTGGGATGAATACAGAAAACAAGGAGTGCAAAAAAACAAAAAAGAAGAAAAATATGTATATACAGTTTCGTGTCAGTCTCGGTGGCTCTTTCGTCACCATGTCACGTAGACACTCTTGACATGGCCACCCAAGCCCCTAGCGGCCCTGTCACAACCCACGCTCAGAATAGGATAGACAGGATCTAGATTTAGGGGATAACGAGTGATGTTTGATGGGGAACAGCAGATACAAGTGACGGAGAAAAATTGAGGCCGGCGGCGGCGGCGGAGGAGGAATAGAGATTGGGTTGAGATGTGAAAAGAGCATACTAATACTTATACCTATACCTACCATGTATAGAAAGGGAATAGGGAATATACAGGAGTCTTGAAGCATTGCACAGAGGCGCACATAAGCACACGTGCCTCACACTTTACCACCGAGAGTTATTGTCTTCGGGGAGCACTTTGAGTAGTAGCAAAGCGAAGATAGAGGCTACAGGATTCACCAACAACGAAAATGTAAAATCCAAGTTCTGTACTATATCCTGATGCGATGAACATACGCTCCTTTGATCCTTCTTCGATGTATGTAAGTTTCATAACACATATCCGACTTTTCTTGGATCACGCATTAAGCTGTAAAACAAAAACAAGAAAAAAACAAACCGGGTATGGGGTAAGAAAAGACTAACAATAACTTTGAGGCATAGTCTTATAGGTATAAGTTGGGTATGTGTTGACGTAGTCGTCGGAAAAAGGACACTCAAGGTAAAAAAAAATGAAGAAAACTTTATGTTTCATATTTCAACGCTTTTTTTTAGGATAGGTATAAGCAGAGTTAAGGTACCTCCTCCAAACAATACGACAAAGGTATATATTTTGTATAAGAAAAAACAGATTATTATTTTTAAGGAATGAAGCACAAGAAGGTATTTGGTGGATGCTCTGAAATGTCAATTTATATTTGAAGATAATTGATTTGATGAAAAGCGACGGCGACAGCAAAAACAACGAGGACAAGAAAAAAAATCATAACTTTATCCAAAAGGTATACCTATGCATGTTTGGATGTACATATGTATGTATGTGTAGGAAGGTACCTACAAGGTACAAGGGCTTCAGGGCTTAAAGTTGATGGTTATGAGGAAAAGAAGACATTCATGTCAAGCGGAATTTGTTTTATGTTTTATTTTGATGAATAGATAATAATGTGGCAGGCATAAGGTCGTCGTTATTGAGGCGTTCGTTGACAATATTTTTTTTTGTTCTGTTTATGTATACCCTACATTTACACATACACAATATACAACATATAAGCAAATCTGCATGTAGGAGGTTATATTGAAAATTGCTTTTAAAAGGATACATCACAATTGTTTTTGTTTGTATAAATGATGACTCCCATGTGACACATGAAATTATCCAGTTTGACATTTAAAATTCTGTTTTTTTTCTGTGAATTTTACAGCTTTGGAGAGTGTTGAGCTTGAGTTATTTGATCTTGAAAATTTATGACAACATTTTGAACTCGAGGTTTTCTTTTTTTATTTGATGTGAAAACTTAATTGAGCAAAGAAGATTTTAACTGGGTTATCTTTAGAAATTTCAACAAATAAAAATGAGTTTAATAATTTTTGAAATAAATTCATATGACAAGAAAATTGAAGGCGGACCGACTGAATTTGGTTGAAGAAAGCAAACTTCCAACTCAAAAAAAGATTTTGAAAGGCAAAGGTAAATATTTCCGACTGATTAACATATCAACCGATAGGTTTGGACTTTAAAGAATTGTGTAACAGTTAATATTTAACGTGAGCTTCTTGAGAATGTATAACTTGTCACAGAGTTTACGTGTTTTTCAATTACCAATATGTTAGACCTTTTATTTTTAAACTTCTTTAAGTATACTAATAAAGGATTTTGCAATAAGAGAATTCTCGAAAAATTAAATTACTTTTGGGTTGTCGTGAAGCACCTTAAAGGCCGGGAATATAGTAAAAATGGCGCACACATTTAAGGTACTAATACAAAAGTCGAAACAGTGTGCGTCGCTTGGGAAAAACTGAGAATATTCACAACAGTAAAAGCGTAGTGTTCACAAAAAGTCAGTGCTCTCGATTTCTCGATCTCGATCTTTAGAATTATACATTTAACAAACAACATTCAAAATACAAAAACTTTAAGTCGTTTGATCACCATCAAAGTCTTATATTCGGTGATTGGGTCCTTGAAATGCTTCTAGATGATCCAAATTTTCCTTCGAAAAATATTGTTTAGTAAGGTGTCTATTTTTCACCTCGGAGGAAGAATATTCCCAAAGCATGATTGTTGAAAATCCTGTCTATGTTTGAAAGTGGTGCGGTTTTTGGACTAATTGTGTAATTAATTGGTTATTCCAAACTGAGACTGCTGCAACTGTTATGATGCATAAAATGCACTAAGGAGCTATTCCTAATTGCACTCGTTGACAAGGTTTTCTTACTGGTAGTGATTACACTTTTTCAATGAGTTTTGATGGTTTTAATTAAAAGACAACTTCAAAATAATGTATAACATCTTGTTGTTTTTAGCACTCATGTGATATCAAGCCATAGAAAATTTCATGAAATCTTAATTTGAATCGATAGTACGGTCCATATAATTTAATGTTTGAAGATTATTTCATGCAAATGTTGACTTTGACTGCGCCTTAAATGGTCCATCTTAATTGGGTGGCGAAACAGTCCGTTGTGAACCAGGGCCTAGTCAAATTTTGGCATACTCTCTCCAACATTTTGGCCGGTATCTCACGAATAAATGATTCAATGTTGTTTTCCAATGCAGAAGGGGCTTATCTGTGTAGACGTGCGCTTTAACAAAGCCCCACAAAAAATAGTCTAAAGGCGTTAAATCGCACCATCTAGGCGGCCAATTGACAGGTCCCGAACGTGAAATTAAATTTTCACTGAACTCGCCTCTTAATAAGTCCATTGTTGAGCATGCTGTGTGGCTTGTGACACCATCTTGTTGAAACCACATCTAATGCAAGTCAAGCTCTTGCATTTTGGGCAAACAAAAGCTGGATATCATCTCACTTACTTGAAAAAGTACGGTCCATTGATACCACCAGCTCATAAACCGCACCAAACTGTGACTTTTTCCGGATGCATTAGTAGCTCTTGCATTGCTTCTGGCTGATATTCACTCCAAAATCGACAATTCTGCTTATTTACGTCCCTTTTTGGTCCCTCGAGAGCGGACTTTACCACTCAATTGCTTTCTTAGTTCAAAGAAACAGCGGTTAGCATGAGTTATTCTGCGTTTGATCTCAGTGCTGGTGTTGTTTTCTGCGTTTACAGCTTAGCCTAGGTAGACGAAGTCCTTGACTACCTCAAAGTTACGTCTGTCCATGGTGACGTTTTGACCAAGACGTCGGTGTTGTATGTCCTTTCTTGAAGACAGCATGTACTTTGTTTTGCCCTCATTAACGGTTAAACCCATTTTTGCCGCCTTTGCTTCATTGCTCACAAAAGGCACATTGATATCACGCTGAGTTCTTCCGATTATGTCATTGTCATCAGCATATGCCAGTAATTGGACAGACTTTTAAATGATAGTGCCTCTAGTGTTGACGTGTGAACTCTGCACTATTCTTTCAAGCACGATGTTAAAAAAATCACATGATAGCGCATCACCTTGTCTAAAACCTTTTTTGACGTCCATGGTCATCCTGCAAAAACGGACGAGTTTGGCAGAGATGCTAAAACTAGACTTGGCTCTATACAGCTCGTCCCTGTAGATGCTGTTATATGCGGCCTTGAAATCGATGAAAAGGTGGTGGGTGTCGATTTGGTGTTCTTGGGTTTTTTTCCAGGATCTGCCGTAATGTAAATATTTGATCAACTGTGGACTTTCTTGGTCTAAAACCACACTGATAAGGACCTATCAGGTTGTTGACGATGGGCTTTGGGCGTTCACATATTACGGCAGAGAAGATTTTATAGGCGATGTTAAGTAGACTAATTCCTCTATAGTTGGTACAGTTCATAGGGTCTCCTTTTTTCAGGATAAGACAAACAATACTGAGGTTCCATTCATCAGGCATGTTTTCTTCCGACTACATCTTACAGATAAGTTTGGTGCATGCTCCTAACCAAATGATCTACAACTGCTTTAAAGAGCTCGGCATTCAAGCCATGCGCTTCAGCGGCTTTGTTAGACATTAGCTAATATATGGCAATCTTTACTTCGTCTAAGTCGGGAGGACGGGACTGTTGGCTTTCGTCGTCTATGTTGAATGGATCATCCTGCCTGACAGCGGAATTCAGTTCGTCGTCGCCGTTATACAGTCTGCAGAAGTGGTCCTTCCGCATCCTCAGCATTGAATGCGGTTCCACTATGATGTTTCCACTTTCGTCTTTGCAGCCTTCGGTTCTGGGTTTATGTACCTGTTCAATTCTTGCACCAGTTGTATTTTGAAAGGCATCACATCAAATCCTTCAGCAAAATTTTCCACGAGGCCCAATTGTTTCGAACGGCGACGAATCGATAATTGATAGTTATCATAACACCGGCCGATACAGCCGCGATATTTCCTTCAGTTAGCACTCTACGTAAGCGAGTTGCTGGTTCAATGTCCAACAATGTAAATTTGGTGCGAAATTTAGTCACTATATCCCGAACAACCGTTTCAGTGGGTCGATTAACCTGACCATAAAATGGAAGAAGCGCGTGATGAACTTTATTAACAGAGCACGCATTTCTATAGTAAATAATAATAAGTTCAATAATTTGCGAGCGTTGTTCGTTTGTAAGACGATTCATATTTAAATTATTATAGACCAAACTAAAGTTCTTTGACAGTGATACAAAACACGAAATTTGCGCCAGCTGTTTAAACCAATGTTGCCAAAAAGCTAATAGCGAAAAAATCACCATTTACTTTGAAAAGTATTGTTTTATTTGTGTTTCTGAAAAAAAACTTAATTTTGTTCACCACTGGTGTTTGGTATGGCCGGATCGTGCAGTATATTCAAAGACAAAATCAAAAATAAGTCACAAATATCTTGTGATTCAACATCTTTAGACTTTTTTTCTAGGAAATGTCTGAATTTGACATACAAAATTTGAAGAAATTTGTCTTAATAAAATAAATTCTTCTTTCAAACGAAAATAAAACATTCATTGAGTTCACTTAAAAATATACTCGTTTTCTTAGTATTCGATTCCCCTAAAAAGTCAACACAATTCGTTCCTTATTCCACGAAGCTCTGCACCACCTACGTGATTTCAATATTTCATTAAGTAATAAACAAATTTAATTCCACAGTCTTATCTACATTTCCTTTTAAGACCTTTAATTTATTACTAAATCATAGTTGAGTTCAACGTTAAATTAATATATCTAAAAAGACATTGACCCTTTTTGTAATAAGACCTATTTCCAAAGTATACCGAATCATTTTTATTTTATTAAAAATTTACCAAAGAAACCTCTTTTTATAGAAGAGTTTTATTATAAATCATAAAACATTATTTCTCTCAATAAATCACATCAACTGATCAAAAATCTAATTCTCAAAGCAAGCAAGAGTTCACTTAACGCTAAAACACAAAATTATTATAGTTACGTATAGACGACATAATTTATAGTTCAATGTCAGATTGCTCCTTGGAGAGGACCAGAATAAGGACGACTAACCGAGCAAGCGAGCGACGGACAACGACGTCTAAGAAAATAAAAAAAAAACTATATCTAAAAGTCAATAAAATTTATTTAAGGTTAGTCTCGGTGAAAGTGCTTGACCAAAAGTAATTTATAGCTTAATGTGATATATTGGACCAAAAACATTGTTCCATAATAAAACTCCTATATAGGGTTGAGGAGGAGCATCAGTAGAGAATCCTGAGTCATCAAACTGTGTACTGTATACTTAGGTATGTAGGGATCTACATACAAACAAGTATTTATGTACAAAATGAAGGTATCCTTAAACCTACCGACATACATATACGATCTGATAAGTACATATTTTCACTATAACTATTTTGGGGAACCAGAAAGTATTAAGTATAAAGTCTATGCTATAAACGTCTGTGTCATATATAAATACATACACAAAAGCAATAAAGAAATAACGATGCTTCGATAAATCTTGAGATAGTTTTTCTCATCAGTAAACGAGAGGCGGTACCTACATATTATGTTTATAGTTCGGCTACTACTAGAAACATAAAAGAAAGCTTTAATTTAAAAGACCACAATGCTTCGGTTTGGATTGGAATAGGTTTTCCTCAAAATAAACTCAACAAGAACGACTGTTTTTCATACATACAGATTACATAAAGTAAAATTAGGAAAAGTCTGTTAAAATCAAATCAGATACCAAGAGTTTTCTAAATAAGAAAAAAAAATATTCATAAAGGTATTGAATAGTTTTTATTTTTTGATTACTTATAAATGAAATGGTGAAACCAGGAAAACTTAAAAAGTTGGATGCTTTTTCATAGAACTCTTTATTTTTATTTTTTGAATACAGCTAACTCATGTTCACATTTGTTTTTTAGTTGAACACAAAACAGATTCTTAAGTAATTTTTAAGGTCATTTTAGTGAAAACTTTAAAGGTTACTTCCAAGACTTTCACTAAAGTCTCGAAACCAAATGCATATTCGACTCTTAAAATGTTCCCATACTTTTAATGTTGTGGAATCAAGGACAAGACCTGATTTTTATTCCGGAATTTCAACTATTAATAATAGCGAATACTTAAATATTTCAAAATATTGTGTTAAGATATTTAATTATATTCCTGTTGTTGAAAAAAAAGTTTTTTTTTTAAATTTTCTTCTGTCTTCTGAACATGTGTTAGAATGCTCTAATCTTATATCTTAATTAAATCTACACTTATTTATAGTCTTTTCATGGACTTACACCCAATAGCCTGATTTAAAGCGATAAGTTTGTACAATAAAGACTAAAGTAATTATAGAATTCTTCGTCGTCGTTCTATGAAAACTCCCTAAGTCCATTTTCCGCAAAAATGAAACAAATACGCTAAGTTCATGCAAATGACAAAATTTATATTTTTACAAAACTCCCTAAGCTTAACGATGTACCATTTTTAAATTATAAGAATTAAAACTCCCAAAATCTATTAAATTTCATGTTGATTTCAAAATTTTAATGCAAATATCTCAAAACACAAAAAATTGACTTAGGGAGTTTTAACAGAACGACGACGTCTTGTCGAATTCTGGATATTTACTTTTGTGATATTCATTGATTTCTTGGATTTTTAAAAATATATCAATATTTTTCCTTTATGGAGTCACCTCATAGAAAAATAAAAATGACCCGATCAGACTTAAAATTCGGATCATTACCCTTTTCCAAAATTCCACATCACAAACATTATTTTATAACCAAAAATCCAAAAAACAATTCATACTTACTTACTTAAGTTGGCACTAAAGTCTTTTGTGAACTAGGGCCTCACCCAACAAACTTCTCCATCTAGCTAAGTCCCTAGCTGTCATAGTCCATGTTTCTGTATCGCTATATATAGTGTCTTATATAGCTACACTTTGCTCGCTCTAGAGAGGGCTTGGTTTCTTAGCTTACAGAAACAGCGGTTAGCAAGAGTTATTTTTTGTTTGATCTCAGCCCTGGTTTTGTTTTCTGTGTTTATAGCGGAGCCTAGTTAGAATAAGTTGGTAACTATCTCAAAGTTACGTCTGTCGATTATGACGTTTTGACTGAGACGTCGGTGTTGTAAGTCCTTCCTTGACAATAGCATGTACTTTGTTTTGCCCTCATTAACCTTTAAACCCATTTTTGCCGCCTCTGCTTCAGTACTGACAAAAGCCCCATTGACATCACGCTGAGTTCTTCCGATTATGTCAATGTCATCAGCATATGCCAGTAATTAGACAGACTTTTGAAAGATAGTGCCTCTAGTGTTGACGTGTGAGCTCTGCACTATTCTTTCAAGCACGATGCTAAAAAAATTGCATGACAGCGCATCACATTGTCTAAAAACTTTTTTGACATGGAAAGGTTCTGTGAAGCTGTTTCCAACTTTTATAGTGCAACGTGAATTCTCCATGGTCATCCTCCACAAAAGGACGAGTTTGGCATAGATGCTAAAACTAGACATGGGTCTAAACAACTCGTCCCTGTAGATGATGTCATGTGGCTTTGAAATCGATGAAAAGATGGTGGGTGTCGATTTGGTGTTCTTGGGTTTTTTTGCAGGATCTGCCGTTTTGTGAATATTTGATCAACAGTGGACTTTCCTGGTCTAAAACCACACTGATAAGGACTTATCAGGTTTGTTGACGATGAGCTTAAGACGTACACATATTACAGCAGAGAAGATTTTGTAGGCGATGTTAAGTAGACTGATTCCTCTATAGTTGGTGCAGTTTAGAGGGTCTCCTTTTTTCAGGATCGGAAAAACAATACTCAGGTTCCATTCATCGGGCATGCTTTCCTTCGACCATATCTTACAGATAAATTGGTGCATGCTCCTAACCAAATGATCTCCAGCTGCTTTAAAGAGCTCGGCATTCAAGCCATCCGCTCCAGCGGCTTTATTAGACTTCAGCTTAGATATCTAAATATCTTTATCTTTACTTCGTCTATGTCGGGAGGACGGGATTGTTTGCTTTCGTCGTCTATGTTGAATGGATCTTCCTGCCTGACAGCGGAATTTGGTTCGTCGTCGCCGTTATACAGTCTGCAGAAATAGTACTTCCATATCCTGAGCATTGACTGCGATTCCACTATGATGAAGTTTACGTGCATATACTTGGGAATTTCCTTTTACCTGCTCATAAAACTTTCTAACTTCATTTGTGCTTTGGAACCTTTCAACATTTATTTTCGATCGCTCGCTCCTCTCGCAGCCAATGTTCCTCTCACCTCTTCTGCTCATAGAATTCATGAACAGCTCTCGTCTTTGTATGGAGCGCCGCTTTCCGTGAATCTTGTTTGGCTGCATTTGCCTGCCAACATTCCTCATCAAACCAGGGGTTCCTTGTTGGTGGCTACTTGAAACCCAGCACGTCAGAGTCGGCTTCTCTAATTGCATCTTGGCAATGCTGCCACTGAGAATTTCGAAAGAGGTTACTTTTAGCTCTGTCTGAGATGGATTTGGCGATTTCTTGCGATTAAAGCCGTTCGATTTTGTATCTTTTCCCAGCATCTCCCTTGGCTACAACGAGGTTGTTCTCCGAGTCAATAGCCGCGTTTTATTATCACCGTGATCTGATCCGGATCAGATCATGATAATAAAACAGCATTGGATCATCATATTTTTTATTATTTAAAGTTTGGTAGCAGTGTCAAATTCGTTCTTTCAAAAGTGACATTTCGAAGCAAAAAAAATATAAACAAATACCCAAAATGGAAGCTGCTGTGGTTGATCGAAATATTCATTTTAATTTTAATTTCTTTTCTCTTTTAAAAACTTTTATAATTTGCAGCTTTTATTTGAAAGTGATGAAAGCGAAGAATCAAACAATTCAATTTTATCCCTATTGAATCTTATCGATGATGATTCAAGTTCCAGTTGTAGCTCCACAACTTCTGAAAATGTGCAAATCACAAAAATCAAAAAATGTTGAAAATACTTTTACACGGGATTTTTTTGAAATCAGTCTTTAAATTAAAAATGGTTGTAAGAAACACTTAGGTGATATAAATTAGAACTCAGAACCGTCTAAACCATCTCAATAAAGAGAGTAGTTTTGAAATGACAGTGGTTTGTATGTAACACTTCCAAGAATTTCGATAAAAAATCATACAAAATTCTTAAAAGTGTTACATACAACCCATCGTCATTTCAAAACTACTCTCTTTATTGAGATCGTTTAGACGGTTCTGAGTTCTAATTTATGTCACCTAAGTGTTTCTTACAACCATTTTCAATTTAAAGAATGATTTCAAAAAATTCCCATGTAAAAGTATTTTCAACATTTTTTGATTCTCAAAAAAAAGTTACAACAATTTTTTGATGGAAATTTTTTGAAATAATTTTTTGAATTTAATAGAGTTTACGGAATCAGTTAGCAGACATAAATTAAAACTCCGAACCGTTTGAACCATCCCAAAGAAGAGAGTAGTTTTGAAATGACGGTGGGTTGTATGTAACAGTTTTAAGAATTTTGTATGATTTTCTCTCGAAATTCTTGGAAGTGTTACATACAAACCACTGTCATTTCAAAACTACTCTCTTCATTGAGATGGTTCAAACGGTTCTGAGTTCTAATTTATGTCACCTAAGTATATCTTACAACCATTTTCAATTAAAAGAATGATTTCAAAAAATTCCCATGTAAAAGTATTTTCAACATTTTTTTCTACTGCAGCTTTCTCGATTTTATTTATGTTTTTTGACATTTAAAGCAGGGTTGCCCATAGAACATTTTGCTCAATGATTTTTTTTTGTTCCTTTTTTTGGGCAAAATATTGCCCATAAATTATGTCAAATATACATTTTTTTGGACTTAATTATTTGAATTTCACCAATTAATTAGATTTGTTAAAATATCTAATTATTTAATGGATTATTTACCAAATAAATAAATATAAAGCTTCTCGCTTTTTATTTAAAAAACGTATTTTATTTCAGTCAAATTAAAATGTTTATATGGCAATACAGATTTTATTTTATTTGTTTGCAATGATACCAACATTTACATGTGAAATCACAATGATAGAGCGCTCCTTGTTGTGAAAAAAAGAATTAAATTTTGGATCTTAAATTGAGATCCAAACACAAAGCAGGATCTTGTGTTGTTGTTGTAATGCATGTAAATCCAAGATCCGGATCAGATCATGGTGATAATAAAACGCGGCTAATGTTAGCTCCTTTAAAAGTTCGAAAATTCGATCACAATATGGTCAATCTGGTTGACGGTAAATTGATCTGGAGAATTCCAAGTTGCTTTGTGAATGTTTAGGTGTGGAAAACGCAAACTGTATAACATGATGTTTCGGCTAGCACAAAAATCGATGAGCCTTAATCCGTTGTTGGAAGTGTTGTCTTTCGGGCTGTTTTTCCCGATAATTTCAAAAAAAATTTCTCCTCCTTATCAGTCTAGGGCATCCGCTAATTCTTCGGCTGCACGTGGTCTGTAAAGGGACCTAACATTTGACGTGCATAACCGAAGTTCATTGTTCTTAATACGACTCATGCAAAATTTTAATAAATTAAAATTAAAAAAGTTTTTAAGAACGGAACTTTAAGGCTTTAGGCGAGTACAGAGGCGGATTAAATTGTATGTTTGAGAATAATAAATGCGATAAAAAATAACTATTTTGTAATATTTGGTCATAAATGATCGCAATAATTATTTATGTGCAGGATTTTACAGTTAAGTCCTTTTTTTCAAAATCCATTTTTCGCGAGTTATCGATTTTTATTAAAATTGCGCACTTCTAAAGTTTAAAGTGAAAAACTTGTCTAAAACAAGTAATTTTCCAAAGTATGAACATTCAAAATTTCGAGCTGATCAGATAAAAACTGTTTGAGTTATGAATTCAGCCAACTTAAAAAAATACGTTATTGAGACATCCGCGTTCAAAGTTGTGAATAGGAAAAAAATCATGAAGAATTTTGTTTACTACCTAATGTTGTAATTCAAAAACGAATTCTAGAAAGTTTTTCAAGGCCATAACCTTTTAAGGGATCAAGATTTTTAAAAATAAAAACGACTTAATTTTTGGTTAAAAATTCGGGAATAAACGGTTGATTTCAAGTGTCAAACTTTGGATACTCGTAAATCGATTTTTCCTATCCATATTTATGCTTTACAGAACTTTCTGCTTAATTTTTTTTTAAACGGAACTGGCCTTTAACATTTACTCAAATTGTGACACGTTTTGGACCATAAATATAAGCCGGTAGCGTTATTAAGCTTAATTACAGCTTTTAATGAATCAAGACTTCAATTTATCCATAAAACCTTATTGCAGTATTTGTGACCAACATTATTTAATGTCGGCTCACTTTTGAAAAGTTCTAAATGGTGAAACTGTCAAAAAATTCTATTTCTCCAACGAAAATTCACTTAACCCTATTTATCTTATAATGTTTAGAATTTTGGAAAATAACGATTAAAATAAAATCTATCACACCATTGGATTTTGTATCATTTACATATGAAATCAAAAGCTATCTAAATGAATGACATCCAATTTAACAGATGAAGAATTAAACTTCGATAGTATGGCCGCAGGTAGAAACCCCTTAATTTTCTAGAGAGTAAAAGTTTATACGAATTGACGAGAATCCTTTTTTTTTAAATACATACTTCTTGTGAGTTAATTAACTTAAAAATACATAAATATGTATGCAGTTTGTAACGCAGGGTTTTGAGTTCATACATAATTTAAGGAAAAAGAGGAAGAAGAAGAGGAAAAAGGAAGCATTTATTAAATTATCCGTTCCTCTTTACATCGTAAATTATCATAAATTGTTTTAAAATTTTCATGTAATTTCTAAAAGAGCTGTTATAAGAAGTAGGATTTCCAGTTCTTTTTGAGACAAATTGATCATTTCCCAAGGACTTTTAAGCAAAATAAAGTACGTTAGTATCTATAATAAACCCAATTAAAGGTCAATGCAACCCCGAACAACAACAGTCGATCCTAAACACAGCATGTGTTCAAAAACTCTTAATTTAAGGTTGACCATGCCAAGAAAACAGACCAATTTGATGAGCCTTTTCTGTAAGGAAAATTAAAAACAAGTTAGTTTATAGAAACTCTACAGATCTAACAGTAACAAAAAAAAGCAAAATTCGTTTTCGAAAACTAAATCCGATGTATGATATCAAATTTAAGATGAGATGGTCACCCTAGACCTGCTTTGTTCCTTTCTTTTGGTATCTTATGGATGGTACTCCTTGGTCGGATCTGGAAAGGAGGTTAATTTTTTTTCTCATCTTTATGAAGTGTCTGCGTTGGGAACTATGATGCTTGCATCTCGCCTTCTAGGGCAAAGGCTTCCACTTTTGTTCATTCCCGAAGGAGTTTACCACACAAAAAGAAGAAGAAATAAAAAAAACCTTTACTGTTTTTATTTGAATAATGCTGGTGGCCAAATTCGGTCCTTTGAAATATATTTTGTCTTCCCTACCGCACAACATATTATAGTAGGTACAGCATCAACACCAGCACCAGCACATAGTGCCACCATTCACTCATCCATCCACCCGTGCGATATACTCCATCGCTCATGAGAAGACAGAGACGTGCATTTCAATCTGAAGGCGTGCATGCAAGCAAGAAACGCCTTAGGTGAACAGGGTGCGAACGATTGTGTGCGACTTCCTGAGGGTGCTAAAATTTCCAGGCAAGCAAAAAAGATACCTATTATGGTGTGTATTTCTAGATGCTGGATTCTGTTTCTGACGATGACTATGACGAAGACGACGACGATGTGAGCTCATTGATATCACAGAGTGAGAGTAGGTACCTATACGGTCCTTGGCTTGAATGCATAGCTCATAATATACATATTGATAGCAAGGACGACTAGGACGATGATGGTGACGCTGACGCTGCTGGTGGTGACGGGTCGGGCCGGGCATCTCTGGTAAATCTTCTGCCTCTTATATTCTAATGCTCCTCATGCACATTAGTTCACGCTTCGGTTAGGTAAATTCCAAAGGCAAATTCGCATTTGAGACGAGCGAGTCGAATAGGTTTACCTAAGCTTATGTATGCGGTTACCACATGTGTGGTCCTAATTACATTTGTTGGAGATTTGGGGCAAGTCCACCGCAGGATACAGATCTCTTGACTAGTAATCGAATACCAAATGTTGAAATTTCTTTCAAGCGAATGGAACCCGTAAAAATCTCCAGCTCGAGGTATTCCTTATTCTGTATTCTGTACCGATTCCTCTTCAGTCTTCTCTGCCTCATGGTTGGATTTATTCTTCTCTTCCTCTAAGTTTCCTCTCAAACTAATGGAATCGTATATGGTAAGGCGGAGAGGGGGCAGTTTTCTTTTTATCGAATAGGTCAAAACCCTCAACAAACCAATGAACAAACATTGCAAGACGACTAAAGGTACAAGTGAAGGGGAAGGGCAAGGGGAAGTGGAAAAGCAAATCAAATGCCTGACCGTTCATTTGTATTGGCCCAAGGACTAAAATGGGAATGGGAATAAGGGACATGTGAGTATTTGAATTGCAAATTGGGATGTGCTCCATGGTGGAGATGCTCATATTGCTTGAGCTTCCCATAAAGCTCGTCCTTGTACTCCTGCTCGCTCAAAACGGGTAGTGGTGGTGGTTTTGAAAATTGTTAAGAGGAATCAACGAAATAAAAAAAAGGGATGTTTTCATTATAGTTTTATTGTTGCCATCATATATCGTGTGTTTATTCGTGTTGTTCTACTTCCACTGATAGCTTTATTGGTAATTTTCCGACAGAAAAAGGAATGTTTAGGCTGAATTTATACCCTTGTTTCGATCAATTCAAATTATGGATGTATGCGGATCAAGTGGTTTCGTTTAAATTGGATTTTTTCTTCTTACGAAGGTTCTTTCGTATTCTTTCTTTGTTTTTTTTTTGTTTGTTTGTTGTGTTGATACCTGCCTAATCAAAGCACAGTTATATTCGACTTGTTGAGATAAATAACTGAGACTTAGAGACCTTTTCATTTGAACCCCAATGACTGGATGCGGTATTTTGGGTAAAATAAATAGAAAGGTCAAATTTATCAAGATAAGGTATTCTTTTGAGTATCACGTGTTGAAAAATTGACTTTAAGAAACCTTGACCCAAGTCAAACGGATTTGGATTATTTTTGACGACACGTGTTTTCTAAATTTTTTCTTTTCTCTTATTTTTGATTTTAAGACTTTGTATCTTTTGTTTTAAGGACGAAAACACCTTAAAATCAGAGGTAAAAGTTAATTGCAATAAAGGCTAAGGCCGGTTTAGTATGTTATGAAGTTAGAAAAAAGATTTTTGTAATTTTTAATGATTTTAAAATCTTATTTTTTGAATAGCTTGGCAACAAGAAAGAATATTGACTTTGTAGTTATTTAAATTTATAAATCAATAACATTTCGTTAAAGTTTTGGAATAATGCAATGAAATTTTTTAATAATTGTTTTTTTTTTTTGTTATAAATTAATCAACATAAATAAAAATATAAATATAAATATAAATATAAATATAAATATAAATATAAATATAAATATAAATATAAATATAAATATAAATATAAATATAAATATAAATATAAATATAAATATAAATATAAATATAAATATAAATATAAATATAAATATAAATATAAATATAAATATAGATATAAATATAAATATAAATATAAATAAAAATATAAATATAAATATAATTATGAATGCAAAAGTAAATATATATAAGTCAAAATCAAATGGGTGGGCGCAACAGTCCGTTGTGAACCAAGGCCTTGTGACTTACAACTCTCAACCATTTCTGTGTGCGAGTACTGTTGTCAGGAATGGAAGGGACCTACAATTTTATGCCGAATCTGAACGGCTGAAAGCACCTTTTCATGACAAGAATTACTCCTGGAAGATTCGTCAATTCCTCGCAAGAGGCAGTAGCCGCGAATTTTTTTTTTAAATTAAGGTATCACATGCAGGGATTGAACCCAAGACCCCTTGCATGATAGCAAGTTTAAAAGAAAATAAGAATGTTTTTCACTTTCCGAGGAAGTTATTGTAATGGGTCCGATTTGAAAATGTTGACATTTCTCGACGTTTCAAGGCCCCTAGATTCGAAATCAAAGATTTTTAGAAAGATGTCTGTTTCTGTTTTTTTCGTCGTCCAGAGATATCGATTTCGTTAAACAGATAACAGATGTGCAAAGATGCAGAAAGGGCTCTCAAGAAAATTGCGTGGGTGGTTTTTTTTTGACGATATGGCTTTAAAAAAAGTTGAAAATTTTGGTTAACCCTAAATGTGTATCTAACGAACCAATACCGCTAGAGACTTGAATTAAATTTTATATTATATATTGTGACGTCATACCAAACAAGTGAACTCGAAAATTTTACGAATAAAAAATTATTTTGTGTCCAAAAAAATTTTGCGCAACGTTTTCAACATCTGGTAAAATTTTGTGTAAAAACGAATTGACAGTTTTTTTACAAACAATAATAACTTAAAACAAAAAATTTATAAAATCTAGTAAAAATTGATTTTCGACTCAAATAACTTTTCAAAAATTTGAGACTTTGGCTTTAAACTTATTTTATTTTTCAAAAAATATTGTTTTTAACATTTAGTAATATTTTGAGAAAAATCAAGTTGACAGTTTTCTTATAAAAAATTAAAAAACCTACAAAAGAATTAACAAAAAATGGTAAAAATTGATTTCGACTTAAAAATCTTTTCAAAACTTTGAGATAGTAGCTTAAAACTATTTTTATATTATGAGAAATATTGTCTTTAACATTTAGTAAGATTTTGACAAAAAATTAGTTGACAGTTTTTTAATAAAAATTAAGAAAGGATTTTGAAATATCTTTCCAAAATGTGCTTAATGTTTTACAACTATGCCCGTTAAGTATAAAGGATGTTCATAGTCTCTGGAAAGGTAAGAGTATTTTCCCGAAAAAGTAGCGTCTTTGAGTTTTGAATATTGGTAAATACCAATGAAGTGTAGACACTTTTTCTTTGATTTTAAAAATAACGTAAAAATTTAATCAAAACTACCATTATAAGGACTTCCATTTATGTTGAGAACTTCAAATGTTGCTTTAAAATAATTTCAAGAACCAATATTATGGTTGAGCTGGCTGTAGATTATTCAACTGAATGAATCTTGACCTTCTTATATCAGTAAATGCCTCATTAAGTGCTCATTTTTTATGATGCTGTACATTTGTTCTTTCACATGGTTTACATTGTTGAAATCATCATTCAATCTGACTGCACAATCATTACTAATAGATTGCCATTTTGCAAACCACCAGTCTTTGTTTTTCAACTCATAAAAAAGTTTTTTTTCAAAAGTCTTGTGCTATGATGGTTGCTTTAGACTTCAAGGTGCTTTTCAGAAGTTTTGGAAGTCCCGTTTCTAAATAAATGGCATAACCAAGTATATTCAAAGAAAGGTCGAAGGTATATTGAGGTTATCGGCGTATAATAACACATTTACGGTGCAGCTAGCAATTCCTACTTCCTCATTAAGTTCATCAGCAATATCATTTATAAATAACGAAAACAAAAGTGAGCTTAGTGGGCATCCTTGTTTGACTCCTGTACTGGTGCTTAACCATTTTGAAAAGCTCACTCCATCCCGAACAGAAGCTTTCGTACCGTACATCTCTTCAATTTCTTTTAGGAACTTTGTAGATATACCTATTTGTGTCAGCTTATATACTTTGGCATTCCTATTGATAAGGTCAAAAGTAGCCTTGAAGTCAACGAAAAAAGGGAAGACCTTTTTGTTACGTGCTTGAAACTTTGACTATAGATGATAGTTTAGAAATGTGATCGATCGTTCATTCAGGAATGTCATTCCTTTGTAATTTTTAGGAGGATTCAATAGTCTAGAACAATTGAAAAGAAGAAGCTTTAAGTGAGTAGCAAAGGTTTCAGTAGAAATATCCACACCTATTTAATAGTTGGTTACGTTAATTTCTTTCCAGAAGTCCTTCGGGTTCTTAGTTGAAGATCATTTGATCAATGATTTTGATGAAATGCAAACGATTTTTTAAGGGCTTTGTAGCATTCATAGTCAAACCATTTAAGTAAATAATTAATTTATTTATAAATATTTTAATACAGTTTGAATAAACATAACTTTGGCATTGCCGTCAACTAAGTTGGCAAAGTATATAAAGCGATTTTAGTTTATATGTTAAAATTTAAATGAATTGATTTAAATAACTTCGGTCGTTAAAAGATTTCTGTACTTGTAAATTGAATTTAAAAAAGAGTACAATAATTTCCAATTTACACCATTTAATAATTCTATTGTTTCTTGCATTGTAAAACTGTTTTTCTGGAAAAATCTTAGTCTTTGGTGTCTTAACACTGGGCAAAAGCTTATAAAATGGAAGCAGTCTTTTTTTGCTTTCATGTTGCATAGAGTACAGAATTGCTGGAAATTTCCGTTGTATGGACTGCCATTTAAGGTTAAGAGCTCACATCTAGGTTTGAATATTAACTATATTTCTTTATAGCTGAATGAGTTTTCAAAATAATTATTGCCTAAAAGGTTATGAATTAGTTGTGAGTAAATTATTCTGCTCTCAGATTGCTCAGCCTCTGCTACTAATTTTTTCGAACAAAGTGTTCATGTTTTTGAATTTTCTTGTAAAGCTGCTCCTTTAGTTGAGCCAAGTTATTCAAATCAAATTGGATAACTTCTCCACAGCTATCGAAAATAGTTTGCCATTTTGCAACCCACCAGTCCTTATTCCGAATTTCATAAAGGAGCACTTTCTTTGTCAAACGAGTATCCCAATGTGAAGCAACTTTATAGATGTAGTTGGCCTGCATCTTATGGTTGTTGGAAAACAGTTTTGCAATCCCCGTATCTAAATAAATGGCGTAGTTAGGTGTTCCATTTGGCAGATTACAACATTTTTTTTATGAAATTTCTTGGGAGCTTTCTTATTGCATCAAATACATCTGTTCCCCAAACTTATGCAGCGTAACAAAGAGATGTTTTAAAAACACTTTCAAATATTTGTATTTAGCTGACAGAAAATATATTCTGTCATATTCAGCAAGCTTTGGGAAGACTTCGCCTTTTCAATGAGATGATTTTTGAAATCCATCGTTTTGTTCAATTTCAAGCCCAAATAATTGTAATCTTTAGTGATTTCAAGACGATGGCCATTAAAGAACCAACCTTCTCTAACCAAACTGTGAGAAGATCTTTACAATTGTACCTTGATTTTTGATTTTTCAATATTTATTGCAAGTCCCCATGTGTTGCAGTATAATGACAACCGATTCATCATAAGCTGCAAATTTTCTGGTGACTCTGAAAGGATCACTAGATCACCTGCATAGAGTAAAACATTGATTGTAGTGTCAGCAACCCAAATCCCACCAGGAAGATATTTGCCAATATCGTTAATGAACAACGCAATCAGCAAAGCACTCAAAGGGCATGCTTGTTTAACACCAAACCATTTATATAAATATAAACATATGAATTTAGCTGAAAAATACATTTGGAACTAGAAAATATTGTTTTTCAATGAATTCAATACATAAAACTTTTCCCGTTGAATAAAATCGTCTCTAATTTTTTGTCAAGTATGTACACTTTTTTGAATATTTAGTTGTAAGTTTACAAATACAAAAAAATAAAATGAATTGAAAACTATGTTTTTCTTTTATTTTCCTTGAAAAAAAAACATTATTTTCTGAAGAATTTAATTAAGGGCTAAAATAAATATTTCTTCTACAATATCACTTTCAAAAAAAAGAGAAGAAAACACATAAATACTTACAAGCGCGCTAGTTAAATAAAAAAAGAGAACTAAACGAAAAATATATAAAATTTTTTAAGGTTGAATGAAAAAATGTTTTAATTGTAGAAAAATGACTTTTTATTATTTCAAACGAATAAAGAGTAAGAGACACCACTGCAGGCTGGTTTGGTTGACTGGCTGGAGCTGGGTGGTCGAACAACTAAACGCACAGCAAGGAAGCTACTCCAGGACCTTTGTTTTCGTTCCTGTGTGCCAGGAGCGAGCGGAAGACAATTTCTTTGACAGTCGTGCTCATGGTTCGCAAAATTAAACAAAAAAAAAAGAAATCCAAAAAAACAACCATTGGAGCCAGTCCGGCGAAAAATGCAAAATATAAAAACTTCCTTATACTCTAATTAACGTTTTGCTGGGTTTTACCCTTAAATGTGGCTTATTATCGCCTGAAGCCTCTTTGATAAAAAATAAGAGAAGAAATAACTTTTTTCCCAACCCACACAGTACCATCAAGGGAGCAACATCACACAAAGAATGCGAAGATATACAAGCATAAAGATTTATAAATCAGTTTCTATAGAGAAGAAGAAAAAAGTTAAAAAACAAAATTATAGTATAAGGAAGATCCTTTCTTGCCACATATACTCGTACCTACATAAGGAAGCTCAAGATATATTTTTAGAGAGGAAGCAAGACCAAGTGGGAAGATAATATTGTTTCGTACATGATTAATGGAAAGCTAAAAGTTGTCTTCTTGCCACTTGCCGCTCGCTTACCACTCTTTGCATCGTCGTCATCATATCAGGTGGTCGTTTTGGCTCAAGATTTTTTTGAATGTTTCAACGCTCCTTTAGCCTGCCAAAATACGATTACCCATTCCGTCATAAATGCATGCATATAAAATATGTATACACCAACACGACAATAGCAACGAAGGAACCTAGTCTCAGCAACAATGGACTTCTATCAGCAGAAGGCTCTGTATAGCTCTAGCAACCCAGTGATGGTATTTATTCCCGTTTCTTTTTTTTCATCATTAATTTGATTTTTTCTTTTAAAGGAGAGAGATTATTTGACGTTGATATATTAGTTCAGTCAAATTAGTTTTAAAAATGGCAAAACCTCAAAATCGCCTGAATTTGGTTTATTCTTTTTTTTCATGTGCTATAGAAAGGTATAGGTATAGTTTGGTGCATAAGAAGTTTATAAGATCATCAAATGAAAAATGTCCAACTTGACATTTAGTACTTGCAAATCGCAAGAATTTTATTTTTAACATCAAGTATTAAAAAGTTTTATAGGTTTTTATTTTAAGGACATTTAAAGTGTAAAAAGTGGACTTGTAAAGGCTATCGGTTATGTAGCACAGTGATGCACTCTGAAAGAACACCATTAAAATCCCATTTTAAAGTAAATGTTCCAAAAAAGAGAATGAATAATGAAAAATTAATTTGAGGTCGTTAAAATGCTTCTTATAGATACTAGGAATACTATAAAACCACCTTACAGTAATAGCCATACATAATGTCCATACGTTATGTTTATTGGAAGTATTTTTGCGAGTATGACTTTTTAATTTGAGGATCTTTCATAAAATATTCACTGAATATTTTTTGGAAAATTGTAAATGAAGTTAGCTATATGAAAATTTTACATTTTTAATATTTTTATCAAGTTAAAAAAACTGAGCTGACTTAAGGAGATTAACCAATCTGAAATTAAAATTGTCTGAAATTGAAAGATAAGCCACGTTAGACTGCAATAAATTTTTTGTGTGATGACTTCAATAATGTTAATATCATTTATATTTTGAAACTGTGATAACTACTAAGATACTCATTAAAATCAATCGCCTTTAAAAATTAAAAATTTGTCATAAAACAATGTGTTTATTAGAATAAATATTAACATAATCTTAAGAAAAATACTTCCACATAAAATCCTTTATTTAAGAATAAACTTGGTTAATATGAAAATGGATATAGTGAGCCAAATTTTTTAGAACTATAAAATGAAACAATTTCGTTATACATTATTTCAGAAAAACTTTAACTGTTTTCGAAGTAGAAGCTCCTAAAAGCTCAAAAAAATTCCTGATTTTGAAACATTCTTTAATGGTTCTAAGGCCGTATTAGTCATAGTGTGATGTTTAATAATCTATAGCCTTCCTCAATACATGAACAAACTAGAATTGAAAGAATTTTTCAAATTAGACTAATAGTTCTTGAGATAAGTTCATTCAAACAACCAAACAAACAAGCAAACAAACTCTTGAGCTTTACAATATAAGTACAGATTTATTTTTAAAAATATGTATACGCTCCCCAAAAGTATTATTAATTCAAGCCCCTTATCCTAAATTTTGAATTATGTTTGCAGTTTGCTTCTTTACATAGACTTTTGACTTCTGGCAATCTCGAAACAATAAATTCAAATTACAAACTGACCATGCCTTTACGAGTAAATCACAACAAAATTTATTCTGTGGCGTTCTTGTGTGACTCTTAACAACATTTTGCATTAGTCTTTCATTTTTGGTGGCCAACAACACCCAATTGAAAATAACAATCTTATTAAATCGACAAGTGTTTGGACGCTATTTATAAAGGGTTATCAAATTGAGAAGGGTAGATTTCGGAGGCCCGTGGCAACCATTTTGTTTTGGTGACATATGTCAAATCTCTTTTGTTTATTATTCAGCTATTTATGTAAAATCACCGTAGCAAATAACACGATACAACAGCACATTCAAATGTTAAAACTTTATTATTAAAATGAGTGTTCGTTAACGTTAGCGTTACGTGCATTGTGCCCATTTTACGGTAGACGTTGTGGCATTTCATAGCCGCCTCTTCAACGTTTGGTGACCAAATTTGGGACGACCGGTTCCCTTAACAATCAGCCAACACCCGTAAGTTCAAGGAATTTCAGATCGGACAAGAACGTCCGTGAAAGTGTACAGCAGAACAGAAAGGCAGTCTATTCCTCGCCGTGCACAAGAACTCGACCTTTTGCGGACTTCAGTTCAGCAAATTTTGCGTCGGTACTTGGGCCTACACCCGGAGCTCAAAGTTCATGGCCATAGACAACGTTGTTTGTTCACTGACCCCAATTTTGGCCGAAAAGTCACCTTAGTGACGAAGCGCATTTTTGGATGAATGGCTGTGTTCAAAAACAAGATTGCTGTATATGGGACGACATAAACCCACATGAGGTTCACCAGGTGATAATGCATCCTCAAAACGTTACCGTTTGGTGTGGATTTTTGGCCGGCGGCGTAATTGGACCGTTTTTTTTTTTTAAATGATGCTATTGAGGCGGTCACCGCTAACAGCGAACGCTACATAACGATGATAACTAATTTCTTATGGCCCAAATTAAACTATTAAGCCCTAGACGACATGTGGTTCCAGAAGGACATCGCTACATTCCACACAGTAAACGGCACGACATCTACGCACAACATCTTCCCACCCTAATTGAAAAACCCTATGTATGAAAACATATATATATTTTTGAAAAATAAAAAATCATACAAATGTAATTTTGAAATGCTACTTTCAAGCTTTGATTCGAGGTACGGACAGCAAAACCGTTTTTCTTCTTTTTTTTTTTCATTTTCATGTGCATTATTTTAAAGAAAACAAATTCTTGGACCTTAAGGATAAAAAATAAAACCTTTTTTCATCTTTTATAAACTTTTATTAATTCAACTGAAATATTTCAACATTTTTCACAATTTGAAAAACTAAACATTTATATGACATCTATATTATCTGAAACCTTTGGTCTAGGGCTATTTCAACACTTCTTAAACATTTGTATTGACCATCTCTGTTTTCTTGAAGCTGATTTAGTCAAAGTTATTATTTTTATTAATGTTTCAAAAAAGAACATTTTCTGATGTTACATTTCACAAAACTTAACAAAAAAAAGAAAAGTTTACACATTGTTAGCCTCGTCCCATAAAAATTTACATTTGTAGGGACTTTTTTTTAATTTTAATTTTTAAACCGACAATTTTTTCCTCGAAGGGTTATTGTTGTTGTAAGACTTACCAAACTTTCCTTGTGTTTTTTTATCCTTAAGCGTGTTTTTTTTTATTTTCCAACAAAAAAGTAAGTTCCGCCCGTACGAGTGGGTATAACAACACTGTTCAACTGTGTTGAGTTTAGGGCAAAGATTGTTTATTTTAAATGTATGTTTTTGTGTGTATGTGGGTGAGTGAGTTTGTTTTGAATGTCGGAAGCTTACTTGTTTTTGTGTGTATTGTACACACATATTTCTTGTTGTTCTAAAATCAATTTTAAGTCAACTCCTTAGGGCGCCCGCACAGTCTATTTATCTTATTAAAGACAGAGTTCATCGTACAAAATTAATGAGAAGGGAGTTGAGTTGAACTTCAAATGTTTCTTTAAAATAATTTTTTTTTTATTTTTTGTGTTCTAGAACTTAGCTGGAAGCACTCTTTTTAAACATATGACAGGCTGACGTTACCTTCTATTCCCACATCATTATTATACATCGCACTTTCCTTCCAAATAAGAATATATCTATATATGTATATGTAAAATATATAGGCCTTCAAAAAATTGTTTGCATTCGTGAAATTCTTTTTTTTTCATAATAATTGAATTTTTGCATAAACGTGTGAGCCTTGAAAAGTGGCTCCATCATGATAGACCCCGAAGCTCATAAATGTTTACTTTTTTGTTTTTGATAATTTACTGCGAAATGAGTGGTGTATTGTTGGGTCTTGTCTTTTTTTGTTTTTAATTACTATAACAAATTAATTCACCAGACCTTTTTTGTTTTATTTTTATGTGTGTCTTTATCCATTTACTGGATGATTTGGTGAAATGAAAACAATTTGTTAATTATTTTGAAACATTCGATGGAATGAGAAATAAAAATTTAGATAATGTACAAGGATATACATATATAAAATAAGGGTAGGTGTATGTGTACATATGAAAAATTGAGCAGAGAAAGGACGTAAACTGTTGGAATTTCGGGTTCGTTAAGTGAATATGGGGCTTAGTTTTTATTCAACGATGTGGAAAATTGAGAAAGTTTCTAAATAGTGCGGAATTAAGATCAAGGGAATGGGGAGTGATTTTCATTAGTTGTTTATTGGTTTAACCTCTAGTTTAACTGGCTCGAAATTTACGATATAGTTGTTTATTTGTTTAAGCTGACATTGTTTTGACAGTTTATGTGTGGTTGAAATTTTGTGTGATGTTTATTCTAAAACATCAACATTTTTATATATACTTTAGAATGTAAGTATATAGTGTTTGAATAAATTAACCTTAACACAGGACTTTTGTATTAGGAAGGTAAAAGGGTTGTTTACGAGATATCGAGAACCGAACACCAATTTTAATCAAATTCGCGTACTATTTTTTTAGATTTTATTTTTGTATGAACAAAATTGACTTTTGGATTTTTATAAAAAATCTAATGAATGGAAAAAAATATTTTCTGTAAGATTAAATTAGTTTGAACGAAATATTTTTAATTTTTGAAAAGAAATTAAAGTCGAAAATCAATTTTAACCAACTTTTGTTAATTTTTGATAAGGTTTTTATTTTTTTTGAAAAAAGTTTCACTTCAATGTTTCTCGAAATTTTTCTGAATGTTGAAAAAATACTTCTTTTAAGATTAAATTAGTTTGAAAACAATATTTTTAATTGTTGAAAAGATATTACAGTCGAAAATCAATTTTTACCAACTTTAGATCAATTTTTTTACGTTTTTATTTATTATTCGAGGTGTCAAATATTTTTTGTCTGTTTTTTTTTTTCGATTTATAAACAAAAGTATTAGTTGGATTTTTTTTTTTCAGAAACATACTAGTATGGTATCACTTAACAAAATATAATTTAAAGCTTAATGCAAGTCTCTAGCATTTTTGGTCCGAGAGATTTTTTGGTTGAACAAAATGTTTACCTTTTTTTAAATTGTTTTTTGAAAAAACCACCCACTCAATTTCTTTGAAAGTCCTTTCTGCATTTTTATCTGTAAGACAAAATTTGTTTGAAGTCGATTTCTCTACTGATTCTAGAGCTATGGACGACGAACAAAATTTCGCGAACGTATACACTCACGCAAAGACATCGCTCTAAAAATCTTTGATTTCGCCTCTAGGGACCTTTTTCGCTCTTGAGCTTGATCAAAAAGTCGATGAGCTTACAGTAGCCCTCAATAAAGCCATGGAAACTGCCTGCCTCCTCTCTACAGTGCGAGGAAAGAAGAAACCATGTTGGTGGGCTACTCAGCTAGAAATATTCAGGAAAGGTTGTAGAAGGCTTTTCAATTGAAAGACTAGACATCCCCAAAATTGGGACTCCTATAAAGAATACACAAAAAGTATAAACTCGAATTGAGAATAGCCAAAAAAACTCCATGGAGATCAACCTGTAGCTCAATAGAAGAATCCTCGGAGGCATCATGGATAAGGAAGATTCTCTCGACAAATCCAACCATACCTAGTTGTCCTATAAACTCAGATGGTACATGGACTAACTCTTGCGAAGAGCTTGGAGCTTCCCGGATAGCTCCAAATCCGTCAATACAATAAAAGATCCTGGGTCGGATATTAACTTAACTTTTGTTTAAGGTTTGGTTACAAAAGAAAAATTGACATGGGCTCTGAATAGTTTCAAACCTTATAAATCTCCAGGTCCCGATCAAATCGTGCCAGCTGAGCTACAACTTAACATTGATATAACCTTGCCCATCATTAAGATGATCTTCTAAAAAGTTGTATAAATCTGGTCTATATACCTAAGCGATGGAGAGATGTAAAAGTAGTTTTCATTTCCAAGGCGGCAAAAGCTTGCATGTCAACCCTAAAGACCTAAGACCTATTAGCCTATCATCATTCATTCTCAAAACTCTGGAACGATTAATTGATATCCATAAACGTAATAGCATTAATAAGAGACTATCAATGTCTCAGCATGCTTTCTGCAAAAGAAAACCGGTAGAAACAGCCTTGTACACTCTGGTAAGAACTATCGAATATTCCCTACTTCGCCGTCACAGGGGAACATCCTAATACACTGACAGACCTCCTCCTAAAAGGCACTCAATATGCTCACTAGATGGGCTAATCATTGCGGACTTAGTATTAATCCGCAAAAACAGATCTCGTGCTTTTTACACGTAAATACAAGATCCCAGTAATTGTACCTCCTTTAATTAAAGGTGTACCACTAATTTTTACCAATGAAGCCAAATATCTTGGTCTGATTCAGGAAAGAGTTAAAAAAGCTACAGCAGCTCTTTTCCTTTGCAAGAAACCCATAAGAAGGAAATGGGGCTTTCAACCTCGCATAACCTACTGGCTTTACACATCGGTCATCCGACCAACACTCATGTACAAGGTTACAGTATGGTGGACTGCACTGGAAAAAGTCACATACAACGAACCACTACGAGAACCACACCATCAGCAGCATTAAACACTCTCCTCCATCTGACAATCCTCGACATCTTGAGTAAACAAGTGGCAGCGAGTACAGCTATAAGACTTAACACCTCATCTCAATGGACCAACATCAATGTGGGCCACTCCATCATTTTGAACCTCTTTGGTTCTATACGTTGTATAAGTACTTAGTCTACACTGTTCCTAAACCCCTATTTGGCAAAAATTTTCAGGTATCCATTCCATGGGAAGATAAAAAACTCCTGGATGACAAATGTATCCATTTTTATACAGATGGATCTAAGACAAATGAGGGAGTGGTGTGTACTCAGAAAAGCTTAATCTAAGCATCTCATTTAGCCTCCCTAATCATTGTAGCGTTTTCCAAGCGGAAATTTTGGCGATCAAAGAGGTTCTATGCTGGCTAAGAGTAAACGTGATATCCACTTCTGATATCCGCATCTTCTGACAATCAGGCCGCTATTAAATCTCTTGACGGTGTCTCAACCAAATCTCAAACGGCCCTTGATTGTCTATCGTCTCTTATGGAGATGGCGCAGCAATTTAACATTCACCTATGTTGGGTGCCGGGCCACAAAGACATCACGGGAAATTGTAGAGCTGATAAACTCGCTAAAAATGGAACCGTCATGCCTATTTCACCTGTAAGGGAGGAGATAGGTAAACCGTTATCTGCATGTAAACTCATGGTAAAACAAACAGCTTTTGCAATAGACTCATATGGCCTTTACTGGATCTTAAGCGCTCTAAGGACTTGTTATCTCAAAGCAGACTTCATATTAGCTCCCTAATAAGTGTCCTTCCGGAACACTGAGAATTCTCTAGATTCTAGGTATTACAATGGGCGTTTTCTTCTGGCCTAAGTGTGTGGATTTTAAATCCGCAGCCACGTTAACATAACTTAACCTAGCGACCTTGAAACGTCTAGAAATGTCAAAATTTTCGATTCGAAAAATTGGACCGATTACAATGGGAAGTTGAAAATAAAACGACTTTCAGAAATAAAGATGCGAATCTTGGAAAACGTGTTAATAAAACAATGTTCACTTCAAGAATAGAGTCTTCAAAACTTTTACAGTTTAAAGCTGCCATAGTCATGTCACTTGTTCATTCTGTTTTTCCAAAATAATCTTCAGACAGTCTATTTCAAGATACTTAGGAAAAGTAAACCAATCGGTATTTTTATACTGCATAAGAGCTATTAATTCATATTAAGTCCATATAATATGTACTTTATTGTCAAGATTATTCTTAAAGATAATCATAACAGCTATGTTTCAAATCTTATGAATATAAAAAACCTGCTAACCTATGGAAAATGTGAGCAATATTTATGAATAATGACCAAGGATGCGAAGGATAATTTAAGAGACAACAGTGAAAAAAAATTAAAGTGTTGAGTATTTTGCTATAGAAAAAAAATGCATATTAACATTTGTAATATGTTTTTTTAGTCAGATTCATTTTTAATAAGGGAACTTAGGTATACAGAAATAGCATTCCAGGTACTTATGACAAGTTAGTGCAGAAGATCTCTTTCGAAAATGTCATGTCTCATTTTGAAAATACTTAAAACAAACGAATATACTTACCCTCTGCAAAAATCCTTCGCCATCGCTACTCAAAATCACAATTTGTAATTCCTTTTGAATCCATCAACTACTTATGACACCCATTTCAAAATTCACACTTCTAAAAGTTTGCTTTAGTATGTGTAATTCTACCTATCCCAATGTTTATGTATAGGTGTGTATTTATGTTCGAAATATTTTGCAAACAAAGTCATTTATCCAAAGAACCTCGAATCTATGTTGCTTTAACCTTGAAGAGGTGCAGTGTATATGTATAATATTTTATAGTGCGATATGCATGGTCCGTTTGTTTATATGTGTGTATATTGAAAGATTTCTTAACCAAAGAGGCACAACAAGTCAACACCATATGTGTTCCTTTGTATATAGGTAGCTACACATTGGTATATTCATTCGAGCTAAGTTTTATTGAAAGCATTTTCTATAAAATGCTAAACATCAAGGATGTTTACCCTCATAATGATGTTTACCTTGTCGAAGGGTTGTGGACCTCTCTGACAGACGACAACCAAGACTAAAGGTATAACAACAACGACGTCGAAACCTTTTAAAGGTGGAACACCCCTAAGTGGTTGCTTGATGGTTTAAGGGTTAGGTATATGCTGCATGCAGTTTAAATGGTATACGACCGACACGATGACGACGAAGATGAAGACGACGGTATTCGAGACGGCAATCATTGCATATCCGTCAAAGTATACAATATGGGATTTCGTAAGATTGTGATGTGTACTATATGGCACTTTAAAGAGTTCTTGAGAATGTTTCAATTTAATGATGTCATTCGCATTTCACCCTAGACCCAACCCCGAAAGACCAACAACGACGATTGTGAACGGAGTGAGCATAACTTGGATTGGCCAGCTGCATCACATGGACGGGTGGGATTGATGCAAATGTCATACTATGGTTCACAAACCAAGTAATGGCAATCATTTTCAATTATACTTCAATAACCCATGCAAATTCCTGATGCTTTAAAATGCATCTCTCTATAGCTTTATGTTTGTATATCTAACCCTATATCTAGATACACAATGCAACAATTTAGATATAGTGAAGCGGATTAATTTCATCGGATTGCTTTTAAATTGTTGCAATGTCATCATGGCACGGACAGCGGACGAGTATCATGGTTTCACAATTCAACTTTTATATATACCGCCCACTGTGGGTTCAATGCTTGTGTATATAGATACTTAGATTTATATGTATATACTTTGTTCTGGGTCAATAATCTGCAAAATAAAATGAAATATCCATTACGCTGGAATAAAAATCATTGGCTTTTTCTGATATCCTCGGCATATTTTATAGAAATAGCAGCAATAGCTAGCTATGTCCTAATGCAACCGGAACTCGCTGTAGACCTGGTATTACGCCCCAAGCACGTTTCATATATTTCCATGAAATTAAGTCGTCATCCCCTCCCATCCCTTGCATAGATATATGTATGCATAAGTATTATCCTATTAGGGACAACAAAAAAAGAACACATTTTATTATATATGTAGTTAAGGTAGGTATACAGGAAAATTGAACGACGACGGACGAATGGATTCTGGGCATCTCTATATGCAGAGGTATCATCTGGTATTTAGTCCATTTCACCACTAAAAAGAACCAATCAACCACCTAACAACCACCAACAACAACTAGGCATCAGCAAGGCTTGATCCTCTTTGGATAAATATTCTAAAATACCTTCCTTCAATTTAAACCTACACCTCTTCATAACCCCTAGCTTGTCTCTTAATACCCTGCCCTACCCTATCCCAGCCTATACTTTTGTACCACCACCATACCACCCTAACGACCAACGACCAACCAGCCTACCACCACCTCCTCCTTCCATACACACATTTTATATTCTGTGTATTTTATTTTGTATTTTTGTATCTTTTTTTTCGCAGATTATATTCGATGGATTTACAGTGGGACGTTTCGATGAGGGTTTGGTCGATTCGGATATTGATGGATTCGATTCAAATTTTAGTCCATCGGGCGAGCTCCCAGGATGTCCCGAAGGATTTATGCAGGTATGTACATAAATTGCTATCACTGTGTATCTGTGTGTGTGTGGTGCGTGTTATTTTATACTCTTGTTCCAGGTATACCATGTTTTATAGGTAATGGATGATTTTCCATGGATATTTTGACAGACCATGTTTTTGTGTGCCTCTGTGCATAGGTGGTTGAAAGGAAATGTATATTTTTCCATACCAACAATATATTAATGTTTTTCTTTTTGTTAAATTTTTGTTTTTGTTCTTGTTCGGTCGTGGCTTACGTGTTATTTTCTTCCTGAATTTTTATATGAAAATATGTATCTCAATAAAATGAAAAATGAGAAACATATACAAGCAAGCTATGACATACATTCAAGGTAGAACAATAACTTTTGCTTGGAAGCTTCAAAGTGACATAGGATGTGGTAGGACAAATTGTTTTTATTTTTGTTTTCTCTATTTTACGAAAGAAGCACGTGCATGAATGTAGAACCAAAAGATAGGAAATTATGAGCCAGAGATTGGATTTCTTTATGAACTTGGATTATATAAGATTACATTTGTAATTTTAAACTCAATATGGTAAAATTAAGTCTATTGGAGTTTTCATTTGGACAATCGTTTTAAGGTTCATAACTCTTTTTGAAAGAGCACTAGGTAAAAGAACAAGTTAGGAATGTTTGGAATATTTTATACTAAATATTAATATGGTTTTTAAGTATGGTTGGGTAGATCCCTTAACAATTATTTTAAGCGATGATTTTGAATCAAATACAAGCTCTTTTAAATAAGGAACAAATGTCTGGTACAATAAAGAGCGGAGCGTTTTGAATTTTGGTATAAATAAACATTTTACCTATAAGGGAATTGATATGAACCCACTTGCGTAGATCTGGTGTAATAACATTATTGTCAAAACGAGGGCTCTTAAAACTTTTAGAACTACTTTCTTTAAACCGAGCGATTGACCATATGCACTTTACATGGACTTTAGTTGTACTTGCATAGCTTTATTTGTTTAGCATGCAAGCACATGATTTTTCTTGTTTGTAAAAGAAGAACACAATTTTAACTAATATTCCGAAACCAAGGCAAAACTAACAATACTAAACCTTCGAACCATCTGTCAAAACGTGTCAGTGTTGCTAACAGTATTTTTAGCGTTTAAACAAAGTTAAAAAAATTTCAACAGCTACTCGTGAAAAATCGCTTCACCCGTTTTGTTATTAAGAAATTCTAGTAAACAGGATTTTTAACTGAACTCTACCAAAAACGATTTATTTTTTAATAATAGGAACAAAATTTAAATTAAAAAATGGCTGTCTTGGGACTTTACTTTAAGTGAAATACACTATAATACTGACAGTTCTTTTGCAAATATTTCTGAAGAATTCATAGTTAATCCATTGTTGATTTATGCCTGATACGTACTCCTAACAAGAAATTAGTTCTCGCCACTAGTACCAGATCTAATTTAACAACCCAGTCCGAAGAAGTTATAAGCCTAAAATTTCAATTATTATTTTCATATATATATGAACCAATAAAAATATGTCAAAATTAATAAAACAAAATTGAAAGTTTTAATTAACAGGTACGAAACTAGACTTCTAAGACTGTTTCCATCAGTTGTATATTTTGTGATTGATTTGCTTTTTTCTTTTATTTTTATTCAACGAAGTTTCGAGTCCTACGAGTGATTTGAGCACTGATTCTAGGACTAGTGAAGGTTCTTACGTTACGGATCTGTGAAGAAATTGGCCGTTAATATTTTACCAATCGTTTTTTAGTTTAAAGAAAAGTGAATAAGAACATGGAATATTTTTTCCAAAAAACGTAAATAAAATTTAAATTAAATAAATAAATTAGGTGCAGCAACAGTATATGAAGAACCAGGGCCTAGTGACATACAACTCTCAACCATTCTTGTGTGCTAGTAATGTTGTCAGAGATGTTAGGGACCTACAGTTTATATGCCGAATCCGAACGGCGAATTTGAGAAAGCACTTTTCATGACAAGAATTACTCTTGGAGGATTTGTCAATTCCTCGCAAGAGGCAATACCCGTGAAAAAAGTTACGTGACACAGGCAGGGATTGAACCCAAGACCCCTTGCATGACAGTGCAACGCACTAACCATCACGCTACGGGTACTCCATAAATAAAATTTACCAATTTTAAAAACAGAAAATTATTTGAGAAGTTATTTGAAATTGTAGATCAAATTTATAAACATGTACATATAAAGAATTCAATGATTTTCTAACTTTAGTGTTGAGTTGAACGCAAGGGCGGATCCAGGCTTTTAATCAGGGGGCATTGAGGTTTACACATTTAACATATAGACGAGTTTTCAATCGCCGCTTTAAAGAGATCTTTATTGTTGTAAAAATAGGCTTACAAATTTAAATAACATAATGTGTATCTTAAGATTACATACATTTACACATTTCAAGGGCTATAGTGACAACTTTAGTTATAAAATTATTCTAGAACACTGTTTCCAGCGAGTTATGGTCTAACTTTTTGGTTTAGACGATTTTCTACTCATGAAAGCATTACAAGATTCCAACAGATTCATGAATCATCATACTAATATTATAAATGCAAATGTAAGTTTGTTTGTTACGCTTTCACGCAAAAACTACTTAACCGATCACCATGAAACTTTGCACATACACTCTTGAATGTATTAGAAGTAACATAGGATACTTTTTATTAAAAAAAATAAAAAGAAATTACGAAAAATAAGAAAATTATTTGTCAAAATATCGTCAAATTTAGCTACTTCAACGACGGTGACGACAATATCTAATTCAATATCTAATCCAATTGAATACAGTTTCAACTGTTTATATTTTTTCTATGTTTACCGTACATGTTACGATTTTTGAATGCTTCTGTCTGCGCATGTTGTTGCATCATGTTGGAGGTCCAATAAGCTTTACAGAACTTAAAATTGTCAATGCTCAGGAATGTAAAACCTACCGAGAAGCATGTGAAGCTCGGCGACTGTTAGAAAATGACAATCATTGGGATGAAACTATGGAGGAAGCTGTACAATGCCGATCGCCAGATAAAATCAGGGAACTTTACGCTACGCTTTTACCTTCTTGCGGTCTTTCTAACCCTCAAACTCTTTGGAATAAGTACAAAGAATACATGGCTGAAGATATTTTACATCAACACACACAGACATTACTTTCAATGAACATGTCTACAATAAAACGCTAATTATAATCGAAAACAAAGTTCATTTTGGAATGTCCAGCCCTCGAAGATACAATGTGGATGATTTTGATAATAAAATTGCACTAGAGCTAGATTATGATTTCATAGCACTGCAACATCAAGTGGCAGAATTAGTCCCTCAATTACTTCCAGAGCAAAATCATGTTTTCCATCAAGTTTTACATAAAATAGACTCCGGCAGTGGTAGACTCTTCTTTCTTTAGAATTCAGAATTATTAATTTTTGTTACGGTGAAATATATTTTAACATTTGTTGTTGCACTTCAATAAGCATATATTAAGGTGTTGAAACTTCATTGTCTGTAGTAATTTTTAAAAATTGTTGATCTCAGCCAAGCAATAAAATTTAGTTATTATATTGACTCATTTCTATTATTATACCCTTACCCTTTATCTCTCATACTTATTTAATTTCTCCACTGTGGGCGAAGCCGCGGGTAAAAAGCTAGTATGCCATATTTAAGAGCTTAAACACAATATTTAAGAGGGTTTTGCTTAAATGTTGTTCGAAACACAGTTTCTTCAAAAATTAAAACATATTTTTCTTTTTCCCATTTGTATTAATACGAAGAACGTAACACATATTCAAAACCCCAGAAAATGAGAGAGGATCCGATATGAAGAACTGTCGGGCTTTTTTTGACGTAGTTATTTCGAATTCAATTATTACTGTCGCTATCAGTCTGCTTACAAGTAGATGCTAGGAAATATTTTGATCTTAAAGGAATCAACAAAACTTACAAATCGTACACAGAAAAGTGTTTGGTTCTTGAATATAAGGAAATAGGTGCATTTAAGTAGGTACATCATTTCTCTAAATATTAAATAAAAACAAATTAGTATGAACAAATAAGTTTTAAGAGGCACACACAAATTTCTCGTTTCAGAATCTCTTTTCACTTCAAATCTCAAGAGATTAAAAGCTTTTATATCAATAGATATGAAACGTTCATTATGTTTTATGTATTATGCAATTATCCATTAGTTTAACAAAAGTGTCACTCTTGCTGTTTTTGTGACATTTATGTTGTTGAAATAATTCGTGTTTCAATCATCCAAAACAAATTCACCTCAAAAAGTAATTTTAGTAAATTTTTTAAGATCTTGAAAGTTTTTGTGTTTATTAGAAAATCAATTTTGAAATAAACAAATGCACACTGCGCCGCTTCCAAAAAGTCTGTTTAAAAATATTTATATATTATATTTTAAGATTTAAAAATGGAACTACAAAATCATTTTTTTTTTTTTTCAAATTTAAATGCCATTATATTTCTCAAAAAAAAAAACTTTAATTGACTTAATTTTTTTTTGGAAACCAATGGAGCGTTTTTTTTAGAATTAATTACTTAAACAAAACAACGGTTTTATGAAGGCAGCTCTTCTGGATCAGTACCGAAATATGTTTTTCTTGTAGAAATAAGCCCATTTAAGAAACAAATTTTGAAAGTTTTAAAAAATATAACGGCTAATTTATGACAAAAACTCGAATTTTCGATTTAACCAACAAATTTGGATGTCGATTGCTGTTATTTTCTGTATTAACAAAATTAAAACAATGCCTTATGGTAATTGGCTTAAAACTTTAATTTATCAATTTAAACTCAATTGACACAGGTCTTTAAGATGTAGGGGCCAGGACAGACAGACATACGGACGGAGTCGGAGGACCCACTTTTTTCGAATTTTTTACCATTTTAATGTCATGTTTGATTAAAAGCTCGAATTCGAAATTTTTTACGAACTTTAGACGTAATTAAAGGCGAGTTTCAGGAGTTTAAAGGCAACTTAATACCAATTTCATGATCTCTTATTCAAGGTTTTTTTTAAAGAACACATTTTATATAAATTGATACCCCTGAATTCGCCAATGGTTGAATGTCAAATTGATCTTAATAAATGAATGCAAAACAATTTATTTACTAAAGTAACTACTAAATAAGTATTAAAGTTGACTTTTAAGTGACTACATGCTTAGAAATAGTTTATGAATATTGCAATGAAATCAATTTGCACTAAAGTCAAGATAGTTAACGTTTATTTATGAATATTGTGTTTAAACCATAATTTATGAATGATAATTAATACCAGTGCTGATTCGTTTTTCTGAAACTTAAGTTCTTAGCAAGATGCGTGCTCTGTTAAGAAAGTTCATCGCGCGCTTCTTCCATTTTATGGTCAGTTTTAAATCAGTTCATCGACGAAGCTCATTTTTGGCTCAATGGGTACGTAAACAAGCAGATTTGTCGGTTTTGGACTGAATATCAGCTAGAAGCATTGCAAAAGCTACCAATGCATCCAGAAAAAGTCATAGTTTAGTGCGGTTTATGGGCTGGAGGCATCATTGGACCGTACTTCTTGAAAGATGATGTGAATCGTAACGTAACTGTGAGTGGTGAGCGCTACCGCGAGATGATATCCAACTTTTATTTGCCCAAAATGCAAGAGCTTGACTTGCATGACATGTGGTTTCAACAAGACGGTTCCACATGCCACACAACACGCACAACAATGTACTTTCTGAGAGGCGAGTTCGATTAACATTTAATTTCACATTCGGGACTGGTAAATTTGCCGCCTCGATCGTGCCATTTAACGTCTTTAAACTATTTTTTGTGGTGCTATCTTAAAATTAATGTCTACAAAGATAAGCCTGCTTCAATTGACGCATTGGAAGACAACATCGAAGCATTTATTAGTGAGATACCGGACGAAATGTTGTAAAGAGTATGCCAAAATTGGACTAGGTGGATTGACCATTTGAGTTGCAGTCAAGGTCAACATTTGCATGACATTATCTTCAAATATTAAATTATATGGACCTTGCTATCGCTTCACATAAATATTTCTTGCAATTTTTCTGAATTTTTTTTTTTATCTTTCCTATTAACTTAAAAATGTGTTACTGGAAACTTATAATTGTTAACTTTGAAATTATGACTTATATTGTCATAATAGGTCCGTAAGTCGAACTGAATATTTATTTTATCCACAAAAATATTACTCATACCATTTTTGCGAACTTTGATAATAATACGTACAAAGAACCCGTCAAGTGGTCAGTTAAGTTTTAAGTTTTTGTTTCTCACTTTATACTTTGAGATTGTAACTTAAAGCTTGTAACTTAAGCTATCTTCAAAGAGTTTATTTTTCCAAGAAGTATACAAAGAATTTATAAATTTCATAGTAATCTCAGTAAAATAAGTTTGTTTTTTTTTGGATGAAAATCAAATATCACTAACCTTAACATTAACATTACAAACTTATTTCAACCTTTTAAAAATTCAATTTGAAGCACGATTTTCTATTTTGAATCTCAATTAAATCCAATGCAATTCATCAAAATTGATTGCAACGACCCAAAAATGATGTGAATATTAAAAACCAAACATTTTGGTGAAAATAAAATAATAGTTTCAAATACCACCAATCTTTTTATTTTCTATTTCACAATCACGCAAACATGAAAACATACATTCGAAAATAAACTGCTAAATATGTTTTGTGTCCTCGCAGACCAAACCAACAAAAAAACAAAAAGAATTATTCTTTATTTTGTGTGTCCAAACCAAAAGTCTGCCATTGACATTTATGTGAGCATTTTATACAAATAAATTATTCATTTTTTATTTTTATATCACCACAACTCGACCAAAATCCCCTCATTCCCTTTTCTCTACCCCATTCACTGTAATATACTCAGATTCATAGCAGCCACTTCTACCTACTACTACCACTACTACTTGTACTTGGTTCGTCCTTTATAGCCGAATCGTCGAAAATCTCGGCCCCAAATAAATTGCGGAAATCGTGTCAAGTAAAGAAGATGTTATATAGAGATGCCATAACATAAACCCCATCTCGCACACCAGCATCAGCTCTCATCCAGCTCGCACATATTATTAAGCGTTTGGTAGGATATGTATTTTCTTGATGTTTTGTGTGTTTGCCATCGAACTTCTCACATCCTTTGGCCTCGACAAACTGATTGTGTGACTTGTACGAGATAGAATCGAAGACTTAAGAAAAAAAAAGCTTCTCACTCAAGGATATTTCTCGCAATCGCCCCCTCATAGTGTATTTTATCGATTTCTGATGGGGGGCTAGCAAGAAAAAAGTCATTCAGCTTCAAGCTAAAGCCAACTTTTAAAAAATATATTTAAAAAAAAAAATATTTTCCAAACTTCTAAGATAGTTTTGGATAAAAAAAAAGGATATTTGCTTTGGTCCGCCTACATGTTTGATGTGAAGACACCAAGCAGGATGTGCTCCTTAGACACAACGTACTCGTTACTCGTATACAAACACATATAAGGCCGTCAAAGCATTATCGTTTGAGCATATTATTTCTGCGTGTTATCTGCACTCAAGTACCCTTTTTCATATAAACGAGTATACGAGAGCACCAAGACCTTAAACAAGATTTCTTATATTATATTTACGTATAGGTACGAGGACTCTTTTCTCATACACATTCATTTTTATATTTTATTTTTGAGAAGTGCATAAAAAATACTTGGATATTGCTGAAATATTACAAGGTACGATTACATCTTGTTTAATGCATATGGCCCACAAAAAGGAATTGTTTTACGACTTTTCTTTTGTAAACTATCTTCAAAAGATTTGCAAGGACTATGTACTGTACATATATGGATTATAATATAATATGTAGGCATGCATTATGTTATTATTTGAGTATGAAACTTGCAACTTTTTCAAATTCTCTAAGGTTTATCCTTGGGAGGTGAATAATGAAAATTAAATACGAAATTGCGTCGCACGTCCGTGCTGTTGAGACTATATGAATTTGAAGTATGTTCAGAAATAAAAATAATAGACTTGAATTACTACTTAAATGTTGAAATTCCTTAAAATATAATAATTTCTTAAATTCAAAAATAATAACTCCCAAAATATTCAGAGTCTGAGTACAATTACATATTAATTGGAAAAATGACAATTTCAAAATTACCTTGGAAATAATGACAATTATAATTTTTGTCATCCGAAATAAGAATATGTAAGAATATAATAATACATAACGTTTAAAAAATCTTCTAGTCCTGTGTAGCTCTTGACACCGCTTGAAAATTGTACTATTTGTGATCATTGTTAACTTCCAACGCGAAGTTATTGTAATCGATCCGATTTGACGAATTGAAAATTTTGATAATTCTTGACGACTCGACGTTTTAAGGTTCCTGGAATTTAAATCAATGATTTTTAGAGAGATGTCTGTGTGTGCGATTCAAATGAATTTTGTTTAACAGTAAGTAAAAATGGACTATCACTTGAGAAGGCTTTTCCATTGATAATAAGGAACCCGCAGCGAGCTTTAAAAATAATGAAAATCATATCACGTGAATAATTAGAGTCATCAAAGTAGTTTGGTATTGAGACTGTGTCGCACTTGCTGTAAATTCAGTGCATTTTTTTTCTCTCAGTTGCACTAAGAGAATTTTATGTAAGCTTGGCCATTCAAGTAGCTCAAAGAAAAAATTAAACGAATATCCATGAAAAAGATCCAACCATTACTTAACTCAGAACATTTTCTTGTTTATAATGGCTTTCGATAAAATTTTGGGTAATCTATTATTAGGAAGATTAAGATTTCGTCTTACGAAAGAAAAATGTAGCTGGATGGACGTTAACCTGTTTCAATGTGCAGAGAATATTTAGGTTTATTATCGGTATTATCAGTTTTTGTATTTGGTTGTATTCGCGGTACCTTCAAACTTAAGCACAGTACAACATAATACTTTTTGAGGCGGCATTGTATATTTTAAACTTTGTTGATAGGCGGAGAGGCGACCGTCAGATCACTTAGCTCATCCTCTCAATGGATCTAATACCTCTTACTAAATAGAGATACTCTAGAGAAAAATAATGCACCAGGGTTGCCTATCAGATTTTGGGCCGAAGACGTCTAAACCGGGGCACTTCCGGTGCGTTTTTTTCACCAAGACTTAGCCCATCCAGTTAATGGCTGAAACTAGTGCCAAACAATAGAGCTCGACGAGATAGATCGAAATATATAGGGTTGCCTAACTAAAAGTGGGCCGAAGCGCTTGGCAGCCCTATTTCAAGGTGCGTATTTTTCGACCATGACTTAGCCCATCCAGTTAATGGTTAAATTTGGTATCAAATGAAAGGTCTGGGTCTACTGATTATGAATATATAGGGTTGCCATGTCTTAACTGGCCGAACACCTCGGCAGCCCTGTTATAAAAAAAAATCCACCAAATATGTAATGCCTTATAACTTAATAATTTGCCTGGCTTTGTTCATCGAATTTTATTGTATTTTATATCAAATGAAAGCTCAGAGCTATCAAATGAAATTTTGGTCAAAAGAGTACAGTGGCAACAATAATTGCTTTTGCTATTCAAAAAGTATAAGTTGCCTTCTTTTACATAGCTAGATGACTTGCCTTTAAAATTGACTTAATAAATCATTAATTCTTTTTCATGGGAAATATTTATAAGTAAAGAGAGTTTTAATATATTTTTATATATTTTTTATATGAGCAGGGTTTTTATTCAACTTTTATTTACCGTTAAACAAAAAAATCACAATTTAAATACTTTTTCATTTACAAAATTAAGGAACATAGTTTTTGATATACTTATATTCAATAAAAATAAACTCAACAATACAGAAATTAAATAACATGATATCTACGAATATATTTTACTTTCCAAAAGTTTACAATCTTTCAATTTGTCGTTTAGTTA